>NC_064614.1:625247319-626497319 GCF_023898315.1 Schistocerca nitens | reverse complement strand
CAACGTGCTGACATGAGGAAAGTTTCCAACCGATTTCTCACACACAAACATCAGTTGACCGGCGTTGCCTGGTGAAACGTTGTGTGATGCCTCGTGTAAGGAGGATAAATGCGTACCAACATGTTTCCGACTTTGACAAAGGTCGGATTGTAGCCTATCGCGATTGCGGTTTATCGTATCGCGACATTGCTGCTCGCGTTGGTCGAGATCCAATGACTGTTAGCAGAATATGGAATCGGTGGGTTCAGGAGAGTAATACGGAACGCCGTGCTGGATCCCAACGGCCTCGTATCACTAGCAGTCGAGATGACAGGCATCTTATCCGCATGGATGTAACGGATCGTGCAGCCACGTCTCGATCCCTGAGTGAACAGATGGGGATCTTTGCATTACAACAAACATGTGCACGAACAGTTCGACGAAGTTTGCAGCTGTATGGACTATCAGCTCGGAGACCGTGGCTGCGGTTACCCTTGACGCTGCATCACAGACAGGAGCGCCTGTCAACGACGAACCTGGGTGCACGAATGGCAAAACGTCATTTTTTTCGGATGAATCCAGGTTCTGTTTACAGCATCATGATGGTCGCATCCGTGTTTGGCGACATCGCGGTGAACGCTTATTGGAAGCGTGTATTCGTCATCGCCATACTGGCGTATCACCCGGCGTGATGGCATGGGGTGCCATTGCTTACACGTCTCGGTCACCTCTTGTTCGCATTGACGGGACTTTGAACAATGGACGTTACAGTTCAGATGTGTTATGACCCGTGGGTCTACCCTTCATTCGATACCTGCGAAAGCCTACATTTCAGCAGGGTAATGCACGACCGCATGTTGCAGGTCCTGTACGGGCCTTTCTGGATACAGAAAATGTTCGACTGCTGCCCTGGCCAGCACATTCTCCAGATCTCTCACCAATTGAAAACGTCTGGTCAATGGTGGCCGAGCAACTGGCTCGTCACAATACGCCAGTCACTACTCTTGATGAACTGTGGTTTCGTGTTGAAGCTGCATGGGCAGCTGTACCTTTACACGCCATCCAAGCTCTGTTTGACTCAATGCCCATGTGTATTAAGGCCGTTATTACGTCCAGAGGTGGTTGTTCCGGGTACTGATTTCTCAGGGCCCATGCACCCAAATTCCGTGAAAATGTAATCACATGTCAGTTATGGTATAATATATTTGTCCAATGAATACCCGTTTATCATCTGCATTTGTTCTTGGTGTTGCAATTTTAATGGTCAGTAGTGTAAATAGGCGGGAGAAGAAATATTACAGTTGACATTATTTATTTCTAAGTTCACACGTAAATTGGGAGTACATGTACGGTTTAGACGCTGGTGTCTGCTCACTACTAGCATGAAATCCAATTGGAATAAAGGAACGGAAATTGGGACACGTACACACATTCCTACAATAGCACAATTACTACAATTTAATACATAATCATGCGCAAGTCCTGGTGGCTCCCTTTATTCTCAGTATGTCTGCGCACCACGTGGCTACTATTTGATCGAGCGTTCCTAGGAAAGTAGCACAAGGACATGAAAACTAGGTGCGGTCAGTTAATCATGAGGAAAGCAGTTTAGTTAAATTTAATGAACGGTACAGACTCTGATACGGTTGCAGAACACAAGGGGAAACGTGTTTCAGCGTCACAGAATTTTCTACAATGCATTCAACGGGACAAGGGAAGATAATACACGTACAAGAATTCATTCACACCACACTCACACCTTATCAAGATTACTACTAGTACAACAAGCCCGCCTAACGCCAACTAATCCTTTCCGCCACTCTGTCTGCACCTGGGAAGTTTCGTTTGGTGGGATAGCTCTAAAATAATTCATCTCGATGTACGAATTTCAACTATTCGAGGTTTGGATATTAAGTGTTCAGTTAATCTGAAGTGACTTAAATATTTCACTATGAATTTACATTATGCACAATCTCGTCTAAAACAATGCTCCAAGCAGAGCGTTCCCTCAATATAGGTTCTCACCAGCCACGACCAATCTGGCAATACCACCTGTAGCTTAAAAGGGGAAGACCTCTCTGTCCAGAGTGGAGAGACTGAGAGACTGAAAGTTGGCCATCCTGCACCAGAGCAGAAGACAAGCAGCTTCCCGTCTGCTCTGGGCGGGCGACTCTGCGTCCACAACCACTACCAATTACGCCTACCAATAACTTCAAAACACACAGTAAACGAATCATTCATTCTCAAGCCATTCATATCCGCTAATACTGAGAGGAGGGAACATTATCTGCAGAATTTAATTATGACATGAAATTTCGGCCGGCCGTAGTGGCCGAGCGGTTAAAGGCGCTACAGTCTGGAACCGCACGACCGCTATGGTCGCAGGTTCGAATCCTGCCTCGGGCATGGATGTGTGTGATGTCCTTAGGTTAGTTAGGTTTAAGTGGTTCTAAGTTCTAGGGGACTTATGACCACAGCAGTTGAGTCCCATAGTGCTCAGAGCCATTTGAACCATTTTTTTTTTTTTGACCCATGAAATTTCAACTTGATCATTGTAACGTTCACAAACGGCGTCAAACACGTACAATCTCATCTAATGCTACCTGCTCAGCCTCCTCGAGGGAGTGTGAGAAACAACCCCAAGATAAATTGAAAAGTTCCAGGGAGGCCTTTGTCGGCATTCTGCACCACCCGCAGGAGAGTCTTTTGTCGTCTACATCAAAGCAGCTAGCCTTACAACTTTCTTCAGATCCAGGGACGTCGTAAAGAATGGAACGTTTTCTGGAAGCAGCGTTCTTTGTCAGTGAGAGCAGATGTTCACTATTATTTTTCTAGATAGACCTTTGAAACTACCACCATAGGGCGAGGTGGTTCGTACTTAAGTTCTCCTGCAACTTAGCTCCGGCTGCAAGGATGGCTTTGAATCAGCCGCTTAATGATGAGGTGGTTCCGGTGGTTAGTGTTCTTTGTGTTCGTCGCTCTTTCTAGGGCGTTCTGTAAAGCCGACGTCACTTTAGAGCTGCGCGATTCTGAAGACCTACACTATAAAAGTTTCCGGAGCCATTTAGGTTATCTATATTATCTACATTTTACAACCATCAAAGGAAAAACGCCTCCTTAGCCCACAAAGCATCCCCGGCCGAGATCGTCCAGCGCTTCCCGGGTGAGTGAATACAGTTAGCGCCTTGACACAACCCAAACTGCCGGTACTTTGCGACACCGTTATGTGTCAAGGGCTTGTGATTCCTCCCGCCTGAGTCGCCACACGATCACTCCACTACCGCGCTGCCGCAAGCCCCGGACAAGATACCAGCGCTTCGCAGACACCACACGCGATTGCGAAGATGGTATCAAGTCGGAGCGCTGGCGCGCTGCAGTGGTGTATTATTCGACTTGCGGTATGTGTTAGGTGATCTTTGCATGTTTGTTTTAAATATCAGTTAGTGATGCTTTTGAATCATATAATGATATGTAGACAGAATATGTAGTTGCCAATACACGCACCTCCCACATCAACAGCCAAGGTTTTGCCTCAAAATAAATAAAGTTAAGACTGTACCCCCTCTCCAACAGCTCATCACGGACTGAGTCTTTTTCCCACCAATTCACAGGCGGGGAAGTGGAGAAGGGGAGAGGGGAAGTGAGAGAGGAGGAAGTCCCACAGTGCTCTCTAGTGGTGGTGGTATTGTGAACTAGGGCTCCAAAATTTGAAATTCCTGCATTTTTAATTTACTGTCATTATTTGAAATTCCCACCATTTTTAATTTTGTGTCATTTTAATGAGATTAATTTGCATAATTAGTTTAATTATTTTGCATACCAATTTAATAATTTGCATATCAGTATAATTGTGAGATTGCCACATTTACCACCCACTGGGAGGGGGTGCCCGCCATCTTGGGTAAACGTGGCAACAATGCAGACTGGCGTCACTCCAGCTTCATTCCACTACTGCTGCTTTGTGACAGGGTACATGTCATATTGATACAAACATTGTTTCCGAACAATGCTGTAAAATGCGTTCATATCGTTCTGCCTTTAATGCTTTCTTAGGTGCCATAAGGGACCACACCGTAACCGCGAAAATCAACCCCACACCGTAACACCACCAACTAAGTACTTCAGTTTTGGCATTACACGTCATAACAGATTAAGTTCTTCAGGGATTTGCTAAACCAAAACCCTTCTATTGCATTGCCATAGAGTATACCGTGATTCATCACTCCCCACCACTCGTTTCCAGTCATTCAATGTCCCTTCTCCCTCCCAAAAAAGTCCTGAAGAAGGCCATTTCTAACAGTGGCTGAAACACCAGAGGATTTTACACATTGACGATGTTGTTCCATAACCAGAAGAATTTTACTGACATGCGCAACGGTCATAGGAGCCTATGTTCGCATAAATTGCAGTGTTGTAGCCGTATCACATCGGTAGAATTGCATGTCAGGCAGAACATTCTATCTAACGGTTTGTGGACAGAAGGCACATGTCACTTACAATGGGCAGCTATGGCCATGTTCTACCTGTAATAGACGTGGTCATCAAAGTACGAATTGCCCAAGACGAGTTTTCGTGTTAAAAAATTTGTCAGAGCAATACAAGGAAACTGAAGTTAACTGAACTCGTGACGGAGCACCAAGTGATAATACGAGAGGTCCAGTCTCTAGCGGGATATTACAATAGGAGACAAAACTACCAGCTGCAGGTTTCCCACGGTTACCCTCAAAACCGGAAGCAGAAGAGCCACCCCCTACAACTAGAGTGCAGCCGTTAAAATATCAAGAGGCGTCGAACGCGTGGTGGAAGCAGCGCTGACGAAGACGTGCCCGGTTTAGGCAGATCGTGAGGAGAGTGAGCCCCAAACTGTATCTGAAACGAACGCTTCAAAAACTATACCAGAGGCAGTCGAGGCAGCAGCGCAGGACAACGACAGCCACAACACGGAGAGGCCAATTTGCCGCCGCACATGCAGCAGCGAGTGGCGGAAACAAAACAAACAAAACTGCGAGTACGAACTCTCGATAAGTAAAACAAGGAAAGCCGCGGGTTGTGCACAAACAGAAGAGTGACCGTCCCAAACCCAAAACAAACACGACAAAAAAGTTAGTGACAACAAGCAGGAAACGAAAGGGAAAGTGGAAGAACGTTGTCTGTAGAGGAAAATACGTATGCGAAGCAGACACGAGAAACGACTCAACAACATATGAATTCTGATATCGATCAAGACACTCTGACGCCTTCATCTGCCAAGATGATCATGGTTAGCCGACGGCTTAGATGCAGAGACCAGCCAAAAAAAAAAAAATCCAAAGACGTCAGTTTTACTACTCAAGGGAAAGAATCCCAGTATGAAATTCAAATGGTGATGGAATGAGGCCACGATCGTTTAGCCAGCAGTAAAACCAGTACTGTGATGTGGATACACAGAAGGAACAAACTATAATGTAACACTCTGATGCTGTAATGTTTATTGATGTTCTGTGCACTGAATACGAAATGAATGTGAAATAAGACCTGTAGATCTTCATGGATTGTAATGTCATAGGCTTTTTATTTGAACGTGCATGCACAAAATACGTCCGACCTTCTGTGGGAATCTCTAAGTAGCGATATTGGGGATAGTTGGATATGTGACGCTCGGTGGGAGTATGGATCGGCTATGAGCCGTACTCAGATAGTCGCGCAGGTGCCATAACTCCGTATCCCGGATGGCGCAGTGGTTTCAGCCCCTGCCTAATAAGCAGGAGATCCCCGGGGTCGAATACCCATCTGGTACACATTTTCGCTCGTCGCCGCTGATTCCTCTTAATGCCCAGCTGCAGCTGAAAGCAGTGATCTCCCTTCAATTTACTTAAAGGTTTTTGTCAATAAAGTTTATTTTCAGAAAAAGTGGTACCACCATTTTATTTAATGGAGCTGCTAACTGAGAGAAGAAATTTCATGCAAAATCTAGAGAAAACGTTTACTCATTAAGTCTTCTCAGAAGCTCAAATCATCAAGCTGAGTTATTGGCCACAGGTATCTGCTTTGCAAATACAAAGCTGCTTCTATTATACAAACGTGTCTGAAAAGATTCGAATCGACCGTGAACGACACTAATTTGAGTTTTGTTCGTTACGTAGGATTCACATGTCAGAGGGATAGTTATGAAGTGAACATACCGATTAACATAGTTCGTCTGTGCTAAATCTGTTATAGCTACTGGAAAACACCTGTAAACATTTGCTGATGCCAACGTTAGCAGCTTTATTTCACTCTGGGTGCCTTCAGGAATTGGCACTTTTGTTCTTTTCTGTCTAACTGAATAACTTAAATTGGACTTTCGTTCTACGGTAAGTTCTCCTTGAATCCAAATGCGGACCTTAGAATGTGCAGTGTGTCTGTGTTGTTATAGAGCATGCTATGATAGATATTCACACAGTTCATCACGTACATTTACTGCAACGATCTAAACAACAATAGTAAAACACATCACACCACAGTTATTGACTGCTACTTGACGAAAACATATGAATTACTCACAAAAAAATTGCATGAAGGATTACCTTTAAAATCAAGAGTAACGATATCCAAAGCATTAATAATAATGTTAGTAGAAGAACAGGGGCGGCTTCAGTGCTTTTGTTTCTGTGGGTTGCCTATATCAGGGGCAGGTATACATTCAGGGGCAAACCTATTGTTCTCTTTTGATAGACAGGTCATTAACCTATTGTTCTCCTTTGATTAATAGGTCCTTAACCTATTGTTACCCCGCTCCCCTTCTTCCCACCACCCCTCAGGAAATCTCCAACCTACCCCACCCCTTCGCTACTACAGGTGCACTTTCAGGTCTGAGTTATTGGGATAACCTCTGTCACTCTTATCAGTTTAATTGACTACTTAATTAAATTAATCAATTAATTAACCTCTCCCCCCTCTGGTAAACCCCCTCCCCTTCCACCTACCTCCTGGAAGTTGGCAGGAAAAAGATTCAGTTGCTTGGTCATTTGGAGGGAATTAACTCTAACATGTATATTTATACACAGAAAATAACTCTTTCCTTATTTTTTTAGGTGTAGATTTAATAATGTCCAATTTATCTTTTAACTTGTAACTTAAATCGACATCTGAATCATCTGTTTCTTTCTCCAACCAGTAATTTGACAAATACAGAGAAGGTATGTTCTCGAATTCTAATACGTATATAATTTTCTTCCTGTAAAGTACTTGTTTCATGGCTTTAACTATTAGCTCAGTTCCTTCTTGCAGTTCTTCTAGGCGACAGCATTTGGGGATTTAATTTTTCCTCGTATCTCCTTCATGGCACTATTGTTTAAACGTTCCATGTCTTCCTGCGTGTATAACGGCAACTCGTCTGCTCCACATTCTTGTGGGATTTCTGTATAGAACTTTAAGTTTACAACTTTTGCAAACGAGTGTCCATTAAATGTAGTTATTCCATCACTTTTAAACTGGGCAAATGGATGTTCTTCTGCTAGGTGTACAACATCCAACTCGCATCACTCAGATATAATGTAACCATCCTTTTTAATCCAATCCAAATGAAAATAGAGTTTAATAAACACATTTTTCGTGTATCCCTTAACATAGTGAACGTTCTTGATTCCATTGATTTCGGCCAGTACTCCAATATGTGACCAGTTTCCATTGCTGTTTACTGTAAAAGCCAAAATTTTGTATTCCCCCTTCGTAGTCAAATTTTTCCATGCAGTGTGCTGAAATCCATATGTAAACCTGGCCTGCACATCGGCAGTAGCTTCTTACTTTTCCCGTTGCAACCTATATTCTTCCTTTATGGCAGTTGTCTTCTCCATATACTCCACTTTCCTTTTCTTTACTTCGAGGTCCTCCATTTCCAGTTTTCTTTTCCGTATATTTGATACATTACCTGGACTTAAAGGAGTAATTTCTTTAATGAGAATTGGTTTAAGTCTGTTTGATATATTAGTCCTTTTTCTTAAGACTTGGGATATAACATTATTTGTAGGAACCACTCCCAATTCGGCGATATCTATATTGGCTCTGAGCACTATGGGACTCAACTTCTGAGGTCATTAGTCCCCTAGAACGTAGAACTAGTTAAACCTAACTAACCTAAGAACATCACAAACATCCATGCCCGAGGCAGGATTCGAACCTGCGACCGTAGCGGTCTTGCGGTTCCAGACTGCAGCGCCTTTAACCGCACGGCCGATATCTATATTGGATGGTATTGTGCAGAACAGTGTTCTAGACTGAGAAAAGTAAGTTTCTCCTGTTTTAACATGACGCTTCTGCGTAATACTTATATTGTCTTTGTTGGAGTCAGAGTTAAGCACTCCACGTAATTTACTGATAGGTAATTAAAACTGAATGCAGACAGAGCGTAACTTATAAGCATTTCTGTCTTCAGAGTCCGGCAGACTTACTTGCACACCAGTCAGTTTTGGGGTGTTCTTATTACCCCAGTAGACAAACTGCAGAACGTTGTTAAACACCGCATAGCAACTGTTCTGTAACTTATTAGTTAGCTACCACCACATGGACGCAACTGGTACAGAGTAAAGTGGTGCACATTCTAAATACTGCTTGTTAGTGTCTAATACACTTAAACAGCTTTGCACTGGGTCGAACACACGATCCATTCCGTAGTTGTATATTGTAGCCTCCAGCCTGGTACTGTCATGCTACTTAGCCAAAGAAGACGTGAAAGTTCCCCGTAGTCGCGTATCTGGACACTTTTTAAAATCCATAAGATGGTTACCGATAACGTTGTGTACTCCTGGACTTGTTATTTGACATATAAATCTGTTATATACGTTTACTCCACAATTGGAGCTCCTCCACGTTAAACAGTCTATTCCATCTGTGTCCTTAAGCTATAAAACAAGTACTTTACAGGAAGAAAGTTAGATATGTATTAGAATTCGAGTATATACATTCTCTGTATTTGTCAAATTACTGGTTGGAGAAAGAAATATATGATTCAGATGTCGATTTAAGTTAAAAATTAAGTTGGACATGATTAAAACTATACCTAACAAAGCCGGCTAGAGTGGCCGAGCGGTTCTAGGCGCTACAGTCTGGAACTACGCGACCGCTGCGGTCGCAGGTTCGAATCCTGCGTCGGGCATGGATGTGTGTGATGTCCTTAGGTTATTTAGGTTTCAGTAGTTCTAAGTTCTAGGGGACTGATGACCTTAGAAGTTAAGTCCCATAGTGCTCAGAGCCATTTGAACCATTTGATACCTAACAAAAATAAGGAAAGTGTTGTTTCCTGTTTATAAACGTATATGCAAAAGTTAATACATTTTTGTATGAGAATATTTACTTGCCTTATTCGCTAACCTACCAAAAATCCTAAGACATTTCCTGTATACAACTACCTAGGTGCGTGTATTTCGGATGTGGAAGTGGGTGGTTGAATGACCTTGAAAAGTAGTTGAAACTAGGTAGCTGAAAGCGTAGCGGCCCCCTTTTCTTACCTATATGAACGTAGAGGTACCGTGGCTTATGTTCCGACATATCAGCAGGAGTTTTTGGGAAGTAATCAAACTACTATTCACGCAAAAACAAAAGAAATTACGTATGTATAATCGTAAGGGAAGAATAGATTTGAGGTGGTGAGTTATGTTTTCAATACAGTGAGGAGTATATCCGAATGTAAGGGGTGACAGATTTATTTCTTAAACATCTGCACAATATAGCAATGCAAGGGCTCAACTGGACCTGCTATAGTGTACAAACAAGATGGGCAGTATGGCTGTAACAAAACGTCCCTTCATCAGCAGCCCTAAGCGTATCCTCACGTTTTCCTGGTTACACTGAAAAACGTCAAAGCTTTTCATGTTTATAATTAAAGGAGATAATTGCTGTTAAAATCAGTCATTAGTTTATTGCAATATATGAAGTGTGATGGAGGTAAATTATTGTGTCATTAAGCGTCGGTAAAGGGCTATGATTCTTCTCTTTGCAAACTTGGTCCACTTTGTGCATGAAAGGAACTCTTCTGATGCGTTCCTAGCTGGGAAGCCCGGCGGCCAGGTGGACACAGGTAGTGCCCACGGGCGAGCGGCGGTCGCGCGCCCATGTCGGCACGCTTCACAGAGGGCAGGTCCCCAGACGATCAACACGCTGCCAAAGGAAGCCGCGGACATTCGCACGTGTGCCATAGGCAGCGAAAACTATTAACTTAGAGCGGAAAACATCTTTGCCACGATTCTGGGTAACACGGACAGAGCGGCGAGTTGAATAGCAACAGCACGACTTTGGTTTCCAAGAATCTCAAATGGCCCCGGGAATTTTGGCCATTTCCCGCGAGCAGAACACCTGGGAACGTAGCGGAAATGCTCAAAACGAGAAGTCTTGGTTTATTTGTATACTCAGTCTCACACAGAGTATGGCTCTCTTTTCCTCGCGGAAATAGACGGCAAGGAGGGAGGAAATTTTGAAACGGACTTCTTCATTGGCAAGAATCTAACGTTGGCTTTGAAAAATAGTAAGAGCTACGTAATTTGCGGAAAGGCGGATACAAGACGCTGGAGGGGAGCGGCTCTCTCTCTCTCTCCAGGTGCGAGGAGCGCACTGGTATTTGGATTCCGAATTTTGCTTCTAAGAAGGCAGGAGTTCACTCTTGACTACTTCCGATAAGTCGCAACGATTCTCTTATTGCTTGTCTTGAGACAATGCACTTTGCATTCGTCGCAAACAGCGTAGAGAGCGAAGTTTGTCAGATCCAGGTAGGCGAGCTTCACTCACTGTGCGCGTCATCAAGAGCTTAACTCAGGATCATTTTGATTTACTACATGTCCGATGACGGTAGTACTGTTAGAACAGTTTTGAGCTTTGTTTAATGCAGTTTCACGTAGGTTTGCCCTTGCAGATGGACGCATACCGTCGTCCAGTAATGATAACTTCCAGTAGCAGGTTTTGGTCACTATTTTCAGCGTAGGGCATGTTAGACGCTATCAACTACGACGCCGGCAGAGTCTTGATGCAGCCTCACGCAATCAGCCGACTCCACCGCCACGCCGACCACGCTATGAACATGGTAATGCAGAAAACGCCCGCCTTCCTAGCTGCGCATTCTTCTTTCGCTTTCTTCAATTTCTTTGCAATGTGTTAGACGCTCATACAGAAGCAAGGCACAGTATCCACCGTTTGCCCGTTGAGAGAGTCATATGTTTAGCTGTTTTTTTTTTATTCCTTCCTCATTTAATACACCAGGTCAACCCGTGTCGCGTAATTTATTTATATGTTAAATTAGAATGAAGTCGTTCAATGCTCATGTTACAAGGCAAATACCAGGGGCAGGCACCTTATATAATTCACTTGTTGTGAGCTCTTGGTGCCAATTCAATTCTATTTGTTGTTTTTTTATTTGATACTTTCTACGCTATCTGGTGACCCAAATTTTTTATTTTTGATTATCATTAATTGGATAATTTGTGAGTGATTGTTAAATGAATCTGATAAAATTTCAAAAATTATTGCATGTGCCGTTTAATGCAGTTTCACTGAATAAACCACTTATATGTTGAACAGCACTCCTTGCATTTCATTTATAAAATTTAAATCAAAATTCACTCCTCTTTCTCCCTCCCACACGAGGTATCTTGCAACACTACTGACAGTGATGTTGATCATAGTACACCAAACCATATCCATGATGTCTTTCCAACCTTTCCGTCCGCAGGAGAGTTGTTGATTATCACATAGTACCGGACGCCTGTGCTTTATACACCTGTTTGAGAGAGTCTTGGCAGGATGCAGCACCTTCCGAAAGCACTGACTGGAAAACTTAAACGTCAGATGATTTCCTAGAATTGAAGAGAATAGTAACATGTAGCTGGTGTAAGTGTGGGCATACCATTTTTTTTTCCTTGGTGGTGTACACATACAAATTATAACTGCACTGCTTGTCTGAAATGTTGCTGTTTAAAGTTACAGTGGCTTACTTTCCCGCATGTCCAGAGAAAATGACTGTGTATCCCATTGTGAAGGAGGTAAGTATTTGACGTGGAAAACTGCTATAGCCATAAGGGGCATGAAAGAATTTTTTTACGTGGAAAATTATGTGCACTATAGATATTGAGATTCCTTCCAAAAAATGGCTCTGAGCACTATGGGACTTAACTTCTAACGTCATCAGTCCCCTATAACTTGAAACTGCTTAAACCTAACTAACCTAAGGACATCACACACATCCATGCCCGAGGCACGATTCGAACCTGCGACCGTAGCGGTCGCGCGGTTCCAGACTGTAGTACGTCGAACAGCTCGGCTACCCTGGCCGGCGATTCGTTCCACAACCACGGCTGTCAAGAGGAGGCATTTCCAGTTCATCGCTCTGTGTCAGATGGTAGCAGAAATCATATTTAATTGTAATTACACTGATAAATATGTGTCTGGTTCCCAGTACTCTTGTGAGTCTGGAAATGGGCTCAGAAAGCGTAGCAGCAATGAAGCAGGTCGAGACTGGAAACAGCACCTCAGCGAGCGCCTTTGTTCCAGGCTGGAGCTCGCCCATCCTCCATACACCAGTTCATAGAGTGCGAGAAAGCTTGTGGCTTATGATGATTTGGCTCACGACTCCCCCTGGACGGGCGAATAGTGAACTGATACCCAGATTGCATTGAGTCGCCTTCGGGACCGCGTGTGTTGCGTGTATACTCTGCAGGAATTTGAGAAGATTCAATACGATGAGTGTTTGCGCTGAGAGCATTGATAGTGTTCAAACTCCTACCACTCAGGTCCTCCTGGGATGCGTGGTCATCCACAACTGGCTGGCCTCTCTCTGGCTGACATGCTCTTCAGCAGCTGAGGTCACGGGCCACATTTACAGCGGTAGTTCCCTCCATCGGCACTGCACTGCAGCACGATGAGTACGTGGGATTTATTTGACGATCTGTAGACCACTTTTGCAGAGTTTAACTGTCAGTGCAATATGGCGATCTGAACAAAATAGTTTTGCCGCTGAAAGTCTCATCTGCAGAAAGAAATGGCGGACAGTGCTCCCACACCAGCAGCAGCAGTTTGGTGGGTAAATTCAGCAAGAGCCTGTCAGAATGCTCTATTCATTCACTAGACATCCTTTGTGCTGGAACATAGGAGCCTCTGCACACTGGTTCGAACAAGGTGGAGGCAAGGTATCTACAGAATTTTCTGAGAGTAACGTGCGAATTTTGATTGCGTAGTTTTTCTGATTTTCCAGTATGTGCTTAGACAGTGCTCTCCTTCCCAAAAGCAAGAATGCTTTTATTATTAACGGTGTTTTCGCAAGCATGCACAGACCGCTTTTAGCGGTGAGAACAAGGTCAAACGATTACCATTTCTGAGAAGTATGTCGAAATCAGGACATTACACGTGATGGACAGGCTGTCCTGTTAGAATCGCTAGGAAGAATGCATCCTGTATTATTCTGTAGAGCATTGGAATAGATTTCTACAGCGCATCCAGAGGGAGACTTGGCTGTTATTTACATAGACATGTGACCACAGCATAACAATGACGACCTTTTAGCTGCACCTGCGAGGGTCAGCTGCTATGCAAAGATCTCACTGAGGGTGATCCGCTATGTGAACATCTCTCCGGACCGCAGGCACAAAGGCTATGTTTATCACCCCAGCAACACTGCCTAGGTGGACACGAGTTTCGACAGATAATTCTCAGGTGTCAAGTACGAAAGGGATGCCATCGCCTGATGCTCACGGCACCCGAATGGACACGTGTGCGTGGTTCAGGATCTGAAGGCCGTACCGTCACTTTGTGGGGGTTGCCAGTGCATCCCGACTCCTGGGAGCGTATGCGGTGGCATTCCGTGTGGTCCAGTGGACAGGGGACGGCGGGTGGTGAGTGCTTCGCGATCGAGAGATTTTTAACTGTGTAATTACACGTGATGTGTGTTTCATGATGGTATTCCTTGCACGATTGGAATAAAAAGAAGGCGATCGTTTAATTACTTCCTACAAGACCTGCATCTTTCCAAACAGCAGAGAATGATGAGCAAGTGAAATCCAAGCCGCAAAAACTGATTTTTTTTATAAATAAACAATATGCCCTTGAATTTCCCTTCGCAAGTCCTTCCTCTCCACCGCAGAGCCACCAGTTTCCAGGTAGAGGAGGGGAGGGGGATAGTGGAGGTAGAGAGAGGAGGGGGAGAGTGGGGATTGGGTGGCAGGGAGGGGGAACGATTTTCTGAAAAGTTCTTTAAATAAATAAGTAAACTATATTCCGTAAGCTGCCTTTAATGCCACATACTGTTTAAATACACAATATTCCACACATTGTTTAAACTGTTTAAACAATATTCCATACACTGCAATCTATTTCCAGACAAATTCTTTAACTAAATAAATAAGCTATATTCCATACACTGTCATAAATAATTAAACAATATTCTATAGACTGTCAATCGAACTCCCTCCAAATGACCGATCAACTGAGTCTTTTACCTGCCAATTTCCAGGAGGGAGGTGGGAGGGGAGGGGCTTATCAGAGCGGAAAGGTTAATTAATTCATCAATTTAATTAAGTAGTCAACCTAATTGATAAGAGTGAGAGGGTCTCTTCCAATGGTTCAGATCTGAAAGTGTACCTGTAGCAGCGAGGGGGAGAAGGTTGGTTGGAGATTTCCTGAGGGGTGGGGTAGGGGAAGGGGGCGGGGGAACAATAGATTAAGGACCTGTCAACCAAAAGGAAGGATCCTTTTAGCAGAACAATACGTTGATGTATGTTATGTAATCAAAGGAGAACAAGAGGTTAGCCCATGAGTGCATACCTGCCCCTGATATAGGCAACCCACACGAACAAAATGCACTGACGCCGCCCTTGTTCTCCTACTAACATTACCAGTATAGCTGAGTAATTTAATTGGATGACAAACTCTAAAATTAATTCTGAGCCATACTAATGTTATGCATATTAGTGTAATACTGTACAATGCTCATCATATTAAAACGGGTCGTCTGCCTCCATTGCAACTGAGAGGAAAATGCAAATTGCAGACTTTTTCGTGGAGCATCACTCCACAACTGTGAAGCATTTTATGTTCTCCAAAGCGATGGGCGTTAGCTAGCTGGCGCTTTCGAAAAGAGCGAGGAAACACAGCACGCCACCGCAGCTGCAGCCGCAGGAATGTGTCCCCGACAGCTCTGTCACGTGCAGCGTTCAGAGGCAGACAATCTACCGACAATCTGTCGTAAAAATGTTAGTGACCGCAACTGCTATTACTGGTGTGTCAGAAAGTGAAATACATTGTAGCTGCACTTCCATTACACTCAAGGCTTCAGCATTCAGACGAAAGGCACTACAAAAGCTTAGGCAGTGTATCGTCCCGACCGCCACATGTTACATTCAGACAACACACTGTTTACAGCTGTAGACATTGCGTAATACCTTGCACAGAAGACAAGATTCCTTCCACGAACTGCTGCAGGCTGCAGTGTTGCCTGTTTGTAGAGACAGCCCGACTTACAGAATTATCGCTATGGACATGTTATTTGTCTCTTACCATGATCAGCACGGACTTAGATTCTGTGGCGGCCGGCCGCCGGCTAGGTTTTATGTAAAGAGTGTTCTTCTCGACGTGAATTTGGGGCAAGGGGAAAGGTGGATAGGGGAAACAGAAACTGTATCTCGTACTCCTGCCCAGTTCATACTCCGTTTATCACTTTAATAAATTCCACTGTAGCTGATTATGTATTTCTGTCACTTCCAAATCAAATTGTGGTACGCTTACAACGTTGTATTTATCCAAGTTTTTTACGTCGTTAATTAGCAGCAGCACGACACTTACCTATTTTAAACATTCTACAGAGTTCTCCAATGCGAATGGCCCATTTGATATATTTATTAAGGAAATTTGTACTCTCTGCGCGCATCGTTTCAGTACACGTTACGTTAATTAAAAAAGAAGTGATCTGGAGGCTCTAAAAAGAAAACCAATGAAGGGATGGTAATGCCATTGTCTACTGCAGAAAGTTCGCTTCCTGTAAGAGCGCCGAGGCGTCAAAGCTCGCCGCTAGAGGGACGTGGCACACCCCCTTATCACGACAGAGCGAGAACGTGCACGTGTCGACCGTCCACTGCACTCAGTCGTGCTAAAAGTGGAGATATGGAGGCTTCAGAGGAAGAAGAAAGAACTATAGTGCGTTTGCTGACAGCTGGGGGGCTGTGGGGAAAGGAAATACATCAAACAGTGGCACGAGAGTACGAAGAGCACTACGTGTCCGGTACTAAGATCAAGGCGTTGCACAAGTGATTCAAGGAAGGACGAATGTCATTTGTCGATGTCGCGCGGTTTGGAACGACACATCGCATAACCGATACTATCGTCCAGCAGGCGGATGACCTCGTTATTGAAGACCGACGAATTACGGCGGCAGCTATTGCCCCAGAGGTCGGACATTCGCTACTCTCCATTCACTTGTGTCATTCATCGATGAATTTACATTCCCCGCATTCCTTCGGCTGTAGTGAAATGCTATAGGACCCTCTGCTCTTCTTTTGAAGCCTTTATTTAATAGTTTTCAGCACAACTAGTTGCAGTGGGCGGACGACGCGTTCATGTGCTTGCTCTGTCGTCACGTTGGTGTGCGACCATGTTGCTCTAGAGGAGAGACTGGGACCCCAGTACTCTTGTAGCGACCACTCCTTCTTTAGGCAATGACATTACGATCCGTTTAGCTGTTTTCGTTTTATTGTTTCCGGCTCATTTATTTTTAAATGACCTTTACGTATGTACGTACGTCAGAGGTGTACACATTCCCCTTAAAACCTTTCCATGCTTGCCTGTTAGAAAGGCAGGCAAGCTGCCACACAGAACAAGCATGCCACTCTACTCCCATCCAAGCCAAGCTATGGCCAACCCAAGGAGGCTAAAGTAGTCTTGCTTGCCTACTGGTCTTTTCGCTACTTAGCATTTTGTTCTGTACACTTTCATTGTAATGTTACGAGTAGGGTTCGGAAATTGATTAAAATACGCTATATAACAAGATGAGGTTCAGTAAAATATATATTAATTTTGGGTCATTATAGATCGGAAAATGGTGGATTTCGTTAGTGCCTTTCTTTCACTTTAGAATTTATTGATTTCTTTCGGTATGAACGGTTTTCTCTGTAACTTGGCCCTCTGTCGACTAGCACTGGCTATTATCAACTACAACCATCATGAGATCACCTGCATTACATGTTTTCTGTAGTAATGAGAACCATCTCTGAAAGTAGAGATCCTTTGCACGTAATAACACGAAGATGGCTATTATACTGCAATGCAAACTAAAGTAAGGTTCTGAAAGTCTGATTTCTGTTATCTTTGTGTGTTCCAGCCAAATATGACTCCTGTTATACCAATTTTAATTACTTGTTCCAGGATATGTATTGCAGGTTCTCTGAATCCGTTCTAAATGGTCAAAACAGTTCAGTCTTAATCCGTCAAACGCATTTTAGCAAACACGAAATTCGTTTTCCATGTTATGTCAATCTAAAAAGTACATGTCTGAAAGAAGAAGCTTTTCCTTCATACTACGCTTTCTACACACTACGTTCCATACCACCATAATGTCTTTTTTAATATCCACTGAGCCGTTTATCTCCTATTTCAATCAGTTTTTTCCCTAAATTTAGAAAGCCTTTAAACTGCTAAATGGCCTCAGGCCCTTAGTTCACAATACCATACATTTGTTAGCCTCTAAGGCTTTGTCCTCTTTCAAAACATTTATGGACTGAGGAAATTGCTAGTCGAATTTACAAACATGTAGCAACATACTCGGTATATCCGAATGAATTTTTAGTAACTTTTTACACAATTTGCATTACGAGACACCTAACAATTTAATTGAATCTGCCTCATGAACAAACGACAACACTTCACCTGTTCGACCTGCGCTCTGGTATATGTTCCCCAATTCTTAATTTATCATCAGTCTCCTTTAGAATTGGTTTATTTCGCTGCTCCAACCGTTATGTTAAATGAGCTGCAGTGGAACTACCTGGGTAAACATATAATTGTCTAGTGACGTTAGATTGTGGCGCATCCTCCTGTCAGGGACAGCAGGCTGAAAGGGTCCCGTGAAGCTTGTCAGGCTATCAGACACCCAACTTGGCCTGCCTTAACTACTGCTTTTTTATCTTTATTATTATTTTGAAACCTTTACAAGGAAGGTAGGTCGGCAGCGGCCCATTTATGCTGCTCTTTGGCCACAGAGAAGACATACAGGAAATAGAAAGACAGAAAAACATACAAACATGGTGGATAAAAACGGGAGACAGACATAGTATAATAAATGAAGCCGCTCATGGGCTCACTGTTTGGATAAAACGTTCATCACTGTACACAACGGAGAAGACAAGTTTACACACGTGAACGGAGGAGCACAAACGGAGAGACACTGAAGTACCGACACGAAGACAAGACGAGCACTGGCGACGATCTCCGGCGCACGAAGATGCACTGTTCACACTAAAAAGCCAGCGGCCTGCCAGAGGGAAGAGGTGAGGGTAGGAGAGAGAGGGGGATGGAGTTGATACCAGTGGGAGAGGAGAAGGGAGGGGGAGGGGAGAGGGTAGGGTGTGTGTGAATGCCCAGGTATGGGTGGGAGGGGAGGGAGGGAGGAAGAGAGGAGGGAGAGAAGGGAAAGAGGGTGGTTCAAATGGTTCAAATGGCTCTGAGCACTATGGGACTCAACTGCTGTGGTCGTAAGTCCCCTAGAACTTATAACTACTTAAACCTAACTAACCTAATGACATCGCACACATCCATGCCCGAGGCAGGATTCGAATCTGCGACCGTAGCGGTCGTGCGGTTCCAGACTGTAGCGCCTTTAACCGCTCGGCCACTCCGGCCGGCCGGGAAAGAGGGTGCCCAGGAAAAACACAGGGGGAGGAAGGGGAGGATCAAAGTTGTAGGAGGGGTAGATGGAGGGCATGAGGGCATCAACAGGAAGGGGGAGTTGGCGGAAGCCACCTTGGGCAAGGGTATGGAGTGTGGAGAGATGGAGAGCGAGTGGGATGTGGGAGTACAGATGTGGCAGCGGAATGGAGTGGGAAAGGGTGGGAGAGACAAGCGGGTGAGGGGGATCAAGTTTGTGGGAGGTGTAAAGGATCTGTATCCGTTCGAGGAAAAGGAAGAGTTGTGGGAACGGAATTAAGTCATAGAGGATCCGCGTGAGGGAGGGAAGGCAGATGCGATAGGAGAGGCGGAGCGCATGGCGTTCCAGGATTTGAAGGGATTTGTAGAAGGTAGGAGGGGCGGCGATCCAGGCGGGCTGGGCATAACAGAGGATAGGGCGGATGAGGGATTTATAGGTATGGAGGACAGTGGTGGGGTCCACATCCCCATGTGCGACCATTAACTACTGCGCTGCAGTAGACATGTGCACTTGTGTCTCCGTTGCAGCGGGGTGAGCTGCTTTAATGGTTGTGGCGGAGATAGGGGCAGGCAGGCTGGAAGGAGAATTTGTACACCTCTGATGTACGAGAGGCATTCAATAAGTAATGTAACAGAATTTTTTCTCGGACAATTTCAGTTGAATATACGAGGAATTTGTCATGGGACATCGTGGAATAGTCCCACTTCAGCCCCTGCAGTTTCATAAAGTTCCAATAGCTGGCGGCGCTACACACAGCCTTCCAAATGGCGTCTGTAACGGACGTACGTTGCAATGAGAGAGGCGTCATTGGGTTTCTTTTGGCAGAAAACCAGAGGTTCGCAGATATTCATTGGCACTTGCAAAATATCTATGGAGAACTGGCAGTGAAGAAAAGGACGGTGAGTCGTTGAGCGAGGCATCTGCCATTATCGCAACAGGATCGCGTAAATGTGGCCGATCTCGCACGTGCCGGCCGGCCGCACACAGCCGTGACTACTGCAACGTTGGAACGAACGGACACTCTCATTCGAGGTGATCGACGGATCACAGTCAACCACCTCGCTGCTCTCTGGTGGTAGTGCTGGTACAATCGTCCAGCAGCAGGGGTTACTCAAAGGTGTTTGTCTGCTGGATTCCTTACCATCTAACAGAAGACCATAAAGAACAACAAAGGACCAACTGCGCAGAACTGGCTGCGCCTTACGATGTTGATCGTGGGAATTGTGTGTGGAACATTCTCACAGGCGATGTTATTTGGGTTCATCACTTCGAACCGGAAACGCAACGCCTCTCCTCCGAAGGGAAAGTTTAAAGCTGCACCCTCGATCGCTAAAGCCATGGCGACGGTCTTCTGGGATTCTGAAGCGCTTATTTTGTTTTATTTCCTCCAAAATTGTGCAACAGTCAGCTCTGAAGTGCAACGTGCTACCCTCAGAAAACT
Source organism: Schistocerca nitens (assembly GCF_023898315.1). Taxonomy (NCBI): domain Eukaryota; kingdom Metazoa; phylum Arthropoda; class Insecta; order Orthoptera; family Acrididae; genus Schistocerca; species Schistocerca nitens. The sequence continues at coordinate 626,477,052 of NC_064614.1, read as the reverse complement.
GATGAAACGACTACAGCGCGTTCGTCGTCTCCGAAAAAAGCTAATGAACTTCTCCTTCCACATGACAACACACACGTCTGTACAACCGGGAGGAGCTCGCAACACTTCATTGGACTGTTCTTCCTCAGCCTCCATACAGCCGGGATCTCAAATCTTCCGCCTTCCGTCTGTTTGACCCAATGAAAGATGCTCTCGGCAGGAAGCAGAATGTGGATGATGGGGAGGCTATTGATGCAGCAAGACGTTGGCTCCGACGTCGACCAGTAGAGTGATACACTACTGGCCAATAAAAATTCCTACACCAAGAAGAAATGCAGATGATAAACGAGTATTCATTGGACAAATATATTACACTATAACTGACTAGTGATTACATTTTCACGCAATTTGGGTGCATAAATCCTGAGAAATCAGTACCCAGAACAACCACCTCTGCCTGGGCATTGAGTCAAACAGAGCTTGGATGGCGTGTGCAGGTACAGCTGCCCATGCAGCTTCAACACGATACCACATTTCATCAAGAGTAGTGACTGACGTATTGTGACGAGCCAGTTGCTCGGCCACCATTGACCAGACGTTTTCAATTGGTGAGAAATCTGGAGAATGTGCTGGCCAGGGCAGCAGTCGAACATTTTCTGTATCCAGAAAGGCCCGTACAGGACCTGCAACATGCCGTCGTGAATTATCCTGCTGAAATGTAGGGTTTCGCAGGGATCGATTGAAGGGTAGAGCCACGGGTCGTAACACATCTGAAATGTAACGTCCACTGTTCAAAGTGCCGTCAATGCGAACAAGAGGTGACCGAGACGTGTAACCAATGGCACCCCATACCTTCACGGCGGGTGATACGCCAGAATGGCGATGACGAATACACGCTCCCAATGTGCGTTCACCGGGATGTCACCAAACACGGATGCGACCATCATGATACTGTAAACAGAACCTGGATTCATCCGAAAAAATGACGTTTTGCCATTCGTGCACCCAGGTTAGTCGTTGAGTACACTATCGCAGGCGGTCCTGTCTGTGATGCAGCGTCAAGGGTAACGGCAGCCATGGTCTCCGAGCTGATATCCATGCTGCTGCAAACGTCGTCGAACTGTTCGTGCACATGGTTTTTGTATTGCAAACGTCCCCATCTGTTGACTCAGGGATCGAGACGTGGCTGCACGATCCGTTACAGCAATGCGGATAAGATGCCTGTCATCCCGACTGCCAGTGTTACGAGGCCATTGTGATCCAGCACGGCGCTCCGTATTACCCTCCTGAACCCACCGATTCCATACTCTGCTAACAGTCATTGGATCTCGACCAACGACAGCAGGAATGTCACGATACGATAAACTGCAATCGTGATAGGCTACAATCCGACCATTATCAAAGTCGGAAACGTGATGGTACGCATTTCTACTCCTTACACGAGGCATCACAACAACATTTGTCCAGGCAACGCCGGTCAGCTGCTGTTTGTGTATGAGAAATCGGTTGGAAACTTTCCTCATGACAATACGTTGTAGGTGTCACTACCAGCGCCAACCTTGTGTGAATGCTCTGAAAAGCTAATTGTTTGCATATCACAGCATCTTCTTCCTGTCGGTTAAATTTCGCGTCTGTAGCACGTCATCTTCGTGGTGTAGCAATTTTAATGGCCAGTAGTGTACTATACCGACGTACGGGCCCTCCAAGTAAGCTGGCGTAAGGCCGTCGTACTGAAAGGAAATTATGTTGAAAAATAATGTTTTGTAGCTAACATAGAGAAGAATAATGTGGTGGACTGGGACAAAATCAACCTGATTTAAAAGAAAAATATGTTGCATTATTTGCTAAACGCCCCTCCTAAGTGTGCACCTCACAAGCTCTATAAAGCATTTACGTCGCCTGAAACTCAAGCAGATCGGACACAGTCCAATAGAGTCATGCAGCAGCACATAAGACAAGGAGAGGACGACTCCGGGAGCAGGTGGCGGCCGCTCTAATATACGGTGTGGCGTGGAGCGTCCGCTTTTAATAAATGCCTCCCCCTCCCCTCCCTCCTTCCCCTCCCCATCCCACCAGCAGCCGGCTACCTCCTGCGCTGCGCCTCTGGAAGCAACGCGGCTGAAATTAGGGGCGCCCCAGGAGCGGCGCTGAAAAATCTCTCGGCGAGTCGCCGTGGCGCCGACAAATTGCTCTCCTTGGCCCCACACAGCCCAGGGCGGAGCTTCGCCGTCTCCCCAGGCAGTGCCCTCTCTGCCGAGGAATCTCCTGCGACCGCTCCAAATTACCTACCTGCCACCGTCTCACTTATAAACATCTTTTTTTTTTCTTTTAGATGTGCAGAGCTATCTGCTGGACCTTGAGTGGAATAGCGGCAAAGGTAAGATTGGCACGCCCATCTTCTGATGTCACTAGATATTGGATAAACGGTATTTTCGTCAGTCTTTTATGAAGTGCACTGTAAGGAACTCGCACATACACTGGAAGATTGTAAATAAGTAAATAAATCAGAAACCACACAAGAGAAATATTTCGAAGTCAAAAAACAAACAACTAAAATACTTACACAAACGAAAAGAAAATATCTTAATGAACAACTAAATTCAATTGAAAAACACTTTAGGAACCAAAAAACACGACTTTACTAAACGTTTGCAAATAAAATCAAAGGATACACACCACGAAACCCCTGTTTCAGGAAACAAAATGGAAAATTGGCACTAACTACCAAAGAAAACTGTCAAGAATTAGCCAACTATTTCCCACAACTTCTAAATTGCTCACAACCATGTACGAGATTCGCCACATTACCGCCAGAACACACGAATGAAACTTCACCACCGCCAACTCAAGAAGAAATTTGTAGTCGCATGAAAAAGCTCAAAAATAATAAGTCAATGGGAGAAGATGGAACTGTAGTTGAACTACTGAAGAACCTTGGCCCAAATTCCTTAAAAGAGATCACTCAAATCAGCCAAGAAATTTGGCAGACAAAAAAAATTCCAGAGGATTGGAAAATGCACTAATTCATCCATTGCAGAAAAAGGGAGAGACGTCAGATGTACAAAACTACAGAGACATCTCACTTTTGCCGGTCACTTACAACAGTCTTCTAAAGAGGGCACAAGAACAGATACAACATACAATTTTAGATTACCAAGCAGACTTTGAACTTGATACGCCGTGCCCAGAGCTGATTTTTAATCTTAAAACTATTTTAGAAATTAAAACAATCAGGTCTAAACCAATAGTCTGGACATTTGTTGATCTTAAAAAAGCGGACGATTCCATAGATTGACAATCTCTATGTTGTATTCTAGAAGAACGCGGGTAGACATCAAAACTCGAAAACTGTTCGAACAAACACTGTCAGAAACCAAATCAAAAATTTAATTCATAGATGAAACTTCGTAACCATTCTTGCATTGTTAGTTAAACCAGGAGTCAGACGAGGAGACGGGATTTCGCAACTATTATTCAACATAGTTTTAGACAAAGTAATGAAAGAATGGAAAATGGAATTAAGAAAATAAAACTTTTGGAAGCTAATCGAACTAGGAAGAGGTAAAGGAAAATTGAACATTTCATACTTAACGTTTGCAGATGACTTAGCAGTTCTAACAGACAGTGAAGAACCAACAGTAAAACAAACCGATATCTTCAAAGAATGCGCAGAGAAGGTTGGCCTACACTTCTCCTTTCAGAAGACTGAATTTATGTGTTCCAAGTTAGATATTTCGAAACAAAACAAATTATGGTGAAATCAACAGTCAAACACTGTAAGTATCTCTGTGAAATTATTGAACCAACAGGGCTTGAAAAAATAGCACAAAAACTGCGGAAACTCAAGAAAGCGTCCGGACTTGTTTCATATTTCTGCAACAAAAAATGCCGGTCAAAAGGCACTAAAATCAGACATACAACACAGTAATCAAACCGACAGTCACGTATGCAAGTGAAACATTCTCAATCAATCGAAAAATAGATTTACAAGAAATGAAAAAAGCAGAGAGAGAGATTATTAGAAAAATTCTGGGATCACAATACATATAAGATGATACAGATCGCAAACCGCCAAGACAGCAGAAAAAGTATCAAAGGTCGAAATTTACATCAGAAAGAGACGAATGAAGTTCTATGGTCACCTAGACAGATTACCTGGAAACAGATCAACTAAACGTCCCCTTAAAGCATTAATACTTTGGGTAGCTGAAGTTAAGAAGGATCTGACAAAAGCAAAAACTGAGGTAACAAACACATCTGATAGGGATACATTCAGAAGCAAAATTGATAAATGGAAGTTTATTCAAATGGCTCTGAGCACTATGGGACTCAACATCTTAGGTCATAAGTCCCCTAGAACTTAGAACTACTTAAACCTAACTAACCTAAGGACATCACACACACCCATGCCCGAGGCAGGATTCGAACCTGCGACCGTAGCAGTCCCGCGGTTCGGGACTGCAGCGCCAGAACCGCTAGACCACCGCGGCCGGCCCAGGGAAGTTTATTCCATAGATGGAATCAAAACCATATCGACCGAAGTGGACTGAAGAAAGAAAGAAGGCTTGCGGGGAGTATATGAAGATATATTGAGAAAATAAGAAGAACCCTAAGAAAGATTGAAAATCACTTGCTTATCGTTTTCCAAAGCGGACTTTCACTAATAATAATAATGATAATAAATAAATAAAGGTATTTCAGTTTGTATTTCATGCTCTAAATGGAATTTAAAATATATCAAAACCGGAACATAATACTACATGCACGACTTTCTTCTATAGTCAGTGATCCGGATAACTGATTACTAGCATCTAACAAATTGTATAAAGGGAGGTAACAGACGAAATATTGCCTGAGAAGAGTGGCAAAAATAGTTACGATAACAATTACCCAGATAAAACAGATGACAGAATGTTGCAAGTAGAGTGATGAAAATTATATAAAGAAAGTCACAAGTCCTTTGTGGAAAAATGACAAAATAGTTTCGATAAGAAGAATAAATATGAAAGAGTGTTATTGTTCAGGTCGAAATAATAACAGTTGCAAATAACACGGCGGGAACCGTCATTAATTTGACGATTTTCGATTTTTGAAACTCGCTTCCCGCGCCCGGGTTCCCGGGTTCGATTCCCGGCGGGGTCAGGGATTTTCTCTGCCTCGTGATGACTGGGTGTTGTGTGATGTCCTTAGGTTAGTTAGGTTTAAGTAGTTCTAAGTTCTAGGAGACTGATGACCATAGATGTTAAGTCCCATAGTGCTCAGAGCCATTTGAAACATTTTTGAAACCAGTCACAACGCAAAAAGTAAGCAACTCGGTCGCTGATGTTGCTAGTAGGAAGTATTTTGCAGATAAATATGAAACAGAAGACTCTCACTCATCGAACTGTAGAATGACTGAGAATGTTATCTTGCCATTCTGAGTAAATGGACTGCCACTTGCTTCTCTTTTTCCCCTAGCAGCAAGTCAGGTGCTGCGCTGTGTACGTGTGGATGCAAAACGGGTAGTCTATTCTGACAGGCGTAGTCCACTCAGTGATGCAGCTGCGGTCATGAAGAAAACATCTGGTAGTAAAGTTTGTGACATGTTTGTAGTAAGACTGATCGATGTAGAAAAAAAGCAACCAATACACTGATGTGTGTACATGTTCAAGTAGCACTTATACCTGTTAACTCTGTGTATAAGCCTATGTTGAGCGTTGGGAGAAACAAGGAGGCCGACAAAGTATCGATAGCAAGTCGCCCGTGACACGACTGCCCGCTCTCCCACTATCGCCCCCGCCCTCTGCCTACGTATGGGTCGAGAGTAGAACACATGTAGCCTCTATTAGCTGCTTATAACACTTTTTTCTGCTATTGTCATACCATAACCTTAAAGTTGGAGTCAGGTCGTAAAATAAAACTATCTTATTAAAGCAATTATGGTATAACGCAACAGGGCAGTGGTACCCTCTGAGAGGAATTTTACTATGTTGAGCGTGTTGTACCTAACGGAGGTGGCTTATCGGAAGTGAGAGTAAGAATTACGTAAATATGTAAACAGTAACAAACAATATTTTACCTAGCTACACTGTTCAAAGAATAAAAAAAACTGTCGCCAGCCTAATTAGGCAAGAGAATAATTGGCATTCTTGTTCAAGAAAATAAGTATGAGTAACTTTAACGGACAAACACAACCTATACTTTGCCACACGCGAATGCAATAAACTCTGACACCTGCATATGTTCACGGTAAGATTGGAGCTGACAGGGCAGAACAAACTATTTGCATAAATATAACAGATAACAATACACACTATTACTTTCAGGGCTTATTAAAACTGAATGGTCTTTATAACATTACTATTAATATTCAATGTAGAATCATAAATTGGACGTACGTTCAGTATTACTTTTCAAACATTTTCCTAGCTGACATTAAATTGTAAATGTAGTTCACTGCAAAATTATGAACCGGTCACAGGTTAAGTCTCTCTACTTTTGTATTTAGAATGAAAGTTAAATGGAATTCACTAACAGGTTACTTCTCACTGTCTTTTGAATAAAGAAATTATTCTTTTCATAAATAGTGGTCTTTCTATTAATCGTTATCTAGCATGAGCACAATAGACAAACTGTTGGTCCTGTTACCCCATTAATATGCACTTTTAATACACATGAGGAGCCCAATGTTGTTCAGAATTTGACTTGAATAGCAAGAGTAATTAAAACTTTATATAATTAAGTAACTTTGTGCATTTGAACTACTTTCAATGGAGGGGAGCCTTTAATGTTGACCACTGTAGCAGAGCAAACTAAACACACTTTGAATACACTAGAGAAACAAGTACTTAGAAAGCATGAATATATAACTCTCAACAGTTGCAGTTCTGAACTTTTACTGCAGTGAAACACTAATTTGAGATATTTGTAAGATCCTTTCAACAAACAATATTAATTTTAGCACACTCTAATGCCATATTAATTTTAATATGCCTTCAATAAAGGCCACTCGGTAAACACTTTAGCGTGGGAGGGACACTAAGTGGATATGTGACTGAGGATAAATCACGGTAGGTACAAGAGTTCAGTCAAATTTTACCTTATATTTGGGTTCACTACAACATCCTATGAACTGATCCTTCACTGTACATTACTATAGCGTTCCATTACAGTGATTGCGCAATGTGGTGGCGATTGCATGTTGGTAGGTGAATTTGCAGGTAGAATTGCTGGACTCTGTCATTTCTTGGTGGCGATGATAGATACTAATTCCAGAATAGTTCCAGCTCTTTATCCATCCATCCGAGGCATTGGAAAGCGTCAGGAAAAGTCTCTCTCGGAACCAGCACAACACACAACTTTTACATGAGCAGTTGATAGTTTGGTATTTCGTCCCTGACTGACTCTTGGTTCCACCTTTTCTACCTAGCCCAACCACAATTTTCGCACGCTACACAGTTCCGTTTCCGAGGGGAACCACAACACCTTTCACATACAAAATAACTAAGAACCCTGAGTGAGGATCGGCAACGGCCTTGCCATAGTGGATACACCGGTTCCCGTTAGATCACCGAAGTTTAGCGCTGTCGGGCATGGCCGGCACTTGGATGGGTGACCATCCAGCCACCATGCGCTGTTGCCATTTTTCGGGGTGCACTCAGCCTCGTGATGCCAATTGAGGAGCTACTCGACCGAATAGTACCGGCTCCGGTCAAAGAAAACCATCATAACGACAGGGAGAGCGGTGTGCTGACCACACGCCCCTCCTATCCGCATCCTCATCTGAGGATGATACGGCGGTCGGATGGTCCAGATGGGCCACTTGTGGCCTGAACACGGAGTGCTAAGTGAGGATCAGCAATTACATAACAACAGCCAAACATATTAATTAAAACAGAACATTTGCACATATTGGTATTTCTACAAAAAATTGTTTAAACAAATTTTTTCAATCTCAAAGATAACCAAAGACATTAAGTGAGAAAGACAAACATATCATTTGCTCATATCGTACATATATGGACAAACTTCCCACATTCTAAAAGACATCAAAGTTTATAACAGAGAAAAGAATAAACATTCTCATGGTATGGATTCAATCCAAGAATATTTACAGAAACTCAACGATATAACATTAAATAAAACAAAAGGCAAAATAAATCAGTAGAGCAGTAGAGCTATGGTGTTACATGTTGACTTCGCTGCTGAGCAGAAAGAGTCCGCTTTCAGCACAGTTCGTGTCTTCCATAGTTGCCTAGCAGAGTAGCTGGGTCAAAGAGGGCTGAACTGCATGTGTAAGTTGGTGCAATCAGGCCAAGGCCAGTGTTCCCTTTGTTTGTATTCCTAACAGAACTTTCAACTAAATCTGCATGGCAGCAACTTAATGAAAGAACATGCTGTCGAAGGCGTAAGAACCCTCACTTTTCCAACCACGGTAGGAGTAGCGCTCTTTCTAGTAGCTTCTGTACAGAAACCGTGCAGCCCACAACCAACTATAGCCCGCTTCACGTACCCTTACTTTTCCAACCACGGTAGGAGTAGCGCTCTTTCTAGTAGCTTTTGTACAGAAACCGTACAGCCCACAACCAACTATAGCCCGCTTCACGTAGGACGGCGCTCCCACGCCTAGCGGCGAAGCGATATGGAAGCGTGGAGGGGGTGAGGTTTGCGCATGCGTGGTGGCAGAGAGAGGGCAAAGAAGTCTGTGTTGCCAAACTGTGTTCATTTTCCTTCGGTACATCGTACTATACGTTCAAACCTATGAGGTAATAATACATATTAAAACCGATTTCGGTTATTCTGCTACATGAGAGACATCTTACTTGTGAGTCTTGAGGCCGTGTCCACTGTTCCATAGCAATCGTCTGTGTGACGTTGGAAGGCGAGAGCAGCTGATACAGCTTTGTGAAGATATCAAGCACAATTTTCTCAAAACGACGATTTTCTAACGACAAGATCATCAAAAATAGTTGCAATAACTGCCATTTATTGCGATTTGGACTATATTATACGTAAAAATGTAATACATAACAAAATAAACTTCAAACTCAAACCGAAATCATTATATTTGTTTGACAACTGCTTTTACTCCATATAATTTTTTAAATGTGTATAGTGCTTGTACGTGGTGTGTTTCACTGTTGTTCGATGTAAATCACTACGCATAAAAAAGAATTACTGGTAGCAAACGCTAGTGAAAAGACTATCGTAAAAATTATCATATTTTTCAGTTTCAACAGGCATTATAAGATTAAAGTAACTCGTTCGACATTACAGTGGGAGAATGCCTTAATCATCCATTGAACAAGCTAACAATTAACGATCTTCTGTGAATAACTCGACGGAATGCTGATCGATAACGCCGAAAACCACCAATATCTCGACGGGTAACCCTTTCTTCCATTTTAAGGCATTTTCCAATTTGTGCCATGAGAATGACATGTCGAAATACTAGAGTTTTCGACGAATTTATCCAGCAGCATTCTCGCGGGTAATACAATAGGCTGGGAAATGCTGAACTTCTCCTTGGACAATATGTTGAACCTTATAGTCTGAATACCACAGGACCACACTGTGCCCACTCTGGGGATGCTGTCCTATTGGTTCATGCCCAAGCCTTTCAGTGTCAGTTATTTTGAATGTTTTGTTTTTTTTCCTCACATAGCTTGTAACCTGTGCGCAAATTAATTCTTTCGGATTATACTGACAGTAATGTGTGGGTAAATGCAAGACTGTGTGACCACTTTCACGTGCAAGAAAGTCAAATTTGTACATTCTGTCGGGTGACTTTTATAAATGAACGAGCTGCAGGAGTTCAGCACGAGTCTGGCTTATATTGTCCGGAATATTTTTATTTATCAGCGAGATCAAAATATCTCCTTTCCTGGTGCTCGAACTTGGCCATTTCTCTGTAACAGCTGAATTATAACTGGCACGGCCATTGCAATGACCGACTTCGAAGCTAGTTAGGGCAAGAATTATTCAGTCTATCACTTCTTGAAAGTGACAGCGTTCATTTCGGAATGGTAGTGACTACTGTTTTTCTTACACCCAAATACAAGTTTACTCTCAGGAACCAAATGAGAAGAACAGCCAGCACGCAAAATAAGCATCCGAGAACCTTTTCCTACGCAAACTTTAAAATCGCCAGTACCCTCACTCATTTTCCAGCAGGTATTCACGGAATGATTCAGATTCACCCATGTTTCAGCAAGGTAATACACTGTAGAACTACCTGTTCCTCTTCTATCGTGCACCTTTATAATGGACGTGGTTCGTGCTGCATCTGTCTCACTTCTTTCAATTACAAACTCTCTTATTAACATATTTGAAACCATTGTATTTTAAAATTCTTTGCATTGACGAAGCGCTGCCTTCGGAGCCAATTTGCTCAGACAGAACTGCAACAAGTTTTTGTGATGTTGGGTATTCCTGTCTTATATACATTCAAACACGGAGCGCTTTAAAATAGCTTTGTCAAAACCACCTATTTATGTTACAGGTTTCTTGCGATTTCGATGATTTTCAGGCGACACGAAAACAAATTTTCCTAAGGTTTCTACAGCTCTGGCGCTGTTGTTTACTGTTCTCTGTGCAGTTATCTTGGCCACACGTGCTTCTGCAGTTCGTTCTTGAGTCTTCAAAATGTCAAAAATAGAACTATCGCTTTCAGATTCACATTTGAAGAAGTTATAAATGTGGGACAAAACCTCCTCGACTGCATATGAAGCATCTACATCTACATCCTTACTCTGCAATTCTGGCAGAGGGTTCATACAACCACATTTGAGCTATTTCTCTATCGTTGCCTCTCGACGTGCAGGAAACACGAACGCTTTAATCTTTCCGTGCCCTATTTCTTTTATTTTATTCGATAATCATTCCTTCCTATGCAGGTGGGCGCCAAAAAAGTATTTTCACACTCTGAGAAGAAAGTTGCTGACTGAAATTTCGTGAGAAAATCTTACCACAACGAAAAACGCCTTTGTTTTGATGATTGCCACCCAAATGCGCGCATCATATCCGTGGCAGTCTCTCCCCTGTTTCGCTGCTGCCCTTCTTTGAACTTTTTCGATCGATCCTATCTGCTGTGGATCCCACATCTGACAGCAATACTGCAGAAGAGGGTGGAAAAGCATGTTGTAATTATTCTCTTTAGTGGACCTGTTGCATTTTCTAAGTGTTCTACCAATAAATAGCAGTCTTTGGTTTGCTTTCCACACAACGTTATCCATGTGATAGTTGCATTTTAAGCTATTCGTGATTGTAACCCCTAAGTATTTAGTTGAATGTACAGCCTTTAGAATCGTGTATTTTATCCTGTAAACCGAATTTAGTGGATTCTTTTTTGTACGCATGTGGATTACTTCAGACTTTACATTATTTAGAGTCAACTGCCACTTTTCTCACGACACAGATACCTTGTCTTTGTCGTTTTCTAATTTATTTTAATTTCTGATGACTTTATAAGACGGAAAATTGGATCATCATCTGCAAACAGTCTAAGATGGCTAAATAGTTTATTAGATCAGGACACCTATGACACTTTCTTGCCAACGCCAGATATCACTTCTGTTTTAATAGATAGTTTTCCCTGGATTATTATGTACACTGATCTTTCTGACAAGAGGTCACGAATACAGTCGCACAACTAAGACGATACTCCATAGGCACACAGTTTAATTAAAGTTGCTTGTGAGGAACTTGGCGTTTATTGCCGTCACATGTCATTTTCATTTGTAAATCACACTAAAACGTTTACAGATACACGTTCGCAGCTATACTGCTACAAGAAAGTAACATCGAGATCCGAATGAATAATTCGATCGCTCTGTAAATGAAACTTCATTGTCGCAAAATACTGCAACAGCGCATCATGTGGGGGAGAGATTCTCGCAGTCTGGTTTGTAACTCGCTACTAGTCACTCGGAAAGAGAATGAATCTTATTGGCTGCTAGCAGTTAATGGTGGGGGACGCGCAGAACGGCTGGAAATAGGGCCGGGCTCCAACATGACGTGAGCTGTAGCTGCCTCCAATAGCATACCATACCTGAAAGGCCCAAGGACTAGACAAATACTTTGCTTTCATGGAAAGTAAGTCATGTCAAATAAATGCGTGTGCACATAATATATCAACTTCGGCGACATTTCTGCCCTCCTTATGCTATTTCCTTAATCTGGCGAATGCCAATACGATCTTCCACCAGTGTCTCTAAAAAGAGAACAGTAAGCTGAGAGCGTCATCGGCATACAGTTGAGTTAATATTGCATCTCTTCTAGCCATGCACTGCCGTAGCATCAGTATTCTTAAGGCTTGCCTGAGATCACTAAGTGGGCGATTATATCTCAGAGTGAAGCAGATAAACATCACCGACTTAACGATTTAAAATAGTGTCCCTGAATCAAAGTACAGGAAGAATGCAAAACGGTGGAAATGGTTAGAAATAAAACGTATACAGACTGAATATTCATAACCAGTTTTAGTGTCCAGTCTTTCCACCTCCTAATTGCAAGATTGCAAGATTGGCAGGTGAACTATATGGACAAAGCTGTTTACCACGGTTATAACACTGTATATACTGGTAAAAAAATTGTCACGAACGTTACTATGAAAGTCACTGTTTTCTTGCTTAAAAACATCTGATAGAGATCACCCACCTTACAGGAGGAAGAAATGTAACAAAATTGGATAACGTTCACAAACTCCCCAAGCTTGGAGCTGATCGAAAATACAGAGCAGACCAGAACTCCACCGACTGACTTTCGGAGGATGCCCAGGGATACCCTCTGAGTGTTTTGGTACAAGGAACCCCATGTCGCCGGCGGCTCGTTACAGAAAGTAATTGCCCAAAATGGTTCGAAGGGTTCCGAGCACTATGGGAGTTGACATCTGAGGTCATCAGTCCCCTAGTACTTAGAACTACTTGAACCTATCTAACCTAAGAACAACACACACATCCATGCCAGAGGCAGGATTCAAACCTGCGACGGTAGCGGTCGCGCGGTTCCAGACTGAAGCGCATAGAACCGGTCGGCCACACCGGCCGGCCGTAATTACTGGAATGATTTATTCCGTTTGTTATCGCAGTCCCTCTTGGTTCTGCGAAAACAACGTGACAAAAGTGAAGACTCTTCTAAAACGCTACAACTAAAACGAATACACAAAACAAAGAGTAATACAACAATCCCCAGCCCGCAAAAGTACTGTGATGTGGCTTCCATCGGTGCGGGAACAACTCATCGTGACGTCGTCGTGCCGCTCTTCCGTTCCACGCGGTGAGCCCATACATGAGGAGCATATCGGCCAACTCTTCATTAGTAAAACTGTCCGTAGTACTGCTGTGTATCATTTTCAAAATATAACGAACACTGTCAAAAAACAAATCCCGAGACAGAACCGAGAATTGCTGAATGCAAATTTGAGGGCATTCCTGTTATCAACAGCAGGTACTGTCAGCGAACGGAAACAAGACACACAGAGCGTGTAGCCGACGTTTGCTCTGCTGTGCACTATATCAAGTGCAATAGAGGTACAAAGATAACTGGGACACAAAATCAAACGAATAACTCTGTTACGAGCCCCCAGAGAACGTGGATCCCAGATTCATAGGATAGCGATATGCACATACACAGGTGCGGGCAGCATCTCGTACACAGGGTATAAAAGGGCAGTCACTGGCGAACCTCTCATTTGTACTTTGGTGATTCATGTGAAATGGTTTCCAGGGTTATGCTGGCTGCACCACGGGAATTAACAGACTTTCAACGCCCGAATGGTAGTTGGAGCCAGACGCGTGGCACATTCCATTTCAGACATAGTTAGGGAATTAAATATTCCGAGATTCACAGTGACAAAAGTGCGCCCAGAATATCAGATTTCAGGCATTATCTCTCACCACGTTCAACGCAGTGGCCGACGGTCTTGACTTAACGACCGAGAAAGTGGCCTTCACGTAGAATTGTCGGTGCTAACATACAAGCAACACTGCGTGAAATAACCACAGAAATCAACGTGGGACGTACGACGAACATATCCGTTAGGACAGTGGGGCGAAATTGGGCGTTGGTGAGCTATGGCAGCAGACGCGAGTGCCTTTGCTAACAGCACGACATTGCCTGCAGCGCTTCTCCTGAGCTCGTGACCATATCGGTTGGACTCGTGACTGAAAAATCGTGGCCTCGTCAGATGAGAGCTGAAGGCAGGCTTCGAGTATGGCGCAAACCCCACGAAGCCATGGACCCAAGTCGTTACTGCGCAAGCTGCTGGTGGCTCCATAACGGTGTGGGCTGTGTTTACACGGGTCCTCTGGTCTAACTGAACCGATTACTGACAGGAAAAGGTTATATTCTGCTCCTTGCAGACCATGTGCAGCCATTAGTCGACGGAATTTTTATGGATGACAATGCCCCATGTTATCGGGCGACAACTGTTCGCGACTGGTTTGAAGAACATTCTGGACGATTCGACCGAATGATTTGGCCACCCATATCGCCTGACTATTTGTAGGACATAGCCGAGGGGTCAGTTCGTGCACACATTCCTCCACCGGCAACACTTTCGCAACTGTGAACAGCTGTAGAACTACATTCTCACTTTTCTGCAAGTAACTTTCAACGACATGTGCCCATGCGACATTGAATTTCTGCGCTCTGCCGGGCAAAAGGAGGTCCGACACGATACCGGGAGATATCCCATGACTTTTGTCACTTCAGTGTATACCAAAATTATCAGAAGGTATTCCTGAACAACCTCTGAAAGTTTGTCGGTGGAGTTGTATTTCACTCTATATCATGAATGAGTGCGAGTATTGTCGAAGGCTTTCTTAGGGCAGACGTAGAAAGTCTGTTTGTATTACGTTTCCTCATATAAAAAACATCAAAAAATTTTTTGATATCACCTCGATTTCGAGAGTTCCGGAACCTGTACTGAAAATTGGAATAGTGATCAACATAATTTCCGCCCTTTTTATTGCTCATGAAAACCACACATTGCACGTTGTACAACCATACAGCGAGACCTTCAGAGGTGGTGGTCCAGGTGCTGTACACACCGGTACCTCTAATACCCAGTAGCTCTTCCTCTTGCACTAATTCATGCCTGTATTCGTCGTGGCATACTATCCACAAGTTCATCAAGGCACTGTTGGTCCAGATTGTCCCACTCCTCAACGACGATTCGGCGTAGATCCCTCAAAGTGGTTGGTGGGTCACGTCGTCCATAAACAGCCCTTTTCAATGTGTCTCAGGCATGTTTGATAGGGTTCATGTCTCGAGAACATGCTGGTCACTCTAGTCGAGCGATGTCGTTATCCTCAAGGAAATCATTCACAGGTTGTGCACGATGGGGGCGAGAATTGTCGTCCATGAAGACGAATGCCTCGCCAAAATGCTGCCGACTTGGTTGCACTATCGGTCGGAGGATAGCACTGACGTATCGTACAGCCGTAACGACGCTTTCCATGGCCACCAGCGGCGTAAGTCGCCCCATATAATGCCACCCCTTTAACAGCAGGGAACCTCCACCTTGCCGCACTCGCTGGACAGTGTGTCCTTGGCGTTCAGCCTGACCGGGTTGCCTCCAAACACGCCTCCGGCCATTGTCTGGTTGAAGGCATACGCGACACTCATCGGTGAAGAGAACGTGATGCCAACCCTGAGAGGTCCATTCGGCATGTTGTTGGGTCCATCTGTACCGCACTGCATGGCGTCGTGGTTGCAAAGATGAACCTCGCCATGGATGTCGGGAGTGAAGTTGCGCGTCATGCAGCCCATTACTCACAGTTTCAGTCGTAACACGACGTCTGGGGCTGCACGAAAAGCATTATTCAACATGGTGGTGTTGCTGTCAGGGTTCCTCCGAGCCAAAATCCGTACGTAGCTGTCATCCACTGCAGTAGTAGCCCTTGGGCGGCCTGAGCGAGGCATGTCATCGACAGTTCCTGTCTCTGTATCTCCTCCATGTCCGAACAACATCGCTTTGGTTCACTCCGAGGCGCCTGGACACTTCCCTTGTTGAGAACCCTTCCTGGTACAAAGTAAAAATGCGGACGCGATGGAACTGCGGTATTGATCGTCTAGGTATGGTTGAACTACAGACAATACGAGCCATGTACTTCCCTCCTAGTGGAATGACTGGAACTGATCGGCTGTCGGAACCCTTCCGTCTAATAGGCGCTGCTCATGCATGGTTGTTTACATCTTTGGGCGAGTTTAGTGACATCTCTGAACAGTCAAAGGGCCTGTGTCTGTGATAATATATCCACAATCAACTTCTGTCTTGAGGAGTTCTGGGAACCGGAGTGATGCAAAACTTTTTTGATGTGTGTATATTTCTCTAAACTAAATCTCCTGTGGAAAATGTTGGAAAGGTACATGACCGATTCCATTGTACACTTTTGTACAATCTGAACTTGTGATGACCGTAATGAAATGTAAAATAAAATTCGACAACAGCTCAGACAGGAACGAATATATTGACTGAAAATGAAGGATCATAGAATTAGAGACTTTAAGCATTAACGAGAAGGAATGTCAAATAAAATTTCCAAAAAGTTGAAGGCTAAAAAATAAGGTTCAACACTTGGACAATACGGAATGAAAAATTCGGTGCTGTTTATCGTTTCTAATTTTATATCGCACTTTGCTTCCTTTCATTAATGTTGAGATATGACAATGCCAGTGTTGAGATATGACAATGCCCAGAGTATCATAAATAATGTCGTGACTCAGTGAAACATTGGCCTCTCAATAGGAATCGTTTCGATGACGTCATTTATTGAGACTGAGATTTGTCTTCCATGATTTCACTATCTTTTTCCAGACAAGAGCGTTATCAATACTGCGCTTATTATTAGTAGAACAGCCAAAACGATAATACGGCTAGGAGAATAAACCTTATAAATGGTAGAGACAACTAACCTCACGACCGTCCTTGTATACTGCTCAGGTGGCTCAGTTGGTGTCCAGGGTTCCCGTCCCGGTGCAGCAAACGGTTTTAACCTGCCAGGAAGTTTCTTATCAGCGCACTCTCCGCTGCAGAGTGAAAATTCGTTGTGAAAACAATCCCCCAGATTGTGGCTAAGCCATGTCTAAAACAATGTTCAAATGTGTGTGAAATCTTATGGGACTTAACTGCTAAGGTCATCAGTCGCTAAGCTGACACACTACTTAACCTAAATTATCCGAAGGACAAACACACACACCCATGCCCGAGCGAGGACTCGAAACTCCGCCGGGACCAGCCGCACAGTCCATGACTGCAGCGCCTCAGACCGCTCGGCTAACCCCGCGCGGCAAACCATGTCTCTGCAATATCATTTCTTCCGGGAGTACTAGTTCGGCATGTTTCGTAAGAGAACTTCTGTGAAGTTTCGAGGGCAGGAGTGAGTTACTAGCGGGAATAAAGCTATGATGATGGGTCGTAGTCGTGCTCCGGTACTCAGTCGGTAGAGCACTTACCAGCGAAAAGCAAAGGTACCAGGTTCGCGTCCCACTTCAGCACACTGTTTCAGTCTGCCTGTAAGTTTCAGCACTAAATAAGATTTGCCTGACAAAATAGGTGAAGCACCCAGAAGGGAAAGGGAAATAAAATGCGATTTCATTGGTTCATAGGGTATGTGTTGTCATTTTAATGGCTACAAAATTGAGACAGATTTACAGAGAACTTCGCAGTATGAGCCTCTTTATCAGTATGACGTTGCTCGCCTCTGGCCTGGATGCTTGCATCGATCCAGTTGGAAACTCTGTTATAAAGCCGTAGTATTCTTTCCAGAGTCAAGCTGGTACACAATTTTTGCAACTGGTCGCTGATATCCTGAAAACTAGCGCTGGGATTGGGTTGACGGCACTGATGTTCTATCGGGGATAGATATGAGGCTCTTACTGGTCACGGGAATATCTCAACATCACGGGTACATATGCCAACTGTGGACGAGCGTTGCCCTATTGAAAAATTGCGCCACGATACATTCGCAAGAGAGGTACCGCATGAGGACGGAGAGTGTCCAAGACGTGCCGTTGTGCCGTCAGATTTCTGTCAGTCACTATCAGCTGAACTCATAATCTACGGCTTCCTACTCCATGACGCCAGGAATAACACCAATCCTCGGTGATGATCATCCGGGATTCATCCCCACACACTTTGTAACGACATTCATCAGCAGCACCCAGCCACAGCACCACATTAAACGCAGCGGGTTGTGTTGTGATATTGATGGCAACTAAAAAAATGTTCAAATGTATGTGAAATCCTATGGGACTTAACTGCTAAGGTCATCAGTCCCTAAGCTTACACACTACTTAACCTAAATTATCCCAAAGACAAACACACACACCCATGCCCGAGGGAGGACTCGAACCTCCACCGGGACCAGCCGCACAGTACATGACTGCAGCGCCTTAGATCGCTCGGCTAGTCCCGCACGGCGATGGCAGCCTACGAATGGGACGGTAATTCCATCGCTCGGCCTTTACCAGTCTCCCATCAATGGAGAGGGAGGATACAGAATGTTGCTGGGAGTCCGTTACTAGTTGTCGGACAGCAGGCGCAGATGTGAAGGGGTTAAGATGTGTTTGTTGCACTGCTCGGCGACCATCCCCCGTGGTGGTCAGAGCCGAACGACCAGCACCTTGACGACAAGTATGCCTCTCTTCACTATCCCATGAAGTTCCAACACTGTCACATCCGAATGCCCTACATAGTAGGATATATCGCACAGTTCGATCAGCGGTCAAATGGAGACCCACAATGAGGCTCCTTTCAAACTCTGTCAGGCTCTGATAAGGCTATCTCACACGAGTTCACGGTATTTGCATGTACTTCACAGTGATCACTCAACATATGACGGTGTTCACGCCTCTTGATACACTATCAGACCTAGTAGTAACACTAAACACGAGCAACTCTAATGTACTGTTGTGGCCGTGCTATCTGTCAGATAATTGCAAATCTTGTCATTAACATAGTTGCCGAAGTTGTATATGTGTACAAGCGACATTGACACCTGATATATCTGTTGGTGCTTGACCTTTTCGTCAGGTACTGAAGCTTTTCTGGCATTGCCCATGTGCAGGGAGTCATACAAAATGCCTTCATACGTACGTCATACTATCAGTGCTCAGTGTGCACTGATGATGAGGACGAACTTTCTTATTCTCGCCCGAAATTTTTATATATAAGTTCAGATAAATGAGGAAAGGAGCCTGTTGCAACTTTGTAATAAAACCGCTCAGATATTTTGCAATAGTGGTACTGAAAAACCTTACAGAATGTGAATGTTTGTGACGTGACATCGCTTATTGGCTATTTGTCCAGCGGATTCTGTAGGACTATCGGGACCACGTAGCACAAGGTGCATCATAATGACAACTTCGTACTTACAAACACTCATTTAAGGGTAAATATGCTTAAAATAATTACAATGAAGAGCCAAAAAAACTGGTACACCTGCCTAGTATCGTGTAGGGCCCCCGAAAACACGCAGAAGTGTCTCAGTACGACATATCATGGATTCGACTAATGTCTGAGGTCGTGCTGGAGGTTCAAAATGGCTCCGAGCGCTATGGGACTTAACTCAGTCCCCCAGAACCCAGAACTACTTAAACCTAAATAACCTAAGGACATCACACATATCCATGCCCGAGGCAGGATTCGAACCTGCAACCGTAGCGGTCGCGCGGCTCCAGACTGTAGCGCCTAGAATCGCTCGGCCACTCCGGCCGGCCCGTGCTGGAGGGAACTGACGCATGAATTCTACAGGACTGTACATAAATCCGCGAGAGTACGAGGAGCTAGAGATGTCACGTGAATAACACGTTGCAGGGCAGCACAGATATGCTCAATAATGTTCATGTCTGGGGAGTTTGGTGGACAGCCCAAGTGTTTAAACTCAGAGGAGTGTTGCTAGAGCCCCTCTGTAGCAATTGTGGACGTGTGGAGTGTCGCAGTGTCCTGCTGAAATTACCGAAGTCCGTCGGAATGCACAATGGACATGAATGGATGCAAATGATCAGACAGGATGCTTACTTACGTGTCACCTGTCAGAGTCGTATCTAGGCGTATCATGGGTCCTATATCACACCAACAGCACACGCCCCACACTACAGCCTCCACCAGCTTGAACAGTCTCCTGCTGACATGCAGGGTCCATGGATTCACGAGGTTGTCTCCATAAGCGTACACATCCATCCGCTCGATACAATTTGAAACGAGACTCGTCTGGCCAGGCAGCACGTTTCCAGTCATCAGTAGTCCAATGTCGGTGTTGACGGGTCCAGGTGAGGCGTAAATCTTCGCGTCGTGCAGTCATCAAGGGTACACGAGTGGGGCTTCGGCTTCGAAAGCCCATATCGATGATGTTTCGTTGAATAATTCGTACGCTGACGCTTGTTGATGTCCCATCATTGAAATCTGCAGCATTTTGAGGAAGGGTTGCACTTCTGTCACGTTGAACGATTCTATTCAGTCGTCATTGATCCCGTCCTTGCAGGATCTTTTTGCGGCCGCAGCGATGTCGAAGATTTGAAGTTTTGCCATATTCTTGATATCCATGTTACACTCGTGAAAAGAACGTACGGGAAAATCCCCACTTCATCGCTATCTCGGAAATGCTGTGTCCCATCTCTCGCGCGCCATCTATAACACCACGTCCAAACTCGCTTAAATCTTGATAAACTGTCGTTGTAGCAGAGTAACAACTGTGGCAGACACTTGTCTTAAATAGGCGTTGCCGACAGCAGCGCCGTATTTTGCATGTTTACCTATCTCTTTATTTGAATACGC
Source organism: Schistocerca nitens (assembly GCF_023898315.1). Classification (NCBI taxonomy): domain Eukaryota; kingdom Metazoa; phylum Arthropoda; class Insecta; order Orthoptera; family Acrididae; genus Schistocerca; species Schistocerca nitens. The sequence continues at coordinate 626,456,315 of NC_064614.1, read as the reverse complement.
ATGCCCATACCAGTTTTTTTTTTTTGGTGCTTCAGTGTCTATACACCGAAACCGTGACTCTGTGTATCTCAGATAGAAGATATTAATAAAAAACACTGAAGATAAATGATTGACATACTGAAACAAATGATTTCTACTAATGACCAATAAACAACATCGTTTAATAAATATAGAGTGCGATAACACAGTGATTAGTACAATGCTCTCACATGCTGGGGAACAGGGTTCGATTCACCGACCGATGATTTAGTTCTGCTAAAGCATGTCAGACAATAGTACCAGGGTTGACCCTTCAGTACGGGCTTGTCCTAAAGTGCTAACACGTATACCTATTGTTATTTTCGTCTCGTCGTCAACATTGATGGAGTGTATTTTTAGTGCGTTTTTAGTTCTTTCGTCTTGTCAGGCATTAAAGTTCTATTTCTTAAAAAGTATTTTATCCTTTTCTCTGTAAACTGAGCGAAGAATAAAAAGAACTGCGCATCAGTGGACAATGCCCCCTTCGTCCAACACTTGATTTGGTCGTTATGACAGCGATCCTCTGGGCAGAGGAGAAGGATCTGTGAATGGCCAACCGTTCAAGTTGTCTGTTTCACTTACTGTAACTTATTTTCTTTCATTTCGATCAATTCATCTTCCAAATAACATTTAACGCTCTCATTCAGCAACAAGACCAAAGTTTAGTCGGGAGGGCACAATCTGCTCAACAATTGCTTTATATTTTGCATTGATTGTCTCTTTCTGGTGTGAATTTATGAACATCCCGAAAAGGCTGCCAAATTGGAAACAGAAGACTTCAGTTGCTAAGACATCGGAATCTGTGCTGAAATTTTGCTCAAACAGAGATAAAAATAATGTTAAGTATTCGTCGGTGAAGACAGCTAACGCGAAAAAAGCAAGGTGTCAAAACTTCAGAAGAAAAGACTTGATATGTCAAAAAAATAACGTGCCAGTGGAGTCAGCTAGTCACCAGTATAGGGAAACCAGAGAAGTTTTTAAAGCGGGGATGTTATTGAACGAATTGAGAAATTAACTTTCAGGCAGCTAGAGGAAAGCTACATACGTAAAATACTCACAGGGACCGACGACAGAAGCAGATCGTGGGCTGTTCGTAACACCTGGTGTCAATTGCAAGCCTTTACTTTTTGCGTGAGTTTTTCTTGCTTTTAACTCAATAACGAACTGTCACCGCCAGCAGCTTTCGCCTGCTGTCAAAAACACAGCAACAGACTGCAGCACTGTCAGGAAAGAGAAATTAGTGTGAGTTGGGCAGATCTGCGCTTGCAGTGAGTCTGCCGACCACCATCCCATGTAAAACTGTTGCTGTCAGAAGCTTGTGCCGCAGCTGTTGCACGAGGAACGGAAGTAAACGTTTAAATGCTTTTAATACGATAACAACTGGTTGAAAGAGTTAACTTGCTCAGATCGAAATATCATCTGTAGCAAGCTGAAACTTTCACTGCCGACGCGCTTTGCTCAGAGAGACAGGAGCTAAGCAACGCTAAAATTTTTGAACTGCCGCGCTGTTATCTCCCACCACTGTTAACTGTTTCCGTTCAAATTTCCCGAACGAAAATTCTTAGGAGACCAGTTGTTAAGAATTAGGAGAAGATACTGTCAGCATGAAGCCACGGGAGCCCGTAGTTAGTAGTACCTTGACAGTTTAGTCGGTACTATGGAAAACATATCCAATTACAAGTTTCATTTAAACCTGCTTTGAAATCTTGTTACAATTTTCAATGTTGAGTAAAATGAGGACTTCCATTGCAATAAATTTCAAGATCGTTATAAATACATTCCACATGTGGTATATGAGAACCGAAAAACGTCAGCAGACAATCACAATTTAACGTGCAAATAATTACGTTTGAGTGGTGTAATATCCGTTCCCCAGCCACGAGGGGGAAAAAAAGCAACAGAAATTTCAGCCAGACATGGTGCACACATAAGGTACTATCTGAAAGTAATACTGTGAAGAGAAGACACTCCTAACACGACCAGGAGAGAATGTAGCGTGTAAAAATAATCGGGAGCGAACGATGTCAGAGTCGCTTTCATCCTATTTGCTGATAATAAGCCCACAATTTTGATTCCGTCTGTGTCCATATTTAGTTGAGGAAAACGATTATATCAACACATAACCTCCAATAAAAATGTAAAAATGAATAATACTCTGTAGAATCACCCAATATCATTTTTTTGTGTTCATAGAGAGGCAATGTTAAATTAATGTTACAATAAATTTAAAATTTAAAATTTGTGTCTGCACTTATAATTCTGAAAAGTCGCGAATAAAATTAATTTGATTTTACACCATAGATAAGCATGTTTTCTGTAGTAATTATTTCACAAACATCAGGTACTCGATTGGGAAGTGTTCATACACTGATGAAACAAAAACATTGTGACAATTTCCTACTGCGAGACGAAGTGCCGCATGATGGCGTTGTGGGAATTGGTGGCGGTAAGGAAAGATTAAGGAAAGGCAAACCTACGTTTCTAGCATTTGTAGACTTAGAGAAAGCTTTTGACAATGTTGACTGGAATACTCTCTTTCAAATTCTAAAGGTGGCAGGGGTAAAATACAGGGAGCGAAAGGCTATTTACAATTTGTACAGAAACCAGATGGCAGTTATAAGAGTCGAGGGACATGAAAGGGAAGCAGTGGTTGGCAAGGGAGTAAGACAGGGTTGTAACCTCTCCCCGATGTTATTCAATCTGTATATTGAGCAAGCAGTAAAGGAAACAAAAGAAAAATTCGGAGTAGGTATTAAAATCCATGGAAAAGAAATAAAAACTTTGAGGTTCGCCGATGACATTGTAATTCTGTCAGAGACAGCAAAGGACTTGGAAGAGCAGTTGAACGGAATGGATGGTGTCTTGAAGGGAGGATATAAGATGAACATCAACAAAAGCAAAACGAGGATAATGGAATGTAGTCGAATTAAGTCGGGTGATGTTGAGGGTATTAGACTAGGAAATGAGACACTTAAAAGTAGTAAAGGGGTTTTGCTATTTGGGGAGCAAAATAACTGATGATGGTCGAAGTAGAGAGGATATAAAATGCAGACTGGCAATGGCAAGGAAAGCGTTTCTGAAGAGGAGAAATTTGTTAACATCGAGTATAGATTTAAGTGTCAGGAAGTCATTTCTGAAAGTATTTGTATGGAGTGTAGCCATGTATGGAAGTGAAACATGGACGATAAATAGTTTGGACAAGAAGAGAATAGAAACTTTCGAAATGTGGTGCTACAGAAGAATGCTGGAGATTAGATGGGTAGATCACATAACTAATGAGGAGGTACTGAATAGGATTGGAGAGAAGAGGAGTTTGTGGCACAGCTTGACCAGAAGAAGGGATCGGTTGGTAGGACATGTTCTGAGGCATCAAGGGATCACCAATTTAGTATTGGAGGGCAGCGTGGAGGGTAAAAATCGTAGAGGGAGACCAGGAGATGAATATACTAAGCAGATTCAGAAGGATGTAGGTTGCAGTAGGTACTGGGAGATGAAGAAGCTTGCACAGGATAGAGTAGCACGGAGAGCTGCATCAAACCAGTCTCAGGACTGAAGACCACAACAAAAACAACAAGGAAAGATTGTAATGGGAGCAGAGACGAATGGGGAATCATTCTATAGACGATGTGGGTCGCAAATGGGCCCACCCATTGAATTAAGCGATACTGGCAGATGGCAGATTCTTATGGCACGAAGCCTGGGAACGAGCATCTCGGAAACGGCGAAGGTGGTCGTCTGGTCACGCGCTACTATCTATGGAAAGTGGATACAGGACGGTCAAAACAACGAGGAATAGGGACGGTATGGAATGTCGAGGAGGTCGGAAGATTGCCCTCTCTGTAAGGCAGCTTAGGCGCTGATTTGCGGCGGATATGGCGGCAGAGTAAAGCACCGTTTGGATACGAGTGCTGCGGAGCACACCGTCCAGCGCACGTTGTTGAACTTGAGGCTCCACAACAGACGATCCTTACGTGTTCCCATATTGAACCACCAATGTCGTCAGTTACTGATGCACTGGGAACGAGATAATCGAGATTGGACCGTGGAGCTATAGAAATGTGTCGCTGATCGGGTGAACACCGTTTCTTGCTACATCGGATTAACAGCCATGGCCAGATAAACCGTCACCCAGGCCAAAAATTGTTGGAAACATGCATCGTACCATGGATGCAGTCCAGTGAGGGCAGTGAGGTACTGTGGGAGGCGTTTACCTAAATGAATGCACCGTGATAGCTGCGGAGTGCGTGAACACTATTGCGGACAACCTCCATGCTTTGTTTCTTTCCTGACAGCGATGGCAGCAGTACATCTACGGGTATTTTGATCCACAGCTCACGTTTCCACACTCAGATGGGGCTGCAGTCACCAAAAGATCCAAGATGGTGGATATTGGAAAATGTAGAATTCAAAAATGGCACTGGCGGGAAACTTAAAAATTCAAGATGGCGGATGGTAAGAAATTTAATAATCGATGATGGTGGGAAGCTTAAAAGTGTGCAAGTCGTCATTGTCAGGATATTTAAAATTATGTGAGATGGTGGTGGTGAGAAATTTAAAAAGAATGCGAGATGGTGGTGACGAGAAATTTAAAAAATATAAGATGGTAATGGACGGAAACTGAAGGGAAGTGGGACAGAAAAAAATTCAAACAAAACAGCTCTATATATAAATTTTATTATAAAATACATCACAGTCCACACAAAAATCACATGCCTATTCTAGCTATGCGAAAGGGTATTCAGAACAGAAACTGAACAATGATTTTTTCATTCAGTGCTTTACATTTTTAACATACTTAATGTTTTCAAAATTTGTTGCAGATACAGAATACACAATACTCTAGATATAAGAACGATTACCTTCCAAAGAAAGTTGGAGGCACACTTTGGTCATCATCTCTATAATGACGGATAGTCACAGTTTATGTTCTACAATGTTTTTGTATTCAATGTTTTAAGTTTTTCAGACACTTAATATTTCCACTTTTTTGCAACACAAAAATAGCCCATCTATAAAAAACATAAAATCCAAAGAAAAATTGTATAGTCACATCCACCATTCAGTACAACCTATTAAATACACCACAGAGCTTAAATTGTTGAATGTTTTTACATTTTTTCACACATTCACCATCTGAGCAATTATGGTACGCGTTTCTTGGTCCCAAACATATGTAAACAAACTAACTCACATAAATTTCCATCGAAGGGGAGTATACATCGTGCTTGAACTTAGATGAACTCAAGATAATGATAAAAAATTCTCCTGGCAATTGCGAGTTTAATCTGCTTTGTCAAAAAGGAGCATGTGAATGCACATCATTTACATAAATGGTACTGACCTCGATCTACAATTTACAATTATAAGTTCAACTTACCATTAGAGTCTAAAATTTAGATTTTTCACACGCAGTAAAATCAGTCTCATCGCCATCATTCTATAGCTGGTAGGGGTAACAGTCTAATGTATTAAATTTATCTGGAAGTATAAAACTTCTGTCACCTGCTGTTTTACACTACCTTGTAATTTCAAACTGTGTGAAATTTAGAATGATTATACACTTACAGCTCATTTCTCATCATCATTTTGATTCAGAATTTCCCAGTAACATGTATGCTAAGTTCTTTCGCTAGTCAGTGGTGCACATCTTATGCTATATGAATTATGCGTTTCAAGAGCGTACATTTTTTGTTGTCAGTGCTGTGAATTCAATAATAATCTCTCCTGACATTTCTTCTTTCACAACCCCACTTTCATCTCATTAAATATAAGTCTGCACTTGAAATTCAGTTTTCCATTCAGAGCACCAGCTCCGTATCCGTCTTCCTAACTCGTTACTAGCTTTAAGTCACTCATTTTTCTCAAATTTTGCGTAGTTTCGTCAAAAACACTATTACTCGTGAAATGTTTCTCTAAGTCATTCTCTGCACTCATTCGTTTCTCACCATTAATATCGATATATGGTTTCATCCAGGCACATTTACAGGATGACAGTACGCCATGAATTTTACTTAGAAAAATATTATTCGTCAGATATAGCTTTAAATGTCTGTAGTGAATCCCATAATTTTTCTTATAATTTTGCATTAACTTTTTTGGAACTCCCAGTTTGTTGGTACTTGGAGGAGTTACAGTTCTGCCTGGACATAATAATAGATCAGAGTGAAGTTCATGTAACTTCCCTGGATACTCAAGATCCATTTGTAAATTGTAGCCTGTGTCCAAATCCCCAAGAATGTTCTTTACATCAAAGCTGGCAACGGATATCCATACAAAATCAGAGTGGTAGGTACTGCAACATGGCCCAGGTGCACATGCACAGACAGTTAGCACTGAGACAGATAATGTACGACACTTCCTGATTTTCATGATATTCAGCTATGTACATACTGCTTGCAACTGCATATCCATTGTTCAGTGAACAATACAACCTCTGATGCGATACTAAACAAATCACATTTGCTTTATATCGGTAATAAGCTACAGTTTGGCTTCAGTAGTTTCCAGATATGTATAAATGACAAGCCATGTGAAGTAATGTAATGAGGTAAGTCCAGCTAATATGTTTTAAGAAATGGGCTATGAAATATTTCTGACTCATTGGCAAGAAGTAGCACATCAGTTTTCAAATATAAATCTAAATACTTTCCTAATACAATTGACTACATTCCATACACTGCATTCCCTTCTGTTGCAATCAGTTGAAAAACACTTAAACCTTTCAGTCTGGGGTAGGAGACGTTGCAGTAAAAAAGCTTCATTGCTTACATTTGAATGTGGAAAATATCTTTCTGATTAACTGTATTAAACTCATGATAGTTGAGAAAATATGCCCTCATTACCTTGACTTCATCTGATTATGTGTAAGATGCACACTTTTCAAGGGCACACATCAAAAAATTTAGTGAATGGATAAGTCGAAAATTTATGTTGTAAATCCCCTCTTAGTGCATTACTGGGGTTATTTACATCTTTTTATTTTGCAATAAATACTCATTTACAGTCTTAGCAATTGCATCAGTTGCTCAGTGAACCATATCCTGCACTCTCTGCTTCCATACGATTTGAACTCGGAATATCCCTGGTCATAGTCATAGTTATGTAGTCTGCTACACTGAATAGTGCATGGAAATGCGCCTGACTGGGAAATGAACCATAGTGAATGCTACTGCAAGTAGCAGCATGGGTTTAAAATCAGCATAAATTACAAATGGCAGCTTCAGTATGTTGCTGAATGTTGCTGTGTGCTTCTCCTTCTGTAAATTTTATAAACTCATTCATGCCACTTGTGTTGACACTGCTGGCTGGCTTAAACTCTGCACTATCAACTACATGTGCATCTAACTTTTCTTTAAAATGAAAATAACACACACGACGCTCACATTCCTTGATGGACTACAATTGTCAGTAACGCTACTGTGTTCTCAGTCTGATTGGTTTTTTATGCAATAGAATTGGTATGTATCTGTATTACCAGCCTGTGACAATAATAGATTTACATATTGCTTGCAATGCTGCTTTTTTTATGCAGTGGTGCAATCAAAATTTTTCTCATCTCTCTCGTCTTCCACAGTCATTCATTCATATCCTGAATACTGGATGACCTAGATGTTTACAGAGTTGTCTACATTCCTATTTCGAAAATGTGAATATGTTTCAGCTCTGTTGGCAATGGTATGTTGGCAAAATTTAATTTGTTTGCATGTGCAATATAGTTAGGCACATGTCCTGTATGTTTATTTAGAGGATGTGAACTTGCGAGAATTGTCCACTTAAGATAGACATTGTCACATAACTGAATATCCACTACTGTATGTTCATTTACTACCACTTTGGGTACTTTTTACATAGTCGTGCATGAATCTCTTTATTTTGATCAATATTAATGCAATTGAACTACCTCTTTCAACATCCAGCCAGAATCTATCTCTTGCAAAGTCTCAAGTTTCTTTAATGGCTACTCTGTAACATTTGTCGAATACCAGTCATTATTAAATTAAACAACAAGTTTACTGTTGCCAGTCACTGTTTATTTATCTCCAAGACGCGTTACAAAGGCTTAAACCTCCATCATCAGGTGGATTTGTATTCGTTAATATGACATTTGTGTGCGCGTTGTGTTACGATGTTTTGGAGGAACTTGTGGCACTGGCTAATGGAGAAACAAAACACTATTTCAGAACATGGTTTTGGGTTTCTTTCGACAAAAAATTAAAACCGTATCTAACGGTAAACATAAAAATAAGTAAAATAAAGTACTTCCAGTGGTCACAGGTTCCTTTCACTATCATAACACATCACATGTATACTGTCATATTTTGTAAACAAATATGGCGTCGGAAACTATTTGGTGCATGGATCGTATAGCAGAAGAGAAAACATTACCACGAAGTAAAAAGAACATGTGTCCTAACAACATTATTATATAATAAATTTTTTTAGGGATTTGGAGGTGTTGTTTGACATGTTGAGTACATTCGTTGGAACAAATACTTCAGGTAGTATATAAATCAGGTTTTTGATGAGTTAAAATAGTTTAAACTTCATACTAATTTATACAATCAGGTGAAGTGTTACTAACTTTACGTACAATAATGATTTTGGCTACAGTGTTAAAATTACACAAATAACAATTTTGGTTGGCATCAAAAAAATGGTTCAAATGGCTCTGAGCACTATGGGACTTAACATCTGAGGTCATCAGTACCCTAGATCTTAGACCTACGTAAACCTAACTAACCTAAGGATGGCACACACATCCATGCCCGATGCAGGATTCGAACCTGCGACCGTAGCGGTCGCGCGGTTCCAGACTGAAGCGCCTAGAACCACTCGGCCATACAGGGCCAGCTGGTTGGGACCCATGTATAGATATGAAAGGCTAGAGGCAGAGGGGGAGGAAGGGAAAGAGAAAGTGGGAATGTGAGAGAGAGTGGAAAGAGTGATTGTATGAGAGCAACTTGACAAGGCAAGGGGTCTTAAGATTATATCTGTTACATGTAATAACTGCCTAAAGGCTGCGGTAATACATTGGTTAATGCTTAAAAATATTCGGATGGCTGTGCAATTTGTGCCAGTAGTTGATGTACATACAGTTTGAAGCTGAAAGGGGTACAAGCTATTGGTCTGATGATACATCTGTAAAGGGGTCAATCTCTTGTACACTTGGGGGCTCTCGTGGTAACATAACTAAATATTTAAATGACAAAAATGTCAATATTTTCAATAGTATCATCTCTGTTTTCAGCAACTGACTACATCATTAAAAATTGCAAAGCACTCGTGCAGCACACACACACACACAAACACACACACACACACACACTAATATTTACCATAAATATTTAGTTATGTTACCATGATAGCCCCCAAGTGTACAAGAGATTGACCTCATTTACAGATGTATCATCACACCAACAGCTTGTACCCCTTTCAGCTTGAAACTATATGTAGATCAACTACTGGCAAAAATTGCACAGCCAACCGCATATTTTTAAGCATTAACCAATGTATTGCCGCAGCCTTTAGGCAGTTATTACATGTAACAGATATAATCTTAAGACCCCTTGCCTTGTAAAGTTGCTCTCATACAGTCACTCTTTCCACCCTCTCTCTCCTTCTCACTTTCTCTTTCTCTTCCTCCCCCTCTGCCTCCAGCCTTTCATACCTATATATGGATCCCAACCAAAATTGTTATTTGTGTGCAATTTACCACTGTAGCCAATATCATTATTATACTTAAAGTTCGTAATGCTTCACCTGTTTGTATAAATGAGTATGAAGTTTAAACTATTTTAAGTTGTCAAAAATTTGATTTATATACCACCTGGAGTATTTATTCCAACGAATGTATTCAACACCTCAAACAACACTTCCAAACCCCTTGAAAAACTTATTCTGTACTAATGTTGTTAAGACGTATATTCTTTGTACTTTGTGATAATGTTTTCTCTTCTGCTATACGATCCATGCACCAAATAGTTTCTGACGCCATATTTGTTTACAAAAATGACAGTATACATGTGATGTGTTATGACAGTGAAAGGAACCTGTGACCACTGGAAGTACTTTATTTTACTTATTTTTATGTTTACCGTTAGATACATGTTTAATTTTTTGTCGAAAGAAACCCAAAACCATATTCTGAAATAGTGTTTTGCTTCTCCACTAGAGAGTGCCACAAGTTCCTCCAAAAGATCGTAACACAACACACACACAAATTTCATATTAACGAATGTAAATCCACCAAATGATGGAGGTTTAAACCTTTGTAACGCGTCGTGGAGATAAATAAACAGTGACTGGTAACACTAAACTTGTTGTTTCATTTAATTTCAATAACAGTCACTGTAAAGCCTAACATAAGGTGTTTGTATTTCAGTCATTATTAATTTCGGGTGGCATTAGACTTGTATTCTTTGTTTTATTTCACCTAACTAAGGCAAGAGTAAGTTGCACACTAGTAAAAAACTAATTTCGAGAGCTTGGCTTATTAGATGAAATCTGTGTTCAAAAATATTAAAGGAAGCATTCAAGAAAAATCTAGGCACCTTTAACCAACCATGTTATGTGTAACACCAGTACATATTCGACTTCTAAATGCAGACCTAACTCCAACCCATTTAATATAATAGGTTGCATCTAATTTCAAATTTTTTGGTGATAGGCCATGAATTTTTGCTATCTTGATGTTAATACAACAATATTACTAGGTTTGTCTCAAAGTTGACAATGATGCTCACAACGTTCAGCCTACAGAGAGACCCGGTCATCAGCGGTCCTCATCGATGACTGCTCTCGGATCTGGAACTATAGTTGGCAACCACTTCAGTCCTTCTACTGCTGCCCCAATCAGACACTAGTGAATACCTACCACTTGCAGTTTATGACTTTTGGACTTTTCACATAGCATTGGGAAACTATGTAATGTTTATCCCACTTCAGTGGTAGTTTTGTGGTGTTGTGTTTTCCAGTTCTATATATGTATGCCACACTTAATACAAGGAAACCACCACCACTCCATTAAGGACATGTTATACAGAGGACTATAAAAAAGAAAAACCAAAACAACACCAACAGAAGAACTATATTTGGATTGATTCAAGATCTGCCACAAAATATTAAAAAAGTACAAAAATAATGTAAAACATACAAGAAAAAATAAATAAACACACACATGAACATTGTAAGAGTGCTCCCACTACCTGCCAATCCACCATCCTCTTCCTCCCCCCCCCCACTCCAACAGCTACAGTTCCAATGATTCCTCAGCTAATTTAACAACAGAGCCTAGTGCAGTGAACCATGACAACCTGAGGACATACAAGGGCTACACAAAGAAGTTTGTGACCAGATGTGCCAACAGATATAAGTAAAAGACTGGAGGTATGAAAGAGTGCTCGGCCTATTTAATGTAATTGTAAATCATGTGTCTATTAAGTTAACATAATAAGGCTGCTACAAAAACTATAATCTCAAAATAAAATATTTTGCGTTAAAGTGTTACTTTTATTTCTTTGTAGATCAATTTCGATGTGTAAAACAATGTAATGTGGTGCATTTGCAAGAGATGGGTGACAGTTATTCCTATCTAGAAGATAAATGTTACCTCAGTGAGTATTAAAATAATTCTTAGTTCAAGAATAGAGAATCAACGCTGTACGTAGGAATGAATCTGAAAAAGAATGAGGAAGACTACTTGCTTCAGAGCAGGAATCTTACCAAAGAGGCAAACTAATGTGACAGGTAAAAATAAGCCATACTCATATTTTTAAACATATATATATATATATATATATATATATATATATATATATATATATATATAATCTATCTACCTGCATACAAAACAAAACTGCAATTCTGTCAATGACTTCTGTTTCCCGCTTCTCACAGAACACATCTACATTGGACTAACAAAATTACAAATCAATATCCCTAACTTCTGTTTGCTGCAGAACCCATGAACATATTCTCAGTTCGAATATCATAATAAAAGACATATTAAAACTAAAAATGAGTGAAATTGATCAACTATAAATAATGTTGCAACAAAATGCAGAATTCATACGAGGTGCGACAATAAAGTAATGAGACTTATTTTTTGCAAGATGTGGCAACCATGCAGGCTTGCGTATGCACAATATCTTTGACTTTGTTCTATAAGCTGCTTCTAGTCCAAGCAGCATATCGATGCAACTGCTCAGTCGTGAGTTGTGCTGTAATAAGTTAACACGTGTTTGTGTCTCTCGTCACGGAAATGGAACCACGTAATATTGCACAAAGGTATGCCATTTTTTTGTGTTAAATTGGGTGAAAACGCGACGACAACTTATGGTAAGCTTCAGAAGTCTTTTGGAGAGGAGGCTATTTCAACAGCTCAACGTTGGCATAAAATGTTTAGTAAAGGAAGAACGAATGTTGAAGATGAAGACGGCAGTGGAAGACCATCAACCTCACGGACGGATGTCAACTTGGCCAGGGTGCGTGAACTCGTACGATCTGATCGAAGATTATCCGTGAAAATGATTGCAGAAGAACTGAACATCAATCGATAAACGGTTCGTCTACTAATAACTGAAGATCTTGGTATGAGAAAGATTTGTGCAAAAATGGTCCCCAAAAATCTCACACCACAACAGCAAGAACACAGAAAAATGTGGCAGCGATCTGTTAGAGCAAACAGAAATCAATCCAGAATTGTTGAGCCATGTTATCACTAGTGATGAAAGTTGACTTTTTCAGTTTTATCCAGAGATAAAACCTCAAAGTTCGCAATGGTGCTCAGAGGTATCACCCAGACCAAAAAAAGCTCGCATGTCAAAGTCAAAAGTGACATGCATGCTTTTGTGATTCTTTGATTCCAAGGGAATTGTTCATTAAAAGTTGGTGCCTCCTGGACAAACAGTTAACCAATATTACTACAAATAAATTGTTGCAAGACTTCGTAAAAGAGTTCTTCCTGTCCGTGCCAACATTGTTGATAATTGGATTCTGAATCATGATAATGCGCAATCCCATACTGCTCGGTCAGTACAGCAATTTTTAACCTCAAAACTAATTTCAGTACTACCACAGCCACCTTATTCACCAGATATCGCTCTGTGCGACTTTTTTCTATTTCCAAGCGTCAAAACGGCGGTCAAGGGAAGCTATTTTCAAACAACACAAGATTTCCAAAAAGCTGTGACGAGGGTCTTGGAGGATATTACAGAAGATGAGTTCCAGATATGTTACCATCAATGGCAGAAGCGCTGGAAAAAGTGTGTGCAATCAGAAGGGAACTACTTTGAAGGAGACAACACTAAACTTGACTAAAACGGTAAGCAACTTTTTTTTCACATCAGTCTCACTACTTTAGTGTCGCACCTAGTATACACATTTATCTGAATTTCCGAAGGAACTTTGTTTTCAGACATAATGGATCACGCTTCTAACAATTTAATAGATACAATTAACGTACTTTCACATATCCACATACAAAAGAAGATATTTGCACAAACTTAACCTCCACAAGAGAGCAATCTACTTCATTTCGGTAACGTTTAGTTGCATTGAGAATCAACTAGAACACTGTTGTGCTTACACTGAAGTGGTAAAGATATCGGGTACCTCCAAACACCATATCGGACTTCCTTTTGCAGGGCGTAGTACATAACTCAACAAGTCGTTAGACGTCCCTTGCAGAAATATGGAGCCATGTCGATTTATAGCCGTCCACAATTGTGAAATTTTTGTCGGTGCACGATTTCGTGCATGAACTGATCTCTCGGTTATGTCCCATAAATGTTCTATGGGATTCATGTCAGGCGATAAGATGCTCAACTCATTCGCTCGAATTGTCCAGAATGTTCTTCAAACCAGTCTTGAATATTTGTGTCCAGAGGATATGACATCGTTGTTTGGGAACATCAAGGCCATGAATGGCTGGAAATGGTCTCCAAGTAGCTGAACATACCGTTTACAGTCAATAATCGGTTACGTTGAACTATAAGATGCAATTCATTCCATTGAAACACAACCCACACCACTGATGTGCTGCCACCAGCTTGCACTCTACCTTATTGACAACTTGGGTCTATAGCTTCGTGGGGTCTGCGCCACACTCGAACCCTACCATCAGCTCTTACCAACTGAAATCGGGAATCATCTGACCATGCTGCGGTTTCCCAGTCTAAGGTCCAACCAATACTCACGAGCCCGGGAGAGGTGCTGCAGGCGATGATGTGCTGCTCCCAAAGGCACTCGCATCTATCGTCTGCTGCCATAGCCCATTAACGCCCAATTTCTCTGCACTGTCCTAACGGATACGTTGGTCCTATGTCCCACATTTATTTCTCCTGTTATTTCATGCAGTATTGCTTCTCTATTAACATTGACAAATCTACGCAAACGCTACTACTCTCGTTCGTTAAGTGCAGACCGTCGGCCTCTTCGTTATCTGTTTGCGAGACAATGCCTGAAATTTAGTATTCACGGCACACTCTTCGCACTGTCTATCTCGGAATATTGAATTACCTAACGAATTCCGAAATGGAATGTCCTATGCGTCTAGCCCCAACAACGATTCCGCGTTCAGAGTCTATTAATTCCAGTCGTGCAGCCATAATCAAGTTGACAACCTTTTCACATGTCACACCTGAGTAGAAATGACAGCACCGCCAGTGCCTTGCCGTTTAACCTTGTGTACGGCATACTGTCGCCATATGTATATGTGCATATCGCTATCCCAAGACTTATCACCTCAGTTTATTTCGTGTTTGGAACTTTTCCTTGGGAGAAAATCAACAAGTTCGAAATTCTGAAAATGCATCTTTACCGCTTTTTCATCTCCTTTGTTACGCACATTGTATGACCGTTAATTATAGTCATTGCTCATGGAGTAATTAAATATTGTTCACTGGGTCTAGTGGTAGTTTTGAAGAAAGAATAAATCCGTTGCTTGAATTTCTTCTGTCTGGAAGCCAGGTTCTCTTGTAGGTCTGGGAACTCTATTGGTTGACGTGTTTCTTAAAATAAAAGAGACGACAAACTGCTTCGTGTGTAATTTTCATTTTAATAGTCGCAGATGCCTTGCTACCATCACTTTACAATGTTCACTCAGTGAAATACATTCCATTTGTATGCAACTCCTGAAAACCTTTACATCTCCCCTTCCTTCCTTCCCGCCAGACAATATACAACCCCAATTCGCGCCCTGTTAACTTCGTTCCAAAGTACATCAGTAAAGGTATAGACATACCAAGATCGAAACGTAGAACATAGAACATTAAATCGAAAATAATTTACAGAATATGAAATTCACTCACCAGTGCAATGGAACAATTATGATAACATACATTCCCATAAACAGAAATGTATCTTTTTGCAGTACAGTAATTTTATGAAATTTGTTTTTTAATCACAGTGGTTAATTTTGGTAGCACGACATATGCTACTATACAACCAAATTTTAAAACATTTCAAATAAGATCGAAAAAGGTAAGATAACAAATTTGAGAATATACATGATGCAACCACCACCCCTACCCCCTCCGAGAGTTTCGCTCGCAGTTAAATGAGAAGAAAAGTCTTGCGGACGTACACAATGTTTAAAAATTTCAAAAGTAGAAGTGTGCTGTTCGATGTTCTTCATACTGCTAATGGTCTGGATTTTTTTAGGAGTGGCCGCAGCTCCCAGGGTATTTCCTACAACATTTCGCAAGCTATCAGCTTGACGAACCAAAATTCCCTAATCACATATATGAAATATTTCATGAGAAAATTGGAAGGTAAACAAGGCTTTCAGAATCTGAATTAAAAAAAGTCAAAATGACTTCTTAACTGATGTGAAGTTAAGTGAAAAGAATACTTGACAAGGCCATAGGCAAAAGCAAATACTAACTCATCTAGAAAAAAAAAAGCTTTGAAAAAGGTTACTTCCCATAAAAAGAATATTTCAGATTTTGTCAGATGCAATTATGGTGTTGAATTTTGTACAAATACTAATTAGCAGTATTAAAGAAAAAATACTTACACTAAAACAAAATTGTAAATCAAATATTAATGTATTAGGGGTAACAAGACTAAAACTAACACTCAACGATCAATAAATTATAATTTGGATGCAGAAAATAGTAAAATAAATGATTAGTTCTCTTATACACTTGACTTCCAAAACTTACTCAATTTTTGAAAAGTTAATACTAGTTTGAAAACAGCCTTTTCTGTTACTTTCATCATAACTTTAGAATACGATACCACTTGCAATATTGTAGATTATGATACCAATTTCACTACCTAAAAATGTGATATCATGTCTCAGAAGCAAGTCCTCTGTGTTTCTTTGGCGCTATCATGGCTTACAATACCATGTTACATTGTCAATAGTTCATGAAACACTGTGTGCAGCATAGACAATACCTAAACGTCAAAGCATTTGATAAAGTTCTGTGTGATACATAAGCACTACTCACTTCCAGGATACTAGATTATGTGTATAGTAGTTCAAATATAAGTCCACTATGCTAACATGCCACAACTTCAATTGGGAACATCATGGATTGTTTTTAAACACACAACTAAGTTCACTAGGAATTTGGTTCAACTCATGGCTGAGGATACTATTCAACATCAATGAAGTTACTCACATTTATAAGCACTATGGTAGGTGTCCATACAACGTGTTGTAACTAACACTTAAAGCACAAAAATGAAAGTTTCCTCCCCAGATCATGGGGTTGTCTGAAATTTACATACCATTTCTAGTTGATAATTCACTTAAAGTAAGATAGATTTGGAAAATGTCCCCAATAATGTAATACACAAAATTATATACTGTACACATATAATATTATGTATCAAATTTTTGGGAAACAAGTGCTCACAGATTTCAATAACTCTCCGAATATGTTTTACACACTTCAGTGAAGATAGGATTTGTTTGTTTCAGAGTTCTGTTTCATAGACATCTTCGTAAAATTTCATGTTTCATTCTGCACTGTTTACAAGTAGTTCAAAGATAGAGAATGGTATACATATATTACAGTATCTTCAAGACATTTACAAAAATGATAAAATTTTATGCAGTAGTTATGGGATATGGGTACAGTATTCAATGACAAATTACTCTTGTACCTGTTAGTATCATTCAAGAATCACCCCCATACTTATAGTTGGTTACATAAATTAACAAAACATCAAAGAAAAAAGTTCAATAGCAGTAAGATATTTACAAATAATTGCACAGATATGGTTGTGTTGAAACACTTAACAACTAGAATTTCTGTACAAATAAATTTTGATCATTATATGTTTCAATAAGTCACTATATGGTTGTAACACTTGGTGCACATCAAGTACAAGACAAATTCAGTATAGAGTCTCCCATCTGGAGTAAAATGTTTCAAAAAATTCGTATATATCTCATCATGTTTCCTGAAAAGTAACAAAATACCTCCCACCTCTCATCAGATTTTCAGAAGCAGTAACAAAACAGTCATATGTCCCAAGTGTGTAGTCTCATACAATAAGTAGTTCAGTTCACAAAGCCTTTTGAGTACTGAATACATCAACCATCGAGTGTTCAGATATGTCATCCTGACTTACCTTATAATTCAATGTAAGTATAAAAAAACTTCATAAGTTCAAAAATAAACAGTTTTCACTTCTCATTACCTTTCAATAGTGTACAAGTATGTAGTGTTGTATTGTTATAGTTGTTAATTAACTAAAACATTCTCCAGTTCACTTCCTATTTTCAAGTGTCATGTTCTTCACATTAATTACCAGCAAAGTGCTTAATCACTTTTCAGTGTACCTTTCAGTGTACGGATTTCTGACATGTTGCCTAATTACAAAAGATGTCACACTTCACATAGAATCAGCCTTTCTGTATAAATATAACTAAGTATTTACTTACAACTGTTACTTCAAATCAAAAACAACTTGCATTACAAACCTTGCTAACTATGTGTGTCTTCCATAGACTTCCTCCACAGTAACAAAAGACAGTTTCCCTAACCAGTCGCTACCTAACATCATTCTCCTCATTACATCAGCAATACATAAATACTTCATTAAATACATAAAATATCTCCCCATTGCATCAACATAATAACTTCACCTCATATCCTCAAAATATCACCTCATTACTCCACTGAATTCTCGATCATAATAATCAGCTAAGAAAAATCGGCTCCTTCATATTACACAGTAGATCAAATTCACAAAATAACATTACATTATTTCAACAGAAGGGACAGAAAGGAACACTCTCAACAATCACTTCGTTACTTTCAAATACACTTCACTAGACAACTGTACTTTCACTTGTTACATTATACAAACACTTTGAAAACTAGATCATGACATCAAATATCTTAGGTGCACTCTTCTACTAATAGCTATATGCACCATGTCCTTCCTAAAAATTTACGAAAAATTGTGTATACACTGTGTACCTTCTCATTACTCCTGAAATTATACAACCTATTACGCTTACATGTTCACTGATTACTCAGGGTGTTCAGCATGATTTGATATACTTGAACATTTTGTAAAATTCCATTGCCTTGCCTTTTTGGTAAAATCGAGTAGGTTTTAACTCTCTTCATTTTACATAATCAATGCTATATAGGTTTTATGTATCTGTTTACTTTAAAAAAAATTAGTGTTCAGCAATGTTTCCGCCAACTGAGAGGATTTCAGTTTAACCTAATACCTCTCCTATCTTTTTACTAAGGTTTGAAGCTACTCTTTCCGTTCTTCCGTGTTTGCTATTTAAAAACTGGGTTGTTTTGGAAATCAGCCTTATTCAAACACAATTACACTCATGCTCATAAATTAAGGATAACTGCAGAATGTAGTGCCACACAACGTGTCACTACACAAAACTGGCGCTAACAGCATAGCCACATAGGGAACGCACATGGCACAGATCTGTAAGTCCACGGTATTGGTGATAAGTTGAGAAAACCGTCCCGAAACACATGTGCTACAAAACGCCATTGTTTCCTGCACATGTACCCCGAAATCAATATGGGATATGATCACCATGCACATGTACACAGGCCACACTACGGGTTGGCATACTCTGGATCAGGTGGTCGAGCAGCTGCTGGGGTATAGCCTCCTATTCTTGCGCCAGTGCCTATCGGAGGTCCTGAAGTATCGTAAGGGGTTTGAAGACGTGCAGCAATACATCGACAGAGAGCATCAGAAACCCCAGACGTGGTCGATGGGGTTTAGGTCTGGAGAAGAGGCAGGCCACTCCATTCGCCTGATATCTTCTGTTTCAAGGTACTCCTTCGTGATGGCAGCTCGGTGGGGCTGTGCATTATCATCCATCAGCAGGAAGGTGCAAAATGACATCCCAATACAGCTGACCTGTTACAGTTCTTCTATCAAAGACATGCAAGGGTGTAGGTGCACCAATCATAATCCCACCACACACCATCAAACCACGGCCTCCATACAGGCCCCTTTCAAGGACATTAAGGGGTTGGTAACTGATTCCTGGTTCTCTCTAGATGAAAACCCGGCGAGAATCACTGTATCACTGTTCAGACTATACCTAGACTCGTCCGTGAACATAACCTGGGACCACTGTTCCAATGACCATGTGCTGTTTTCTTGACACCAGGCGTTACGGGCTCTCCTGTGACCAGGATCGGTGGAATGCACATTGCAGGTCTCTGGGCGAATAAACCATGTCTGCTCAGTCGTCTGTAGACTGTGTGTCTGGAGACAGCTGTTCCAGTGGCTGCGTTAAGGTCCCGAGTAAGGCTACCTGCAGTACTCTGTGGCCGTCTGCGGGCACTGATGGTGAGATATCGGTCTTCTTGTGGTGTTGTACACTGTGGATGTTCCGTACTGTAGCGCCTGGACACGTTTCCTGTCTGCTGGAATCGTTGCCATAATCTTGAGAGCACACTTTGTGGCACACGGATGTCCCGTGCTACGACCTGCTGTGTTTGACCAGCCTCCAGTCGCCCT
Organism: Schistocerca nitens; assembly: GCF_023898315.1. Taxonomy (NCBI): domain Eukaryota; kingdom Metazoa; phylum Arthropoda; class Insecta; order Orthoptera; family Acrididae; genus Schistocerca; species Schistocerca nitens. The sequence continues at coordinate 626,436,323 of NC_064614.1, read as the reverse complement.
AGTGTTCTACCCCTCATAACGTCAACAATATGTGTTCTTTGAGCCATTTTCAACACACAGTCACTATCAGCACGTCTGAAAACGTCTGCACACTTACTTGCCATTGTAGCAGCAGTAACCGATCTAACAACTGCGCCAGACACTTGTTGTCTTGTACACACGTTGCCGACCGCAGAGCCGTCTTCTACCTGTTCGCGTATCCCTGTATTTGAATACGCACGCCTATACCTTTTTCTTTGGCGCTTCAGTGTATGTTCTACTTAAAATGCTTTAGGTGTTCAAGACGACGGAGGACTTTCTGGAAGACCATTGATACGCATCTTTTGCTGGAAGCCCTCGCCCAAACCCAAAAAACGTGCAGGGTCAGGAATTTCACAGTCGGGTGCCCATGTCAGTTTATTCGAGATTCTTTAAGAATTTCATATTCCATAAACAATTAATGGCCTTAAATTTTTGCAGACATTGTGAGGCTGTGCTTTCGAATTATTTGGTGGGGGAGAGATGTACTTCCTTTAGTATGAACCACCTCCCTGCCAACTCAGTACTGTAAATGCAATGATACAAATTTGTTAGAGACAAGGATTACACAAAGAAGTTCCGTCAAATATCCTCCACGATGTCTTTCTTAACGTCCGTGAATTATTTTTATTGGGATAAGATATGTATTTTCTCGCAAAAGTAGCAACACCTGACCAACTCATAGCGAGTGCCGAATTCAAATTTCAACTGAAACCCTTCATACAGTTTGTGATTCCATTACTCAGAGTTATTGCCTCCTTTTTCTTTACTTTAAATAATTCATGTCGTAGTTATATTAATCACCACCGCATTTTATGCTCATAATGTGAATAAATTTTTAGTAATCCTAAACACGTGGAAATCTCTCTTTGAAGAAAACATCTTTTATATTGCAGATGTTCTGCGAAAAGTGTAGGTACTTCGGATATCTTCTGTAGTCCTTAGTTTCTTCGTTTACTTTCGTCTGCAGGTGATCTGCAGTATAAAGCAAAATCGAGGTACATTAATAAAAGTAGCTATCATTTTAAAAGGAATTCCTTACACTATAACACACACAAGTGTCTAGGACTTTGATTTGGTACAGTGGAAAACGGCATGTGATTTTATGCTGATCTTCATGGCAAAATAATTACGAGTACAAAAGTCACAGTGACGCATTAAGGGAAAGCCAGGCTGGAGTGTGCCGGCTATTCATCGTGCCAGTGCACAACGCGCTGTTCGTCATCTTCTTGTGGACTGCTGGATGCAGACCTGCTCTTAGCTTGTCCATGTCGTCGTCCGCCTCCCCTCACTTACAATTCATTTTCATTAGAATCAGCCACTCCACTGATCCACTTGTTTCCCTGTCTCTTCTAGTAATTACCAATATGTATCTCTCCATTGCTTGAATAATTTTCAGTTTGCGAATGGTTTTCGCGTTAAATTTCGCTGTCAACGTGAGTAATTTTGAAACAGATATCCTCGGCGTAGCGAAGCAATTTATACCACTTAATAAAGGTAGGTCTTCTCTCCATTCAAAAATTTGTGAGACTGGTTTTATTCCAGAATGCTTTCGGCCAGTGTGAGGAGCCAGTGATAAGTAATTGACGTGTGACCGAAGTATGACAGTTCTGTTGTGTAACAAATCGCAGTGAAGCGATATCTTTAAATCAAGTGCTCTAAATTTCCCAGAATGTTTCCAAGAAGAGAAAAGTGTGTGCAGAGTTTGTCCTGTACATCTTGACTGCCGAAGAACGAATCTACCTCAAAACAACAAAGCGCAACACCAACTGAAAGGTCAACGCTTTGACGATACGGCATACATTCCAGACAATGTGACGCGCCACTTGAACAGCATCCCTGAGAATGTCTTACTGACAATTTAACATCGTTGAATGACTGTACTGTGCGTTGTACTCAAGTGAAAGAAGACCATGAAGAGCACCTGAAGTACAAAATCCAGCATCTGAACTTTCTCTACTTTTTATTTACCCAGTCTCGAAACTTTTTGGACTGACAGAGTATAACAAAAAGTTCCTTTCTGTTTATGTTGATGAAATATCTCTATTTTTACAAAGCTGACATAACTGCTCGCTGTACGAAAGATTCGTATCCAAAGACTGGTCAGTTGCACAGTTCACAGCAATACACAAGAAAAAAATAGAACTTACCCGCTGTATTAGACTCTTATCGTCAACATCGATGTGTACCAACAACACGAATTACGTCAAAAAGAAAATCTATTGAAACATAACCAGCACAGATTCAGAAAATATCTTTTTGGTGAAACACAAAAGGCTCTTTATTTACACGAAGTAACGAGTGCTATCTCAAATGAATTCCATATTTCTAGACTTATAGAAGACATTTGACACCATTCCAACAAGCGGATTATAATCGAATTGCATGTCTCTGGACTATGAGTTTAGCTGTGAGACTGGATTCATGGTTTCTTGTCAGAAAGGTCGTAGGTCGTAGTAGTTGATGGGAAGTCATTTATTGAAACCAAAGTGATGTGTCGGGTTCTGCAAGGAAGCGTTGCATACTCTCTGCTGGTCCTGGTCCATATAAACCATTTAGGAGACAACCTGTCCAAGCCTCTTCGATTATTTTCAGACAATGCCGTCATTCACCGTCTAGTAATGTCATTAGAAGATCAAAACCAATATTGCAGAATCATTTAGTCAAGATATTTGCGTGGTGTTAAAGGTGGCAGTTAAGCCTGAACAATTCTGAGGCCCTCCTGATGAGTGCTAAAAATTTCTCTTAAGTTTCAGTTACGTGATAAATAGCTGAAATTTAAAGGTTGTAGATTTAACTAAATGCCCAGGGATTTAGAAACCTTCTCGTAGTGGTTTGAGGAAGGCGAACCAAAGACGGCTTTTTAGTAGCAGAAAATTTAGAAGCTGCAATATGCCTACTGTACTGACATGTTTACTATACCGCCTACACTACACTTGTCCTTCGTCTTCTTGAGTATTTGTCCGCAGTATGGGATCTTTAAGAAATACGATTGACATTGGACATCGTAAAAGTTCAAAGAAAGGGCACGTCGTTTTGTATTATCGTCAATGAGGAGACAGAGTATTGCCCTTGGGATAGCAATCCCATCTACGTACGGGGAAAACGATCAACTTAATAAAATAAGAGAAATCAGAAATCACACAGAAAGATGGACGTGTTCATTTTTCCCAACCACAGTTCCAGACTGAAACGGTCTGGAATTAGTCTGAAGGTGATTTTGTGAACCCTCTGCAAAGTGTGCCATTGCTATAGATGTGGATGACGTATCCATGCTTCGTTTTGATGTCAAAACAGATAATGCACATTGTTTTAAATTTTCTTTCTCCGATACGTTGGGAAATTGGTTTAGTACACAGAGGTGGCAAATGTCATAGGACAGGGATATGCACATATACAGATGGCGATAGCATTGCGTACACAAGGAATAAAAGGGCAGTGCGTTGGTGGGGCTGTCAGTTGCACTCAGGTGATTCACATGGAAAGGTTTTCAACGTAATTGTGGGCGCACGGCGGGAATTAGTAGACTTTGAATGGTAGTTGGAGTTACGCTCATGCGAGATTCCATTTCGGAAATTGTTTGGGTCCTCAATATTCCAATATCCACCGTGTGCCGAGTATGCCAAAGTTCAGGCATTACCTGTCACTACCGACAAAGCAGTGGCCGACATCTTTCACTTAACGACTGAGAGTAGCGGCGTTTGCGTAGAATTGTCAGTGCTGTCAGACAAACAAGACTGCGTGACACAACTGCAGAAACGAATATTAGACGTACGACGAACGTATCCCTTAGGACAGTGCGGCGAAATTTGGCGTTAATGGGCTGTGGCAACAGACGACCGACCCGAGTGCCTCTGCAAACAACACGACACTGCCTGCAGCTCCTCTACTGGGCTTGTGACCATGTCGGCTGGATCCCAAGGTGTCTGGAAAACTGTGACCTGATCACACGAGTTCCGATTTCAGTCGGTAAGAGCTGATGGTACGGTTCGAATGTGGTGGAGACCGTACGAAGCCATGGACCCAAGTCGTCTACAAGGCATGCTGGTGGTGGCTCCAAAATGGTGTGGGCTGTGTTTACGTGGATTGGACTTATGTTCGCCTACTTGGACACCATGTGTAGCCATCTACGAATTTCATGTTCCCAAACAACGTTGGAATTTTCATGGATGACAATGGGCAATGTCACCGGGCTACAACTGCGTTTGAAGAACATTTTGGACAATTCGAGCGAATAATTTGATCGGCCAGATCGCCCGCATGAATCCGGTTGAATATTTATGGGTCATAATAGTGAGGGCAGAACGTGAACAAAATTCCGCACCGGCAACATCTTAGCAGTGATTGACGGCTATAGAAGCAGCATGGTTCTATACAGTATTTCTGCAGAGGACTTCCAACGACTTGCTGAGTCTATGCCAAGTCGAGTTGCTGTAGTACGCCGGGCAAAAGGAGGTCCGACGCAATGTTAGGAGGTATTCCACGAGTTTCGTTGTGTCAGTGTAAAATCTAAAATGAGAAGAAGAGTAGACCATTTTTGCTCTGCTATTTATTTACTTTGCTAATCATCCAGTAGTTGTCTTCAGATGTATCAAATGTAAATGGACTGTTATTATCACGTCATTATTAGTATTATTATTTTCAATTATTCCCATTTAAAGAGAGCGTTTGAACTTGAATTCCTTTATGATGATTGTATACGTTTTTTCTGAGCCCAAATTTTCTTCATGTGTTCACTGTGTTGTTTTTTCCCTCCGCTGTCCATTTGTATCCTCGTCTCTTCTGTGTTGTGGTGTCCAATTTATGTTTTTTGATGATGATCCTGAATTTAGTTCTATTTTCTGCATCGTTTACTGTTATATGCGCTTGTCTGAGCTCCTCTTCAACTTCTTTTATCCATTTTGTTTTTCCCCTGCCTGAGTTGATGACTTTAAGGATTCGCTTTGAAATTCTGTTTTCATTCATCCTGTGGATATGTCCGTAGAACTGCATTCTTCTTTTCCTTATTGTATCCGTAATCTTGTCTGTGTATTTATGTAATTCTGATGTTGGTCTCTTCTTCCAGATTCCTTGCTCTTGTATCGGGTCAAAAATTTTCCTGAGAATTTTCCTTTCTTGTTTCTCTATTTCTTTGATTTTAGTTTGCCCACCTATTTGTGTTGTTTCAGATGCATACCGTGCCTCCGGAAGTGCGACAGTGTTGCAGTGCCTCAATTTTCCGTTAATGGATATGGACTTTTTGTTATAATAGTTCCATGTGAGTTATATGCTTTCTGTAGTTTTTTTTATTTTTTCCTCATTGGCCTTTAGGTTGATCCCTGATGGCTGGATTTCTCCCAGGTACTTAAAATGTGGTTTATGTACGATTTTCCCATGGGTTGTCACAATAGGTAATTTGTCTTGTGGACCTCTACGTACTGGGTTTTCTCATACGAGATTTGCATGCCAGTTCTTTGTGCAATTTCGTGTAACTTCTCTATGGCGTTAGTGGCTTCTTTTCTATTATTTGTGTGGATTTCAAGGTCATCTGCAAAAGCTAAACACTTCACACTGAATCTATTATCTTTTCTAATGTTAATTTGGATTCCTTTGACTTCTTTTCCCATGTCCTGATAATTTTTTCAAGAATGATATTAAAGAGTAATGGTGAAAGTCCGTCACCCTGTCGCACTCCAGTTTGGATTTCAAATGGTTCAGAGATATCCCCCATAAATTTAACCTTGGAGGCTGGGTCAGTTAATGTTTGCCGAATGATTGCTCTTGTCTTTCTGTTAATGCTGAATTCTTCCAGCGTGTTGCAGAGCGCTACTCTGTCTATTGAGTCGTAGGCCTTTTTAAAATCAACAAAAGTAACCACTGTGTTTCGGGTGTTTCTCATCTAGAGAATCGTTTTCAGATTCCAGATCTGTTCTATGCATGATCGTCCCTTGCGAAAACCAGCCTCGTATTCTCCTATTTGTGGGTCAGCTTGTTCTTCTAATCTATTCATGAGAACTTTTGATAGGATTTTATATGTGACCGGCACGAGTGAGATACCCCTGTAATTATTTGGTTCAGTTTTGTCCCCTTTCTTGTGGAGTGGACGGATGAGTGCGCATTTCCATTCCGAAGGGATCTGTTCTGTTTCCCCTAATGTCTAATATGATTTTGTGGATTTTTCGTGTTAATCTTTCATCACTTAGTTTCCATAGTTCTGCAATAATTCCATCTTCTCCTGGGGCTCTATTGTTTTTCAGTGCCTTGATAATTTCCACTATTTCGTTGATGGTTGATGGTTTAGCGTCGGCATTTGGTGTAGACGTCTGGTAGTGAATATTCTCTGTAGATCTTTCGCAGTTGAGAAGTTTGTTGAAGTAGTCTGCGAGGATTTGGCAGTTATTCTTCGTGTTAGTTTCTAGTGAACCACCCGGTTTCTTGAAGCAAAGATTGGGTGGTTGGTATCCTGCAATATGTTCTTTAAACGTCTTATAAATATTCCTGGTGTTGTTCTTCTTAAAGTCTTGTTCTATCTCATCTAGTCGCCGTTTGTCATAATTTCTTTTTTCCCTCCGAATTGTTTTCGATGTTTGTTTTCGGTTTCCTAGAAATTGTTGCCATTTTTCTGATGTTTTGTGACTATTGAAGTTTTTCCTGGCATTGGTCCTTTCTTCTATTGCTTGGTCACATATTATATTCAATCACCTGTGTTTTCTCCATCTCGGGGGTTGACCCAATCTCATCGCTGATTTGAGGACGTCCACAAGTTCTGTCCAGTTTGTGGTGTTTGTCTGACTAATTTCCTGTAAGATGTTTTCCTTGTTGAGTTTTATGTATTCGGGGTCTGGACTCAGCACTTTGTTTAGTTTTGGCTCTTTTCTTTTGGGTTGTAATCTGGTCTTTATCTGTAGAAGATGGTGGTCTGATTCAAAAAATCCTCTTTTCGTTTTCACATTCAGAATTTCTGTTGTGTTACTCTTTGGAGATGGCCACATGGTCTATCTGGAATTCACCCAACATTGTGTTGGCCGACTTCCAAGTATACAGCTTCTTGTTGGGTTTTTTGAATTGTGTTGACATAATTACGAGGCCGAAATTTTCGCAAAAGCTTATCAATCTTTCCCCATTCTTGTTAGTTCTCTTGTGAGCTGTATGGATTTCGGTGATTTTCCTGTATTTTTTCTCTTTGCCTAATTGTGCGTCAAAGTCACCTAACAAGATTATTACATGGTGTTTGGCAATTTTGTTTGTCATCTCTTCAAGGTCATTCCAGAAGTCATCCACTTTCTGGGGGTTCTTCTTGTTATAGTTATTTGTGGGAGCGTGTGCGTTGATCAAGGTATATGCTTTGTTGGCCGATTTGACGGAGAGCTTTGATATACGTTCTGAGGCAGACTGGAAGTCAATGACAGAGTCTCTGATAGATTTGTGGACTAAAAATGCTGTACCAAACTGTTTGAGTCGTTTCTCATTAGTTTTAACTGCTGGTTTTCCTTTGTAGATCCTGTAGTTTTCTGTGTCAAAATGGTTTTCGTCCGTAAATCGTGTTTACTGGATTGCAGGAATTTTGATCTGGAATTTTTGCAGCACGTCTGTAAGTTGTTTGATCTTGCCCAGTTTGAAGAGAGTGTTAGTATTAAGTGTACCGATGGAGTGTCTTTGTTTTGTGTGTAATAATTTGGACGTCGTGTGGTTCTCAACATTAGGCGTAACATGATGCTCCTGGTCCCCCGGAATCCGATGACCAGGTAAAGCCAGCCTTGCGACTGGTGCCCGGGGTAGTGGATTCATTCCTTGTGTTATCATCATGTTTGGTTTTCAGGTTGAAAACTAACTTGGTGGTGGTCCTTCCGAGGAAAGATCACGAGGAATACGACTTGATTGTTGAGATCAAGAAGGTTGCATCTAGGCGAACAGACGCTGACCCCTAACCGCTGGATACCAGGCAGACGTTAGTGGATTTCGGTTGATAGTTTTGGTCCACCCCGGGTATTTTATTTCCTCGGTACCCTCCATATCTGGAGAGCATTCCCCTATCCGCCAGCTGGGGAGGCGCCCGATGGGAGACTATCAACTCCACACGGGATTATCACGTCATTATTAATTCATATTATTGTCTTTTTAATGTACTGCACACGTACCATTTTAGTTTTATTGCAATTAATTTTCGGGTTTTTTTCAGGCCTTTTCTATCAAGCTGCTTTATTCGTTATTGAAGTTTAATTGTCCTAGCGGGAAATACAATAACATCACTGAATCATATTGTTCTAAACCGTATGATTTCTCAAATCTCCTCACTAATTACATCCCTCCGTAGTACCTTCTGTGCTGCAAGGGCCAAAGTTCCTACCAGAAAATATTTCTGAAGATTAGGAGTTTAGTTCAAGGGTGTGCCCGTAACGGTCAATATACGATACAGAACGACGGACGAGAATTCTGCTAGTCTGCTGAGCAAGTAGCTCCGACCATTGTATTAGCTTTCGCTGAAGGGAAGGCGCCGAAGCGTCGCCCGTCACAGTGCGTCCTTTTAATTAAGTAATGCCAGGATTCTTTTGAAGTGATTCCGCTTTACTAGCTGAGTTTGAGGCGACGGCTGGACGAAGCGGGTAGGCGCCACTGTTTGGAAAGAAGCTGCAGAACAGACGTAAAACACTGGCAGCCTGCCGGGCATAAAAGTGCAATTTAACTGTCCATAAAAGCGAATCTTGAGGAATTTTATTCTCCATCTGCCGCTTTCCGGATGGATTTTAATTCACTTAAGAAGACAACTTTTTCTAATTAAAGCCGTCGAAAGCAAGATGTAATTTCGAGTAATGAGGTTCATTAGCAGGGAACAGACGCTAGAATGACGTGTGCCAGCCTCGGCCGTAATCACGCTTGAGCCTACTTCAATATCCCCGTTTTCTTATTACGCGCCGTCTTTCGCAATTTACTACACAGCGCCGTTATTAAACCCTGCCTTACAAGCACAAGGGTCTCAGTATGGAAATGAGGGCACCGCTAAAGCTTAGGCTTTCCGATAAGTCACTTTCTGGACCGTGCATGAATCTCGTTATGTTAAAGGCGAAACCGACCAAGTATTTAGTCTCAGTGATAGACACTCACTGTACATTTAAAATTGTCATACATAACGTTGATGGTGGTGTAGCTCATTGTTTTTCTAATTGTAACCTCCTTATGAAAAATCTTTCTGCACCATCAGTTGTGTCCTATTGGAAGCCGACCAATTTTCTCCTATACTAAAATACAGTAAACTGTTGATATGGTAATTCTGTCCCATTCCCCTCTGCAGGCTTCCCTCAGGTGCACAGCAGGGGGCGTGGGGACAGCGATGTTGTAGACGTCGTACAAATCTCTCATGTAAATTCCTGTGCGCCTAGTCACTGATTTACTATAGTGACAGTTACAAAGCCACACTTTGCTCATTGCTTTGCAAGCTTGGTATGTCCAAAGAGTACACGTAGACATGTATGTATTTACGACTTCTGCAAGAAGATTATACTTTTCTTTGGTCTTCTGAAGAAGTTGAGTTTTACTATTCCGATAGAAGGGACAGTCAAAAGAAAACGAGACAGACGGAAGCAAGTAAATAAACTGTTTATTTCAAAAGTAATCGCCATACCTGTTAAAACGTTTTCCCACTGTGAGACAAAATAGTCAGCGCCTTCGTAGAAAGATGTTTCCTGTTGCCTTACGGACTTATCATTGTACTCAGGCGTGCACCTCTTCGTCCGAAAAAAATCGACAGCCATGAACGTTTTCCTTCAGGACTCCAAAAATATGGAAATAGAATAGGAAGAGTTCGGGACTATACGGAGAATGTGTCAAGGCTTCCCAGCGAAACGTCTGCGGCGTAGTCGAAACAACCTAACCAGCATTTGGGTGGACATTATCCTGCAACAGAATGGTACAGTCCATCAACATTCCTGGGCGTTTGAACTTGATGGCGCGCTTCAATTTTTGCAAAGTATCCACGTACCGCTGTGCATTAATTGCGCTGTTGCGTTTCAAAAAGTCAACGAGCAGTCAAAGCAAAAGGTCATCAAAATTTTCCCGGGCCTGACGTGGCTGTTCTCTCGGTTACGCTACAGAAATTTCGCTGGGAAACACTTGCACATCCTCTATACGGTCCTGATATTTCACCCTGCGATATCCATATTTTTGGAACACTGAAGTAATATATTCTTGACTTCCGATGTGTTTTGTATGCAGAGGTACATGCTTGCGCATAATCACGGTTCCGTAAACAACTGCAAACAGTTTTCATGAAGGCACTGATCGTCTTGTATTACAGTGAGGTAAATAGGTATCGCGATTACTTTTGAAACAATAAACAGTTCACTTACTTGTCTTCCACCTGTCGTTTTCATTTGACTGCCCCTTATACAGTATTAACTCCACTTACATAACATATCCAGAGACTACAGACCCTGTTTTATTATTTGTTTCTCTGAGATACTCATACAACGTTCCATGTGTAATGATCGCTGACTTCTATCTCTCATAAATGTTTCTATTAAAATGTTATTATTTACGAATGAAGAACCGTCATACTATTCCTGTCTGACAGATTTTAAATCGGTACTACTATATTAGAAACTTCTTATCTCTGTATGTCGCGGAATATATTTTCGCCTCTTTTTATTATGATTGGAATACCTCTCTTATTTAAAATTATTCTTCGTAATAAAGTTATTTTGAGAACTATCTGCTAATTTTTTTCCAACTATAACACTCAGTAGTTCTTGTTTCTTAAACTACAGTCCGAAATGGGACAAAGTAAAATAATTAGCCTTGAGTTAATTTTGGACTGTAACGAAAATACCATTTGTGGTGGTTTCCAAAGAGTAAGGTCCAAGATTTGGAGATAGTACCTCACGACGGAACTCCAAGCTGAGGACAGTCATTACCAGACTCAACGAGGAATGAGAGAAATTGACGAAAAAAGCCCTAAATAGGTCCCATACTCTGGAACAGAACTGTATGAACTGTGTTTTCTCAAAGTTTAGTGAGATTCCATTTGCAGAGAACTACTTCATAATTTTCTGAAGGACATTATTTACAATTTTCTCAGCTGATTCTTGCTTGTTGGGTGTGATTACTATACTTGTATCATCAGCAAAAAGAAGTAGCTTTGCATCTTCATGAATATGGAGTCGCAAGCCGTTAATTTACACTAAGAACAATAAGGGACCCAAGACTGAACCCTATGGGACATCATTCTTGATACCACCCCAGTTAGAGGACTCTGCTGATTTTTGCAGACCATCTGTACTGTTAGTTACAACCTTCAGCATTCTTCCAGTTATGTATCAATTAAACTATTTGTGCTCTGTCCCACTCATACCACAATACTTAAGTTCATCTAGAAGAATTTCATGATTCACACAATCAAAAGCCTTTGAGAAATCACAAAATATCCCAATAGGTGCTGTTCATTTAATATTTGATCAGTGAAAGCATATATAGCATTTCCTGTTTAAAAGCCTTTCTGAAAACCAAATTGACATTTCGTTAGTACTTCATTTTTGCAAATATGTGATGGTGATCTTGAATACATTAATTTTTTAAGAATTTTGGATAAAGCTGTTAGAAGTGAGATTGGGCGGTAGTTGTTAGTATCAGACCTATCCCCTTTTTTATGCAATGTTTTAGCAATAGCGTATTTCAGTCTATCTGGAAAAATGCAATGTTTCAGTGAGCTATTACATATGTGGCTGAGGATCCTACTTATTGGTTGGGAACAAGCTTTTAGTACTCTGTTGGAAATGCCATCAGTTCCATGTGAGCTTTTACTTTTGAGTGAATTTATTATTTTCCTAATTTCAGTAGGAGAGGTGCGTACTGCATCTTCCATGTACTGCCTTGCATTTTCTAATGAATAGCTGGATCTTGTTTTCTCTACAACACTTAAAAATGATTATTAAAATTTTTTTCTGCTTCTAACTTCTTGTTAACAAACTTGTTTGATACAGATACAGTCGTCCTGTGCTGTCAGTTGCCCTGTTTCCCTTTTAAGAATATTCCATATTGTTTTAATTCTATTATCAGATGTGCAAATCTCAGACATAATGCAAAGACTTCTGGACTTTTCAATAACTTTTCTTAATAAAGGGCAGTAATTTTTATAATTTTTCACTGTTTTTGGTTCATTACTCCTCCTATAGCTATAAGATACATTCCCCTTTTCTGTTTACAAGATATTTTTATCCCTTTAGTATGCCATGGCTTTTTACATGGTTTCTTACAATTATATTTCACTGTTTTCTAAGGGAAACTGTTTTCATATGTGCTCACAAAGGTATCATGAAATAGGCTGAATTTTAAATTAGCTTCATGTTCCCTGTACACCTCATCCCACTCTAACTGTTGCAAGCTTTCCCTAAAATTTTGAATTGTTAAATCGTTAATAAAATGCACTATTTTGGAGGACTGTTTTGAATGAATGTATTGAGCTATATCATAAACTGTAATGAGCTCTGCATCATGATCAGATAGACCATTCTTAACAGGAAACGTGTTAATTTGGTTAAATTTATCTTGTTCTATGAAAACTTTATATATCATTGTGCTGCTTTCCTGTACCACCTGAGTAGGAAAATCAATAACTGATATCAAATTGAAAGAACCAAGTAATACTTCAAGGTCAAGCTTTCTATCAGACTCTTTCAGAATATCTACATTGAAATCCCCACAAACAATAATTTGCTTTCCTCTGTCTGACAGATAGCACAACAAAGAGCCAAGTTTTTCAAAAATAGCTGAAAATTTCCCAATGAGGACCTATACATGGCTACAGTTACAAAAGTGACATTATCTAGTGTAAGGTCACATGCACATGTGTCTATATGTTACTCTACACAATTTTTTTTTAATTTCCAGATTTTTCACACTAAGACAGATTTTAACATATATGGAAACTCTTCCTCTATCGGTATCTCTATTTACATGTGCTGGAAACTTAAATCCACCTACATTTGCCATTTCCATACCTGTGATTATGTGATGTTCAGACAGGCATAATACATCTATTCCACCCTCAGTTTCTAAATCTTCTAAACAAACAAGAAGATCATCTACTTTTTTTAATCCCCTGATATGCTGAAGCAGGAAACTAACATTATTTTTCACTGTGCTTTCATGTGAATCTTGTGACATACTAACATTATTTATCACTGTAATGTTATGAGAATCTTGGGATATTTTAACATCTGTAGTAGCTGCCTGTCTGAACTTCTCATTAAGCTTAATTTCATTCAGTGTAGGATGATTGGACACTGATCTTAGCCTAAAAAAGTACTCCCATGAGTTTCAGTGCTCCAAGATCTTGCTATCATCCCAACCAGTTTACCCTTCCCTTTCCTACTGAGCTGCAGGCCACGTCTTGTGAAGTCCCACCTACCAATTCCATCAACAGTAACCAAACCTATGCCTGACAATGTAGCCGACTGAAGCAGCTGAACTAGCTCCATATTGACCCTCCTGACAGAGCAGTTCAGTTGGGGCCGATCATACCGAATGAAAGCAGAAACCAAGCCAATATTTGTATGGTTTGTTGCAGATGCTATTTTCACCAGGTCACACTCAATATTGTAGCCCTGATCCTTATCAATACCTTTTCCCTCTCCACCCACTACCACAACATGATCCCGCTTTGTAAAACCCTTACACAATCATCCTACACCCTCTATCACTTGGCTAAGACATGCACTGGGCTTGAAAATACTTGTGACCTGGTTCCTGTCACCTAATTTTTCCTGCAAGATCCGGCCCTCACCTCATCCAAGGCTACTATCTAACAAAAGAACTTTCCTACTACTTTGTACTTTTTTGCATCAGTTTGTTTCCCAGTAAAAGGCTGCTAAGTGTTGACTGCACTTACATTTACTTGTGCACCTTCCTTAGTTGACTGAGGTAACAAGGCAAATCTATTTTTTGTGCCAGTGATGAAACTGTCAGATACTGTTCTCCTTCTGTGGCCCCTGTTCCTTGCTACCACTTCCCACCTATCTTCACCTTTCTCCACCCTTAACTGCATCAGGTCCTCCCTAGCTATCCAGTTCAGCCTGAAGGGCTCTAATCTTCCCTTCCTCTTTCGCTGTTTTCCTATCCCGTGAACATAATCTGCAATACCATGGAAGAGGCCCATTTACTTCCCCGATTCCCATGCCACGACATTCACCCCAATGTTGCCGTCTGTCACAACAGCTGCACAGAACCCCAGAACTGACTTTCCTACGACAGCTCAAACACTTTTCACTCATGGTTGTTTACAATATTTTTACAAAAATTTTTTCGGCAATAACAGTAATATTCTATTAACTACAGATCACAAGAGTCCGTAAAGTTATGTGGAACACTAATATACGTGTATACCATTAACATAGTAACGTAATGCAGTTAAACTGACGTTAAAAATCAAAACTTGAATACCCGAAAAACTGTGCCTAAGATAGCGTATGCGCGATACGTACTGTACGTAAGGAAATAAAAGATAGAACTTAAAACCTTTAATCTCCTAAGTAAATATGGCACTATTAAATATATGGGTAATGAAAACAACCGAAATTCTTCACTTAATACTTAATTAAGTGTCTTAAATTAGTATGTAAACCTACGTCTAAAGTACGCGGAAACCGGTCCTTAGGTTATGTTTTTGTTTTATTTTTTTTTTCGGGAAATACTCTGAAACGAGTTAAACTTTCAATAGATAAAATAAAACGGACTCTAATTAATTTAGTTACGGTGTAATATTAACTTAATTGACAATTATTACAGATTTAATTACTTATCTTCGCGAGCTTAACATTCAAGGATGTGCGATCTGCACCAATGCTGCCAACGAAAAAAAATTAAATTAAATTTTAAAAAACGAGAAGATTGAAAAAAATTAAAAAAATAAAAAATGTGACAAAACACTCTTCCTCCGATTTTTGGGTATTACTGATCAGTCTGGAACACTTATGAGCTTTGACTAATAATAGAGATAGAGAAGTTAGGACCCGCTGTGTTGTCTTTCATCAGTGGTTCGCTTGGTAAGCGCGAGAGCGTCATGCAGGTGTTCAAGTTTAATGACGATCGTAATTCGATCGCACTATCAGCGAATGGAATAGGTATGGAGGGAAATGATGTTGCTAACAGAAGTATCCTCCCCCACACACTGTTTGGTGGCTTGCGGAGAAGTCGTGAATATAGATGTACGTGCTACAGCACTATAGCAATCTCTTCCAGTTCACCCACTGTCCAGATTACAAATCGACTCGTTACATGAGTCATTTATACGTAAGTCAGCATATATTGTCCTTTTTGTATGCGATTATGTAACGTAACTCATTATTAAAATGTGTGTAGCTGGTACTCTATTGTTTTAAAATACTTGTTACCTGTGATTTGAGACTTTCTCGGCGTATTCCATTCGTGAAATCTTCTCGGGTGATCAGCCGAGTAAAGGCGTCGTCTTCTCGCAACGTTTCGAAGGGTTTCGTACCCATCATCTTCAAGCGAAGTGTCGAGATGCTGCTGCTGCTGCTGCTCACATCTATTACTTTCCCCTCTTTGGGGAAGTGTGAGGGGGAGTTTGTAGCCTTTCGGCTTTTACTCCCCTGTGAACGTGTGTGTGTGATTTTTCTATAGTTTTTTGGTGTCTGTGACTTGTGATGTTTGTTGTGAGTGAGTCTGGTACTTGCCTGAGGTAGGCGAAAAGATTGGTGTTATGTGGGAAGGAACTGGATTAGGGATTGGATATTGGGATTTTCTCTTCGACTTAATCGTCGAAGATCGTCATAGGGCGCTTATGCTTATCGCGGGACATGTCATACCGACCTAGGGAGTGGATGAGCGCGTTACCGGATCTGGAAGAACCCTCATAGAAGGCCCTTGCCAGATCCTGGAAACGCTCTCTCAGGAGTGGGATTTCGGCTGCGGCGTGCAAGTCGTCCGTGGGGAATCCATAAGGTAGACGCAGCGCCCTTCTGAGGGCGCGGTTCTGCAGCCTCTGGAGTTTGTCCAGGTGCTGCTTTGCCGCGTATCCCCAGACAGGGCACGCATACTCCATCACCGGCCTGATCAGGGCCTGGTATACATTTACTGCTACTGGGCAAGGAAGGGAGCTGGTTGTGTTCAGGATAGGGTATAGGATGGACATTCTGGCGCAGACCTTCCTGTGGACCTCGTCTATGTGGGGTTTCCACGTAAGACGAGAGTCCAAGGTTACGCCAAGGTACTTGGCGGTTCTGCGCCAGGGGAGTTGGATTCCATTTAGGTGAAGGTGGAGGGGGGGACGTTGAGGAGGTTCGCGCCTTCCGAGCCTGCGGGTAATCAGCATTGCCTGCGTCTTCTCAGAGTTGATGGTGATGCGCCAGCGACGGGCCCATGTTTCCGTGTCATCTAAAACCTTTTGTAGCCTACGGATGACCAGGTCCTTGTTCGCGTTTCTCGTGTAGAAGGCTGTATCGTCGGCGTACTGCGCAGTGTGCACCAGGGGGGCCGTTGGTGTGTCCGCAGTGTACAAACTGTACAATACGGGCCCCAGGACCGATCCCTGTGGCACCCCAGCACGAATACGCCTTCTGGTGGAGGTGGCAGTTTCTACTTTGACGGAGAAAGTCCTATTCGTGAGATAGCTCTTGATCAGCTGAACTATGCTCCCGGGAAACCCTTGTGTATACAACTTGTAGAGTAGCCCTCTATGCCATCCTGAATCAAAGGCTTTGGCTACGTCTAGTAGCACTATCCCGCAGTAGCCTCTGTGGTTGAAGCCCTCTGTGGCTGCTTCAACCATTCTCATAACCTGTTGTGGGGCAGAGTGGTTCTGCCGGAACCCAAATTGGAAATCCGGCAGAATATGCTCTCTGGTGATATGTTCTTGTATGGGTCTTAGTAGGAGGCGCTCATAGATCTTGCTGAGAGTTGGCAAGAGGCTAATCGGCCTGTAGTGCTGCGGGAATAGAGGGTCTTTCCCTGGTTTGTGTATCGCGACCACTTCCGCATGTTTCCAGCAAGCTGGGAAAACACGGGATCGAGTAATCTCGTTGAGGACGTTCGCGATGTGTGTGATTGCTGTAGGTGGGAGATTTTTAACTAACTGATTAGTGACACTGTCGTGCCCTGGTGCCCTTTTTGTAGGGAGTGACCCGATTACTCTTGCCACGTCCTCGGGGGCAAAAAGTATGGGTTCGTCCTCTGGGTCCTCCTCGGCATTGAGGAAGACAGTCAGTTGACGACTGACTACCTCTTCATGCTCTTCATCCTGGGGTTGTGCCGCTTGGAACTGCTTCTCTAAGGAGTCGGCGAGGGCGTTGGCCTTTCCAGCATGGCTGTAGACCAGTCCGCGCTCGCCATGCAGTGGCGGCATCCTAGCGCGTCGTTTTGTAAACTGTTTGGTCGCGTGCCATAGTGTATGATCGTCTACTTTGAGAGCTGTGAGGCGGTTTTGCCATTGCTGGTTTCTGTGCTCATTGAGCGCAACCTTCAGCTCTCTCTGTAGTCGATTGAGCAGCCTCCTGGTGGCCTGATTTCTGGTGATCTTCCACTCTTTTGCCACTCTGTTCTTATGTCGAATTTGAGCTAGCAAGTGTTCCGGGAGCTGTATTTGCGGCGGTGGGCCATCCCTTTGTGGAGGGGTGGCTTCTTCCGCTGCCTGCAAGATGGTGCCTGTTAGGTCTTGTAGCGCTTGTTCTACTGTTTCGGCAGTAGGTGGCGGAGCGCGAGCGATATCAGAGGCGACAGCTTCCTGGTATCGCTCCCAGTCTGTACGTTTGTACGACGTCTGGTACCGTGGGAGTGCTACCCATTCTCCCACATCGACCTCCAGAATCACTGGGTTGTGGTCGGAGGACATTCTGTTGATCGTCCTTGCGGCCACGAACCCTGCGATCCTCCTAGTGAGAGCTATGTCTAACACGTCGGGCCTGCCTCCATTTTTTGGAAAATGTGTGGGCTCGACTGGACCCCATGTTTCGAAGTGGTGGGTGCGCGCTAGTTGTTGCAGTTTGGCACCTGCTCTGGAGGTTACTCTAGAATTCCAATCAGGATGTTTGGCATTGAAGTCTCCCCCTATTATGAGTTTGCCTTCAATTTGCCCTAGAGCAGCTATGTCTCCCTCATCTATCTGGTCATGTGGGGGTCGGTAGACTGCAACAATTGTTAGGGGTCCAGTGGCAGTGGTTACTTCCACCGCCACTGCTTCGATTTTGTTGGTAGCTGGTAAGAATACCTGGTGGTGGGGGATCCCTCTTTTTACATATATGGCCACTCCTCCGCCTTGGGTTGGCCTGTCTTTGCGGTAGGTAACGTAGTTGGGAACTGTCGCTTTTATTCCCGGTTTTAGGTGGGTTTCTCCCATCATGCATATGTCGATGGAGAACTCCTTCATGAGTTCTCTGAACTCGACCGCTTGATTAACAATGCCGTCTGCGTTAAAGACGCACATTGTCAGGCCTTGAATATTCGGTCGTCTATTCATGATGGGGTTTTGGTGTTACTGAGGAAGTCGCAGAGGGGAGCGACTGCTGGACTGTTGCCTGAAGGGCGACGAGGATCTGTGTGTTCTGCCTCTGGGCTTCCCTGAATTCCTTCATCATTTCCATGACGAGGTTCATGGTCTGCACCATTACGCCTAACAACTGATCCATGGGGGGGGGAGTGTGTGTGGAGTTCCCTAGGTCTTCCTCCGTCGTGGTGGACCTGGTCGTTGTTGCTGTGTGTTTCCCGGTGTTGTTCTTGTGATAGTGTCTGGTGTTGTGGTGATTGGGCCACGCTTTCATGGTTCCTCGGAGGAGAAACCACTTCCGCATATGTCGCCCTCGGTGTGTCCGGCCTTGGTTTTCCCCAGGCCTTGTCTGTGTGTGTTGTAATGTTTTGGTTTCTTGTGTGTCTGGATGGGTTCGTGGTGTTTTCTTTTCGTGTGTGGGGGGCGGCCTTTGCGCCCTTTGCCTGCTGTGTGTGTCTTTTATGGACCTCACAACCTTGGTAGCCCGCTGTGTGGTTTTTGCCACACAGCGCGCACCTTACTTGCGGGTCCGTGTGTTTTATGTTGCACGTACGTGTGTCGTGGGCCTCGGCGCATTTTCTGCACCTCACTGCCATTGAGCAGTGTGCCGCAATGTGGTTGAGGCCCTGACATCTGAAGCACTGCACCGTCTTGTTTTTGCGGCGCAGTGGTTCAGTGGTCACAGGGACCGCCAGGATCGTCTTAATGTCCCTTTTGTTCTGTGGGACGTCTGGCAGTGTGACCTGATACAGGGGCCATTTGCTGCCTATGTTTCCCATCTGTTGGACCGCCTTGACGATGTACCCCTGGGCAGTCAGGTCTGTTTTGATCGCCTGGGGGGCCACTCGTCTCGGTAGGTCTCTTATGACTATGTTTCTGTTACGTGTTTTTGTTGTAGGGAAAGTGTAGTGGGGTATGTTTTTGCTGTTGAGAAGTGTTTTTATTGTGTTGTGTGAGTAATGTTATTTTTATTTTGTCACTACCAGCAGGTTTTGCTTTGAAATTGCCTCCCCCGATTGCTGTTTTTAGCATTTCGAAGAGTTCCTCGTAGTTCCGAGTGAACTCCGCGACGATCGGAGGGAGGTGGTGGGTGACCTGGTTTTGTGTTTGTGTTGTTTCTTGCGGTGTCTCTGGCTCATCGGCCACCGCCTGGAACCTGTTCGGGGTGGGTTCCACTCCCCGGGCCGGCAGGAGTCTCGGCTGGCGAAACGTTTTCTTCGCCAGCACGAAACCATCCGCATCCTGCCCGGTTTCGTGGTTCCCTTCCAGTGCCGGTGTTTCCTGGTCCCCTCCCAGGACGACGACAGGTGCTGTCGGGGGCGCTGGCTCCTCGGAGGGTGTGGAAGTGGTTGGGGTGGTGGTGGTGGAGTGTTTTTTCCCCTTGGAGTGCTTCTCCTTCTTGTCCTTCCTTACACGCCGTTGCTTGGATGTGGTGGACTTGAGTGGGGGGGATTTGAGGAACTGGGATCGGGTAGGGGGTTGGGTGGCAGTTGCGGGTTTGGGAAGGATTTTAGCCGGCTGACTGGACTTCTGCTTGCCGTTCAGGTTGCGGATGTGGTCAGCAAGGAGGCCACAGCTGTTGGCAAGCAGGAGAGGGCTGAGGAGTGGGGAGGGAGGGGCGGGATCGCAAATCCTGACGATGTATTTGTCTGTCTGCGTTTTGTGTAGTTTTGCCATGTCGGTAGCGGGAAGGGGGCTTGCTGCCAGGTTGTTGTCAGTTGCAACTTTTGTTGGCACCGTTGGGTTTTCCGGTTGCAGAGCTGACCCTAACAGCACGATGGCAGACGCGGAATTCTGGACGGGGGCGGCGGAAAACCTCTCTGTGGTTCCGCGGCCCGCTTCCAGGTCCTGGCCTACTTTTTCCCTATTCTTGGGGGGGGCAGAGACTGACTCTGCGGCAGCTGAAGTGCTCGAGACGGCCGGCCGCGCGGCCCGCGGCAACAAGAAGGCGCGCCTCGTGTCATCGGCGGAAAGAGACCGCCGCGACCCCAAGGCGCCACCCAAGCTCGGCATATCACAACGACGAGAAGACACGACAACTCTGCCAGGCGACGCCATGCAAAATTTTTCTCCCAGTGCCGTCCGTGCTAAGACCTCGACGCAAGTGCCCGTCAATGTTTTAATAAAAACAAAGCCGGTGTACACTCCTGTTTGTACTCCCGTGCAAGCGGGGGCCTATGGCTGACAGTACGCGAGTGAGAGGAGCGATGCTCAACCCTCGACTGCTACTCAGCGAGTGTCGAGATGCTGTGTTGCGCGGTCCTATAAAGGCTCCTGGACCAGTGACTGATTCCGGGCGCCGACCAATCAGGTACCTGCGGAATCGGCCGCCGCTCCAGTGGTGGGGGGTTCGCGGCGCGGACCGGGCGTCGAGTCCCTGCCGGTTCCTAATACGTCTGTGGCCGCTACCGTCTTCGTGCCGGAGCGTTCTCTTCTAATTTTAGTTATTGCGGGATTCCAGGCTGTAGAAATTCGGTTGAACAGCAACCTGATCAATCGAGACACTGGTTTCCAACTCAGTACAGCGTGGAATCCCGCAATAACTAAAATTAGAAGAGAACGCTCCGGCACTCCAAGGGGAAAAAGCACTCCACCACCCCCATCCCAACCAATTCCACACCCTCTGAGGAGCCAGCGCCCCCGACGGCACCTGTCGTCGCACTGGGAGGGGTCCAGGAAACTCTGGCACTGGAAGGGAACCGCGTAACCGGGCAGGACTCGGACGGTTTCGTGCTGGCGAAGAAAACGTTTCGCCAGCCGAGGCTTCCGCCAGCCCGGGGAGTGGAACCCACCCCGAACAGGTTTCAGGCGGTCGCTGATGAGCCAGAGACAACAGAAACCACAACACAAACACAGAACCAAGTCACCCACCACCTCCCCCCGATAGTAGCAGAGTTCGCACAAAGCTATGAAGAGCTCTTCGAGCTGTTAAAAGCAGAAATCGGGGGAGGCAGTTTCCAGGCGAAACCTGCTGGCGGTGATAAGATCAAAATCACACTACACACACTTGAAAAATACACCGCAGTCAAAACACTTTTTAAAAACAAAAACATACCACACTACACGTTCCCCACAACTAAAACAAGGAACAGAAACATTGTAATAAGGGACCTCCCAAGGCGAGTGTCCCCCCAGGCGATCAAAACAGATTTGACTGCCCAGGGGTACGTCGCCAAGGCGGTCCAGCAGATGGGCAACATCGACAACAAGTGGCCACTATACAAGGCCACACTCCCGGACATCCCCCAGAATAAAAGGGAGATAAAGATGGTACTGGCTGTGCCTGTCACCACTGAACCACTGCGCCGTAAGAACAAGACGGTGCAGTGCTTCAGGTGCCAGGGCCTGAACCATATCGCCGCCTACTGCACCATGCCAGTAAGGTGCAGGAAGTGCGCCGAGGCCCACGACACCAGGACATGCACACTTAAGCACACGGACCCACAAATAAGGTGCGCGCTGTGTGGCAAAAACCACACAGCGGGTTACCAAGGCTGTGAGGTCCACAAAAGACACACACAACAGGTAAAGGGCGCAAAGGCCGCCCCCCACACACATAAGCAAAACACCACAAACCCACCCAGACACACAAGAAAACAAAACACGACAACACACACGGACAAGGCCTGGGTTAAACCAAGGCCGGACACACCGAGGGCGACATATGCGGAAGTGGTTTCTCCTCAGAGGAACCACGAAAGCGTGGCCCAATCATCACAACACCAGACACTATCACTAGAACAACACCGGGAAATACACAGCAACAAAGACCAGGTCCACCATGACGGAGGAAGCTCTAGGGAACCCCACACACAATCCCCCCCCATGGATCAGTTGTTAGGCGTAATGGTGCAGACCATGAACCTCGTCATGGAAATGATGAAGGAATTCAGGGAAGCCCAGAAGCAGAACACACAGATCCTCGTTGCCCTTCAGGCAACAGTCCAGCAGTCGCTCCCCTCTGCGACTTCCTCAGTAACACCAAAACCCCATCATGAATAGACGACCGAATATTCAAGGCCTGACAATGTGCGTCTTTAACGCAGACGGCATTGTTAATCAAGCGGTCGAGTTCAGAGAACTCATGAAGGAGTTCTCCATCGACATATGCATGATGGGGGAAACCCACCTAAAACCGGGAATAAAAGCGACAGTTCCCAACTACGTTACCTACCGCAAAGACAGGCCAACCCAAGGCGGAGGAGTGGCCATATATGTAAAAAGAGGGATCCCCCACCACCAGGTATTCTTACCAGCTACCAACAAAATCGAAGCAGTGGCGGTGGAAGTAACCACTGCCACTGGACCCCTAACAATTGTTGCAGCCTACCGACCCCCACATGACCAGATAGATGAGGGAGACATAGCTGCTCTAGGGCAAATTGAAGGCAAACTCGTAATAGGGGGAGACTTCAATGCCAAACATCCTGATTGGAATTCTAGAGTAACCTCCAGAGCAGGCGCCAAACTGCAACAACTAGCGCGCACCCACCACTTCGAAACATGGGGTCCAGTCGAGCCCACACATTTTCCAAAAAATGGAGGCAGGCCCGATGTGTTAGACATAGCTCTCACTAGAAGGATCGCAGGGTTTGTGGCCGCAAGGACAGTCAACAGAATGTCCTCCGACCACAACCCAGTGATTCTGGAGGTCGATGTGGGAGAATGGGTAGCACTCCCACGGTACCAGACGTCGTACAAACGTACAGACTGGGAGCGATACCAGGAAACTGACGCCTCTGATATCGCTCGCGCTCCGCCACCTACTGCTGAAACAGTAGAGCAAGCGCTACAAGACCTAATAGGCACCATCTTGCAGGCAGCGGAAGAAGCCACCCCTCCACAAAGGGATGGCCCACCGCCGCAAATACAGCTCCCGGAACACTTGCTAGCTCAAATTCGACATAAAAACAGAGTGGCAAAAGAGTGGAAGATCACCAGAAATCAGGCCACCAGGAGGCTGCTCAATCGCCTACAGAGAGAACTGAAGGTTGCGCTCAATGAGCACAGAAACCAGCAATGGCAAAACCGCCTCACAGCTCTCAAAGTAGACGATCATACACTATGGCAAGCGACCAAACAGTTTACAAAACGACGCGCTAGGATGCTGCCACTGCATGGCGAGCGGGGACTGGTCTACAGCCATGCTGGAAAGGCCAACGCCCTCGCCGACTCCCTCGAGAAGCAGTTCCAAGCGGCACAACCCCAGGATGAAGAGCATGAAGAGGTAGTCAGTCGTCAACTGACTGTCTTCCTCAATGCCGAGGAGGACCCAGAGGACGAACCCATACTTTTTGCCCCCGAGGACGTGGCAAGAGTAATCAGGTCCCTCCCTACAAAAAGGGCACCAGGGCACGACAGTGTCACTAATCAGCTAGTCAAAAAACTCCCACCTACAGCAATCACACACATCGCGAACGTCCTCAACGAGATTACTCGATCCCGTGTTTTCCCAGCTTGCTGGAAACATGCGGAAGTGGTCGCGATACACAAACCAGGGAAAGACCCTCTATTCCCGCAGCACTACAGGCCGATTAGCCTCTTGCCAACTCTCAGCAAGATCTATGAGCGCCTCCTACTAAGACCCATACAAGAACATATTACCAGAGAGCAAATTCTGCCGGATTTCCAATTTGGGTTCCGGCAGAACCACTCTGCCCCACAACAGATCATGAGAGTGGTTGAAGCGGCCACAGACGGCTTCAACCACAGAGGCTACTGCGGGATAGTGCTACTAGACGTAGCCAAAGCCTTTGATTCAGTATGGCATAGAGGGCTACTCTACAAGTTGTACACACAAGGGTTTCCCGGGAGCATAGTTCAGCTGATCAAGAGCTATCTCACGAATAGGACTTTCTCCGTCAAAGTAGAAACTGCCACCTCCACCAGAAGGCGTATTCGTGCTGGGGTGCCACAGGGATCGGTCCTGGGGCCCGTATTGTACAGTTTGTACACTGCGGACACACCAACGGCCCCCCTGGTGCACACTGCGCAGTACGCCGACGATACAGCCTTCTACACGAGAAACGCGAACAAGGACCTGGTCATCCGTAGGCTACAAAAGGTTTTAGATGACACGGAAACATGGGCCCGTCGCTGGCGCATCACCATCAACTCTGAGAAGACGCAGGCAATGCTGATTACCCGCAGGCTCGGAAGGCGCGAACCTCCTCAACGTCCCCCCCTCCACCTTCACCTAAATGGAATCCAACTCCCCTGGCGCAGAACCGCCAAGTACCTTGGCGTAACCCTGGACTCTCGTCTTACGTGGAAACCCCACATAGACGAGGTCCACAGGAAGGTCTGCGCCAGAATGTCCATCCTATACCCTATCCTAAACACAACCAGCTCCCTTCCTTGCCCAGTAGCAGTAAATGTATACCAGGCCCTGGTCCGGCCGGTAATGGAGTATGCGTTCCCTGTCTGGGGATACGCGGCAAAGCAGCACCTGGACAAACTCCAGAGGCTGCAGAACCGCGCCCTCAGAAGGGCGCTGCGTCTACCTTACGGATTCCCCACGGACGACTTGCACGCCGCAGCCGAAATCCCACTCCTCAGAGAGCGTTTCCAGGATCTGGCAAGGGCCTTCTATGAGGGTACTTCCAGATCCGGTAACGCGCTCATCCACTCCCTAGGTCGGTATGACATGTCCCGCGATAAGCATAAGCGCCCTATGACGATCTTCGACGATTAAGTCGAAGAGAAAATCCCAATATCCAATCCCTAATCCAGTTCCTTCCCACATAACACCAATCTTTTCGCCTACCTCAGGCAAGTACCAGACTCACTCACAACAAACATCACAAGTCACAGACACCAAAAAACTATAGAAAAATCACACACACACGTTCACAGGGGAGTAAAAGCCGAAAGGCTACAAACTCCCCCTCACACTTCCCCAAAGAGGGGAAAGTAATAGATGTGAGCAGCAGCAGCAGCAGCATCTCGACACTTCGCTTGAAGATGATGGGTACGAAACCCTTCGAAACGTTGCGAGAAGACGACGCCTTTACTCGGCTGATCACCCGAGAAGATTTCACGTACTTGTTACCTGTCTTTATATACTCATCAACAATAGTTTCGGGTCGTCCCGATTTGTCGTGCAGGTGTCTAGGTATTTTGACTGTTCCTGTACCTATCACAAGGTCACCCCTGAGGTTATTTGTAAACATACACACAGTTACCATCAGTGCTACTTACGGGTAAAATGCCTTACTTCAGATGAAACTCAATCACCAAATGGTTGCAGGGAGCACGATCATTGCTCTATATTACACGGACGACGTTCTGCATCCGATAGTGGGACCATATAGCCAACATTTTGGTGACAGTTTCATCTTGATGGACAGTTAATCGCGTGTTCATTATACTATTCCCGTGAACACGTTTCTTCAGCATGTTAGGATCACTAGAACGTAGTGGCCGGCCTTCCCCTGGACGAGTACCAAATGGAGAGTTTGGGATCGATTCAAACGACCTGTTTCTGGACGTCGACAGTGACCAAGTACTTTGCGCGACTTACGCAGGATCGCCATTTAAGAGTGGAACAATTTGTACAAGACTGGCTTGATGCTCTCATCGGCGTTATGTCACGACGGATTCAAGCCAGCATTCGAGCGAGGGAACGTTTCACCACGTGCTGACGTTGCTCAGGAGTGCTGCGAACACAACCTCACAGCAAATACACTATTTTGTCGTTACAAATATGTTTGCTTTTTTGATTTAGTGATCTGGACACATTGTGAATGAATATATACATATACGTGAATCCAATTTTTGTTTTCTGTGCCACGAATTTAAAAGTAAAGGGATGATAAAAAAACTTTTGTTGCTGTGTGTATTCAGAGTAAGTAATTGTCCATTGATAATGGCTTTGGCACTGAACATGCTCGTGAAAATAAATGCGATTTTGTGCAACTGGGACTGCTGTCTAATCAAAGTGAGAACGACAGTTGTGGATTTTCTATCTCCGAGAGGAAAAATAGGGAAGATTAGGGTCTGAATATCCTGTGATGACATCTTTACAGATGGAGAACAACTCGGTTGAGCTGAGTGACGGGCCAGGAAAACACCCATATTTTTTCCTAATGTACTATTCCGAAATTCGTCTCGATAGAGTTGGGCTGTTGGATATTTAAACAGCGCTGCTTGAGTACAGGAGTCGAGTGGTTTTCACAACTGGTACATGTCGCTCAGCCCTCATAGCCACGAAGGGGAACACCTGGCTCATATCCTCTTGAATATTTCTCACAGTACCTTGTCATTTTAGAGATGCCTAATTGTCATCTGTAAAGCCATCCGACATAAAAAAATTTATTTTATACGTAATACATTTCCTTTTCTTTGCATATCAGTTGAAATGTGTCGTTTGTGGGTCCTCCTATCGGCAAATAAATATCAATATTTATTTAATTTAGTTTTAATCAGTAACAGTCGCCACCATTATTAAATAAATGAATGTCCTCATGAAGTGGTTTGTTAATGAACCAATTAACAGAAACATTTTGCCAACTAATGGAGATAATTTTGTTTATTAGCTCAATTAATAACTGTTTACAAATATTTTGCCAGTAATTAAAATTCATTCGCTCATTCTGGACCGCTATAATCACTCTCCCTTTGACACATCTCTCGCTACGGTAAAAGGACACACACAAGCGCGATAAAATTAAAACGTTTACTGCGGCGAGTAATTAAAGTGGGCAACTTTTCAGTAGGTTGACAACTTTTGGAATATATTTCCATTTGACATCTTTACAAAGGCTTCTTAATCTTTGTGTTTAGCATGTCAAGTACACGAAGCCAGATTTACACAGTATGCGAAGCAGAGCTGAAGATACAATTAATGGATTCAAACTGACATGTTAGATCTATCTTATTCGAAGGTTTTGTTATAGGTTGAAATTGTGTGCCACGCGAGACCTCGACTGGAGCCACCAGCTGCCACCAGCCTGCATACTGTCTCAATCTTTCAGGAGGTGCCATAGCCGCGTTCTCTCTTTAGCTGACTAAAAGATTCGTTCTAAAATATCACTGCGTGTCCATCTGTATAGATTTCGCCTTCATTGGTAAGTGCAAAATACTTCCACATTAAAAAACGTATAGTATCTATAGACACCTATTTTGATGACAATTGTGGCCTCGACATATTCCAGTCGTGGTAAGATAACGTTTTGAAATTAATTGAGAATATTTAATAAAACAAAAGTCGGAAAGTACTACATCTAATCTCTATTTATCAGAGTATTTTGAAATTGCTAAACACGTTTTCATCACGAAAGTTGTTCAGTTCTCTTCCTCCTACCAATCCACTTTTGTAACATATTTAAAATTAGTAGTGATTCAGTAAACCTGTACACTTCTTCTTCTCCTTCCGTATCCGGATGCACCAATTATATCTTCCCTTCCCAGTACTTAGCAACGTAGTTTGCTTTGTCATTGACTTTCAAAATATCATCTTTAGTGCATGTTATAGACATATCTGGGCAAATCAGTAGGTGGTCCAAGTCCTGTATTGCTCCGCATTCACACCTATCGCTATCACTGTAACCCAATTTAAATAGGTTTGATTTGCACCCAGTTACTCCAGTGCGCAGCCGGTTTAATGACCTCCAAGTTGTAAAAGGTAGTTGAAATCCTGCAGATCCCTCCTCCGCCTTCCGACGGGCTTGGTGGCGAGCTCTTCAGTAGTTTCAATGAAACTCCTGCGGGATTTCAGCCGGACACGTTGTTTTCGGTGCATATGCATCGGGTGTCGAATATCATTCTTTTGTTTCGATCTCGGCGGCTACTTGTCTGCGGATAGTGGGTGGTGCTATGCCTATGATGGGATAAATGATGTCTGTGGGAGTTGGTTTGAGGCATCCTGTGGCAGTACAGTTTCGTTTACGGCGACGTCAACATGCATAGTGTGAGCAGAGTTCCTCCAAACTGGCGCCGCATATTCCGCTGCTGAGATACTCAGCACCAGACCAGTGGTGCGCAAAACATGTGGTTGAGATCCCCACGACGAACCTGTTAGCTTCCGCAGTATTTTGTTCCTGGCACAGACCTTTTTTTTAGTGTTGTGACAGTGCTGCTTAAAAGTAAGTGCTCTGTCCCGTGTTACTCCCAGGTATTTTGGGCTGTTTGTATGTTTCAGCTCTTCCCCTTGCCACATGACTCGGAGTTTCCGTTTGGCTTGTTTGTTCCTAAGATGGAAGGAGGATAGTTGAGATTTACTAGGGTTTGCTTTGAGATTATTGCCATCGTAATAGGTAGCAAGTTCTGTTAAGGCTCCTGTGAAATTCTCCTCCACTTGTTCAAAGGTTTTATCCTGAGTGGCCACTGCTGCATCATCAGCATATATGAACATTCGTGTCTGGTGGCTGATGGGAAGATCATTGGTATAGATGCTAAATAATATTGGAGCCAAGACACTACCCTGTGCAAGTCCATTTTTCTGTGTCCTCCATCGGCTGTTTTTAGATTGTAAGGTTACATAGTAGCGTCTGTTCTGTAGCATGCATTGCACGAACATAGAAAGGGTGTAGTCCTTAGTGACATTATACACTTTCTGGGTAAGCAACTTATGGTTAACTGTGTCATATGCAGCACTGAGATCCAGGAATGCGACCCCAGTTACTTTCCTCTCTGATAGCCGTCTTCGATGTACTGTGTGAGATTAAGGATTTGGCTACAGCATGATTTTCCTGGTCGAAATCCAGCTTGTTCGTTAATGAGGGCTTTGTCCACATAATCGGCTATGCGTTTGAGGATCATTCGCTCCAGCACTTTAAATAAATGACAAAGCAGTGAGACAGGCCGGAAATTTTTAGCTTCAGCTGGGTCTTTCCCTGGTTTTAATAACGCAATAACCCGAGCTTTCCTCCACAGTTTAGGAATTTGCATTGTTGTGATACAGTTATTCATTAGCTCTAGGATCCATGCTTGTACTCCCGGTCCAAAATATTTAATTTGCTCAGATCTCAGATCGTCGAGGCCAGCGGTCTTATTGTTTTTCAAATCGTTGATGGCATCTTGTAGCTCCTGAATGAAGAACGGGCGAGCTAGGAAGCTAATCTCCTCGTTCAATTTTCTTTTAATTTTGCCATTCCTGGTCTTCCTTCTAGTTTTTCCGTTCATGAGTAGTTGGTGAGCTATCTGATCAGGTGTAACTTCACTGTAATTTTGTTGTGGTTTTGTTGGGTCGTTGTTGAGACTTTTGACCAGTTTCCGTGCCTTCCTACTGCTGTGCTTCATGTCCGTCTCTTGTAGGAGGTTGCACCACTTTTCCTTTCTCGCTTCGGAGATACCAGACATCAGTACCTCACCTGCCTGGATCGTTTCCTCTGAGAGGGGGTCCTTATTGTACAGTTCTTCATACTTTTTCAGAGCTTCCTTGCTGCTACCATTGAGTCCAGCGATATACTGGGTGCGGCACCCTCTAGGTATGCGCCGTCGAGAGATTTTCTTGACAAGGTCTATAAAAGTTTCATATGATTGTATCTCTGGTCTAATTTACAAGATCTCCTTATCAAGGTACTCTGTGAAAAGTTCCCAATGAGCTTTTTTGAAATTGAAGCGTCTCTTGAAGGGCATTACATCTGATTTGATTACTGCAGTAATGCAGCAAGTTATTGCTCTGTGTTGCGATCTTGGAATTGGGTCCTCGATTTGCTTTACAGTTTGTAGGGATACCTTTTCGGAGACAAAGATGTTATCTGGATTATATCCTCGTTTCCATCCTCCGCTGTTAAATGATGCAGGCAACTTTGGGTCATGTATCAATTTCAGTTTAGCCTGGTCTGCCCAGGTCTCCAGCATTTCGCCATCGTCATTTGTCTCTTTATAACCCCATGCGAGACCGTGACAGTTAAAATCTCCTAGTACAACTTTAATGTTTTTTGAATGGAAATTTCCAGGCTCCGTAAATTTGAACCTCGCGCTGGGTGGTTTGTACACGGATGTTACAGTACATGAATGTAGCTCAATAGTTAAAATTTCTATATTTTCTTCGCAGATCAGAGCACAGGAGCATACGTCTAAGTTCGGTTTCACAAATATAGCACTACCTTTCGTGTGGTCATTTCTATATTTTCTTCGCAGATCAGAGCACAGGAGCATACGTCTAAGTTCGGTTTCACAAATATAGCACTACCTTTCGTGTGGTCTCTCAAGAACTAATTTCATGCCCTGTATTTTTGGTCCATGGCTAGTTGGTGCTCTGTGTGTTTCTTGTAACACTAAAACATCACAGTTGTTTCGTTTGCACATGTCAGATAATAAAATTTCTTTATTTACAGATAAGCCTTCAATATTGCAGCAAGTTGTCACTAGTGATGGTCTTGATAAAGGCCTTTTTTGAGTCTCTTCGGAGAGTTGTTTTGTCATCTTTGGTTTTGGTGCTCCGGTGTACACTAAAAATGTATTTAGTTTTATTAGACTAGATTTAATGTCAAGGAGAACATTTAAATTGTATTTCTCTTGTCAATGCATTTCGAGAGTCATCGGATACTTCACAAGTGACGTAAACACATAGTGTGGTATTTGTACAATTTTAAGATTAGCACACGCCTACTCTTCATAATCGCACAACTGTTTCAATTTCTCTCATTATTAGACCTCTCACATTAAAAGAAATTGACCAATCGCCCAGCAGACACCAAGGTAACACTATTAACCCCACGTCTATCCTTGACAATAGTATGAATTCGACGAGGATGGCAATCCACAAGATTTTCTATGTGCGCCATATACAACTGTAGTCACTTGAGAGATTGCAAGGCACTCTCACTTATAATATGGTGTTAAGCTGCATAATGTTCTTAGGG
This sequence comes from Schistocerca nitens, assembly GCF_023898315.1. Taxonomy (NCBI): domain Eukaryota; kingdom Metazoa; phylum Arthropoda; class Insecta; order Orthoptera; family Acrididae; genus Schistocerca; species Schistocerca nitens. The sequence goes on along the minus strand of NC_064614.1, from coordinate 626,405,027 downwards.
AAGTTGACCTTTCTTACTTGGTTGCTATACCTTGATACGATCTGACTTCATTCACCTGATGAAATGGTTGGCAGTAGTTAACGCTCTAGCTTGTGTGCTCTAGTGAAGGAATAGCGGTAACCTTTACCTGCGTTCAAAGGAAGAGAATGTCAATTTAAAAGACTGCAGTAAAAGCATACGGCGGCTGAGGGTCGAGGCGAGCGTTTTTTCTGCGGAACCTGAGTGAAAACATTTGCGGACTGCCGACTTCCTTGGTCTCATTGTGCACACACGTTGGATGGCGCCGGTCGGTCGGCGGCCGCGTCCAAGTAGGCTGACTAGCGCCGTTACGTGCATAATGTTTACAGGTATGTCGAAGCAATTTGTGCAGTGAATTACGTTGGAAATCAGTGACAAAATGCTATGTGCAATAGTGTAATGTTAATCAACAGCTCCGCCACTACGCCAGTGATGCAAGTGAAGCTGCAAGGTGGTGAAATCGCTGTGATATCATACATAGTCAACCACAAGGAAGAAAACCAGCAGACGACATCACTGACTTCGATTTCTGGCCACCCACTGGCCCCCTCCTCCCCTCCAAATGCCACATCCGCAGCTACAGTAAAAACAATGGACAACGAGTTCTAGATTAATCTAGTTTAAGAGAGTTTATGTCCCCTTTGAAAAATTATGAATGACTGTGCTGGTAAACTTCTACGTTACCTGATTTTCAAACAGCTGAGCAAATCTCAACGTACTCAGTTTTCTCTTTACTTACTCTGATCATCACTAAACTGACAAACAATATTTTTAGCGCAACGCAGTCTGACTTTCAATAATCTCTATAAATGAATGGCCCTGGCTAACAATAACTTATACCTTTCATGAATAACTTACCTCACAAAAATCTTCGTTACTCGAACTACTGCAATACAGCGAGCGACAGTACTGCCAGCTTAATAAAAGATTCTAACTACTGAAGGCACTAACTACTGATAGGCATAGTTAGCAAATGAAAGATTTTGATAGAGAACAAACAATGTATTTACCTTAATAGTCTTCAAAAGTCATCTTATATATATTTATCAATTCATGACATACATCTTTACAAATTTCCTTTTTCTGGCGGACACACGTCCAGATCGTTGACTTATAGTAACTTCTCAAAACTCAGGCATCTCTCTCCCCACATCCACCACTGCTGTCGGACCACCTCCAACTCCACAACACTAAGCGCTGTTCACATCCAACAGCCCAACACTACAATAGCGAATATTCCAGCAATGAGTCCAACCAGCCACAGACTGCACACAGCGCAATCAGCGATTTTCATACACAGCACTACATGGCATTAGCAACATAAAAACCTAAACAGCATACTTACAAGATGAACAGAATATTTTCGAAACGCGTTATATTATGTTAGATTAAACATAAAACAAAAAATAGGAAAGTGACTGGTAGCAGAAATTACAAATAAATAATTATCTCACACAGTCACGGTTGAGAAACATAGCCATTATGGCCGAGAATAATTATGACGATTTTATTTCAAATAGTTCAATAACTGTTAGCCTGTAAATACAGTAATAATGTTCATAAGCTAGTAACTACATAATTGACTTTTGTTTAAATGGTTTTCAAACTATGGGCCCAGCTGTAAGTAACGCTTTATAAGAAAACAATTCAGGCACAATACTACAGCGTGTCAATAACTTTAAGGAATGTGCCTGACATGCCTGCCACCGCACTGTCACGTAAAGGCTCGTCAAATATGGTAAGAGACGCAACATATCATTGCTTACTTGCTTCATGAAATATACACATTTACCTGATACGTAACGCCTTTTGATACACATTTCTGTTCAGGAACACTTGAAGCATCTTTATCGGAGCCATATGTATCTATATCATCGGCCGACTCGTACAGCTCCTTCTTAGAAAGCATTTTCCTGGCATGACCACCGCACACGTTACGAGAACAGCCATGTTTGTGGCACTTACCATTGTTTACTCGCACACATCCTGCCGAAGTCACCACCAGCTAGTATTGTTATTTAGAGATAGAGCTGCTGTCCCTCGGATTATCGGGAACTGTCAACCAATAGGACTAAAGAACTTTCAACTAATAGGACTAAAGCACGCCACTTACTGTGTTTTATATGGAGTAACTCATTTTCCCATTGAGTATCTCTTACCGCCGTTTACATCGAGGTGTTCTTATGATCTGATGACAGGCGACATTGTCCAAAAACTGACACTTTGAAATAAAAACAGCGATCGGCGTACAGCAAATAACCCTACTTTGTATAAATAAGGATCACGGATAACTCCTTGTGACAAATATGTCCAAAGAGATGAAGTAACAAGAGATAGTGTCGTGAGTCACTGCTTCTGTTCGAAATAACCGTCTCGTCTTTCATACCACAATACTCGAAGGTAAAGAGCTTGTGATATGTTATAAAATTATGGCTTGTCAGCTACGAAAAAAATACGATTGATCTCTATTAGGTGTTCGATATTGCGCCGATAACGTAGGAGATGGACGGTGAAAGAAGTTGCGCGTCCCTGCGGGATGGAGCAATCGCTCTAGGGTTTACGCATTATCCCGCCTGGTATATGGCGGCGCGGCGGCGACCCCATTCGGGTCACGGCTGCAGTTTCTCAGAGCGGCGAGCCTGCGAGGAGCCTCCCATCCCGAACGGTCGCCATTAACATCACAGGCGGCGGGGCGGCGCGGCGGCGCGTTAAGCACGCGCTCAGGGCGGCGACCCCGCGGCGAAAGTGGCGCACCCTGCCTCATTTCGCGCTTTCTGCCTGGATACACGGTAGCTGCCCGAAGTCCGTGAGTTTCTACCATGTCACCATATTGTCATAGTCATTGTTCTGGAACCTCAAGCTGCTTTTAACTTTTCACAATAAAATTTAAAGCTCCGTCGAATAAGCTTCAGCCACAGGACATCTATCTTACAAAATTTTGTGATGTCTGACGTTATTGATGAATTATTTGAAACAATTTTTGTAAGAAGTATAATCACATGTCCTCAATGACTGGCTGATTCATTTTATAACTGCATCTCAAAAGGTGTGATTTACATGGATTGCTGGGCGCCAGATCCTGGTAGTGTGGCATCAGTAATATGAATATTTCCATGCATTTCAGTGCATTTAATTAATTTCATACACAGGATGTGGAGGAGCACTGCGAGAAATGTATGCTTGAATATAAATGCAGATGCTAGACAAGCCTGCAGGTTACGCCGTTCCATTTCACCACGACCGACACCTGTGCCATCTCGTCAGTACGCTGCAAATGTCAGTCGCGGTCAGAACAGCGTTCTGTGTAGTTGGCTCAGTGCATTCCAACGTGCGCAGATTGTTGGCGCTCATATAGTGTTTCAAGAGACACCACTTCGAAGATTTACGAGCGTTGTCCAGAAAGTAAGTTCCGATCGGTCGCTAAACGGAAACCACAGTGAAAATCAGGAACATTTTATTTGCAAGAGTTACCTACATTTTCCAGATACTTCTCTATACAGTCGCCGCTCCGACTTAGAGATTTGTCGGAGCCTTATACCAAATTTCCAACACCATCGTCTTAGAAGGCAGCCGCCTGTGCTTTCCAACAATAATTCTCCACGCTGGTCTATAGCGCGTAGCCCGCGCCCAAGTGTTGTCTTCGTATCCAGCGTTTCATGTGAGCAGAGATGATACTCAGGACGATCCAATTAGGGCTGTGTTGTGGGTGATCGAACACTTCCCAACGAAAAGGCTTCAGGAGCGACTTCACTGCCCCTGCAGAGTGCGCCTGAGAATTGCCACGAAGAAATAAGTGTGTGGCAGTTGTGTTAGGTGGGCTGCATTCATTAAGGTTCAAAATGGTTCAAATGGCTCTGAGCACTATGCGACTTAACTTCTGAGGTCATAAGTCGCCTAGAACTTAGAACTAATTAAACCTAACTAACCTAAGGACATCACACACATCCATGCCCGAGGCAGGATTCGAACCTGCGACCGTAGCGGTCGCTCGGTTCCAGACTGTAGCGCCTAGAACCGCACGGCCACTCCGGCCGGCGCATTCATTAAGGCGAAGCCTCTCAGCGGGCCCTCCTACTTTGCAGGAGACATCGTTGCTCCAGGTACCTTTACTAGCTCACAGTGTGATCACGACTGAAAAGAGCGTCTCGATGTGATTGACGGTCGTACTAGAGACACTACCCATCTCATCTGTTCAAAGCTTCATTGGGTTTTCACTGTGGTGTCCATTTTGCGACCGATGGGATCTTACTTTCTGGACGACCCTCGTATATTGTATATGGGGAAAGTGGACAAACATCATCCGATAGGCCACAACGTGGATGAAAGTGTGTAGTGAGTGATCGTGACGGACGGTCATTGAAGAGGACTGTGACGAAAAACAAGAGGACGACAACTGCAACAGAGACTGCAGAACTGAATGTCGCACTCGCAGATCCTATCAGCACCAAAACAAAACCCAGGGAGCTCCATAAACAGGGAATTGCAGGGCGAACCTGCATCAGTGATGCAAATGCTCTTAACATGAAAACGTGGTGTAGAAGCCGTAAAACCTAAACTACAGAGCAATGAAAGAAAGTCATGTGGTCGGATTGGGCGGATGGATCTTGTTCCACACTGTTTCAACTTCTGCTCTAGTTTATGTACCAAGAATGAAACATGGCGGAGGTTCTGTTGTGATTTGGGCAGCCATAAAGTGGTATTACAAGAGTCCCACGGGTACTCTGCAAGGTCGCATTATTGTCAGGGATTAGGTGACCATTTTGGCTAATCAGGTGCATCTCATGGTACAATGTTTGTTCTCCAATGGCGACCCTGTGTTCCAAGACGACAGGATACCTGTTTACACAGGACTGGTTAGTGATCACAAAGATGAAGTGCCGCTTCTCCCGTGGCCTCCGTAGTCATCAAATCTCACTATTATGGAGACCGTGTGGTCTACACTGGAGAGAAAGACGGGTGATCACTGCCCGCCTGCACCATTATTTACTGACGTTGCCACTCTTTTGCAGGAATATTTCTCTTGAGAACCATAGAGGTCTTACATTTATCCGTTCCCATACGACTGGAAGCTGTTCCGAATGCCAGCCGCTTTCCCAATTCGTATTAGGCTGTGTTTGTGTTGGTTCCATACTTTATTCACCCCCTGTATATTTCTTGAGACATGGTAAACCTTGCAATCTGCACAGTAAACGTCCAGGCGTAGAGCAGGGGGGAATTCAGCAGTAGCAACAACTCTAGCTTGATGCTGTGTTCCTTGACTCCTGGAAGATATCGGATACGGCACTGCTCGGTCGTGTAGGGAACAGAGTACGATATTAATGAGAATTTGTGCCTGGATACGGGACTTCACTGCAGATAGAACTCAACACGTCGTTCTTAATGCAACAGAATAGGCATATACTGATCATCCCACTATCGATATAAACCCGACCAGACCACTGCTGCTCACCGTGCATGCAGTATCAGTGAGCTTGCAGTCCGTGTGCAGAATGGGGAAGGCGCACGATTTGTCTGAGTTTGATCGAGGGCAGATTGTGGTGGCCTGGAACTCAGGACGAGTATTTCGGAAACTGCTCGACTTGTCGAATGTTTGAGGGGTGCTGTCATGAGTGTCTTCAGCGCATGGTGAAACCAGTGTGAAACCACGTCCAGATGTCGTGGCGCTGGGCGGTCACCCCTCGTTACATAGGTCGTAGGTTGGCCGTACTGATAGAACAGGACAGGAGGCGAACTGTGGCGCTGCTAACATCAGAGTTTAATGCTGGGCAGAGTACAAGTGTGTCTGAACACACATAGTGAACCGAACACTTCAAACGAGGGGCTTCCGCAGTCGACGACAAATTCGTGTGCCAATGTTAACATCACCACATCGGCAAATATGACTGGCTCTGAGCACTATGGGACTTAACATCTGAGGTCATCAGTCCCCTAGAACTTAGAACCACTTAAACCTATCTAACCTAAGGACTTCACACATCCATGCCCGAGACAGGATTCGAACCTGCGACCGCAGCAGTCGCGCGGTTCCGGACTGAAGCGCCTAGAATCGCCCGGCCACCGCGGCCGGCAACTATGACTGAAATAGGCACGTGATTATCAGCACTGGACGTTGGCAAAGTGGCAGAGCGTTGCATGATCTGATGAATTCCGATACCTTCATCATGCCGATAGGAGGGCGCGAATCAGTCGTCTGCCAGGGAAACAGCTCCTTGACACCCGTACTATGCGACGGAGACAAGCTGGCGGCGGCTGCATTACGCTCTGGGGAACATTCATGTGGGCACCCATGGGTCCAATGGAGCTCGTGCAAGGCACCTTGACGCCCAAGGAGTATCGTACATTGGTTGCAGATAACGTGCACCCCTTCATGACGATTGTGGTGTCACCGCCAGACACAACACTTGCTAGGTGGTAGCCTTTTAAATCGGCCGCGGTCCGGTAGTATATGTCGGACCCGCGTGTCGCCACTGTCAGTGATAGAAGACCGAGCGCCACCACACGGCAGGTCTAGAGAGACGTACTAGCACTCGCCCCAGTTGTACAGCCGACTTTGCCTGATATGGATTACTGACAAATACGCTCTCATTTGCCGAGACGATAGCATAGCCTTCAGCTACATTTGCTACGACCTAGCAAGGCGCCGTATTCAATTGATATTGAGATTCTATTAATGTATCATCAAGAGCGATGTCCTACAAATGTGGATTAAAGTTAAGTATTCCAGAAGCTACGTACTTTTCTTTATAGCATTCATTACGTATCCTGTTTCAGACCTCACGCCAGCCTGCGTGAGTTTAAGCGCGTGCCTTTCGGCTTCCTCTCATTGTGTCTAGGCTGTCTTGCCTAGACACAACAACGATGATGTTTTCCAACGGCAGTGGCATTATTCAGCAAGACAATGCGCCACGTCACAAGGCCTGGAGTGTGATGGAGTGGTTCTAGAAACACAGTGCCAAGTTACAGTTGATGTGCTGGCTCCCCTAGTTCGCCGATCCGAACCGATCGAACACATCTGGAATGTCATTGAACGTGGCGTCAGAGCTCATATCCCCCCTCCCACGAAATTACGGGAATCAGGTGACTCGTGTGTGCAGATGTGGTGCCAACACCCTCCAGCGACCTACCAAGGCCTCATTGCTTCCATGCCACGACGCGTCGCCGCTGTTGTCCGTGCCGAAGGTGGACATACCAGCAGGCGGTCACAATGTTCTGGCTGATCAGTGTATTAAACGTAATTTTGGTGTTAAATACAAGAGAATGTTATAGATCACTACTATTTACAATTTACGGTCTAGAGAATAACGTTGAACGCACCTTGGGACTATCAGCAAAATGTATTGCTTTCCATGGGAAGGTTCGGTCGTCATAAGGCTGTAGCGAAGTGCAAGAAGACCTACTTAGGTTCGAGGATTGGTGCAGTGACTCTGAGTTGACCCTGAATGCTAATAGATGTAACATACTCCTCATAGACAGGCGGACGGATCCACTGCTGTTCGATTACAATACATCAAACATTGCTGACTGGTGAGTTTGTTTATTTATTCATATTAGTTTTAAAAATCTAAGATTATAATGTGATTTTTATTATAACTTAGAGTACATTCATTGGATTTACAAACTACGTATTACCTGTTTATTTTACAATTGCTGATGGCAGAACGCGGAACTAAACCTCGTTTACGTGCAGACGTGACCGAAGGCGCCCATCTGTACTAAATAATACCCAAATGACTCAGGCCGCTCGGCGCTGTACAGTTAAGTCATACTGATACTGTAGTATATTACAACTGATGCGTGTTCTTGGCGTCTGCTCAAATGTATAGTTATCGCGTAAATATACGTTATCGGAGAGTACCCTCAGATGGAAAAGTGTTAATAAATAACGTAGTTCATTTCTGTCTATAATACGTAAAAGGATTGCCAGTACCGTTAGAAAGAGCTATGGTGAGAGCAGTAGCTGCAGCACAAAACTGTTCAGCCCTTACATGGATTAAAGGTATTATGTACGCTTATTATGCAACATCTACCCACACAGACCCTAATGCTTTATACGTTAACTAATAGATTATAAAACAAATTTGATTTTTCCACATTAGTCTGTGAAATTATGTAATAGCTAATCCAGTTCTCAGTTTATCCATCTGTATTTAGTTATTAGTTCGTGCACCGAAATCTCTATTTCATCTTCATTTCTTACGCCTTGTAATGCATACATGCATTCCCTTCGCGTGTTTAAGCCAAGTGCTACGCACATTTATGCGATTGGGAATGGTCAGTAGCAGCCAGGCTACATGTACATTTAACAATTAAGCGTCAGCAAGGAGCATTAGAGATGAAATCATAGGAGCCAAGGTTGTGCAACCTTAGTAGGGACAAGATCCGACTATTCGGGAATGGGATCTTACAATCTGAGACTGTGTTCCGAGACAAACTTCCGTCACAATGTCCGCAAACGTGACGTCAGATCCACCTAGCAACAGCGATCTGAACGCCCGTTGGCTGAAAGTATATATATATATATATATATATATATATATATATATATATATATATATATATATATATATATATATCTGTGTGTGTGTGTGTGTGTAGGAAACGAGGGAAGTGTCCTTATTGGCTGAGGGAGAAAGGGGGGGTCGCTCTTGTCCTCCAGGAAGACAGGGCGAGTTAGTCGCGAGGATCCACTCAAAATGCACGGTCGAGTAACCGGGGCGGCTCCAAAAGAACGGTCGCGAGTGCATATTTCAGATGTTAAACAAGATATGAAGTGAAGTTATTAGTTATAACAACGCCACGTGTCGTGGGCAGTGTCTATCATTATTTAAAGTCAGAAAACGGTGTTGATGTGTAAAAAGGGTCGAATATAACGGCGTAGTCCAGAGCTGCCATATTGGAAATGCTGATTCTGTGATGTGTGTGACAAAGAAATTTCTGTATTAAAACAAGTATAGCACAAACGTTGTTGACAATTAACAACTGGCATCCCTAAACACTCCAATTCAGCAGGATCACCGCCTACATGGAACCTGGCGACTGAGCGCTACTACTGTGCTACGAGGGACTTACCGAAGAACCAAGACACCAGGTTAGTGATACCGCCCAGAGAAGGACTTCCTTCTCGCTACAGTGCCACTGAGGGTGTTGTAGCTTTCCTATAGATTCACGTATTAATACCGTACGTGTTTTTTTTATCTGCTACACATTCAAGTTATTAGATCGTAAAACGATACAGTAATTTTACTTTTGAACGTATCTCTGTAAAAGCACGTATTAATTTCTAATGTATGACATGCTAGCTTCAATTTATAGATGGTAACACAACCGTTTTGTTTTCATTTTCAACGGTTTCGTGTAAAAGAACATTTTAAAAGTGAATGAATAACAAAAATTCGTTGTCTCCTACACGCTCTGCTGAATTTATAGGCCATAAAAGATAAGTTATTTTCCTTGTGTTCGTTTCTGTTGTCTTTCGACAGAAGTTTAAGTTTGTTTTATCCGCTGCCGTACACCAAATACAGTTCAGGAATCGTATTATATTTACATTGAGCGCGACTAGACCGCTGACGCGTCCTTCAGAGCAACGAGTAGCAGGGTACGGAAACAGCTCACAGCGCTCCCACCCAAAACGGCGGTTGTGAAGTGATCGGGTAATAATTATTATTTAAAACATGTTTTTTTGGGTGGGCCGCATATAATATGGTGTGCCTATGGGCGCAAAATTTTTAAATCCGCCACTGCACACACCACGATTCAAACTAAGTTCTTCTGATATCGCACATACATTTACATGAAGGTCTTGTTAGAACGCTCCACGTTTTCATCGGTTTGTGCTGCAGACGGGCGACCAGCTCTGGGATCGTCTTGCATAGAATCTCTGCCTTCAGGGAACCTTCTGTGCCACTTCAAACACGACGTCTTGAAAGTGCCTTGCCTGCATTGTTTGTTTAATCATTGTCTACGTTTCACTAGGAGGTTTCCCGAGCTTAACGCAGAAATTAATGTTCACACTTTCACCGTAACCAATCCGCCAGGACCCAAAAATTGTGTTGTTAAGCAGAGCCCTGCCACCTGCCACCTAGTGAGTTGTGGGGAAACATGGCCTGGATCATTTCAAGGACGCACACATACCAGGTAACATAGAAACAAGTTTTGTTCCTTCTTAGTATTGCAAACTCAGAAATAAAGGAACCTGTCCTTGAACTTTTCTGACAGAGAGAATATGTGAAACAATAAGCAGATGTCTACAAAACAAAACGAGGGAAGGAAAAAGATAGAAATTTTATAAGCCAATGGCAGTTCCAATGATTGTTTACAGGAGCGAATCATGGGTTATAAGTAAACGTCAGAAAGTCACATACAAGCAGCGGAGATGAGGTTTCTAAGAGCGGTAAATGGATGCACAAAACCCAACGGATTTAGAAATTCGGAAATTAGGGAAGAGCTAAACATATTTAATATCCTCAATGAAACACAAGAAAATAGAAGAAACTGAAATGAACATCTTCCAAAAATGAGTGGTCAAAATTACCTCTCCACATAAGAATATTTAAGCCATTTTGGAGAAGAAGTCAAGGAAGACCGAGGAAGCGGTGGGTACCGTAACAGGCGAAACAAAACGAGGGCCTAATGCGTAAAGTGAGATGATAATGACTTTCATGTACTGAAATCATTTTGGTTTACCTTTCTTCTCTAAGCTATTGGCATAGTTTACCCAAAAAATTGTACGTCAAATGATCTGGTTTAAGTTTTAGAAAATACACCTGTTTGTGAAGGTATAGTGGAAACGTAAATAAAAGGATTGGTTGCAGTTATTTTTGTATTTCATTTGATTTTTATGACAGTCGCAGCTGGGTTCAAAATAAAATCTTCCCTTTCAAGGTAACACTGTTTGAGTGGACTGGGAAATGAACCTAGACGTTTTTTAGCAAACTTTACAAGCTGCTCCCTGTATTGCCCCTTCTTCTTGTCTCGTCCACGGCTGGAGTGAGAGGAGGGAAGACTACTGATGTACTCTTTCAGAAGCTGTTAACGTTCATCAACAAGAGGCTTTTGGAAGTGCTGTGTAGCGGTCTCAAGAATATCGGAAGAAACTCAACTGAAAAGCGATACCTGAAATTTTTGGAAAAGTCGCCAATTGAAGATCTTTTTCTGACGTGACTGTAGGTTTTTGTGTTGAATAATTGTATCTTTCGTCTATATAGGTGCAATCATAATTTTTAAGATATTAAACATTTTGCCTAATTTAATCTAGTATGCCATCCAATTCTTAAAGGAATTCGTTCAATGCAAGTTTCCTGTTTCCCGCCTAATGAGTCTGTTTCTTTCCACTTGTTGCTGACCTTTACTAGACTTTTATCCTACGACCATTTGGAATTCAAAAGTGGTTTAAGACCGTTACTTTAGAGTCCGACAGCTATTCGGATTTCCCGCACAGTCCTGGTATCGGTATGGAGGTCAGATACTCGGGCTAGCTACTAGAGACCCTGCGTGACCTAGTAAACCACAAAACGCGAGGTGCGCCGAGAACAGTCTAGCTGAATAGGCTGTCTGTATCAGGTGTCTTGGCCGAGTATAGAAACCATGACCAAATCCTAAGCGGTCGGTTGGAGGCGTTTTATTTTCTCACAACTCTACATTCTTTTGTTTTCAGTCAGGGAGGACACATTTATTAAAGAAACACAGTTGTAAGAAGACCCAAACTCACACAGCTCCTTCAGAAATACTGGAAGTAATAATGAATAATATAACAACAAAGTATGTTGCAATGTGAGATTAAGACGTGAGAACTTTTTAAGCTGTTTCTGGTGAAGTTTTCGAAAAAAAATCAACGCTTTATAAGTTACGTCATCGTCATGTCCTATAAGCAGACATGTGAAAGAACAGGGTGTTGCAATTCGGAAGAGTTTTTACGGAAGTTATTGATAAAACACGTGCTGCAATAGTTGATACGTAGACTGATTCGCAAAGTCAGGTGCTTTATCGATAAATCACTATCAGAAACTATTGTGAGGGCTGAGACAGCGGACCTTGTTCGTAACGTCTGATGAAAAAGGGGTTTCAAATCTCTTTATCTCTATTTATAAAATCGTCAGATAGTCGATTTTTATTGTTTTTTTTTTAAAAAACATGGCGAGACACAGGGGCAATCTTTTATGCTCTTACCGAGGGACATACAATGTTGTATGAGGAAACACAAATGGTTGCCCCTGCGCCACGCTATTGGGACTGTGTTTTAAAAGAATCCATTGAAATTCGACTATCTGGTGAACTCATAATTAGAGAAAAGGAGATTTGAAACACTGCTTTTATCAGAATGAAAAGATAACGATCCTTGTTTCAGCAATCAAAGCAGTGTTTGGTAGCGATTGCACCAACTTCCGCCGCCGGGGCGATATATCTACACTTGTACTAAGGTGCACTTACGACGATTTCTTGCGCACGGGCTGCTGGCCTTCCACAGCATATAAAGGAGCCGCCGCCCTCAGCCTGCATTGAGTTCTACGAGCTACCGAGCCCCCCCCCCCCCTCCACCCCCTGCCCCCTACCCCCCCCCCCCTCCCCCCACGGCTACGTCTGAATAAAGCTTGAATAAATCCCTGTACCCAGATATCCCAGAAGTCCAGCTTTAATGTAAGGTAGTACTTCGGCTCACCTCACACACACACACACACACACACAGTCTGCATTCAGTTCCGGCGAAATTGTGCTTGAGCCTACTCACTTTAAGATAACAGCCAGGTGGAACATGGAAATATTGTGTCAAGAGGAATTTATGATTCGGCTGCAGATCCGAGAAGGATATCAACAAGTTTATTAGTTGTTTGGTTTCATGTACCTCAAAAAACCTACAGTGCCAATAACAATGACTGTGAGCTGAGTTTTATTAGTACAGTTACAAGTACTGTTTCATTATGATATGGGAAAGTATAGATTTGTTATGAAGTGGTGTTATTGATGTATACCAATAGACATTGACTTTTAACAAGAGATACAAGCGTTGGAAATTTGAGCCTTGTCTTTTCTACATGAAAAGATTATATTTACTTCCAAGCATAAAATTGCAACGTTCGTTTTTTCGTCTTTGCGTCATCTTCATATGCTTGACATTCCGCCTCCATAGCTGACTTATCAGCTTGCCTGATTGCCGTATAGGAGACCCGCGTTCGATTCCCAGTGCTGCCGGGATTTCTCGTTGATGGAAGGACTGGAAGGGGGGGCACTCAGTCTCGTGAGGCAAACTGAGAACCACTTGACCTAGTATTAACGATTCCAAGGCCACGAAACCCGACAACGGCCTGAGAGCGGTGTGATGACCACATGTCCCTCCATACCGCATACAGTGACGCCGCTGACAAGAGGATAACATGGCAGTCGGTCGGAGGCAGAACACGGAACTTTATCCTTTATACGGGGTGTATCGTAAGGGCAGGCTTTAGTTTAGCAGACTAGTCAGGAAAAATCAATGCGCAGCGAAATGGGATACGGAATTGCAAAGGAATGAGGAGACACGCTTGAAGTTCTTTGAGACTATAGATAAGCTCAGTAGACATTTCAGTTGAACTGTGAAGAAACCATGGGCAACACAAGAAATACTTCAGCTGATCGATGAAAGAAGGAACTACAGAAATGTTCAGGGAAATTCAGGAATAGAGTAATACAAGTCACTTAAGAATGAAGTAAGTCGGAAATGCTGGGAAGATAAGACGAAATGGCTGCAAGAAAAATGTGGAGAAATCGAAAAAGCAATGATTGTCAGAAGGACTGACTCGGCATATAGATAAGTCAAAACAACCTTCGGTGAAATTAAAAGCAAGGATGGTAACACTAAGTGTCAAATGGGAAGTAGAGACCAGATAGGTGGAAAGAGTGCATTGAAGCCGTATATGAGGGGGGACATTTGTCTGATGACGTTATAGAAGAAGAAAGGAAGTCGATGTAGAAGAGATGGGTATCCAGTATTATAATCAGAATTTAAAAGAGTTTTGAAAGGCTTAAGACCATACAAGGGAAAGGGATGGATAACATACCATCATAATTTCTAAAATCATTGGGGAAGTGGCAACAAAATGACTATTCACGTCGGTGTGTAGAATGTATGAGTCTGGTGGCATACCATCTGACTTTCGGGAAAATATCATCTACACAATTCCGAAGACGGCAAGAGACGACAAGTGCGAGAATTATCGCACAATCAGCTGAAAGCCCATGCATCCCAATTGCTGACAAGAATAATATACAGAGCAATAGAAAAGAAAACTGATCATTTAGATGAGGATCAGTCTGACTTTAGAAAAGGTAAAGGCACCAGAGAGATAATTCTGAAATTGCGATTGATAATAGAAACAAGACTGAAGAAAAATCTTCGACAGTGTAAAATGGTACAAGTTGTTCCAAAATCTGAGAAAAATAGGGGGAAGCTACTGGGAAAGATGGGTAATACACAAGATGTACAAGAACCAGGAGGGAACAGTAAGAGTGGGAGACGAAGAACGAAGTGTGTGGATTAAGAAGGGTATAAGAGAGGGATGTACGTAGTCTTTCGCGACTACTTTTCAATCTGTACATTGAGGAAAAAATTACGGAAATAAAAGAAAAGTTCAAGTGTGCAATTAAAATTAAGTGTGAAAGAATATCAATGATAAAATTTGCTGATAACGTTGCTATCATCAGTGAGAGTGAAGAAGCATTATAGAATCTGGGGATCTGCTGATCGGACTGAGCGTTGTAGTACGAGTAAGTACAGAATATGGATTGAGAGTATATCAAAGAAAGACGAAAGTAATATGAAGTAGCAGAAACGAGGACAGCGAGATACTTATCATCAGAACTGGTTACACGAAATAGATGGGAGTTCGGGTAGCAAAATAATCCATGATGGAAGGAGCAAGGAGGATATCAAAAGCAGACTAGCATTGGACAAAAAGGGCATTCCTGGCCAAGAGAAGTCTACTAGTATCAGACATAGACCTTGGCGAAAAAATGTACGTTTGAAGCACAGCTAGTGAAACATCGACTGTGCTAGTGAGACATCGACTGTGGGAAAACCGGAACAGAAGAGAATCGAAGCATTAGGTGGACTGATAAAGTAAGGAATGAGGATGTTCTCCGGAGAATCGGCGAGGAAAGGAGTATATGGAAAAGACTGACAAGAAGTAGGGACAGAATGATACGACATCTGTTAAGACACCACGGAATAACTTCCATGGTACTAGAGGGAACTGTAGAGGGCAAAAACTGTAGAGGGAATCAGAGAATGGAATACATTTAACAAATAACTGAGGACGTAGGTTGAAGCCAGAATACGTTCGGCAAATAATTGAGGACATAGTTTGAAAGTGTTACTCTGAGGTGAAGTGACTGGCACAGGAGAGGAATTCGTGGCAGGTCGCGTCAAACCAACTTGGAGACCGATGACTTACAAAAAAAAAAAAAAAAAAAAAAAAAAAAAAAAAAAAAAAAAAAAAAAAAATGGTGTGAACGCATGCACTTGAAAGGGACGCACACACTTGAAGTACACGACACCAGAAACTAAAAAGTCTCAGCAAACATGGGCTCTAGAATGCATACGTTAAGGACTACGATAATTTCTTCGTTACTGTCAGACAAACTTCTTTGCTTTACATATTTTGAGAGGAGATAATATGAACAAAAAAGAAAGAAAACGGTCCAGTAAATATGGGCTGTAAAATATATACCTTAAGAGCTATGACACTTTCAGTAGAAGAGATGCGCTTCGTAACAGCGAGGATGAACGTGTACTGACCGTTCTTAACCGTAGACCAGTAAATGGGTGGGGAATGTTACGTTACTACTAAACCACCGTAAATTTTACTACTCCAAATTTTATTCGAAGTAAGTCATAAATCATAGGTTATGCAGTAGTTAATTACAATTGTTAGATCTCAAGTGGTATGTTACATACTAAATAAATTCATAATGCCCTGTTTTATGACATATGATGGCCATTTTACTGCTCAAAATGGCATGGGAAAAGAATTCATAATTTTTCCTTTGAATTATTTACAAATTATTATAATTATTATGATTCCATGAGTATTTTACAAACAAAATGAGTAGAGAGTTTTCCGTGACTTTTTTCTTTTTTTTCACGTTCACCCAGGGATTCTTCATCCGATTCCTCGTTTGATGCTTCAACGCCTGGATCTACATCACTGTCATCTGCACATACAACATTATTTTCCTGACGAAAATCTTCCTCTTCACTCAATTCTGTGCCTTAATGAGCTTCTTGAAGCAAACCAGCCAGCATGCTCGTGTCAGACTGTAACTCTACCTTACCAACATTATGCTAATTTCAGTAGCAATGAACACTGAAAAGGGTGATAAAAGCTAACACTATTGTGATCATTTGATATTTCAAGTACAGTGCCACCTCGAGATAAATTTTAAGTGGTAAAAGAAATATGCCGACTATTAGACAACATGCATACCATTACTAAACAATCGTAAATGGGACACCAGTGCCAGCAACCCGCTGGAGTTAGGCAATAAATAATTCAGTCACTGATAACAACTGTGTTTTCCATGAAGGTGGTCGAGAACACTTGTCGCTAAAGTGTCCAAATTGGCGAGAACCACGAAGAGATAACAACCGCATTCGTGAATTTTACGAGCGTTTAGTAGTCTAGGGTTAAGGTACACACTTTAGAGCCAACGTTTAGCGAACATTCCTTTCTTCTGTTGGTCAATTCTACCTCCTCCCAAAATATGGAAAACGAAGAACTTGCAGGAGAATAGTTTGTTTCACAGTATCGAAGATGTAATAGTCCTCATAGCCGTTAAGGTATAGTGTACTTTCAAGTATCATGTACTTTCAACCGTATGTGTTTACGCCATTAATTATGATACACCTTGTACAAATGAAAAGAAGGAAATTCTTACGAGTGTGCTATAAACGTGTGCAATTTATGCAATTAGTAACGTAATCGTTTTTGTGGCCCGGCTGGTTAGCGGGTCTAACGTACTGCTTTCCGGGCAGATTAGTGTCGATGTCCGGTGTGCCGGCCAGTCTATGGATGGTCTTTAAGGCGGTTTTCCACCTGCCTCAGCGAGTGCGGGCTAGTTCCCCTTATTCCGCCTCAGTTACACTACGTCGGCGATTGCTGCGTGAACACTTTCTCCACGTACGCGTACACCATAATTACTCAACCACGCAAACATTGGGGTTACACTCGTCTGGTGTGAGACGTTTCCGGGGTCCCCAGTTTCATACAATACAATCGCTTTTGTATTGTGAAAGACACATTTTCCTGGTACGACTTCATGGTTTACACATCATTTCTGTGCCACTTATCTCTCTCTTTTGTTCATTAACAGACGGCCTTCTTCTGCAGTTTCGTCGCCAGCTAGGCAGAAAGATTGCTTCAGTGATTGGAAGACTAACAAATCGTCCGCAGCAGATGAAGTAGATCTTTATATTGCAATGCATTCAGGGGACACTTGATGACATCTTAAAGTACCAACAACTTTCTGGGGAGGGCAACCACAGCTCAGAGAAATGAATGCCAACACTGCGGTTCCATATTTCTACCATTTCAAAGAATTCACACAGTGATTTGCATTCTTAACAGATAAATCTTAAGTTGCGTCCAGACTAACGCGAAACCGGTAGTTGCAAAAAAAGAACCTTCATACAGCTATGCGGCTTTTAGAAACATCTCATCATTTTTGACTTTTTAATTTCTATAATTTTTATGATAAACTGAATGGTTATTGAGTGTTGAGTGTTGAGTGTTGTTGCTGTTATTCATAACATCTTAAAGTGGCGGAACAGACATTAAAAGGATCTACCATGCCTGGCTGCAGTTGCAAGAGATGTTTTATGTAACCCAGCAATAAGCGCACCTAGAGAACGGTGCTTAGTAGAGCCGGCACGTTATAAAAAAAAGCGCCATAGTCAGGTAAATCCAGAACGAGTCAACGATACTGACAATCAATATCAACTACAAATTTTCTTATCTTGCAAGCAAATGTAAAGCTTGAAAAGTTGCTGTTATAAAGAAAGTCTTTTACCATATTTCACGAAAAGTAATTATGTGTACGAAGCTTCCTATTAATGACAAGCAGAATAAACCTTCAGTCTGAAACTGTGTATTATCTTTTTTCAGTGATTGTATTAAACTATCAAATTGTTTCCTACGTGCTGTACGATGTTAACTTTGATCAACTAACCATTCTTCGAAACGTTATTTTTGTGTTAAAAGAGGCAGAAAGAGAGGAAAGAGAGAGAGAGAGAGACGTGAATTTCTGCTGCGCGACGAGGTGATTCGAGGCGAGGCGAACTGAGGCGTCAGCGGAGACCGCTTTCGCTCTGTTACTCGTATGTGTGGAGTCCCAACAACAGACATTGAGCGAGTACGTGACCGCGCAGAGAGTCATGTCGGACAGGCCACTAGAGTCTCGGTCGTCGTCGTCCCCCCCCCCCCCCCCCCCCTTCGCGGGCGAGCCGTAAACGGTCAAAAGCACAGCCGTGCAGCGGTCCTCTGACTACTCCAGCTGTACCTTGTTTACGCTCGAAACTCCGACACAACCCAGAAATGAAGTATGGCAACCCTGTGATGGCTGCTGTGGCAGTATATTAATTCATCGTACAATAAACTTTTCAAAGAACTTAGAGCGATTACTGAAGACTTTCTCCTTTCGAAACCAGCAACTCTCTATTTGGTTTCTAAGGCAGAGTAAGTTTACGATGTGGGAAAGGAGGGGTACTTGTTCTAGCATGTATATAGAGAGCTGGCCGCTGCGCCGAGCATTTGCGTGGCAAAAACCTCTGACCGTAAGCTCGGCACGACACCGAACATGCAGCTGTGACGCAAGAAAATGATTTCGCATCGCTAAAAAATTGTATTTGCATTTATATGTGGTTAGCACAGTGAAAGTGCCCTGTCGTACATGAATAACCATAAGCTTTCCCTAACAATAGACTCTGAACGAGTAACGACGGAGACGACATGATTTGCAAACCTCTCGACTCCTCCTGAACCATAAACTGCGTGACACATTCGGCGAGACGACCAGAGTATGCTAATTTAAGAGGCAGTGATATCAGTGCATGACTTCCCGACGCATTTTCACCCCAACGTCACGTACGTACGAACCCGACAAGTAAAATATTGGCCGGCCGGGATGGCTGAGCGGTTCTAAGCGCTACAGTCTGGAACCGCGCGACCGCTACGGTCGCAGGTTCGAATCCTGCCTCGGGCATGGATGTGTGTGGTGTCCTTAAGTTAGTTAGGTTTACGTAGTTGTAAGTTCTAGGGGACTGATGACCTCAGAAGTCCCATAGTGCTCAGAGCCATTAGAACCATTTGTAAAATATTGCAGAAAGTATGTAGTTAAAAAAATATAAATGCCACAGAATTCTTACAATGAATTAACAATACGTATTGTAATGGGTACTGCAACTACAGAACTTTGGAGGTGTACAGGCAGAAGTACAGCTGTGAGGAGGGGTGGTGAGTCGTGCTTGGCTAGCACAGTCGGATTTTAGCACACCCCCACTAAGTTGGCACGTCGCTCGCGTGGCAGCCGCCTACCCGATTCGGAGCGAAAGAAGGTCACGCCTGCCCCTCGCATTCGGTCCACCCGGTATCTTTTATCGCCTTGCGGTATTTTCGGGGTTCCGAGTGAGTGAAGTAGTTTTAATTTGTTTTTCCAACGAGAATATGTGGGGGGGGGGGGGGGGGAAAGAAAGAGCCCTGCGAGGATGCAGCTCAGCGATGGGCGGGGGGAGGCATCGGGATTCGGCCTCTAACCACTTTGTCCTCTCTAGCCTGTAGCTGACTATGAACGTAACAACAAAAATTAAAAGACATAAAAGAAATCGGTAGAGAACTTTCGCGCCAAAGGCAAAGGTCTCGATTTCGAATCTTTGTCAGTTTACTGAATATTAATATTCCAGGAAGTTTCAAATCAGCGCACACTCCGCATGCAGAGTGAAAATTTGATTCTGGTAGCGAACATTTACTGATGTTTGGTCAGTAAGCTGTACGCTCAAGCTTGAACGCCTGTATTGTCTCGACTTCAAAATGAATCAGGTTACTGAATTAACCAGAGAAGATAATTCGTTACCGTGTAATGACACATACGACGCAGAGAGATACAATACTTTAAAGCCCGAGCCAAAGATTAAATTGAGAGGAATGTAGAATATAATCTCTGTAATGTTCATATTGGATTCTCTTTTGTTTCATACTCCAAGAAGGAGTTAAGATACACTCTCGACTGTTACCTCGTAGGGGATGGACGTAATTTTTGGCGTGTGCGGAAAGGCAGCCATCTAGTTAGTATTTATGATTTGTGCGACGAGCATAGCAAGTCTTATTGTCTTGTGAATATAAAATAGTGAAAAGTAAGTTTTACGAGAATTATTTAAAGCTACGTAGCATTTTATTCCTTCGTTTCCACCGTCTTCGTGAAGTAAACCGATGCCGGCTTAGGATGATACGCACGGTGAACAAAGAGAAGAAAATCGATGGCGACTAATGAATTAATATTGTCGCAGAAGGACTAATTCTACGCTTAAGGTGAGAACTCTGAATAAATCAACAATAACGTAGAATTGAAGGGGTCGGAGAGATATAGTCATAAGCCACATCGAACTAGTTTTGAGATACAGCGAGTTTAAAGTTCCACGGAGGTCTGAAAATGTTTAATACAAAATAGAAACCTTATTTCGACTGCAAACACTTGCTTAATACTTGTGAAGCATGTTGTTAAATAGTCAACTCTCTGCATGCAATAAAACATTAATTTTAGAATGATTCTAATTAAGATGTAGTCAATGGTGGCTTATGACTATATCTCCCAAAAAATTGTTTAAAACATAAAGTATGAATTTGTAAGGATTTCTTTTGACTACTCTTACACAGCAAGCACAATATATATTTTTTACACATTAATATATACATATCAGGTATCTGAGATGTATGGATTACTTTTTCATTGATACAGTTACATCAACGAAGTTCCTCTACATCATCATTGTACACGTTATTTCCAGCACATGACCGAAAGAAATCTTGATTTGCTGGAGGTATGTATGGTATAAGAGACAGTATATCAATTTTTTCTGGTTAATTGGTAGTGGCTTTCTGTACTTTATTGGCAGCTGATATGGATTTGGTTCGACTAGCCTTCCTTTCTTTTTGACACGAATATCCACTGACATGAAAGCTCCTATGTCTGAATAAGAGTGCTTTACACTTAGCTTGAAGGGATCTTCAGACTCAAACTTAAATTGAGTAGCTTCACTGAAATGGTGGGGATCTCCAGATGTGGATTCTGTATGTTGAGAGATCAATGTCTTCAGGCTTTCAAAATTTCTGAAGTCTTCTCTTTCCAGTTTAGTTACGGTTCAATGTTTTGGACTCGCAGATTTTATTACTTCTGCCCATTCATCTGGAGTGTACACTATTGGACGTCTGTTTCTTGCATACCGGTCAATGCGACCAAAATCACGATCGCGGCCAAAATCACGATCGCAAGGTAGCATGGTGTGACCTACCACAGGGAAGTAATGCTGGACAATCAAATCTTTTGATAGCGACAAGGGACCTTTCCAAAGAAATAATAGTCCAATTCTTTGCTTGACCCTTGCAGTTGTCTGTGATTATGTGGAGACGTTTTGTCTGAGGATTAGTTATCTCCAAGAACTTCAATAAGCAGCTCCCAACCTCATCTGAACCCCGTCCTCCATCTTTCTCGCTACACAGAAACATATAGCCCTTATTTGATCCACAGTCGTGGATACCATAGTTGTATGTCCATATTTTCCTCTTGTAAAATGCTGGACCAACTGTTAGTTTAGGTGTGGGGAACGTTTGCTGCATGTCTATTGCTATCACATGATGCTCTTTCGAATGTTCTTTAGCCAGAGCAGTTAAAGACGCAATCATATTTTGTCCTGTGTCAGTCTTTTTGAGATGCAGTTCACATTGTTGTTTCTTTTCTGTGACATCTTCTGTACATAATTCTGGGTTATTTATTGCAATTAGAAATCCATCACATTGTGAACAGGTGTCACTTTTTTGTAGTTTGAAGCATATGTCAAATTCAGATACGAAAATTTCTCTGAATTTACTTTCAGATACTGCAGGAACTTGCTTTTCCTTGCAGTATTCTGAGTATTTATCTCGAAATAAGGAAGCAATTGTGAGATCACAATCCAAATACACTTGATTGACGTTCTGTTGCCTACTGTAATGACTGTTATATTTCGGTATGGCGTTGAGAAATTCTCTCACACTTTGTACAGCTTCATCTTGAAATTTGTGTGGGTAGTTTCCATGTTTTCCTGAAAGGAAAAAAAGTGAGCTTATATCCTCTTCCTAATAGAAATATTTGTATAGTACTCAGTTTGAGTACATCTCTAACTTACAGCACAGAGTAACATACAAACCTCTTCCATCTTCTTTTGGCACTGCAAATCCCTGCTTCATTATATGTTGCAAATTCCTCACTCTTCATGTATGTATCTGTAAGCTATGAACTCTTAGGAAAGCTTCCTTGCAAATCAAGACTTCTATTCTGCATACCATCACATTATAAGAAAATGTAACATCCCTGGATGATATTTTCTTGGAAGTCTTTTTTGGATAGCTTTGAAAGAAATTATGACAAATATAACAAAATGAAATAAATATACAAAATATTAAACCATTTGTATTTAAATAGTGAACAAACCTCCTCTTTTTCGATTCCATTTTCAGGTAAGTATTCTGGGCATTAAAGTTTCCTATGTCCCAAAATGAATGAAAAATGTTTTCTTCCTCTCCAAGCAGTTTTGTGAAGCATTTATTTAAACAAATACAGGGACTTCCTGTAGTATCAGCCTGAACGGTCTTGTGGGTGTTTAAAGACTTATACTGCTGACCAGCATTTCGTCGACGTTTTACTTTATTTTTCTTCCACTGATCAATATTTCGCTTTCTTTTCCGTGAGGGCTTTGGTTTTTCGGGTGATTCTTCATTTATTCTACTTAATTCAAGCTATAATATGAAGAGCAAAATAGTCTAAGAATTTGCGTGAAATATAGTCATAAGCCACACAAAACATTAAATTTCGCTAAAATCACATTAATGAGAAAATATTTTTTACACATCTTTTGCCTTTGAAACTACATTAGTACCTTTATGCAGTAACATAAATGTGCCCATCAAGTTTCATCATTAACACACAGGATGGCTGTGAAATGCGTTGGCAATGTTGAGAGAAACAAAGTCACAAGCCACAGGAAATTAATCACCAGAAATAAACCGTTTTATATAGTTACCGAAACATCATATGAGCTGGAACTGCTGGTCGATGGATGCCAAGATTCATCATTTTCAGGATCCAAAGGGTAAAGCTCTTCACTTCCACTACTGTCTGTGTCAAATATGCGTTGAAGACCCGAAGACGCTGCAGACGTTCCTGACGCACCTGCCATTTTGCCGTGGCTTGTGACTATGTATCTTCTGAAACTATCACCAGATAGCAAAGCATAGAACTGCACTCCATCATAGCCTGCCGTCTGTTGCAGTTACACGGAACTTTTTCAACACATTGTGAAGAAGACATTGTTAAGAATGTCGCAGCATGAAAAACTCAATTTCGTGAAAGTTGTGGCTTATGACTATATCTCTCCGAGCCCTTCAATTCAAAAATATTATTAATCGGAACTGTAAATTATATTACAAGCAAATTTCACGCAGCACTGAATTTGTCCGCATTCAAGCCGGTCAATACAGCCCGTAAAAAAGCCTTTCAAAAATTCTAAAGTTAAAGTTCCATATCTATATTTTAATTCTTTTCAAAAAATCAATAAATTTAAATTTATTTTATTTATTTCGCCAAAACAGGCAGTGTACTGAGTGAAGAATATATAAAGTATGAGAGTCTGCTAGCATGATAGGAAATGCATCTAAATAATTTAGACTCAAAAGCGAGAAAGAATTAAGCTGTGATTCTTTAGCTGTTACAGAATTAACTACACTGCTTTCTGCGAAAAATCCCTGATGAACTTTTCGATGTGATTGTTGTCATAACAAGAGATGAAACCCATTTCAATGCACTGAATACAAATGGTTCAGTTGGCTCTAAGCACTATGGGACTTAACATCTGAGGTTATCAGTCCCCTAGACTTAGAATTCCTTAAACCTAACTGACCTAAGGACATCACACACATTCATGTCCGAGGCAGGATTCGAACCTGCGACAGTAACAGCAGCGCGGTTCCAGACTGAAGCGCCTAGAACCACTGAATACAGTAAAGTAAACAACGATAACGGTCGTTACTGGTCGGATTAGAAATTACTATCTACTGTACACTCTTCCGCTACGCAGTCCAGCATTTCGCTGTTTAGTGTCGCAGACAGCAAGATAACAGATCCGCATATCTTTGAAGAGAATGGGAATGCCGTTGCTGCTATCTTCGTTAGACGTACATTTCACAGAGCGTCATGGATCAGAACTGCGCAGCCATGGAATACCTTTCCGTGGCTAAAGTGTCAGTGAGATGTTGCAGGAGTCGTTGGCGTGTTGTTTCCAAGGCACGTAAAGGTGTGAGAAGGTGACGTTTCGTAGACTGCGGATACTTCAATTCGCAGATGCATACAAGGAACCCCGGGATCTTACGCAATTGAAGTTTCCTATTTGTGATGCAACTTCAGGTCACACTAGACGGAATGATTCAGTTGTGATTACTGTATGACACTTGTGAAGTGGGCACATTTTGTTAAAAAAAATAGCTCCTAATATTGTACAACGCATTCGATATTACAAAAACGAAACTTACACATTCACGTAACCTATTCTGTTACTCTGAGTTCATACCTTCAACAAACAAATAACGCAGAAATAAAAGTTTTGCATGGCTCATCTTGAAGGATGGTCTCAGATTAGCAAACACAGAACATGCGTAGCCCACTTGTAAATGAGTACGTACAACAGCTTTGTAAGACGTCTGGATTTATTAACCATTTTCTTCCTTCATGTCTAATCCTTTACTTTGACACTGCCATCTCATTATTAGCTACAAATCTGCTTACCTAATAACTTTTCTCGCTTAATTAGTTCCATTTCTTCTTTCTCCTACGGTAACACGGTTAACTGAAAGACTCAGTCACATTTCTTATCCGTTCAGTGTCGTTTTTCACGAGATAGTGTCAAATAAACTGTCTCGCAGTTAACAAAGGTTTAAAATTCTCGCTGGAAGTTGTTTCGCCGCAGTGTTATGATTTACCGGTAGACGCCGCGAACAATACAATGCTTGCCTTTGTGGAAAGCCCATTCAAAGAATTTTAAGTGACCGGCGTTGCGACAAAACACGAGAATACGCAACAACTGCTGCCAAGAATTTTTCATAGGTACAGTTTTGGAACTAGCATGTAAGAGAGACAAAGGACCTCTGTGATTAATTTAGGTTTTTTCTGTAAAATTGATCATTAGCGTATTACAAACGAGAGGTGGCAGAACGATCGTTTCATACGTCTACTGTTCCCGTCTTCTTCAGTCGAGTTAGTTTGATGTTAAGGCCTTGTTTTATTTTCTGATTTATATTTTTTGGGCCACGTATATCGATTATATCTAACCGGAAAATAAGTTATTGGTAAGTAAATAGATATTGGCATAAGATTTTCAAGTCAGAATGCAAGGGAAATTCATTTGCATCAGTTTTTCGTTTTTATAGTAATATAATTTCCACAGTAACATTATATTTCAAAAGTATTTATGGAAAAAGACAATACATTTCAAAACCAAGTTCATCGCACAGTCACCAACGTATGATTAGCACAACAATAGGAGACAACAACGTTAACAAGGAAACCCATGTCACATTGGGGTTCTCTCATTTGTGCTGCGCGGTTACAATGCAAAGTCTCATTTCATTGAAACATTAATAGCGACATAAAGGTTCGTGATAAAGAAGTAATCATCACTACCGAAGTCTGTAAAGAAAATTACGCCTGCCTTAGAAACTGAAACGGACCTGTATGAAAAGACACGGTGTTTTCGGAGTTCATTTCTTTACTCTAGTTTGTTCAATTGTGTCATGCTACAAGTTTACAGAAAACACTGGATTTCATAAATTGATGTTACTATTTTGAACTAGTAAATTATGACACTGAAACAGCAAATCTGTATCTTCTCTCACAGACGTACCAGTGTGCGAGGCCTTAAAGTTGTCGATCCTATCAGTAGGCTGTACATCATTCGTTGCAGCTCTTGCAATTTAAGTTAGGGATGTAAGTGACCAAGCTTGTTTGCAACGTATCAAAATAATGACTGTTAAATGCGAGACCTCAGCTTATTTTTCCCTTGTTTACACGTCCTGTCAGCACTACGAAGAAGACTGTGACACCAAAAACCAAATAATAATAGAAGCAAGGGACACGCACAAAATAAAATTGCTGCAGTTTTTCTGCTTTCGGGGTCAAGATCCCTTCCGCATGAGATTAAAGAAAGAAATTATACAGTGGAAACAAAAAAGGATAAGTAGAGACGCGTTGAAACGCAAGTTCGATATGTTTTGGAAGAAGACAATAACAGAAGCATAAACGTTCTACGAAACTTAACTCTTTATGTCCCCACCTAACTGGGGTCATATTTTACCTATGGCCTATGTTGGCAAGAAACATAATACTACTGCAACAGGTTATGTGTTGCAGTTTACTGCACTCTCGTACCTGTTGAAGGAGATGTCACGTGTCGTTTCGCATTTGGTTGCAATGCTGTAATCATGTCTACAGTGAGTTAATAGTTTTTAACAGCCCCGAATCAACCCTCAAATCTTGACAAGAATGTACTGTTTGCTGTTCCAGTTCTTGAGCTGTATCAACGGCTGTGCCGTATGCTTCACTTGTGGTACGACCTCACAAGAAACTCCTTGACAGTGAGGTCGCAAGTTCAATCTTTAGTAAGGCTCATTTGAAAGTACTGTGTTAACAATTATGACAGGATAAATATTAGCTGCTCATGACTCCCATGTGCATCAAGAGGGCGACAAAAACGAGTGTCCGGGAGGAGCAGAGATCAACCTTCTATGGGATGTATGTAGTGCACTTCAGGAAATTGACATTTTCGACATTCAAGAAATGTTGTTCAATACAAACTATTAAGTTGCACCACAGAACACCGAGCGAAAAATGGCAAGCCACATGATCAAGAAGGTTCGCACCATCAAGATCGAAGGAGAACTCCTTGGGAGTTACCAACCGAGCAGAATGTTCAACTAGGAATTCACTCTTAAAGAATGTAAATATGCTCATATTGGTGTAATTTGGTGATGAGAACTGATGGAATGCGCTGGCATCCAACCGAATGCGAAACAGTCTGTTGTGGAGCTTATCGTGAAACGCTGTCCTTTATGGCGTCGCTGCAGCTACTGCGATAATATGTTTTATGGGCACAGAAAAAACAAACATCCAGAGACTGTATTTGTCCGATGATTCCAGGTGTATGAACTGCAATGTCACACGCTTTTTAGGAGCGATAGTTTCCTCTAAAGGAGTATATTTTTATACGCAGACCAGGAATCAAGAAAAGTAAGTTTTTTTGACCAGCCATTGGCGAAAAGCAGTTCTCATACCAAAGCTGAAGTTCTTTTAGGCCAATTACCCTTTCTTGCTTGCTATGACGTAAATATTCCCTACTTCCCTTGCAAGATAATGCTTTCGAGAAGGAATCGTAGGAGGCTGAGCACCTCCAACTGCTCGCAGGCAAAAAATAACTTTCTAATCAATTTACCATCTAGATTAAAAGTCGTAATAAATATATATGTATGCGTTAGGGCGCTGATGTTAGTTGATATTGATACAACGCTCTTGGTAACCCTAATTTCCAGGGCTCGTTTCACATGCATTTCCTGTTTAAAACCCAATTGGCCGCGGTTGAAAATGCATTCGTTACTGAATGATGGGATAAGTTTTTTCTTATCTCATCTATAAATTTTTCGGGCTGATTCCGCAGTTTTTGCATCGTCAGTTTGAAGCTATGTTTGAAGTTTCGCTATCTTACGTCTACAAACTGTGTACCACTGTTTGAACTTAACGAACCAGCCACTGCTTCCCTTGAAATAACTGGAATCTATGTTGCGCGCAGTTTGATGTGCGTAACGTAGTAGGTCGCATCCTGTAACGTGTATCGAGAATCCTTGAAACAAGTGCGCCTTATCCTTCTTTGAATATCCGTGGTTTTTCTTATGCACTAGATGGTCGTACTGCAGCAGACTTATTTGAAGTCTGTCAACGAAATTCTTCTGGGTTTGTGACCGCATTGTCGACAATAAAATTCCGACGTTTCGGCGACTATTGCAAGACGCGTTCCTCGGGGTGTTTTGCTAATTCCAGCAGTTAGGAATGCGGTCACAAACCCAGAAGAATTTTATTGACTGCGGCAACGACCGCGGAAGTCTACGTTTACATTTATTTGAAATCTGTTCATAATTGTTTTTCTAGTATGCTGCGGATGACCTTCCGTGAACGTAATTATATTTAGTATCTCCTTCTTGGACAACGATTGCCTTTTACTACGTTTCACTGGAGATAGGAATTACACGGCTCACTTGTTAAGAACGTATCGTCATCATTATACTCCTGAAGTACATTGCCCGCATAGTCGAGCGTAAATGACACCATACATTCCACTGACTCATCTCGCAGAAACGCTAATATTTCATCTTCCACTTCTTTCTCTCTCTTTGAAATTCGTTGGGTTCATGTCTCAAGAAATGGTAACTTTGGCAACTGTTGTTGTAGGTATAATGTGATGTTTCCTTCGTTTATCGTTGATGTTGCTACACTCTGTATCACCACCACTAGCACTGTCGCACTGTTGTGAGTTACTCGTCGACTAAGCAATTCAACTACGCTCCATAGCCTCATGCTGTGCTCACCATTGGATACCTCCAGCCCCGCCCCCCGTTGCCATTAGCAGCCAATATTTTGGCTCCATGGTAGGCAATATGTGGGGCGCCGAATGCCGTAACATCACTGACCTTTTCGTCCTCGCACTCAAGGGGTTCCTTGTCAGACAGAAGTTTCCAAGGATATATGTCACGTGATCTTGGAGGCCAAAATCACAGGCCTTGCTCGAGCTATCCATCCTGGACGATTTTGGCCCCTTTGACGTCACATCAGCAACAGAATGTCATAGCGTCCCATCATGGATGTACCACGCTCCGTAACCACGGCCCCTGGCTGAAATTCAAGTCCAATTAGAAGGCGATCTAATCGGAAAAACATTTCAAATGCGTCTGCTCAGTTCGTAACCAAACATTCTCAATTATCTCGCAAACGACTTGTTTGTAGGCCCATATTTACCGGAACGTTTGCTTATAGTTATATACAGTTGAACTCCTGAGTCATATTGAGTCTCAACTTTATCTACGATAATGACGGAGGCTAAAGCAATGAATTAAAACATCCACCAGCACCAGGATTCGAACCTACGTCTTCTGTTTACTATGCAGATGTGTTAACCGTTGCAGCTGACTGGCACCACAGCTACAGCAGCTTCACAAATTAGTCAAGTACGTCTCCCTCCCCAAAAATAAATCCTAATTCACACTTCAGCCCATTTCTATTGCCCATCTAAACTCACTATCGTTTATTCTTCTGTTATCGTACTCTTTTCCCGGTGTCAGTTTCCTCTACTAACTGTGATACGCCTTCTATATGTTGAGAGCTATTGCAATACATACTGAAGGACGAAAATAAACTGCATAGATTATGGAAATATGCGAATTGAGGTAATTACAGGAGATTCTACAGATAAATAAGGCGATTAAACAACAGCAGTTACAAGTCGCTGTTCCTACCATCTATGAATAACGTGAATAACATCATATATCCACATCCAAACCCGCAAAACTGATGTGATGATGTTTGATTTGAGGGTCGCTCAACTGCGCGGTCATCAGCCCACTTACAATTTTTACAAAGACCAATTTTTACGCAGTTAAATCTAGCCATTATCACGAAATATGATGATGATGATGATGATGAAATGATGAGGGCAACACAAACACCCAGTCCCCAGGCAGAGAAAATCCCCAACCCGCAAAGTTGAGTTAATTTGGAGAATCCGAGATAGGACAGGGAA
Source organism: Schistocerca nitens (assembly GCF_023898315.1). Lineage (NCBI taxonomy): Eukaryota > Metazoa > Arthropoda > Insecta > Orthoptera > Acrididae > Schistocerca > Schistocerca nitens. The sequence goes on along the minus strand of NC_064614.1, from coordinate 626,374,903 downwards.
TGAGGATACAGGCTCTGAGCTGAAAGGAATAGGAAGCATTATTATTTAAGGTTGGCAGCTAATTAACTGGACAGTTTATTTATTCCAGTTTGTGATTGTATATTAAACGATGAGAACTGTCTTTGCAGTGCCATGTCGAGAAAATAGATCTGTGCGATGGCTATGATTTTGATTTTGTAGTCAATAGCGCTTCACATTTAAAAGCTGTCTCAAATGTTCCATACCCTGTGGACTTCTCTTACGAGGATATCAACTATTTGGGTGTCTCGATCCATGTAATGCATATATCATTGTCCTTCCCTCTCTGCCTCCTCCTCTTCCTCCTCCCTGCCTCTGTCCATCTCTCCCTTCTGCATCTCTTCGTTTATGTGCTCCTCCCACCTCTTCGTGTCCATCTCCCCTATCTCTCCATCTCGTCTTCCCCCTCTGTATGACCATCTCATCCACACTCCTCTCTGTGCATGTCCTTCTTCCCCATTCCTCTGTCCATCTCATCCTCCCCCTCACCATGCATCGCCTCTTCCCCTTCTTACACTGAGCGGACTATAGGGTATCTTGTCGCTATGGTATATGTACCCTGGTCCACTTAATATAGCTACCACATGTCTGTCGATGTTCTCCACTCCTGTCTCTCTGTCTCCCTGTCCACCTCCCCACCTCTCTGTGTCCATCTCCCATACCACTGTCCATTTCATCCCCTCTATGACTCTTCATCCTCATCCATCTCGTACATCTCCTTCTGCCCCTCTCTCCACTCAGCCATGCCCAGATGCGCATGTAGCTCCTGCAGTGCATGTCGATATTACCTGTACAACTTGCCTGTTGTGCTGGGCAGACCGGATGTCACAGGCTGAAAAATCTTTTTTCTTCTGTATCTCCTCTCCTATAGGAGCCAGAAGGTTCTAACTCCACAGCGCTAATTACCAGGTAGCATGTAGTGTAGCGTCTTCCAAATTTGGTTTAACTCGTTCCAGTGCTTTACGAGGAGAAGTTGGACACACACATACACATACACACACACATACACATTCTCATGTCGTCAAAATTGGTGTAACCACATCTACATCACAGATTTTATTTAATGGTTTCATGTTTTACAAGTTTCATTCCTTTTATTAATATATATAAGTGATACAATAGGCGAAGGTGTTGATCAAGGGGTATAGAGGATATCCACCTGGACTTCATTGTGCTATTGGTAGTGACATTCTTATTGTCGATCAGCATTTATTAGAGAACATTCTGCTACATAGTTGAGCTTTACCAGTCTGTATCTACCGTGAACATATTAACAAAACACGCACTGACTCAGAAACCACATCGGATGATATTCACGCATCAATACGTCGAGTAAACAAAGGTGCGCTGGCACGCTTCTGCTGCCGTGGGCCGTGGCGCGGGTCTGCACCTCACTGCACGCCGCGCACGTTGTTGTAGCAATCGCCTTCGCTCAACACACGCAAACCTGTGGGAGAAGAAAAGCAAGTTACTAGCGGAATGCAGTGGAACTCTTTCATCTGATACAAGTGAGTCAAGAACAGTGATGCATCTAGATAATTAATGTTTCTGCCCAAGGAACTTGAACAGTAATGAAGCCCCTATGAGTTTATATGAAAACACGAAGAATAGCGTGAGTTCTATTCGCTGGACAAAGACGGTAAAAGCGAATGTTCCAGGCAGTCCGTTCACTGCAGGTCATCTGTAAGTCCATGTGTTTTGCAAAAATATGTAGTCCGTCTGAAGATGAATACGTAAATTAGAAAGTTTTTTTTATTTTTTTTTTTATTTTATTTATTTATTTATTTATTTATTTTTTTTTTGAGACACCAAACCAAATCAAAACTCTGCCCGGCTGCTGCTGTACACTACAACCTTCTGTGTCACCAGCAAACACGTTTATTCAGTAATATTATTTAACTAAACAGCATAGTTTGGAAGTTTTAGACTTTTCAATATATGATTTTCAAAGGCGCATGTATACAGAATTCCGATTTAGTTAATACGAATAGAAACCAGAGAATTACATAGCAGTCATAGAATATGGAACAAACTGAAATTAAGGTTTACTATGAGATAAAATAAATTCAGTTGCACCTTAGGAATACAGAATGAGTTAATGAAAATAAATGAGATAAGCACCTTTCACTTCATTTGATCCGTAGTGAATGTTTACAACTGTGGCTGCTTCAGTATGAAGAACTGTAAGCAAAAGTCAAGTTCCTTTCGTACATATACCTTACCGCATAAAAGTAGACAATAGCCGAAAAGCTTTGATTAGTGGAAGGAAGGAGACAACTCTCAACCTGTAGCAGTAACGTGACATTTAATTAATGTTCCTAAAATTACTTTATTTGGTAACTAGTTTCGGCTCATTGACACACAAAATTGCATAAGCAGAAATGAACAATAGCGTAATAGATTTTTTATTCAAACTTCTCTTCTGTGGTACATATCAATAAAACTATTAGTACTTCATTCCGTGTATACCAACCACCAGTCGTTACACGTCGTCGTAAGCTGTTCAGCTGAATAACATTTATTGTCAAGTACAAACTGCAAAAATTATATCTAGTCAAGTATGTCACCTGTAGTCCTACAGGAACAAGGAAATAGCTACTTGAGAACTCTATCAGACTGCTCTAATAGCAACTTAGTTTTACAGAAGGTGCCTCCCTACTAGTACACAGAAAGGCAACTTAACGAACTTTCTACTAGATTTACGTTATTTGAATGGCAAATAACTATGTTCCGTTTCTACAATCTGTAACAACCATATGCCGAAAAAAGGCTTTTCGTTAAATAGTAACAAACAGGAAAATATTAAAAATAAGAAACTAAAATGGTCACAATAAAATGCAGTACAATATTTGTGATAAAGGGAAACATGAACAGCGCCAAAGTTCAAAAACAACAATCTTGAATAATAAAGCGAGTAATACTGTAACACGAGGTCTAGCTGCTAATTATAATCGGCGTAATAAGTGGTTTAATTACACCACTAAATGGATGGCTATCCCAAGTGTATTTGGTGTTATATGCAAGCTTAAATACACTTACGCCTATGTATAGAAAGAATAAGATATCACTTGAGCGTGTGTGTATTAGCACAATTTGAATGCCAACATAGAGCACTAGGAGTGATACACACGCTAGTGATAGGCTGTATGTAACCATGACGACATACTTTAGATGAGGTCACAGCTATATACCACTTATCAGATCGACTTTGCACGTCTTTCTTTTTTCGCGCTCTACATAATTTTTTTCAGTTTGTATATGACAAAATAGTGACTCAGCAGAACAGGTTATGACGATGTACAATGTCTGGTGGTTGGTATACACCGAATGAAGTAACCAAAGTTTTGTTGCTATGTCCATAGAATGAAAGTTTAAATCCGCTGATGAACCAGAACATTGTGACCTGCTTAATAGCTTGTTTGTCCGTCTTTGGAAGGAAATACATCACTGATTCTGCGTATCAGAGATCCGACAGTTTGTTGGTCGGTTTGTGTGGGTATGTGACATTAGATGTCAACGCACAGGTCATGTAATTCGCGCGAATAACGGGCCGCTGATCTCGGAACGCGGTCATAGCGCCCGATAGCGGCCCATATGGGTTCCATAAGATTTGCACTAGGCGAATATGGTCGCCAAAACATCAAGGTGAGTTCACTATAATGCGCCTCAAATCACTGTAGCACGGTTCTGGCTCTGAGACACAGGCAGTTATACTGCTGAAAGATGACATCGCCGCCAGCGAAGACATCAACCATGAAGGGATGCAGGTGATTTGCACATGTCAGCGTGTCAGCGTATCAGGTCCCATGCAAGCGCAGAAGAATGTCTCCCAAAGCATAACACTGCTGCCATCAGCCTGCGTCCGTGGCGTGCTGCACGTTTCGAGCCTCCTTTCACCCGTTCACCTCGATGATGGCACATGTGGAGCCGACTAGAGACTTAGTGCAGCAAAAATATGGTCCGCCCGAAGAGTATACACGTTTCCACTGATCGATGGTCGAATCTCGATGATCCCGTGCCCATTGCAATCGTAACTGACGATGTTGTGGGGTTAACATGTGAACACATAGTGGTGATCTGCTGCGGAGCTCAGTGTTCGACAATGAACGATGAACGCTGTGCTTCGAAACACTTTTGCGTGCAGCACCATTGCGCTCTTTCGGCAGAGATACCATAGATCACCATCTATCCTACTTTACAGAGCAGACAAGCCTCCGAACCCCACATTCTGTGAAGAATCGTAGATGTCAAACCATTTGGCGCCTAGCAGTAGTTTCACTGTCCTACCTCCTTCCGTAGAAGCTCACGAAAATAGCACATGACCATTAGATCAGCTTCACCTTCTCGAGTTACTGGTTAACAGTATCTGCGTAATAATAACCTGCCCTTTGTCAAAGTCGCTTATCTCAATGGATTTCCCCATTTGCATCCCATATCATCGCCAGGGTGATTCTCTGTCCATGACTGCTCCGCTTACATACAGCTGTTCCCGCAGCCCGTGCCCTCATCGCCACCAGGAGGCATCAGAGGCCGCGGTGGGCAGTGGTCATAACGTTTTGGCTCATGAGTGTATATAACGAATTACGCTGTTTTTCATTTCTGTTTATACAATTTTTCTGTATTTTAGATCTTAAGGGGATACGGAATCGGATTTTGGGTTAAAAAATCGAATTTTTTTTATTGGCGTATTATATTCTGCCATGTTTCCTCTTTAAAATGACGTATCATACATAGCTCTACTACATTATAACTATTTTATTTTTATATATTTGTGAGATCGGGTATTGCGCTTTAGTTATACACGTCTCTCGTGGCTGACCATGAACTTTTTGGCAGTACCTTTAAAGTGACATGAATTCAAATATCCCGGTTTCCAGCGACTATTTATACACTAGTTGCCCGAAAATGTTTCTCTCTGGTTTCCTCAAGTTACTCTTTGACTTTGTGGCGGGACTGTTTTGTAAACAGTGTGATATAAGAAAGTAGTTGTTGTTGAGTTATTTCGTATTTAGTGCTTCATTTTTCGCAGTGAAAATGCCTAGAGCTAAAGCAAAAGTATTTAAAAAGCGTGTGAACTGGCAAAAGAAAAGAAATAATGATTCATTAGCAAAGCAAAGCAGTTCATCATCATCACTGTTGGAAAATGTGAATCCACTTATTACTGATTTGCCGAACGAACTTACACCAAATGAAAACAGTGCTTCTCATAAAAAACTAAGAGATTTGGAAGAGAAATATAATTTACTTGATAGAGGGAATGAAGTTTTTGAACTCATTGATACGAATATATTGTGTGAAGCTCTTGAAAACAGTTTGTGCTGCAAAAAATGTCATGGAAACGTTTCTCTGAAAGTAGAATCCCATGTTGGCCTGGCTGCCCAGTTTAATTTAATATGCAGTGTTTGTAAATACAGCTGTAAGTTTCCAAGTTCGGTTTCAGTAACTGTAAATAATGGATACAAGAAAACTGAACTTTATAGTGTAAATATTAGGTTAGTTTATGGATTGCGAGCAATTGGTAAGGGCAAAGCAGCTGGTGATATGCTATGTGGTGTTCTAAATCTTCCAAGTGCACCTTCAAAGTTTGAAGCTTACAATTATGTACTAGGATCTGCAGTTGAAGATGTAGCACAGAAGTCAATGCAGGTTGCTGTGGAAGAAGCAGTGGAAGAAAATGACGGCAGTCGTGACCTCACAGTGGCGTTTGATGGCACGTGGCAGAAAAGGGGCCACACCTCCAACAATGGTGTTGTAACAGCAACTAGTGTTGATACTGGCAAGGTTATTGATGTTGCAATAATGTCTAAATACTGTAGGTGCACAGGCAGGCTGAAAAATGAACACAGTGATGACTGTATTGCTAATTATTATGGTAGTAGTGGTGGCATGGAGGTTGCTGGGGTGAAGAAAATTTTTCATCGCTCTTCACAGTGGTATAATGTTCGCTATGTCAAATATCTGGGAGATGGTGACTCTAAAGCATTCAAAGAAGTTTTGGAAAGCAAACCATATGGGAACAGTGTAAATATAAGCAAACTTGAATGTATAGGACATGTGCAGAAGAGAATGGGTGCCAGGCTGAGAAGGTTAAAATCAGTTATGAAAGGGAAAAAACTAGATGATGGGAAAACCTTGGATGGCAGAGGAAGATTGACTGATTCCATAATAGACCACATTCAGAACTGCTATGGCCTTGCAATCAGGCAAAATACAGGCAATCTTGAAGAAATGAGGAGAGCTATATGGGCTTTATATTTCCACACCGCATCCACGGATGAGCATCCACAACATGGTTTGTGCCCCAAAGGTGAAAACAGCTGGTGTAAATACAATAGGGGACTAACAACAGGAGAGAAATACATTCACCACCACAGTCTACCATCAGCCATCATGGCAGAAATAAAGCCCATTTTCAGAGATCTGGCTGACAGAAGTCTTCTGATGAAATGTCTTCACGGAAAAACGCAGAACCCCAACGAGTGCTTGAATAGTGTGATATGGCATCGTCTCCCAAAAACAGTGTTTGTCGGAATTAATACACTACATTTTGGTGTGTATGATGCTGTGGCAACCTTCAATCTTGGAAATATAACTAAATGCCAGGTCCTTCAAAAGTTGGGTATGTGTGTTGGTTCCCGTACGGTACGTGCTATGTTCTTTTTAGATCAGCACAGACTAAGGCATGCTGATAATATAATCAAGACATTAGTGAAAAAAGCAAGACAGGTGCAGAGGGGTGCCAAAAGAAGACTTGAAGATGATTATGAAGACTGTGAAGGGGGTATTAGCTACGGATCAGGAATGTTTTAATCTTCTTTCTCCGTTTCCCGTAAGTTTACTTTTTACTTCATCTAGGAACATTATCTCAGGTACTGGTCAACCTAGAAGTCTGAAATTTTTATGACGTAGTGACATAGGTCCCTATTACATACTGAAACAACGATTTTTTAATTACTTGATTTACAAAAGACTTAGGGGTGATAGTCTAGTAAAAAGCGATGGAAAAAATTTACTTAAAAATAAATGTACAATATCTCTGTAAGAAAATACTTTGACAATAAACTGTTGTTTCAGTATTGTTGTAACATATGAATGCACATACAGTAAAATTTTTACCTCTCTGTCTCCAGTAGTTTGTGAGAAAATGTTCCCTATAGTAGGCATATATTAACATTGCGGGGATAGGTGATTCCGTATCCCCTTAAAATGGCCCGTCAGTGAGCTAAAACTAGTTATCGAATAAATTAATTTTAGCGATCTTGATCTAGGATATATGATAATCTTTTTGACGACAAGTGGAAATCGCTAAACGTTCTTATTACTTTCATCGCTGGAAAGTGATTGGTATGTTCCAGCCGAGATGTTGGGTAATAGGCACATACCATTTGGTGTCCTGGAACATGTCGAAGTTTTTATGAAGAGATATATATGTCACGAACTGGTAGATTTTTCAATATATTTGACTCAGATGTAACTAATGCGACGTATTATGTGACCTGTAACTTCCATCACAGAGTATAGATTGATGAAGAACGTACGATAGACCACTCTGAAAGCGGAAGAACTGCCCAAGCTTACTTTCGATTAAACAGTACCTCACTGCTATAGTTCACTGAAGTAACACTGCTCTTTAGTCAGTTACACTATTCATCGATACCGACATAGAAATGTTAAGTATCTTTGAGGACCTGCTACAGTACGCAACTTTTTTTCGAATTTCATTTATCTTCACCAGTTTTTACCCTGTCTTCTTTTTTAACCGCAAGGCCATGATAAAGCCTTTCAAGCGCCCACTTCTTTGTGTTGATGGGTAAACCCACCCGTCTTTTGGAAACATTCACACTGTCTTTCATCGTATATTAATTATAGTTCAAATAGAGTCTACTTCGCGTTTCTGCCTAATATCATCGTTTCTCCTATCACATAAAGAACTTTTTCCTTTTTGTCAGCTATATAGTGTAGATACTGTGAAGAAAGAGCCAAATTTTAATGAAACATTTTCGAGAGATTAAGAACCTTTTCAGCTTGTAATGAATAACTCGTCCAATTACGGGTGCGTTCTACATTTAGCTACCTATCCTCGTACGTATCAGAATATTCCTAACGGAAGTGAAGCTTTAATGAGAACTGCGGACAGTTTGTGTAGAGTGATGACTCGCATAAAAGGGTGGTGAACCACGGCCGGATTGAGGCTGTGCGCAGAATTTGTGGCGCGTGGTCTGAGCCATTAGATGGACTTCCAAATTCGCTTATGCGAGTGTTGGCGTGCTTCACTGTTTCCGCGTCAGATGGACGATACGCAGATGCTGTGCCGCTGTAAGCAAGTATCGAAGTTTTCAGAGAAACTTGTGAATAATGTTCTGTCTCCATAAGGAGGATTTACACAATGGACTTTTCAAACTGCGCCACCCTCCCTACTATCCCCCTAACCCCCCCCCCCCCCACAATCCACCCTACCTACTACTCAACTACTTCTATCCATCGTAAATTCCCTAGATGTTGCAGAAGGAGAGAGTAGTTTTAAGTACAACACAGCCTTACCCGGTAGTCAGACGTGCAAAGTTACCTACGGCGTAGTAGAACCGCTCGGCCACACCGGCCGGCGCAACAAACTTCATGAGGGTATAAATATACTGTGAAGCAGTAGTCAGAATGCATAACACCTGAAACAGAAGTCTACAAGGTGATCATGGGTATGCGTCAGATGTTATTCTTACAGCACGGTTTTGAGTTTTGAAGACTTACTTTCTTAAAGATGAGTTACCGTAAAACATTATTCCATACGACATTGCTGAATGAAATTATGCAAGTATGTGTAATTACTAATTTGTCACTTCCGAATTGCTGTGATTCTACATAGAACTGTAGCTGAATTGAGTTCAAACATTTTTTATTTTTTTTTTTAGTTTAAATTCAGATCAATATGAACACCTAAGAATTTTGAAGTTTCCTACCTATTTATTATTTCGTCTCCATGTGTTACACTTCTCGTTGGTACAGTAACCCTAGATGTAAAGGAATATTGTAACACTGAAAATGCAGATAAAACACCTTCTGCACCGTCCAAAATTTTTCGGCGTTTAATATCCGTCGATAACTTGTACTGTGCTTCTAATTCTGAATCTGTAGGCTTTGTTACAGAAACTATACTTAATATGTAATGGAGGACACAGTGTATCAATTTGTGAATGTATATAATTGATTGTAATTATAATGTAAATATTTAAAATTGCTGGGTAATAGCCAAGGGAACTTTAATATATCGATAACAACGATGAAATGGCTGTAGGTGTGCCGTTGTTTATCTTTGCGTATAGAGAGCCTCTGTCGCGTTGCGAGCAGAGAGGAAGCAGCGCAGCTTGAGAGAGGAAAGAGTGAGGAAGTGTTTGTTGGGCGCTCCCGCAGCCGCGGTCTGCAGCTATGACGGCGCCAGTAGCCGGCCGCTGTGGCCGAGCGGTTCTAGGCGCTTCAGTCCGGAACCGCGCTGCTGCTACGGTCGCAGGTTTGGGCATGGATGTGTGTGATGTCCTTAGGTTAGTTAAGTTTAAGTAGTTCTAAGTCCAGGTGACTGATGACCTCAAATGTTAAGTCCCTTAGTGCTTAGAGCCATTTGAACCATTTGATCGCCCCAGTGGGGGCGCCCCTAATTCGTTGACCGCGAGTATTGGCAGCGAGGTAGGAATGGACAGACGGAGGAAGCTGCAATTCTAAATATTGCCTGTCCCGTAATTATCCGTGGCTCTGGAGACGAATCTGAGTTCTCAACCACCAACAGCAGGAACATCGGCAGCTCAGCATTGTCGTCGGCTACATTCTTCGTCGTCCGCACAGCTACAACATCGTAAGACTGTTGAAGTGAGACATAACCTCAGTGAGCCATTACCCATTTGGATTTCTTTCACAAAATAAGACTAGCCTGAATAATAACCTGCAGTAGTTAAAACTTGTAGGGCAGCTGTGTTATCATTGTCCTCAGACATTATTAGCAAGCAGTCACTGAATGGCATAAAAATATTAAAATTCATTAATTATTTACTACACGTTTTCTCGTTTGCTAATGGCCAAATTTTCTGCCTCAGTAGCTGTTCATTCCTGTACTGCATAACAGAGGATTAACTAATTGGCAATTTTGAGTGTTAAAGTAACGAAAATTTCACTGGTAAAACTAAAGATACGGCACAAATTAAGAGTGCACAATTTCATTTATTCTGTATTTAGCATAGTGAATGACTTTGCTGGTTTGGTGTGTATTTCATTGTTGTCATATTAAAAACAAAATCAGTTGCTCATTTGCTTAAAGTAAATTCAGTCTTTCAATAATCAAAAGTAAACTGCTTACCTTTCTTCTAAATTTTGCATTACGTTACACTCAAGTTAGTGAAAGTCATTTTTTTACATAACGAAGTTTCAGTTAGCACCAGACATTTATTTAACCAGTAACTTCATTTAACTTTACTTTCAAAATTTAGTATTTCAGAATAAGTAACTGCAAACTCAGTGCTTTCTGATTAATTTTATTTTCTCGTGAACTGTTGTGTTGTTTAAAAGGCGTGACAATCTACTGTTGGCACGCCAGTGATCATTTGCTTAAATTTCTTTGCCACAACATTCCTTAAGATCCTGGAGATCCATTGCCCTAGTGGGCTAGCAACCGTTTAATAATCCTCTTTTTAGTAAAACAGAATTCCTTTGTATTATCAATATTTTTTGTATTAAAAATATTATGTCGTGCCCTTTTTCCCCCATTGTGATTCGTGAGCGATTGCACTAAATTTCCACCCATTTCAAAATTATCAACAATATTTAGATTATGTTTAGAATAGATCCTTCCTTCATAAGGGTCTGTTGTACACTTTCCACCTACGAACCGGTATTATTTCAATTCGGTAAAGATAATCTTACTCATTTTAAAATTTCATTAGGCATAAGCTATTACGGTCAATTATATCGCAATCCAATAGGCCGATTAGGAAGAGGAAGGCTACAATATGTTGTATCTTTTTATAATTGATGATAAGTCCATTCGCAAAAAACCAGTCAATGATACTTTTAAGAACATTGTTTACCATTTCTTCTGTTTCTGTTAGTGTGCTTGGATTGATTACAATACTACTGACATCTGCAAAAGGACAGAATATTGTTTACATATGAGGATAATAGTGGACCTAAGATAAAGCCTTGGGGAACCCCATACATGATTTCTCCCAAGTCAGAATAATGTCCCTGGACATTGGTTGGATTACTAAGTACAACTTTCTGCATTCTTTTGGTTAGATTTGACATTATTCACTGGTTTGGTATATTATTCAGTCCCATAAAACTGCAATTTATCTAGGAGAATATTGTGGTTAACACAGTCAGATGCCTTAGATAGGTCGCAGAAAAGACCAACCGGCGCTGTTTTATAATTTAATGCTTGTAACATTTGGTGGGTGAAGTAAGTGGCATTCTCAGTAGAATAACTCTTCTGAAATCCAAATTGTGATTTGCTGAGTATATTATTGTTGATTAGGTGTTATACTATTCTAGAATACATTACCTTTTCAAACGTTTTGGAAAATGACGTGATCAGTGAGACAAGTCGGTAGTTATCGACATCTCTCCTATGCATTGAATCTCATATGTACCTTTCCTTGGATTGTGATTTAATACTGTTAACACTTCGTGATCTGTGTATGAACTGGGCAGTCTTAACTATCTACTGAATAACAGAATATTGTTACGAAAATTGTAAATTCTGTTAATACTGATTCTCTCGCTGTTTATAAGATTCAAAAATTCATATGTGCAAAATTTTAAAATTTTCTTTAAATTTTTCAAAGAACAACTTAAAGTGTCATTTTGATTGTGTGATTCATTAATAACCTTATGGTAGCTCTCGGAAGGCATTTTTTATAAGAAGGCAAAATAATTGTGTAAACTGAAGTATTATTTTCTCAGAAATTCAGTTCTTCGTTATTGTCAATATTGTTTGTATGCCGCTCAGACCAAAGTTTTTGCAAAGGACCTAATGATATTGAGAATGGATAGGCTAAATATGGTTGGCGATGGCGAGTTTGTTGCTGTCAGAAGTAGTTTATCACGTAGGAAACTTAAGTATGTAGTTTCTGCGGGTTAGTGTGGGTAGAGGTCATTCTTGGCAACCTGAATAAAAAATAATTGGTTCCTCTTACCGACCTCCCAACTCAAATGATACAATTGCTGAAAGGTTCAAAGAAAACTTGAGTCTAATTTCAATCACGTACCCGATTCGCACAATTATAATTGGTAGTGACTTCAGTTTACCCTCTATATACTGGTGAAAATACATGTTTAAATTGGGAGGTACGCGTAAAACATCATTCGAAATTGTGCTAAACGCATTCTCTGCAAATTATTTCGAACAGTTATTTCATGAGCCCACTCGAATAGTAAACGATTGTGAAAACACACTTTACCTCTTACCAACAAATAATCCTTAGCTAATTACGAGCATCAAAACGGATACAGGGTTGTCATAGTGAGACTGAATACCGTAACTCCAAAATCCACCAAAAACACGAAAAATATATCTATTCAAAAAAGCAGATAAAAATTCGCTTGACACATTCCAGAGAGACAACTCCACTCCTTCCAAATTAACAAAGTACTCGAAGTGTGGACCAGGCATGCCGTGAATTCAAAGAAATAGTATCGGCAGCAGTCGAGAGATTTACACCAAATAAATTAAGAAACGACGGAACTGAACCTCCGTGATACACAAAACAGGTCAGAACTCTGTTGCAGAAACAACGAAACAAGCATGTCAAATTTAAACGAATGCAAAACCCCCAAGATTCGCGATCCGTTACAGAAATTCGAAATTTAGTGCGGACTTCAATGGAAGATGCTTATAATAGTTTCCACAGCGAAACTTTGTCTCTAAACCTGGCAAAAAATCCAGAGATTCTGGTCGTTTGTAAAGTATGCCAGCGGTAAGACACAATCAATGCCTTCTCCGAGCGATAGCAATGGAAATGCTGTCGATGACAGTGCTGTTAAAGCAGAGTTACTGAACACAGCTTTCCGAAATTCCTTCACCAAAGAAGGCGAAGTAAATATTCCAGAATTCGAATCAAGAACAGCTGCCAACATGAGTAACCTAGGAGTAGATATCGTCGGAGTAGAGAAAACTAGTTAGTCACTTAACAAAAGCGAGTCTTCCCGTTCAGACTGTATACCAATTAGGTCCTTTCAGAGTATGCTCATGCTATAGCTCCATACTTAACTATCATATACAACCATTCGCTTGACGAAAGATGAGTACCCGAAGACTGGAAAGTTACATAGGTCACACCATTATTTCAGATAGCAACAGGAGTAATCCACTATATTACAGGCCGATATCATTAACGTCGATATGCAGCAGGATTTTGGAACATATATTATGTTCGAACACTACGAATTACCTCGAGGGGAGCTGTCTGTTGACATACAACCAACACGGATTTAGAAAAGATTGTTCTTGTGAAACACAACTAGCTCTTTACAACACGAAGTGTTGAATGATATTAACAAGGGATTTCAAATTGATTCCGTGTTTCTAGGTTTCCAGCAGGCTTTTGACACCGTACCTCACACGTGGCTTGTAATCAAAATGCGTGCTTATGGAATATGGTCTCAGTTATGTTACTTTTTAATTTACTGTCAGAGAGGTCACATTTCGCAGTAACTGAGGGAAAGTCAGAAGTGATTCCTGGCGTTCCCCTCTGTTGTTACTTATCATATAAAAGATTTAGTAGCCAATCTGAGCAGCCGTCTTAGATTGTTTGCAGATGATACTGTCGTTTATCGTCTAGTAAAGGCATCAGAAGATCAAAGTCAATTGCAGAATGATTTCGATAAGATATCCGTATGATGCGAAAATTGGCAGCTGACCCTATATAGTGAAAAGTGTGAGGGCGTCCACGTGAGTGCTAAAAGGAATCCATTAAACTTTGGTTACGCAATAAATCGGTAAATTTTGAAGGCCGTAAATTCAGCTACGTACCTAGGAATTTCAATTACGAACACCTTAAATTGGAATGAACACATATAAAATGTTGTGAGGAAGGCTAATGAAAGACTGAGATTTATTGGCAGAACACTTGGAAGATACAACAGATCAGTTAAAGAGACTGCCTACTCTACGGTTGTCTGTCAACCTTTGGAGCACTGCTGCACGATGTGGGGTCCTTACCAGAGAGGATTAACGGAGTACATCGAGAAAGTTCAAAGAAGGGTAGCACTTTTTGTGTTATCGAGAAATAATATGTACGATTTGAAGGGGAAATAATTAAAACATCAACTTTCTCCTTCGAGTGCGAAAATATTTTGTTAACGCCTACCTACATCATCATAACAAAATAAGGGAAATCAGAGCTCACACGGAATGATATAAGTACTCGTTTCTTCCGCACGCTGTTCGATTGTGAAATAACAGAATTATTATGAAGGTGGTTCAATGAACCCACTGCCAGGTGTTTTAGCGTGATTTGAAGAGTAACCATGTAGGTGTAGTAGATGTAGATGAAGCAAATAAATGTAGTAAAAATTTTCTTCTTTCTTGTTGTGAAGAGTACAACACCTTACCACCCCATATCGATTCTCCCCACCAGTACAATGTCAACAGATGGCCGCAGCTCCACAACGGTGCTCCGCATCCCTCTCCTGCACTGGCCTTATTATGATGTCGTTTTCCTCGACCCTGTATATTGTACTGTTTTAATAAAGAAGTATAGCTGTTGCCGTATCTACAAATAACACGTTCTGCTTAATAACGTTTATCATGAATATAATCTACAGAGCAAGTAATTAACTGTTGCACACGCTACCTCCTCGTTGTAACAAAGCAGCTTAAATCACTTAATAAAGGCAAGGCCTCCGGTCCAGATTGTATACCAGTCAGGTTCCTCTAAGAGTATGCTGATAAAATATCTCCATGTTTAGCAATTAAATACAACCACTCGCTCACAGAAAGATCCGTACCTAAAGACTGGAAAATTGCTCAAGTCACACAAATGCCCAAAAAGGGAAGTAGGAGTAATCCGCTGAATTACAGGCCTATGTCACTAACGTCGATCTGCAGTAGGGTTTTGGAACATATACTGTATTCGAACATTAGGAAGTACCTCGAAGAAAACGATTTATTGACAAATAGTCAGCACGGATTCAGAAAATATCGTTCTTGTGAAACACAACTAGCTCTTTATACCCATGAAGTAATAATTACTGACGACAGGGAATGTCAAATTGATTCCATATTTTTAGATTTCCAGAAGGCTTTCGACACCGTTCCTCACAAGCGTCTTCTTACCAAACTGAGTGCCTACGGAGTATCGCCTCAGTTGTGCAAGTGGATTCGTGATTTCCTGTCATGAAGGTCACAGTTCGTAGTAATAGGCGGAAAATCATCGAGTAAAACAAAAGTAATATCCGGCGTTCCCCAAGGAAGTGTTATAGGCCCTCTATTGTTCCTGATCTATATTAACGACATAGGAGACAATCTGAGTAGCCGTCTTAGATTGTTTGCAGATGATGCTCTCATTTACCGCCTTGTAAAGTCATCAGATGACCAAAACAAATTGTAAAATGATTTAGATAAGCTATCTGTACGGTGTGAAACGTTGCAATTGACCCTGAATAAAGAAAAGTGTAAGTTATTCACATGAGTACTAAAAGCAATCAGCTAAAGTTCGATTACGCTATAAGTTAAACAAAACTGAAGGCTGTAAATTCAGCTAAATACTTAGGGATTACACTTACAAGTAACCTAAATTGGAACGATTACATAGATAATATTGTGGGTAGAGCAAACCAAAGACTGTGATTCATTGTCAGAACAGTTATAAGGAGCAACAAGTCTACTAAAGAGACTGCTTACACCCCGCTTGTCCGCCCTATTCTGGAGTATTGCTGTGCGTTGTGGGATCCGCATCAGGTGGGACTGATGGATGACATCGAAAAAGTACAAGAAGGGCAGCTCGCTTTGTATTATCGCGAAACAGAGGAGATAGTATCACAGACATGATACGTGAATTGGAGTGGCAATCATTCAACAAAGGCGTTTTCGTTGCGACGGGATCTTCTCATGAAATTTCAGTCACCAGTTTTCTCCTCCGATTGCGAAAACATTTTGTTGGCACCCACCTACATAGGGAGAAATGATCATCACGATAAAATCAGAGAAATCAGGGCTCACACAGAAAAAATTAAGTGCTCGTTTCTCCCGCGTGCCGTTCGAGAGTGGAACGGTATGGAGACAGCTTGAAGGTGGTTCATTGAACCCTTTGCCAGGAACTTTACAGTGAATATCAGTGTAATGTCGTAGATGTAGATGTAGATGTACCAGTATAAATAACCACCTGATTTTTTGATGCGGCAGCAACACTTCGCCTGTCGTCCATGTTGTGGGGTGTCCCAGGCACTCTCCTCAGTTTCCTTCAATGGAACATCTGTCATAGGCAGATCACTACAAAACACTATAGAAAGCTGTTTGTTATCCGAACAGAATGGCGGCCAGTGTGCTTACACGCTGCAGCTGAAGAGAGCTCTGTTCATTTTGTACAGAAATGTCCGATGACATTTGAATTGCGTCCGCCGCCAGCGCTGGACTGGACGGCAATAACAACTTTCTCCTTTCGCCATCCTGTTCCCCAGATGTTGCGATAGGCGATTTCTACATTTTGTGATCGGCCGAAGATAGTATCTCGCAACCAACGTTTTCTGTAACCTCACAACAAATTTCAAGACCTAATGTCACTTTCAGTCTAGGCCGTTGCAGCGGACTCCTTGATCTCGATTAAGGGCTCTTAATTTCTGATACCTTTTTTTGCTGACGAAGTCCGCGGTAGTAACGTCAGGTAAGGAACAGTTACTTCAATCACTATGCAGCTCACTTATTGTTTTGCCGATGCCCAGTATATCCATTGGTGTGCGATTTCATTGATTATTGACGAATATGGAGTGCTTTGCATAGTTTCTCTACACGAGACATCGTCAAACTGTGGCCCGCGGGCCACATGCTGTCTGAATCAAGTATCCGTGCCGCCCGTGGTTCTCAGCCATATTTAACAAGAGTATGCGTCTAACAACCAACAGTCGAGTCCAAAAAAGTCAACTGATGGTAAGAGCTTCTTAACCGCATAGTTTTCCTGTTCAACAACAAAGAAAAATACTTACAGAGACAGTAATACTTTAAGACGTGCTTAATTTTAATTGACGTTGGTGAATTCCGTTGTGGGCTAAGTAAAGTTTGCCGCTTACCTCTCGGGCAAAGGGGTAAGAAGCGGATACCGCGGTGCTGCGAGATGTGAGAGGGGCAGTGCTGATAACTCATGTGCGAGTGTACCTCGGACCAAACAGCTTCTATGGTATAAGTTGAAAACAGAACTGCCACGGATTCTTGATTGCTTATTACAGTGACAGCCATGTTCAAATGCGGTGCATATGAGAGGCGTTCAATACGTAATGCAACACTTTTTTTCTGAAAACAGGTTGCTTTTATACAGGATTCCAGTACACTATATTATTCCCCACTCTTTTAACTATAAAACCCTATTTTTCAACATAATTTACGTTCAATGCGACGGCCTTACGCCACCTTACCGGGAGGGCCTGTATAACCGCATAGTGCCACCTTACCGGTCGACGTCGAAGCCAACGTCTTGCTGAATCAGTAACGTCTCCGTCATCCTCATACTGCTCCTCGTGCAGTGCGTCCTTCATTGGGGCCAAACCGACGGAAGTCGGAAGTTGTGAACAGTCCACTGAAGTTTGGCGAGCTCCTCTCGGGATGCACAGACTTCTATGAGGCCTTGCGTCGTCATGGAGAAGGAGACGTTCGTTCGCATTTCTGTGGCGACGAAAGCACTGAAGCCGTGTCTTCAATTTCCTGAGGGTATCAGCACAATACTCTTCATTCGAAGTGATGAACCCATGTTTCACCGCCTGCAACGACGGTCGACAAAAAATAGTCACGATCAGCCTCTTAAGGCGCAAGCAATTCCACGGAGATGGTCCTTCGTTGCTCTTAATGGTCTTTTGTTAGGCAGCGAGGAACACAGCGAGAACACCCCATTGAATACCCGAACTGGTGGATCAGTGTGTCAGCAGACTAAGACGTCCAGTGATCTGTCGATCACTTCGAATGGGAGTGTCTGCAGGTTGCAGCACTGCTGGCACTCGGGACATCGAACAGGTTTGCGCGACCTTGTACGGATGATGACAGACCCTTCGCTCAGCGATTCACTGTGCTTTTGTTCGCTGCCAGGCCCCCGTAGACATGTTGCAAGTCTCTACTAATATCCGTAATACTCTGGTTTTCCGGCAAAAGAAACTCAGTGACAGTTCTGGGCTTGGAACGCTCCTCCTTTACAAACGCCATTATAAAAGCTACGTAACGCGGCGCCACCTGTCGGAACTTCATGAAACTACAGAGCTGAAGCGGGAATATTCCGCGACATCACACAATAAAATCTGCAGTTGTTAGATCGGTTATTGCCCTACAATGGCAGCTTATTAAGATTTGAGTGGGTTCGAACGTGGGGCTGCAGAACGGGACCAACGACGACCGAAGTGAATCGTTCAACGTGACAGATGTGCAACCTTTCCGCAAATTGCTGCAGATTTCAGTGCTGGGCCATCAACAAGTGTCAGCTTGCGAACCACTGAACGAAACATCATCGATATGGGCTTTCGGAGCCGAAGGCCCAGTCGTGTACCCTTGATGACTGCACTACACACAGTTTCATGCCTCGCCTGGGCCCGTCAACACCGACATTGGACTGTTGAAGACTGGAAACATGCTGCCTGGTCGAACGAGACTCGTTTCAAATTATATCGAGCAGGGTATGGAGACAACCTCATGAATCAATGGGCCATGCATGTCAGCAGAGGACTGTTCAAGCCTGTGGAGGCTCTGTAATGGTGTGCTGTTGGAGTGACATGGGATACCTGACACTTCTAGATATGACTCCGGCAGGTGACAAGTACATAAGCATTCTGTCTCATCACCTGCATCCATTCACGTCCATTGTGCATTCCGACAGACTTGGGCAATTCCAGCAGGACAATGCGACACCCCACACGTCCAGAATTGCTGCAGAGTGGCTCCAGGAAGTTTAAACACCTCCGCTGCCCGCCACTCTCCCCAGACATTAACACTATTGAGAACATCTGGGATACCTTGCAACGTGCTGTTCAGAAGAGACCTCCTCCCCCTCGTACTCTTAAGGATTTATGTACAGCCCAGGAGGATTCATGGTGTCAGTTTCCTCCAGCACTACTTCAGACATTAGTCGAGTCCATGCCGCGTTGTGATGCGGCACTTCTGCAGGCTCGTGGAGGCTCAAATGGCTCTGAGCACTATGGGACTTAACTGCTGAGGTTATCAGTCCCCTAGAACATAGAACTACTTAAACCTAACTAACCTAAGGACATAACACATATCCATGCCCGAGGCAGGATTCGAACCAGCGACCGTAGCGGTCGTGCGGTTCCAGACTGTAGCGCCTAGAACCGCTCGACCACCCAGGCCGGCGCTCGTGGAGGCCCTGCACGATATTAGGCAGGTGTACCAGTTTCTTTGGCTCTTCAGTGTAAGATCGGTAAAATGCGGCCGGAGGTGGCGCCCCATGATGTCAATATTGGTCCCTGAGCAAAAAGGTTTGACGACCACTGTTCTAGACTGTTCCATTTGCATGTAACGTATAGCAGTTGCATCACAGTTGAAAATTCCAATTACATTTGGTCATTGCTAAATGAAGGGACACTGGAGAAGAGAAAAATGGTAAAAAAAAATAAAAACCTGAATCCATAGTTCTCGATTATTTTGTGGAAAACATGCTATAACTCTAAAAGAACGGTAATATTAAAACAATTAATTCATTTTAATAAACTTCTGCATTCTATTTTTGTAAGAAATACCTTTACATTACGAGCATATTACCTACACTAGTCCCACATTTTTGTTATCTATTATTTCCTACGTTCTCTGTAATTCAGAGGTTCTGAAGCACAAGGACCGTAAGCAGCTAGTCTTGTTATAAGTGTTTCAGTAATGAGTGGTTCAGGTATTACCTAAGGGTCATCGCGTTCTTCTGCCATTTTACAAATGTTACTATCTTTTGAAGTTTGTAACTGTCATTAGGGTTCAAAAATTTTACCAATATTTAACCAACTTCAATATGTCCGATAGCTGTGAAATTTGGCATGCATGCAGCAGTTCCAAAACTGTGAACGAACCATAATGTTTGATGCCTAATTTTATTCGAAGCGCTATTTGAGTGTTTTCTGAGCCAAAGACTACGAATCTCAGATTTTAAAAAGAAAATTTATTTATCTCAGCATGATTAATTACAGAATTAGTTTTATTAAAATTTATGTCTTAAAATCTCTTTTTGTCAGCGATTACGTGTAACAGGCTTCTGATTCAGAGAATAAATCAATACATTTTTAACAACGTTTATTGAAGATTCAATTTTTTGATGAAACCAAAACATAAACTCGAATGAAATGTTGCTGAATCGTTTCAAATAAGGATCACTTCTAAAATACAATCTAATTTTAATGCTATGGATGCAGCTGTTTTTCAGAGCAGAGTTTGAGGAAATGTGGTGTGATATTCGAAGTAGATGCTCTTAGTTCACTTTCTGTGTTTCCACTTAGTTCTCGGACACCAAAGCGGGAAAATGTTACTTTGCTACCAAACCGTCAAAAAGTTTATTACTCCACATTTTATTCGACGAAAGTCATAATTTGTAGGTTATGCATTAGTTATATACCAATATTAGATCTCCAATGGTATGTTACATACCAAATTTAGTAACAAAATGTCCTGTTTTGCAACCTACCGCAAACGTAAATTTTGAGAGGGTTTAGTAATCTATGGTTAAACAGTACGCTGATTTCATTGCAGGGAAAGCCCAGAAACCTCCCAGGCAAGTAGTACATGAGGAATATGCAAGAAATTACAATTTTCAACCTCTTTGACCTGGCACGTGGGTCCGCGGGATTTATTTCACTGTTTATAAATATTTTGTCTGCGGGACTCCATTAAACCAACTTTTCACTGAAGTATTAACAAATAAATAGTTCGTCTGTTCTTGATCATATGTTCAGATACGCGTAATTCGAAAACATTTTGCAATGTATTTGTAACACATCGCCGGCCGGGGTGGCCGTGCGGTTCTAGGCGCTACAGTCTGGAACTGCGTGACCGCTACGGTCGCAGGTTCGAATCCTGCCTCGGGCATGGATGTGTGTGATAGGTTTACGTTAGTTAGGTTTAAGTAGTTCTAAGCTCTAGCGGACTGATGACCACAGATGTTAAGTCCCATAGTGCTCAGAGCCATTTGAACCATTTTTTTGTAACCCATCAAAATTCTAATAGAACTAGGTTTTTAAAAAGCTGTTCCATTATAAATAATTCGGCTCTACAACCACAAACAGCCCATTAAAGGAAAGAGTTTTTCAAGTTGTATAAAAGCACTAGACTCTCGGCATCTGTTATCATGGAGACAAGAGAAGGGGAACTTCTAAAATATAACCTTGTATAGAGCTTTAAATTTTGTGAACCTAATGCCTTCACTTCGTCATTCCAAATAAGTTATAGATAACTTTTTCCGCTAGAGAGTGGTGTACTTCATCTAGGAAAGAGAAAACACATTGTCTGTGGTTAAACGCCGGCCGGTGTGGCCGAGCGAGGCGCTTCAGTCTGGAACCGCGCGACCGCTACGATCGCAGGTTCGAATCCTGCCTCGGGCATGGATGTGTGTGATGTCCTTAGGTTAGTTACGTTTAAGTAATTCTAAGTTCTAGGGGACTGATGACCTCAGATGTTTAAGTCCCATAGAGCCATTTGAACCATTTTTTGTGGTCAAACACTTGCCAGTAAAACGATGTCGGCTACGGTAGAGGTCTTACATAAAAAAGATCGATCATCACAACGTTGGCAGCATGAATAAAAATGGTCATTCTGAAGCACATAAGCACAGAGCGTAGCCCCCCTTTAGCCCCCACCCCCTTCCTTCCTCCGTACTCCTCACCCATACAGTATACAGTTAAAGAATATATGGGATTCGTGTTTAACCCTTTTCCTATAAATGTGCCAAGCTCTAAGCAAAGTGAAGAATTTGGTACTTTCATTCAAGTCGGTATGAAAGTTTTTGCATTATCCTGCTTCCTTTCAGTTTCAGTTGTAAAGCTTTCCAGATGATCTCAACCTCCTTGGATCGTAGTTTCTGGCAGTTCTACAGCGAAAGCATTGGCACTTCTCTATCGAACTCATTTCTATAAGCTGCTAGTGTGTTTCTGCGCCGGCCGCGGTGGCCGAGCGGTTCTAGGTGCTTCAGTCCGGAACCACGCGGCTCCTACGGTCGCAGGTTCGAATCCTGCCTCGGGCAATGATATGTGTGATGTCCTTAGGTTAGTTAGGTTTAGGTAGTTCTAAGTCTAGGGGACTGATGACCTCAGATGTTAAGTCCCATAATGCTTAGAGCCATTTGAACCACTTTTTGTGTTTCTGCTTATTCATGACAGAAAACAGTTCCCTCTTGCTGAATAAGAAATATGGCTACAGTGTATTACAGCTCCTAACCAAACCTGAGCATGAGACAGATTTCGTAATGAGATCATTTGTTTTTGTCATACTCTGTATTTTAACGGAATTCTAAGTGTTCACACAAAGATACATTTGCTTTTTTTATCGCTGGTAAGTGATCTTCTTCTCTCTGCAATAATTTCTTATTTGAAATATTTGCGCTGAGAAATTAAACATAATGTCTTAACAGAAACGTAAACGAATCCGACAGAGAGATGGAGAAGGCGGAGAAAACGATAGCGTAGGAAAGAGGCCATCATGCCATTAAAAATGTGTATTTACTTGCCTAATTGGTTTTCTAAAAACGTCTCTCTTCGTGAGAAGTCCTAATTGGTTGTACAAAAGGGCGCCTGTTTCTTCCAGGCCATCTCCGTCCTTATTGGCAAGGCTCTTCAAGGAGTTCTGCTCCGCCCCCTCTGCCTTCTCTTCTTCATCTATAGCGAGCCTATTGTCGACAGGACGTTTGACAGTAAAGTTCATTTTATAATGTTGAGTTTAACTAAAAAACGAGGGTCTGCGGCTTTATAACGAATTAAAACTGTTTGCAGGGCCGAGATTCGAACCCAGCTCCTTGGTTTTGTGGGTAATGCTCTCCCCCATGTTCAATTCTACCAGAACCTTTGTCGTTCTTTCCAAACTTCTCAGAAGTTCTCCTGGATACTAAGCTCACTTTGCAATCCTGGAGAAAGGGTATCGTAGATGACGTGTTATCGATGATCTGTTGGTTGTTTCCAAATTTATTCTTTCGTTTCATATACAGGATGATTCATCTGCCCCCACCGAAGTCGTTTTATGCAACCCGCAGACAAGCAACAGCGATGTAATCGACGGATATTCCCTCTCAGATATTTGAGTGACTGTTAACAAATGAAATCATACTGTATAAAATTC
The DNA here is from genome assembly GCF_023898315.1 of Schistocerca nitens. NCBI lineage: Eukaryota > Metazoa > Arthropoda > Insecta > Orthoptera > Acrididae > Schistocerca > Schistocerca nitens. The sequence continues at coordinate 626,351,397 of NC_064614.1, read as the reverse complement.
AAGTAAGGATTGGCCATAAGTTAACGGTATTTTTGCACCAAGATATACCTTACTTCTGCCTTATTTATCCAAGTGTCTCCTATATTTCTTAGTTTAGTTAGCGGTATAGTCACACAAGATCTGGATGTCTTTGTAAGTTTATTCCGTTTATAGTACTTAATCTTTTGTAAATGGTTCAAATGGCTCTGAGCTCTATGGAACTTAGCTTCTGACGTCATCAGTCCCCTAGAACTTAGAACTACTTAAACCTAACTAACCTAAGGACATCACACACATCCATGCCCGAGGCAGGATTCGAACCTGCGACCGTAGTGGTCGCGCGGTTTCAGACTGTAGCGCCTAGAACCGCTCGGCCATCCCGGCCGGCTTTTGTAAATGGTTCACAGGTTATATACGAGGTGCGGCTAGAAAAAAACCGGACTGATGCTGGAAAAAACATTTATTTACAATTATTTACAATTTCATGTTATCTCCTTTAATGTACTCTCCTCCTCGGTCTCTACACTGCTCCATACAAATTTTCCACTGTTCATAGCAATGCTGCAGATCATTTTCGGTAAGTCCATACATTACTTCCGTCGCTTTTTCTTTTACTGCTTCAACAGTCTCAAATCTAGTTCCTTTCAAAGCTGACTTGACTTTAGGGAAAAGAAAAAAGTCACAGGGGGCCAAATCAGGTGAGTAGGGTGGATGATCTAAGATGGGAATGTTGTGTTTTGCCAAAAACGTCTTCACTGACAACGCACTGTGAGCTGGGGCATTGTCTTGGTGAAGGATCCATGACTTTTTTCTCCACAAATCGTTCCGTTTTCTCCGTACTCGCTCACGTAGGGTAGCCAGGACGCTAATGTAGTAATGCTGATTCACTGTTTGTCCCTCTGGTACCCAATCAATGTGCACAATCCCTTTGATGTAAAAAAAAAAACAATCATCATTGCCTTGAATTTCGATTTTGACATTCGTGCTTTTTTTGTCGTGGAGAACCAGGAGTTTTCCAATGCATCGATTGGCGTTTAGTTTCGGGATCGTAAGTAAAAAACCACGATTCATCGCAAGTAATAACATTTTGTAAGAAGGTGGGATCACTTTCAATGTTTTCCAGGATGTCAGAACAAATCATTCTTCGGCGTTCCTTCTGTTCAGTTGTGAGACACTTTGGAACCATTTTTGAACACACTTTGTTCATGTCGAAACTTTCATGAAGAATCTGCCTAACACTTTCCTTGTCAACTCCTGTTAACTCAGACACTGCTCTGATTGTTAAACGGCGATCTTGTCGAACAAGTTTACCGATTTTTTCAATGTTTGCGTCAGTTTTTGCTGACAATGGTCTGCCAGTGCGAGTGTCATCACTGGTGTCTTCGCGGCCATCTTTAAATCGTTTAAACCACTCAAACACTTGTGTTCGCGATAAACAATCATCGCCGTACACTTGTTGTAACATTACAAACGTTTCACTTGCAGATTTTCCTAGTTTGAAACAAAATTTGATGTTAACACGCTGTTCTTTCTGTACACTCAACATTTTCCGACGCACAGACAAAACGTCAACTACTTAAAACAGATGCCACGGGCAGACTGAGTGCAGGAGGCAGATGAAACTCGAGCAGTAGGCGGAGCGAGAGTCACGTGACAGGCCACGCGACTTTCAGCCTTATTGCATTCGTTTTATTGTTTCACCAGTACTAGTCCGGTTTTTTTCTAGCCACACCTCGTATGAGAGAGTTGATACTTTCACACTTCCCATTTTTATGTTTTCCGTTGAAATCGTTATTTCTGATGGTGAAACACACTTTATAAAGTAACTTTCCTAAATCATTTATAAAAGATAAAGTACTATAAATGAAATAAACGTAAGGAGACATCCAAAACCTGTATGACTACACCACTAATTACAGAAAGGAGGATTGGAGACACTTGGAGAAGTATGGCAAAAATAAAGTATATCTTGGTCATAAAATACCATGTAACTCATGGCCAATCTTCACTCGTATTCTGTACGGTATTATTCCGTTTGCTAATAATCGCCCAAAGCTGGGAGAGGGAGCTTACATCGATTACGTGCTGTCGCCTATCTGGATACTGTTCCTCCTGCAAACGTAGTGCAGGTTACACAAAACGAATCGGTAGGGGAAGGTGAATCACCATTTCGGATAGGTCGGTAACTAAGATAATTCGTAGCAATAAATGAGAGCCTGGATCAGATTTTGATCTAATACGCAGTTTCGATGTATCTGGAAGTTTCACATCAGCATAAGAGTCATGAGCAGAGCGAAAGATTCGATCTGGAACATCATCTGCGTTTAGTGTCGGAAAGGTATTAACATCGCAACGTACTTCCTGCAATGTTAAATGGAGTGTTCCGGTATAAGTTGTAACAATTTGGTGAAAGCTATAGCATACCGAACTGTATGCTAATGCCTCATTTCACAAGAGAATCTGTTGTATCAATGTTCAGTCAAGTTTTTTTAATGTGTTTTGTTAAGAAAAGGCATCGTTGCTAATAAATCACATAAATATTGTAAAACAGGATGTCTTATTGATATGGAAGTGACTGGGGCTTCAAAATACATTCAGTACTACAAGGGGCTACACTGGAGCTGTTCATCATATGACAAAACAGGGTTTTCAATAACAGTTTAGTGACCTGTGCTGCGTACTTGGCTATGAAACAAACGAATGGTCAACACTGTTACTGTAAAGCATGTTTATATGCGGAGGAGGTCTCTGTTTGAATTTCTTCTAAAATAGAAACGTTGTGGCGACCATTCAGAACAGTTTTTTTGGTTACTGAAAGCCAGGACGTCGACAAGTCCCCTGGTGAATTGTGGGGAACAAATATTCTGTAATGTTTGCTGCGCGGGTACAGAAATGCTATACACAGAGGTGACAAGTCATGAGACACAGAAATCATCATAAACAAATGGCGGTAGTATCGTGTACTCAACATATAATATCGCGTACTCAAGGTATAAAAGAGCAGTGCATTGTCAGAGCTGTCATTTGCACTCAGGTGACCCATGTGGAAAGGTTTCTGACGTGATTATTGCCGCATGACGAGAATTAACAGACTTTGTATGCGTAATGGTATTTGGAGCTAAGGGACATACCATTTCGGAAATTGTTAGAGAATTCAATATTCCGAGATCCACAGTGTCAAACGTGAGCCGAGAATACCAAATTTCAGGCATTACCTTTCACCACATCACACGGACAACGCAGTGGCCGACGGTCTTCACTTAAAGACCGATTGCAGCGGTGTTTGCCTACAGTTGTCAGTGCTAACAGACAAGCAGCACTGCGTGAAACAACGTGAAAGTCAACGTGGGACGTGCATGGACGTATCCGTTATGACAGTGCGGCGAAATGTGGCATTAGTGGGCTACGGTAGCAGGCGAGTGACTCGAGACCTTTTGCTAACAGCACGACATCGCCTGCAGCGCCTCTCCTGCGTTCGTGACCATATCTGTTGGACCCTAGACGACTGTAAAACCGTGGCCTGGTCAGATGAGTCTCGGTTCCATCTGATAGGAGCTGTTGGTGGGGCTCGAGTGTGACGCAGACCCCACGAAACCATTGACCCAAGTTCTCAACAAAGGACTGTGTAAGCTGGCTGTGGCTCCATAATGGTGTGAGCTGTGTTTACACGGAATGGGCTAGGTCCTCTTGTCCAACTGAACCGATCATTGACTGGAAACGGTTATGTTCGACTCCTTGCAGACCATTTGCAGCCATTTACGGACTTCATGTTCCCAAATAACGATAGAATTTTTATGGATGACAAAATGTCTTGTCACCGGGCCACAATTATTTGAAATTTATTTGAAGAACATTCTGAACAATTGAAGTGAATCATTTGGCCACCCAGACCGCCCGACATGAGTCCCATCGAAAATTTGTGGGGCATAATCGAGAGGCCAGGTCGTGTACAAAATCCTGCACCGACATCACTTTGTCCATTATGGACGGCTCACAGCATGGCACAGTATTTGTGTAGGTGACTTCTAGCAACTTGTTGAGTGCATGCCACGTCGAATTATTACGCACTGGCGAGCAAAAGGAGGTCCTACACAATGTTATGAGGTATCCCACGGCTTTAGCCATCTCGTGTGCGGCCACTGTTACCACGTAGCCATGTGAAGGGCCTATTGAGATATCTTATATGAGCGAGCATTGTGAGGTGAATAAAGTTCCGGTTCAAAACTTTTGATCCCTTAAAGATATTTGTAATCTCTTTTCACTAGACCGACAGTGAGCTTCACATGATGTATGCACCGCATCTACATACCAACGTAGCTTTATAATTTGTTAATAGAAAAATGGTATTTCTGAGCGAAATGTATGAAATAAGTTTATTATTATAACTCTTTTATAAGGCTGACAAGAAATTACGGAGTAAAAAATAATAGAAAGTGGGGTTTTCTGTGCTGCTACGACTGTTTGAATGGGATGCCGTTCAGAAATTCACCTTTCACTTCGCGGAAACTAGCGCCTATGCAAGCGACACGTGATATTTACGACGTTCTGAACTGAAACTTGTGCCGCAGAGACAAGACATACTGTATGAAGTGTGTGCTGCCCCTTGACCGAAAATGTAGTGAAACTACTCACAACGCGGATCATATTTATTATAAGGAAGGCTGCGGTTGTTTTACAGCGTATCGTTTGTAAAATCTCCCACATAATCTGATCTTTCGTGACAGTGCAAGTTTGCGGGAGAGAGACACGCGCCAGTCAGATGCCGCAACTAAAGCAGAAAAATCCCTGGACTTGATGTCATTTTACTCCTTAACTTCTTGTTAGGCCTTGTATCCCATAATTAATCTCATAAAAATCTGCTGTTTTGGCGTATAACATTTCATGTTTCCATTTCAAAACAAAACTGAAGCCTAATCTCCAAAATTAATGAAAATTCAAAATCATGTTTCTCTTAGTGATTTCCCGTTCCTGATTAATGTTCACACCGACCACAGACGACTCCTATAGTAACGAACACCTCATCACCTTTCGAGCGAGTTCGTGGAGTGGGTAAGGCATTGGACTGGCATTCGCGAGCAGCAGGGCACAAACCCCGTTCAGCCACCCAGATTTAGATTTTCCATTGTTCCCCTTAATCGAACAAGACGAATTTTGGTACGGTCTGGCCAATTTATTCCCCACACTTGTCCTTTTCGAGCTTCTCCACTAACCTCATTGTCTGTGGGACGTTAAGCTTTAATACTCCTTCTCTCATCAGCTTTTGTACATCATCTTGAAAAAAATCGAAGCAATTATGGAAACAATAGAAACAACAGTCTTTCCCACTTCACAACGAATTCAATCATGTATTTTTGAGAAGAATAATGGCAATAAATTCATAGGACGCGAAAGCTGGTATTTCTTTCGACTGTCTGTGAATAGTTATCATGGCCACAAGGGAGAAGTGAGAAGAGGAGGGAGTTAAGTAATTTTATGAAATGAGGATAGTGTTCCTTCGCCAAATAGAAGAGACATATTTTCTAATATCTCCATGGAATTCCTTGACCTGCCAACTGAAACTGCATCTTGTCCCTAAATCTAAGCTAAATTTGTATGAAGCAGATTATTCTTGAAACGAGACACTGGTGGTAGCAACACAAGGCATGAAAACAGTGGAGACATAACTTTACATTTAACGAAATGTATACGTGGTGACTGGCTTGTTGAAAAACCTCAAAATATGGTTCTCTCGTGACCTCTAGGTCATCAGTGATCTCAATATTCCTATATAGAGAAATAATTTCAGATTTTACCTCTGTCACCATGATGCGGACTTTCTGATGGGTGACCAACAGACGGGCTGATCGGCGTCAGTGCTCCACGGTGTACCCGGCTTGCTCTTTATCTCATCATAGCTGTCTCATCCATGAGCAGATATGGTTTTACACATACCTCCTCTTCGAAGCATTTTCTCGTTGACTACTTCATCTGTGCAGTCTGCCTAGTGCACCAAATCTCAAATGAATCACGTCTCATACTCTCTACAGTTTCCATGGGCAATGTTCTTCTGTCGTGTAATGTGGCATTCGATACATACACTCCTGGAAATTGAAATAATAACACCGTGAATTCATTGTCCCAGGAAGGGGAAACTTTATTGACACATTCCTGGGGTCAGATACATCACATGATCACACTGACAGAACCACAGGCACATAGACACAGGCAACAGAGCATGCACAATGTCGGCACTAGTACAGTGTATATCCACCTTTCGCAGCAATGCAGGCTGCTATTCTCCCATGGAGACGATCGTAGAGATGCTGGATGTAGTCCTGTGGAACGGCTTGCCATGCCATTTCCACCTGGTGCCTCAGTTGGACCAGCGTTCGTGCTGGACGTGCAGACCGCGTGAGACGACGCTTCATCCAGTCCCAAACATGCTCAATGGGGGACAGATCCGGAGATCTTGCTGGCCAGGGTAGTTGACTTACACCTTCTAGAGCACGTTGGGTGGCACGGGATACATGCGGACGTGCATTGTCCTGTTGGAACAGCAAGTTCCCTTGCCGGTCTAGGAATGGTAGAACGATGGGTTCGATGACGGTTTGGATGTACCGTGCACTATTCAGTGTCCCCTCGACGATCACCAGTGGTGTACGGCCAGTGTAGGAGATCGCTCCCCACACCATGATGCCGGGTGTTGGCCCTGCGTGCCTCGGTCGTATGCAGTCCTGATTGTGCCGCTCACCTGCACGGCGCCAAACACGCATACGACCATCATTGGCACCAAGGCAGAAGCGACTCTCATCGCTGAAGACGACACGTCTCCATTCGTCCCTCCATTCACGCCTGTCGCGACACCACTGGAGGCGGGCTGCACGATGTTGGGGCGTGAGCGGAAGACGGCCTAACGGTGTGCGGGACCGTAGCCCAGCTTCATGGAGACGGTTGCGAATGGTCCTCGCCGATACCCCAGGAGCAACAGTGTCCCTAATTTGCTGGGAAGTGGCGGTGCGGTCCCCTACGGCACTGCGTAGGATCCTACGGTCTTGGCGTGCATCCGTGCGTCGCTGCGGTCCGGTCCCAGGTCGACGGGCACGTGCACCTTCCGCCGACCACTGGCGACAACATCGATGTACTGTGGAGACCTCACGCCCCACGTGTTGAGCAATTCGGCGGTACGTCCACCCGGCCTCCCGCATGCCCACTATACGCCCTCGCTCAAAGTCCGTCAACTGCACATGCAGTTCACGTCCACGCTGTCGCGGCATGCTACCAGTGTTAAAGACTGCGATGGAGCTCCGTATGCCACGGCAAACTGGCTGACACCGACGGCGGCGGTGCACAAATGCTGCGCAGCTAGCGCCATTCGACGGCCAACACCGCGGTTCCTGGTGTGTCCGCTGTGCCGTGCGTGTGATCATTGCTTGTACAGCCCTCTCGCAGTGTCCGGAGCAAGTATGGTGGGTCTGACACACCGGTGTCAATGTGTTCTTTTTTCCATTTCCAGGAGTGTATGTTTCCAGAAGATATTCCTAATTTAAAGATCTTACAAAGGAACTCTCCCTGTAACTAAATTAATTTACCATCTATAGAAGTCTGATTCCAATATTATTATACATGTTAGTTTGCTCCTACTCTAATGCAGACTATTGGCTGTGCTATTACTGTTTCTGTGGTCTTCAATCCGAAAACTGCTTTGCTGCAGCTTTCCACTCTAGCCCATTTTGTGAAACCCCCTTTATATCTCTTTACTCTAGTCGATTATTAGTGTCCCTCTATAATTTTTGCTCCGCACGTATCTCTCCATTATCAAATTGACGATTACTTGATTCCTCAAGAGGTTTTGTATGAAGATATGTCTTCTTTTAGTCAAATTGTACCATAAATTCCTTATAAATTCGTTTTCACCTTTATTCCCTTCGATATCTTGTCATTAGTTACCCGATATACCCATCTAATCTTCTGTCTTCTTCTGTAGCGCCACATTTCGAAAGCTTGTAAACTCTTCTGTTGTATGAACTGCTTGTCATCCACGTTTCACTCCCGTATAAAGTTGCACTCCACACAAATACCTTAAGGAAAGACGTTCTAATGCTTAAATTTATATTAAATGTCAATAAATTATTCTTTTTCAGAAAATGCTTTTCCCGCTATTGCCGGTCTGCGTTTTACATTATCTCTACTTCGGCTATCGTCAGTCTTTTTCCCTCCATACAGCAAAACTCATGTGTTAAATTTGCTGTCTTATTTTCTAATCTAATTCCCTCAGGATCGTCTGTTTTAATTAGACCACATTCCACTAAGTCGTTTTATTTTTATTGACATTCCTCTCACAACCGCTTTCCGGGATACTACCCGTTCCATTCAACTGATCTTCCAATTCGTTTGCCGTGTGTGACAGCGTTTCAACGTTCTCAGCAAACAGCTATCAGCTGTAATAGTAAAATCTAACCTTTACTGATATTGTTTAGTTGCTTCCTCTAGATCGCCTCGACTTGCTTTGTCTTTGTACTTCCGCAGTTAGTGCTCGCTTAAGGCACCATCCTTAATATAAGCTTACAATGCTCAAGTCATAACATCCAATACTGACGGGAGATTCGAATGATGAGCAACAGCCTCTGATGGGTAACGGTGCTTGGCGAATGAGCTGACACCGGGACGAGGCTAGCCACTGCACAGTACATGGGCTCTTTCCGTAGAGCAGAGAATGATGAGCACCATCAGATAAAACGAATGCAAGTCGCTGTCTGGGTGCGCTCGTCTTGTGCGTGTTTCTTGGAACGTCTCACACGCTTTCTGGCTCAGGAGACGGCTAACAAGAAGACTTGGTTGCATTCAAGGCATTGGCAGCGATTCGTTACTTGTTTTTTTTTTTTTTGTGCCCTCCCGTAAGTTAAACTTAATCTTGACGCACGTGACTCAAAGATGTTTTGATGTCCAAAGCATAAAAATTCTGCAAATACAGCAAGAGGGGTTAGGGTTTGTGATATCGTTGACTTCGAGGTCATTAGATACGGAATGCTAGGTCTGCCAGACGATAACAAGGGATGAAACGAATGTGACCTAATGATGAAAATCGTCATATTCTGTGCACAGTATCGTTACACACTGAGGTGACAAAAATCGTGGGATAGCTCCTGATATCGTATCGGATCTCCTTTTGCCCGGCGTAGTGCAGCAACATGACGTGGCATGGACTCAACAGGTCACTGGGAGTCCCCTGCAGACATACTGAATCATGCTGTCTCTATAGCCGTCCATAACTGAGACAATGTTGCCGGTGCACGATTTTGTACACGAATTGACCTCTCGATTAAGTCCCATAAATTTTCGATGCCATTCATGACGGGCGATCTGTGTGACCAAATCACTCGCTCGAATTATCCACAATGTTCTTCAAACCAGTCACCAAGAACTGTGGCCCGGTGACACGGCGCTACGTCATCCATAAAAATTCAATCGTTGTTTGGGAACATGAAGTCCATGAATGGCTGCAAATGGTCCCCTAGTGGTCAGACATAACCATTTCCACTCAATGATCCAATACATTCCAAATAAACCAAGTTCACACCATTAGGAAGCCACCACCAGCTGGCACAGTGCCTTGTTGACAACTTGGGTCCATGGCTTCGTACAGTCTGCATCATTCTCGAACCCTACCAACAGCTCTTACCAATTGAAATCGGACCTTACCTGACCACGCTACAATTTTCCAGTCGTGTAGGGTCCTACTGATATGGTCACGAAACCAAGAAAGGCTCTGCAGACTATGTTACGCTGTTAGCAAAGGTACCCGCATAGGTCGTTTGCTGCCATAGGTCACTAATGCCAAATTTCGCTCCACAGTCCTAACGGCCACACTCCTCGTATGTCCTACGTTGACTTCTGCGTTGTTTCACGCGGTGCTGTTTTTCTGTTAGCACTGACAACTCTACGCATACGCCACTGCTCTCGGTCGTTAAGTGAAGACCATCCGTCATTGCGTTGTCCGTGATGAGAGGTAATGATTGAAATTCTGAATTCACGGCACACTCTTGACACTGTAGATCTCGGAATATTGAATTCCCTAACAATTTCCGAAATAGAATGTCTAATACGTCCAGCTCCAACTACCATTCCGCGGTCAAAGTCTGTAAATTCCCTCGTGTAGCTATAATCACATCGTAAACTTTTCATATGAATCACCCGAGTGCAAATGACAGCTCTGCCAATCCACTGCATTTTATATCTTGAGTACGCGATACTACCGCCATCTGTACACATGTATGTCGCTGTGCCATGACTTTTGGTACCACAGTGTAAATGAGATTCAAGAAAGTGGATTTCAAGGTACGTGTCTGAACGAGGCTAAGAGCCGTACGTCCTACAGGCGTGGTCATTAGAGGCGGAGCACCACATCGATTTGGCACGATTTGGGTAATTAATTATATGCGATCTTCCTCCTGGAAGCCACCCGGATAGCCGCTCCTATTAGCACGCCGCTTCCGGGATTCGGCTACGTTCACGACTAGGGCCGGGGTGCTGCCCAGCCTAGCTGCCTTTTTTAGGTGGTTTCCAATATCCACCTCAGTTACACGACTCTCAAAAACAAAACGTTCGCACACCTTCATATGGATAACACTACACGCAGACAGTTGGGGTGGCGATGGGAAGGGCATGCTGTCACACCTTAAATTAACCATGCGAAATCCCATAATCATGCCGACTCCTCGTAGATGCGTGACAGTGGCGCAAGAAAAAGACCTTCCTCACTGAACTCCCGAATACACAGGACGATTCAACTGTCCTTACCTCTCTCGTTTTATGCAACACACAATGTCATATCTGGCCTCCACAAAGCACACGCGAAACTTTCATATTCTCTTGCTCACTAAACGAAGCTACTAGTCATATAGAAAAAAAGGGCAATATCTTTTAGTAGTAAATTTAATGCAGTTAAATTTTCCTTTGCGATACGTTCGCTGGAGGCCAAGATTTTAGAGACAGTCAAGAGAAACGTACAAAGGGACCATCAAACGCACCTCCACCCCACGCTCATCCCTCAGCAGTCAGAGTTTCTAGTTTGTTGTTCGTGACACTCGCACCCAACACTGTACAAAAATTTTCAACAACTCGAACTATTCTCAATGTTCGACCTTTGTGACTCTGTTGATTGAGCTGTTACGCCACCAGCATAGTCGGCTACTTCGTTAACATTATTAATTTAAACGTGCCCTGAGGGTATTGGATGAACAACGACTTTTGTAAACGTTACGCTGTAACTAGTTACGATGAAAATTCGATCCCAATTTAAACTTTACAAGCACAGTAGTGTCGTAGCCTAAAGACCAGACGAATACAACGACGTAATTGTTTATTTTGTGCCGTTAAATCACAAAATTATTAGGTAAAATTTGCACTAAAGTCAGTTTCACAATTTTTAAGCGCGCGACTAAGCTAATGGTGTAATAAGGGCAGTCAATAGAGACCAAAAAAATTCGAATGTGAAAAAAATTCGTGCATTCGCAAATATCTGTACTGTGGTAGGAGGAAGTGCCATGAGCAACGTACTAGAAATCCTGATTGGCGAGGGATGAATGTGGGATAGAGGCGCGTTCGAAGGTGACATTTGGTTGTTTTTCTTAAATAAGCGGATAACTGTTGCCTCCGTCGGGAACGTATCGCAGTACAAAATTCATCTTCATCAAATTCCCTACAAAAATACCCTGTTCATTGCTTCTGTATGACTAATAGTATGCGCTTAGAGAACGAGAGAATATGAAAATCCCTCGCCTGATTTATGAAGACCAGCTATAACATTGTGGGATGCATAAAATGACAGCGGTAGGGGCAAATGAATCACCCTACATTTAGGAAAACGACGGGAAACCTAAAACTAAATGGTCGGACCGAGACTGAATCGTGATTCTCACGCATCAACTCCAGTTTCTGAAGTAATGTAATCCCTCGTTCAGTACTCTGCGAATCAGCAACAGACTGCCATGCTTACACTTTACGGGCACCGTCTACCATGCAAAAAACCAGGAGGAAAATCGACACAGTACTAAAACATCTAACGGATCTTGGGGGATACAGAGAAATTATTCAGTCGAGTCAGTATGCATAATAAATGGAAACCTTTGCTTCAGACAGTTTTGACAAAGGGCAGAATGTGACCGCCCGACAGGTGGGAGCTAGTTTCATGAAAACTTTGAGGCTAATGTATGTTCAGATGTGGCCTTCATTAGTAACTACTTGAGGTCGATAAGTGACACTGACACTTCTAACATTCACTAACTGAGAAACCTGGCTTTGCCCGGGTATTTATTTATTCTAGTCTTCTATTAGTCCATTTCCTCCCCCCTCCTATCTCTGTCCATCTCCTACTTCCACCTTCCTCTGTCCATCTCTTTTCGCACCCTGTTTGTGTCCATATCCTCCTGTCTCTGTCCACCTTTTCCTCCCCCCCTCTCTCCCCTCTCTCTCTACCTGTCCCCTCTCTCTTTATCCACCTCCATTCCCCTATCCATAACTCCACCCTTCCCTCCCTACATCCATCTCCATCACCCCCTCTCTATGCCCACTTCCTCCATCTCACACTCTCTCTGTCCATTACCCACTCCCCTATCTTTGTCGGTCTCCTCCTCCTCCTATGTGTGCCTATTTCTTATAGGTACACATACTTGTGTGCTGTAGAACGATATAGTCTCCAGTGGTATATGGACCTATTGTCTGCGAAATATGTTGTGAATAGAATTAGTAGCAACGGAGTAATAAATTTAAACGTCTTGAATGATGGGGTAATTTTTGATGCACTCACTATTTGTGAAACCATATCTCCTGAATTAAACGTCGTACAATGTTGTCATTTTTCTAGCACTTTCGGTGACATATGTGAATACTGTTAAAAATATGTCACAAATGCAGTTAGTAGTAAAGAACAAATAAGTTGCAGCGTCATACGTCATGTGGCAGTTTTACTGCATGAACAGGGAAAATGTACTAAGCGACAAACTTTTGACCTTTTCATCATTTTTGGAGGTCGTCAGTGAGAAAAAGTTTCGTAAAGGTTTGAAATTCATTGATTGATTTATTCACTCATTGCACTGCTTTTTCCATTCTTCCCTTTGTCACTAAAAAGAAACTAACGTTCGAACCCACGACGAGTCTTGCTTTACATATCCCTACCAATTAGTAGCGCCACCAGTGGCGAATTCCAGAACATACCAAAAAGGTTTCGAATGGTCCACAATGTTCCAGAACATTCCACAACATTCGACAGCGTTCTGGAATGTTCCACGAAGATCTGGAATGTTCAGGGATGTTCCCAAACATCCTGCAATATTCCAGAATGTCCCAGACTGTTTCCGAACTTTCCCATTCCCAACCATCCCGAATCATTGTGGAACATTCTGGAATGTTGTGGAATTCTCTCGAATACTCTCGAATGTTCTAGAAATGTCTAGACGCCGAAACTTCCCACCCCGTATATCTTCAAAAGCACGCCCTTCAGGTAAAAATGTTCAAATGTGTGCGAAATCTTATGGGACTTAACTGCTGAGGTCATCAGTCCCTAAGCTTACACACTACTTAACCTAAATTATCCTAAGGACAAACACACCCATGCCGGAGGGAGGACTCGAACCTCCGCCGGGACCACCCGCACAGTCCATGACTGCAGCGCCCTTGACCGCTCGGCTAATGCCGCGCGGCCCTTCAGGTAAAAACGGGAACCTTCTTTATCGTTGTGGTGACAGAGGGCTACCACACCATATAACTCCCTCGATCGTACTGGGGCTCGTTTCTGAGCTTTAACGGCACGCACGTTGTACGCTTATTTTTATAATATATATTGATTTAGGAGTGGGACAAACCTAACTATTCTGAAAACGTGACCGTCTGCTACGTGGCTGCTCTGTAAATCAGAAAGGTGTGTTACTTGTGAGACAAGAAAACGGAAGAAGAGAGAGAGAGAAAAAATTTGAAAAAAGGATAAAGAAAGTGCAGTGCTGAAGAAGACTCCCGAGTTTCGGAGCTGTTCGTTTCTTACAAGCAGTGCATTGTACCAGACTACCACAACAGCTGTTCCAGCTCTTACACAAACGTGGTACAGGAATTACATACTTCTATGAGACATCTCGTGCACTCGTTTCTGTCAGTGTAACAGTTTGCAGACAGTTTGCATCATCGCCTCCATTGCAGTTATTTTACGGTCCCAACGCAGAGCAAGTGTAGCCACAATGTTTCTATCAATCAGTATAAGTTATCGACTTATTCAAGGAATTTTTAAGAAATATTGTTCTCTTTAAAGAAAAATAAATCACGACTGCAGCAAGATCACTCCTAGTGTTTGTGTCTGTCGGTCAAGGTCTGTACGAAAATTGTTTTGCCAAAATGCACTGAAGCAGCCAGAAACTATTAATACTGCAGCAATTGCTTTTCTTCCTCAATTGTGTAGTAAACCGGTGCTTTGCTCTTCATGCCTTGCTCCGGGCAATATTTAGTAAAGTATTCACAAACTGAGTGTTAACTGCTTGCTCCACGGTAACTACAAGTTGAAATTACTTTTCTCATTTTTAGGTTTATCGTGTTTATTAATTACGCTACAGCTATTTTTTTTTCAAAAATTCATTAAAAAGAAACGATCTTGTACCGAAAATCATTACAGATAGTAATTGTTAATGACTGCTTTGTTAGTCAATGACGATGAGTAACCAGGAGGTGAAAGATAGATTGGTTAAAGAGTTTAACATTCTGTCGACATGAAAATCGTTAGATACGGCGAACTACTTCAGATGAAGGATAGGATAGGCAAGCACCAGTGTCCTTTTTACGTGAATAATACAAGAATGCGTTCAAAGCTAGTAATAAGAATCGCGGAAAGGAATGCAATTAGCCAAGCAGCCATTTGACGAAAAGTATCAGAAATATACATTAAGCTCTCAAGTCTAACTGTGAACACGAACTGATGCTGATTATGCTTTGCAAGAAAGAGTATTGGAGTCAAGTTAAACTGCCTCCGACAATTAATCTCAACCGGTATAGGTCCAGTTTTATACTCGTGGTCTAGGAGTAGGGTTATGTTATGGTCGCCGGAGGGCCTTATATGCAGGCATCGTTTCAGAACGCGCCACACATTTGTTTGAGGAAGTTGAAGTTCCTAACCTGCCTGTTTTGTAGACTTCCGAGGGCTCCTTGTCAACGCATCTCGGATACGTTCGACGTTTTCCTCAGAAGTGCGTGGCCGACCAGTGCTCTTCCCTTTGCATAGGAAACCAACTACCAAGAATTTTGTACGCCAGTCATAAATGTGCTTGCTGAATCGATGGTGGAGTGCGCCTTGCACTTGATCAATTGGTTGACTTCGTGTAAATTCCGGGATACAAAATGATGCCTCTTGTGGCGTAATTGCCCTGTTGCTACAAACGGTGCAACTGTGTCAAAAGTTTCAACCTTTCTCTACCCTGTGACAAGCACAAGGTTTTTCTATCTTTTATAATTTGTCTGTAATAAACAACTGAAATCTGTTCTTTCTTTGAATCGCCCGCTACAGTACAAAACGATAACTGTTTACAACTTGTCACATTGGTGCAGGCAAAGTCAGAACGAACAGTTTGATATAGGATATCTGCGGTCTACCGAGCAGCGAAATCAAACTGGCCTTCAAAAGCTACCCGCGATGTTTTGAGTACCCTCTCGCTCTTTTACGCCACTGGCTCAGACAGCTATTTCGTTAACATTATAGCTTTAAGCTTTTTCGTTAGAGTAGTGAAAGAAAAAGCACTTTCGTAAGCGTTATGCATAAACTAATTACCTTTACTGTGCGATATGACCATAACACCAACAAGCCCAGTAGCTTCCTAGTAAGAAGGCCAAACAAACAAAACGAATTAAAGGTTAATTTTTGTTGCTAAAATTCACGATATTTTGAAGAAAAATTTACACAAATATCTATTTTGCATTTTGCAAGTGCAAGAACAACGGTATTTCAATATTCAACTACTATTTTAGCCAAAATCTCGCGCGGCGCACACGCGTTGTAGCTTTTGAAGGCCAGTTTGAGGCTGTTTGCCGGCTTGACAGGTCGCAGGTATCCCATACCAGTTTGTTCGCCTCGACTTCAGCTATGCCACTCCTGCACGTTGCTAACAGTTATCGTTTAGTTCTTGTATAGTTTTACAAAAAAAAGTGTTAAATTGTTTCCGAACTCCTGAAAGATACGGTTAAGTTATCTTCAAATTTTCGATGGATGCCTAAGTTCGTAGGAGTTCTCCCATTAGTTTAATAAACACAACAGATACACATAACAGAATCTTTGGTCATCAATAATACATTCTCCTTCACTAATTACAGCAGTCTGCCAATGTTGGGGCAACTTTTAAATTTCGCGATTTTAGAAATCACTTGTTTTTGAGACGAAGAACTCGTCGAGCCATGTTCGGAGCGTATTTTCATTCGGAAAGGAAGTTCTTTAAAAGTTCTTCAACAGGGAGCAGAAAGCATGAAAATCTGAGGGCGCAGGATCAGGCAAATAACGTGGGTGCGGAATGAATTCACAACCCTGTTCCTGTAGGCCTATAGTGTTTTTTGTCAGTCTAACAGAATGGGGGCGGGCTTTATCGTGGAGTAGCATCTCTCCACACAGTATTCCTTGACGTTGTTCTTGGACCGCGTCTGCAAGATGTCTCAGTTGTTGACAGTAAATGTCAGCAGTGATGGTTACACTACGGGGAACGACTTTGTAGTACACTACACCGTCGCTTTTCCACCAGATGCATAAGATTTTTTTCTTTTTTTTTTCGTGGAGGCACACGGGTCTTTTTACGTGGAGTTGCTGCCTTGTCTGGGCTCAACCGTTCCTTTGTTTTCCTTACGTCAGCATAAAGACATATTTCCGTCACTAGTAACGATACAGGAAAGTATGGTCGGTGATGCTCACGAGCCAGTTGATGACGATCCAGCAGAGAGGCATATATAAATTTATATATTTTTGCGATTTTGGCTTAGGGCATGCGGTACCCTTACACTCAATTTTTGAACCTTCCTCAATGCATGAAATGTCGCAAGATGGTAGAATGATCACTGTCCATCACATTTGCCAGTTCTTGAGAACACTGACATATATCATTGTGAATAAATGCATTTAAACGATCTTCATCAAACCCCGTCGACGCGTAAGTCGCCGAAGTGGCGTCAAATCGAAAGACCTGCACCAGGCGAACGGTCTACCCGACGGGAGGCCCTAGCCACACGACATTTCCATTTTTTATCAAACCCCGAAGGTCTTCCTAAATGTGGAGATTCAGTAAAGTCAAAACAGTCCTCCCTGAAACGAGAAAACCATTTTCATGCCTTGCTGTGTCCAATGACATTATCCCCACACAGAAGAACATGTCGGAAATGTTACGATTTCTCCACTTGGCGCTCCACTTACTCGCGTCCACAGCTCCATTTACTATCTCCAAATGACAAAACGACATTATATAAATTCAGATAGCGACAGCAACCTTCAAATAAAAATGGCACTCGATAAATAAACCTGCCGGCCGCTGGTGGCCGAGCGGTTCTGGCGCTACAGTCTGGAACCGCGCGACCGCTACGGTCGCAGGTTCGAATCCTGCCTCGGGCATGGATGTGTGTGTTGTCCTTAGGTTAGTTAGGTTTCAGTAGTTCTAAGTTCTAGGGGACTTATGACCTCAGCAGTTGAGTCCCATAGTGCTCAGAGCCATTTGATAAATAAACCCATGATGATGATGATGAGGTCCCATACTCCGAGGAGCGTAGGGGACGAAGCGGAAGACCCGCACCGCTGTACTAGGCGAGGTCCTCGAGGTGGTTTGCCATTGCCTTCCTCCGAACGTAATGGAGATGAATGATGATGATGATGAAGACACAACAACACCCAGTCATCTCGAGGCAGGAAAAATCCCTGACCCCGCAGGGAATCGAACCCGGGACCCCGTGCGCGGGAAGAGAGAACGCTATCGCTAGACCACAAGCTGCATAGCAACGAGAATACTAACATGCCAAGTAAAAACGCTACGAAAGTACGCACCAACCTAGTAGTTTTGCAACTCCACGCATCTACCTTACCAACACGGGATTCTGATGTATTAAGAATGTCTCCGCGATAAACCATCACATTACTTTCCTGTGTATGTCGCAAGGCCCACATCGGTCCGGCTTATGATTTACGTCCGTGTACAAAAATACATTAAAGCGTCATTAGCGCTCACCACAAGCGATGCAACAGTTTTCAAACCCTCAATTACTGTGTTTTTATGTCTAAAAGGTAACAAACATAGCGTCCATCCCACTGAGACTTTCTATCCATCTGAATATTTGGTTACGAAAATATCACGCTCATTCACGCTATGTTCCCACAACAGCGCGCAGTTGCCACATCTTGAATATCTCGTTCAGCTACTCAGCTACTGCAGTTTCCCCGGGTTACCTTTTCAGTTTAGTTTAAGTTGACGTAAGTAATCTACTAAAGTTTGTCTCTAGTTTCATCCAGTGTGATAATTCAGTCATTTGGAAATGTAATGTCAAAGAAAACACTAAAATTATTTCCGAAATCTATCTGAAACTCCATGATGAAAACGATTTAGAACGCGTTCAGCACGTTGGCACACCGTACCTCCATAGGCGGTAAATTACAAAAAATTTCAAATTGTGTCACACATTAGAAAGGTATTTTCATACCATAAACATTTCCATGATTTAGTTGTCGAACACATGTGGAGGTTGCTTCTTGGAGAAAGAGCTCCCTTAGTACGGCATGTAACATAGTGAGAAGTCAACGCGTGATACTGTATTGCTTCACTTTTAGCATACAAATTAAGTGCAGTCTAGCGTGGCATTCATTACACGTGAACAAGTAGGCGGAACAAACAACACAGTTCCTGTAGATTATGAGGGGCTGTTTTCTATGTTCTAAGATCATGCTCAATGACTTCTATGATCCTTTAATACATATGAAATCAACTGTGTGTCTAAGGCCAGGATCTGGAAACAAGCATCTCCTCAGAACAGACTAGTGTGATTACCACTTTGTGACAAGGCCATTTGTCTTGCTGGGGAACGTTACGTCCACCGAGAAATATCCTAGGCATTTATGAAAGGCAAGACCAACAACGCACTTTAAACTTACACGAAAACAAAGACAGGCCCCAGAGATGTTGAGGTTCATGTCCTAGTAACAACATAATGCTACCGCGAGCAGGAGTTCTCCTATAATTTGATGTTAACCCGGCAGGTGATGCAACAGATGTGGTTCAGCTGAAAATCTCTACTGGAACCGTAACGTGGCAATCTCGTTCGTGTGACAAGAGCTCACGTAAGGGTCGTCTGCTGCGAAGTCCCACTTCGAATAGCGTTCCATGAACTGCGTGCTCCGAACGATATCGGGTTTCTCCATTATTACATTTGATTTTCAAGTGCACCAGACTGCTACTTGTTGCCCTTTACAGAGTAGGCGAGCATGATATACCTAAATTCCTGGATGTCGTCGTTTATCAATTTATTTAGCGTCGTTTGTTCACTTTTATTAGATACCGATGACAACGGTACGTCAATATCTCACGAAACCTCATAGTTCCATTAAGATTAGTTCACCGCTACAATACTCGTAGATTTACCAACGACCGTTGAGAAAGTCTCTTATGCCAGCAGCGAGTCGACCTGATGGTTTCTCCCTGACCTCAGCACGTTCCATACCTCAACACGCTGCTTTCTCGCGACGCACATAAGCTCACTCCTACTGTATGTAAAGTGGTGACACTGTTACATGTTTTAGCTCTCTTTTTTATATTTACTCCCTCCTCTTAAGGCGAAACTGTTAACACTCCATTAAGCCCCGATTGGGCTGATGTCACCGTCTAATTTCGTCTTCCACGCAGTAGTAATGGCATTCCAGTAACATTCTATAGTTTAAATGTGTCTTTTCTTACGTTTTAACTCTAAGTTCGCTATGCGGTAATCAGCAAACATTACATCCGGTGACATTTTATGTTTGGCACTGTTTCTAATCTATACATATTACAAAAATGGTAGTGTGTGTGTGTGTGTGTGTGTGTGTGTGTATGTCTGTGTGTGTGTGTGTGTGTGTGTGTGTGTGTGTGTGTGTGTGTTCCACATCTCCTCCTCAACCATTGGAACGACTTCAACCAAACTTGGTATACATATCCCTTTCTGCCTGGCAACAATCATTGTGGAGGTAAGAACCATCTACCTATCATTTTTCAGGACATATGGTATCATAACCAATAAAATGCTTGAAAATCTGCTGCATCACGCATGACGTTTAAATGTATTTCTTCCGTGCTATCAACTGTATTCGCAATAAATTTCTCAGGCAGTATCCACACATGACGCTGAACGCAACTACAAAAGTATGTAGTGGTACCACTCATAGTTTAGGACATATGACTTCATAAACTCCGAGATGAGTGATAACTGCCGCACTCTTCATGACGTTTAAATTTATTACTTCTTTGCTACTAACTGTATTCGCAACATATTTCACTGATGGTATTTACATGTGCCTTTAAATTTATCTACACATGTTTGCACGACGCACAGTTCAAGAGACATAAACGTCACAAACACTGAGATAGATGGTAAAATCGCCGCAGCATGCATGAAGTTTTGATACATTTTTGCTTACTACTAAGACACTCCTACAGTCGGGTCAACTTAAGGAAATCCCTGACGCCTGGTAGCGCTTTTGGCGGCTTTCAACCGCGAAACGCAAACGGTTGTAGGCGAAAACGATAGCAGTCTATAGAGCTGTGGAGAGGCACTGCCACAGAGACGTTTACAAAATCGCATCGTAGACAAGCGAAGCAGCTGCGCCCAGCGGAGAATGGCTACCCGGGATCTTTGTATGACTGTTTCATAATACCAGAGGTGTTTTTTTTTTTTTTTTTTAATACAGGAAAATGAAATTTTGTCTATACTTCACTACAAACACGGCTCATGTTATGTTTTTGTTCCTAATAGAAAACTGGCAAAATGATTATCTGGGCATTGCCGGGTTTGTCTACTAGTACCTTATACAGAGCTTGTCCCTTTAGTAAGTAGCCATTTCAACGACAATATCTGTAAGTATTTGAAAACAACCACAAGTCGCACTTTGTATTGTTTATTTATCAGTTTGGCTCTCCTGATGGACAAATGTCATCACTTACTGCCGGACTTTAAACGTACTTTAAACGTAATTTTAAGTACCATAGTACAACCAGTTTAATTTTTAGAGCTGTCAGCGAACTTTAAATGCAGTCTTTAATGCTGTCAACTATCTTTAAACTGTATATCCTGATGATGCTCTTGTTCATTTGAAGTGCGAAACCGGTAAATAAAAATTACAAAGTGCGACTGGTGGCTGTTTTCAAAAACCTAGTTTTAACAGTCGCTCCCCCTGCGGTCAGTGCCTGCCCTTGTAAGAGAATATCTGTGTGTGATAACTGCAAAGAGCATGTAGATATAAGCGACAAGTCTGCCAACAGAAAAAAATAAATGGCAGTATGCTTCGGACACGTTATCAACTCGTAGTGACAAAATATCAGCTGAAGAAGTCGAACGACAATTCCATAGGTGGCATGACTGCAAATAGCGTGAAATCTCCGATGAGTTTATAAGTGCACTATTTTTGCTTTTTGGTTTACCACTTATTTCCATTTAAAAGCGTTTCAGTTCTACGGAGCGAAACAAAAATGAACAAGGACCAAGACAATGACTTAAATAATTATGATTGGTCATTAGTTCATAATTGTGATCTTCTCTTCTTCTTCTGCTTTTACCTTTTCCCGTTTCTGTGGTGATCGGCATTGTTATGTGGGTTGAAGCAATGTTTGTGACAGATAGTGGGCGGATGCCCTTCGTGATGTCAATACTCCCCCAACTCTCCTCCTTCTACCACTCCCTCCCCCCCTCCTCCCCATCCGGACGGAATCTGTGTACCCCATTAGGCTGCATCTAGGGCATATCTATGTTGATGTGTGAGAACGTTTTCTAACTGTTTGCACGGCTTGCATTTGAGGCGGTGTTTTCTTAGTTGTATGTGGGAAACCGCCTGAAAACACTCCAGGCTGGCCAACGTCGCGGGGCTGGCTCGCCTCCCGCTTCGATGTGCCCGGCTGTCTTGGCGGGTGACAGTTCACAATTACAATAATCTTAGCTTATTCTGTAATGACGATAAATACTCATCAGTGATTGACATTGCATAATTCAAGATAAAGCCACGAATTTAAAAGAAATCAGGCGGGTTGTCATACAACCTGTAAATGACAATTTAGCTACTGTTCCATTTCAGCAACAAAGTAAATTGTGAAGCCTTATTTACTTATGCGAAAATTCTATTATTGTCATCTGGTTCGACAACTTTCAGTACGACCATTCTTGTTATTCTTAAGTGCGGAGAGCTATCAAAAGTTATGCGTTGAGTACATCACACAGTGCATTCGATATCTTAATTAGTTTTGGTATTGCGTGACAGCAAAGTAGTCGTACAAGTAGTGAGACAAACCACAAAGGCATGCGATAGCCCACAGGAAGATGCTATATAAGGACTGTGACACCGCATTGTCACAGCCCATTTATGACCTATGACCACTGCCTCCCGCGAGATTCATTTCCGCCTGCTGTCGTTATGGGCATCAAATGCGATAAAGAAAATACACTATATAAAAAAAAGAAAAAAAGAAACGACGGACCACGAAGGAATTAACCGAATGGTGTGGAAATCGGTAGATGTGTACTTGCACGGACAAACAAATGATTACTATTTCAGAAAAACTGCGTGATTTATTCAAAAGAAAGTGCTTCACAGACTAAGTAATTCAATAACGCGTTGGTCCACCTCTGGCCCTTATGCAAGCAGTTATTCGGCTTGACATTGACTGATAGAGGTGTTGAATGTCCTACTGTGGGACACCCTACCAAATTAAGACAAACTGGTGCCTTAGATCGTCAAAACCCCGAGCTGGTTGGTGCACCCTGCCCCTAACACTCCGAACTTCCTCAACCGGGGAGAGATCCAGCGAAATTGCTGGCCTAGGTAAGGTTTTCCAAACGCGAAGAGAAGCAGAGAGAAATTCTCATCGTGTGTGGGTGGGCTTTGTCTTCCTGCGGTGTGAGCCCAGGATGGCTTGCCATGAAGGACAAAAAAGCGGGACGTAAAACATCGCCGATGTACCATTGTGTTGTTAAGGTGGCGAAAGGGTCCTGCTGTAAAATGAAACGGCACATCAGTCCATCGCCGGCCGCTGTGGCCGAGCGGTTCTACGCACTTCAGTCCGGAACCGCGCTGCTGCTACGGTCGTAGGTTCGAATCCTGCCTCGGGCATAGATGTGTGTAATGTCATTAGGTTAGTTAGGTTTAAGTAGTTCTAAGTCTACGGGACTGATGATCTCAGATGTTAAGTCCCATAGTGCTCAGAGCCATTTGAACTCCATCACACCGAGCGAGGTGGCGCAGTGGTTAGACACTGGACTCGCATTCGGGAGGACGATGGTTCAATCCCGCGTCCGGCCATCCTGATTTAGGTTTTCCGTGATTTCCCTAAATCGCTCCAGACAAATGCCGGGATGGTTCCTTTGAAAGGGCACGGCCGACTTCCTTCCCCATCCTTACCTAATCCGATGAGACCGATGACCTCGCTGTCTGGTCTCCTTCCCCAAACAACGCCCCCCCCCCCCAACCCATCCAGTTCATCACTCCTGGTTATCGGGTCGAGTAGTGGGCGACAGTGAGGTTCTTATTACTCCGCTGTCCAGGGCATCTCCAGACATGTCTCCGGATTTGGATCTCACTGAATAGAGTAGTCTTCAGTCGTGAGTTCCGCTTCGAAGGGAGCCCAGATGACCAGCGAAGACGCATCAGGAAGCGCCACAGACGGTGGTGAGGTACCAACTAGGCTGTCGCCCGTCATACGGTCCGACAACTAGGACTGGTGGTGTGGGGTGCCATTTCTTTTCATATCAGGACCCTTTGGGCAGTCTCCTGCGGCACCCTTACAGCACAGCGGGACGTCGATGATAATCTACTCCCCGTTTTCTTGTCCTTCATGGCAAGATATGGGCTTACATTCAAGGAAGATAATGCTCGCCCACACACGGCGAGAGTTTCTACTGCCTCTCTTAGTGCTTGCTGGCAAGGTCGCCGGATATTTTCCTAATTCAGAACATTTGGAGCATTATGGGCAGGGCCCTCCAACTAACTTGAGATTTTGTTGATCTAACGCACCAGTTTGTCATAATTTGGTACGATATCCCTCGGGAGGACATTCAGCGACTCTATCAATCAATGTCAAGCCAAATAACTGCTTGCATAAGGGCCAGAGGTGGACCAAGGCGTTACTGGCTTATAAATCAGCCAATTTTTCTGAAACTGTAACCATTTGTTTGTCCGTGCAAGAACACATCTACCGATATCCGTCCCATTTGTATAATTTCTTCGTTGTTTGTCTTTTTTTTTTTTTTTTCTTAAAGTGTATCGAAACGGAGCAGAGACGAATGGGGAATCACTGCAGCAGCGACACCGGCGGCAAACGAGGAAACCCACTGACATAAGCGACTTTGTAAAGATTCTTATGGCTCGGCCCCTGGGAGCGAGTACCTCGTGGTACGTGGACACACCGACGGCGACTTCATGCTGAATACTACTACACTTCTGGAAATTGAAATAAGAACACCGTGAATTCATTGTCCCAGGAAGGGGAAACTTTATTGACACATTCCTGGGGTCAGATACATCACATGATCACACTGACAGAACCACAGGCACATAGACACAGGCAACAGAGCATGCACAATGTCGGCACTAGTACAGTGTATATCCACCTTTCGCAGCAATGCAGGCTGCTATTCTCCCATGGAGACGATCGTAGAGATGCTGGATGTAGTCCTGTGGAACGGCTTGCCATGCCATTTCCACCTGGCGCCTCAGTTGGACCAGCGTTCGTGCTGGACGTGCAGACCGCGTGAGACGACGCTTCATCCAGTCCCAAACATGCTCAATGGGGGACAGATCCGGAGATCTTGCTGGCCAGGGTAGTTGACTTACACCTTCTAGAGCACGTTGGGTAGCACGGGATACATGCGGACGTGCATTGTCCTGTTGGAACAGCAAGTTCCCTTGCCGGTCTAGGAATGGAAGAACGATGGGTTCGATGACGGTTTCGATGTACCGTACACTATTCAGTGTCCCCTCGACGATCACCAGTGGTGTACGGCCAGTGTAGGAGATCGCTCCCCACACCATGATGCCGGGTGTTGGCCCTGTGTGCCTCGGTCGTATGCAGTCCTGATTGTGGCGCTCACCTGCACGGCGCCAAACACGCATACCACCATCATTGGCACCAAGGTAGAAGCGACTCTCATCGCTGAAGACGACACGTCTCCATTCGTCCCTCCATTCACGCCTGTCGCGACACCACTGGAGGCGGGCTGCACGATGTTGGGGCGTGAGCGGAAGACGGCCTAACGGTGTGCGGGACCGTAGCCCAGCTTCATGGAGACGGTTGCGAATGGTCCTCGCCGATACCCCAGGAGCAACAGTGTCCCTAATTTGCTGGGAAGTGGCGGTGCGGTCCCCTACGGCACTGCGTAGGATCCTACGGTCTTGGCGTGCATCCGTGCGTCGCTGCGGTCCGGTCCCAGGTCGACGGGCACGTGCACCTTCCGCCGACCACTGGCGACAACATCGATGTACTGTGGAGACCTCACGCCCCACGCGTTGAGCAATTCGGCGGTACGTCCACCCGGCCTCCCGCATGCCCACTATACGCCCTTGCTCAAAGTCTGTCAACTGCACATACGGTTCACGTCCACGCTGTCGCGGCATGCTACCAGTGTTAAAGACTGCGATGGAGCTCCGTATGCCACGGCAAACTGGCTGACAATGACGGCGGCGGTGCACAAATGCTGCGCAGCTAGCGCCATTCGACGGCCAACACCGCGGTTCCTAGTGTGTCCGCTGTGCCGTGCGTGTGATCATTGCTTGTACAGCCCTCTCGCAGTGTCCGGAGCAAGTATGGTGGGTCTGACACACCGGTGTCAATGTGTTCTTTTTTCCATTTCCAGGAGTGTACATTTACCATTAAAACAGTATCTGCGATAAATGCATAAAAATTAATTTTCTGTGTTTACCTTCATTCGCTTCTGACATGGGGCAATACATTCTGGCGTATTTTTGGCTCAGAAGCGGGCATTTCGAGCAACATACTAACGAACTGCTAAAGCGCCTAAACAAGTGTGTCTTTGTAATGCGAATGATGTCAGACATAGGAGATATAAATATAAAAAACTAGCATATTTTACTTATTTTTCTCTCCATTATGTCATATGGTATCATATTTTGGGGTAACTCCACAAACCGAGAAAAAATTTTTAGAGTACAGAAGGGCGTAATAACAGTAATGTGTAGTGTAAATCCAAGAACATCATGTCGAAACATATTCAAAGAATTGAGCATACTAACCACAGCTTCTCAGTATATTTATTCCTTAATGAAGCTTGTTGTAAATAATACATCTCTTTTTCCAACTAACTGCTTAGTACACAGTATCAATACCAGGAATTAGAACAATATACATACAGATTTAAAATCACTTACTCTTGCCCAGAAAGGAGTCCAGTATTCAGCAACGCATATTTTCATTAAGTTACCACCAACCATTAAGAGTTTAGTTTCAGACAAGGCATAATTTAAACATAATTTGAAAGAATTTTTAGTGGCCAATTCCTTCTATTCCATCCATGAATTTCTCAACAAGTGCAGTAGACCACTTTAATGAAAATTTATTATACTTTAATTTTTGACACACTTGGTTGTAACTACCTACTGTGTGAATGATGGAGTGTGGAAAGTAGATGTAAGTATTAAACCTGTAAATATTAGAAGTTTAATTTTAATTCATGTACGTAATTTTACTGTTTATTCACTGAGGATCATTAAAATTAATGAAACTCAAGTTTTTCTACTTACATTTTTGTAATGTGTTTATCTGACATGCTGCAGACCCAAGAGGATCCTCTCTTTTGTGGGTCTATTGAATGAATAATTAATCTACACTCCTGGAAATTGAAATAAGAACACCGTGAATTCATTGTCCCAGGAAGGGGAAACTTTATTGACACATTCCTGGGGTCAGATACATCACATGATCACACTGACAGAACCACAGGCACATAGACACAGGCAACAGAGCATGCACAATGTCGGCACTAGTACAGTGTATATCCACCTTTCGCAGCAATGCAGGCTGCTATTCTCCCATGGAGACGATCGTAGAGATGCTGGATGTAGTCCTGTGGAACGGCTTGCCATGCCATTTCCACCTGGCGCCTCAGTTGGACCAGCGTTCGTGCTGGACGTGCAGACCGCGTGAGACGACGCTTCATCCAGTCCCAAACATGCTCAATGGGGGACAGATCCGGAGATCTTGCTGGCCAGGGTAGTTGACTTACACCTTCTAGAGCACGTTGGGTAGCACGGGATACATGCGGACGTGCATTGTCCTGTTGGAACAGCAAGTTCCCTTGCCGGTCTAGGAATGGTAGAACGATGGGTTCGATGACGGTTTGGATGTACCGTGCACTATTCAGTGTCCCCTCGACGATCACCAGTGGTGTACGGCCAGTGTAGGAGATCGCTCCCCACACCATGATGCCGGGTGGCCCTGTGTGCCTCGGTCGTATGCAGTCCTGATTGTGGCGCTCACCTACACGGCGCCAAACACGCATACGACCATCGTTGGCACCAAGGCAGAAGCGACTCTCATCGCTGAAGACGACACGTCTCCATTCGTCCCTCCATTCACGCCTGTCGCGACACCACTGGAGGCGGGCTGCACGATGTTGGGGCGTGAGCGGAAGACGGCCTAACGGTGTGCGGGACCGTAGCCCAGCTTCATGGAGACGGTTGCGAATGGTCCTCGCCGATACCCCAGGAGCAACAGTGTCCCTAATTTGCTGGGAAGTGGCGGTGCGGTCCCCTACGGCACTGCGTAGGATCCTACGGTCTTGGCGTGCATCCGTGCGTCGCTGCGGTCCGGTCCCAGGTCGACGGGCACGTGCACCTTCCGCCGACCACTGGCGACAACATCGATGTACTGTGGAGACCTCACGCCCCACGTGTTGAGCAATTCGGCGGTACGTCCACCCGGCCTCCCGCATGCCCACTATACGCCCTCGCTCAAAGTCCGTCAACTGCACATACGGTTCACGTCCACGCTGTCGCGGCATGCTACCAGTGTTAAAGACTGCGATGGAGCTCCGTATGCCACGGCAAACTGGCTGACACTGACGGCGGCGGTGCACAAATGCTGCGCAGCTAGCGCCATTCGACGGCCAACACCGCGGTTCCTGGTGTGTCCGCTGTGCCGTGCGTGTGATCATTGCTTGTACAGCCCTCTCGCAGTGTACGGAGCAAGTATGGTGGGTCTGACACACCGGTGTCAATGTGTTCTTTTTTCCATTTCCAGGAGTGTAATCTAATCTAATCTAATATGTGGTGTAAGCTGGCGAATCTCTTGTTGATACCTTTTCAAGAGGCTGGGAATTCTGACAATGGCCTCTCAGCTCTCATTTTCTTTAATGTCGTTTGTTGTTAACAATATGAGCTTATTCAGAAGAATAAGCAGCTTTCACTCTATTCATGCGAGGGCTGTTCGAAAAGTGAGGTCCGATCGGACGCGGAATGGAAACCACAGTGAAAATCAGAAATGTTTTATTTGCAACGTTTAGCTACACCTTCCAGCTACTTTTCTACATAGTTGCCGCTCCGACTGAAGCATTTGTCGCAACATTGTAGCAACTTTCAAATACCCTCGTCATAGAAGGCAGCTGCATATGATTTCTGCCAATTCTCTACACTGATGCACAGCTTGTTGTCTGTGTCGAAATGTTTTCGTTGCCAGCGTTTCATGTGAGCAGAGATGAAAATCAGGGGGAACCAAGAACGGGCTGTATTGTGGGTGATCAAACACTTCACATCAAAAACGCTGCAGGAGCGTCCTCATTGCCGCAGCAGTGTACGACCTAGAATGGAAATGCAAAAGGAAATGCATGACAGTTACGTTGTGTGGGCTGCATGAAACCAGGCGAAATCTCTCAGCATGCCCCTCATACTTGGCGGCAAACACTATTGTTCGAGGCATCTCTACGTGTTCACAGTGTACTCAGAACTGGAAAGAGCGATGTGACGCGATCGGCAATCATACTGAAGACACTGTCCAACACATCTATGCAAAGTTTCATCGCATTTTCACTGTGGTTTCCATCCCGCGACCGATAGGATCTTATTTTCCTAATAGCCCTCTTATTTCTTCGTCGATCACAACTATTCTGTCTGGGAGTTCCTGGAAAAATTAAACTATTTCAATATTTCATATTGCTGATTAGCGTTACACATATTTGCAGCATTTCACCCGCCCCCGGTTCGTCTACGTTTTATCTTATGTTAATTTCATCCACTGATTCGATCCCAGTTTGGTCCCACGGAACTAGACGTGTAAAATAAAAATAAAAAGATAGCTGTCCATGTCCCAAGCCCGGAATAGTACTACAGTGTTTTCAGGAAAATGACAGTTAACCCCTTGTGATGTCATGGCCACCACATTTGCCTGATCTGCACTCCGTGGAACACTTTAGGGACGCTATCGGGCGCCACCTCAGCGCCCACAAGCACTGGACCAAGTTTTATGGGAATTCCATGCCTACAAGTCCGTTACCACACACCTCCTGAAACCCACCAACGACTTTTCGAATCCGTGCTGTATTGCGTTGCAAAGATGGACCAACGCGCTGCTAAGCAAATGGTCACTGCGCTTTGGCTGATAGGTGAATATTGAAATGGTAAACTGTTAGGCACATTAATTTGGAGCAGGTGAGGTTTGCGGGCTCGCAGTGCAGCGGTGTCGGTACTCACGGGTGCGCTTCACGCGGTTGTAGCGGTAGACGGCGCAGCGGTTCTGGAAGGTCCTGATGGCGCGTCCGTCGCCCGCGCACACCGGCCGCACCTCCTGCGTGTCCGCTTCGTCGCA
The DNA here is from genome assembly GCF_023898315.1 of Schistocerca nitens. NCBI lineage: Eukaryota > Metazoa > Arthropoda > Insecta > Orthoptera > Acrididae > Schistocerca > Schistocerca nitens. The sequence goes on along the minus strand of NC_064614.1, from coordinate 626,321,407 downwards.
CTGGCTCAGGTCCGACGGGTCGACGGCCAGGGCGCACACTGTGCACACAAGAGACGAGCTCACTCTAAGCTAGCGGTCACTCACTGGACCATTCTTCTTACAAGCACAGAAACGCGGGGACACGCACACGATAACTCGATCAAAGAGTAACAACTCTTTTACGACGTGCATTCAAGTTCTAAGGCCTCCGATTTTTTTTCTCCAGAGATAGAAACATGCACATTGTTTTAGAATGAGGCCGCGTTCATTGTCAATACGTCCCAGAGATGACAGCACCGTACGGCAGATGGAATTTTACCGCCAGCGGCGAGAATGAGAACTGTTTTAAATACTTAAAATGGCGACGTTTTCCTTACTTGAACAGCGTGCAATCATTCGTTTTCTGAATTTGCGTGGTGTGAAACCAATTGAAATTCATCGACAGTTGAAGGAGACATGTGGTGATGGAGTTATGGATGTGTCGAAAGTGCGTTCGTGGGTGCAACAGTTTAATGAAGGCAGAACATCGTGTGACAACAAACCGAAACAACCTCGGGCTCGCACAAGCCGGTCTGACGACATGATCGAGAAAGTGGAGAGAATTGTTTTGGGGGATCGCCGAATGACTGTTGAACAGATCGCCTCCTGATTTGGCATTTCTGTGCGTTCTGTGCACACAATCTTGCATGACGACCTGAAAATGCGAAAAGTGTCATCCAGATGGGTGCCACGAATGCTGACAGACGACCACATGGCTGCCCGTGTGGCATGTTGCCAAGCAGTGTTAACGCGCAACGACAGCATGAATGGGACTTTCTTTTCGTCGGTTGTGACAATGGATGAGACGTGCATGCCATTTTTCAATCCAGAAACAAAGCGCCAGTCAGCCCAATGGAAGCACACAGATTCACCGCCACCAAAAAAAATTCGGGTAACCGCCAGTGCTGAAGAAATGATGGTGTCCATGTTCTGGGACAGCGAGGGCGTAATCCTTACCCATTGCGTTCCAAAGGGCACTGCGGTAACAGGTGCATCGTACGAAAATGTTTTGAAGAACAAATTCCTTCCTGCACTGCAACAAAAACGTCCAGGAAGGGCTGCACGTGTGCTGTTTCACCAAGACAACGCACCCGCACATCGAGCTAACGTTACGCAACCCTTTCTTCGTGATAACAACTTTGAAGTGATTCCTCATGCTCCCTACTCACCTGACCTGGCTCCTAGTGACTTTTGCCTTTTTCCAACAATGAAAGACACTCTCCGTGGCCGCACATTCACCAGCCGTGCTGCTATTGCCTCAGCGATTTTCCAGTGGTCAAACCAGACTCCTAAAGAAGCCTTCGCCGCTGCCACGGAATCATGGCGTCAGCGTTGTGAAAAATGTGTACGTCTGCAGGGCGATTACGTCGAGAAGTAACGCCAGTTTCATCGATTTCGGGTGAGTAGTTAATTAGAAAAAAAATCGGAGGCCTTAGAACTTGAATGCACCTCGTATTTCATGAGCCGTTCGTAAAATTGGACACAATTATACAACTGGGAACCAACTACCATTTTTCAGGTTTTCTGCTGCAAACTGTGATGGTAACTGTATAGTATGTCCTGCAAAGGAGAACCAACTCCATTCTATAACGTGCTGCTGTCTAGAGAGAACTGAACCAGTTGTAATCATATGACAGTGATTTGCAATATGGAACCAAATCCATGTACGAACGGCACTTGATTTGCTTGTTTGCGTATCGGAGTTGAAACATAAGTAATTAACTGGTAATTACGAGAAGTGTATTTTCTTGTATTTTATTGTTTAAAAAGGCATGCTGTTGTCGTGGTGACGTTATCCAGAGGAAAGCCCTTGGTGTCTTCGAGTTCAGCAAAAAATAGTGAAAGCACTCATTCTCAGGTTAATATGGCCACGTTCTACCTTAAACATATAATGGTTATTAACGGATGTATTATATAACATTTGAATTAATAATATTAATTACTAAGTTATTTTGAAAAATGTAAATAAATAACTATAAGCCGAAGAATATTTTAATGTGTAGGGATGCGTCATTATACACATGCATCACTGTCATGCGACAAGCCAAAAAAAAATACCGTCTTCAAATCCATAATATGACGAAGGAAAACTTTTAGAGTACTCCACCGTATAAAAAGAAGAAAAAAAGAGAGAGAGAGTTTATTAGGTCTCTGTTGGTCCGTCATGGACAGGGGATATCGGCTCGTTAATCAGTTGTCAATTTCAATGAAATTCACCAACAGCCGTGAGCTGTGCAACTTAAGATGTTATTTTATTTTGAAGGCTACCAATTTCAGCATTTCACTATGCCATCAATGACATTTTCGGGAGAGATGCGTATGGGGCCTGAAAATGGAATAGTCAAATGCCGGAACTGGTAGCATTCAAAATAAAATAAAAAATAACATCTTAAGTTACACGGCTATTGCTCAGTTTCATTGACACTGAAAATTACAAAGTCTATTGGTTGGAACTTCATCAAATGACAATAATCAAGGAGAAACCTTACTCAGTGTCCATGAACAAGAACTTCAATGAGAATTTCGTTGAAGTAAATAATTAGAGACGTACTGCAGGCCGTCCAAAGTCTTCGCCAGACCCAGCAGCATTCTTCGTACTTTTATGAGCAAATGATAAACCAGTATCACTGCCAAAATTCCAGGACATAAAATCAATAACGCATCTCGTTCCAGCGGATGACAGTCTGTTTTATGAAAATTTTGCTTGATATCCTGACATTTTGGAACAGGTTGATGGCATTGGCAGTACAGTTCATTTCGCTTTGAAGTAGTTTTCAAGCATGTCAATGTATAAAAGAATCATAAGGGCACCCCGCATTTATTTACATAATTGTGTGAAAACATCAAAATAGTAGTGAATTTGATATAATGTTCCAACCATTTTTTATTTACTTTTTCGTTTTGGTACTCCTACACCGACACTATGAATAAAAAATTGTTCGAACATGAATTCTGAAACGTACTTATTTCATTTGTAAAAGTGTTGCCTCATTTTCCTTCTTTCCAATTACAAACCACAGTAACCAATTCCCGGTGTTAAATTTTAAGAGAAGCTATAAGGAACTAACCCCAATTTCGGCCCCTTACGTTCGGTGAATCAGTAAATGTTGACACCTATATTATTGATCGGATAGAGCATCAGAAATGATTATAAAGCGACAATTCCTTTTCGGATAACGTCAAATTTGAATTTTATGTGGAAAGTTGTGCTAAATCAGCTCTAGCTCAAAATGTAGATTTTGGAGCTGGTACCATATTGCATAACTACGCCCAATTATAGTTAGAGATTAGAGAGAGACATCATAAACGAAGATTTCTAAAAAAAAAAAAAAGCATTTTATTGAATAACCGATTTCGACGAAGCTATGCTGCCATCATCGGATCTTATGCTTTAAAACAGGCTGTAAAAATTTAAAAGCTTATGATCCGATGACGACAGCATAGCTCTTTCGAAACATGTCAGCCAAAAATGCTTTTTGTAGTGAGCTTGATATACAAAAATGAGGAAGAAAAGAAGACTGGGTTTAACGTCCCGTCGGCATGGAGGTCATTAGAGGCGGAATATAAGCTCGGATTGTGTCAAGGATGGTGAAGGAAATCGGCCGGTCCGCTCCAGAGGAAACATCGTGGCATTTTCTTGGAGCGATTAGGGAAATCACGGAAAACCTGAACCTGCATGGCCGGATGCGGGCTTGAACCGTCGTCCTCCCGAAGACGTGTCCACTGTGCTAACCTCTGCGCCATCTCGCTCTGTTTGGTTTACGAAGTTTTCTTCGGTACACAAGTGTGATACCTTCTTTCAAACGCAACTATACAAGTATGCTTTGTTTTTAAGGCGTTCGAAAGCGCTTCAAAAGACGAGTATAGGGATATGAAGCTTGTTGGTGTTGGAGTTGAAACTTTTCGTAGTTGTAACCGAGGAATGTGCTATAACTACGTGGCCTAAATTAAGGCCAAGAACAGGAGCGTTGTAATAAACGATGGAGCTTGACATGAGAGCCTTTTGAGGAGCAGCATACCCACCGCAATCTTGCCTTTCATTTTTGGCATATTTCTCGATTACTTTTGCAAATAGTTTGAGAGCCAACATTAACAAGGTTTATGTCACTGCACTCGTCTTTCCAAGAGTTTTCGAATATCATTGGAACAAATTTACTGATGCTTTTAAAATATCGTTGGAACAAATTTACTGATGCGTTTAAAAAGTGCCATGCATGCTTCTGCCACTCAGCTGTTGCAAAGCTTAAGACGACTTAATATGTAAGAAAATTACAGAAATAAAAGAGGCTGTGAGTCTTAAGCGATGCAACTTATCCATATTCTAATACGTGCATAAAGCGGAAATGTTATTTCCAGAGAATCTCGAAAAATTTTAGGCGATTTACACCAAATTTTTATACGATACTCTACTATACATTCAGACTGACACAGGCTGTATGAAGGGGGAACAATGTTAGCAAAACTCTATGAGAAAACTCTATGAGAAATTATTAAAATATAGCGAATTATTCATGGGTTCAAAATGTGTACCACCGTACCACAACGCTTACTTCAAACATAGGTAAATCTTACTCTTTACTTTTCAGTAATAATGAGGGGCCAGAGAAAGCTAACTGAGTCTGAAATTTTGAAAGCCCTTGAAGAGAATATTCCATCTGATACATCATCTGATATTGGGGAAAGAGAAGACAGCAGTGACAATTTTTATTGTCTGGTCCTAGATACATCCAAAAATATTCTGTTTGATTCTGATACGTTAAGTGATTCTGAGGATGAGTGCCCAGCTACCTTTTCAGTAATTAGGCCACCAAATACTGAGCTACGTCACACTGTCACAGTGCATCAGGCTCCATCTGAGATTGCTGATGATCAATCGAAGACTGAACGTAAGTGGAGGATAACTGAACGCCCTGCTGATACCCCTGCATTTACTTCCCAGTGTGGTCCCAGAGATTTTTATTATGGAGTCAGGTACACCATTACTATCTCGGTTATTTGGGGTTCTGCTTTCAGATGATACTATGGAGTTAATTTTGTTTCAGACGAACTTGTATGCTCAACAGCCATGTCTGACTACTGGTAAACCTTATGTACCAGCATCCATGGAAGAGTTAAAAACTTTCTTAGGGATGAATATCTTGATGGGCATAAAACAACTTCCTAGTTACAGAGGTTACTGGAGTTCAGGTGTTGACCTACATGATAGTTATTGTGAGTCAGCTGATGTCAAGGAGGCGTTTAGAGTGGTTTCTTACCAATTTGCATTTGAATGGCAACAGTAAAATGCCACAACGAGGACACACCAACAATGATTAACTTTCTAAGCTGCGTCCTTTCCTAGAAAAAACTGCACATAACTTTCAGAAAGCACTAAATCCAAATGAGTATATGGCAGTGGACGAATCCATGATTAAATTTAAAGGAAGATCTTTTCTAGGACGGTACTTGCCAAAAAAGCCTATGAAGAGAGGCTACAAGATGAGGGCACTAGCGGACAAATCTGGCTATGGCTGGAAATTTGAAATTTACGCTGGAAAGAAAGATAACGTTGCAGAAAAGAAATTAGGAGAAAGACTTGTGAAAGGCCTCGCTGAAAATGTTAAAGCTAAGGATTACAGAGTTTACTTTGATAATTATTTCCCTAGCCCAGATCTCCTTCGATATTTGAAAGAACAAAATACATGCTTGTGGTACAGTGAATCCCAGTAGAAAGTCTTTACCTGTGATGAAAAGTGACAAGGAAATGAAAACGGGTGACTATGATTGGGCTACTAGCAATACAAGCCTGAGTATGATGAAGTGAAGAGATAAGGGATCCGTCCATCTGCTTTCAAACTTCCATGATCCAACTGTAACAACAGAGGTTACTAGAAAGGAAAAAGATGGAAATAAAAGAAAAGCTTCCTGCCCCATTGCTCTCTCCAATGCCAACATGAACTGTGTCGATAAATTTGACCAGCTGAAGGGAATGTATGAAACTGAGAGAAAGAGCAGAGAATGGTGGCACAGAATATTTTGGTATATCATTGAGGCCACCAAGGTGAATGCTTTCATCATCCATAAAGAAATGAAGTTGCCTCAGATGACTCTGAGGGATTTCAGAAGGGAAATTGCAACGCATTTAGTGACTTTTGCCTTGGTAGCTTCAAGAGGAAAAAAGCGACCTCGGAGCAGCATTGTCCAGTTCAACAAGAAGAATCCTATTGTTCCGAAATCTGTGCGTCTTAAAAGTTCATCTCATCATGCAGAAAGATCTACAAGGAGGAGATGCGAAGCATGTAGTTCCAAGAAACAACAAATTCGCAGCGACTGGATATGTAGTGCGTGTAAGGTTCCTCTACGTTTAGTGAAAAGGAAGTCATAATTCGAATACTATAATGCCTCTTAATGCATGGTGGTACAAAAAATGAACCACCTCCCTTGGGACCAACAACGGTTATAAAAATTAATTTTTTGTGTATAATGGTAATAATTATGTTCGTTCTATCGTAAATATGTTGCTTATACGATGGTTTGACAATAAAAGTAAGTCATGTACTTCTAGAGCTGTTTCTTGATCAAATTCTGTGTACCTGATAGAGTTAAACCATTACGCTCTCCGAGGTCATACAATCAGAGACGTTGGAACTGCTTTACGATCAGAGTGTTATCCGCCTTGTCTGTTGCGTGTTGCCTTTCACGAACTGGTAGTTCAGAAAACCAGTTCATATTCACACTACACAGCATCCAAAAACCGAAAAACGTTGTATATTCTGAAGTTTTGCAATTGTATTTCGTACAAAAAATTTAAAAACAATAAGACAAAAAACGAGAACAAAGCAGTCTTTTTCATTCATATTCGATACGATTTATTATAATTTCGAGTTCCGTAGCTTCAAAGGGAGCGAAGTCACATCGAGGAACCGTAATTTGCGTCCTGAGACAGTTCCCAAGGATAACACAGATTGGGACGTATATCCAGTTCCCAGTTGCGAAGCATTGTCGGGTTTGCTAGTATTATACGTTTCAAGTGAATCTGTTAGCATACCTGTTAATTAAGCATTCAGTTGGGAAAGAATGTAGTAGTAAAGATATTGGTTTAGCGCTGAGGCCCCAAGTGACTCCATCTCAAATGAAATGTTAAAGACATCGATAATCTATTTTCTGTAGCCGAGGTCATTAACGCAAGCCTTTGAGGTGACGCTCGAATCGGAGGTAGCCTATTTGATTCGTGAAAATTTACACCAACAGTAATTGGCCGACAATGGTAGAGTGATAGTCGCATAAAATTCCTGGTCGCCAGACTTCTTCCGCAGTCCTACATTATATTTTAAACCTCTCGACGATGTCCCGTTGAAGAGAGGGCATATAACACTGACGACAATGATCCGTCAGTCCGACGGCAGCCTCCTTGATGCTGTTCGAGAGAGAGAGTAAGCTACGTGACGGCGCCGGCTTTTACGTTTTCCCTTTTGTCATCTTACAACACAAACATGACACCACAGTATACACATATGCGTTACAGTAGCCTCCACTGAACGAAAACAATTAAGACACAATTGTCGCATACGGTGAGGAACAGACCACTGTGCGCGGTGGAAGAAAATGTTTTGCTATTAGTCTCACAGGCAACACCGCCATATGAATGTTTCTTTTCGTTTTAAATTTAATGAATAGTCATAAAGGGCTAATGAATTAAATAGTGAATTTAAAAAAAAACGACGAGTCACACGTGCTCAAGACAGCTACGTTTTCGAGGCTATAAACACGTGAACTGCAGCCCTTGTTAATGATTAAAATGGGCGATGTCTCATCTAACCATCACAAGGTATCCTTCACAAGTTCATAGCCACTGTAAAGAAAAGTGAATACCTGTTACATAAAGAAGCGGGCTCACTCAAACAGCAGCTAGCATCTCCGACGGCGAGTCACATGATCTCTCTACGCTATATATAGCTAGTGGCGAATGTATTAGCTCCCTTCCCTCTGCCACAAACCAAATGTAGGCTGCTGGGTGTAGACGGAGTTGAAAAAGTAAACCAAAAATAGACCTAAAGAAACTGCGACAGCAAACTTCAGTGCATACAGTAACACACAATAGTTTATAGTGTGAGCTTTAATTGTTGGCCGCGAGTTCGTTGTCAACATTAGAACTACAGTCACTTGCAGCTAGTACCGAGGTATCTCTTGATGTGGCTCAGTAAATACCACCTTACACAAAAAAGTGTTACAGTGTGTACCCCATTTTAAAAGGGATTTGTTTGCTCGTTGAGAACCACTAAATCTGTCCGTCTTATCATTCACAGCTGAGTCGTGAACTCTCCTATAGGATCGGAAGATATGTGACAGCGTACCTGCTAGGAGCAGCAGGAAGACGGCGAGAGGGAGCCTGTAGGTTGCCATGTCAGCGGCTGGAGCGTCACTGAAGAACTGCTGGAGGCGCCGTTGGCTGCTGAGGAAGACAAGGTGCGCTGGTGACGCGTCGCGAGTTTCTCCGTATAATTTAGCCGGAGAAAGTGGCCTTGCCTGTGTTGTTGCTGCTGCAAAGGTCGCCCCACCTGTTTCACAGGAGCGGAATCTGCCAGTGGCTTGCAGACGCAGGCGATCTCCCGTGCGTACTGCGCTTGAAGCAGTTCATAGCATTGCGCTTACCGTCTCACTTTCGTATCTCTTTGCTGTTCTGCTTCCACATAACGGCAATAAAATATCTTAGCTTTATTTGTCTGTATTCCCTCAGCTAAACGTATCTTCAGTTGGTCGAGATCTGCACCACATCTCACACTAGTTTATTCTCCAAAGTATGCCGTAATAAATCTTTAAACGACGAACAGAGATTTAGCAAGAATACCATGTGAATGCCACTAATAATTCCTTGAGCATTAGGCTAAATGAACAGCGTATTATTATTTTTCATGTTATTGAGCTGACATGTTCCATGTACGTATAAACATAAGAGAATGGTACACTACACATAACCGAATGATGTGGCGCATTTGTTGAGACACTAACCGCAAATCAGGAAGGATGAGGGATCATGCTCTGGAGGGACATCCTTATTTAGGTTTTCCGTGGTTTTCCTGAATCACTTCAATGAAATTCCAGACTGATTCCTTCGATAAGGCCACTGCCAACTAACCGTCTTCTTTTCATTGAACACGTATGTATATTCATATGTGAGTATACGCTACTTACGTTTTCCTTGTAGAAAATTAACCTGACAGATGCTATGCACTGTAAAATGGTCCTCGGACTAGTAAAGTACTACTGCTATTATTATGACTATTGGAGTTAAGAAACAGAATGTGGAGGAAATTAAATTAAACTTTTCTTTCCAGTTACGTTACATGCAGCAAACTTCTGTTGTGTGACCATATCTTGCAGCAAGACTTCATAGCTTTCACTTAGTTAGTTACATGTTCCCTAGATCATTTTAACGATTCTTTTGTCGAAATGTTGTGGAACGAGTCAGTTTACAGGATATGAACACACGATTATTGTTAACATTAATGAACACATTATTATTTTATCCTCCTCGCGCATTTACACTAGAAAACAAGACTTTCTTTCGTTGGCTACCATATTTAAGCTGTATGCACAACAGCAGTACTGTTACTGTTGAGAAGAGCTCTGAGCTATTCCCATTGTAAACTAAATATCTTGTAAAAATGTAGGGCATACAGTGCACAAATTTTCTAAAAAAATGGTACATAAACTGCTTCGAAAAGCTATTCAGCATGGAATGAACTGCTCCTAACTGGCTATTACGAATGCACATTGTATTGGTACGTAGGTACTAGGTCAGACTAGGCTGACTGAAAAAAAAAGACGCTGAATGCATATTATGCCTCATCTGTGTAAATAACGCTAAATGACAAACATTATGGAAATAATAATATGAGGAAAACGGTTCTCTTTAGACTTGTACAAGGGAATGGTCCAGTCTGACATGTCTAAAGTGCTCTGAAATTTTTATACAGGCAAAAAAGAAAAGAAAGAAAGGTCCTGTCAAAATTTTGGGTGTTAAGACGCGCTGCAAGTATTTTTCTAAACGTTGGAAACTGCCAAAGTCGTAGTTCATCAGGCGGCTGAAGAATTGTATACCCTTATCGAAACTGTAGCTGACTTCACTTGCACAACGTGGCAGGCACATATCCTTGGTTGACAACGCATCGGTAAACGTGTACAACACGACTCGGCGCAGTCGTCTATTCGTAACGCGAATTTTAGTTCTCGTTGATAGTTTCTCTGAAACATCTGTCCACAAGCAAACAGCGCTTTTTCATTTCGAGGCGAAAGAAAGCAGTGTCTGTTGTACAATCGATTAACGCAGTGACAAATTCATGTACAACAATAACGGTGACAAGTACCGGCAGATCACTGTTTCCACTGCTTTATCTCTCACTACAGGAGCCTCGAGACACACTAGGACTGTTTAGTGACATACGTTTTATAATCGATCTACCAAAACCTGGGAAAAGAGGAAAGAATAATGTTTAACATTTATTCGAAACTGTTTCTTATCAGTTACAGAATTATTTCATTGCTTTTGCTGAACTCTTGCCCTGGGCATAACGATACCTCTGTCTTTCAGGAGGACGATGACAAGACTGTTGCTAGAATTCAGATTTCACACAGAACAATCAATGTGACTCTCGGTAAAGAATTTTTTCGACTGTGGGAGGTACTTTCAAGGAAATTGTCGGACAATATAATTTTCGATTGCTCCGGGTCATTTGAGTTTTACCAGAAGAATTATATTTCAGTCATTTATGCATTATCAGTTTGTATCGGCACAATTTACAGATTGCTTTAAGCATGCTCAGAACGCAGCACAATAAGTATAGCCACGGCCAGGACCATTTCTTACTCCACCGCAATTGTATCTTGTTTCGTTAGATGTGCCTGGTGAAAGGAAAATGTCTTTTTTTCGACATTTAAATGACACATTGATTTATTGTGACGACTATGGGTAATAAACAAGGAAATGTTTCTTTGTTACTAGGATACACATTATTCAAAAGAACTGTGCCACAGGAATTGTGTATGTGTAAGAATTATTTCATTTCAATAAATTTGATGCAAGTACGTAACATCAAATACTGCCTTTATGTATTTTCCTTCCTCATATGACAAAAATGAGTAACTTCAACAATTTAGCGGCTACAGTTTTGACAGTGCATTTCTTTCTTTGTATCCTTCCCGAATACAAAAATTCAGTGTGGCTTTCGACATGTCGGATTAGGCCATTCCCTTGTTAGCACTCAAGACACGTAACGAGAATGTATCAGGTCACAAATAAACATCTTTCTGGATAATAGAATGAAGGCCACGCTGCTTGGTTCGCAGACGATTACAGCTTTGCGAGATAACGGATTAACAACCTGTAAATGATTGTCCTAATGATAGATTCACGAAAGGCAGTAACAGTTTACTTATTGCGCTGTGTCTAAACAACATCGCGATTGGGACATCTTAATGTGACATCTTAATGGGACATCTTAATGTGAAGATCCTGACAAGATCATTCAGTTCTCCCTCAAAGGTCAACCAAGTCGCGACGTAAATTCTGCGACATTCGGACTTCAATACTGCAAAGATACTCAAGCTGATTTTTATGTAGAGATCGTGTTCAGCCTCTGTTATGCGATATCAGACAAAGGGAGAGACTGTCACTAGTTTACATGCTACACATCTTTCGAAAGACGAAAACCAAATTTCAGAAACCATTTTTCACTGCCTTGTTTCCATGTAAATGTCTGAAGCAGATTTGCTAGCCCAGTTAAATATAGCGTCTAGAAAACAGCTGAACCAATTTCTGATTCAGTCAACACAATCGTTATTTCTCTTCGCTTAAATATTACAGATAGATAGCTTCAGGCTCAGTCTAATTTTCCGCTTCTCCTTCACTGCACAATAAGTCCATATTAACGGAATATTCTGAAAACAGGACGTAACTTGACAATCCAAGCACGTTTCAAAACCGGTTGAGTTTACGTGGGAACGAAAATCGATTGTGGAATTGTAAAACCGGCAATTAAAAGCAAAATTTCCAGAATCGATTTTGAAGTGTTTACGTTACCACCCAGAAGTGATATTGGGCAATCGGTTTATGACACCCGGTTTTCGGAGCCCCGCGTGAACAGGATGTGTGAACAAAAACTTGTTTCGTGACGGATCTGCCAGCGTTCGCATTAATATAAAAGCCAACTTACACTCATGTTCAGAAAAAAAAGAACACCTTGAATGACTAGAGATGGCGTTCATATTCACAGGACATGTACATTAACATGTTCAGCAGAAAAGATTAGCGTTTGAAACATTTCTGTTCGTGGGTTTAAGATCAACATCGATATCGTGGCGCAACACCTCCTACCGGAGAAATGTGCCTGCGGCTCTTATCGCTATAAACCGAAGGCAATGGATCAGTGTGAAGAGGGTGCCTCGTAGACGTATGCGCGAAACGTACCGTCAAGGCAGTGAGTCCGTAAGAGGGCGCATTATTAGCATGAAATAATGTGATGCATCCATCCGGAAAATAGCTTCTCGTGCGGGGCGAAGTGTTTTGGCAGTACAACGGGTGTGTGCAGAATGGTTCACGGAAGGTCGTAGAACAAGACGAAATGGATCAGGTCGCATCACCCAGACCACCTCCGAGAAGGTCGACATCTCATCCGAATGGCATTGCAGTACAGATTTGCGTCCTCCTCGGCTGTGCCGCAACAGTGCAACAGTGTAACATATCGTACACCATCATGGCGACAGTCCATCGCCGTTTATTCTGGCATGCGTTACGTGCGCGTCGTCCACTTCTCCACCTACCTTTGACGAATGTGCTGGAACTTGCTAGACGGCAATGGTGTATGGAACGAAAAATTTTTGGAAAATTGTGGTAAGTTGCTATGGGGCAAAACTGTTGAGGTCATCGGTCCCTAGGCTTTCACACTACTTGATCTAACTTAAACTAACTTACGCTAAGGACAACACACACATCCATGCCCGAAGGAGGTCTCCGACGGGGGAAGCCGCGCGAACCGTGGCGATGCGCCTTAGACCGCGCGGCTGTATGGAACGACATCACTGGGGACAGCAATGGCATCAGACAGTGTTTTAAGACGAATCAAGGGTCCGTTTGTTTGAAAATGATGGCAGCAATTTGGTTCGGCGCAGATAGGGGGAGGGCATCACAGTGACTTCATTCGCGCAATACATACAGCGCCAACTCAGGGTCTTATTATGTGGGGTACTATTGGGTACAACCACAAATCACAGTTGGTGCGTATTCAGGGCACTGTGACCAGTGTGACCTGCATGAATGATACCCTGTGACCTGTAGCCATATCCTTTCTGCACAGCACCGCAGACGCCATTTTTCAGCAAGACAACGCACGACCATATGCTGCACGAACAACACTTGGTGCCACAGGATGTCAGCTTTAAGCCCCGGGCCAACAAGTCACCAGACTTGTCACCAATTGAAAATGTGTTGTATATAGTGAAACGAGGGGTGCGGCGCTGTGGCCCAATGCCGAGCACCACAGATGAACTTTGGAACCAGGTGAATGCAGCATGGATGGTTACACCATAGGACGCCATTCGTGTCTTCTACGTGTCGATGCCATCACGCCTGGAAGAAGTTATCAGGTCCCAGGGCGGACCCTGTGCCTGCTAGGCAGCAGGACACATGCTGAACCGAGGTGATTGAAACGCTAATCATTTCTGCAGAACATACTAATGTAGGTGTCCTGTGAATATGAACGTCCTATCTCATGTTGTTCTAGGTGTTCCGTTTTTTTTCTGAACAAGAGTGTAAATACAGCCTTAATGTAAAAGACAGCAGACATTCTTCGAAACAAAAAACAGTCCGCAATTGAAAGTCACAACGTGCTACGACCTACTGAAAGTTTAAACATAGGTTCATCCACTCGTTACAAAAACACTCATTTGTACGAGTTAAGGAGGTACAGTACATGCCCTCATCAGTATATACAAGACTCTGCACTGCATGGGACGCTTTGACAAAAGTTAATCGACACGAAAAAAAAATTACCACCAGTGATGTCGTTGTATGAAGGTAAATCGCATCCGTATAAAAATAAACAAAACTATTATTCCAGTAATTCTGTATCACTACAGCAAGACGATTATATAAATCTTGCACTTCCTGGGGAGGTGTCCAGCACGGCAACTACTAACTCACTTTGGTAGGACCCAAACATAAAGTCTACCTTAATATGTGGAGCAGGGGTCAATTTTTCTTGAAAGTATAAGCTACGTGCCGAGATGAGTTTTAATTTCAGTAAATGTCCATGCTAACATAAATGCAGCACTACACTTCACATGTACTCATAGCAGTCACCCGCAACACACAGAAATACTTTAGTTCTACGTTGAAGAAAGTGGACACTACCTCAGTAGTTCTGTAGCTTATATTCAGGGACGTTGGTAGAGATCTACAAAATTAAGTCCTAAGAAGTGATTCAGTGGATGAAGGTAAGAGAGAACTGTAGTCCTTTATAATTGACTCGTACAACAAAAACAACAACGACGATAACAACAAGAACTTAAAAGAGTCCCGTATGAGAATATCACACTCGATGACGCAAGTAACTCAGTAAGGTCTGTCGTGAATCGAAAACATCTCAGGACGTTTTTTCATAGCAGATTTCTTCCAATACTCCCGCTCAATTTTCACACTTACGACCTTCAACACAATGTCTACAATCGTTCCGTGGGAGTCCCGTAGATACCTAAAGTGGGTGCGACATTATTAACCTGTAAGGTCAACCTTTTCGTTCGGTTTTGTTTACTATTGCAACAGATGTGAGGCGTTGCGTTTTGATTGGAGGTGAGCCGGGACCGCTGTGGATACAATGTAGTACCTGCCGTCGTCTACCGCCAGCATGGTTGTTTGTAAACGCAGCGGTGCAACGTCTCCCCAACTTTACACTCCTTCTGGCGACAACAACTCAGACAAAACTATCGGTCTCTCCCTGCCTGCTTACCGGGGGGACACTCCTGATTGGTCATTCACCTTTCCGAAAGCGACATCCTCAAAATAGGCATTAGAATATTAAAAGAATTCAGCACAAGTGATAGTTGCAGTAGTAGTGGAAGTAGTAGTAGTACTAGTACTAGTAGCAGTAGTAGTCTAAGCATCTACAGGTCATTTTGAAATCAATGTAAGTCGGTTCATAACGGAGAGAAATTGTAATTCAAACCTAATTAAATTATACATGTAGACAAAAAGGTAGACTTAGGTACAGTATGCCAAGGATTTATGGAAATGGTTCAAATGGCTGAGCACTATGGGACTTAACATCTGAGGTCATCAGTCCCCTAGAACTTAGAACTACTTAAACCTAACTAACCTACGGACATCACACACATCCATGCCCGAGGCAGGATTCGAACCTGCGACCGTAGCGGTCGCGCGGTTCCAGACTGAAGCGCCTAGAACCGCTCGGCCACACCGTCCGGCAAGGATTTATGCATTATTTTCATACTGTATATCATTACTAGTCATAGCATACTTTGTAGTCTCTAATCACACTACAGAAAAACGTTCGACTGATATCAAGCCAATATTTGTGCCTTTCATTCATGTTATTCGTGCTTTTCCGTTTATATTTCCGAAAAACTTATTCAGAGGGCCCTCAAAACGACTAGTTTTATCCCCGTGTCCTGGTAGCACTTTGTTCGAAGTGAGGTGCACACAGTGCGACCATATCATGTAAAAGAAATCTGAAAAAAAACGGTCAAAGGTTTTGTGAAATGATTTGTCTAAAAGTAAGAAAGAAAACAGACTAGAGAAACATCTGACGCATTTCTGAATGATGCTCGTAATCATCTTAGCTAAGATGCTTATACGTTAGTGACTTGAGGAGAGCACTGAGGAAAACTCCACCAGACAAATATCCGCTGGTGCCCTCTAAAATTATGAGACTGCAAGTTAAATATTGAACTTCAAATTCTCGGTTGGCACCTCATTTGCTGTACATGTTTCCGAGCATCATTCAGGGGTGCATGAAATGTTTCTATAATCTGTTGCAGTTGCCTGTGAAATATTTCAATTTTCCGTCATATCGCTAATTAAGTTTCTATAATATATCCTGATTATTTTCAAGTAATTAAACCTTTTTTTTGCAAAATTGGTCCCCTTTTGTCCATTTTCCACTCTTCATTTGCTATGAAAAATCGGAAAAAAACTCATTCCTTATCTGAGAAGCTAAAGTAGGCCACACAAATCACAATTTCTTAGATAATAATTTTGTGTATTTATTATTTGCCCCTGGTGCTTAATTAAAGAAACTAATACTACAAGAATTCTAATACTATTAACACCTCCACTACTATAAAACAGCAATAAAATCCACAACCAATTACTGTTATCGTGACAGAACCTGTTCTGTTTTCCTTCATCTAGTTTGGTGCATTTGAAGTACTGCAAGCCCTTCGGCGAGCCTCTTTTCATTCTTTGATCGTCTAAAATATCCAGATGGAGGGGACTTGAATTAGCTTGACAGGATACATGTTATTAAAGTGACCGGATTTGGTGAATTTACTTCCTCTTCTTAATTTTCTTACACTCCTACTTGGTGCTGGGTATTTTAATGGCTTTCTGGGTTCACTTTAGAGGTGAGGAGTGCTGTAAACATGAAACTGTCGTCACAATGCAAGGTCCAGCGAAGCGACCCATGGGACGGCCATTCGCAGAAAAGGGAAGAATGGCAGGTGTGGTGGATGGATCGCTAGCGGATGAGCCATTGTCCATTTATGGCAGGCAGTGGGCAGCCAAGATAAAAAAAGACATTCATTCTAAAAAGTAGATCTCCGTCAGAGGGCAGTAGGTAAAGAGAGCTTGTGAAGTGACATACAGGACATAAACGTCTCCTGGCGTTCCTAAGAGACTCTGACTTGCCTTACTGATAGGTGCTCTAGCAGAGTCAGCTACTAGCCTGGTAGTAGGCTTTTTATGCTTTTACGGGACCTGCATTGTGAGCACTGATTGGCGTGTCAGCTGAGCCGTCATACGGACGTAACACACGGCAGTAAGCTTTGAAGAAAAGAGCGGAATAAAGGTGATTTATTGGTGTGTTGGTGATTCGGCGTTTTTCGAGACAAAATCTTGTCTGTGAAACAATTACAACATTTGGCGCCGCTGGCAACATTGTAGAGAATTGGTGGACGCATAAAATTGATGGACTCCATTAATACTCATATGTTTTGACAATAAACCATAGTGTTAAATGGTTCAAATGGGTCTGAGCACTATGGGACTTAACTTCTGAGGTCATTAGTCCCCTAGAACTTAGAACCAGTTAAACCTAACTAACCTAAGGACATCACACACATCCATGCCCGAGGCAGGATTCGAACCTGCGACCGTAGCGGTTCCAGACTGTAGCGCCTAGAACCGCTCGGACACCTGGGCCGGCAAACCATAGCGTTATTTAAATCTTGAGGTCAGTATCGTAAACAGTTCCTTTAAATGAGAATATTTTGTTAATCCCCCACTTTCAAATTCTTTGCTATGTCCAATCAATCAAAGAGTTGTCAATTCCACACTAAATTTGGCACTGGGTCTAAAGGATATTCTCGATTCTCGATTAATTTCAGACTGAGATAGATTTCACATTTCTCTCACACACAATGAGTTTCGTATAAACTGGCTTACCCTGCCTGGAGCAGAATAAAACAGGTCACTCTGAGAAGCAATCACATGAGATAAAAACTTTTGTTTTAATGAGTCATTAACGAGGCACATTTAAAACCGTAGTAGTCTGTAGAACATCCTTTCTGGCGCAAATAAAAAAGCATGCATTTATTTCAGTTCTGAGCCCATTTTTCATGGGTTCTGTTCAATATCTGTTGTGTATTCTGTTTCTTTTCTTAATGGTTATCTGCGTTGCAATATCAGCTTAGAAAATTTCTAAATGTTTTGTGTATTTTTTGTGTAATATCCTTAAAACACCGTTATCACTAATAAACAGTAATAGGAACATGTGGATGTGTAGCCGTTATTTTATTATTAAGTAATAAATTAGTGAGGACGTAACGCTATCAAGAATCAGGACATAGCGCCGTCAGAAAGAATACGCATATTGATGTTCGCAAATTTCGAGGAACAATATGAAGTAACTTAACAGGACATCACGCTCCGTGCTATCAGTCGGTACCAGCTGTATGTTCTCTTTGTAGCAGATACAAGCATCTCCCCGGCGATTCCAAGGAATGCGGATGGATGGCGATGCACAGGAGAAACCAGGCACACACATCAAGCAATAAATTGTGAGTATCCTAATATTGCTAGGTAACGTAAGGATCACACATATAGCACTTATTCGGTGCATTGTGGTTGAGTTGGGTTTTATAAGGATGATTAGCATATACGAAGAGGCAAAGCCCACAATAAGAGTAAAAGGAATCGAGAACAGAATTTAGTTGGGCACCTGCCTGATTTACTTTGCGCTTCTAAACACATATCTTGGGGTAACAGAAGAAGATTATATATGGTTGATCCTGTGTCACTCATGGTATGTACAATATATGATCGTCACATTATTCTATGGTAAGACATAAAGGAACTACGGCATGCTGATGGACCATCGAGCAAGTGTTATCAGGAAGGAAATTGGGGGAACATAACACGTAGAACTAGAAAAGTACTCGTACACTACATCGTGGAAAGATTGCTCTCTAGATGGAAACAAGAGACTTAGATAACGTAACTGTTTACTCAAAGGAGAACGGGAATGAGGCTGCAGGATTTGTGTGTATTAAAATCAGAGCAGTAGGAAGAACGCAGAAAAAGAGAAAATGAGGAACGAATTGCTAATAGACACTATAATGTAAATGGTCAGCGGAACAATTGAGCTTTGCCCCGGAGCCGTCAAGTCCGAACGTAGGCGATAACGAAGTAATTGATTTAGATCACATCCAAATGAGCGATGAATTAAATAATGCACAAGGTAAGAATAAATAGGAGGAAGACGAGGTCTCTTCAAGACAAGCCTTTTAAGTTGTGATTATTCGAAATTGTGAGGTAGAAGAGAGCTGTAGGCCAGAAACGCCGGAGAAACGAAATGCTCAAATGGCTTCAAAAATCTCTTCTCCAAACAGGCATACTGTAAATAACGAAAGTAATTTTCAGAATAGTTAATCAAATGAAAATTCTTTTCAACAAAAAGTGTTTCGGTAGTTATGTGATTCTCAAATAAGCTAGGTTAAAGCTAAACAGCTCTTCTTCGAGTACAGGCGTATCAAAGACAAGTGTGAACGTATGCTTTTCAAAAGTGAAATAAAAATCGCGAACGGGGCCAGACGGTTGGCAGACAGCACAGGTACTGTAATTTGTAAACGGTTATCGTATGTCCTCTCAGAATATCTATTTGGTAAACTATTGAATCTTATTTGTGACTTTCTATACTGAGAAAGATGTGACATAAGTAGAGGGAACTACAGTAAATCACAAGCTTCACAACGTGCTCCAGTTACCTCAGGCAGCACTAGCTCCGCAAATAGACACCATATTGTGGCAGGAGTTGTGAACTTGTCGAAGTTAGAAATACGAACACACGCAGAGAATCTATTGAATGAAGTACTAAATGTCAGTCCTTCGGCAAAGATGGATGCACAGATTATTAAAAGGACGATAGCTGAGGTAAAAGGTGTCTGTGAACCGTGCAAATTTACCAATCCCTGAAAAGCCAAATCGAAGTCACTGCTCATGAAGATCTTCATAAAGCTTCACGTTTGCGTCATTTCCCCAATTCCCTTTCGGCACAACGAATAGGTTGAATAACAAATTACTTGGAAATAATGTCGTTGTCACGAGAAGTGACAAGGGTAACTCCGTACCCCTCATTTCAGATTCCATTTGGAAACTGTAATTTTTTTCAAACTAATAACACAGCTGAAGTCACTAAATGGCAACTTCAAGTGTGGTTCCGTGATGATTCTGTTAAGCCCAGGATTTGTAAAGCATTTCGTGTGTTGTGTGATTTAGCCATCGCTACTTGTGATGTCCGATCACAGACAAGGTACAGACCCATATAATTCATCGTTACCGGTTAAGTATACTCACAGGTGTATTTGCGGACCACTACAGCATTGACAGTGAAGTTTTTTGGGGTATTTTAACAACCGAGTAATGCCCCAGCAACTATGAACCCCTAGTACAAGAACAACACTGCGTGACACACCACCGCAATAAGGATTCTGCTTTACATCACTACGGTGTATTTCCAGTAAGGATTAATTTTGACCAAAATATTGGTTAGTGTCTAGTAGGTTACTTGCTACCGATTGTCGTTCAAAGTGCAATCCATCTGGTTGGGCATCGGTACCTAGTATTATGTCGTTGTGAACGTCTGCAAGCTAAAAGGACATTATGCATTTAACTTCTGATTTCTGGTCGTTTCTACATTGTTTATGTGAGTACATCTTGCCTTTGGTCTCAGGTTCATTATGAGCCGGCGGTAATTGTAGTCTGGAATGATTAGCGTGCTTCTGAATCAGATTGTACGATGTTCTGAGTGTTTCAGAAAAGGAAATATGTTTTGAAAAGGATCATTTTGATTGTCATTGTGTGGCTTCCATTTTGTTGACTGATGTAAAGGTGAGATACAGAACGGCTGTACCATTTCCTGTGGTGGAGTATGGCTGGTACCTTGTAGAGTACCATACTGAAGAGCCAAAGAAACTGATACACCTGCCTAATATCGTGTAGGGCACCCCAAGCACGCAGAAGTACTGCAACACGAAGTGGAATGGTCTGGACAAATGTCTGAAGTAGTGTTGGAGGGAACTGAAACCACGAATCCCGCACGGCTGTCCATAAATCTGTAAGAGTACGAGGGATGGAGATCTCTCCTGAACAGCACGTTGCAAGGCATCCCAGACTCTTTGTTTTGAATTTAGGTCCCCTCCTACTAATAAATGATTGTCAGTCCTGGGCAGATCCTGAAGGTCCTGTACAGATTTATATGAAGTGGGTGGGGGCGAGGGGGGAGTGCTAGTCCAAAATAATTTGCCAAAGGTTTTGGCCAATTTTGATTTCTATAATGGCAGCCTTGATATTCTAAGTCTGCGGAAGTTCCAGGGAATGGAAGCACCTTCTACCCTTAACCAATACTGCTGTCCCACACCTGAGCACTCCTGGATGGCACAATTTCTGACAGTGAATCGGTCTTCAGGTTTCAGGTGAATTTCTGTCATTGACAGCATTCCAGTCTAGAAAGTCTTCCAAAATGGTTTTCTAGTTTTGATGCCACTGGTATTCCAGGTTGCAACTTTTAATCTTTGGGACCTATGGAGATTCATCAAAGCATGACATCAATGACATTGTTTTTTCCTCAATAACCATAATCTTTGTTAGGACATCAGGCACAGTGTGAAATTTGCCAAGGTGACCTTAAATGTGATGAAGAGGGTAGTAAGGCTTATTCCAGGAAACATCTGCAACAGCTCTCTCAGCTCATTGAGGAATGTAACCGGTTGAGTGCTGGGGAAAGACTGTGGTTGTGTGGCAGCAGTCTCCACACCCTAGGGCTGGGATGGGGTGAGGTGGTGGGGTGCATGGTGCCCAGGTGGCAGCGGTCATCAAGGCATGTGGTGGGGGAAGTGCAGGGTGAGATTCAGCCCCTGGCACATTTGATCTGTGGCTTTTGATGGTAGCAGAGCTTGAACCTGTGAATATGGCTGTGGGAACAGAGCTTGCAGTTGCTGCTGCAGCTGCGGTAGCAGATCATAGGGATGACCACAGGAAATGACTCACTGTCAGCTCGAGTCTTGTAGGGCAGCAGCTGTAGTTAGCTGTTCCCATTGTAGCCTTATGTGTCTCCCATTTATTTAGGTTGCTGTCCATCATTCACAAAAAAGGGGTTACAACATCTTGCTTTTGAAGGAATTCAGTTCAAAAAAATTTGTGCTATCATCTCTGAATGAGTTTTGCCTAACAACTGATTTCCATGAGGTTTCTCTAAGAACTCATCATTATTATCTCTCTCTAAGAACCCAAGGGTGCCCCCCACGCCCCTTGTTCTCAAGGAAAGGAAAAATATAGTGTACCCAGGCGTTTTTCTTTCAAGAACATGATTTCAAAGTTGGCATGATGTAAGTTTTTGACAGGTTTGGAACTGGAACTTTCTTATGGCTACTTACAATATCACAATCCATCTTCCAAAATATGAAAAATACTCTATACCCCCAAGTCTGCCCCCTCCCCCTACACAAACTACTGTATAAATGTCCTTGCTACAAACAACTAACATTACATACATGTTTCTACTTTTCTGATGAAAACATTTTTTAAATGACAGAATGGATCTTACTCTTTGAACAAACTTTGTAAACAGGATGAACTCCTCATTTCATACAGGAAAATAAAGGGTAGGCCTACATGGAATGTCAGTAGATGTGTTGCAATTCAGAGCATCACTTGAAAACCACTGACATTGAACATATTCATCTTCCAGAATGAACTTTCATTCTGCAGCAGAATGTGTGCAATTTTGGAACTTACTTGTACTTGCCCTTGAAACGCAAGGATCCCAGGTTTGAGTCTCAGTTTGGTACAGAGTTTAATCAGCCAGGAATTTTGACATTCATCTTGATGAATACAAACTAATGTTGTACTATTGTAGGACCAGTAAGAAGAAAAGAGAAGTGGCTATACATGCAAAATATACTGTACTGTATTGAACAGGTCTTTCAGTGCACTGCCATAATAGTGTATTAGGGAACACACAATGTTTTAGTAGGCTGCTGATAGTTTGTAAACAATCACCATCAAATGTCCTATGTAATATTAATCAGGAAACACTTTCCTAATGTTCTGCAAAATTGTATTTATTTGGTCAAGAACTGGCTTTTAGTTTCTTATGCCCTCATCCGGTGAGAACAGTTTTTAGGAAACACAAATAAAATGACATGTGATTTACACAGAAGCTATTTATAAAGAAGATACAAGAATGATGACAAGTGATCATTTCAGTTAATAAAATATTCCAGCCACGGTCAGATGGATTTTCCATTACGACCCAGCATTTTGTTCCGATCTGTGAAGAACATTTCTAAGAGGGCATCATAGTTTCTTTGAACGCCTGATTCACAACCTACCTCACTACTGAATGCAGCAAAATCCATTTGTGTGCTACTGCACAGTCAGTGGTGAACCAGGACGTGAATCAAACATTCGAAGAAACTATGATCCCCTTGAAAATGTCTTCTGTGGATGGGGCCGAAATGTTAGGTTCTAGTGGAAAATCTGTCCAACCATGCATATTAGCCCAGAATATTTTATTAACTGTGACATTTCTAGCCATGAAAGTTTACATTTTACAAATAGAGTGTTTACAAATGAAAGTATTACATTTTTTCTTTTGTGAACACTCTTACTTCTCACCATTTTTGTATCTTCTGGATAAATAATATTTGTGAAAGTTGAATATAATTTTTTGCGACATTAAGTTGTCACCTGATGATTGCTTAAGTCAAAAGTCAGTTCATCACCAATTAGATATAATTTTGTAGAACATGAAGTGTTTCCCATTTAACATTATTATCATGTTCTGCCAAGTGCCAATGGAAAATCCAATTAAATATGTTAAGTTTCCTAAAACAGCTACAGACATTTTTGGTAAAGCTATACAGACTTAACTGGAGAAACATTTTTATTTTTATTTTGTTTTATATTACTTTATTTTATGTTTCGAGACTTAAATGTGGATTTTCTACCAGAAAGTACCACCTGGGGCCAGCTAGAGTTATTGACATCTAACTTTGTGTAATTGTATTGAATGTAAACCAGTTGTAAGCCCGATCCATTATCCTTCTGGTTGTCTTGTATGAATGATTTAAGCCTTTTATCAGTATTCTTGTGTCTTCAACAAACATAACATTTGAAGTGTTCTCCAATATCATTTTGATATGCCAAGACCAAATGTGGGCCAAGCACCAAAGCCTGCAGCATATAAAATTTAATTTTTCCACATTCTGAATTTAATCTAATTCCCATAATATTATTCATTTATGTGGCCCTCTCATTCCTACACCAACCCTGCAATGCCACATAATTTTAGTTTCCCTAGCCAAATTTTATGATCCATGTAATCAAAGGCCTTGGCACAGAGGCCAATAGGATATTTTTTTCTTGTTTAATGCTACTAGCATTAAGTTCATGAGATCACTGTTGTTGAAATGGATGGGAAGAAATGCTGGTCACCCTCAGTGTGTATCTCTCTTGACCTCACTCCACATGTTGAAGAGCTGTCCTGGCAAACACTGAGGGAACAAGGTGCAGTCAACTGTAGATTGTGACACACATTTGAACAAACAATACCTGTTGTTCACGCCAAGGTCATACCTGCATCATTCCAACGACTAGCAGAGAAGGTTGAGAATACAAGCATTACTCACAGAATTTCAAAGACACTCATGATCTGCAACAGTGTCCACAGAACAGATAGTAGCCCACTGGTTTTGAGTGAAGTGGAAGGCTTGAACAAGATATTGCAAAAGTTCTGTGACAGGCTAAACTATAACTTCCTAGACCTGCACCATAGGGCTGAGGACAGTAGAGTCCCCCTAAATGGATCAAGTGTGCGCTACACATAAGAGGCTGATACCCAGGTAGCTGACTGAATGTGGGATGCACACAAAGGTTTTATTAGATTGAGTGACTCTCCATCCAATTTAGATAATGATAGCTGTAGGAAACCAGACAGTATCATTGTAAGATCCAAAGAAACATTTCTCCATCCCCCAGGTGAGAGCATTAAATACTAATGGTTAACTGCCAAAGTTTTTGGAACAAGGCTCCAGAGTTTGAAGCACTCCTAAGGCAGTGAAGCTCACATAATATTAGGTACAAAAAGCCCGTTAAAATCTGAAGTTGACAGCAGTGAGATTTTTGGTGAAAATTTAACTGTGTACTGAAAGGATAGACTAATGGGAAATGGGAGGTAGTGTATTTGTCACAGTAGATAAGAAACTCAAATTCACTTAGGCAAGACTCAACATCATGGGTGGATGTAGAACTACAATTGCATTTTTCCACTAACCACTAGGATCACCTCCTCGTCTAACCAAAAACATTAGAAAAAACGTCAGTTCACTTGTATGCATGTTCCCTAACATATTGTAATCACTGGAGACTACTTTCATCATGCAACAATCAACTGTGATAATTTCAGTCATTTTAGTGGTGAAACATTACTAAAAGCAAATGAAATGATATGGTTCTAGAGACCTTTTCAAGCCTCAAACATCTATTATGTGCATATGCAGAATGATGCGACAAATTAAAATCTGTATCAAGTCCAGGATTTGAACCCAGGTCTCCTGCTCATTAGGCAGATGCTCTAACCACTACAGCACTCTGGCACTGTAGCCTTGCACAAGTGCACGGACTACCATAGCACTTCTCCCTCCTCAATCCAAACTCCCATTCAGGCCTCAATCCACTAATCTCTAACAAAATTGCAAAGGCTCTCCAGTTATATTGGAACAGCACCCTCAGAAATTATTCAGGTAGTGAAGAAGGAAACATAGTAGGTGAATATGGATTGGGGGGAAGAAATGAAAGAGGAAGCTGCCTTGTAGAATTTTGCACAGAGCATAACCTAATCATAGTTAACACTTGGTTCAAGAATCATAAAAGAAGGTTGTATACCTGGAAGAATCCTGGAGATACTAAAAGGTATCAGATAGATTATATAATGGTAAGACAGAGATTTAGGAACCAGGTTTTAAATTGTAAGACATTTCCAGGGGCAGATATGGATTCTGACCACAATCTATTGGTTATGATCTGCAGATTGAAACCGAAAAAACTGCAAAAAGGTGGGAATTTAAGGATATGGGACCTGGATAAACTGAAAGAACGAGAGGTTGTAGAGAGTTTCAGGGAGAGCATAAGGGAACAATTGACAGGAATGGGGGAAAGAAATACAGTAGAAGAAGAATGGGTAGCTCTGAGGGATGAAGTAGTGAAGGCAGCAGAGGATCAAGTAGGTAAAAAGACGAGGGCTAATAGAAATCCTTGGGTAACAGAAGAAATATTGAATTTAATTGATGAAAGGAGAAAATATAAAAATGCAGTATATGAAGCAGGCAAAAAGGAATACAAACGTCTCAAAAATGAAATCAACAGGAAGTGCAAAATGGCTAAGCAGGGATGGCTAGAGGACAAATGTAAGTATGTAGAGGCTTGTCTCACTAGGGGTAAGATAGATACTGCCTACAGGAAAATTAAAGAGACCTTTGGAGAGAAGGGAACCACTTGTATGAATATCAAGAGCTCAGATGGCAACCCAGTTCTAAGCAAAGAAGGGAAGGCAGAAAGGTGGAAGGAGTATATAGAGGGTTTATACAAGGGCGAAGTACTTGAGGACAATATTATGGAAATGGAAGAGGATGTAGATGAAGACGAAATGGGAGATAAGATACTGCGTGAGGAGTCTGACAGAGCACTGAAAGACCTGAGTCGAAACAAGGCCCCGGGAGTAGACAACATTCCATTAGAACTACTGATGGCCTTGGGAGAGCCAGTCATGACAAAACTATACCATCTGGTGAGCAAGATGTATGAGACAGGCAAAATACCCTCAGACTTCAAGAAGAATATAATAATTCCAATCCCAAAGAAAGCAGGTGTTGACAGATGTGAAAATTACCGAACTATCAGTTTAATAAGTCACAGCTGCAAAATACTAACGCGAATTCTTTACAGACGAATGGAAAAACTGGTAGAAGCGGACCTCGGGGAAGATCAGTTTGGATTCCGTAGAAATGTTGGAACACGTGAGGCAATACTAACCTTACGACTTATCTTAGAAGAAAGATTAACAAAAGGCAAACCTACGTTTCTAGCATTTGTAGACTTAGAGAAAGCTTTTGACAATGTTAACTGGAATACTCTCTTTCAAATTCTGAAGGTGGTAGGGGTAAAATACAGGGAGCGAAAGGCTATTTACAATTTGTACAGAAACCAGATGGCAGTTGTAAGAGTCGAGGGACATGAAAGGGAAGCAGTGGTTTGGAAAGGAGTGAGACAGGGTTGTACCCTCTCCCCAATGTTATTCAATCTGTATATTGAGCAAGCAGTAAAGGGAACAAAAGAAAAATTCGGATTAGGCATTAAAATTCATGGAGAAGAAGTAAAAACTTTGAGGTTTGCCAATGACATTGTAATTCTGTCAGAGACAGCAAAAGACTTGGAAGAGCAGTTGAACGGAATGGACAGTGTCTTGAAAGGAAGATATAAGATGAACATCAACAAAAGCAAAACGAGGATAATGGAATGTAGTCAAATTAAATCCGGTGATGCTGAGGAGATTAGATTAGGAAATGAGACACTTAAAGTAGTAAAGGAGTTTTGCTATTTAGGGAGTAAAATAACTGATGATGGTCGAAGTAGAGAGGATATAAAATGTAGACTGGCAATGGCAAGGAAATCGTTTCTGAAGAAGAGAAATTTGTTAACATAGAGTATAGATTTAAGTGTCAGAAAGTCATTTCTGAAAGTATTTGTTTGGAGTGTAGCCATGTATGGAAGTGAAACATGGACGATAACTAGTGTGGACAAGAAGAGAATAGAAGCTTTCGAAATGTGGTGCTACAGAAGAATGCTGAAGATAAGGTGGGTAGATCACGTAACTAATGAGGAGGTATTGAATAGGATTGGGGAGAAGAGAAGTTTGTGCCACAACTTGACTAGAAGAAGGGATCGGTTGGTAGGACATGTTTTGAGGCATCAAGGGATCACAAATTTAGCATTGGAGGGCAGCTTGGAGGGTAAAAATCGTAGAGGGAGACCAAGAGAAGAATACACTAAGCAGATTCAGAAGGATGTAGGTTGCACTAGGTACTGGGAGATGAAGAAGCTTGCACAGGATAGAGTAGCATGGAGAGCTGCATCAAACCAGTCTCAGGACTGAAGACCACAACAACAACCTCAGCATTGACATAAACAGGGGATCCTGCCTGAAAGCCAAGCACAGGTGCTATAATCAAATGAAACTCTGTTTCTGAGAGTTTTTCAAGTCTCAAACATCTATGATGTATACATGCAGACTGAGGTGACAAATGAACATTTGTCTCTGAAACCATATAGTTTCATTTGATTGAAGCTTTGGAGAGCCTCTGCAATTAGGGGTATGCTTGTATAGTCTATGTAGTTTTCATTCATCCCTTCAGTCTGTACATATACATCATTACTAAGTGCCTTCTGTGAAGACTACCTACAACAGATAGTTCAGAACCCCACACGTGATGGAAATATATTAGATCCAATGGCGACAAATAAACTTGGCCACTTAGGATGTTCATTGGTATAAGTGACCATGAGGCAGTTATAACAACAATGAACGGCAATGTACAGAGCTGAATTAAAACCAGGATAAATGTTTATATGCTCAGTAAACCAGACAAAGAAGCCATATCTCAGTGAGGAACTTGAAACTTTTAACTCAGAATAGGTTCATGCAAAGAAACTACTGTTCGTCCATGGTAACTTGAATATCTTACTGTTGCTTTTAGAAGCAGAGAAAATCACCACTAATTGAAAGATGTTCATTTATCTCCAAGTGTTGCCAGTGTTAAGCTGCAGTTAGACCTTAATGATTACAGTACACATTGTTAAGGGGAATGTTTCCAGCACTGTGGCAAGCAGCCAATGCTATCTTCCCCTCACCATTCCTCACTCCTTGGTAGTCATAATGCAGGGGCAAGGCATCCCTCTTGCTGTTCCCAATCACCACTATGCAAATTGTCAGTTTATCATGGACAAACTGTAGGGCACAAGTTTAAAAGAGTAACTGGATAGATACGTACACAGTGAATAGTTTATGATGGGAAGAACCCTCCATGGTATTCAGACACTGCAAGAAACTTCTAAGGAAACAAGACTACTGCATAATAGATGTAAAGCAAAGCTTGGGGCTATCAATAAAGAGATGCTGAAAGAAACATATTAGGTTGTCAAGAGTGCAATGCATGAAGCCTTCAGTGACTACCATAGAGGAATATTGTTGAAAGACCTTCCACAAAACACAAAGAGGTTCTGATCATATGTAATGGCTGTTAGTGGCATCAAGGTTAGTTTAGTGTTGCATTGCAAAGCATCAACCTGGTTTATTGCAGCCTCCATGACCTCCTCAGCAGCACATGTGTTTGCTGTCTTGAAGCTGAAAACTTTATTGTTCAGTATTTGATGCTGTTTGTTCAAAAAAAGTAAACACCATAATTTAGCTTGCACTTTTGCCCACATTGTATTAGCCTCAAAATTATACTGTGACCAGGTTTCCTCCTGCTTTAAATTATGGTAGAATTACTAATATGGATTACAAAGCTATGGAAACACACATTAATGCTGTACTGTCCAATAATCAGTGGTGCTGTAGTCCTAACAATTCACTAAACCAAGTAGTCAAGTGCAGCACAAAACACTGTCCATATTTACACAAAACATCACATTCACGTACCGTATCATCTTGTAGCAATCTTTCAAAGCAAAGTACACCACAATAATTCATGCATTACTTAATGTCACAACTCTCAACAATAACTCATTTATGTGACAGTGATAGCCCACAAACCTCCTACGAACCACAACACAGTTGAGTCAAAATATCCATTAATCTGAGTTATAAAAATAACTTGAAGCTTTTAGACATCAATATTATTGATGTTTCATGTTTCCTGTTAACAAACTGTGCATATCTGTAATGTGCGCAAATATTGGCAGCAGATGTGTTACATGCCTGTTAGCTCAACAGTTAACGGGTGTAAACTGACTGATAGTATTTTGTTACTCTTGTTGCATTGCTAAATGTGAAGGATGTTAATGAGGGAGTTAGTGATTTTATTCCAGTCATTTAATAACTAGTGCATAAACAAACTGTTACTTTAGAAATCATACAACCATTTAAAAAACGACTAGGTACAATTTTCTATTTAGTATGGACTATAAGTATTGCCGAACTTTTGGTTTGCGAGAAATGTGATAACCTAGGCATTTAGAAAAACTTATGGAGTCACTTTACACATTTGCCTTGGGAATAACTAACTTATGAGCATAGGTGCCATGTTGAAAATTATTTTAGGTAAGCTTAATTAATTAGTGAGACTTGTCATCTGAACCATAATGAATACAGCAACAAATGTGCAGTGTCAAAGTTCAGAATCTAACAAGCCAAAATGCAAAATTGGCAATAGAAATAATGACTGTATGGAACATTCATTATCTTGTAAGCTACTTAGTTTTACGCAAAATAAAAAATTTTATTGTGAAGTTGGGTTGACAGTCTTCATAATGAAGAGTGTTACTACTCCCACAAATGTGTATTAGTTCACATGTTGTTGACAAAGCCATACTATTGTAAGCAATTCAACTACCAATATTTTTCTGATAAACATGCTTTAAGTGAAAACTAACTAGACTGTTGGACTCAGCGCAATGAAAGTAAATCATGGAATAATATTTTTAAGTGGAGGAAAGTCTAATTCAGTTTTTCAAGTAATTTGATATATGTCACAAATATAAAAAACACGTAATATAATGATAATTAGCATAATTACTGGGAAGGAAAATTATTAATCTTCAGGGGGTGGAAGTCATAACATGTGGAATAGCCCCAGCTTGCTAAGTCACACAATTACTCATGGGTCAGACAGGAGCAGCAGAACAAAAGCAGACATGCTTAACTTCATTTGCAAATGTTCCTTTACAAAGAAAAAACTGGAGTATTTCCCCAGTTTAATTCTCATACAACTGAAAAGATAAGTGAAACAAATATTAGTGTCAGTGGTGTTGAGACACAGCCAAAATCATTAAAAATGAAGAAACTTCTTGGGCCCAATGGAATCCCTGTCATATTCTATAGCCAATTTGCAGCTGAGTTGGTCCTTCTGTTAACTATAATCTACCATAGACCCTTTGAACAAAAAACCATGCCCAGTAATTGAAAGAAGATCACACCCACATACAAGAACAGTAGCAGAAGTGCTTCACAAAACTAATGTCCAATATTCTTGACAACCATTTGTTGTAGGATCTTAGAACATATCCTGATCTCGGTCGTAATGAGGTATCTCAAACAGAATAACCTCTTCCACGCCAACCAGAATTAATTCCAAAATCAATGACAATGTGAAACACAATTTGCACCTTTCACATCTGATTACCAGGGATCAAGGCAGTCAGTTAGACGCAACATTTCTCGAATTCTGAAAATCATTTGAGACACCTACACTTACTGCCAAAAGTATAACTGCATGGGGTATCAAGAGAAATTTGTTACTGGATTTTGGATGGAGAGTCATCAACAGATGTAGAACTAACTTTAGTTGTGCCCCGTGGAAGTGTGTCAGGACTCTAGGTCTTCATGACATATATCAGTGACCTTGCAGGCACTACTAATAGTAACATCAGATGTTTCACAGATGATGCAATTATCTACAGTGTGATTCCACAATGATGTTACAAACTTTCAGGGAGAACAGAGAGGGGCAAATTTATCAATCTGAGTAAAGGACTCAAGTCCATAAATGACGGAGTTTAAAGTTACAAGCAAACATCGACTCCCATAGGTGGTAATAAGGACCAAAACAAGAAAAATGGCTCTTAAACATGGGCCCTAAAGTGCATAAGTACCTTAAAAGCTATGAGCACTTGTGCATCTTTGCTACTGTGAAACACACCTCTTCTACATCTACATCTACATGGATGCTCTACAAATCACCCTTAAGTGCCTGGCAGAGGGTTCATCAAACCACCTTCACAATAATTCTTTATTATTTCAATCTCAGAAAGTGCATGAAAAAAATTAATGCCTTCATCTTTCCGACATACTCTGATTTCTCCTATTTTATTATGATGTTCATTTCTCCCTGTGTAGGTTAGCATCAACAAAATATTTTTACATTTGGAGGAGAAAGTTGGTGATCAAAATTTCATGAGAAGAGTCTGCTGCAACGAAAAATGCCTTTGTTTTAATTATGTTCACCCCAAATCCTGTGACATTATCTCCCTTATTTTGCAATAATACAAAACATGTGGTTCATCTTTGAACTTTCTTGATGTACTCCATTAATCCTATCTGGTAATGGTTGCATACCATGCAGCAGTACTCTAAAAGAGGACAGACAAGTGTAATATAGGAAGTCTCTTTAGTAGATCTGTTACATTTTCTAATTGTCCTACCAATAAATGCAGTCTTTGGTTTGCCTTCCACCTAACAGATTATACATTTTCTTTCTAATCTACATTGTTTCTAATTGTAAATATGAGGTATTTAGTTGAATTTACAGCCTTGAAATTTGACTGAAGTCTAATGGATTCCTTTCAGCAATCATGTGGATGACCCCATACTTCTAATTATTCAGGGTCGGTTGCCAATTTGTGCACCATACAGGTATCTTTTCTAAATTGTTTTGTAATTTGTTTTGATCTTCTGATTACTTTATTAGACAAAAAGTGACAGCATCATCTGCAAACAACCGAAGACAGATGCTCAGATTGTCTCCTAAATCATTTGCATAGATAAGGAACAGCAGAGGGGCTATAACACTACCTTGGGGAATGCTAGAAATCACTTCTGTTTTACTCAATAACTTTCTGTCAGTTACTATGAACTGTGACCTCTGTGACAGGAGATCACAAATCCAGTAACATAACTGAGATGGTATTCCATAAGCACACAATTTCACTACAAGCCACTTGTGTGGTACAATGTTAAAAGCCTTCTGGAAATCTAGAAATAAGAATCAATTTGGAATCTCTTGTCAACAACATTTAACACTTTGTGTGTGTAAAGAGCTAATTGTGTTCCACAAGAATGATATTTTCTAAATCTCTTCAAGATAATTCATAATGTTCGAACACAATATATGTTCCAGAATACTGCTGCATATTGACATTAATGATATGGGCCTGTAGTTTAGTGGATTACTCATACTACCTTTCTTGAATATCAATGTAACCTGTGTAACTTTCCAGTCATTGGGTACAGATCTTTCGTCAAGCGAACGGTTGTACATGATTTGTTAAGAATGGTGCTATTGTATTAGCATACTCTGAAAGAAACCTAATTGGTATACAGTCTGGACTAGAAGACTTGCTTTTATTAAATGGTTTAATTTGCATCACTACTCTGAGGATATCTACTTACTTCTACTGAACAAATGATCAGAGCTCTTCAGTCAGATCTTGATAAGATATCAAAGAGGGGTAAATATTGTCAGCTTGCTTTAAATTTTCATAAATACGAAATTGTGGATTTCACAGAATGAAATAATGTAGTATCCTATGACTATAATATCAACTTATACAAATACCTGGGTGTAAGACAAGGGTCACTCCAAAAGAAATGCACACTATGTTTGTAAAAATACAGTTTTCATTCTGCATGTGTGAAAGTTTTACAGCGTGTAGATGCATCCTTCCTGCTTGTTTTCAAACTTAGTTCAACATGTTCCCGTGAGTTGCGCCATCACAGCATGTCTTCAAGATGGTTGCTACACTTGACGTTCATCAGAAGCAGCGTGCTGTCATAGAATTCCTGTGCTGTGAAAATAAGACAGTGAGAAACATCCACAAGAGGTTGAAAGAGGTTTATGGAGATGCTGCTGTTGATCACAGTACAGTTAGTTGGTGGGCAAGCAGGTTATGTGATGAAAGCGGGCACGGCAATATTGAGGATTGTCCTCGCAGTGACAGGCCTTGTACTGCACACACTCCAGGCAATGTGCAGAGAGTTAACGAATTAGTGACTGCTGACAGACACATCACAGTGAACAAATTGTCACACTACGTAGGGATAGGGGAAGGAAGTATTTGCAGAATACTGAAAGTGTTGGCGTTAGCAGAGGTTTGTGCCAGGTGGGTTCCCAGGATGTTGACAGTGGCTCACAAAGAAACAAGAAAAACGGTATGCAGCAATCTTTTGGAACAGTACGAGAATGGTGGAGAAGAATTTCTTGGAAGAATTGTGACAGGTGATGAAACATGGCTCCATCATTTTTCACCAGAGACGAAGAGGCAATCAATGGAGTGGCATCATGCAAATTCACCCAAGAAAAAAAATTCAAAACCACACCTTCTGCTGGAAATGTTATGGCTACAGTGTTTTTCGATTCCAAAGGACTCTTGCTTGTGGACATAATGCCAATTGGAACTGCCATAATTTCTGATGCATACGTGACGACACTGAAGAAACTTCAAGCTCTACTGAGTCGTGTTCGACCACATCGGCAAAAGCAGGATGTTTTGCTGTTGCACCACAATGAACGGCCACATGTCAGTCAAAAAACCATGGAAGCAATCAATAAAATTGGGTGGACAACACTGAAACACTTGCCTTACAGTCCTGACCTGGCTCCATGTGACTATCATCTCTTTGGGAAACTGAAAGACTCTCTTCGTGGAACAAGGTTTGAAGATGATGACTCCCTTGTGCACGCTGCCAAACAGTGGCTCCAACAGGTTGGTCCAGAATTTTACCATGGGTATACAGACGCTGGTTCCAAGATGGCATAAGGCAGTTGAGAGGGATGGAAATTATGTGGAGAAATGAAAATATTGTTCCTAAAGGATGTATCTACACACTGTACAACTTTCAAACATGTAGAATAAAAGATGGATTTAAAAAAAAAGTGTGCCTTTCTTTTGGAGTGACCCTCGTACTTTGTAGGGACATGAAGCAGAACGATCACATAGGCTCAGTCTTGTGTGAGGACTTTGGTTTTTTGGTAGCATACTGGAGAAAAGTAATTGCGTAAAAAGGAGAATGCTTATAAATCACTCATGCGACCCATCCTTGAATATTGCTGAAGCATGTGGTATCTGTACCAAATAGGGCTAACAGTGGATATGGAACATATACAGAGAATGGCAGCAGTAGTGGCAACAGGTTTGGTTGACCTGCCAGAAAGTGTCACAGAGATAGATGTAAACTATCCCAAGGAAGCCTACTTACAAAGTTTCAAGAACTCTAGGAACATACTACGATCATCTACATATTGTTCCCATATGGATAATGCAGACAAGATTAGATTAATCCTTTAAACAATCATTATTCCATCATTCCATACTTGAATGGAAGACCTAATAAGTGGTACAACGGGATGTACCCTCTGTCAAGCACTTCACAGTTGTTTGCAAAGTATGGATGTAGTTGCAGAGTCTAGGATATCCTACAGGAACATTGCAGTGCAGTGTTCCCTGTCCATATTTGTAACCACAGGATTAATTACTGATGCAGAAGTTTTAGTTATTCTTGTTGCACAAGTGACAGACCATAACTTTGAATGAAGTTTATGAGGCTGCTCTTGATTTCATCCATAATATTTGAGTTTGTATTTATGGGAGGAGAACTTTGTCTATAATGTCAGTTGATTTATTGAAAATGGGTCTATGATGATCACTATACATAAAAGATAACATTTTTAGTTTATACCAATTTCTGTAAATGCAATAGCTGCTATGGCAAAGTGTTTATCACCCCAAAGTGTGTAAAGTCATGTCTTGCTGTACAATGTGTTCCTTTTTATGACTTAAATGTATGATCCCCCATCCTTTAAGAATCCCTACAATAGCAGCTCAATTTTTTTTCATATTGGTGTATATTATATGTTGAATTTCTGTTTGTCTACACCATTGTTCTGTGATGCACATTGCTGTGGTGTTTAAGGACTGAAGTTCCAAATTGTTGTCAATAAGGTAGAAAACATTTCTTAACTGTTGGAGACACTGATTAAACAGGAGACACATGTTGTCAGGTATTATCCTAAAAAAAGTATAGTTCAACAAACCATGAAAATAAATATTGACCAAGTGTGATTTCTTACTTTGTTCAAGAATTCACCCAAAACACAAAAACAGTTACCAAGAAGAAACTTGAATTTCAAGATGTCTACAAGTTATGATAAAAAGTCAGCACTGAAATTGCCCTTTAATAAAGCTTTGGTTTCATTTACCATTTTGGAGATTATCAGCTTATTTTTAAAAGTCATACATTTTTTAAGTGTCTATTTTCAACATTGCACTATGGACAGATTTTTCCCTTTATTCCTCAGTTTCACAGAATGTGACATCCTAATGTTGCTGCTAAACAGTTCATTTAAAGTTATCATCACTATGGGCTGAACGTTACATTGTGGTCAGTGCAACAAAAAATATATCGAAGAAATTAATAAATTAACATTAGTTGAATAACGGACAGTCAGTACTGTGTGATATATCTTCATTGTCTTTATCTTCTTTGGAGGTTTCGTACTAGTGCTTGTTGCATGAGTGCATCTCTCAGTCTTGCTATAAGCATATAAAGTATTTGATATTAAAGATGTGTTCAAGCATATATCACCGTAACCCAAAATGGTGACACCAAGTTTGAGTGAATTTACTTTTATTTCCATCAGTGTATCTTTAAGTTCTTGTGCCATGGCTAATATGCCAAACACCACAAAGGTGGAACATCAAGGTTTGCTGTTATCTATCTCTGTTCCTCAACCTGCTGCCACTACAGTTATCAACAATTTTCCTGATGAAGACAATTGCTCGAGATTGGATAATACAAAAATTCCATCTTTTAGACCAACCAGGCCTCAGTTGTGGTTGTCGAGGATATTTTCCAACTTCAGGACATCATCTCCAACAGATTTGCTGTAGTTATATTCCAGTGGAACTGAATTTTGCTGAACAGTCAGACATTTTACCAGAACATTATTTTGGCATTTTTAAAGGTTCTATTTTAGAACATTTCTTGATCCCACCAGATTCAGATCTGAATCAAATTGTGGACAGTGATATCACTGCTGGTGGTTCCTTGTCACAAATGCTATGTTCACTTTACCCTTTGGTGGGAGCAGAACTTTTATTGGAACAGTCAGTGAAACTTTTTGCCTGCAATGATTACCTCAAGATGCATGCAATACTTTCTGCTTTCCCTGAACTTTCTGTTGATGATTTAGTCAAAAATTGGATACATTAGCAATCGCTAGTGTTAATAATAGTAATTTTTGTGCTGCTTTAGACAAGGTTACTGAGACCGGGCCTGTGTCATGCACTGTGTAAGGGTGGCCCAGACTCACAGATTCTGTGTGCTAATGTCAGCATGGCAGAGCCACCTATGGACAGAATTTTCAATCAGTTGGCTAGATTTAATTCTAAATTGGATGAAAGCAACAGGAGGACAGTAAGAAATAGATATCAACATGCTCCCTGCCAAAGTGAATAGCATTGGTACCACATACACTTTGACCAAAATGCAAGACAGTGACGAAACCCTGCAAATTCCCAAACACCACCAACAGGCACGCATAGATGTGTGAACCCACTTAACAGTTGCAGAGTGCCTACCTTGTTTCAAAAATGCTACAGTTTTGGCCATGAGTGATTCAACAAGACTTTTGATCATTGACAAGACATAAATGTTTATTGTTTTTGGTGGGTATGGGGTCTGAGGTGAGAGTGATTCCAAGGAATGTTGATGATGTGCCTCAGGTTTCTAGTTTTCTGATTTTAATGGCGGCAAACAGTTCCCACATTGAACCATTTGGCAGAATGATGCTGACTTTGGGGTTGGAACAAAATTTTTCTCTGATATGGTCTTCATTGCACAGGTTTTCTGTCTTATTTTTACCTAGCGCCAGACTTAGGTAACAATTGACTGATAACTATTGTGAACGCAGCTAAGCTCACAACTGCATCAGACCATGTTCTGTGCAATATCTCCAGTACAGAATGCACTAGGATGTCTATGACATCCGCATCTTCCACAAAACGAAGCATTGTCACTTTTCTTCTTTCATCTTGCTGTGGAACACACTCACATGTGTCACACAAGAAGAGTTTGTCATTTGTTTCTCACAACTGTTTGGTGCTGGCTGCATTAGCCTAAGAATGTGCAGTGCTGGAACAACAGGTTGAACAAATCAAGATTTTGTACCACCTGAAATGAGAAGAGGCAAATGTTTTGGACAAACATAATGGAGTTCTTAGATGGTGTATTGCGGCTACAGAAAAGGTACTTCAAGACGTACAAGCAGAGATACATAACCCATGGATGGCTGCCACAGCTCCACCAGTAGGCCTCTCCTTTCCCCTCCCCCTTCCCTCTACAACTCATCACATTCACACCACAACCAATCAGCCTTTTCCCAGCTAACCAAGAAGGTTGCCTCCAGAAAAGCTGATGTTTACTAAAGCTGTGTTCGTTGATACGTTAGTGGGCAGGATGGTTTCACACTCACAGTACATGGGACATACTATCACATATGGTTAAAAAAATGATTGATCCTAGAGTTTATGCAGGGATTATAGGTGCCTAAATACAAGAGCAGGTGCCCAGTTATGAATATTTTAGACTTCGCATGTAACCTGAATGGTGCTACTATTTTTAGTGTGATAGGTTGTGCCAAAGTATTTGCACAGATACTCATGGCTGATATGGACAAGCACAAGACTGCTATTATGACTCCACTCAGTTTGTTTCAACATAACATGATGTCTTTTAGAGTTCAAAACACTGAGCAGGAGTGGCAGTTTCATAAATGATGCGCTTCAGGGTAAGGCCTGTGAATTCTGCTATGTTGATGACATTTTGGTCTTATCAAATAATATGGAAAAACAAGTCTCTAAGTGTCATTGTGAAATGCTTAGATGACTAACGAATATGAATTAACAAGGATAAAAGTGTGTTCTGCAAAAGTGAGATCCACTTTTTAATGGTACATAGTTTCCTGAGATGGCATCTTTCCCAACCCTGAAAAAGGTCTCAGATATTGTGAATATATAATTTCCTGTTAGGTACAATGACCTTCATAGGTACCACACAGGCATGATAAATTATAACTGCTCACATTTGCCTCATTTGGCCAAGATTATTTGCCAACTCAGTGATTTCTTGAAAGGTAAAAACACTTCGGGAAACAGGCAGGTCCCTTGAAACACTGATTCTAAGAAAATCCTTGAGGCTCTTAAGACCACTTTGGCATAAACTACACTTTAAGCTCACCCCCTGGCTGGAGCTCCAGCAGCTTTATTTGTGAATGTGAGTCAGTCTGCAGTAGGAGCTGTGTTGCAGCAACAGGTGACAGTAACATGGCTTCAATTAGCATTCTTTTCCAAGATTCTATCTCCACAACAGACAAGCTAGAGTGATTTTGATAGAGGGTTTCCAGCTATTAACCTTGCAGCAAAGCATTTCTGCCAATATCTAAAAATGCAGGCGTTCAAGATCTTTACGGATCACAAAACTTTAACTTCGATATTCCAAACACTGTCTGAGCTAAACTTGCCCCATCAGATATGGTATGCAGAATATATTGTTCAGTTTTCCACTGACATAAACTATGTTGTTGGTCAGCAAAATGTCATTGCTGACAGTCTGTTACGTAACTGCATGGCCATCATAACAACTGATTGGGAGGCAGTGGCCACAGAACAGGATATTGAACCTTTTCTTCCATAGTGCCTCGCAGACCCTCCTTCTAGGGTTTACAACTGCAATGGGTACAGCTTCATGGATCTCTAGTTGTGTCTGGAGCAACATAGTAAATGATAAGGTGTGACTGCATTGGCAACAGGTGGTGTTCAACACTTTCCATGAATTGGCACAGTCTGGAATCACGCATTTGTCAAAATTGTTTTGCGTAAAGTTGTGAGGCCAGGGATCAAGCAGGATGTCAATTCTGGGGCCATTAGCACTTGCAATGCCAAAGGAGCAAATCAGTCACCATACATTGGCCTCCATGGCTGCAATCCCCTATCCATCTGGCAAATTTGCATGTTGAAATTGCGGGTCCCCTCCCGTTTTCCTCTGATGGTTTTTGTTTTGTCATGACTATGATTGACAGCTTTATGTGGTGGCCAGACGCAATTCTATTACAAGACATTTCTGTTATTTCACTAGTGCAGGTGGTAGGTACTGTTTGGTTTTCAAGATTTGGTATTCCCAAAGTCATAACATGTGACAGAGACAGACAAATTGACTTCCAGATGTTTGACATGTTGTTACCCTCTATGGATGTAAACATACGCATACTACGAGCCATCATCCCAGCAGTAATGGTGTAGTAGAATGTAGGCATCATATGCTTCAGGTCACTTTGTCACACCAGGTACGATCGTGGACAACTGTGTTGCCTTTGGTTTTGCTAGGAGTAAGGGCTATGGTCAAGAGGGGGACCTCAGTTGTCCTGCAGCTCAATTTATTTATGGTGAGGGTTTAAAAGTGGCTGGGGAATTTTTCTCATCCAATCCTGCTTCGTTTATTGGGATAGGATATTACAGTCAGTTTTTGAAAACTTCAAAATCCACATGTGACTGCTTCTACTGACCACTCCAGTATGGCATGGATTTTGACTATTTTTCTCCCCAAATGAACTGCTCACCAGTCATTTTGTTTACATAATGAATGATACTGTCTAATGACCTCTCTTGCCCCAATACAATGGCATGTTTCTCATCATTAACAAAAATGATGACATTTACTGTGGATAAAAATGGGCTGTGGGATATTGTGTCAGTAGACCATTTGAAACCTGCTTTCACCAATGTCAGTGTTTACCCTTTTGGGGATGCACTGGGCAGTGTTCATCCTGAACCCACTCTTGCCAGATCTCCTTTCCCTTCTTATATTCTCAGTGCCACATAAATTACTGAAATGCCCTTTGGTATAGAAGTGAAGTGTTCTTTTCCTGGAATATGTGGTAACACTGTATTCACTGTCAGTGGAAATTCAGTTTTGTCTGAGCTAGCTCTCTAAAAAAACTGGGAGGGGGGCACTGATGTTATGAGTGCAACATTAAATGTATCAAAGACATTAATAAATGAACAATCATCAAATAATGGACAGTGAATACTGTGCGATAATCTACAATAGTGTACATTTTCTTTTGGAGATTTGTATTTACTTAGTTAGATTTATGTTCCACAGATCATTTAGCAGAATAAATCATATGGAATGAGTCATTTTCTAATCACATTGCAAATTCATTTGTAAATGTGGCCACATGCCGAACATTTATATGGTGCTTTTTTTTCTTTTTCTTTTTTTTTTAATAATTTTCACCCGCCCTCTTTTTACACGTAACAATAACATAAATTCTTCTACTGTACAGAATACGTTGTCAAGGAGAAACTTTTTCGCTTTGTTTTTAAATTTTACTTTGCTATCTGCCAGACATTTTACATTCCCAAAATTTTAGTTGCAGCATTGTGGACCCCCTTTTATGCTAATGACAACCTTAACATGGAGTAATGAATGTCAGTTTTCCTTCCATTATTGTAATTACACAGATCTGTGTTCCTTTCGAAATGCACTGGATTATCTACAACAAAGTTCATTAGGGCATTAATCATTGTAAATCAGTAGTCAGAATGCCCAACTCTAACAGAGTCTACAGGATGATCATGGTTGAGCACCACAAATTATTCTTACATGTTTTTGTACTATGAAGAATTTCATTCCTAAAAATGAGTTACCCCAAAACATCATTCCACTATTCCGCAATACCTCACCTTCTAGAAAATTTTGGAAAAATGATGTCAGCAGTGGAACTGGCTGTTATGGTGAACTTAGGATATAACTTTATAGTAAGAACACAACAGTTTTAGGAACAGTGAGATTCTTTCTTTAATATGTAAAATGATGACACATTGCAACAAGACATTCATAGAGTAAAAGAAAGTAAAAAAGAAACTCTTAGGAGCAAAGAGTTTCACACAACACAAAACCAAGCACTGCCATAGGAGAGGAGAGGGCAGGAAACACACAGTTCTGATTTATATACTTCATCCTAAATCAAACTGTGGTGTACAGAACAACTTTTAAATAAAAAAATAAGAGGTCAAAGCACATTAACTGTTAACATTTATCTTTTTACACATTGCTTTAAATTTATTTGTTTTTAAAGGGTTTGTAAACATGTCACCAAGCTGATGTTCAGAACATACATTGAAATCCCCATTTTGATAGAGCTCCCACACAAAATAATATTGTACTTCAATGTGCTTAAGCATTTGTAGAACTTGGGATTTTTCACCAATGTAATGGCACTCGCATTGTCAAGGAACAATACAGACGAGTTTCTTTTTCCACTGATCTCCAACGGCAGTCTGTTATGCCATACTAATTCCTTGGTTCCTTCACTTGCAGCTGCGAACTCCGCTTCAGTGGTGGGTAGTGTAACTGATTTCTACAGTTAAGACGTCCTTGATACAGCCAGGTCGCCTATCATTGATCGTCTCGTTTCAGTGTTGTCAGCAAAGCCAGTATCAGCATGGACACGAAGTTTACCACCGGATGAAGTACAGATGAGACCTAAGTCTGAAGTACCACGAAGATATCTGAAAATACGTTTTACGGCGTTCCAGACAGAAGTGCGTTAAGCCATAGATCGAGCAACTTCCGAAACAGCATAAGCGATATCTCGATGAGTAGAACATGCCACGTACATTAATGATCCCAGAGCTGAGCAATAAGCAACGTTGCTGTGAGGAGTATTTCTATATTCATTGTCTAATTGTTCATTATCACAGGGAGTTTTTAATGGTTTCGAATCAGCCATATTAAAATGATGTAGAATCTGCTCTGTTTTGCTTGCTGATCTAATTGCCTAAAAATGAGTGTTAAGATCCTACTGTTATTTTGAATTCTGCCTTTAACATATCTAAAAATGAATTCACTGCACTTAAGAGTTGTTCCTACGATAAATCCACCAACGACATAAATAGCAATCAGCAATTTTTCTGTTTTGATTTGTCGAATGCAAATGCAAGGATCTTCTGTAGAGTTAATAAAGCATTTATTTCATAAATGAGTGAAACTTATTATTCCAACAACGACGTGACTGTCTAAGCCCATACAATTACATTTTGAGGCGACAAACGCGACGTGACCGGCCATTGAAATGTATATTTCTGTATCCCAGTTAGAACACAAAAACTCAGATCTAACAAGGAATTGACAAGGTTTCAAAATTTCTTCTGCTGCAAACGCTATTGCAGAATGAATAGCGTCATACCGAGCAACTGGTCTAAAAATTTCATCACAACCATGCCCCGTACGTTTAAACATACCGCGCGCAATCATGCAAGCGTGGTATCGATCAATCGATACATGAGGTCTACATTTAATACGGATACGATATCGACTATCGATAACACGTTTTTCCTTTAGGCAGTTCTACCACAGTCGCGACACTACGCCTCGACTTTCTTGCCTAATGCCTATTGTGCCATAAGCGCTTCAAGCGGCATGTAAGTAAAACTGTTGAGCTCGGCGATATCGTGGAAGCGAAAGCGAATAGGAGTTGTTTCTTTTGGTTTGTACAATGGTTTTTACAAACGGGAGCTTTTGTAGCGCAATAAATTTCAGCAACAACAAGAAGATATACCACATCTGTCTTTTTTTTGGGGGGGGGGGGGGGGTTCCTAAGGACCCTGAGAGGTGTATGCCATCGTGTTACTAAACTGTATCGTCAGGATTCGCTTGCAAAACATATGATAAATAGAAAGATTGATTGATAGGTAGATAGATAGATAGATCAGTTTTCGTTCCATAGACCCAAAAATTGAGATTATTCTCGTGGGTGTGGAACATGTCAGAAAGTATAATATAAAAACATGTTGAATATAATACTTACTACCCTGATCATTTGTCAGGAGATTGTCGCGGTAAACTGGAACAGCTAATAATTACAGAATTAACACACTGTCAGAATTTGTATTAATGTTTAGTTTTAGGAACATAAAATGGCTAGTAAATAGCAGACGAGAAGATCTTATGAAAATACCCTGTTTTCGTTTATAATAATGTTGCGTTTTGTTCGTCACATTTCGAACAAAATCAGTATAAGAATGCACACAGTAATAAACTCATGTGGAATGCGGTGGTCACACTGTTTGACATCCCAAATAAGCCACCTTAACTGACGATGAAGAGGAAACTGCCACAAAGGTTCGACAGTCCGTCTAAAGTTGTAAAACAACAGCACTCCAGCGGCACAGAAGCAGTCAATTCAGTTCTCCATGTATCAGTGCCAGATTCATCTGAATCGCCAGCAGAAACTTCTTTGACGATGAAGTGGTTAGATTAAGTGCAGTTATTCGTGTGTTGAAAAACGTGTAAAGTGTCTAAATGTGCAGATCGCAAGAATTCGTGCAGAACTATTACGGGACAAGGAAAATGTCTATCATTTAAAGTACAGACAGCAACACAAACTGTATCAGAGGGATCAAGTGAAGAAGGACAAACAAATTTTGAAGACTATAGGATCCCGATATTTAAAAAAAGATACCCTTGACTTGTTGTTAAGCCAAATTAGCATGCCATTCAAGGAGAAACGTGCTGCAAGATGGAAAGACGAAAATAAGTTGTCTGTTCTACATTTATTATGTAGTCTGTCTGTAAACTCAAGAGCTAGCAGCGCGTTTGGTGGGGGAAGTAGCCTTTCCCGGAAGAACGCTGCCACCGGCCTACAGGGGCACCCAAAATCTGTTGCCCGTTAC
Source organism: Schistocerca nitens (assembly GCF_023898315.1). NCBI lineage: Eukaryota > Metazoa > Arthropoda > Insecta > Orthoptera > Acrididae > Schistocerca > Schistocerca nitens. Next base: position 626,276,898 of record NC_064614.1, on the reverse strand, counting down.
CTGTCTAGAGGTGTAGATCGGCGTGCAGTGATTTACGTCGTTTCTGTTCGTATGATCTTAGTTGCCAGTGTCAGTCAGTTAACTTTGCATACTTACTGATATACTTCGAGTTCCGGAAGTGATGGATAATCGTCTAGCATTGCAAGAAAATGTGCAGAATACGAGGAAGAGGAGGTATTTGCGCAGTAACGAGCGTTCGATCGTCTCTAATATTATTACATCTTGTGTTAAAGAGGCGACCCAAAAAGGACTGTTGGCTAATATTATCAGTCCCAATCAAAGGGCTGCAATTTATGTAAACGCCAGCCTCATCCAATAGGACGCATAAGGAAGGAACGCGAAAATAAGCCTCATGCTTTAGTGGAATTGCCACAAAGGAAAACTAATAATCTCGGGAGTAAACCGATCGTTATAAACAGTTTCTAAATCATGTAAAACCTTTGCTGCTTATGGAACACTAAATCATTATCTCGGTCACACTTCACCTGATTCTGAGACATATTGCTTGAAATTTGTGCGCAGTAGCTATTCTAAACACTGCTGAAATTTTCTTCGAAACATGTATGTGGATTCTGGACTTCTAAGCTAAAAGCTTGACATACGAGATGCGTTCACGTATTCATTTTTATTTTTTTTTGGTAAGAACTTTATTTGTTAATCTACAGCAATGTAGATACATACTATACACTTGCACCATTGCTTTTTCCAATTTCCGAAATTCTTTAGGAACTGTTCCTTCGGGGTAGTTTATAGGTCTCTTAACTGTGCATTTTTAATCTCATCCATGCTTGTAAATCCGCTGTCATTTAAGGCCTGCTTTGAAATGTTTATAACACTTGTATGCCCTTGGTTCACTTACAACAGGCTCACCAAAAGCTATATTTAACATTTCTAAAAATTTCATTCCTATAACAAAATTTATTACAAATTCTCTAATCTATTTTTATACAAAACAAATAATCGTTGATGCTACCAAAACAGATGTAACCTTTTTGACAGCTGACAATAGAGTAAATACCCAATACGCATAACATTGTACGCCGGCTGATGTGACCGAGCGGTTCTAGGCACTTCAGTCTGGAACTGCACGACCGCTACGGTCGCAGGTTCGAATCCTGCCTCGGGCATGGATGTATGTTATGTCCTTAGGTTAGTTAGGTTTAAGTAGTTCTAAGTTCTAGGGGACTGATGACCTCAGATGTTAAGTCCCATAGTGCTCAGAGCCATTTGAACCATAACATTGTACACATACTTTTGAGACATGTTTATGAAGACAGTGACAAAAAATAGTGCAAATCGGACTAATACAACACACAAAATTATAAATTTCTACTTACTTTTTAAACACTCTTCGTGTTAAGTTTCAATGCAGTTCTTAAAAGAAAACTTCTACCTTTTAGTAGAAACACAAAGTAAGAACAAGCCTCAAATTCTACAGATTGCTTGCATTATATGGGGTTCGTTTTACGAATAGCAATAGGGGAACACACAATACATTCACATGAACAGGCATTCGGTTCGGTGTTTGTAGTATAATCATGACTTACATTGTTATCTTAATATTATTTACTCTATAATATTGTGTTTCGGAAGAAGGTATCGTTTTTTGTTTTCCTTATGGTCTTAATACATTTGTGTAAAAATGAACGCAGACGAGACGTATCTGTAAACGGCATCGCCACAGAATTAAGGCGCGCGCCGCGGCAGGGGCGGTACTACTTTGTAAAACAGCCTGTAGAGGAGCCTTGTGCCTTAGCTGACTTGGCAGAGTGGGGACTCGCTCGCTCTTCAGTTTAACGACAGACTATATTACTGCACTGAGGCATACAGGTTTTGTCAGAATGTTTTATGTTTCTATCAGTGTGTACATCACAGAGGTATGTAGAAGGCATACAAATAAAATGTGAGAAGTAACAATGTATTCCACTTTTTAAAGCAGAAGGCATAGCATTTCTCCAGTACTGATAAACCAATGAATATGGCATTGGATGAAATGTCTCTAATGACAAATTTAACATATGACAGCACTTCTGACAGTGTTATTGACTTTGAGGACTTGTTTACACGCACAGCATATTTTTCCCACTATTTGGCAGTTATTTGTCCCACTTAGAATAATATAAAGATGAAGGTCGTACTTGTGGCAACAGGTGACAATGACTAAAACACAGTCGGCCTACAGAACGACAAATGGGGCGTCAATCCCTCTTGTGCTTATTACATGTGAGTCTGTGTGGTTATATTCCATTGATATCAACGTGGTAAGCTGCACCTATACCGTCTGATATTACACACACTCTTGGACGCAAAAAGTAATTGAAATATTTAGTAAATCACTAAGAAAAGACATGCGAAACAAACATCAGGCTTACAACGCATCTGATGTTCGCCTTTCTCGCCGCTTGGAGTGCTAGTGTCGTTCCTGCTGTTAGTAACAAATTTTACAGTGGTCAGGTGTCACGAATGTTATGTTAGACTGTGGTTTTACCAAGTCTCAGATATCAATTTCTTCAAGTTCCTTCATTTCTTCTTTCATCACATTAAACCAGTTACTGAAATTGTTACTTTCCATAGCTTCGTTAAGCTTGTTGGTGCAAACTCTTCAGGGATTGCTTTTGTCAGGAAAACTAATGTGATTGCTTCTTGAGACTGGTGAGGCTGGTATCCTAATTCATAGTCACTAAATTTCACTGGAGGACGTATTTCATGAACTGCACATCGATTTGGTAACTCATTCGAATATTCTTGGTCACTAGCCTCAATCTGATCAACAGTGGATTCATTTTTCTCTCCTGTTTCTTCAGGTAAGCGTGTTAGATAGATCCATGCATACCAGCCATGGCCATCATTTAAATCATACTAGGAAACAATTTTTGGTTGAAGAAATCTGTGCTTTTGTGAACTTGAATCACAAGAGGCATAGTATAGAAGCAATTCATAGTACTTTGGACAAATGGGTCATAAAGAAAGATGTGACATCTTATAAAAAGGGTGAAAGACTTTTTAGGGGGGTAGTTTTTATCACAAAAGAATGTGATGCAGAACTTAATTGCAAATACAAACCAAAGTTTCTATACCAGAATGTATAGTCATTAAAAAACGAAGTTGATGAAATAAATATACTCCTCAATAGTGAATGCAAAGGTATTTCAGTTTTATGTTTTTGTGAACATTGGTTACAAAATGAGTATTTTCATCACTTAAAAATATTGCATTTTAACTGTGCAAACTGCTTTTGTAGAAAAGAATCAAAACATGGGGGAATTGTATAAATGCGAAAGAATATGTAGATTACAAGTATAGCCTTTGTATTCAAACTTGGTTGTGAAAGAGACTTTGAAATCTCAACTGTTGAGTCAATGTTTGAAAAAACTATTTTTTATGTATGTATAGATCTCCTGTTAGCAATATGAGTGATTTTTTCAAAAAGCTGTACCTTGCTTTAGGCAAACTTAAGACAACTGGAAAACAGTAGTACCATATGGTGATTTTAATATTGATTTTTTTTAGGCATAGCTCTCACAGGGAGAAGTTCTTAACTAGTATAAAAGCCTACAACCTATATCTCACTTTTAGCTCTCCAACACATGTAACAAAACCAGTGTCACTCTCTTTGATCAGGTATGTGTGAACTTGGACAAGTGTACATCAGAAAACTTTGATACTGGCTATAGTGACCACCTTTCACATTTACAAATCATACCTAAAAATCACATTTTGACCAGTGTACAAAATAATATCCATATTGAACACTTCCAGTATCTAATCAGTATACAAACTTGGAGATAAATATATGATACCTCTATTACCAATGAAAAGATTGAAAATTTTTTGAACATTTTCAAGCATAACTTTGACATAACTTTTCCACATGCAAAAGTGATTTCCAGAAGTACAGATAGATTCAAAAATTGCATTACATCAGGGATTAGATTACCTCGTAAAAGAAAGGGTAAACGTTTTCTGTGCTCAAAAACTGACAGCAGTCCAAAATTTTTTAGTTATTTCAAAAAATACAAGGTACTTTTGAAACAGGTCATAAAAGAGGCAAAAATTAAGGAAAATGACATATATTGTGTAGTCATTCAATAAAACTAAGTCCATATCGAAAGTTCTGCAGGATCTTACAGGGAAGAGGACAACTCACAAAAATATTGCAATAATGCATGATGACAAGAATGTCACTGATCCTAGGACAGTTTCAAACAGCTTCAATTCTTATCATGTAACTGTTGTTGGAAAATTAGTGAAGGAAAAGTTTCATAATCCACCTAATACAACATTGAGAGAACTTTCTTGTGTTGAAATAAATGATATATCCATGTTCCTCAGTCTAATAGGCGAAAAGAACTCCTAAACACCATTAATTCGCTGAAGGGTAATTATTCAGCTGGTACTGGTGGTATTCCAGATTATATTATAAAAATAACAGCAAGACACATACTCTCTCCTTTATTAGACATACGTAATTCATCCTTATGATGTGGTGCCTTCCCTCAGCAAATGAAAATCGCAGAAGAAATACCCCAGTATAAAAAAGGTGATCAGCAATGTATGGGTAACTATAGGCCTGTGTCATTACTGTCAACTGAAACAGTCACTTTCAACCTGATAAACCATGTCTTAAATGCAGTGGACAACCACTGAACAATTTTAGGTTTATTCTCGGGCCTAACAAAAGTCTTTGATGTGATTGATTCTTCTGTGCTCCTGAGAAAGCTTGAATGGTATGGTGTAAGAGGTGTACCAGATCAGTGGATTAAATCATATTTGGAATATCGCTCTCAGGTAAATGGAATTAAGTACATGGAAGGAAATGAACTCCAGGTACATCTTCCAAAACCATATGGACTAAACCGGGTTGTTCCACAGGGCTCTTTTTAAGTCTCTTTCTTTCTTTCATACACATTAATGATTTCCTACTACACATCAGGGATTCTGGCCCAGTACTGTTGCCAGATGGCATCAGTCTACTGATTTACTTTCTGCATCTGCGACAGATATTATGAAAGAAGTGTCTGAATGGTTTACCAAAAACTGGCTAATAGTTAACCCCAAAAAACAGTACTCATGAATTTCCAGGCATGTCAAAATAAAAATGTAGCACAACCAATAACATGTATAGATAACCAAAACATTAGTGCTGTCACTGAAACTAAATTTCTTGGGATTCACATCCAGTAAAATCCTAAATGGAGCTCTCATATCACATCCCTAAATTCAAAACAAGCAATAATGAGCTATGTAGTAAAAATTCTTTGCAACAAAACTAGTGTGGAAACAGCTAGGGCTGTATACATTGCTCGTGTATGTTCAGTATTGAAGTATGGTATCATTTTCTGGGGAAATGTACACGAGGCCACAGCAGTTTTCAGGAAACAAAAAGTAGTTATAAGAATAATGAAACAAGTGATCAGCAGAAAACCATTCAAACCTTTCTTTAAAGGTCTAAAAATCTTACCCCTTCCCTACATTTATATGCTGGAAGTAGTCACACATGTCGAATAAAGTAAACTCAGAAAAGAAAACCTTTTTCCTCAAAACAAAAGTGTCCATGATTACAGTACCAGGTCAGACAGTGACATATATGTCAGTCATTGTAACTCCACATTATGCCAAAAAAGTGTATATCATGCAGGAACAAAAGTATACTACAGATTATCAATACATATAAAATCTCTTCCTCAACTACACAACTTGAAAAAGTCGGTGACAGCCTACTGTCTGCAAAACGCTACTATTCAATCTCACAGTATCTTATGCAGGAAAAAAATGTAATTCGTATCTGTAATTGTAGAAATAAATTATGAATATACAGTATTTTACAAAATTTTTAATTATTAACTATATAGATACATGAAGTTTTGATGGAATCCACACTTTGTAACCATTTTTTTCATTCACTTAGCCAATGAAATGGCAAGCTATAGTTTTGCCATGAATAATCATATTTGAAAATCACATCATAACGAAAACCATTCATATAGTCAATAGATATTGGTCCATTAACATCTGTATTAATAAACTCAGACAGTTTGCGAACGATCTTTGTGCTGGCTAAATAGTTTGTGGTGGCATTTTCCATGAACACATCCAACATTGCAGTTGTTCTTCTGAAGTTGCTAAGTTAATCATTACTTGCGAATCTGAAGGACAAACTCGCTTGTTCATAATATATACTGGACCAACTAATCTTCCTGTTGCCACTATTTCATTATATCACCGAATGATAGCACCATTGTTATAAGTCACATGTACCCACATTGTGCAGCTTGATGGATACAGAGAAGTTGGTGTCTGACATCAGGTACATACCAGACATTTTGTGTATGAATACTGCCTGTCCCAGGAGCAAAAATAACTTCTTTGCCAGCTGTCTGTGCACACTGAGGAATTGGAAACTTTTCGAATGCAGCGAAATGCCTTTTATTTGGTGAAATATGAAGTGTCTTGCAACAGTCCAAAACTCAAGAATATGCACTATCAAAATTAACATGAAACAACAAGCTAGTGGCTAGAAATGTATTTGGTTTTCTACTCAGTTTTAAACAGAAACTCGAATTATTATTGTTGTTAGTTGTCGATTTTACTTCTGCGGCCATGCGTTTCCGACAGTTTGCGATAATATGTCCAGCTTTCTTGCAATAAAGACATGTAGGACTTGCTTCTTCTTTGACTTACTCCTGTGTGTTGCAAATTTCTTCTGTTTTTGATGTTGATTATATAATTTTGATTTTGCTTAAAGCACCAGCATAGAAAGCACCACCTGCCTATGTAGCTGGCGAAATCTCAATCGATCACAAATTCTCAATAAGGAGCTTTGTCATCTGCTCAGGTTCAGTAACATGATACCTTGCCAACCTGTAAATCTACTGCTTGGGTCCAATGTTTTAAAAATATTATGATGGAGCAGCGAGAGGAGTAAAGTTGCGTTTGATTTAATTTTGTTCAGTTCACCGCATAAGTCATGAAAATTTTTTGCAAGTAGCAATGTGTGCTTCATCATAGACATGACTTTATCTTTTGATACTTCAAAGAAACAATCGATAACGTATATAACCGCTGCAATGAAGTTTGTTCACACACTGACGTAAGGGTGCCCCAGATTTCTTTTGCATCAATCTTCTTTCTTAAGTGAATAGCGCTTTCCTCTTAAATTGCCGTTCCAATGATACGAACTGCCTGAGCATTCTCCCATTGCCAGCGCCAGTATGCATTGGACGGTTCGTCTCTTTCCGCTATGGCGACTGAAGAATGGGATACAACCCATCAACTTTGACCAATGACGTCAGAATTTGCCAGAAATGTTTTATTACACAGATTTAACAGCAAAGACTAGTGTTCATAAACAAAGGAATGCAAGAGAGAGAAAACAGATGATAGACATATATCACATGCATTAATATTCCGAAAATAACATTAAGGATATTGCTTGTTTGAATCCTAGTACTTCTGTAAAAAATAAACAATAAAAGGGATAGAAGTAACATTCGCATGGATATGTACATGAGTTGTATCTCGAACTTCTGTCGACCTGTATAGTTTAGCCGCAGTAAGGGATACAAATTTAACGTACATCGATTTCTTCGTTTTCATTAGCATTAGTATCCTATTCTTCAGAAGACCTATATAGGTAAATGATAGCAGTAGCTTTTTTCTTCTAACACCAGTATCCCGTACTACAAAATGGTTCAGATGGCTCTGAGCACTATGGGACTTAACATCTGAGGTCATCAGTCCCCTAGACTTCGAGCTACTTAAACCTAATTAACCTAAGGACATCACACACATCCATGCCCGAGGCAGGATTCGAACCTGCGACTGCAGCAGCAGTGCGGTTCCAGATTGAAGAGCCTAGAACTTCTCTGCCACAGCGGTCGGCACTTCAATTGACCTGCGTATGTCGACTGAACTACGGAATACGAATTTTTTTGCCTTCAGTAGTGCTAGTATAGACTCGAAAAAATCGTTGTGCTACTAGTACTAGGAAAGCAAAAACAGCGCCAACTGCAAAGTTTGTATTCTGTACTGCAGTTGACGAACCCATACTTAATGCATAAAAATATAATACAAGAAGGAAATACAACAACATAGACAAATTCAGTAAAACATAAAAATAAAAGTGTAAACTTACCGTATGCAACTCCTCCACAAAAAACCAAAGCTCGCCATCAAGAAAAATCACATACCACAGAAATATATTGTAATGGCTCCATGTGAGCCACTACATGGCTTGTTACAACAGTCACATACTCAAAACACATCTGGGTGCCATTCCAACACTCAATGAATTTTAAACCTTAATTATGTTATATTTTCACTCTTAGTATAGTCTGCAAATGTGAATGCAGGTTGTCTTCTGTGGTATGTGTGTGCTGTCTGCTGTGGGTTCTATGATTGTGGAGATGAAGTTTAGCCAACCATTGTGTCAAGTAGAGTGCAACTGCACTGGACCAGAGAGACATAAGTTCCCCACGCATTAGCAGGTCCATTAGGTTGGCAAATAGCCTCTGTGCAGAATCTCTGAACCCTTCCGGCCACTGTGTGAGGACCTCGGACAAGGGGAGACGGTTAGGATTCCCTGCTGAGACTCTGGTGAGTATAGATGCTCTACATGATGGTTCCTATAGTCATCTTAGTTAGGACAGATAGTCAGGTTGCATAAATTGCTGTTTTATTTTTTGTATCACTGATGACGGGCCAGAATTCCGTATAATTGTACCATTAAGTAAAGTGAGTTATCAGGAGTTATTTTCATGATTTTATTAAATAAAATTTTGTTGTTATATAAGATTCTTTGTCTCATGGCAATGTCTTATTTCCATTACCATTCCAGTTAAGTTATTCAAACTCTCAACTTAAAGTCAACCAATACTCAAAAATTTTGTACTGATATTTGATCATGCAAACGGTTGTAGGCATCTTCCACAAGAGATACAGGTGCCATTTTCAAGTTGAGGATGCCTGCCAAGGCTTTGCGGAAAGCAAGTATCATACAATATAAACCAAGAAGTTCTCATCAATGAAATGAGGTAAAGCAATTAAAGATATAACCACAGAAAAAAATTACCTAACATAAGTAAATGAAGAATAATGGATCAACCCCAAAAAATCCAAATCAGTATTTTAACCATCCCAACCAAACCCACCCTTTTCCTTAATCATCAGTTACCCTTCCCCAACCCCCATCCCTCATCCCAACATGAAATTAACTAAAAAATTTTGGAGGACACATTTGCCCAACACATTTAAGGAAACAAACAGGCAATATGTATCGGGTACTCTACGCCTCCATGAATATCCATCTTAATGTCTCTGTAATCTCGAAATGAGTTGTTTCTCCCTACGTACAACAGATTATATGGCTGAAAAATAACCTTCTATACTATTGGTACAATCCCCAGTTGATTAAGATCTGAATTCGGTATTATGATTGACAACAAGATGGTGCAAACCCCTATTCCTCAAATCCGTATATTAAGAAAAACATCAGAAATAACTACAGAACCCTCTGCAACACGATCTTCCATTAATTTCACCAAGACTTTCCTCTCTCAATTAGGAACTACATCAAAAACTACATCACATTCTGGGCCTGAAATTCCCAACTCACCTAATCGATAATCCCACCGCAGGTTTCTCCCTGTTGTGTTTGGTTGTGCGAAAATCAGACTAATCGATTTCGACTACGACACCTGCCCCCCCCCCCTCACGAAGGCCTCCTATACTTTATATATTCCCCACAAACTCCCCTATGAAAGGAATACCAGTCTAAAACGGTACACTCACTCATGCGACATTCATGTATACACAACCACACAAGATACCTCAAACACCAACAGTATGTAATTTTTATTATATCTCTCAAGGCCAGCTTCGATTTCTCAAACCATGTTCATTGTCTAATTGAGGGCCATAGTCGATCCTTGCTACACCTCCATATGAATAAGTCGTGAGTACGACGAGCAGACAAGCTTATCATGCACATATGTTTTCCACACTCACGACATCGAACGTTATCAGAAAGAAGACCAGAAATTTGCAAAAATCTAATTCTGCCATCATGTCTGCGCCCAAAGCCTGCTTAAAGTCTTCCACGTTCATGGGAATAGATAAATTCATACCTACAAACGAAAATCAAAAGCTAAAAACTCTTGTAAATGAAAAACTATTCTCCCAAACTACCTCAAACTCACTAAGAATGAAATGAAGTACGGAATGAATTGGAAAGAACAAATTATTTACGTCAACTTAAACCAAGAAAAATCTTATGCAATGTCTAGTGCAGTCTTTTAAAAACAAACTATTTATTTCAGTTTACAATGATGGCGCTTATCCATAGCAGACAACCGATTTATTATCTATAGCTCTAAAGTAAAGACATCATGAGTAACCTATGGCGTCATTGGTCAAAGCCAACAGGTTATATCCCATTCTTCAGTTGACCCTACTTATGACGGACACTGGCGTGTTCCATCTATAATAGAAAAAGGAGGGCATCCCTTTAAACAAAGTTGAATCTGCCAGTTCCATGTTTCCCACAACTTGGGAATGTTTGTTCGACAACTGGAGTCAACTGAAGAACGGGATACAACCCATCGTCATGGGTTACTCACAGATATTAATGTCTTTACTATTGAGCCATAGATAATCGGTTGTCTGTTGTGGATAAGCGCCATTATTGCAAACTGGAAAAAAATGAATGTGGATTTAAAAGATAGCACTAGACATTGTGTAAGACTTTTTTTCGTTTGCATTGATTTAAATAACTGGTTCTTCCCAATTCATTTGGTACTTAATTTCATTCTTAGTGAGACTGAGAAAATTTGTAAAAATATTTCTTCATGTAGAAGAATGTTTAGTTTTTAATTTTTAAATTTTTTTGTAGGTACTGATTCATCTGTTCCCATGAATTTGGAAGACTTTAAGCAGGCTTTGGGCGCAGACATGATGGCAACCATTCGATTTTTGCAAATTTCTGGTCTTCTTGCTGATTACGTTCGATGTCGTGAGTGTGGCGAACATGGGCCTGATAAGAGTGTCTGCTCATCGTACTCACGATTTATTCATATGGTGGTGTAGCAAGGATCGACTATGGCCCTCATTTAGACAAGGAACATGGTTTGAGAGTTCGAAGGTGGCCTTGAGAGATACGATAAAAATTACATACAGTTGGTGATTGAGGTATCCTGTGTGGTTGTGTGTGCATGAATGTCGTGTGAGTGAGTGTACTGTTCTAGACAGGTACTCGTTTTGTAGGGAAGTTTGTGGGGAATATATAAAGTGTAGGGGGCCTTTGGGGGGGGGGGGAGGCACGTGTTATTGTCGAAATCGATTAGTCTCATTTTGGCAAAACCAGGCACAACAGGGGGGAACCTGCAGTAGGATTATGGGTTTCGGGGGCTGCAATTTCAGGTCCAGAATGCGATGATGTAGTTTTAAAGTAGTTCCTGACCAAACGAAGATCCTGTTGCAGAGGGTTCTGTAGTTATTTCGGATTGTCTTTCTTCATATTGGGATTTGGGGAATAAGGATATTTAGCATCTTGTTGTCAATGATGTTACTGAATTCAGATATTCATCAACAAGGGCTTTTAGTATAGAAAGTTTTGGTCAGCCATACAATCTGTTCTAGGGAGGAGGAAACGATTCATTTCGACACTACAGAGCCATTTAGATGAATATTCTTGGAGGTGTAGTGTAACTAGTACATATTGCCCAACTACGCATTTTCTTAAATGTGTCGAGCAAATGTATCGTCCAAAATTTGTTAGTTAATTTCAGGTTGGGATGAGGGTGGTGTGTGGGGTAACTGATAATTAAAAAAGAGGGTGGGTTTTGTTGGGATGGTTAAAATATTGATTTGCACCTATTGGGGTTGATCTGACATTCTTCATTATGTTAGGTAATTTTCTTCTGTGGATTTTTTAAAATTATTTTACTTCATTTCGTTGATGTGAACTTCTGAGTTTATATATTTGTATGTATGTGTGTTTTTTCGTGATGTTGTGTTTCTTGTGTATAGTAGCAGTAGTATGGTGTTCTGCCGTACAGCAGGTCTTGTCATGGGTTAAGTGTCTATTACTTTTGTCTGTCCATAGCCAGTCTGTCCATTTTGGATATTTGTCTCCTTTGATATTGTCCAGCATTTGATATCTTCTTTTTCCTCTCCCCCTTTTTCCCCCAGTCCCCCCTCAAACAGCGTCCAGTCCAGTTCCGTTTTCTCTTTCTGGTGACTTTCAGCATGTTTCTTTCCTCTCCAACTCTTTTTAACACTCCTTCATTCCTTAATCGGTCTTCCCCTTTCACTTTTTCCATTCTTCTCCATATCCACATCTCTAGTGCCTCCAATCTTCTTTCATCTTCCTTCCTCAATTTCTAGGTCTCTGCACCATATGGTGCAACACTCCAGATGTAACATTTGGCAAGTCTTTTCCTCAGATCCGCAAAGGAATTTCTGTTTCCTCTTGAATCCTTCTTTTACCATTGCAGTTCTTTCCTAATTTTTGTTGAGCAATACATATCATCCATTATTACACTTCCCAAAAATTGAAGTTATTCACTTTCCCTATTTCCTCTCTCTCTATTTTCATATGGTATATTCTCCCCTTTTGTCCAATTACCATGCTTTTCGTTTTTTTACTGTTAATCTTCATTCCATATGCTTATAATTTTGTGTATAGATCATCTAACATTTGTTCCATCCCTCCTGCAATCTCTGCCATCACAACCATACCGTAATGCAAATCTTATATACTCCACTCTCTGACCCCCTATCTAACCGCCTTTCCTTCCATCAAAACTTTCATTAATAATTTCCTCCAGAAAGATATTGAGCAGTGTTGGTGATAAACAATAACATTGTCTTACACCTCTTCCCAGTACAATTTCTTCACTCATCACACCTCCTATTCTCACTCTTGCTCTCTGATTGAAATGTAAATTTCTAATTAAACGTCTATCCCTCCAGTCAACTCCATGTTTCCTTAGGATTTGCATCAGTTTCTCCCATCTAACACAGTCAAAAGCTTTCTCAAGGTCAATGAATACAACATACACCTTCCTTTTCTTCTCCATGTACCTCTCCCCTATCACTCTCAGCAGCCCAATGGCATCTCTAGTTCTCACTCCTCACCTGACACCTAATTGTTCATCTTCTATTATGCAATTCAGCTTTCCATATAGCCTTCTGTTGTGCATCCTCAGCAAGACTTTGGCTGCATGCGATATCAGGCTCACTGTTCTATGTTCCTCACACTTTTTGCTGTGCTTTTTTCTATAGGTATTAAGATACCTTTTGTAAAGTCCTTTGGCGATTTCTCTGTCATGTATATTTGATTACACAATTTAATCAACTCCCTTTTCCCTTCTTTCTCCAATGACTTTAACAGTTCCATAGGAATCTTATCAATTCCCATTGCTTTTCCATTTTTCATCTCCCTCATAGATGCTTCAGTCTCACTAGTTAGTATTGCATTTCCTTTGTCTGCAACTTTATCTTCTTCTTCTATCCCAGTCTCTCCTTCATTTGCTCGGCTGTCCCCAGCATATAGTGATTCTGTATATTCTTCCCATCTTCTCATTATTTCTTAGGCTTCACTCAACATTTTACTGTCTGTTGCATCTACTTCCTTAGGTCCATAGTTGTTTCTGTTTTCCCTGAATGTCAAATCCATTGCTTCTTTGTACGAGGGCCGTTCAGAAAGTAACCTCCGGTTGATTTAAAAAAATACACCAAGTTAAATAAAAATATTTTAATATATACATCTTACAACTACATCTTTGCACTATTTTTCTACATAGTCTCCATAGCGATTGAGGCACTTATCGTATCTCTTCACAAGCTTTGAAATTTCTTCTGCATAAAAATCACCCGCTTGTGCCTGGAGCCAGCCTGTGACCGCATCTTTGAGCTCTTCGTCATCATCAAACCGCTGTGACCCGAGCCATTTCTTCAAATGCATGAAGAGGTGATAATCACTTGGCGCCAGGTCTGGGCTGTAAGGTGGATGGTTGATAACGTCCCACTTGAAGGACTCAAGAAGGGCCGTTGTTCTGCGAGCAGAGTGAGGACGGGCGTTATCGTGCAAAAAAAACGATACCGGAAGTCAGCATACCACGGCGTTTCTTCTGTATAGCCCGTCGTAACTTTTTTATTGTTTCACAGTACACGTCTTGATTTATGGTCGTACCACGTTCCATGAATGCAACCAACAACACCCCTTTGGCATCCCAAAACACCATTGCCATCAGTTTTCTGGCAGAAAAATCTTGCGAGGCTTTTCTTGGTTTGGTGGGCGAATTTGAATGTGCCCACATCTTTGATTGTTCTTTTGTCTCAGGGTTCACGTACTTAATCCAGGTTTCGTCACCGGTCACGATTCTGTTTAACAATGGTTCTCCTTCGTCCTCATAACGTGACAGAAAGTCTAATGCAGAGGCCATTCTTTGAGTTTTGTGGTGGTCGGTAAGAATTTTGGGCACCCATCGTGCACAGAACTTACGGTAACCCAATCTTGCTGTCACTATCTCGTACAAGAGAGTCTAAGAAATCTGTGGAAAACCAGTAGACAACTCCGACATTGAGAAACGTCGATTTTCACGAACTTTTGCATCAACTGTCTGAACGAGTTCGTCAGTCACCAATGATGGTCTACCACTCCTCTCTTCATCATGAACGTTTTCTCGTCCACTTTTAAATAAACGTACCCATTCACGGACAACTCCTTCACTCATAACTCTTGGTCCGTACACGGCACAAAGCTCACAATGAATAGCTGCTGCAGAATATCCTTTGGCTGTAAAAAACCTTATGACAGCACGCACTTCCCATTTGGCGGGGTTTTCTATTGCAGCACATATTTCAAACTGCCACAAAAACTAAACTAGCGCAGGTACGACGTTCACTCGACCACGGCTTGATGCCGACTGACCTGTTGAGTGCGTGAACGCACAGATGGCGTCGCTACTCCCCCCACAACCCGCACTGTGACCAATCGGAGGTTACTTTCTGAACCGCCCTCGTACATCAAATCATATTTTACTTCTTTCTGTAATTTCTCTATATTGTCACACTTTTCGTCAGCCATTTCTCCTTTGCTTTTTCTTTCTCCCTTCTTAATTAATTATTTAACCTCCTGTAATTGCGCTTCCCTTCTCCTGTGTTTACAGTTTTCCATTTCCTCCATTCTTTCTTTACTTTTTTCCTCTCCTTGACTCCGAGCATTTCGTTAGCTGCCTTTTACATCCCACTTTTAAAACGATCCCATCTCCCTTCTGTGCATTCTTTGTCCCCTCCTTGCATCATGATTTCACAATATGCATTCTCTAATTTTTTACAATTGTCTTTGTCTTTCAGTTTCTCAAAGTTAATGTGCTCTCTCTTATGTCCTTTCCAGGTTTTTTCAATTTAATTAGAACCTCAGCTACTATTAATACATGGTCTGAATAAATATCTGCCCCTGGATAACTTTTGAGACTCTTTAAGCAATTTTGGTATCATAGTTGTATCATTACGTAATCGGTTTGATATATTTTGTTGTCAGATCGAGATATCCAAGTATACTGTCGTATTTTGTGGTTACAGATGGAGTATTTCCAACTACCATGAAATTTTCATTGCAATATTCCAACAATTTTTGCCCTCTCTCATATTTTTCTCCCAGTCCAAATTTTTCCAGAGCTTTTCCTTCTGGCCCTTCACCAACTACCACATTCCAGTCACCCATTATAACAATACCTGCATTTCTTTTCTCTCTCTTTGCTAAGTTTTCTATCTTCTCGTAACATTATTCTACCTTTCATCTGAATGATTACTTGTTGGTGTATAGACCTGATGATAGCTAAGTCGAAAGACTTTTCCCTTTCAGTCTCATCATTATTCTTTCATTAACATGTTCAGCCTCGATAACCTTGTTATTTAGTCTTTTACCAATCAAAATTCCAACCCCATACATTCCATTTTTATCTTCACATGAATAGTTGGCACTTTCTAGTTCTCCACAACCACCCCATCTCACCTCACCCATTCTGATTACATCCAATTTGTTTCTTGTCATTTCATCTTTGGCGTTTTCTAATTTCCCTTCCTGGAGAAGGATTAAGACATTCCAAGTCCCAATCCTCAATAAGCCTTCCTTCTTCTTCTTCTTCCTTCCTTTCCCATTTGCCCTAATCTCTGGAGTGCTTGTTGTATTCTGCACCCGGAGATTCAATTGAGGGGAAGCTTTACCTCCACAATATTTTACAAAAAGGTCTATCCCATGAATGTCTATGGAAGTAATGCCAGTGGTGGTTTCCTGTTGCCTTCCTCTGTTCCCCACATCCTGTCGACCCGTTGACCCAGTTTCCCGCTGATGTTGGTTACCCGACCTTCCACTGGGTTGCTCAGCTTAACAGGGGCACCACCTGTAGGTAGGGTTGTGGAGAACTGAGGTGAGAGAGGCTATGAGGACTCTCTTGTTGAGTTCTTATATTCGGATCTAACTCTCATTTTTAGCCAGTCATAAGGTTTTAGCCCAGGTCATCCCCTGGGCCCTCTTGTGTATGTGGTTATGTGATTTTTGTTAATGTTTTTGAAGATGAGCGTTGGTTTTTTGCGGAGGAGTTTGCATATGGTAAGTTTAGCTTTTTATTTTTATGTTGTACTAAATTTGTCTACTTTGGTATATTTTTTGTCGTATTATACTGTTCTGCGTTAAGTATGGGTTCGTCAGCTGCAGTATGGAATAAAAATTTTGCAGTTGTTGCTCTTTTTCCCTTTTCCAGTACCAGTATCACTCCGATTTTTTGAGTCTATACTAGCACTACTGAAGGCGAAAAGACTGACAAACGTAAAATGAGTATCCCCTACTTCAGTTGATATATAAAGGTCAACTGAAGTATAGGGTACTATTGCTAGCTAGACGAAGAAAGCGACATATGTAACACTGATGTCAACTGAAGAGCAGGATACAAATGTTGTGTATGTTGCTATTTTTTGCCTTCACTAGCACCAGTATCTACTCTTCAGTTGACCTATACACGTCAGCTGAAGTACAGGATACGCTTGTTGTAAATGTCGTTATTTCCCATTCGCTAGTGCTAGTATCCTATTCTTCAGTTGACCTATACAGGTAAACTGCATTATGGGATACAAATTTTATGTGTGTCGTCTTCTTCCCCCATCGTGTAGTTGAATTGAGGTACAGGCTGCCAATGTTACGTACATCGAGTTCTTCGTTTTCGTTAGCATCAGTTGACCTATATAGGTCAATAGAAGTATGGGATACAAATATTATGTATGTAGATCTTTTTGCCTTCGCTAGTAATACTATCTGCGTAAGAACAGAGTGCTGGTAGTAGCGGAATCGAAAGAAACAATACCTGTAAAATTTGTATCCCATACTTCAGTTGACCTACATAGTTCAACTGAAGAATAGGAAACTAATGCTAACAAAAACGAAGAAATCAACGAACATTAAATGTGTATCCTGTACTGCAGTTAACCTATGCAGATCGACTGAATTTCCAGATACAACTCTTATACATGTCAAATGAGATATTCTATGCTACTGCTACTTCTATCCCTTTTTTACTTTAATTTATAGAAGCACTAGGACTCAAACAAGCAATAACCTTAACATTTTGGTCGAAATATTACTGGACGTGATATATGTTTACCATCTCTTTTCTCTTCTGAATTCCTTTTGTTTATGAACACTCGTCCATGCTGTTAAATCTGTGTAATACATCATCTCTGGCGAATTCTGACGTCACTGGTCAAAGCTGACGAGTTGTATCCCATTCTTCTGTAGTCCCGGCAACTGTCATCATTCAGCTGGTGCACTGTGTCTGCCATTCCACAAATCTTGCAGTCTCACGAATATGATAGTAAATTGAAAAATAGTCTAGCAAACGAATAATGTATTTCTCACAACCTGAAGTGTTCAAACCTGGGCCCATACCCTGATGTCGTGAACTTAGGACATAACTTTATAGCTAGAACACAACAGTTTTAGGAACAGTGATCTTCTTTCTGTAACATCTAAAAATATGTATACAGCAACAAAAACTTCATAGAGTAGAAGCGTGAAAAAAGAAACCGTTAGGAGCAAATAATTTCACACAACTCAAAAAACCAAGCACCATCGTAGGAGGGAATGGGAAACACACAGTTTTCATTTATTTACTTTAACACAGGTCAGTAGTTACTCACACTTCTCCTATCACCCTTTTTCAATTGGGGTCTGACGATGGCATATTTCAGTCTCCCCCCCCCAAAAAAAAAGTTTCAACTATATTTAAGAAGTGATTATGAAATATATTTGATAATTTTTTCATAATGTGGGGCCACAGTCATAATATATTACTTTAAAGTCAGTACCGCCATTAGACTATAGTTTATTTACAGTGTTTCATTCACACTTACACAATCACACATCTTAGGCAATTTATAACACTTACAAGTAAGCATTACAAATATGGATTGTTAATAAAGTTATATCACTTGTTATGTATTTCACTGTTATTGTCTAACCTGCTTTCAGGAAACACTTGATAATGGCACTTTGAAGCCGAAATCGTGACTGTGTAACTGTAAATGTAACACTGTAAATAAACAACAGTCTAATGGCGGTACTGACTTGAAAAATATATATTTGTTAACTGTGCTTCGTCAGTTATAGCCCTACCATTCAATTCAGTACTAATGATTTCCCGTTCCGTGGCTGGTTGTCCTGTCTTGTTTCACTGCATTTCACATAGCCACACGTCTGTTGTCAGAATTACTGATTTCTGACATTATGTGCATGTTAACTGATTTTTAGTGACCTTTCTTAGTAACTCTGAGCAGTTTTTGTAGTGTGCAACTACCACAGGATCCCTCCTTTTTCTCGGCGACAGATATATTTCCCTTTTCAAGTGCATACTAGTGTTACTTGAGTGTAGCTCTCAGCCTTGCTATATGCAAGTAAAGTCTTTGATATCCAAAGTGGGTTCAAGCATATGTTGCCATACCCCAACATACAATTGAGTGTGAATCATACATAATAAAACTCCAGATTGAACAAGTTTTTACAATACTCTATTACACCATTTGTTAAGATCACTACCTCTTTCATACTTCCAGATGGTATTAAATTCAGACTTAACCAGAAGTACTTCTGAATAAGCAACGTCACTCTCTCTCTCTCTCTCTCTCTCTCTCTCTCTCTCACACACACACACACACACACACACAATAATTGTTTTGGTTGGCAGGAGAGCCAACACTGTGTTACTAGAGGAGGCCTAAAGGCACGCGTTTTAGCTCACACAGGCTGGCGTGAGGTCTGGAACAGGACAAGGAAATTAGAATTTAGAAAAACGGACGTAGCTGGTGGAATACTTAACTTTAATCCGTTAATGAAGAACGTCGGTCATGACGGTACATGAATCAATATCAATAGTAACTGATAATGGCACCTTGCTAGGTCGTAGCAAATGACGTAGCTGAAGGCTATGCTAAACTATCGTCTCGGCAATTGAGAGCGTATTTTGTCAGTGAACCATCGCTAGCAAAGTCGGTTGTACAACTTGGCGAGTGCTAGGAAGTCTCTCTAGAGCTGCCGTGTGGCGGCGCTCGGTCTGCAGTCACTGATAGTGGCGACACGCGGGTCCGACGTATGCTAACGGACCGCGGCCGATTTAAAGGCTACCACCTAGCAAGTGTGGTGTCTGGCGGTGACACCACATTCCTCCCCCGCAAATCGGCGTACGGTTGAGGCATAAGGCTTCCGCCCGCCGTGGGGAGGACCCCATGTTGACGTATGCGACGAGGTGGGGAGCCTAACAACAGGTGAGGCTGTGCCACCCGCACCCTGCCATTCGGACCGTGGGGAGCTAGGAAACGCCTGAAAACCTGCTCCAGGGTGCACGCCAACATGCGGTGTATGCGCCCGCAGAGAGACAGGAGGGGCCGAAGGGTCGACCTCCATCGGGCCAGGGCACCCGACAGGCGAAGATGACATACAGTCCTGCGGGCAAGAGTTCCATGTCGGAGGACAACTGGTCACGGGAAGCGATCGGCGGCGCGTGACCCAGGGAGGCGCCCAGCGGTTGCAGCGACGCGTCCACTGTGGGCGTCGCCGGCGGGAGAACAGGCAGCGGCGGCGGCGGCGGCGGCGCGTCGCCATGGGGCAAAATGGAAGGCAGCGTCGGTAACACCTGGGGCCGAGGCGAGCCAGTAGATGGGTCCCCAGGGTGCTGACCGGATGGCACCGTCACTGAAAGCAGACGGGGAGCAGCAGATCACGTGTGACAACAGAGGCGCAGCTAATTGAGATGCCAGCGCACCTCACCAGAGGCCCCCAAAACCAGCTACATGGCGCGGCCAAGGCAGCGAAGAATGCGCTCTTCGAGCCAACGCCGTGAACCTCGATAGTGGCGGTAGTAGACAACGTCGCCTGGGGCAAAAGCAGGTGTCTGCCGCTGCACAGGAACCTGATGCGGCGGATGTAGCAAAGACATCAAGGTTCGATGAGGGTGACCGTGGAGCAACTCAGCCGGCGAGCGACAATCTCGGGGCTGAGAGCGATACGAGGACAAAAAGAGCAATAACGCGTCCTCCCGAGAATGCGACTCTTTCAACTTCAACATCTGTGACTTGAAAGTCCTGACCAATCGTTCAGCGGCACCGTTTGACTGTGGCGAAAACGGCGCGGACGTCAAATGTTGAATACCATTGGCCTTGCAGAATGACTGAAATTCTGCGGACATGAATTGTGGGCCATTGTGGGAAGCAATAGTCTGTGGAAGACCTTAAATGCAAAAGATAGCAGATAACGCTTGGATGGTGGCAGATGACGTCGTGGAAGACATCCGGACAACAAAAGGAAAATTACTGAATGAATCTACCACAACCAACCGTCGAGCATTCCAGAATGGACCAGCAAAATCGATGTGTAAGCGTTGCCAAGGGGAAGTGGCTTTTGGCCATGCAAAGAATTTCCGCGGTGGTGCTGATTGTTGTTCGGCACACACCATGCAAGAAGAGCACATATTCGTAATCGCGGCATCGATTCCGAACCAAGTACAGTGCTGACGAGCAAGTTGTTTCGTTCTCACTATACCCCAGTGTCCTTGGTGGAGAAGCTGTAAGACAGAGGACTGTAACGAACGTGGGACCACGACCCTGGACTGATCATTATCAGAACGCAACAGCAAAACACCACGTCGAACAAAAAGTCTCTCCTTGTGGGCAAAAATTCGGCGAACCAACGGGTCCCTGATCCGTGACTTTGGCAAGGGCCATTGCGTAGCCACAAAACGCAGAACGGTAGCAAGGACAGGGTCGGCAGCTGTGGCTGTAGCTACACGACGAAAATCAATCGGAAACGAGTCGACCACGTCATCGGTTTCCGAATCAATGAACATGCAAGCAAGTTTGGAGGAATCGAATGCTCTATCCTCAGCAACAGGCAAACGGGACAACGCATCGGCGTTTCCGTGCTTAGCAGTGGACCGATACAAGATATCGTAGCGGTACTGCGAGAGGAAAATAGACCAGCGAATGAATTTCTGCGCTGTACGTGGAGGTACTGGCTTGTTCGGATGAAAAACCGATGTCAAAGGTTTGTGGTCTGTGATGATGGTAAAGTGACGACCATACAAGAAATCATGAAACTTTGTAACACCAAAGACGAGAGCCAATGCTTCTTTCTCGATCTGTGAATAATATCTTTGCGCAGACGAGAGCAATTTGGACGCAAAGGCAATAGGGCGATCGTGCTATCCATCTTTGTGCGCAAGCACCGCACCGATCCCAAAGTGTGGTGTCTGGCGGTGACACCACAATAATAATAAGAGCTAAAAACAGTTACACAGTGTCAGTTAAACCTTGTGTTCAGGAACAACTGCAGGTAGAGTTAAGACATTTCAAACACCACACAAAATCAATGTTGATATGGTTATATTAACATGTCAAATGGATGAGTAATGCAGCAGCTTAGAAGTTGATTTAATACACAATTTTGACAAAATAGATGAAAGGTCTTAATATTATATTTTTTGATGTGAGAATAACATCCTATGCTAGGTGCCAATCCTTTATTAGCAATTTTTCTTATATCAGAGCAGTCTCCATTTTATGTAGTACCCAACAGGCAGCATATCTTATCTTAAACAACATTTACAATTTAAAGAACTTTAATATGAAGCCAGAAATTTTAAAAACAAGCCTACAGCAGATCCTGTTGAATAAATGCTACTATTCAATAAAAAAAATTCATAGAGGATGAAATGATAATTTGAACAAGGGGTAATTAAGTGCTAGATTTTATTGTATGTATGTATAACAAACCTGTATTATTACTATGATGCTGTTTGTTAACATCAGCTGTTCTTTGTTTATGGTGAAATTTTACCACAATTAGACATGTTTCCTGTAGCTGAATCAAATTGTGTAGATTATGTATGGTATGAGACAAATAAACCACAATTCACAATTCATCAGTGCCTTAAAAATCAGCATACAAGAATACAAAAATACTCTTTCACACATTAACTGTAAATGCAATTACCATAATAACTTATACAAAATAGCACTCATTTACATCTAAATTCATTTTGAAAATATTTTACAACGCTATCAGATACAGCAAGCAATTAGAAATACACTGGCAACTCTGAATCGCTTAAAATATGCAAAATAAAGGACATTACTACTGTGATTTTAATCTATGAAGGGGGTGTACTGACGTTCTTCAGGATATTTAGCTCCTTTTCATTCAGGTTTTGTGAAAATACCTGGAAGTAAGGTTGACATCCAATAGAAAGTAAGATGCTCTTGGACTGATGTGTTAAAGCTACACAATGTAAAAGGTCATTCAGAATATAGTGGTCACCGCAGTCTGAATCTTCTTGGCAATCAGGAAAGTAATATTACAATGACTGAGATTGTTTGTCTTTACTGCGTCCTTTCTCAAATCCACTGTCATCTTCCCACTATTTATCCATCTCATCTTGAAGTTCCATCCTTGTTGCTTATCTCTCCACCACACTGCACAGTTCATTTAACAAAATTTAAAAAATCTTTATTAGCAATGGTGTATATATGAACATTTACTAAAATTATCCTGTACTTGTTATATTATTTTAGCTTCGCCCAAATCATTATGGACATAAATCTGATCATCTTTCACAGTTATAGAGTTAACATGATGATCACTGTGGAAAACTCCATATTCTCATGCATTGCATGGGGCTAGTGCACTCACTTTCACTTTATAATCCCCGCAGACGTAATTGTGCTAGTAACTCCATTCTTCCAGCACATAATTTAATGCAGATTGCACGGTTCGGCCAGGAACAGATAATAAAAAATTTAACACTGGTTCCAGCTGATGACGAATCGGTTGTGCACACACTACAATAAGGCTCTGTATAATTGTTACTGATTCTGCCCTCTGCATTTTACTAATGACAGCCTTTAAAATTAAATCGAGGTTCTAACATAGAATATTTCCTGCTTTTAAAACAAGAGTAACAATAAAATTTCCAGCAGAAGTTCCTGTGAACTCTGCACAAGCAGAATTCAATAAAACAGCTGCTGTCTGCAGGAGGTAATCGTATCCAGTTTCCGCACATGCATCTTGATAACTGAAGATTTGACCAGCAGAGCGAGCTACATAAGCCTTCAAACACTCTCCTGCACTCCATGTTACTGAATTATCATTAGTTTTTAAAACACACTGCACAGCAGCAGGAAAAGTTGTTTATTAGGGCGTCAGTTAAAAGTGGCTTTGAATTCTGAACAGTAGTCTGAAATACTTGCAGGTCATTTGCAGCATACCTTGTAACTATCTTTTTTTTTGTGCGCTCAAAATGCTGTTTAATGTAGACAAAAATCTTTGTTCCAATTTTACCAAACTATCTACACTGAAACAAAATTCCCTGAATGTATCTAGAATCACATTAATTACTGAATGATCAAAATTGTACTTTACACAAACTGAGATAGCGAGCGAAATAATTTTCTCACGACATGATCCAGAAAATACTGGATGAATTGACAAAACTATGGAAACTGTTTCCAATACCAAATACAATAGTTTCATTGAATACTGGACCACAATTACCAGAAGACTGTCCATAAAAGAAAGCAAAACTGCTTTAAGGTATTTGATGTTCCGAGAATTCTTCAGATTCATGCGAAACCCATACGTTGCCCTGACAGCAGAAATCCTTATTTGATGTGCCTGATTTGCTTCCAAATCACTTAAAGTAACTTTTAAGAACAGTTCGAGCAAATTTGGTGACATCAATTCAGCATATATACTTCCAACACAGAGGCATCGGTCTAGCATGTATGGGGAGCCAGTTTGATTCATACAAGCAACAATAACATTTTGCAAGAATCCACTGAAGTCGAATGGAACCTCTTCATTACACTTCAGTTGCTGCATCACTGTTTCATGAGCTACTTCCAGTGCACACATGCATGCCTCATTGCTTTTTAACCAGTTGGAATTGTCTGTATTTCTTTATGTCTGTGATTCCTTTAAATATTCTGTAATAGCATGACTCAGTGCTCAGATACGTTTCGCTTCAAATTCTTCAAATATTGATTGTGATATTGGCACAGAGTAAACGTGTGTGCGCCGTTCTGCTTCATCTATGTTCTGCTTTGACTTTTCTTTCCATCTCTTTTATGCTCATCTGTTATTTGCATAAAGAGTGTAAAATAGTAAATTAAGTCTTCAAGGGCTTTCTTACCAGTGTCCATTAACATAAAATATGTGTGAAACATGAGCTAACTCAAATCTGGAAAATATCAGTGCATTTTATCCAGCGCTTTCTCCATCCTAGTCAACAGGTTCTCTTAACATCTGAATAGATTACATAATCAGTTCTATACACATCAGCAGTGTGAATGAATGCTGCCATGTTGGTGGAAGAATCTGTAGCGTATAAGGAGTCATCTGCTAAGGAAAGTGCTGCAAAAGGAATGTCACTGCTTTGAACACATCTGATTTCAGTCCAGTCTGGAGAGTTTCTGTGAATTTGTTGACATGGTGTGGTAGAACATGCTGTAGTAGTGTTTTTGACAATCCTTTGTGGTATTGTGACATGACACAGATCATGTAAGTGCAGTTTGAAAATACATGAACTGTTCTTGACCACATTCTTGGGTTATACCTCTGTTCATCTGACAAAAAGCGGTACATTTCGGAAAACATTACTGGAGCAATTTCTGCTAACTGACCTTCTAACAGGTCACCCACAAATTCATTTAGCACTTTATGAGAGCCGCAAGCACTGCCCTATCATCTGACAAATAGCATTACCAGCAACTCAAAAAGTTATGGCCGCTTTTCTGGACAGTATCATTGTGGTATACGAGATAAAGTATATGCAACAGGGCTATGAATATTGCTGAAAGGGTCCTTAAGACCTTTTGGAAGCGAACGACTAATTATAGCTTTTACTTTTTCTGGAGTCTCGGGACAACGAAATTGTTCTGAAAAGTAACACCAATGTTCTTCAACATACTGTTTTAGAATTACTGCAGAAATCCGCCTTATAGCTACGTTGTAGTTCTTCTCCACAATAAATTCAGTAAGATGAACACCATACCCTTGTGTTACTTCTATGGCTTGTATCCTTTTCTCTGCAGCTGTTCTTATTTCTTGATGCGGTAAAAGTATACCCGTAAACGTGTCATAAAGAGAGCTTCCCTCGGGGATCTATTTCTTTCTTGTGATGTTTAAAGCTTTCCCGGCTACTATTTCTTTCTTCATTGACTGCCGTTTTTCTTTCGCCCTTCATACAGTAGGAGCACTTCTATATTCAAACAGGCCGCAACCCATCCCCAAAATGATTTTTCGTAAATTATGATAGGTTCGCTGAAAAAAGCATCTACTTAATTAAAGTATGTTTTGTAACTTTTCATATGTATACCACAAGTCTTTTAAAAGTATGATGGATGGAGAATGTGCCACGGAAAAATACTTTTCGCTGTACCTACTTTGATGTGATATATACCATCTTTGTATCCGTGTAGGTAGACGTCACTGGTAGTTATGTATGTAAACATTTTGACTGTGCACGTGCGTGTGTTTATTTACAGTGGAGAGAAGTGAGGCAAGTTTTGTTATTTAGGAGAGTGTACTACAATGGTTTGAAGTATTATTATGTGGAATACTGACACCTATTTAACTGAAACGGTATAAACGTAATATCAGTACTTATCTAACTTCATGCTGTGATTTGCCCCTGGTTGTATACGAGCTATTGCTACTCTACTGGAGGAGGTATTTGCGAATAACTAAATAAATAAATCAGGCGTTAAGTGTCGGTCGATCTGCTCGTATGCCATTACAACCGTAATATGGTCGATGAACTGTCTTTCGTCAAAACTAAATGTGCAGAGCTGCGGAAAGATGCAGCAGCATCTTTCGAGTGTGTCGTGTTTGAAGATAAGAGAAAAGGAGGCGTTGGCAGAAATTCCTCCAGTAAAAAGAACGCAAAAAAATCTATACTCAGTAGTAGTGACATTGATATTAGGAGAGTAAAACGAGAAGTAATCAAATTTGGCTTAACTGGCTTCGATGCGAAAACGAAACAGGAAGCAAAAATCGAGCAGGCTATAAGACTCGGTGCGAAACCACCAAAAAAGAAGTATGTTAATTATAAAGAACTCAAAGCCGAAAAAGCACGTCAGTTACAGGAAGCAGAAGAAAAGAAGAAGTTGATGGATGCTGGAAAAATTAAAGGTGTTTCTAGCGACAAGGGCAAGAAATATTTAGCGCTCAAGAAGCGGAAGGATAATATTTTGCAGGCTTATGGCAAGGTAATCGACCGAATAATCATACAAATAATTTACTGTTCATTCTCTGTTTGTATGTTTATAGAGTACTTATGTTTTTCTTTAAGGTATCTTCAAGTTTTAAAAACAAGAAAGGGCGTAGGAAAAAGTGACTTATATAATGCTCCAGAGGACGTTACCTGTAAAGCAGTTGTATACGTTTGTCTGTGCTGTCTTAGACATGAAAGTGATGACATACTGGTTACCTTATTGTCCAGAGTGAGAAATTAGCTGTCCAGAGATGAGTGTATATACTGGAGATTGGCTGCAAGTTAAGGACTTAACCGGATTGTACACAGCAATGTTATGTAGATGAAACATCAAAGAAATAAAACTATTGGTAATATATTCCAGTTGTTTTATATGTACATTGGCCGTAATGAACTCAGATGATTTCTCTGTGGTGATAAGTAATGAAATGGTGTCTAATGAAGTAACTGATTACTCAAGAACTCATATTAATTTTTGCAC
The DNA here is from genome assembly GCF_023898315.1 of Schistocerca nitens. Taxonomy (NCBI): domain Eukaryota; kingdom Metazoa; phylum Arthropoda; class Insecta; order Orthoptera; family Acrididae; genus Schistocerca; species Schistocerca nitens. Next base: position 626,249,604 of record NC_064614.1, on the reverse strand, counting down.
TTGTCACATCTTGATTATAAACACTAAATGCTGTCTGCATTGAATATTTCATTCTGTGTATGACTGTATTTGTCTATGAATTTGTCAGTGCTTCCTGATTAATATTCCTTGGTTCTAAAGAACTTAATTGATTCTACTGAATAATGTTGCTTTGTATTTTGTGGCCGGCTGGAGCGACCGAGGGGTTCTAGGCGCTTCAGTCTGGAACCGCGTGACCAGTACGGTCACAGGTTCGAATCGTGCCTCGGGCATGGATGTGTGTGATGTCCTTAGTTTAGTTAGGTTTAAGTAGTTCTAAGTTCTAGGGGACTGATGATCTCAGACGTTAAGTCCCATAGTGTTCAGAGCCATTTGACCCATTTTTTGTATTTTGAGTTTGTAACATAGCAGTTTATTGAAATACATTTTAACAGTGCCATGTGAAGAGGGAAGCCAGTGGAAGTGATAAAGGAACAAGAAGCTGTAGACGTAAAGGTGAGAAAATGTTGTGTGCGTGTGTAGGCCTACGGCATGTATAATTTTACTATAATTAGAGTGCCTATTCTGTTGGAATACGATGGTAATATTGTGGCAGGTTTCTTTTGCCTGTAACGCGATGATAATATTTGTTGAAAACTGTTTGTATGTGTTCTTCCAGATAAGTGTACATTTTTTTAAAGTGTTAGGGTCTAGTCACACTGATTCAGTGTTGCAACTTTGTCTTGTTATTAATGTAAGTATTAGATTCTGTTCAACCCCTTTTTTCTACTGTTTCTAAGCTGATAACGGAATATTGATAAAATACTGTACTTCACTGTTTTCATATAGGCCTAACCATTAAATGAACATCTGTAGTGCAAATCCTGAAACTGCATTGCAAGGGGTGGATGATTTAAAAGATCCCAGTGTGGCTCTTACTTTTTTCTTTTTTATCTGCTGCTGTCATCAATGTGTTCATTATTCATTAGAACATTGTTCTCACATATCACGGAGGGTATTGATGGAATATAGTACATAGATGGGGAACAATCGCTGCTCACTGGAAAACAAGTTACTGAAGGGTGAACAGTATAGGGTTAGGAAAGGCCTTGTTGGTATGTAATATACAGTGTGTCCCATTTATCTTGACCACATAAATAACTGTTTGTCCAGATGCAAATTACAAAATGTTTCAAGCAAATGTTCTTTAGTCATCAGGGGAACATCAATCAGCGTGATTGCCTTCATTGTATCTTTGTTTTTTTTACGAAGATATGAACAGTGGTATGAGTTTTTTATATGGCACCCAGTATTTTTTATTTAGTAATTCATATCCTCATCTGAAGACCTATTCAAAAATGTATCACAGTGTACCATTCACTGAAACACAACATTATTAATTACATGACCAACTTTGACGTTGACGCTCCCAGCGCTTAGTGCAGGTACTCGAGGAAATAGAACACATCCACGTGCTAACATTGACAGAGGACAAATGTAAACATAAGTAGAATGCACACCCGTCATTCCATCAACCATCGTCAACTGAAGAGTTGTGTGAGTAGAATGTGTAGGGATCGAGGACCACAGCAGTTTGGTCCCATAAGACCGTACCACAAAAAAGCAACAAAAAAGAATGTACACCAACGAAGGTAGAAATGCTACTCATCTATGGGGAATCTAAGTTAGCAGAACAGTAATTGCAATACTGATTTCTTATGTACGGGTACATTTAGTACAGTAGTTTAGTCCTTCTAAATACTGTTGTGTAGAGTAGGCTTACAGTAAAGGCTGGCCTTCCTACAATCTGCATCAACATAACATTTCTTTTATTATTATTGTTGTTGTTGAAGGTAGGCTAGGCGAAATGCTACACAGGCAGTGGAACTGTGAAGAGATTCTTGCTTCCGTTGCTGTGAATCCACCTGTGAGCACACAACAGCTTGAACAAGAGACTGGCATTCCTAAAACCAGTGTACAACATATTCTTACACATTACCGGTTCCATCCTTACCATGTACACCTACATCAAGAATTGCACAGGAATGATTTCCCAAATCATGTACATTTCTGTCAAAGGGCACAGCAGAAAATCCTCACCAACCTGAACTTCTCCAATTTTCCATTTACCGATGAATGTTCCTTCTCAAACAAAGGACAGGTGAATACAAGGAACATGCACTATTGGTTCAGCGACAACCCGCGAGGGCTTAGACAGGTGGAACATCAGTGTTAATGGAAGGTTAACGTCTGGTGTGGGATGCTTGGCACTACAATTATTGGCCCTTATTTCATCAATGGTAGTCTAAATGGCACAGCATATGCCAACTTCCTAAGATGAATTCTTCCTCTTCTTCTGGATGAAGTGCTGCTAAGAACCAGAATGCTTATGTGGTATCAACACTATGGATGTCCAGCACATAATGCCTTGCATGCACATCGTGTTCTGAACCGAAGGTATCCTGCCAGATGGATTGGTCAAGGAGGAACAGTTACTTGACCTGCTAGGTCTCCTGATTTAAATCCTCTGGAGTTTTTTCTTTGTGGATGCATTAAAGACGTTGTCTATCGCGTTATTCCAACAACTTCAGAAGACATACAGGAATGTATCGTACTTGCTTTTAATTCTCTTCAGCAGGCAACACTGGAAGCGGTAAATAATTCTATCATGCAACGAGTGCACCAGTGTATCGGTGTCCAGGGTCAGTACTTTGAGCACCTTTGAATGTTCTACTCTTTGGCAATGGTACAGGAGAGTCAAAGTCAATTTTGTGTTATGTTTTTACTTGGTTTTCATTTGTTTTCTGAAAACTCCAGCAAGTGCACGAGTTTGTGATCCCGCACTCAAAGTCAGTGTTGTGTTATGTAATCAATAACATTGTGTTTCAGTGACTGGCACACTGTGATACATTTTTGAATAGTTCGTTAGGAGAGGAAATGAATTACCAAATAAAAAATACAGGGTGCCATTTAAAAAATTCATACTGCTGTTAATATCTTTGTAAAAAACAAAGCTACAACGAAGGCAATCATGCTAATTGATGGCTCCCTGATGGCTAAAGAACATTTGCTTGAAACATTATGTAATTTGCATCTGGATAAACAGTTATTCAGGTGGTCAAGATAAATGGGACACTCTGTATAGGTGTGTCCAGGAGATGCAGGAGCCAGAGTAGAGGAGGGCTAAGAGAAGGTTACGTTGGAAAATTTATGGTCAAGCAGCAAAGTATACTTCAGCAATACTCTTTCAATCTTACAGAAAGTCTATTCGTGATCATATCCATGTGAAAGGCTCCACAGTGGAACAGCTAATTTAGTGTATAATTGCTTCACCAGGGGGTGATGCCAGTAATAGAGCTAGAATAAGAAAAGAAATGTATATGGGCCCTTCATGTAGGTGGTAGCTGGTAGAATACCACTTTATAGGGTGTAGGGAGGAGGCTATTGTTTATTCAGACCACAGCATTGGCATACTGCAGAGAGAGAGAGAGAGAGAGAGACAGAGACATGGTGGTGCTTGAAAGCAGGCATAGTTCTAATAACTAGTGCAAGTTTCAGAGCGTGTATATGTCCCAGCCATCAGTCAGCTAAAAAGAGGCGTGCTATGTTATTTAAGCCTCTCATTAACCCTCAGTTGATATCAGCCCTGGAAAAACATATTATATGTATATATATTTAGTTTGTTTGCTTACTAGTTCTCCGAGGAATACTCTAGTTGCATTTTTACCTCCCATATCATTACAAAATTTACAGTACTGAACATTAGCATTTAGACGTGCAAAATCAACTATATAAAAAATACAAGAAGTGGCCACCTTCTGGCATTGGAGAATTTTAGAAATTTCAGAATTTTAGCCTTCTGCATGATTACTGGATTGCATTGGTATTATACTCTGCATGTAATTGGTCATAAAAAGTCTGAGACAGTCTGACTTATCTGTAACTGTGATGTAAAGGTGACGTGGAATGTGCGCAGTTTCACATATTATACCTGGAAGCCTGCTTGCACTCATCAGGTGACGCTATATCATACGTTATCCCTCCACTTCTAGGTACAAGAGTAGGTGCACCAGTTTCCTGAATACTATCATCATCTTCTTCACTTTCATCTCATCTCCAACCTGTATATATTCCTCTATCACATCTGCATCACACAATTCATAACTGTGAATTTATTCCACCAATGCACATGCATGTATTTTCTATTAATTGGTTACAACAATGGGCATATAGGTTGGTTGAGAGGTTGCATTGCTGCCAAATTTATATTTTTGTAATAAAATTGAAATATAACACTCAAAATCACATATTGTGTACATGGTATACTTTTTGATCCTGTTGCAAAAATCTCAGATTATTGTGCAATGAACCATGATATGATATAACTATTTGGTCCAGTTACAGTAAAAACATATCTGGATGAAGAGAAGCGTACGTCAATATTAAAACTGTTTACTTCAGTGGAAAGAGCCTTGGCATCCAAGAAAATCTGACACCAAGCAAGAGTTAAGAAATAAGAAGTAAAACTTTACGTTGTATTATTTCATTCCACTAAAAATTGCTAGAATCATACCCTCACCCCCCCCCCCTCTCTCTCTCTCTCTCTCTCTCTCTCTCTGGGGTGAGAGGGTACAAATCAATGGACCTGTGTGTTGTATTGCAGTTATTATAATGAATGCTTGTGCGATGGATCACAGTATTCAAAATAAAAGTAAATCAAAAATTATGGAGAATACTGACATAGCAGCGTTTATGAGAGACATGTAAATTACGTACAGCATTAATGAAAACATTTTAAAAAAGATTTGGAGCTACAATGTTGAGAATTCCATTCACTCTTTCTAATAATGTACAGTAAAACCCCTAATACATAACTTACAGCTACTCTAACTACATTTGAGGAGGCACAACTCAGATAAGTGTTTTTCCCAATTCCTATGCAGCTGAGTTGTGTTAAAATTATATGTACTTACCTTCCAGAAGGCAGCATGATATCAATTTTCTAACACTCCTACCCTTAAAATTTGTCACCATTTCCCCTCGTATTGTCACTTTGAAGTCAGTGTTGACATTACAACTACATTATTGATTCTGAATTGACCTCTTTCTCTCTTTTTCCCCTCATGCAGATGTGTTAATGAAGTTTATGACTACACTATTCACAATTTGAGATGAAAAATATAGTGAAAATTTTACTAGAAACAAAAGTAATACACTTACATCGAATTTGATTTAATCACCTCCAAAGTAGAGTCCTTAGCTAGCAATGCACTTACCCAATGTGGAAAATCCATGACTGGAAACATTTATGGAAGGCTTCTTTTCGAAGGACATTCAGCCACTCTGCCATGGCACATGTCAGGAATGGTGTCAAAACACGTTCCTTTAACCATGTTTTTAATTTTTGGGAAGAGCCTGTGCATGGTGATAAATTTGATTGTAATGTGGTTGTGGACAGACAGGAAAACTTTTTCCACCCAAAAACTCGTGAATCAAAAGCGAGGTGTAACACAGCATGTTGTCATGGTGGAGAAGGAAGCCGTTGGCCCATTTTCTTGTCTCTTCTGTCGTAAATTGTTTTGCAAATGTTGCAGTACACCCTTGTAAAATTTAACATTTACAGTTGTTCTCCTGGGAATGAACTCTGTTCACTCTATGCCTTCAATTCCAAGGGGGGGGGGGGGAGGCATGAGCTTGACTTTGATGTTTTATTTTGACAGATGTGCCTTTTACGGTGAGGAAACTCACTGATTTTCTTATGTGAATTTTTGTTTCAGCGTCGTACGCAATAGACCTATGTTTCACCTCCAGTTACAGTTTTAGACATGAAGTCCAGATCTAAATGAAGACAAACCTACAACTCTGTGCAGACTGACACATGGTTTTCCTTCCGTTCATTACTCAAAAGCCTGAGAAAAAACTTTGCACTTGCTCATCTCATTTGTGAATTATCTCTTAAAATGCTTCACTCAGGCCTGTATGAGATACTAAGTTCTTTGGTAAACTCTCAGACAGTTATTTGCCTGTTTGAACGAACGATTTTTGTCACTTGTTGCAATTTTTTTTCTGTTTCTGAGGTTAATGAAAGTCCCAAATTTTGCTAATCTTTCACCAACTCATTTCTACTTTTAAATTACTCGTACCATGTGTTAACCGTGTCCAGAGTTATAGAATTATCACCGTACACCAGTTTCAACTTTCATTTGTTCTTTTGGCGCTTTTTAGTTACTTGAAACAGAATTTAATGTTCATGTGTTGTTCAAAATTCATGATGCACGACATACACAGTAACACAACCTCACTATAATGTACTTATATGGATAAGGTGTCTGTTCTTTCAGATATGTCCGAACAGACCCCATTGATGACCTGCAACAGTCTAGAACAAAATTAAAATTATATTAATACTGTCATCTGCTCACAGGCGTTGATATATATCAACAGGGACAGGCGAAAATGTGTGCCCCAACCAGGACTCGAAACCTGGGATCTCCTGCTTACATGGCAGACGCTCTATCGATCTGATCCACTAAGGGCACTGAGTATAGTGCGACTGCAGGGACTATCTTGCGCACGCCTCCTACGAGACTCACATTCTCACCTTGTATGTCCGCACACAACATTCATAGTGTCCCACCCTAACACACTCATTACTCATGGAAGACATTCTTACCAAGTCCCGTAAGAGTTCGGGGAATACGTGTACATCGACACGGAAGAAGAAGGTCATGGCCGGTATTGCCCTTAGTGGCTCAGCTATATAGAGCATCTGCCATGTAAGCAGGAGATCCCGCGTTCGAGTCCCAGTTGGGGCACACATTTTCACCTGTCCCTGTTGATATATATCAACGCCTGTGAGCAGCTGACGGTATTAGTATAATTCAAAATTCTAATTCACTATAATGTATCTGACCACTGACTGACATGTCAGAACACGTTCCAACTTGACACGTCCTTTCTCAATGAATCAGGCTGTCAGACAAATTACATCAAATGTCTTACATCTACATCTACATGATTACTCTCCAATTCACACTTAAGTGCCTGGCAGAGGGTTCATCGGACCATTTTCATACTACTTCTCTACCATTCCACTCTTGAATGGCGCGTGGGAAAAAGGAACACCTAAATCTTTCCGTTCGAGCTCTGATTTCTCTTATTTTATTATGATGATCATTTCTCCCTACATAGGTGGGTGTCAACAAAATATTTACACATTCGGAAAATAAAGTTGGTGATTGAAATTTCGTAAATCGATCTCACCGCAAAGAAAATCGCCTTTGTTTCAGTGACTGCTACCCCAACTCTCATATCATATCAGTGACACTCTCACCCCTATTGCGCAATAATATGAAACAAGCTGCCCTTTTTTGCACTTTTTCGATGTCCTCTGTCAATCCTACCTGGTAAGAATCCCATACCACGCAGCAATATTTCAGCAGAGGACAGACAAGTGTAATGTAGGCTGTCTCTTTAGAGGGTTTGTCGCATCTTCTAAGTGTTCTGCCAACAAAGTGCAGTCTTTGTTTCGCCTTCCCCACAATATTATCTGTGTGGTCTTACCAATTGAAGTTGCTCGTAATTGTAATTCCTAGGTATTTAGTCAAATTGACAGCCCTTAGATTTGTGCGATTTATCATATACCCAAAATTTATCGTATTTCTTTTAGTACTCATGTGGATGACTTTGCACTTTTCTTTGTTTGGTGCTAATTACCATTTTTCGCACCATACGGAAATTCTCTCTAGATCATTAATTGTAATTGTAATTGATTGTCTGATGATTTTACTAGATGGTAAATTACAGCGCCATCTGCAAACAATCTAAGTGGGCTGCTCAGATTTATCACCTAGATCATTTATATAAATCAGGAACAGCAGAGGGCCTATGACACTACCTTGCAGAACGCCAGATATCACTTCTGTTCTACTCGATGATTTACTGTCTATCACTACGAACTGTGACCTCTCTGAGAGGAAATCATGAATCCAGTCACACAACTGAGACGATACTCCATGTGCACGCAATTTGATGAATAGTCGCTTGTGAGGAATGGTATCAAAAGCCTTCTGCAAATCTAGGAATATGGAATCGATCTGAGATCCCTTGTCGACAGCACTCGTGGGAATAAAGAGCTATTTGTGTTGCACAAGAACGATATTTTCTGAATCCATGTTGGTTGTGTATCAATAAGTCATTTTCTTCAAGGTAATTCATAATGTTTGAGTACAGTATATGTTCCAAAATCCTACTGTAAATTGAGGTCAGTGATATTGGTTTGTAATTCAATGGGTTGCTCCTATTTTCTTTCTTGAATATTGGTGTGTCTTGTACTACTTTCCAGTCTTTAGGAACAGACCTTTCGTAAAGTGAGTGGTTGTATATGATTGCTAAGAAAGGCGCTATTGTGTCTGCATGCTCTGAGAGGAACCTGATTGGTATACCATCTGGACCGGAAGACTTGCCTTTTTTAAGTGATTCGAGTTGTTTCGCAACACCTAAGATATCTGTTTTTATGTCCTCATGCTAACAGCTGTTCTGGTTTTGAATTCTGGAATATTTACTTCATCTTCTTTCATGAAGGTATTATGGAAAACTGTATTTAGTAACTCCGCTTTAGTGGCACCATCATCGGTAACATTTCCATCGCTATCACACAATGACGGTATTGACTGTTTTTTGCCATTGGCGTACTTTACATACGACCAGAATCTCTTTGGGTTTTTGACCATATTTTGAAACAATATTTCATTGTGGAAACTATTAAAAGCATCTCGCATTGATGTCCACACTAAATATCGAGCTTCCGTGAAACTTAGCCAGTCTTGGGGATTTTGCGTTCTTCTGAATTTGGCATGCTTTTTTCATTAGTTCTGCAACAGTGTTCTGACGTGTTTTGTGTACCATGGTGGATCAGTCCCATCTCTTATTAACTTATGAGGTATGAGTATATCTATTGCTGTCGATACTGTATCTTTGAATTTGAACCATATCTGGTCTACACTTACATAATTAGCTTGGAAGGAATGGAGACTCTCTCTTAGAAAGACATCAAGCAAATTTTTATCTGCTGTTTTAAATAGATATATTTTGCATTTACTTTTAGTGGTTTTGGTTGATATGGTTTTGAGTCTCACTACAATGACCTTGTGTTCACTAATCCCTGTATCCATCATGATGCTCTCTATTAGGTCAGGATTATTTGTGGCTAAGAGGTCAAGTGTGTTTTCGCAACCATTTACAATTCGTGTGGGCTCGTGAACTAATTGTTCAAAGTAATTCTCAGAGAAAGCATTTAGTACAATTTCAGAAGATGTTTTCTGTCTACCACTGGCTTTACACATGTATTTTCCCCAACAAATCGAGGGTAAATTGAAGTCTCCACCAATTATAACTGTATGAGTGGGATACTTATTTGTAATGAGATTCAAGTTTTCTTTGACGCGTTCAGCTATTATATCATCCGAGTCGGGATCGGTGGAAGGACCCAATTATTATTTTTGTACGGCTGTTGAGTATAACCTCTACCCATAGTAATTCGCAGGAACTATCTATTTCCCCTTCACTAGAAGATAAACTACTACCAACAGACACAAACACACCACCACCTACTTTATTTAATCTACCCTTTCTGAACACAATTTGCACCTCTGCAAAAATTTCGGCAGAATTTATCTCCGGCTTTAGCCTGCTTTCTGTTCCTATAACAATTTCAGCTTCAGTGGTTTCTATCAGCGCTTGGAGCTCTGGTACTTTTCCAACACAGCTACAACAATTTACAACTACAATACCGACTGTTGCCTGGTCAATTCTCATCATTTCTTTGCCCTGTACCCTTTGAGACTGGAGCCCTTTTTGATCTTTCCCATGACTGTCTAACCTAAAATACCACCCAGTCCATGCCACACAGCCCCTGCTACCTGTGTAGCCACCTCCTGTGTGGAGTGGACACCTGACCTATTTAGCAGAACCTGAAACCCCACCACCCTATGGCGCAAGTTGAGGAATCTGCAGCCTACATGGTCGCAGAAGTGTCTGAGCCTCTGATTCAGACATTCCACTCGGCTCTGTGCCAAAGGTCCGCAATCGGTCCTGTCAGTGATGCTGCAGATGGTGAGCTCTGTCTTCATCTTGCTAGCAAGACTGGCAGTCTTCACCAACTCAGATAGCCACCGGAAACGAGAGAGAATCTCTTCCAATCCACAGCGACACACATCATTAGTGCCGACATGACCATTACCTGCAGTTGGCTGCACCCTGTTCCCTTCATGGCATCCGGAAGGACCCTTTCCACATTTTGGATGACTCCCCCCGGTATGCACATGGAGTGGACATTGGCTTTCTTACCGTCCTTATCTGGCATATCCCTAAGGGTCTCCATCACCTGCCAAACATTGGAGCTCCCAATGACAAGTAATCCCACCCTCTGCCCCAGCAGTGGGCAGCACCTCAAACCTGTTACGGAGGTGTAAGGGTACAGCCTTGTGGCCAGCACCTACTTTCGCCTTCCGCCCAGGGATTCGCAACCCCACCACGGTTCGCCAATCATCGTCAGTCAAGTGTCGACTGGCAGGGATGTCTGAATCCGAGGGCGCAGTGGCATCAGAGATCCCAGGTGATGCTACAGGTTCCAGAGGCACCAAAGCACTCACCTTGGGTGTCCCAGTGTCACCACGGTCCAGGGCAACAGCCTGGAGCCTGTCGACCACGGCCAACACTGCTTACAGCTGTTTATGGATTGTGGCCAAATCCCCCTGAATCTGTACACAAAAGGCGCAGTCCCTGTCCATCCCTAACAATCAGAAGCAGCTGCTAAACAAATTCATTCGTCATTTATCACACCTCATACATCCAGCACCTACAATGAGACACCCCTGCAGCCTCCGATTTCACCTTTAGCTTTATATGAACTTTTCGTAGCATTACATTTATCTATTCAAAGTTTTCTGTGCTCCCTTGTAACTTTTGTTAGTCTGCAAATTCCGTATATATTTCTGGCAATTAAAATTGCAACATCAAGAAGGCTAGCAAAAGATGAAAATGTACGTATTGACCATGCACAACACAGTTAGGAAAATACATGATAAATTTTTAGGTGAATTGAGGGTATGCAGGATGAAAAATTAGCGCCCAGAGCTGCTGCCTCAGGCAGCAATAGTGGCTGTAACCTGAGTGGACACCAAGTCAGACTGAGCTTAGGCAAAATATATGGGAGTGTCATTCGAAGCTGTTTCAAGTCCGCATCCGAGTTCATCAATTGTAGTGGTGCCATGTGAGTCTTTTAGCAACCCATGACCACATGTTTTCAGTGGCTGGGAGATCTGGAAACTAACTGAACAGAGCAACAGTCAAACACCCTCTGTATTGAGGTAGATCAGGTTAGCAAGGACAAAATGTGATCTTGTAGTCCTGATCTTAAAAGATATGACACAGCCACCAAAATGTCATAAATGTAATGCCTGCTGTACAAATGATCGGCCCCACTAACACAGTGGCATTTCTTACCATCACATGAGACACTGGGCACATATGAATATAGCAAATGCAGTCTGGCAGCATTCATTCTCCAAGGAGTTCCACTCATGGATACCTCCAGCATGATACCGTATGCAGAATCAGGACTCATCTGAAAAGATGAAGGGGTGCTACTTGTGTGTCCGTTGTTTCTGAGTGCGCTGCTGCTGACATGCTTCAGCCTCTTACTGCAGCAAGGGAAGTCACAACAATGACAGCTGTGCTGACTGTCCAGAGCACTCCAGAAATTGTTACATTGCCTGTGTGAAAACTTGTCTTTCTTCAAACAATCACATTTTCTGACTTGCAGTGTGAGATGTGCCTTGCACAATCCTGCATGATTGAATGAACAATATGTCTGTCTTATCAGGTGGAGTCATTGAGATCCTGTATAGTGTGTAGAATTCATCAACTCCATATTTGCTGGACAATTTTGGGATCCTGATCAATGGGAGTAATAATATCATGTAACGATAAATCACAGTCTCTGCTGCCCATAATAATGCCTCTGTTGAGTTCTAACAGTTGGTGCTACATATTTCTCCTTTTTATATAAGGCATAACCTGAACTTCTCACACTGAGCAAGATGGCACATTGGTTAGTTAGCACACTGGACACACATTTGGGAGGACGTTGGTTCAAACTTACGTCTGACTATCCTGATTTAGGTTTTCCATGATTTCCCTAAATTGCTTCAGGCAAATGCTGGGATGGCTCTTTTGAAACGGCATGGCCAATTTCCTTCACCATCCTTTCCTAACCTGAGATTGTGCTCCGCCTGTAATGACCTCTTTGTCAACAGGACGTTAAACACTAATCTCTTTCTCCTCTCCTGAACTTTTCGGAGATAACTGATATTGAGATGTTATTTCTGAATGATAACCTCACTGTGTAATCTTTTCTTGTGTACAAAATGTAGATGCCTTTACACTTGCCTATTTGTGTGTTCTGCTGAAGTACTTATCATTTGCATATCCAAGAATACAGTACACTTCATGCCGGTTGGACATTTATTACATGCTGTCTTTATGTTGCTGGGATTTTAATGGTCAGCAGTGTATTATCTGTAAAAGTATTTATGTTTCATATCTGCATTCTTAGCTGCAGTTGACATCTTGTTTCATAGTGATCCAGGTAGTAAAGGTTAGACTGTGTTTCTGAACCAAGTAACAGGACACAGTAGTTAAGAAACTAGACTTGCAGGGGATGAGAAGCAGGGTTCAAATTCCCATCTAACCATTCGGATTTAGGTTTTCAGTGGTTCTCCTAAATATCTTAAGACAAATTTTGTACCAGTCCTTGGAAAAGTTAGTTCCCTTTCATGCCCAAATTCAGCCTCTTATCTAATGACCTTGGCAGGACTCTAAACTCTGTTCTTCTTTATTTCTTCATTTCTGAAATGAAATATTAAAAACTACAGGCTGGATTGGTTAAGTTAAGCTGGCAGATCAAACAGCACACAACTTCATCAATTTTTTTTTTTTTTGAGTTGCATTATGCTCAGTACAGGATTGTTATATAAGCTTGCTATTTGAGTACAGAATCCACAAATGAAATTAGAGTTAAATAATGGCTACAGAGGACATCGATACAAATAATAGGCAATGGGTGGTACCTTTAGAAATCACGGTTACGCCTGGAAGGCAAACGAGAGTGGAAGTATTTAGAGGAAATTAGAAAGGATTTTATGGGACCCTGAGGCAACATGTATGGGCCACACAACTGGAGTAGGTAATGGCAGGAAGGTATATGGGGTCACTGCTGTAGTAGAGACAGTTGCAGTGATATTGGGGAGAATAATATGGGAATGTTATAGCAAAAATCAGGCCTCATTTCAAGCCAATACTTCCGAATATCTTAACCTAGCTAGAGATGTTGATTGATTGGTGTGAGGAATAACCTTTTTGTGTTCTCACGAGTACCAAAGTTGGCAAAGATTATATGGAGCATTTGCTTGTGAACTTGAAAGGTGTAACATTTCAGAGAAATGCAGATAGAAGTGAGTTTGACTGTGTTTAGGGTTCCTCACACAGACATCCTAACTGAATGATATGAGACAGACCACACGGTTCCATGTACAACAGTTGCCATGTGAATGCAGCCTCACAAGGCAGGCAGGTGTGCAGTTAGGCTGCAAGTCAGACATCTGCATTCCATACATACCTGCATTTAGATGGGCAGGAATGCAGCAGAATGTGGCATAGGCTATTGCTGTGTAGTCCCCCGCAGGTTCTTGTGAGTAACCTACAGTACACAATGTGATCATAGTGGATTCTTGTTGCAGGTCCAAGGACTTTGTGATGGAGTTAAGTACATACCAACAGCAACAGTGCTTGTGAAAGTGAGATCTAGACTATATAAATATGAATTTAAAGACTGAGGATTATATAAGTTGGTTACATTTTGCAAAACACTTTTTTCCAAAGTTGGAAAAAATAATTGTGTATAAATTTAGTGACAGTTCTCTCAATGATATTTATGTACTAACTGTGTATTACAACTGTGTGCTTTTATTTACTGTGGATCAAGTGTTGCCAAGTGTCAACTGTTTTTACATGGATCTTTCTGGTGGTCTGGATAAAGTTCTCGTTGACTGTAAGGACAATGAAAACAGCACTGACCAAGAAGACACTGATGTAGTTGATGAAGGTAAAACTGATGGCCATAGCACTTTATGATATCCAATAATGTATCAAATGTTTCACTGTCCATTCTTAAACAATTTGATAGTCATCTGGGTAACTGTCTCACAGCTCTTTAACCAAAGTCATCTGGATAACAGTCTTACAGCTCTTTAGTCAAAGGAGCATGATTATGGTGGTACCTGAACTCCTTAACCCAAGTACAACATTCTCTTTATGTTATGTTTATGTTAATAGCTGCAGTACCTAGTGCTGTAATAGCAATAGTAATACGTATTGGATTTGTCGTCACACTAAACATAACTTCATCTAAAGTACTTGCCTTGCACACACCATGCAGAGTTTTATATCTGACAAAACTCATTTCATTCTTGAGGAGCTGCGAATGAAAGTTACATTAATTGAGTTGTTATACTCTGTTATAGAAAGGATACACAATTCTTCACTGCTGTGTTCATTTTATAGTGCCATCATCAGAAACCAGCTAGAGATGCAAAATATGTTTACTTGAGTTTCCCGCTCCACAGCTCTATATTAGCAGATGTACTAATATCATAGAGTAATACACTCATTAAAACTGGCTTAACCGTAGATGCCACCTCAACAGACAAGACGTGCAAAATTTCTTAGAAATAGCGGAGGCTAAACTCGTAGCAACAGAAGATTACTTTCAGAACATATACTGCTGTAAAAGTATGTTGGGGATTGTGTGTTACACAGTGATAAGACACTGCAATCATAAACAAAAAGGAAGATTTAGTTGTAGTTTCAGGACATAGTATTGTAAATCAACAATTGCTATTTTTATGAAAACAGAAGTAAAAATCTTTACTCAACCACAATCATTTTTGTAGAGCATTTAACAATATTATGAAAAGGGTAGGTGCTGCCACCATATAGCAGAGATGCTGAGTTGCAGATAGGCACAACAAGAAAGACTGTCACATAAGCTTTTGGCCAACAAGGCCTCTGTCAAAATTAGATAACACACTCACGTGGACACCCCCCCCCCCCCCCCCGCCCACATACACACTTACGCAAATGCAACTCACACTTGAATGACCACAGTCTCCGGCAGCTGAAGCCAGACCCACTATTCATAATACTGCTACATTCAATAAAGCATAAACTGAACTATGTGATTATATTATGCCTTCAATCCTTTAAAAAAGGTTTTAAAGGGTCATCTTGTTGGATGAGTGTGAACTAGCAATCTCCAGTGCAAACCACTCAGCTGAAGATGATCAAATGGTTGTCAGCCAAAATATTGTGGCAAGAAGTTGACGTCATCCGGCTGCAAGCATGAAACTTCATTGAATACTCTTTATGCCAGGAAAATTTCAAGAATCGACATCTGACATTCTTTGAACTTCTGAATAATTTTTTGTGAGAACTTTACATTAAACACTTAAGTAATGGTAACTATCTCTGCGCAGTTATGAGAAGGGAGGTATGAATATTAAAATTTAAATTTGATTTGACATGTACCCCAAAGTGTATAGAAACTTTTGTGAGTCCATTTGACAGAAGTACATCAGATGTTGAGGTTGAATCATTGAAATGACTTCATATATGTTAACAGTTGTGTAGCATCAGCGTACACTTGGTCAATGGATTCGTTATTTGTGAGACTAAAGGCAAGAATACACAGGCAACACAATTGCTTTGTTCGTGCAATGGTCTTGATAGTTACTGATTGTTTGTCAGCCGGAACAACCACATTGGTATATTGACAAATATGTTGCCTTCAATCTGGCTATGTTTACAGTTCCATATTACACTACTTTCTATTATTGTATGTAACAAAGCCTTCACTTGCATATATGTTGTACACTTACAGTACCTATAGGAAGCACTTAAGAAAATAACACTTTTTTAGCAGAACAGAACAGTATTTAAAACTACATCAAATCTCTGAATAATTTTTCTAAATATAAGGCCACAATCCAACCACATTATAATAAATAGCAAATAGCATGTGTTGATTATTTCACTCTTTATACCATGACAGCATGTGATGAAAACTCGATGTCAAAATAACAGTTTGAAGGCTCTGCTGCAGCGTATATGCAACACAGCATGACTCCAAGGTGGGTCTAGTTAAGGGATTAGTGTGGTATTCATGTCATTCTGGCATATGTATGGTAAAAGCGGAAACATGAGCTACAGCAATTTTGTTACCAAATCAGTCCACATGGGACCAACATGCTGTCATTCCTTTCTCTGCTGCCAAAAGACAGACACCGTTAGACATCTGTCAGAGAATGAAGAATGTGTACGGGGCAGTATGTATGTCAAAAACCACTGTTGTGGAATGGTGTTCCAAGTCCCATGTTGATTGCAGTTTGACTCATATTGCAAATGTCATAACGCCGAGTAACAGCCTATAACTCTGATCTCACCCCATGTGATTGTCCTGCTTTAGTTCCATAAAAAAGGCTTTGAAGGGTCGACAATTCCTGTCAGACGACGACGTGCAGGAAGCATATAAGAGCTACTTCATGCAGCAGAACACAGTGTTTTACTAAACAGGTATCTTTAAACTGGTGCACTGGCGGGATAATTGCCTCAGTAGTCACTACAGTTTTGCCTGATTGGCATACCATTCTGCCATCTTTGCTGATTTCTCATTTGTTTCTACTGTTATGACCAGCTACAATGTAAAGCTGATGACGAAGCTCTAATGATTTCAGATCCCTAATAAACAAGGAAGAAAATTTTTACTTAAGTAAAAGTATGTATTTGAAGACCTTGATGAGAAAAGGAATGCCTAAAGTCAAAGGCCTGTGTTTTATAGAAATGGAGAGTCATTTTATGTCTTGTTTGGTGAGCACATGTTTTCAGTTTTTGTTGGCTACCTGTGTTGCTCCAACAAACTTTCATGTTTCTAGTATGTAGATGCTGGTAAAAGGTGAAATAGACAAATTTTGGAAAAGAGTGCCACATGTGTGGAGTGCATTGCTGTTCTGCTGCTGTGTAAGGAGGATGCATGAGGAAGGTGGAAGGTCCACTCAAACTGTGAAACCAAACGTAGTATACAATGTAATCAATCCCGGCATTTACTGTATGTGAATGAGTGCATTAAGTGTAACATACTTGATTTTCTTTACTGGAGTTTCACTGATTAGTGTTTGCCATTTTAGGTTTTTCTGGATCAATAAACCTAAGAATCATGTTTCTAACAGAGGGGAAATTTCTGAGCTATCTGTTTTTGCCTCAAACTCAATAGTTGTTCTTGAATGAAAGTTCAAGAAACTGGTTCTGCACATCAAGTTGATATTGATCTGTGGCCGTATGAAATTTCTGGTATTCCTATAAAGAGTCAATAAATTTTGGAGAGCAGTTTCAACAGTGAAGTAGCACTTTTACAAAACTATGTGCTGCACTGAACTCGAACTTTGGACCGTAGCCTTTCATGGGCAAGTGCTCTACCAACTGAGCTACCCAAGCATAACTCACAACCCATCATCACAGCTTCAGTTCTGTCGGTACCTTGCCTCCTGCCTTCCAAACTTCACAGAAGCTCTCCTGCGAAGGAAAAGGTACCAAGTTCGAGTCTCAGTTCAGCACACAGTTTTAATCTTCAGGAAGGTTCATATCAAAGCACACTCCACTGCAGAGTGAAAATTTCATTCTGGAAATGTGCTCCCAGTTGAGGCTAAGCCATGTCTCCGCAGTATCCTTTCTTCCAAGAGTGGTAGTTCTGCAAGGTTCGCCGGAGAGCTTCTGTGAAGGTTGGAAGGTAGGCGGCAAGGTACTGGCAGAATTGAAGCTGTGAGGATGGGTCATGGTCCATGAGTCGTGCTTGGTTTGCTCAGTAGCCAAAGCAATTGTCTGCAAAAGGCAAAGGTCCCAAGTTCTACTTTTGGTCCGGCACCCAGTTTTAATCTGGCAGGAAGTTTCATTTCAGCACATACTCTGCAGAAAAGTGAAAATTTCATTCTGGAAAAGCACTTACACAGTTTTCTGTCTTAAGTTTCATTTCATTCTTCTATTACAGTGTAGTGTTAATATCCAAGATAGGAGGAAGGGCAGCATCAGTTGCAAGTTTTTAATCTGTTTATTGCAGATCAATTTCAGCTGCTGTGTAGCTTTCTTCAGTGCTACATGAATATGAGAACATACTGAGAATCGGGCATTAAAATATAAATTAAAATCAGATCATGAATACATCAGCTTGTAAAACATAAATTTACATACCAATTTCATCCAAGTCATTATGACTCATCACAAATAAAATCACATGTGGTACCATATTGACATTACAAATAACAAACAGTTAAACTAGCTTCCTCCTAGCTTTTCCATGTAGCTAAGCTTGGTATATGGTGTCAGTAGTAACTAACGTTTTTCAGGGGACAAGAGACAGTGTGGTATTGGGTTGCAAGGCACACACATCTCTCAAGTCAGTTAACTTACAAATTGTGTGTAGCTGATCCTCTCAGCTACGTCAATCTCACAAAAGCTTCTTCTCTCAAGACTATAGCTGGCTAAAGGAATTTATTAAAATACGTCTCTATCCTTGAAATAATTTTGGTACTCATAAAATACTTTTCAGTTCAATCACTATATATTTCCAACTTTCACAGGCAATAACTTCTGCAAGCTAACTTATTCCTTAAACATTACTCATTTACAGGTATTCAAATAGCATACATGTGTCTTGCTTCATTCATAGCCAAGATTTGAAGTAATTCAGAAGTCTGTAGTCTCAAACGAGTCCAATACATGAATGAACATAGAAATCTATATTTAATTGTTCATTAGTCTTTTTACAATCAAAAGAGGCACTTAAGAGCTCAGAATACTACATAAAGTTTCCTTGTTCTTCTAGATCCGTACATGGAGACTCTGTGGACCGTAGAGCAGGTACTTGTCTGCCGCGGGGTCCATCTTTTTCTCGTAACTGTTTTTTTTACCTGCACATACAAATAGGCAATGCACAGCAGGGTGTATTCGTTTCTCCCACTCACCTGTAAAATATCAGGTATTCGAAACAATGGAAGGCCGAGTGGTTCTAGAATTTACTCCGAAATTCTTGAAGCACTGCACAGTATGTGATGTCAGTAGTAACTAGCACCCTGTTTGTTGCTGTCACTTGTATACTAATTTTTTTTTAAATATTTGGAAAATAACATTTGGTAGCTTTAGATAACATTACAGTGGCATCTTTGAATACTAGCATACATTCGGTAATTTTGTTAAAACTTAAAGGAAGAATCCACATGTCAGTGTCGCAAATTGAAATAACAATAACACTTGTTTTTGTGTAAAAACTACAATCACTACTAATATTAAAAAACAAATTATACATTATGGATACATGTCACACTGAGTGCAATAATAATCTCTGCCAACTTTGATTACATTATGAAAAGTAACTTACGTGGTTGTCAAGTGTGAACCAGGGTTACAATATCAAGGCAGTAAAAAATATAGAAACTTACTAGTGTTTATTATGGAAACATGTTTAACTTGGTTTGGTGTTAATAATAATAAAGATACATACACTGTCAGTGCCTACTGGAAAAATGGCTTGTTTCTTGAGCTATGAATTCTGTCCTCACTTAATGAATCATAGCACATCACTACATAAAGCCATGTTGCATGTCCTTTGAACCTCTGAAAGCCACTTATTTTTGTTAACTATGTGGATTTGCAGTGCTTCCGGAACTGGGTTCTTCCCATTGCCACCTAGTCATTGAGCATGGTGGGAAAGGGAGATCTCTGACAGCAAAATATCTCAATTTCCTCAAGGAGATCCAAAAATCTTCCCTTATTCTCTCTACGCTGCAGCCTCAGTTTGCGAGGTCAGATCAGCAGGATCATGCCCAGTGTCACCAAGATGTCAGCAAAATTTGATTTTTCAAATGCCACATGTTCAATGGTAACCTTTTGTAACTCAGTTCATTTGTTGTACTGCCTTGAGGTTGTAACACTGGTTCATATTTGATAACCATGTAAGTTACTTTTTGTAGTGTAAGCAAAGTTGGAAGAGATAATTATGCACACAGTGTGTGATATGTATCCATAATGTACAGCTTCTTTCTTGCGGTTTCATAATAATTACCAAATGTATATTAGTATTTAAGGATGCCATTGTAATTTTATGTAAACATACTAGATTTTTTTACATAACTTTGGAAAAAAAAAGTAGTATACAAGTGACAGTAATAAAGAGGACACAGGTTACTGTTGACATCACATTCTGAGATATTTGCATGGAAATGTAAACAGCAAGCTCAGTTTAACTGTTTGTTATCTGTAATGTCAATGTGGCACCATGTTGTTGTTGTGGTCTTCAGTCCCGAGACTGGTTTGATGCAGCTCTCCATGCTACTCTATCCTGTGCAAGCTTCTTCATGTCCCAATACCTACTGCAACCTACATCCTTCTGAATCTGCTTAGTGTATTCATCTCTTGGTCTCCCCCTACGATTTTTACCCTCCACGCTGCCCTCCAATACTAAATTGGTGATCCCTTGATGCCTCAGAACATGTCCTACCAACCGATCCCTTCTTCTGGTCAAGTTGTGCCACAAACTTCTCTTCTCCCCAATCCTATTCAATACTTCCTCATTAGTTATGTGATCTACCCATCTAATCTTCAGCATTCTTCTGTACCACCACATTTCGAAAGCTTCTATTCTCTTCTTGTCCAAACTATTTACCGTCCATGTTTCACTTCCATACATGGCTACACTCCATACAAATACTTTCAGAAATGATTTCCTGACACTTAAATCTACACTCGATGTTAACAAATTTCTCTTCTTCAGAAACGCTTTCCTTGCCATTGCCAGTCTACATTTTATATCCTCTCTACTTCGACCATCATCAGTTATTTTGCTCCCCAAATAGCAAAACTCCTTTACTACTTTAAGTGTCTCATTTCCTAATCTAATACCCTCAACATCATCCTACTTAATTCGACTACATTCCATTATCCACGTTTTGCTTTTGTTGATGTTCATCTTATATCCTCCCTTCAAGACACCATCCATTCCGTTCAACTGCTCTTCTAAGTCCTTTGCTGTCTCTGACAGAATTACAATGTCATCGGCAAACCTCAAAGTTTTTATTTCTTCTCCATGGATTTTAATACCTACTCCGAATTTTTCTTTTGTTTCCTTTACTGCTTGCTCAATATACAGAGTGAATAACATCAGGGAGAGGCTACAACCCTGTCTTACTCCAATCCAACCACTACTTCCCTTTCATGTCCATCGACTCTTATAACTGCCATCTGGTTTCTGTGCAAATTGTAAATGGCCTTTCGCTCCCTGTATTTTACCCCTGCCACCTTTAGAATTTGAAAGAGAGTATTCCAGTCAACATTGTCAAAAGCTTTCTCTAAGTCTACAAATGCTAGAAACGTAGGTTTGCCTTTCCTTAATCCTTCTTCTAAGATAAGTCGTAAGGTCAGTATTGCCTCACGTGTTCCAGTATTTCTACGGAATCCAAACTGATCTTCCCCGAGGTCGGCTTCTACTAGTTTTTCCATTCGTCTGTAAAGAATTCGTGTTAGTATTTTGCAGCTGTGGCTTATTAAACTGATTGTTCGGTAATTTTCACATCTGTCAACACCTGCTTTCTTTGGGATTGGAATTATTATATTCTTCTTGAAGTCTGATGGTATTTCGCCTGTTTCATACATCTTGCTCACCAGATGGTAGAGTTTTGTCAGGTCTGGCTCTCCCAAGGCCGTCAGTAGTTCCAATGGAATGTTGTCTACTCCGGGGGCCTTGTTTCGACTCAGGTCTTTCAGCGCTCTGTCAAACTCTTCACGCAGTATCGTATCTCCCATTTCATCTTCATCTACATCCTCTTCCATTTCCATAATATTGTCCTCAAGTACATCGCCCTTGTATAGACCCTCTATATACTCCTTCCACCATTCTGCTTTCCCTTCTTTGCTTAGAACTGGGTTTCCATCTGAGCTCTTGATGTTCATACAAGTGTTTCTCTTATCTCCAGAGGTCTCTTTAATTTTCCTGTAGGCAGTATCTATCTTACCCCTAGTGAGATAAGCCTCTACATCCTTACATTTGTCCTCTAGCCATCCCTGCTTAGCCATTTTGCACTTCCTGTCGATCTCATTTTTGGCACCATATGTGATTTTATTTACCACGAATTATCCAGTGTAGAAGAGAAGGATCTGTTTTGTGATTTACTCAGTGACAGAATAGCCGAAGTACCTGGCTCAGAGTCACTATATATTCTAGGCGACTTTAATGCTCAAGTTGGGTCAGACAGTGACACGTGGTTGACTTGCCCGGGTTATCATGGAGTGGGAAGAATAAACAATAATGGCCAAAGACTGCTAGAAGTATGCTGTTTTCATGGTCTGTGTATCACAAACACATATTTCCAGGCTAAAGATCGACACAAGGTGACCTGGAGACACCCCCACTCTCATCACAGGCACCAACTTGATTTTGCCATAGCTAGGCATACAGATCTAAAAAAATATCCTACTGACACGCAGCTATCATAGTGATGACTGGAACACTGAACATGCTTTGGTGGCGAGCAGACTGAGGTTCACTCCTAAGAAATATCACCACGCTAAACAGAGAGGTCAACTGCAGATCAACACATATCATGTTCATAGGTCGCAACAAAAAGAAGAATTTTCCAGTAGTTTTGACAGTGATTTATCAAGAAACGGACAAACAGAAATGAATATTGATTACAAATGAGCACAACTTTCTGGCAGCATCTACAACTCAGCAGTATTGGCCTATCAAATGAAAGAGAATAGAAACAAGAACTGGTATGAGCAAAATTTGGAGGAGATGAACCAGGCATTGAGGCAAAACAGAAAACCCTGCCTGCTTATGAAAGTAACCCAAATGGAAGAACTCAGGATGACTGGCAAGAAGCAAAGAACAAGGCACAACAAACATCTAGGAGATGCAAAAATAACTACTGGTGAAACTTATGTGCAGATATACAGAAAGCTGCTGGTTCTGGGGACATTAAGGCAATGTACAATAGTATTAAGAAAGCAGTTGGTCCAAGGTCCACTTGTCAGAAAAACAGCTCCTCTGGAGACGAAGACAGGAGAAGTTATTACTGATGAAGGCAAGCAGGTGGAGTGCTGGGTTGAACACTACCTCAAGCTGTATGCAGCTGAAAATGAAGGATGCACTTGATGCCATCAAACAAGAGCTTGATGCAGTGGCACTATGGAAGAATTTGGCAGAGCGATAGATTGCCTAGCTATTGGAAAGGCTCCAGGTGAATATGGGATCCCTGCAGAGGTTATTAAATATAACAAGCCTGTCCTTCTACAGCACCTACATTCACCTCTCACAACCATCTAGGAAGAAGGCTACGTCCCGCAAAGTATGCGAAGTTTGAAGATTGTTACTTTGTATAAACAGAAAGGAGACAGAAGTGATTGCAACAATTATCGAGGCATTTCACTGTTGAGTGTAGCTGAGAAGAGTCATCCTAACATGACTGCAACTCCTAGCATCTAGAATCTACCAAGAATCTCAATGTGGCTTCAGACCTGGCCAATCAATTGTGGACATGATTTTTTATGTACGACAACTGCAAGAGAAGTGCTATGAGCAGCAGAGACCACTGTACATTGCTTTTATTGACCTCGTCAAAGCATTTGATTTAGTGAGCAGAATTGGTCTCTTTAAGTTGCTGCAGAAGATTGGATGCCCACCTAAACTACTACGAATAACTGTCTCTTTCTATGAGAAAATGCAAGCAACAGTCTGTTTCAATGGCAAAACATTGGAATCATTCCCTGTAAATAGTGGTGTAAAGCAGGGGTGTGTGTTAGCTCCTACTCTATTTGGCATTTTATTTTCCCTTCTCCTGAGATTTGCGATTGAAGATTTAATTCTTCCTCTAATGATGCAAAATCTGCGTCACCTGCACCAAGGGGGGCTTCACCTTGTTCAGATACTATCATTGTTGTTATTCTGTCAAAACATTTAGAACACAAAAAGTCGTTACTGGAAACGTCTTCACTTTGAAACAGAGTCTTCAGATGAGAACACTTATTCCCAAACTGAACAAATTCAGTTTTTTTGTTTGTCTTATATATCACTCTTTTATGGATATGCAAATAATCAGTACACTTTACTCTCCTGTGGCCCCAGTCAGAAGACATTTCAAACACTATTTTTCACAAAAACTGCAACTCTGTCAACTGGCAAATTTCTCATGAAAACATAGAACTCACTGGATGGTCTCAGATTTCTTAGAAGCCTCTCCGGTAAGCAAATTAGCACTGAACAACTACAATACATAAACCTGCAGTGAAGAACCATGACAAAGAAACTGACAAGAAACTACAACAAAGTTTAAGAAATATCTACAACAACAAAAGTGACAAGAAATAACTGCATCAGAGACAATAGAAATAAACATTGTAATAAAGAAAATAGTAAGAAACAACTTCAGTGAAGACATACACTTTGTGATCAAAAGTATACAGACACCCCCAAAAACATGTGTCTCTTGTATTAGGTGCATTGTGCTGCCACCTACTGCCAGATGCTCCATGTCAGTGACCTCAGTAGTCATTAGACGTGAGGGAACAGAATGGGGTGCTCCGCGGAACTCACGGACTTCGAACATGGTCAGGTGATTGGGTGTAGCTTGTGTCATATGCCTGTATGTGAGAGTTCCACACTCCTTAACATCCCTTGGTCCACTGTTTCCAATCTGATAGTGAAGTGGAAATGTGAAGGAACATGTACAGCACAAAAGCATATAGGCCGACCTCTTTTGTTAACTGACAGAAGCTGCCGACAGTTGAAGAGGGTCGTAATGTGTAATAGGCAGACATCTATCCAGACCACCACACAGGAATTCCAAACTGCATCAGGATCCACTGCAAGTACTGTGACAGTTAGGCATGAGGTGAGATAACTTGGATTTCATTGTTAAGCAGCTGCTCGTAAGCCTCACATCACGCTGGTAAATGCCAAACAATACCTCGCTTGGTGTGAGGAGCGTAAACATTGGACGATTGAATGGTGGAAAAACATTGAGTGGCATGATGAATTATGGTACACTATGTGGCGATCCGATGGCAGGGTGTGGGTATGGTGAATGCCCGGTGGACATCATCTCCCAGCGTATGTAGTGCTAACAGTAAAATTCAGAGGTGGTGGTGTTATGGTGTGGTCATGTTTTTAGTGGACGGGGCTTGCACCCCTTATTGTTTTGCATGGCACTATCACTGCATAGGCCTACATTGATGGTTTAAGCACCTTCTTGCTTCGCACTGTTGAAGAGCAATTTGGGGCATCGATTGCATCTTTTAACACTATCGAGCACCTGTTCATAATGCACAGCCTGTGACAGAGTGGTTAGACAACAATAACATCCCTTTAATGGACTGGCCTGCACGGGGTCATGGCCTGAATCCTACAGAACACTTTTGGGATGTTTTGGAACACCAACTTTGTGCCAGGCCTCACTGACCGACATCGATACCTCTCCTCAGTGCAGCACTCCGTGAAGAATGGGCTGCCATTCCCCAAGAAACCTTCCACCAGCTGATTAAACGTATGCCTGTTAAAGTGGAACATTCATCAAGGCTAATGGTGGGCCAACACCGTATTGAATTCCTGCATTACCGATGGAGGGCGCCACGAACTTGTAAGTCAGTGTCAGCCAGGTATCCAGATACTTTTCATCACATAGTGTACATTCTTCCCCCATGAACCATGGACCTTGCCGTTGGTGGGGAGGCTTGCGTGCCTCAGCGATACAGATGGCCGTACCGCAGGTGCAACCACAACGGAGGGGTATCTGTTGAGAGGCCAGACAAACATGTGGTTCCTGAAGAGGGGCAGCAGCCTTTTCAGTAGTTGCAGGGGCAACAGTCTGGATGATTGACTGATCTGGCCTTGTAACATTAACCAAAACGGCCTTGCTGTGCTGGTACTGCGAACGGCTGAAAGCAAGGGGAAACTACAGCCGTAATTTTTCCCGAGGACATGCAGCTTTACTGTATGATTAAATGATGATGGCGTCCTCTTGGGTAAAATATTCCGGAGGTAAAATAGTCCCCCATTCGGATCTCCGGGCGGGGACTACTCAAGAGGACGTCGTTATCAGGAGAAAGAAAACTGGCATTCTACGGATCGGAGCGTGGAATGTCAGATCCCTTAATCGGGCAGGTAGGTTAGAAAATTTAAAAAGGGAAATGGAGAGGTTAAAGTTAGATATAGTGGGAATTAGTGAAGTTCGGTGGCAGGAGGAACAAGACTTCTGGGCAGGTGATTACAGGGTTATAAATACAAAATCAAATAGGGGTAATGCAGGAGTAGGTTTAATAATGAATAAAAAAATAGGAGTGCGGGTTAGCTACTACAAACAGCATAGTGAACGCATTATTGTGGCCAAGATAGACACAAAGCCCATGCCTACTACAGTAGTACAAGTTTATATGCCAACTAACTCTGCAGATGATGAAGAAATTGATGAAATGTATGACGAGATAAAAGAAATTATTCAGGTAGTGAAGGGAGACGAAAATTTAATAGTCATGGGTGACTGGAATTCGTCAGTAGGAAAAGGGAGAGAAGGAAACATAGTAGGTGAATATGGATTGGGGGGAAGAAATGAAAGAGGAAGCCGCCTTGTAGAATTTTGCACAGAGCATAACTTAATCATAGCTAACACTTGGTTCAAGAATCATAAAAGAAGGTTGTATACCTGGAAGAATCCTGGAGATACTAATAGGTATCAGATAGATTATATAATGGTAAGACAGAGATTTAGGAACCAGGTTTTAAATTGTAAGACATTTTCAGGGGCAGATGTGGATTCTGACCACAATCTATTGGTTATGAACTGCAGATTGAAACTGAAGAAACTGCAAAAAGGTGGGAATTTAAGGAGATGGGACCTGGATAAACTGAAAGAACCAGAGGTTGTAGAGAGTTTCAGGGAGAGCATAAGGGAACAATTGACAGGAATGGGGGAAAGAAATACAGTAGAAGAAGAATGGGTAGCTCTGAGGGATGAAGTAGTGAAGGCAGCAGAGGATCAAGTAGGTAAAAAGACGAGGGCTAATAGAAATCCTTGGGTAACAGAAGAAATATTGAATTTAATTGATGAAAGGAGAAAATATAAAAATGCAGTAAATGAAGCAGGCCAAAGGGAATACAAACGTCTCAAAAATGAGATCGACAGAAAGTGCAAAATGGCTAAGCAGGGATGGCTAGAGGACAAATGTAAGGATGTAGAGGCTTGTCTCACTAGGGGTAAGATAGATACTGCCTACAGGAAAATTAAAGAGACCTTTGGAGAGAAGAGAACCACTTGTATGAATATCAAGAGCTCAGATGGCAACCCAGTTCTAAGCAAAGAAGGGAAGGCAGAAAGGTGGAAGGAGTATATAGAGGGTTTATACAAGGGCGATGTACTTGAGGACAGTATTATGGAAGTGGAAGAGGATGTAGATGAAGATGAAATGGGAGATAAGATACTGCGTGAAGAGTTTGACAGAGCACTGAAAGACCTGAGTCGAAACAAGGCCCCGGGAGTGGACAACATTCCATTAGAACTACTGATGGCCTTGGGAGAGCCAGTCATGACAAAACTCTACCATCTGGTGAGCAAGATGTATGAGACTGGCGAAATACCCACAGACTTCAAGAAGAATATAATAATTCCAATACCAAAGAAAGCAGGTGTTGACAGATTTGAAAATTACCGAACTATCAGTTTAATAAGTCACAGCTGCAAAATACTAACGCGAATTCTTTACAGACGAATGGAAAAACTGGTAGAAACGGACCTCGGGGAAGATCAGTTTGGATTCCGTAGAAATGTTGGAACACGTGAGGCAATACTAACCTTACGACTTATCTTAGAAGAAAGATTAAGAAAAGGCAAACCTACGTTTCTAGCATTTGTAGACTTAGAGAAAGCTTTTGACAACGTTAACTGGAATACTCTCTTTCAAATTCTGAAGTTGACAGGAGTAAAATACAGGGAGCGAAAGGCTATTTACAATTTGTACAGAAACCAGATGGCAGTTATAAGAGTCGAGGGGCATGAAAGGGAAGCAGTGGTTGGGAAAGGAGTGAGACAGGGTTGTAGCCTCTCCCCGATGTTATTCAATCTGTATATTGAGCAAGCAGTAAAGGAAACAAAAGAAAAATTCGGAGTAGGTATTAAAATTCATGGAGAAGAAGTAAAAACTTTGAGGTTCGCCGATGACATTGTGATTCTGTCAGAGACAGCAGAGGACTTGGAAGAGCAGTTGAACGGAATGGACAGTGTCTTGAAAGGAGGATATAAGATGAACATCAACAAAAGCAAAACGAGGATAATGGAATGTAGTCAAATTAAATCGGGTGATGCTGAGGGGATTAGATTAGGAAATGAGACACTTAAAGTAGTAAAGGAGTTTTGCTATTTAGGGAGTAAAATAACTGATGATGGTCGAAGTAGAGAGGATATAAAATGTAGATTGGCAATGGCAAGGAAATCGTTTCTGAAGAAGAGAAATTTGTTAACATCGAGTATAGATTTAAGTGTCAGGAAGTCGTTTCTGAAAGTATTTGTATGGAGTGTAGCCATGTATGGAAGTGAAACATGGACGATAACCAGTTTGGACAAGAAGAGAATAGAAGCTTTCGAAATGTGGTGTTACAGAAGAATGCTGAAGATAAGGTGGGTAGATCACGTAACTAATGAGGAGGTATTGAATAGGATTGGGGAGAAGAGAAGTTTGTGGCATAACTTGACTAGAAGAAGGGATCGGTTGGTAGGACATGTTTTGAGGCATCAAGGGATCACAAATTTAGCATTGGAGGGCAGCGTGGAGGGTAAAAATCGTAGAGGGAGACCAAGAGATGAATACACTAAGCAGATTCAGAAGGATGTAGGTTGCAGTAGGTACTGGGAGATGAAGAAGCTTGCACAGGATAGAGTAGCATGGAGAGCTGCATCAAACCAGTCTCAGGACTGAAGACCACAACAACAACAAGTGTACATTACCCTTGAAAGTTAAAAATAATGATTTTTTAAAATAATACTTGACCAACTTGATAGAGGAAGCTCTCCTTTGCTGAGAATATAGTACTACACGGTACTGATCAACAGAAAAAAACTCTAACTTTTCTGGATTGGCATTTTCGAAAACAAAATTTTTTTCTGTAAATTATAAAAAAAATAATTTCAAAAGGCGACAGTAAAAGAACTTTGACTGACATGTCCAAATGGAGGATACAATTGTAATCATAAACAATTAGCTGTCAAATAAAAAAGAAACTCTAAGGAAATATCTAGAACTGTTACAGAGCTACAGTATTTTATAAATTTTTCTGAAATTCACATCTTCAAAATGGTGTTCGCAGTGTCATCTTTGGAGGCCTTGGAATTTTTTTGGTGAAAACAAAAAAGCACGTGTTTCTTACTTACTCCTGAATTTTAACATATGCTAAATTCAATAACATCCAAGACTATGAAGGTAAGCCCCATGCCTGAAGTGATACAGATTAAGCCTAACTGCAGAACAAACAGCTCACAACAAATGCGTTACTGAGGAATATGATATAATTGAACACTGTTTTGAACAGGTGAAATAACGTTTTACAATTCTTGAATTAGAAATGCGATTGACCTTAGAAGGAGTAGAGTACCCTGGGTCATTTTATTGGGTTTGACACATTAAGGATAAAATTATGGAAGCAGAGGGAAGTGAAGAGGAAGATGAGATTGCACCAGATGGGTTACAGAGTTTCTCAACACAGCCAATTACAAAGAATGAGCAGAATTGCTAGAATAATATGATCCCTCTTAGAAATTAACATGTTTGTTGTATTCATACTGCAATAATACACCTGTTATTCTTAATTAACTTTTCATATCTTGAAAAAATAAAGTTTGAATTACAGAACTTGTAATGATATAGGTAGAGTGTGTAATACAAATGAATTTCCTTTCCTGTGGTTTATCTTGTATAATATTTGGAATTACCTTCTAGCTTGAAATCACTCAACAGTCATCTTCTTGACAAAATAAGTAGAATGTTTGCTTTTATATTAGAATTTTAAATAAGTAATAGTGTAAAGACTTCCATGGTGACAGTCAAAAATGAACACTGGACAGAAACATCAATACTCTTAGCCCCCTTAGAACCAGTGATCTCCATAGCTCTCAACACTGCTTAGCCCCCCTATAGATTAGCATAAGAAAGGCTGCTATTGTACTTGTCACTAAGAAACAGAGATTTTGTTTATTTCACTAGCTATACATTGGTGAGGAAATACCAAATGACAACAACTATGTTCTGCATGTTTTAATAATTATGGAGGTGATTTTCATGTTTGCTGACACCTTTCAGCTATATTTTAACATACCTCTGCCACAAAATGTCATCCAGTTGTCAACATTTCCTTCTGAAGAAGATGTTGAAACCACAGTAAAGAAATTTTAATAAACCTTCCATTTTGCAACTGATTGGCTGTCCATCATTTCTACAGAAGATTTCATCCTACAGTTGCTGTTCCAGCCATGTACAAAATTTTAAAACAGCTAATTTGTTGCTAACAGTGTTTGGATTAATATGAATTTAATCAAAGTGATTTCATTATAACAAATTTCGAGCTCATCCAATATATGTTCATCTTCAGCCTGCCTAAGTTTCCCACATTCCAATCCCAGTCCTTCTACTGCAGTTATTTCAGTTCATTTTGGAGCTTTTAGGTTGTTTTAGCATGAGCAATCTTTGTATATCAGGCTCGAGATGCGAGCTGTAATTATAAGCAAACACAGTTACCAATTGACAAGTATTTGTTCTCCCTATCTGGCTACAAAATTAACCTACTGTAACCACTTAAATGTGCCCACGGATTTTAATCAGTTCCAATTCCATGAGTAAGTTTTCACAGTCAATCCAGTAATGAAAAATGTTGCTTAAGCTATATTTCCATTCTGGCAAGTTCCAGCATATGTTGCCATTTTGTCTACTGTTTCAAGTCACCTGTAACATCTACAACATTTTATAGAGGTCTGGAGTTTGTATAGTGAATCAGATACAGTGTTTCTTAGTGATTTGTCAATTTTAATAGAATATGGACAGCTCAGGTAATTTGCTTTTGTGGCAATGGCATGCTCATACTATGAACTGCTAAAAAAAAAAAACAGGCAGAAATGACAGAGATGGTGGATTAGAAGCTTCCTAGCTAGAAGCCATCTGGAAGGAGGCTGTAGCTCATTGATGTGAGATGCAAGTCTCCAAAGTGGGTACAAGAATTTTGTATGAAAGACAGCAAGTGATTTTGATGATTTACTATTAAACCTTGTAGGACCAAATATTACAAAAAGCAGGAAACATAAAAAAGCAGTATCAGCTGATGAACTGCTAGCAATTGCTCTTAGCGGCAAGTGATAGCCACAGTTGTACATTGACAAGAAACTGTTTATAAAATGCTTTATCCACAGTTATTTACATTAACTAAAGCAGTAACTTATCTTTAACACATGTGCTTTCATATGGCACCTAAAATAAAGTAAATTTTTGAGGAAATAAATTTATAAGTTGGAACATTGAACTGTTTGTTGTGAACCAGCATTACTTATGAATCCATATAGAAACAGTGGAAGAAACTTATTTCAATAAAATATGGTTGAGATGCTGTGGTGAATCAAAGAATTAGTTTTTCTGTCTTAAATCTTTTTTAATGATTCACCTACTTACTCTCAAAACACACATTCTCACCCCTACTTTTATTCATTGTTTATTTGAACTCATTGTATGTGTGGTTGAATTGTTTTTTGATGGGCAGAACATTTTGAGTTTGGTGGAGAACATTTGTTCTGATGTTTCTTGTGAACAGGTGCTGCACTTCATGTAGAATTTGTGGATGAGCCTGTTACAGCAGCAGTTACTAACTCTACACTATCTATGGATTTTTCGGGCTCCCTATTCCCACTTACATCCTCATCAAGGCCAGTTTGGGGCAAGTCATGCAGAGTCTAAAAAAGGAGGGGAAAAATGTACACATAGTGGCTTATATTTTTTATATTTGTTTAAGCAGTTACAGTGTTTTATTGTATGGTGATAAAATGAACTAAAGAAATGAATAGTTTTGAATTCTTTTTACTTGTTTAATAATTTAACAACAACATACTACCTTTTAGGTACCAAATTGATTGAATTGCATCAGCACACTTGGTGGGAAGTGTATTCTTCTCCAAGCCCCAGTAAAACATGATAGTTTATACTACAATTATAAAGGATCTTTCAGTATTGTGCTCATGCTTTGAATAGATTTCCTTATGCGCGGATGCACATGTGCAAGGATGTATGGTGCAGGTGTACTTTTGGGCACAAACTTATACACTGCTGTTGAGCAAAATACATGGCAGTTACCACTTAAATTACCTTTACCAGAAAGTGATGTAGACATGCTCTTTGTAATAGTTTCTTATGAAGCATTTGCTATGTCACAGCGTATTATGAAACCAATTGAGACAAGATGCAGTAAAGGTTCAATTGAAAGAGCTTTTAATTGCAGACATTCAACAGTTAGAAAGGCAATTGAAAACATTTTCGGAATAATGAGCAGTGTATTTAGTGTTCTCGAAAACCAGTGTGACTGAAGCATGATAAAACTAGATGGGTTACACTAAACTATGCTTATTTGAATAACTTTGTAAAAAAAAAAATTATTCTGCGTAGGCCTGCTGTTCGGCTCATGTGTTTGGTTTAATGGATGACTGCGGTAATGTTATCAGCGGAACTTGGAGGGATGTAGTTGTCGTGTTTCCTGAACTTCTTTGATACAAGCAAAGAGGTGAAAATCCTGGCACATTTATCTGTAGAGAATTTGCTCACTTTTCCAGTCATCCACTGTCATGGCGATATCAGTATGTTAGTTATTGCAGTTACATGCCTGGGCCGTACTGTAACTGAACTTTAATTTAACCTTTTACAATGAACCAGAAAGATTTGCGTTATATTAGGATGGTTGAAAGTGTACTCTCTGAATAATTAAGAGAATTTTCATTTGCATCTAAGCATGTATATAAATAAAATCTTAAGAAACATATCAAAATTGTTATTAACTCACTAGGCTTAGTGAGGTTGTGTGTACAACTCGTTCACTCGTTGTTGACAGAGAACTGAATAAACTAAAATACTGGCAGTTAGAAATGTAAATACCCTTGGCACCAGCACCATTTTTCTTGCTCTTTTCATTTTATTTTTTTCTGTCAAATATTGAGATCTCAGTGAATGAAATTTCTTCTCAACTCCTTCAAGGGTGCATTCCACAACACGAGAAACCCGTTACAGGGATGAATTTGTTACATTCCACAGTACGGTCTCCTGTTCATATAGTTCAATAAGTTTCACCACTTTACACTAAGACCACTACATGGCAAAACAAACACTATCACCAACACAAGACTGAAATACTGCAACCACAAAAAAGAGAGCAAGTTTGAGCTTATACTTGCAGGGTTCATATTCCGATTATAAACTGTACTGTGCATATGTGAGACCTGGAGACATGTTGCACTCTGTTTCCATTGTTCATGGCCCAAGCTGTGGCACATGTTGTGTGCCACAATCACTCGGGACATTTCCGTCCCCAGCACTTGTACGTAACATATATCAGACTGTTTCCATTTAAACAAATTTCGGGCACATGACATGCAACATGTTGTTAGACAGCTTTGTAGTAAAGGAAATATAGCTTTAACGCAAACTCAGGAAACGAACAACAATAAACAGGCAGCACCTAGTTATTTTCATCAAATGCAATCAGCCCTGCAAAGCCACACACCTACATGACTGGAACTTGTCAGAAAATGATTGCCTGTCATTTTTGTCGTAAACAGTAGGTACCTAATTAATGATTAACAGACTCAAAGGAATTTAATTGGAGTTGAAGAGACTGTTAACATTTTATTTGAAAACTCAACTTCAAAGTTAATCTATTGCACAAAAAATTAAATTAGTTAATTAACAATTAACAGATTAATGGTCTTGTGTGCAGCTATGCTAATCAGTGCCATATTCACAGCCCGCCCCCCCAAATATTTGGTGTATGTAGTTCTGTTAATGTCAACTGTACAAGTTAAAAGTTTGCCTGATACTGTTGCCAGAGGGAGAGAGAGAGAGAGAGAGAGAGAGAGAGAGAGAGAGAGAGAGAGAGAGAGAGTTTTTTCCTTGCAACAAACCTGGGGTTGCTTTCTCCTATTCTTCTGGACATATTAGTTTGTTGCCTATTTCATATGGAGTAAGTTTTCTGCTTCACCCTGAGTATCATATTTCTGATTATTTTAAACACCTGATTTTCTAGTAATTATGCACCAAATTCAGGATGTGCACTTCTCCTATTTTAACTATAATAGTAAGTAAGTTGTCGTTTTGTTAAAAAATTAATTTGCAAGTTTGCTGTTTCTTCAATCATTACTGGACATGAACAAGCCAATGTGGTGTTTAATTCACCACATAATCAGGCAAGTAAGAGCTGTGGGCTGAGCCACATCTCTGATTTCATAGATGCAGCTTGGGAAGGACAGGATGTTGACTGTATGCAAAGAAGGGCAACGCAAATGGTTACTCGTTTCTTTGAAACAATGCTACAGAGGGCTACAGTCATGCTGAGGAAACTGAACTGGTAGACTCTTGAAGATAGACGTAAACTGTCCTGAGAAAGTCTACTAATAAAGTTTCAAAAACTGGCTTTAAATGATGGTACTGCTTACATAGTGATTGTGAGGACAAGAATAGAATAATTACAGCATACACAGAGGCATTCGAACAGTCATTTTTCCCATGCTCCATATGTGAATGGAACGGGAAGAAACTCCAATAGTTGATACAATGGGACGTACCCTCTGCCATGCATTTTGCAGTGGTTTGCAGAGTATGGATGTAGATGTAGAAATAGAAGTTTTTACTGGTAACAAACAGATGAGTTATGTCTTGGCAAACTGTGTCTCAGTTTTTTGTTGAGCTATGACATGAAATGTACCTAAATTTTATTAGTACAACACAAGACCCAGAAATAGTGTCACACATACATTTTGAGTAGGCCATGTTTCTAACAGGCAAATTATTATAATTGATGCTTTCAATTTATTTGAAACAAAATGTTTTGTCTGGCTTTGCCTTTCAATTTTGACTCGTTGATCATTTTAAAATGTACATGTACATATGTTGATGTATACAGAATTAACAAGTTGTATGTGATATTGTGATGAAGAACTAAACATTAAAGAACACACCAAGAATATTAGTAACTTGTAAATCACAGTAAAGAACTTGATACCAGGAATTTAATTGTAAATTTCAGCATATTTGTCCATATTTTTGCTTGGTATTATCTCTGTATGGTTTATGGGAACCTGTCCTCTTGGAGTATGCTTGCATGGTTACTTTTTTATTATGACTTAATGAGGCAGTAATGACTCAGATTGGGGAAATAGAAATATTATGGCACAACATGGGTAAAAGAAGGGACTGACTGACAGGGCACATTCTGAGGCATCAATGAATTTCCAATTTTGTAATGTGGGGAAGTGTTGAGGTAGAACTTTTAGAGGGAGAGTAGGGCTCAAACATAGTATGCAGGTTGTAGTAGTTACACAGAGATGAAGAGACTTTCTCAGGATATAATAGTTTGGAGAGTTGCATTGTACCACTCTTTGACCAAAGACCTCATTCTTGTGAAACACAACTAGCTCTTTATTTTCACAAAATAGTGAATACTACCTACAGAGGATTTCAACCTGATTTTGCATTTCTAGACTTCCAGAAGGCGTTTAGCACCATTCCTCCCAATCTGCTTTTAATCAGACTGTGTCTATGGAGTATCATCTCAACTGAGGAACTGGGCTCACAATTTCCTCTCAAAACAGTCACAGTTCATAGTAATTGACAGGGAGACATCTAGTGAAATTGGAGCTATGCCTGGGACTCCCCGAGGAAATAGCATAGGCCCTTTGCTGTCCTTAAAAATTTAGGAGACAACCTGAGTGACCCTCTTAGATTGTCTGCAGATGGATGGTGTCATTTACTGTATAGTAAAGTCATCAGGAGACCAAATGATGTAAACAAGATGTCTGCACGGTGAGAAATGTGGCAGCTGACTGTGAACAATAAAAAGTGTAAGGTACTCTCATGAGTACTAAAATCTGTTAAATTTTGTTTACGTGATTAATTGCACAAATTTAAAGGTTGTCTATTAAACTAGATACCTAGGGATAACAGTTATGAACAACTTAAACTGGAACCATCACATAGGAAATGCTGTGAGAGAAGTGAGCCAAAGATTGTGTTTTGTCAGTAAAACAGTCAAAATGTAGCAGTACTACTACAAAGACTGCCTACACTATGCTTATCCATCCTCCACAGGAGTTTTTCTGCCTGATGGGGGTCCTTACCAGATAGGACTGTTGGAGAACATTGGAAAAGTTCAAAGAAGGGCAGCTCATATTGTATTTTCATAAAACAGGGGAGAGAGTTTCATGGATATGATAAGCATGTTGGGCTTGCAGTCATTGAAGCAAAGTTGTCTTTGTCACAGCAACATTTGTTCATAAAATTACAATCACCAGATCTGTTCTTTAAATTACAAAGCATTTTGTTGACTCCTGCTTACAAAGGGAGAATGACCATCATGATAAAATAAGAGAAATCAGAGCTCACGTAGAAAGATTTAGACATTAATTTTTCCCATGTACAATTCAAGAGTGTAGTGATTGAGAAATTGTCTGAAAGTGGTTTTATGAAACTTCTGCAAAACACCATAATTGTGAATTACAGAGTAATTATATATAACAATTAAAATAATTAGTTTTTGACAATATAATGTAATTGGATAGCTAAAAAATATATTCACCTAGCATTGGCAGGAGAACACACATATAACAAAAGGTTTTACTTATGCAAGCTTTCGTGGCTAGTGGCTTGGGATAGAAGGATGGTCAATGGAAAGGAAATGGAGAGATTTAGAAAAAGGGGTGGAGCTCAGAAAAGTCATCCAGAACCCCATGTCAGGGGAGACTTACCAGATGGGATGAGAAGAACAGACTGATTGTTGGGGATTGTATCGGACGAGATTTGAAAACCTGAGAGCTGAAAGGTGGAAGACAGGGTAATATGCAAGACAGAGATTTCTGCTGAAACATTGTGCATGAGTTAATAAGAGTGAAAACCTAAATGCATTGTATGTAACAGAGGTGGGATGGGTACGGTGGAAAATAAACAGGTCTGATAATGAAAGAAGTAGAAGGCTAAAATGAAATGAAGAAAGGAGTAGACACTGTGAAAAAATGCTGAGATGGAAGAAATTAATGTAAATTAATACCAGGTGGGGTGGCAAGAACCAAGGACATATTGTAGTGCTAGTCCCCACCTTAAGAGTTCTGAGAAACTGGCGTTTGGGAGAAGAACCCAGGTGGCACGTGTAGTGAAGCAGGCACTGAGGTCATGACTGTCCTGGTATAAAGCATGCTCTGCAACAGGATGGTGTATGTTGCCAGTATACACCCTCTGCCTATTCCCATTCATCCTAGCAGGTAACAGATAGGAAATTTCCACCCTGCACAGAGAGGCGTGGCCATAAAACGGCGATCTGTCATTGGGCTGCACTGAGAATTTTGTTCACCGATGACAACGCCGAAAGTAAGAAAATTTCGAAGAGAAGTTGAGCTGAGAGATGGATGAGGAGCGAAAGGGGAGTCAGCGAGACAGCGCGGAAGCGAGAGGACATGAGGGCCCTTCCGTCCATCACTAACATCCGCCTTCCGACACCGTGATATCACAACTTTGGCCACACAACCGCGACGGGCAGACAACGAGGAGATCGTACCAGTTCATCGGCGCAGAGCCGCGATTGCTGACGAGGGCAGCACAGCTCCGAGGCGACGAGCCATACCAACGCAGCGCCTGCCAGCCACAGCACTACACGACGAATTATCACGAATAATGGCGAGACGATTGTCCTCCCCTCCTTCCCCTTAATAACTGAGCCGTGCCCATGTCCAGGCCCTGAGATTTGTAATTTTGTTTTGGTTTGTGTAAACAGCCTTGAAATACATTTCTTCTACGTTTTTATTGTCTAAGCAGTTTTCACATTCATACATGAACCCCTTAATTTCGCACCCTTTGTGTTTGATTTCATTTAATTACTGATATCAAGTAATTGTTGGCTCCTAATGCGGGGCAGTCTCACTAGTCGTATACTCATCATTTCATGTCCGACAGCAGAGAAGATTTCTCAGTTCACAACACAACGCAACATGGCGACGATTTAACTGGAGCAATACTCGTGGAGTTTCACTCGTAAAGGAACGTTTGAGAACCAAATTTAGCGCATCTGCTTTTGCTTTCCCACCAGTAGTTTCAGTCCCTGTCTCGTTCATGATAGTCTGGACACTAACTTTGGCACCATTATTAGCCTTTACAAGTGACCAGAATTTCTTTGGATTATGTAAGAGGTCCTTCGCTAATACTCTAGCAAGGTAGTCGTTGTAGGCTTCACGCATTACCCTCTTGGCAACCGAATATGTTTCATTCAGTTTTTCCATGTCTATAGCCATGTGCTGCTTTGTTGTATTCCTATTATGCAGTAGTTTCTTTTTCTGTAGGAGTTTCATCACGATGACTGCATACCATGGAGAGTCCCTCCGAGCATGAACTTTTCTACTAGGTATGTATCTACCAAATTCAAAGTTAACTACTCTTCCAAACAAGAGTCACAGTTCTTCTAAATGCTCCTCTCCAGAGCTAAGTGTTTGAAAGTTGGTGGTAATAATATATGCTCTACATCCTCGGCGAAGATCGGATTTCGTAATTTAGTGAGCAGCCCCTTCCGTTTAGCGTGTCGTCTATCGGCAAGTGTGTCCCACTTCAAACTTTCTATGAAGTTTGTAACGCTCTCGCGAGGGCTAAATGTACCAGTCACGAATCTTGCCGTTCTTCTTTGGACCTTCTCAATCTCTTGAATCAGACCCAACTGGTAAGGGTCCCATACAGACGAACAATACTCTAAGACTGGACGAACTAACGTAATGCAAGCAATTTCCTTTGTTTGCAGGACTGTATCACTTCAGGATTCTACCAATAAACCGCAATCTAGAGTTCGCCTTGTCCGCCTGCGTAGCCAGGTGACGCCGGCACGGTAGCTCAGCGTGTTCGGTCAGAGAGCCGGTTGGCTTCTGTAATAAAAACCTGAGTGGAAGGATCAACCACCGAAGTTGAACAGGATGTCTTGCGACGTCCGCAACGACCAAACACAACGATCAATAACGAACAATCGTCATTTCATCCTCACCACCGGCGCGCAAGTCGCCCAGTGTGGCGTCGGATGAAGTAAGACCTGCACTTGGCGGCCGAACTTCCCCTAGTAGGGGCCTCCCGGCCAGCGATGTTTTTTTTTTTTTTTTTTTTAGAGTTCGCCTTGTCCGTTTCTTGTGTACTTGTGTAATCTGATCATTCCATTTGAGATCATTTCGAATAGTCACACCCAGATACTTGACGCTTGACGGATGTTACCGCTTCCAAAGACTAGGCATTTATTTTGTAGTGGTACGCTAATGGGGATTTTCGCTTTGTTATATGCAGTAGGTTACACTTGCTAATATTGAGGGATAACTGCCAGTCATTACACCATGCATCTATTTTCTGCAGATCCCCATTGATTTGTTCACAATTTTCGTATGATACTACTTTCCCGTAGACTACAGCATTATCGCCAAACAGTCTAATGCATCTGTCAGTACCATCAACCATATCGTTTATATAAATCGTAAAAAGCAGCGGACCTATTACGCTGAAGTTACGCTTATTTATGTTGAAGTCACCCCATTCAGGACGACATACTGCTCCCTGTATGTTAGAAAACTTTCTATCCAACCGCATCTTTAAGGACTGAAGCAATTACTACACAAAACGAGCAAACAGAAAATTTTGAGATAAAAGTTATTAATTACCTGAAACTTTGTTTGAGCTCGTATTCCCTAACAAACATGAAAAATAGCGTTAACTTACAATAAATGGAGATTACACACATTCCTGTCGGAAAGGGAAACTAAATGTAACACGATATGCTAGTTGTAATGTGTGCAACAGCAACTAAATCAGAAATACTGATTTGCTGCAAAATAGGTTATGCGCAACACTCGTAACGTACGAAAATTATCATAAACATACTTTGGTAGTCGTCCGAAAATTCTCAACATGTGCTCATTTTTCACGTAATTATACAACGAAATTAGTGAACAATCGTTTTTGAACGAGGCTGCTGTTGCCGAAAGTTTCTACAAACCACAAATTATTTTTATAGTTGATGATGATGTATGAGTTTTTCACGGCAATCGCAAATGTTCGAAAATACACAACGTATCACCGTACTCACGAGTACTGACACTATCAGTAAATATTATGGGAAAACAATGCGAATAGTAAAATATGAGAATCTAGAATTCCGAATGGGCGCACGAAAGTGGCAAATAAGGTCGCACGCAAATGAAAATTTGAAAGTCGGCGTCTATATGGAAATGAACATGCGTCTTACACTAATTTTTTACTTAGCTGAATTCATGACGCCTTCTACATTGAAGGACTCTGCAACGTCTGTTTATCACAGTCAAAATGGCAAAAATTGCGGAGAGCCACTAAACTACATCTTCCACTTGGGACGGCTAAGAAACCTGAGTAAAAGAGGTGATTTATTGACAGGACACATCCTGAGGCTTCGAGAAATCATCTGTATCGTGGTAAAGGGAAGTGTGAGGGAAGGGGGAGGGATAAAAATCGTAGATAGACACGAAGGATTGAACACATTAAGCAGGTTCAAATAGATTTCGGTCACAGTAGTTGGACGGAGATGAAGAGACTTGTACAGGACAGCACTGCATGGAGAGCTAGTCGCGTCCTAGCACAGTTTCTGTCACCAGCTTGGAGGTACACTATGTGATCAGAAGTATCCGGACACCTGGCTGAAAATGACTTACAAGTTCGTGGGGCCCTCCATCAGTAATACTGGAATTCAATATGGTGTTGGCCCACCCTTAGCCTTGATGACAGCTTCCACTCTCGCAGTCACGTGCTGGAAGGTTTGTTGGGGAATGGCAGCCCATTCTTCACGGAGTGCTGCACTGAGGAGAGGTATCGATGTCGGTCGGTGAGGCCTGGTACGAAGTTCCGAAACATCCCAAAGGTGTTCTATAGGATTCAGGTCAGGACTCTGTGAAGGTCAGTCCATAACAGGGATGTTATTGTAGTGCAACCACTCCGCCACAGGCCGTGCATTATGAACAGGTACTCGATCGTGTTGAAAGATGCAATCGGCATATCCGAATTGCTCTTCAACAGTGGGAAGCAAGAAGGTGCTTAAAATATCAATGTAGGCCTTTCCTGTGATAGTGCCACGCAAAGCAACAAGGGGTGCAAGACTGCTCCATGAAAGACACGACCACACCATAACACCACCGCCTCCGAATTTTACTGTTGACACTACATGCGCTGGCACATGACATTCACCGGACATTCGCCATACCCACACCCTGCCATCGGATCGCCACATTGTGTACCGTGATTCGTCACTCCACACAAGGTTTTCCCACTGTCACAGTACTTGCAGTGGATACTGATGCAGTTTGCAATTCCTGTGTGATGGTCTCCACAGATGTCTGCCTATTACACATTACGACACTCTTCAACTGTCGGTGGTCTGTCAGTCAACAGACGAGGTTGGCTTGTACGCTTTTGTGCTGTACGTGTCCCTTCACGTTTCCACTTCACTATCACATCGGAAACAATGGACCTACGGGTGTTTACAAGTGTGGAAATCTCGCCTACAGATATATGACACAAGTGACACCCAATCACTTGACAACGTTCGAAGTCCGTGAGCTCTGCGGAGCGCCCCATTCTGCTCTCTCACGATGCCCTATGACTACTGCGGTCGCTGATATGGAATACCTGGCAGTACGTGGTAGCACAATGTACCTGATATGAAAAAACGTATGTTTTTGGGGGTGTTCAGATACTTTTGATCACATAGTATAGATAAGGCTTTCGAAGTGCAGTCAGGATGTTGACGACGTCTTTGCTGAGGTCGACTAAGTCACGTTTTAACGGAGTGACAGAGGAGCAATCCACTATCACCTGCCATAAACATCCCTCCTAAATTAAGGTCAATTAACGTTGAGCAAATGTCTGTTTGATGAAAAAAAGTTGCGTAGTTTCACAGAGTATACAATGTCTATCTAACACTCGACATGATCTTTAGTCTTAGCAAAAATTTGTGCATACAGAAATAACCAATGTTCCACTGTTTTTAGATTTCAGTAAAAACCATTACTGATCTTGAGTTAAAATAATGATTTAAAAAGTGGAAGAACGCTACAGCAGATCAAGTTTGTTAAAGTAATCATCCCTTTGGTCCTTGTCAAGTTCTATCTTGAATAGTTACAACTTTTTACAGAGAGCCACTACAGTTTTAATTACCGCTGAGAGGCTTCGAATTGTTATCTACAAGTGGTTTTCCCTCCCTACACATGTATTGAACGAGAAGATCAACAGCAGTTATTTGACAGGCTTTTGACAGGGCGTAATTGCCTCTTGGATATAAGAAAATCAATACCAAGGCAATCACATTAAATATCAAAAGAAAGAACTTTGGCTCATACATTAAGAGCAGCAAACAACAGGCAGACGTAAGAGACACTAACGTAAAATATAGCTGTAACTGTTGATTTTGTTGTTGTCTTCAGTCTGAAGACTGGTTTGACGGACCTTGTCATTGGTGTCAAAATTTTATTAATGTAAGAAATGGCACGGCTTTTAGGAAAGGAGAGAAACTTTAAGACAGTGCATAAAGCACGGTGTCAGACGAGCATCAAGCTGGGAGCCAGCGCTGCTTATGAAGACTTGACAGTCTTCTGAGGAGACAGCAGTGCTGCTATGGCTAGTCAGGACAACTGTCTCTGTTGCCCAGGTGACTAACAAATGTGACGCTACAACTAGGATTGTCTAGAACATTCTAGGAGGTTCTGGAAAGATTTCGGTCACTTGGAAGATCTCCAGAGAGGTAAGGGGAAAGCAACACTGCGAGAGAAACTAATCCATAAAGTTATTGAAAAATCAGTATACAAGCGACTGGCACACATGGCCAGATCAGTCGGTAC
Source organism: Schistocerca nitens (assembly GCF_023898315.1). NCBI lineage: Eukaryota > Metazoa > Arthropoda > Insecta > Orthoptera > Acrididae > Schistocerca > Schistocerca nitens. Next base: position 626,206,339 of record NC_064614.1, on the reverse strand, counting down.
CATGAGTGGAGCAGTGAACGGTGGGGAGTAACCAGTAACCAAGAAGCAGTACCACAGCCCAGTCGTCGAAAGTAGTTGCTGTAGAGTGACACTTCGATGCAGATGCAGTAACAACTACGAGAAGTCTGCACACATTCGAAGGAGGACAACTGAAGTTCCGAGAAGTATCCAGCATCAGTTATTATCTTGTGTTTTCTGGCTGTCAGAGAAGAATAAACTGTCTAGAGTCTGCCTCTAGCAGCAGCAACGATTAACAGTTAGTTTTTTCTGTGTGTCAGAATATAAAGAGGATAAAGCACTGTGTCGAATTATCTATGAATGACTGTGTATGGTCGCAAAGAGTAATAGCTGATACTTTCTGTGTGTCAGAATATTAAGAGGAACAAGTGCTGTCTCGCACCTGCCTCCCATTGTGCTTAAAGTATTTGATTGTGTATCGTAGTAACGAGTTACAAGCAGAGCGCTCTCTCTGTCAGCGAGAGGTAGAAGTCAGGAATTGTAAGTTGCTGATGTAGCGAGTTGGGGTTTTGTGACACTAGATATTGAGTGTCAGTGACGGAGGGCAGCAAAGGTCATTTTGTCAGAGACGGCGGGAGGGGGAGAGAAAGCGACACATTGTGGGCGGTGGAATGGATTCTTCCCTTGACTCAGTGGGTGAGGTAAGAGCGAAACATTGGTGGTTTCACTATCAGTCATTTACTGACCACACAAGACCCTTTAAAAAGAGTAATACAGTGTGTTTTAACTCGCTCAATTCCACGGGGCAGCGGTATGGTGCGGAATCGTAGCGTGCAGATTCCAGTGACCGCTGATGCAGGGTCGATTGGTGTTACAGCAGAGCGCCAGGCGGCGTATTCTTTCATTCAGTACCGTACCCTTGACCCACTACCGCGGCAGCGGCTCGGTCTTCTCCTTGTGAAATCGTTTGTTGCGTTATAACAAGCGGCTACGGCATGGCACAGAGTGCTCCGTCCCGGAATAGAACCAGCGACCCTCAGGTTCGGCGTCTTCTGGCGGAGTTCATCAACCTCTAGGTTCACAGATGACCAATTTGGTTGCGTCGCAGTCCCTTCGTCCTCACCAGCCACCTGAGTAAGTACCACACGAACTTCTTTGTGCTAACAATTGGGATAGCATCTTCTGCATTGACCTATTGGTGCGGTACCGACGTGTCCTTCTGTCGAGCAGCATAGCGGCTAAGTCATTGCAGCGAAGTACGATGTCCACCGACTAACCATCGGTCCGTCCATCCAGGCGAGTCTTCCACAAAATTTCGGGCGAACTGCCGGATGTTTGCAACTTACTGCCACAATATTTCGGCGCAGAGTCTTCTGGCCATCTTCAGGTGACACTGGCGAAAACTCCCTGAGCTCCGGTATGTAAGGCCCCTCCGGCACATGAGTGGTGGATTCACTTGGCGTTGCGCGTGCGCTACTTGAGCGCGTTCGATTCTGCTGCGCCGCGCGCCCTCCGTGGTGAAAACTCGCCGCATCGATATCAATTCGATTGTCTTCCCGCGGTTCCATCACAAAATTACGCCGGCTACGGAGGACACGAAGTTTATCGACGGATTCCATGCCGAATTCAATTGGAAACCGTCGTCACGATTAATAAGAGACTCATTGTCAGCCGTATTTCCACGGATTCATTAACAACAGAACTCCAAAAGTTAGACGTATGAGTCACAATTTTTGTCTCATTGTAATTCATGGCATGACCAGTGGGAATACAGTGTTCGGCGATGGCAGGCTTACAAGGCTGAAGAAGGCGAGTATGCCGCTGGTGTTCTACAATGCGATCCCGCACAGTACGCGTCCTTTGCCCTATATAAGATTTGCCGCATTCACACGGAGTCCTGTAAACACCTGCCTTGCGCAGCTCTCGGTCGTCTTTGACAGATCCCAACAGCGACGAGCCGGCCGCGGTGGCCGTGCGGTTCTAGGCGCTCCAGTCCGGAGCCGCGCTGCTGCTACGGTCGCAGGTTCGAATCCTGCCTCGGGCATGGGTGTGTGTGATGTCCTTAGGTTAGTTAGGTTTAAGTAGTTCTAAGTTCTAGGGGACTGATGACCACAGCAGTTGAGTCCCATAGTGCTCAGAGCCATTTGAACCAACAGCGACGAAGCCCGAAATTTTGTGGAACAATATTTACCCCGGGAAAGTTTTAAATCTCACATTACCCAGGCGATGTTTCTTGGTCTCTTCTTTCTCCCCTCAAAGGAACACCTCACGCCCGTTCGTTAGAGGTATTTACTCGATGTTTTCATCAATGTCGCCTAGTTTGTAGGGCGGCAGCTGACTCTTTGATCGTTGATATATGCTTCTCATGTTGGGCAGAAACATGACCAATGTCGACATACGTGCCGGCTTTCCTTGTTTTACCTCTGTGCTGGCGTGGTGGGGCGTTGCCCTGTCGTCCTGCTCCACATCACCAGGTATGTCACCCATGTGAGTTCAGTATGCTGACAATTCCTGGAGCATTGAGCGCTGATGTGCGAACTACGCTGGTCGTCGTTCTCCTTGGAAGCATTGCCAATCTGCTTGGTTGTTGATCTGCCGAAGTGCTGACTGCTGCTGCGCAAACTCCACTGGTCATCGGCCTCCTTGTTCAACTGCTGCCACTTCCGAATATTGTGGCTTAACGTGTCAAAGTGTCTAAAATGTTCTCTTAACGTATAACAAGTCTTTACGTATTTTTCTGCCAGATCTCTGCTTTGACCAACCATAAATAACACATAATTATTTTACACAACTATAAAAAACACATAATTATTATACACCCTACATTGGAAAGGACTAACATGTAGAGAACTTGGATATATTCATTGATTTAGAAAGATATAAAGCTACTGTAAGACACCTCTGGAATAAGGCTGAATTGTTGGGAATAAATTGTTCTTAAATTGAGTCCTTGTAAGTTCTTACTTTCTACAAAGCCAACAACTTGGTCTCCCCATTTCAAAATCATCTGTGTTAAGCATCCTAGGAGACTAGACCACACTGTCGGCAAAATCTTGACTGCACTACGCAGACCACAATTTCATCCAAGCTGGCGATAGAACCTGTGCCGAGACCCGAGACGCGACATAAAATTTCTGGTGTTAGGAGTGTCGCGTGTGTTGTGTACAGGCATTCAGGAGTAGGGAATCAGGTGACAGAATGTCGCAGGAGAAGTACAAAGACTATTGGAATTAGTTCCTAGAGCTCGTGTACAGCTACAAGATCAATGAGCAGGTCTGTGGAACAGGTCTAAAGAAGCAGAAGCCATCCCTAGAACTCAGCAGATAGTTGGTGAACTTGTCGAGGCTAGACATGTTGCAGGAGAGCCCAACAGAGGAAGAAATGCCCGTAGAGGGAACTACAAGTGAAACCATCAAAACCATAGCATCATAAACGCAAAAAGTTCAGAAAAGTGACAACAGCAATGCCTTTAAGACTCTGTTCATAACATTTCAGCTACAAGTTCAGACGTTAGAGGCATTAGTGCGAAGGATGCTCTTGTATTCGTAAATACGTCATTTAGTGGGGCTAAGTATTAGGAATGTGAACGTGAAATTCGAAGTAGTCCGAAAGGAAGATAAACCATTGCTGTTGCAATACACGAAGACTAAAATTACGGGAGGGGCTAGGGCGAAATTAAATGTCTTGAGGTGGAGCTAATAATTGGTATCAAGTGAAGGAAATCTTGAAAGAAAACTATACAAACAAGCGCACTGTTGATTTCTACAGTTGGAGGTCACTTCAGGGAAGACCATACCCAGGGGAAGCAATTGCATCATGGGCAAATAGAATAGATGAATTGGAAAAATTACCTTGGGGGCATTTCTATAGAGGTAATCTGTCAGTCTCCCTACTGTTCCCCTTAAATATGCTGGGATTAATATCTGACACTTCTATTAATTGTGCTCTACGTTCCGCATTGTTTTTTGTCGAAATTATTCGCTTCTGTTTTCTTTGTAGGCGTTGATCGTCATCGTATTTGTATCTTATTGCTCCTCTTTGGTTTCCTACGGTCTCCGGCCACGTGACCCCTCTGCCCACAATTATAATATTTTCTCCTATAATATTCTGAATTTCAATTTCCTTACAGTCCATTCTCCGGAACTGACCCTCTTCTTTCATAGAAAATAGTGCGCTTTCCTCTTGTAGCGCTACTTGCACTGCGTCATCTAAGCTCATTTGTTCACCCCGGCTTCATACAACTGTCTGAATCCTGTTGCTTGCTAGCTCTTGTCCTAGTGCGCATTCCATTTACAACGCACCTTGAAATTGTGTCCCTGTACCGTGGTGACAGTCTCTCTGCACGTTTTTTCCAACTTATATATCCTATTTGCTCATGATGCAATTGATTCCCCTGGATATCGTCTGGCCTGAAATAACCTGCAACCGTAAAAATCAATAGTGCGCTTGTCTGAATAGTTTTCTTCAAAGATTTCGTTCACTACATCCAAATTGTTAGCCCCACCAGGAGACATTTAATCTCGCCCTTGCTACCCCCATAATTTTAGATTCCATGTATGCAACAGCAGTGGTTTATCTTCCATCCGGACTACTTCGAATGGCAAATTGATATTCCTAATAAGCTCCCTAGGTTCGAACTTATCCCCACTAAATGAATTATTTACGAATGCAAGAGCATCCTTCACGCTGATGCCTCTACCGTCTGAAATACTAGCTGAAGTCACCTTAGTTTAATACTGTTCAAAATGGTTCAAGTGGCTCTGAGCACTAAGGGACTTAACATCTGTGGCCATCAGTCCCCTAGAACTTAGAACTACTGAAACCTAACTAACCTAAGGACATCACACACATCCATGCCCGAGGCAGGATTCGAACCTGCGATCGTAGCGGTCACGCGGTTCCAGACTGAAGCGCCTAGAACCGCACGGCCACACCGGCCGTCGTTTAATACTGTGTTATGAACAGAGTCATAAAGGTATTGCTGTCGTCACTTTACTGGACTTCTTTCATTGACATGCTGTAGTTCCGCTGGTTTCATTTGTAGTTCCCTCTACTGGGATATCTTCCTCTGCTGGGCTCTCCTGCAACCTCTCTAGCCCGAACAAGTTCATCAAGTTTCTGCTGAGTTCTAGGGATGGCTTCTGCTTCTTTAGACCTGTTCGACAGGCCTAGTCATCGATCTTCTTGCTGCACACAATTCGAGGAACTGGTTCCGTCTCGGCACAGGTTCCCACTGCCAGTGTAGACGAAGGTGTGGCCTGCGTAGCGCAATTAGGATTTTGACAGCAGTCTGGTCCAAGGTCTACTAAGTCACCCTTTAACGGAGTAAGAGGGAGAATGCCTCCTAGAACGATTAGCGCAGATTATTTTCGAATGGAGAGAAGAAGTTGTTGGCCTTGTAGACTCAGTTTAAGAACAATTTATTCTCAACAGTTCAATATTATTCGGAAGGGTGTCTTACAGTAGCTTTATATCTTTCTAAATCAGTGAATACGTCCTAGTTCTCTATGTGTTAGTCCTTTTTTACCAACTTCCTATTCCTGACTTTTAACTCTCGCTGTCAGAAGTGAACACTCTGCTTGTAGCTCGTTTTATTTATGGCTCTGAGCACTATGGAACTTAACTTCTGAGGTCATCAGTCCCCTAGAACTTAGAACTACTTAAACCTAACTAACCTAAGGACATCACACACATCCATGCCCGAGGCAGGATTCGAACCTGCAACCGTAGCGGTCGCGCGGTGTAGCTCGTTACTACGATACACAATCAAATATTTTAACCTCTATGGGAGGGACGTTCGAGACAGCGCCTGTTCCTCTTTATATTCTGACACACAGAAAGTATCAAACTAATGCTGGATACTTATCGGAAATTCAGTTGTCCTCCTTCGACTTCTCGTAGTTGTTACTGCATCAGCATCGAAGTGTCACTCTACAGCGACTACATTCGACGACTGGGCTGTGGTACTGCTTCTTGGTTACTGGTTACTCTCCACCGTTCACTGCTCCCCTCATGGCACCGACTGATCTGGCCCTGTGTGCCGTCGCTTGTATACTAATTTTGCAGGGACTTTGTGGATGAGTTTCTCTCGCAGTGTTGCTTTCCCCTTACCTTTCCGAAAATCTTTCAAATGACCGAATGTTCTCGACAATCCTGGTTTTATCCACCCGTCTGCTAGTCGCATGGGCAAGCGAGGGTGTTGTCCTCACTAGCCATTGCAGCACGCCGTCTACTCAGCGGGCTGTCAACAAGACTTACGTCATAAGCAGCGCTGGCTGCCTGCCTGATGTTCGTCTGCCACCATGCTTTGTGCACTGTCTTAGAGTTTCTCTCCTTTCCTCGCAGCCATAAAATTTTGACAGTAATGACAAGCTGCATCAAACCAGTCTTCACAATGAAGACAACAACAAAATGAACCGTAGCAGCTATTTATTTTATATTACTGGCTCTTAAGTCTGCCTATTGGTTTCTTGTGGTATTACAAGTAATTGCTTCGGAATTGATTTTCGTATTTGGTTTATTAAATGACTGAATAAGTGGCAGTCGCTCAATTTCACCATGCGTATCCAATAGGCGATTATGACTTGTGAAATGCTTATCAAATAGATACTGCTGATTTTGTCATTGAGTACATGTGTAGGAAGGGAAAACTACTTGTAAACAACAGTTCGAAGCCTCTCTGCGCTAATTAAAACTGCAGTGGCACTCTGTAAAAAAATTGTTGCCCTCCCTAAGTTTGAAAGAAGTGTTTAACTATTCAGTACAGAATATGACAACCACCAAAAGAGGATCATTATTTATATTATAACGAACGTGATACGGTGAAACATTATTTCACTTTTTAAATACGTATTTTAATTCAAGACTAATATAAACTGAGGTAACAAGAGTCGTGGGATAGCAATATGCACATATACAGATGGGCGTAATATAGCCTGCACAAGATATAAAAGGACAGTGCATTGGCGGAACAGACGTTTTTACTCAAGGGGTTCTTGTGAAACGGTTTCCGCCGCGCGGGATTAGCCGAGCGGTCTTAAGGCGCTGCAGTCATGGACTGTGCGGCTGGTCCCGGCAGAGGTTCGAGTCCTCCCTCGGGCATGGGTGTGTGTGTTTGTCCTTAGGATAATTTAGGTTAAGCAGTGTGTAAGCTTAGGGACTGATGACCTTAGCAGTTAAGTCCCACAAGATTTCACACACATTTGTGAAACGGTTTCCGACGTGACTGTGGCAGCACGACGAGAATTAACAGACTCTGAACGCAAAGTGGTTGTTGGAGCTAGAAGCATGGGATATTCCATTTCGGAAATCGTTAGGGAATTCAGTATTACGAGGTCAAAGGTCTCACGAATGTGCCGAGAATACCAAATTTCAGGCATTATTTCTCACCACGGACAACGCAGTGGCCTTGAATTAATGACTGATAGCAGCGGCGTTTGCGTGGCGTTGTCCGTGCTAACAGACAAGTAACACTTCATGAAATAACCGCGGAGACTAAAGTTCGACGTAACGACGGACGTAATCGTTAGGTCAGTGCGGCGAAATCTGGCTATGGCAGCAAACGAGCTACTCGAGTGCCTTTGCTAACAGCACGACTTCGCATGCAGCGTCTCACCGTGACCCGGTTTTTTTTTTTCCTTTATTGTATTTCAATTCCCCATCGGGGCGGGCTAGCAGCAGCATAGGCGCTGCTCTTCAGCCGAAAGACATAGAACAAAACAATAGAAGACATTTAAAAACAGCAAAGGAGAGAATAAGGTGAACATAGATATAAAAAAGGGGAACATCATGGAAGGCAATAGACAAAAAACGGGGTGACTGTAAAATGGAGAGAAAAAACTGTTTAAAAGTGGCACACATAAAAAGCCACACACTGCGACGGTTAAAAGAACACAAGGCACAGTAAGACTGGAGCATAAAGGTAGCGACGGACGGCATAGCGCATAACGTAACACTGGCGGCGAACCTCAAGGCAGGACATAATTAAAACACATCTCTTGACGCACACGAGAAACAGCACTAAACAACACAGATGTGGCACACTGATGAAGAGCAACACAGAGGATCTGCCAGGCGCTAGGAGATGAGGGAGACCTGGAGAAGGGAGGGAGGGGAAGAGATGGGGGAGGTGAGCGGGGGGCGCGCGGAAGAGGGCCAGGTAGGGAGGGATGTGGGAAGGAGAGAGGCAAGTATGGGGTGCAGGGTCTCAGGGGAGGGGGGGACGGAGGAAAATCCGCTCTGGGAGAAGGAGGAAAGAGGAAAAGAGGGCCCTGGGGAGGGGGGGGGGGGAACAAGGCCAGGCTATAGTTGGAAGGAAGGGTAGATGTCACGGTGAAGTTCGTCATCCGGGAGGGGGAGGCGTTGGAAATTGCCCTGATGAAGGAGATGGAGGGTGTGGGGGTGGAGAGAGGGAGGGATACAGCGATAGAGGCGCGGCAACGGGCGGGGGGTGGAGAGGAAGGAGGAAACCAGAGGGTGGGGGGGATCAAGCCTGCGAACAATGTAAAGGATGCGGAGATGTTGGAGGAACAGGAGGAGGTGGGGGAAGGGGAGCAGTTCATACAGGAGCCGTGTGGGGGAAGGAAGGCGGATACGGAAGGTAAGGCGGAGCACATGGCGTTCACCGTGACCCGGTCAGATGAGTCGTGATTTAAACTGGTAAGAGCTTATGATAAGGTTCGAGTGTGGCGCAGACCCCACGAAGCCATAGATCCAAGTCATCAACAAGGCACTGTGCAAGCTGGTGGTGGCTCAATAATACTGTGGGCTGTGTTTATATGGAATGGATTGTGTCCTCTGGTCCGGCTGAACCGATCATTGACTGGGAATGGTTATGTTCGGCTACTGAGAGACCAATTGCAGCCATTCATGGACGTCATGTTCGCAAACAATGATAAAATTGTCACCGGGTCACAACTGCTCGCGATTGGTTTGAAGAACGTTGTCGACATTTCGAGCGAATGGTGTGGCCACACAGATCCCTAGAAATGAATCCCATCGAAAATTTATGGGACATTATCGAGAGGTCATTTCTTGCACAATATCCTGTACCAGCTACACTTTCGCAACTGTGAACGGCTGTAAAGGCAGCATGGTTCAATAACATGCAGGGGACTTCCAACGACTTGTCGAGTTCATGCCACGTCAAGTTGTTGCAGTACTGCGGGCAAAATGAGGTCCGACTCGATATTAGGAGGTATCCCTCGACCTCTGTCACCTCAGTGCAGGTTGTTTTATAATTTGACAAAGATCCAAATACAAACGAACATCGCCTTTCTTTGCAAGCACTGATATTTGCTAAGACTAAAGAATATGTCGAATATTAGGGAGACATTGTGTTCTCGATAAAATTACGAAGACTTTTTCACAGTTAATAGTCCTTAACTCGGGAGGGATTTTTATGACAGGTGTAGTGGATATGAAGTTATTTGTGGTTGAATTAACGTCGGAAACCTACCAAATTGCCAGCCTTATGTGAACGTTCCAGTTGTGTGTAGTAGATTTATAAATGTATAAATCTATTGCGAGAGAGCCGCACGAGAGGACAGACGTGCTCCTGTAGATGAAGTTAAGGCTCTCTGACTTTGGTGAAGATACTTTCTTCAGCCTTACAGCATCGGGCATATGGCTGCACTAACTGTGTTTCTCCGTGATGGCCAAAAAATATGCTTTGTTTTGTTCTTTTAAATCATGCTAATACATTCTGTCAGGATACAGTACTGAACGTATGCAGGTACTGAGCGACATAGCCTGCATATTGAAGTAATAATGTGCATGTCGAACACCAGACAAAAGTCTTCAGGGTACATCTCACGCTGACATTTTAGGGGTTCACTGATTTTCGTTGTTAACATATTATATAGCTGTTATTAGTTATGTTTTGAAGTTCTCGTTTTTTTTCCAAATTGCATTGATTATGAAGATTTTAAAGAGAAATTTGCTATGAAGTTTTTTGCAGTTACTATTAGATCATGCTCAACTTCATACAATGATGTTAACTTGAAAAACTGAAAAACTTAAGTCCGTCCGAACAGGCCTCAGAAGGCCCAACGGTATCGACCGACGACCATGTCATACTCAGTCGGTAGCCACCAGTGGATGCGTATATACAGGGTGTTACAAAAAGATACGGCCAAACTTTCAGGAAACATTCATCACACACAAATAAAGAAAAGATGTTATGGGACATGTGTCCGGAAACGCTTAATTTGAGAGGCACCCACTTGCCTTTCTCATACTGTGGCATCAAGCAGTCAGGCCTGCAAGATGGGTGGCTTGCCAAGCGAGTGGATTAGCAACATGAATTCTCGTATCTTACGATTTTGTTACAAATTATCCTCCTGCATGAATAATACGCAACGGAAACACGCATCTGACTATAGAACTCTGTCTGCACACTACGCACTGGCAATACCACACTTACTTTTTGTCTTTGATTTAACGGCTTTTATACAAATTCGGGACATTATGATAACATACAATTTAATGAAATAAGCCACTAATCTCTTTCTTTTCACTATTTGATTTATTCATTAGCACACAAATTCTACAACCTACGACAATATCATAAGAGAATTTCCATACTACGGTCTCGTAATCTATCTACCACAACTGTGCACTCCCTGGATCGGATGGTGGATCTTTTATTATACCTCACACTTCGCCTCTCACAATCATTCTCCAGAAACATTCCTCCAGATCGAGCGATGCAGAAGGAACAGGCATACCCACAAAATCTTCCGAAACTACCTTGCTACTCCCATGCAAAACACACATATTCAAATTACAAGACATACCCAATACAACAATCTGAAATAATACACAAAAACCGTTACAACTTCATCATTTTCCGCTTTCCCACTTCAATCAATATTTAACCCAGTTTCACTCGTCACTGCCCCAATTTGTAATTCCAGTTTCCTACTGTGAACTCTGGAGATAAACGCTCGTCTTCCTGTGCAATGCAAGCCAAGTGGCGTTGCTGGAAAAACGGCCGACTCACCTTGATTTTCTCTCAGAGTTTAAATTTAGCGTCACACGGAATGATATTTCTTAAATACTTCAACTTATGATACACACGCAATTCTTAAATATATCAGCTTATTGTACACACGCTATTAATTCTCAAATATTTCAGCTTATGGTACACACGATATTAATTCTTAAATATTTCAGCTCATCGTACCCACGCTAGTATCTCAACTTATAACTACACGTGGTCCCTTTGTGACCGTTGGTTTACTATAATCCCTTTAAAATTACCTGCCTCACTTTGTAATTTTCCCCACAAAAGATCCTAGGAAAGAGAAATAATTAGTTCTAACTACTCTTAAGTATTCCACATCCATACCATGCCTCCACACTTTCATTACGGAGCACAACAAAAAAACAGGTCTTCACAGCAGAAAGTTCAGCGCCAGAGTGCCGAGTCTGAAACATGGCCGTCTCTTCGTTCTCTCGCACCTCTCTCGAAGTGGGAGAAGCACCTTGCTACCTTATTGGTCGGCCACATTTCAAACGCTCAAAAGCTCTGGTAACTTCCATCTCTTTGGTCTCACCAAAGGTACCCAAAGGATCGACTCAAAGATGCTCATATCGATTCACTATCTGTGGTTAGCAGACGACCATACATTCATTCATTTACACCACACAGATCTCACCAAACGGGATGTAGGGATTTATTTTGCGGAAGTGCACATGTGATCAATTAAATAAATAACTTGTCATTCTTTCCCACACTGGTATCCGGCTTCGCTGTATTAATTGAAATTATTGAGTTACTTTTACACAAAAAATGTGTTGTTCTGACAAGAATTTCGTACCTATTCTCAATGTTGGGCGGTACTGTACCCTTTCATCACCGGCTACCCATGCAGAAAAAAATGGCACGGTACTATCCTTGCAATGCGAGGGTAGTTCCGAACATTTTTTTTTTTTAAGAAAACTGTATTAAAACAAACGTAGCAATTCATCAAAATAACCAGGAGGAGACCTTAGCCCCTGGTGACCTCAAATAGACGACCAAATTATATTGTACTCTCCACAATCCGGAGTAACGTACACATACAAATATATAACAATCCACATGACAAATAAAACATCACATCATAGAAATGAAAAAATAATATTGAGATAAAAATTTGCTTTAGTTACTGGGATCTTCGTTATTTTTATGAGTAATCCAAATTTCAATAATTCTAAAACAAATAAAAAAAATACTAATTGTACTCATGAAATCTTAAATAGCTCACCGTCCAAACACAGAGCAAGTAATCTGACATTCATAAATTGCGCTGTAAAAACCCTTACACAGCAAAGTCTAAATACAAAACAAAATCAACAAAAGAAAAAAAATTCGTACACTAGTTACACGTAGAATGTCAGGCTCCATACCATTACTCTAAAATATACCTCAAACCTACAGAGAAATAAAAACTGAGAAGAAAGACAATAAAATATTCCACAAGTTACATACTGGTTACGTAATATAGTTCGTCTAAGACATCATGTCATACCTCATTAACTATCCTCACCTAAGCAATTGCCACAACTACTCGACAGTGAGTTTATCCTTATCCTATATCCATCAGTACAAATACCTGCTGCTGAGCTAGTCAGTCCATCAACTTTGATCAATACTCGCAATAAATAGTTTATCAATAAGTGCTTGAATCCACCAGTAGCTCTCTTATCTTACTCTACTGTTCATTTCTCTGTTGTCACACATATAGACGACAAGAACTTGCATTTCGACTAGCCTTCGTTACACTTTAATGTGAAATATCACCACTGTGATAATAGAAATAAGTGGCTTCAGTCAAAACACCAACAAGATTATTACTATGCACGACATCAAAATACATCAGTTAATTCCGATATTTGTTGTGCAATGCAAATTCTTCTCCCCTGTGACAACCTTACTGATAAATGCTACAAGGGCCGCTACGTTAGTATTACGCCACTGGCTAATAGTTAAAGCATCATTGTACCAAATATTCTAATACACATGCTACGTGAACTTGATAACCCAGAACAAACCAAAAAACAAACACTAACTATTCTAAACACAATTATTAATAAAATACAATTACGCTTGCTGTCCCTTCAGGAATGAAACATATAAAAAAAACATTTACACAATTACAAATACATTATTCCCTATCTTGCGAGTCACACGGAAACATTTCATTCTGTGATTTTCTTGGGGTCAAAAAGTTGCTGATAGTTTTCCTAGAACCACTGTCTCGGTGTCAAAGCTCTCCCATGGTTACCCGGACGAAAGTCTTTGAGTCACTCAATTCGGCATTTTGAACACGCACTGAACAGTAAACTGTATCTCTCATTAAACACAAATGTCATAGTCACTCTCAGAGTACCATCCACACGAAACTGTTCGTCCAAAAAAAATGGCCCTACAACTACTATTACCCACGGTTCTGTCCTTTCAGTTCATGGTGTAATTAAAAGTCGTGAGTTTCAACAAACAGCACTTATTCCCGCGCCAATTCAAGAAATGTCTCCTACTACAGACGCAACTGTCAATGTCCCACTCTAGTTTCTTGCCTTCATACAATAATTGTTCACCAAACGACAACTGTCCTCTAAGTATACCAAGTGTCCCACATGCAATTCACAAAGCACACTTAACAAGTCACTGCCAAAAGTTTATGGATCCCACCATTCAGTGGTCAAGACAAAACAAAACAATCGTCCTGTCTGCTACAGACAAAATCTTTTCCACCACTCACAACGTGGAAACACCAGGCCTTCACTTTCCACATTATGGAAAGTCGCAGTCATCTTGTTTCACGGCTCCACAGTCCAGTACAAGTTAATAGCTGCAGGTAAAAAATGCTCGCCGGGCTCTGTCGCGCCCCGTCCATTCAGCAGTAGCGTCGCTGCGCGCGCCGTTGAGCAGAAGAAACCACCCGCTGTTGCCTCCGCGGGATACCTTCCCCAGTCGTAAGGGTGGCGGAACTCATGAATGGCCAGTGATGCGTGCGTGTCGCCCCAGGCCGTTGACCTGCTGTAGCGGGCGCGTGGAGCGCACCTCGTCCGACAATGGAGTGGGAAGTGCCGCGGCTGTGTCGCCTGTCGCCGTGGTGACGTCAGCTCGGCCCGTTAGCGGTATGGGCGTTACGACACCCAATTAGCCAGATCTTCCGTGCATCTCGCAACATTACAGACAAAAGGATATACAGCATTTAAATACTCATTGATTACATATCTATTAGCTACATTGGTAACAAAAGAATCTTTGATCTAAAAAGAACATAAAATTATACACCCTAGTTTTCTACACACACAACATACATTTATCAATCCCTTTTCTATAGACAGCCCACACTCGCGCTATTCATTGTACCTGCCGTCCCTCATACAAAACATGAAGGTGTAAAATATAGAACAAAATGAATAAGAAACAATCTATACAACTCATAATTACAATACAAAACAGTAAACTACTCTAACATCCTATCACAGTGAAAATATTAGAAACTGTTGATTCTAAAGCTACAACATACGATGCACATCTGTGCTTGTGACAGACTGAAATTAAAACCCCTTGAAAGTGTTCTAAGAAAAAAATAAGAATAATCTACATAGCTCACAATTACCTACCACAGGTTATTAAATATTAACTACTTTAACATCCTAACACAATAAACATTTTAGGAACTGATGACTCTAAATCTACAACATACAATGCACATCTGTGCTTGTGACAGACTGAAAATTCGTATCTCTTCACATACTTTACATTTCATTATATCTAGCAACGTTTCTAGGACACGTATGACAGATCCTGACCTGACATCAAGGTTCATCCCAACAAACAATAAAACACAATAATGTTTTAGTTATGGATCGGTAGCATCCCCTTTACAGGAGTGTGCGCATTGATCACACTACTCTACGACTCTCACTCACCAGACATCACATTTTTCCTCTCATTCAATCCATTAACACACTAACAGAATAGGACTAGAAGTCAGCTAACCTTATCACCACCACACTCACTACAACATACCATACCTTTGCTCCCTTATACTCAACCACATAACACATGAAGCTGTTTCAGAGATAGCATTCCAGTCTCCGAATTCGTCCTTTCACTCTGGCACCTCTCTCCATCGGCTCACCTCTGCATTCACTTTATGCTAAATATCAACTTAGAATCGCGACATTTCATCTAAGAACAAAAATACACAAATTATTCATCCTGCAAAACAACTGTACACATTATTGGAACCGTTTTGATTAGTTATACTGGTACCAGGCTTCAACAACAACAAAAAATATTATTTTTGCTAAATAGCATATTTTATGGTAAAAATTAGATCTACACTTATATTACATCTTACGTCAGTATTCCACAACGTTCACCATCTGGGTCTCATACTCCCTTTACGTCCTTTCATATTGTGCAGTTGTCCTCATCTCTTCATTCGTATTTCGGCTCTCCGTCCGTCCATTACTCCATCATTTCCTGGTCTTTCTTCGCCATTGGCATCAATCTCTATTGCAGCATACACAGGCCTCTCTGTAACATACATCTAAGACATCTCCACATTATTCAATTCTACTCACCTTTATTTTACCGCTGTTTCATCACGTCGAATCTCCCTTTATCATTCCCACTGCTTCACGTCGATTCTCTCCTCAAAAATTCACCTTTATCCACTACTATTTATCACGTCGCTTCTCTATCTACCATCTTTATTCACTCATTAATCATCACGTCGTTTCTGCTTGATCCTTATTCATACGACAAAAAACACGTACATACACCACTCTGTCGACTCCTGTTCATGACTCATTTGACCAGTCTATTCCGTCATACTTCCTGACATCCCGCCTGAAAATTCTTACGTTCGATTTGACCCTGCACAACGTTACACCCCACAAATAAATATACTGACTATCTACCATAAATTGACTACCTTAGATCTATAACTTTTCCATAATTTGATGTTAGAAATGTGATGAAGCCCTCGAGATTGTTTTCCTTTGATCGTCTCAATCAGTACAGCATTTTCATGTACAATCCGCCTCACTCTGAATGGTCCACTATACACAGTAAAAAATTTCCTAGTTAGGAATATGTGCTTACACGAAAATTAAATGTGTGCAGAGAATATACAAGCTGGGAGAATTGGGCAACCCAAGTGTTGGAAACTTAGGTGCAAGTGGCCTCTCTCACTAACACCAGATTCCGAACAACCATACACAGCACTTCATTATAACTGTCACCACAACAATGACATAATATAGATCAGATGGCATCTAAAAACTTCGATCACAATGTTTACCTCTTACATTACGTGTTTAGTATCTACAATAATCAAATCACCCTAATTAAACTGGACTCATTGGCATTATTACATAACATTTTAGCAACTGGATTCTTTGAAGAAACCGCTCTTTTACTTTACCGTTTGAAATAAAAAATTTGCAAATTTTACTGAGATACCAGCCTAACAGATTCCATTACTGCCGTTTTATTCTCTGATCAGAAGTATGGTATTTGCATTCCCTACATATTAGTTGAGTTTGTCTGCTACATAGACAATTTTCAGTGCCAGCTGCATGTGTTTTAAGAGCAAGATATTAAGGGCTGATATGTTGGATTAGTTTCTCCTATTCTTCAATCCATTACGACAAGAATGAAATGCCTGGATTCCATGCTCTCCTGTCATTCTGATACTTTCCGCCCTCGACACTATCTGACCTGTCTCCGTTCACGATATCGCTCTCATTACCCAAGTGTTGAAATGACGCGGAATCGTCTACGCCTCTGCCTGCTATCGCTATACCTCTGCGCAATCTCACTGGCAACTTCGTTATACAGATCCTAATGAGCTCCCCAGTTTCGTATGGCACATCCAAATACCTGTTTCGTCTGAACATTTCCTGACAGCACGACACTGAATCCCTTATGCCACCTTCGTTTCGATTTTGCATCATCAATATGCTTAGCGTAACCTGGTCCTGCTTACTTTTCGACCAGAATTCATTTAAATAGCTACTACAGTCTTTAAGGTCTTCCTGCATTTTCGCTCTAGCCTCGTCCCTCAAATAGTTATACACAAACTTCGTTTTGCGGAGCAGTCCCCTCAATGAAGGTAATGAGTCCTGAAATTGAGACAGCCTTGGACTATACCCAGTTGAGTCTGCCACCTGTTTTATCTGACACAACCGTTCTTCTGCCTCTCTGAATTCGTCTTCCTCTTTCTGCCTATTTTCGCTTTCTGAGTTTATCTCACTCTCCCTCTGCAATCTACCTGGTGGTGTGTCACCTTCGCTACTGCACGCTAATTGCAACTGTGCTAGTTCACTATGTTTCCTACTTATTTCTAATTTTGCCTCTTTAAGCTGTAATGGTGGTTGTATCTCCTCCTGATCGGCATAAACCTCTCGCTGCGTACTGTCAGAACCTGTCTCGCCTCTTATACTGATCTTTTCTACATCTGCGCTAATCGTATTCATTCTGGCCACTACCTCTTTGGTTCGCTCATCCGGCAACACGTCCCTACTCTCAGTAGTATCACTCTCTATTGCAAATACTTGTACCTCCAAATTATTAGCTTTTTCTTTCACGGCGTCACATACTTCCTTCACCGCATCCAGATTCTTCTCCCCCTCATCTAACCGATTATTAACCGCGGG
Source organism: Schistocerca nitens (assembly GCF_023898315.1). Classification (NCBI taxonomy): domain Eukaryota; kingdom Metazoa; phylum Arthropoda; class Insecta; order Orthoptera; family Acrididae; genus Schistocerca; species Schistocerca nitens. The sequence continues at coordinate 626,188,711 of NC_064614.1, read as the reverse complement.
CAGACGCTCATCGGTAACTGAGTGTACCTTCCTCATTGCCTCTTTATTTCCCTTATCCAATGCCTCCATACTTTCCTCACTATCTTTATCCATCGCTTCCCATCTCTCCTCATTACCTCTAAACATCGCGTCCATCATTTCCATTAACTCCCTATGTCTCTCCTCAGCCTCCCTATCTCTCTCGTCAGCCTTCCTAATCATCTCTTGTAAAAACTGTAGTATCACATCGTTATTTGCTACTGTCGACGCGCTCACCTCGTGCGCCTCAGAAACCGTAGCTTCGCTAAGAGTAGCTGCACTTTCACTGCATACCTGTCCTAATCTCGGCTCGCCCGCGTTGTCGGGAAAGGCCCGCGTTCGTAGACAAAGCCCGCAGCATAAAGGATCACCCAGGAGCGGTCCAGTGAACAATTCAACCCCTTCCGAGTGTTTGTCTTTCTCGCTCGTTAACACATGGTCAACAGCTACTTCCTGCTGCACTGCTACGTTCACGCCAGAATCGCTATTCTCCATTGTGGCTACGTTTTTCGACTGCGACCTAGTTACTACGGATATTACGCAAAAAAAATTATACCACGATCTTCCAGCCTTGTACGTTCTAGCAATTAAAAAAAATAAAAGATCCTCACCAATCCAGAAAGAAATTGCAAACAAAAAAAATTTTACTTCTTAGCGCTATCACAATATATTCCATCAAAAAAAAATAAAAAAAATCTTAACAGCAATAATCCTGGCAACAAAATAATCCTAACAAAAGGAATCCTGGCAGGGTCGAAATTAATGAGATCCTGCCAGCAAAAAATTATCGTGACAAAAAGTGAGATCCTGGCAACAAATTAATCCTAACCAATACAATTATCCTGGCAGGGTCGAAATTATGAGAGGCACCCACTTGCCTTTCTCATACTGTGGCATCAAGCAGTCAGGCCTGCAAGATGGGTGGCTTGCCAAGCGAGTGGATTAGCAACATGAATTCTCGTATCTTACGATTTTGTTACAAATTATCCTCCTGCATGAATAATACGCAACGGAAACACGCATCTGACTATAGAACTCTGTCTGCACACTACGCACTGGCAATACCACACTTACTTTTTGTCTTTGATTTAACGGCTTTTATACAAATTCGGGACATTATGATAACATACAATTTAATGAAATAAGCCACTAATCTCTTTCTTTTCACTATTTGATTTATTCATTAGCACACAAATTCTACAACCTACGACAATATCATAAGAGAATTTCCATACTACGGTCTCGTAATCTATCTACCACAACTGTGCACTCCCTGGATCGGATGGTGGATCTTTTATTATACCTCACACTTCGCCTCTCACAATCATTCTCCAGAAACATTCCTCCAGATCGAGCGATGCAGAAGGAACAGGCATACCCACAAAATCTTCCGAAACTACCTTGCTACTCCCATGCAAAACACACATATTCAAATTACAAGACATACCCAATACAACAATCTGAAATAATACACAAAAACCGTTACAACTTCATCATTTTCCGCTTTCCCACTTCAATCAATATTTAACCCAGTTTCACTCGTCACTGCCCCAATTTGTAATTCCAGTTTCCTACTGTGAACTCTGGAGATAAACGCTCGTCTTCCTGTGCAATGCAAGCCAAGTGGCGTTGCTGGAAAAACGGCCGACTCACCTTGATTTTCTCTCAGAGTTTAAATTTAGCGTCACACGGAATGATATTTCTTAAATACTTCAACTTATGATACACACGCAATTCTTAAATATATCAGCTTATTGTACACACGCTATTAATTCTCAAATATTTCAGCTTATGGTACACACGATATTAATTCTTAAATATTTCAGCTCATCGTACCCACGCTAGTATCTCAACTTATAACTACACGTGGTCCCTTTGTGACCGTTGGTTTACTATAATCCCTTTAAAATTACCTGCCTCACTTTGTAATTTTCCCCACAAAAGATCCTAGGAAAGAGAAATAATTAGTTCTAACTACTCTTAAGTATTCCACATCCATACCATGCCTCCACACTTTCATTACGGAGCACAACAAAAAAACAGGTCTTCACAGCAGAAAGTTCAGCGCCAGAGTGCCGAGTCTGAAACATGGCCGTCTCTTCGTTCTCTCGCACCTCTCTCGAAGTGGGAGAAGCACCTTGCTACCTTATTGGTCGGCCACATTTCAAACGCTCAAAAGCTCTGGTAACTTCCATCTCTTTGGTCTCACCAAAGGTACCCAAAGGATCGACTCAAAGATGCTCATATCGATTCACTATCTGTGGTTAGCAGACGACCATACATTCATTCATTTACACCACACAGATCTCACCAAACGGGATGTAGGGATTTATTTTGCGGAAGTGCACATGTGATCAATTAAATAAATAACTTGTCATTCTTTCCCACACTGGTATCCGGCTTCGCTGTATTAATTGAAATTATTGAGTTACTTTTACACCAAAAATGTGTTGTTCTGACAAGAATTTCGTACCTATTCTCAATGTTGGGCGGTACTGTACCCTTTCAAATTTCCATGTTAGAGCTCATTTTAGTTTCGTCAGTATGTACTGTACTTCCTCGACTCACCGCCAGCTGCCCCAATTGAAGGAAGGTAATGTTGACTTCGGTGCTTGTGTTGACACCCGACTCATTGCTCTACAGTACTAGCATCAAGCACATCAGTGCGTACCATGAACAGGTTAGTGTTCATCACGAACGTGGTTTTGCAGTCAGTGCAATGTTTACAAATGCGGAGTTGGCAGATGCCCATTTGATGTATGGATTAGCACGGGGCAATAGCCGTGGCGCGGTACATTTGTATCGAGACGGATTTCCAGAACGAAGGTGTCCCGACAGGAAGACGTTCGAAGCAATTGATCGGCGTCTTAGGGAGCACGGAACATTCCAGCCTATGAGTCGCGACTGGGGAAGACCTAGAACGACGAGGACACCTGCAATGGACGAGGCAATTCTTCGTGCAGTTGACGATAACCCTAATGTCAGCGTCAGAGCAGTTGCTGGTGTACAAGGTAATGTTGACCACGTCACTGTATGGAGAGTGCTACGGGAGAACCAGTTGTTTCCGTACCATGTACAGCGTGTGCAGGCACTATCAGCAGCTGATTGGCCTCCACGGGTACACTTCTGCGAATGGTTCATCCAACAATGTGTCAATCCTCATTTCAGTGCAAATGTTCTCTTTACGGATGAGGCTTCATTCCAACGTGATCAAATTGTAAATTATCACAATCAACATGTGTGGGCTGACGAGAATCCGCACGCAATTGTGCAATCACGTCATCAACACAGATTTTCTTTGAACGTTTGGGTAGGCATTGTTGGTGATGTCTTGATTGGGCCCCATGTTCTTCCACCTACGCTCAATGGAGCACGTTATCATGATTTCATACGGGATACTCTACCTGTGCTGCTAAAACATGTGCCTTTATAAGTACGACACAACATGTGGTTCATGCACGATGGAGCTCCTGCACATTTCAGTCGAAGTGTTCGTACGCTTCTCAACAACAGATTCGGTGACCGATGGATTGGTAGAGGCGGGCCAATTCCATGGCCTCCACGCTCTCCTGACCTCAACCCTCTTGACTTTCATTTATGGGGGCATTTGAAAGCTCTTGTCTACGCAACCCCGGTACCAAATGTAGAGACTCTTCGTGCTCGTATTGTGGACGGCTGTGATACAATACGCCATTCTCCATGGCTGCATCAGCGCATCAGGGATTCCATGCGACGGAGGGTGGATGCATGTATTCTCGCTAACGGAGGACATTTTGAACATTTCCTGTAACAAAGTGTTTGAAGTCACGCTGGTACGTTCTGTTGCTGTGTGTTTCCATTCCATGATTAATGTGATTTGAAGAGAAGTAATAAAATGAGCTCTAAAAAGGAAAGTAAACGTTTCTGGACACATGTCCACATAACATATTTTCTTTCTTTGTGTGTGAGGAATGTTTCCTGAAAGTTTGACCGTATCTTTTTGTAACACCCTGTAGAGGGTCATGTGGTCAGCGCACCGCTCTTACGGCTATTGTCTTAGCTTCAAACGAGTCTCAATTGTATTTTGAAAAACAATATAGTAATGCCCCATGATTAAGTTCCGATTTGAGTGGCGATGTAGTGTTGTTCTGCTGCGTCTGTAGTGTAGCGCGTGCTTCAGGGCCCGCTTGCAACATTTTAGGGTTGATTTTCACGTAAAGTTGCGTATTGTGAAGGAACTCAGCTATAGGTGGAATAAAACAAAAACCACAAGTACTGAGCTGCAAAACATGGTCCGTCCCGCTCCGTGCAGAACGCACTGCGCACTCCCTTCGTTCGGGAGCAAAACACATGATATCTATCACACAACTAACAGACCACAACTAACAGACCGCAACATGAGACTTCAGCAAATAAGCATGTTGCTTGGTGCTTATTTCAGTAAAGATCTGAAACAAATTTGTTGCTGACTACTGTTTTCAATTTACTTATTTTTTGTGTATTGTGTACCGTCACGTTTCTCAACGTATTTATTTCTCGCAAATTAACGTTACGCTAAACTTCATTAGAAAATTGGGGTAATTGTTCCACAATCATAAGTATCGTTTTCACAAACTATATTCAGATTTTTATGAACGTTAGATCGTAAAATGGTAGTTGTTAAGTTATAACCCATTTCTTAAGACTATCGAGTAGCAGCTGAATTACACTCCTGGAAATGGAAAAAAGAACACATTGACACCGGTGTGTCAGACCCACCATACTTGCTCCGGACACTGCGAGAGGGCTGTACAAGCAATGATCACACGCACGGCACAGCGGACACACCAGGAACCGCGGTGTTGGCCGTCGAATGGCGCTAGCTGCGCAGCATTTGTGCACCGCCGCCGTCATTGTCAGCCAGTTTGCCGTGGCATACGGAGCTCCATCGCAGTCTTTAACACTGGTAGCATGCCGCGACAGCGTGGACGTGAACCGTATGTGCAGTTGACGGACTTTGAGCGAGGGCGTATAGTGGGCATGCGGGAGGCCGGGTGGACGTACCGCCGAATTGCTCAACACGTGGGGCGTGAGGTCTCCACAGTACATCGATGCTGTCGCCAGTGGTCGGCGGAAGGTGCACGTGCCCGTCGACCTGGGACCGGACCGCAGCGACGCACGGATGCACGCCAAGACCGTCGGATCCTACGCAGTGCCGTAGGGGACCGCACCGCCACTTTCCAGCAAATTAGGGACACTGTTGCTCCTGGGGTATCGGCGAGGACCATTCGCAACCGTCTCCATGAAGCTGGGCTACGGTCCCGCACACCGTTAGGCCGTCTTCCGCTCACGCCCCAACATCGTGCAGCCCGCCTCCAGTGGTGTCGCGACAGGCGTGAATGGAGGAACGAATGGAGACGTGTCGTCTTCAGCGATGAGAGTCGCTTCTGCCTTGGTGCCAATGATGGTCGTATGCGTGTTTGGCGCTGTGCAGGTGAGCGCCACAATCAGGACTGCATACGACCGAGGCACACAGGGCCAACACCCGGCATCATGGTGTGGGGAGCGATCTCCTACACTGGCCGTACACCACTGGTGATCGTCGAGGGGACACTGAATAGTGCACGGTACATCCAAACCGTCATCGAACCCATCGTTCTACCATTCCTAGACCGGCAAGGGAACTTGCTGTTCCAACAGGACAATGCACGTCCGCATGTATCCCGTGCCACCCAACGTGCTCTAGAAGGTGTAAGTCAACTACCCTGGCCAGCAAGATCTCCGGATCTGTCCCCCATTGAGCATGTTTGGGACTGGATGAAGCGTCGTCTCACGCGGTCTGCACGTCCAGCACGAACGCTGGTCCAACTGAGGCGCCAGGTGGAAATGGCATGGCAAGCCGTTCCACAGGACTACATCCAGCATCTCTACGATCGTCTCCATGGGAGAATAGCAGCCTGCATTGCTGCGAAAGGTGGATATGCACTGTACTAGTGCCGACATTGTGCATGCTCTGTTGCCTGTGTCTATGTTCCTGTGGTACTGTCAGTGTGATCATGTGATGTATCTGACCCCAGGAATGTGTCAATAAAGTTTCCCCTTCCTGGGACAATGAATTCACGGTGTTCTTATTTCAATTTCCAGGAGTGTATATTTCTATCGTTCGCTTGGAGCGTTATGTGGTCTGAATGAACTGATATCTGTTCGAAAAGACTGACACAGTCACATGACGTAACACATAATATTTACTGATAGTGTTTGCTTGACAAAAATAAATGACACCGCTAGAGCCTGAAGTGGTTGTTCTGTGGGATATACAGGATTGGGGCGACTGGGGATCACAAGTGAGATAAAAAGTTGTAGCACGTTTTATCACTTCTATTCATAGCAGCACAGCTTCTCCACTTCGCTAGGAAGTTGACCTGTGACAGAACACCTATAGCCAAAAACTGAGCAGACAGTCATTCAGTCTCTAAAACCACCATTATGATAAACTGGTGAGTATCCATCACTATATACACTAAATAAATGCTACATTGAGCTATTAGGCGTTCCTACACCATAACTGTTCGTCGTGAGAGGCAAAAAACTGATTTCAACGGTTGAGCACCAGTCCACGTATCTCGTACTGAGAAATGTTAGTGAGTCTTCTTGCTGTTCAAAGAGCGATGTAACAAACCCTGGTATCAGTATAGTTGTGAAACACTGTATATCACGTGGCACTTAGATGCAAAGTATGCAGTTTGAAGAACTAGAGAACGGCTTTTACTAGCCTCAGCAGTGCGTGAACGAGAGTTGTGGACATCACAATGGGAAAGTTCTCCCTGGTTCACCAAAAAGTGATCTCAGCGCTAAAATTATACCTGTCACAGACTGGCTTCCCAATTAACCGTATTTGTAACGATGTCTAACTGCTGGGCCATAATGTCCACATCGATATTTGCCATCGTTCTGGTTTTCTACGAAGAATATACTGCTCTCTTTGTAAGAATTTTACTCAGCTGTCTGTAAGTACGCTTGTAAGTAGAGGCTGTCCTTACGTAAGGACGAGGAAATGTCGTGTTAAATGCTTTCAAAGTGACAATGAACTCCATGCACTAAGGCTATATTTTTCGGAAGTTTTACGTCTACATTTGTACTCCGCAAGCTACCTTACGGTATGTGCCGTGGGGTGCTTTGTGCACCATTGTCGCTTCCGTCATTTCCTGTTACAGTCGTGTGCGGAGAACGGTTACTGGCAAGTTGCCGTGTGGGCTCGAATCTCTCTGATTTTATTTTTGTGATATTTCCGCGAGATACACGCTGGAGGAAGCATCATATAGGTTGACTCTAGTAGGAAGGTAACTCTCAGAGTTTTAACGTAAATCATACCGCGATGAGTAGCTCCTGTTTTGTACGTCTGCTACTGGAGTTGGATGAGCGTCTCCGTCACGCTTTCTCGCTTACTTAATGAACCTGCGACGAAATGCGCTGCTCTTCTTTGGATCTTCTCTCCTTCATCATTCCTATGTGGTTCGGATCCCAGATTGACGAGCAACATTCCAGTATTGCTCAAACGAGGACATAAAATGGGCGTTAGGAAGTTTTTGTCTACTATAACATAATATGGGGTGATAGGGTCTTGTTATAATATTCATGCTATAGCAAATAACCTGAAATTTAAGATAGTAGATTTTCAAAGCGCTTTCCTTCTGCAGCAATGGCTGTGTAGAGCCTCGAACGGAACTCCGTGATGACTTTCTGGACAATATCATGTTAGACTCTACGAATCTCTCCGGAAATTCCAGTACCAACATCCTGAAATGTTGCAACTGCATCTTCGATGACTCTGTCCTTTAGATAACCCCATAAGAAATAATCACATAGGTTGAGAGTGGGGTTGTAAAGGGACCATTCCACACCATGTAAAAATCCATGTTGCAGTACCTGTCTTGTCTGCTGCGACAGGTCCCAATCGGCCCAATATTGAATTGTGTACTGGTTGCCCACCAAACAGGGACTTATTGTTGATGAGGAGGAGCAGCAGCAAATTGAACGCCCGGGTTCTCAGTTGCTCAATGGCGCTAGTTCTGTTTGTTGACGTAACCGCGGAGATCTAAATGTGCCTCATCTCTAAACAATATCAATTCTGTATCTACTGTTCCATTTTCAAAGGCCTCAGTCATCTCCTTTCCAAAAGAATGTCACCCCACCACACCCTACTTCTTTAAAGGTTACCACTGTTGACTTTCGTTAAGGAAATCAAATCTCTTCTTCATTATCCTCTGGAGGCACCGTCGTGACATGCTGATTTGCTGTGCTGCGTGTCTTGTTGATGCAGTGGGCTCCTCACTGAATAAGATTGGCAGTTGTTCTACATTCTCCAAGGTTACAGCTGAGGCTGGTCGCCCTGACTGGCCCTTCCTGACTGATGTAGTGATCTGGTCTTTTCAAAACAATTCATCAACTTGTCAAAAAACAGGGAAAACATCACATAAAATTTGTATCAGACGATGACTAAATTTTTCCGTCACAATTTTACATCTGTTCTGTATTGCAGTCTCACCGAGAAGTCGTCGTTCCGGATGGTGCTCTTCTTGGACCAAATTTGCTGCTCCATACGCGACTCACCACAATTTTAAGTCAATAAACGATGCTCCAGTATTGCTGCTTCCGTTCAGAAATTTGAATTAGGGCATCGACTGATAAACTAGGGAGCAAGACACGAGGCTGCTGGAGTGAAATTCTGAGCCACAATTTGAGAATACAGTAAGAAACAGATATTTATTTGACAAAACCGAGATGCAAACAATGGTAACAACATAGTTACAGAATAATACTATCATAAGCAACCGGCGGTATTCTCATGGTTAAAGAATTACGTAAAACAAAATTTTAAAAGAATTACTACTCATATAAAGAAACAATTCTTGTAGGTTGCAAGATAAACAGCCTCACGGCCCATAAGTTTGATAAAAACAATGTTACTGCTGCATAGAAAGAACTTCACAATTAAAATAAAAAAAAGCATAACTACTGATGTAAGTTGAATGATTGCATTTTGATCCAGGCCAAATGATAGTCCCTTACGAATGTCAATATGGTAACACAGTTTATAGCAAGCTAGAAGGTTTCAAGCTACTCAAATGTAAATTGTCTTAAGAGCAAAAGTCTCTATGACAATTGAGCAACCTGATTTATAACCAAAGACTCTGTAGCTTACAGAGAAAAGAGTAATAACAATAACAACAATAATAACGAAACCCTGCACTCAGTTTTAACTGCTAAGAATACCGCCCTTTGATGGCACAAGGGCCGGCCGCGGTGGTCTAGCGGTTCTGGCGCTGCAGTCCGGAACCGCGGGACTGCTACGGTCGCAGGTTCGAATCCTGCCTCGGGCATGGGTGTGTGTGATGTCCTTAGGTTAGTTAGGTTTAAGTAGTTCTAAGTTCTAGGGGACTTATGACCTAAGATGTTGAGTCCCATAGTGCTCAGAGCCATTTGAACCATTTGATGGCACAAGGTTTTCGACAAGCTACAACTGCTCACAGGCAGGAAGTGGAACAGGAAAATCCAACTTATATTGAAAGTTAATCTTTAGCACACAGACCAGGAGTTCATTGACAAATCGTGAAAGTAGCAATTCGCTCAGATAAGATACGAATATCGGCGATCAAGAACTGATAGTAAAATCAATCAGTGCACAAGTTAGTTATTTCCACTTGCGATTAACAGTGAAGCAAACGCAACACTCAAGCGATTTAGAAGAACACCCCTTGAACAAACAGAGTGGCCACACGGAGCAATCAGGATTTGGAAACAGTCCACCAGAGAAATAGCTCACCGTCTGAAAATTAATCCCGGGAGCTACCACAGATGTACAAGCCAGGCCAAACACCGGGGGTCTCGTCACAGCGCAAAGGCAGAACGACTCTCAGCCAGAGTCTATGATTATTGGTCACTGCAGCCATACTCCAATTCCGCTCGCCACAAGCACAGGCGCCACAGTGACGCCACCACTGCGGCACAGCAGTACACCACGCGCCAACTGATCCCCTGCGATGCCACGTGCAGACTCGCTCGCTCTGTACTCCTTTTTTCCCCAGCAGAGCTCCGCGCCCCACGTATCGAGGGAGCGCTCACCAACCAGCGCGCCGCAAAGTGTATCGTTTGGACAGAGAAAACTCCGCGAAAACAAGAGCATCGCAGGAGGGCACGGCGCATCGATGACTGAGCTAACCGAATTTTCAGAGCTACTGTACAATAACATCACAAGGAGAATCACTTGTGGCATACAATTAGACCACAGTAAGCTAATACTTTATAATACTTATTTTGTGCCGCCATGTATATATAGGGTGGTCCATTGATCGTGACCGGGCCAAATATCTCACGAAATAAGCGTCAATCGAAAAAACTACAAAGAACGAAACTTGTCTAGCTTGAAGGGGGAAACCAGATGGCGCTATGGTTGGTCCGCTAGATGGCGCTGCCATAGGTCAAACGGATATCAACAGCGTTTTTTTAAAATAGGAACCACCATTTTAATTACATATTCGTGTAGTGCGTAAAGAGATATGAATGTTTTAGTTGGACCACTTTTTTCGCTTTTTGATAAATGGCGCTGAAATAGTCACAAACATATGGCTCACAATTTTAGACGAACAGTTGGTAACAGGTAGGTTTTTCAAATTAAAATACAGAATGAAGGTACATTTGAACATTTTATTTCGGTTGTTCCAATGTGATACATGTACCTTTGTGCACTTATTTCTGAGAACGCATGCTGTTACAGCGTGATTACCTGTAAATACCAGATTAATGCAATAAGTTCTCAAAATGATGTTCGTCAACCTCAATGCATTTGGCAATACGTGTAACGACATTCCTCTCAACAGCGAGTTGTTCGCCTTCCGTAATATTCGCATATGCATTGGCAATGCGCCGACGCATGTTGTCAGGCATTGTCGGTGGACCACGATAACAAATATCCTTCAACTTTCCCTACAGAAAGAAATCCGGGGGCGTCAGATCGGGTGAACGTGCGGGCGGTGGTATGGTGCTTCGACGACCAATCCAGCTGTCATGAAATATGCTCTTCAATACCGCTTCAACCGCACGCGAGCTATGTGCCGGACATCCATCATGTGGGAAGTACAAAGCCCTTCTGTCATGCAGTGAAACATCTTGTAGTAACATGGGTAGAATATTACGTAGGAAATCGGCATACATTGCGCCATTTAATTGCCATCAATAAAATGGGACCAATTATCCCCCCTCCCGTAATGCCGCACCATACATTAACCCGCCAAGGTCGCTGATGTTCCATTTGTCGTAGCCATCGTGGATTTTCCGTTGCCAAATAGCGCATATTATGCCGGTTTACGTTAGCGCTGTTGGTGAATGACGCTTCGTCGCTAAACAGAACGCATGCAAACAATGTGTCATCGTCCCGTAATTTATCTTGTGCCCAGTGGCAGAACTGTACACGACGTTCAAAGTTGTCGCCATGCAATTCCCGGTGCATAGAAATATGGTACGGGTGCAATCGATGTTGATGTAGCATTCTCAACACCGACGTTTTTGAGATTCCCGATTCTCGCGCAATTTGTCTGCTACTGATGTGCGGATTAGCCGCGACAGCAGCTAAAACACCTACTTGGGCATCATCATTTGTTGCAGGTCGTGGCTGACGTTTCACATGTGGCTGTTTCCTTAAATAACGTAACTATCCGGCCAACGGTCCAGACACTTGGATGATGTCGTCCAGGATACCGAGCTGCATACATAGCACACGCCCGTTGGGCATTTTGATCACAATAGCCATACATCAACACAGGATCGACCTTTTCCGCAATTGGTAAAAGGTCCATTTTAACACGGTTAATGTATCACGAAGCAAATACCGTCCGCACCGGCGGAATGTTACGTGATACCACGTACATATACGTTTGTGACTATTACAGCACCATCTATCACAAAGCGAAAAAAGTGGTCCAACTAAAACATTCATGTTTCTTCACGTACTACACGAATATGTAATAAAAAATGGGGGTTCCTATTTTAAAAAACGCAGTTAATATCCGTTTGACCTATGGCAGCGCCATGTAACGAGCCAACCGTAGCGCCATCTGGTTTCCCCCTTCAAGCTAGACGAGTTTCGTTCTTTGCAGCTTTTTCGTTTGATGCTTATTTCGTGAGATATTTGGCCCGGTCACTATCAATGGACCACCCTGTATACACTGACGGTAAAAAGTCGGAATGCCAAAGTGTAATTAATGTGGAGTAATGAAATTTCCGGAATGCATTTGTGTAGGTAACACACTTGAGTGATTAACATTGCAAGGTCACAGGTTAATGTAAGTGCGAGATAAGCCGTTGCAAAATATGAAATGCTGGCACGTTAATAACCGGTATAATCGCCGGAATGTTGAATGCAAGCCCGTAGAAGTGCATGCATTGTGTCGTACAGGTGCTGGATGTCAGTTTGTAGGATGAAGTTACATGCCTGTTGCACTTGGTCAGCCAATACTGGAACAGTTAATGTTGATTGTGGATGACGATGTAGTTGTTGCATGTTGTCCCATATGTGCTCGATTGAAGACAGATCTGATGATCGAGCAGAACAAGGCAACTTGTCTATACTCTGTGGAGTATTTTGGGTTACAACATCATTATATGGACGAGAGTTATCCTGTTGGAAAACACCCTGTGGAATGCTATTCATGAATGGCAGTACAACAGGTCAGATCATGAGACGGCTGTACAATTTTGCAATCAGAGTGTGTGGGATAACTGCGAGAGTGCTCCTGCTGTCATACAAAATCGCACCCTAGACCATGACTCCACGTGTATGTTCAGTGCGTCTAGCATGCAAACAGGTTGGTTGGAGGCCCCAACTGGCTTCCTCCTAACCAACGCATGGCCATCACTGGGACCGAGGAAAAATCAACTTCCATCAGAAAACACAACAGACCTTACCCTGCCCCCCAATTAGCTCTCGCTTGACACCACTGAAGTTGCAAATGACGGTGGTTTGGGGTCAGTGGAATGCACGGTGCAGGTTAGCTGTCCTTGAAATAACCGATTTGTAAGAAAAAAATGGTTCAAATGGCTCTGAGCACTATGGGACTTAACATCTATGGTCATCAGTCCCCTAGAACTTAGAACTACTTAAACCTAACTAACCTAAGGACATCACACAACACCCAGCCATCACGAGGCAGAGAAAACCCCTGACCCCGCCGGGAATCGAACCCGGGAACCCGGGTGTGGGAAGCAAGAACGCTACCGCACGACCACGAGATGCGGGCGATTTGTAAGAGTTCGTAGTGTTACTGTGGTACCAATTGCCGCTCAGATTGCTCCTGCAGATGCAGTACGATGCCTCAGAGTCATACGCCAAACACGATGATCTTCCCGCTCGGTAGTGCCATGTGACCGTCCAGAGACCGGTCTTCTTGCGACAGTAAATTCTCGTCACAATCGCTGCCAGCAGTGATGTACAATGGCTACATTCCTGCCAAGTCTGTTTTCAATATCACAGAAGGAACAGCCAGCTTCCCGTAGCCCTAGCCGGCCGATGTGGCCGACCGGTTCTAGGCACTACAGTCTGGAACCGCGCGACCGCTACGGTCGCATGTTCTAATCCTGCCTCGGGCATGGATGTGTGTGATGTCCTTAGGTTAGTTAGGTTTAAGTAGTTCTAAGTTGTAGGGGACTGATGACCTCAGAAGTTAAGTCCCACAGTGCTCAGAGCCATTTGAACCGTTTGAACCGTAGCCCTATTACACGACCTCGTTTCAATTCGTGAAGTGATTATAATGCCGCCTTAGAGGCATCCTTGACTAACCGCATCCAATCACAACGGTAACTAACGCTCACGACCATTACAGAGTGTATTTAAAGCAAACATGTTTTGCATCCTCGTAGTGGCGCTACTAGCGCCGCTGTTATGTGACTGGCGCGAAATTTGAACAGACATCATCTTTCAGATGTATAAACACGCCTAGCAACTTTTGTTTATGTCAAGCAACACCATCTTGTTGCTGTGATTCTTTTTCTATCAGTGTATGTACATATCGTATGGAGCTCTAGTATGTACATAAAATGACAGTCGTATTGCAATGCAATATTGAGTCAGAATTTCAAAGGAATCAGTCAAGAAGCTTTGAGACTTATAATTTTGTAGAAACAAACATTTTCATCTGCGTAAATAAAAGCCTAACTGTTTCTGCATTCAGAATCTTAAATCTTCATACTGATAAGTTCTACCCCGATTGCTCTGAAATTCTGACACAACTTGCATTCGAATACATGCGTATTTTTATATACCCACTACAGTGCCACATCTAATAAAATATATATCCAATAATTGTAGTGAACTCGATAAATACATATACATAAGATTTATAACAGTGTAACATTGTTAGCAGCCAGGAAGGTTGCATTTATGACTTACCGACTTATGCTTAGAATACTGACGCAGAATTTGAATATGCAACAACAGTCAACAAGATTCAAGGTCAGAGAGAGGGGTAAGAGGAGATGGACAGAGAAGCAAGAGGAAATTGAGATACAAAGTGGAAAGGAGGAAATGGACGGAGAGAGTGGCAGGAGAAGATGGAGAGACAGAGGGGGGGGGGGGGGGAGGAAGACGTGAAAGGTAGCAAGCCACTCTCTCATTCTAACTACTCTGTCAGTCAGATTAATGTTCATATTTTAGGTCATGATCTCCATGTTCCCCAATAATATACTTGGTATGTGTGGTTTATGACTTTCTTACATGAGAAAATTGTGGGCAGAATGTTCATACAACTTCATGTGTAGCCTGTAGAGAACTTGTACCTGTAGGGTCATAGTGGATGTGACCGACGAAAGGGAGAAAGATGGATTGTGGGTCATAAATATTGTGTTCAGAGACCAGTGGTGCAATTGATTTGGAGTAGCAGCGCTCTGTGAACTATACCTGGAGAGGGACCTCGGGCCATGGCACTCCACTCTTCCCACTTAGTGTCGGAGCAGGAGGGTACCGGCTCACAAAATATTTTACCTGGGCCAGGCAGCAGTCCATTGCAAAGGTGGCCACATGGAGGAAAGTGGCTGGAGGAAACCATTTAAGAGTGACTGCTGTAATCTGGGATTTTGTGCAAGTGGCGAAAGGGTCGTAAAACTATAAGCATTCTCATTTTAGAAGCTGGGACGATACAGTGAGAGCAGCTGGTGCACGTGGTTAGTGGAGGCAAAACTGTAACTCCCCTGATACCAGGAAGTCAGCACATTCTTTTAGCGAGCGACAAAAAAACAACATATAATTCACAGGCATGACTAACTAGGAAGCTTAACAGTCTTCTTTCAGAAATTGGCCAGCCTGGAAGGATTAGATCTCTTCGTAAATGAGGGACTGTTGTCCCATCCAGGTAATCGTTCACTGAAACATCTCCATGCTTATGGTGAGAGTGACGACTCCCTAATCTAAAGTCTTCTTACTTCAGACAAGAGAGATTTTTAGTAGCTGATTGGCTCCAGACAAGAGAGATTTTGAGTAGCTGATTGGCTCTCCTCAGGAAATGCAAAGCACAGACTTGCTCCCCCAGCTTGGGAACCCTGGTACCGTGCTTAAATTGTCTACCAGGGCAGCAGAACAGTCAAGAGGGGAGATTCAGTGAGTGGAGGATAGTTCGACTGATTTGTACAACGTGGAAGTAGGTTTTGGCTGCTAATTCGCCTTCTGGCTCCTCTAAGAGGCTTGGTGGAAAGTGATCGTGATTCTTTTTTTCTTCTTCTTCTGGTCCTCCCTGGTGGAGAACGTCTGGTATTTCCCTAGTAGGTGAGACTTACGGCATCCAACTTGTGGTGAACTAAGAGCCAGTGGCAGTTTCCAGCTGTACTGACAGTAGAACTGCATATCATCTCGGACGTATCTTGTGTTACGAGGATGAACGTATTCATCCTGAGTCGGCCGTCTGATGTATGACAATTCCAGTATGCGCTGTCATGCCTGTGATTCAAATTGGTTGGCCAGACCAGCGAATGTGTGCACCTAACACTGAAATCTGCCGGGATTTCAGGGCTCTGATACGGAAATTTATCACGTTCTAATAATCAGAATGCCGGTCCATATAGTTTGCAAGTTTTCGTGGACGAGTCAGTACTTTTACAGCTGCCGCCAGACTCTGTCCCCCGCCCACAGCGTGCCGTTTTCTGCTACCGCTTGAATGAAGGTGAAAGAGTAAAGTATTGCTGCACCAGCGCAGGGTCGTTAAGTGATATTGGCAGATCTCTGTTCTCCGTGAACCATAGTTTGTGGTGTACCTAGTCATAGTTGATTCCATTTAAATAGAATTTGGCCTCTCAGTGGATTCACGTAAACGAGGTCTGATTGCATTGTAAAAGGGATTAATTCAGGGGATGAATTGTATAGTTTCCACCCCAATAAATGCTTTGACAATCAAGCACCCTTCCTTTCCTGATTTATCGGCTTGATTGTAGTTATAAAAGCATGAATAAAACTTGTCATCAGTTTTGTAAACTTAAATACGCCACTGTTCTCATTCATACTCCTCCAGCCAGTCACTGTTTTTCTTTTACTGTGGAGTTACATGGATACACCAGCAATTCAGAATGCAGTCTTACTAAATTAGTTAATTTGATGATTAATTTGAGTTCTGAAAGTGACCGCAGGCAAAGGCAAGAAAAGTGTCATGAATAAATTTCATATATAAAAATTAAGGGTGTAGCTGAGAAGATAATACTTTTTCTCATGTAAAGATAATAACAATTACCATCGCTTTGACATATATTTATGATAAAGCAAGCGACCACTTGCAGAAGATGGGGGAGGAGGTGATGAACAGAGGCGGAGAGAGAGAGAGGCAGGAGGAGATGGAGAGGGGTGGGGGAGGTGAAGATGGACAGAGAGAGGGGGAGGAGGTGATGGACAGTGAAAGGAAGGGAGCAGGAGATTGACAAATAGGAGTAGGAGGAGGAGGAGGAGATGGATTAATACACGGGAGAGAAGATGATTAGGACGTATATCCAATTCCCATAAATAACAGAAACGCATGCTCTTACTCTTCTTTCTTCTTCATTTAACCAGACTGAGCCACAGCAACGCATGGGCGGAAACAGTTGGTCATACAACAATTTGCGTTTTCCATTTATTTATGCCCAATACATTACATCTGTCTATGCTGAGGTAACTGCCAATTATATGAAGATGGTATCTGTTCCCGAAAGAATGAAATGATAATTAAATGGAAACCCTTTGCTGTCGACAGGTGTTGTTGATATACATCAATGGGGACAGCTGAAAATGTATGCCCCGACCGGGACTCGAACCCGGGATCTCCTGCTTACATGGTGGACGCTCTATCCGGTTTTTTTTTTTTTTTTTTTTTTTTTTTTTTGTTGGGGGCGGACGTCGTAAGACATCCGTTTAAGTTCGTCTTTGATCGGTTAACTCAGTTTTTTTTATTACAGAGGACTGATAACCCTCTGTCCGAACACGCTGAGCTACCGTACCGGCATCCATCTGAGCCACCAAGTGCATAGAGGATAGTGCGACTGCAGGGACTTATCCCTTGCACGCCTCCCGTGAGACCCATTTTCCCAACTGTCCACAACCTACATTCGTAGTGTTACATGGCAGCAGGAGATCCCGGGTTCGAGTCCCGATCGAGGTACACATTTTCAGCTCTCCCCATTGATGTATATCAACAACACCTGTCGACAGCTAAGGGTTTCCAATTAATTATCATTTAACTGCCAATTCCTGCTCCAATTGTCAATCCTCTGCAGTCTTCCTGCATTTCACTACAATTTTCTAGCGTTGTGACTTGTCTGTGTATAACAGCATCATCTGCGAAAAGCGTCATGGAACTTCCGACGTTATCCACCACCTAATTTATATACAGGGTGTTACAAAAAGGTACGGCCGAACTTTCAGGAAACATTCCTCACACACAAAGAAAGAAAATATGTTATGTGGACATGGGTCCGGAAACGCTTACTTTCCATGTTAGAGCTCATTTTATTACTTCTCTTCAAATCACATGATCATGGAATGGAAACACACAGCAACAGAACGTACCAGCGTGACTTCAAACACTTTGTTACAGGAAATGTTCAAAATGTCCTCCGTTAGCGAGGATACATGCATCCACCCTCCGTCGCATGGAATCCCTGATGCGCTGATGCAGCC
Organism: Schistocerca nitens; assembly: GCF_023898315.1. Lineage (NCBI taxonomy): Eukaryota > Metazoa > Arthropoda > Insecta > Orthoptera > Acrididae > Schistocerca > Schistocerca nitens. The sequence continues at coordinate 626,170,554 of NC_064614.1, read as the reverse complement.
ATGGAGAATGGCGTATTGTATCACATTCAAATGCCCCCATAAATGAAAGTCAAGAGGGTTGAGGTCAGGAGAGCGTGGAGGCCATGGAATTGGTCCCCTCTACCAATCCATCGGTCACCGAATCTGTTGTTGAGAAGCGTACGAACACTTCGACTGAAATGTGCAGGAGCTCCATCGTGCATGAACCACATGTTGTGTCGTAAAGGCACATGTTCTAGCAGCACAGGTAGAGTATCCCGTATGAAATCACGATAACGTGCTCCATTGAGCGTAGGTGGAAGATGTGCTTGATGCTAGTACTGTAGAGCAATGAGTCGGGTGTCAACACAAGCACCGAAGTCAACATTACCGTCCTTCAATTGGGCCAACTGGCGGTGAATCGAGGAAGTACAGCACATACTGACGAAACTAAAATGAGCTCTAACATGGAAATTAAGCGTTTCCGGACACATGTCCACATAACATCTTTTCTTTATTTGTGTGTGAGGAATGTTTCCTGAAAGTTTGGCCGTACCTTTTTGTAACATCCTGTATATTTTGAAAAGTAATTCTCCTATAAGACTCCCTTGGAGTACGCATGTAGTTACTTTTATGTCTGAAGATACCTGTCCGTTAAAAATGACTTTCTTTGTTCTGTTTGCTAGGAACTCGAACCTAATCACAAAGCTAATGTGTCATCCTGTGCCGCGCGGCGTAGCCGCGCGTTCCAGGGCGCCTTGTGACGGTTCGTGCGGCTCCCCCCGGCGGATGTTTGAGTACTCCCTCGGGCATGGGTGTGTGTGTCTCGGGCATGGGTGTGTGTGGTGTCCTTAGCGTAAGTTACTTTAAATTAGATTAAGTAGTATGTAAGCCTAGGGACTGATGATCTCAGCAGTTTAGCCCAGTAGTACCTTACCACAAATTTCCAATTTGTTACCCCGTAGTGTCGTGTTTTGTTTTGGAATTGTGTTGAACGCCTTCTGGACATATTTTGTTTACTGTGTTTGTTTTATTTGTACATAGCCTATGCATTTTTGTCATTATAGCCTCCTCTGTTTGTAGAATCCGTTTTGAAGGAGTATGACAATGTGTGTTTAATATAATCTTTGATCACTGGGCTGTCCTACCTACTGTAACTTCCGAGTGTGGAATTTTGCAGCAGCTGTTTTCCATTTATCTGTCACTACTAATGTTTTCACGGTGTGAAGGACGATGGCTGCAGAAAAGGTTGAGAAAGAATGGAAAGAACTACGTAGTACGTTGTTCTAAGACTACTAGTTTTCGCAGGTGAATGTGGACGACTGTGCCTTATACTATCTCAGTATGTTCTAAAGTCCTTCTATATAGTCTCAGTCCATGTTGCTAAGTAAAACTGGATCTGAGAAGCGCGCTCTGTACTTATTTAAACTACATACCGCGTTTTACAAAAAATAACAAAAAGAAACACTTGTCGAGTTCAACTTCATAGGAAAGCAACAGGTATTGAGCAAGATTTAGGTTGAGAGGTAAGCGTCTAGGCCATTAAAATATTTAACAAAACTGCATCTACGTCCGTACTCTGCAAACCACTGTGAAGTGCATGGCAGAGGCTACGTTCCATTGTACCAGTTATTAGGGTTTCTTCCTATCCCATTCACGAATGGAGCGCGCGGTAAATGCCTCTGTGCGTGCAGTAATTATTCTAATCTTATCCTCAGGATCCCTATGTGAGCGATACGGTTTATTCCTAGAGTAATCGTTTGAAGCTGGTTCTGGAAACTTTATTAATAGGCCTTCTCGGGATAGTTTACGTCTGTTTTCAAGAGTCTACCAGTTCAAATCCTTCAGTATCTCTGTGGCACTCTCCCACGGATTAACCAAACCAGTGACCATTTGTGCTGCCCTTCCCTGTATACGCTGAATATCGCCTGTTAGTCTTATTTGGTACGGGTCCCGCACACTTGAACAATATTCGAGAACCGGTCGCACTAGTGCTTTGTAAGTAATCTCCTTTGTAGACTGATTACACTTCCACAGTATTCTACCAATAAACCGAAGTCTACTACCTGCTTTACCCACGACTGAGAGTATGTGGTCGTCCAGCTTCATATTCCTACAAAGTGTTACACCCAGGTATTTATATGAGTTGGCCGCTTCCAATAGTGACTCATTGATTTTAGAGTAACAGGATATAACGTTTTATCATTTTGAAAAGAGCAAAATTTTACATTTCTGAAAGTTTCAAACAAGTTGCCAATCTCAGCACCACTTTGAAATCTTATCGAGATTGACTAAATATTATTTCAGGTAGCACTTCATTATAGATGACTGCGTTATTTGCAAAAATCCTGATTTTACTATCAATATTGCCTGGAAGGTCATTAATATACAATATGGACATTAAGGGTCCCAATACACTTTCTCAGGACACTCCCGAAGTTACTTCTGCATCTGACGATGACTCTCCATCCAAGATAACATACTGCGTTCTTCCTACCAAAAAGTCCTCAATCCAGTCAGTAATTTCACTTGATACCTCTACATCTACATCTACATCCATACTCCGCAAGCTACCTGACGGTGTGTGGTGGAGGGTACCTTGAGTACCTCTATCAGTTCTCCCTTCTATTCCAGTCTCGTATTGTTCGTGGAAAGAAGGATTGTCGGTATGCTTCTGTGTGGGCTCTAATCTCTCTGATTTTATCCTCATGGCCTCTTCGCGAGATATACGTAGGAGGGAGCAATATACTGCTTGACACTTCGGTGAAGGTATGTTCTCGAAACTTTAACAAAAGCCCGTACCGAGCTACTAAGCGTCTCTCCTGCACTGGAGTTTATCTATCATCTCCGTAACGCTTTCGCGATTGCTAAATGATCCTGTAACGAAGCGCGCTGCTCTCCGTTGGATCTTCTCTATCTCTTCTATCAACCCTATCTGGTACGGATCCCACACAGCTGAGCAGTATTCAAGCAGTGGGCGAACAGGAGTACTGTAACCTACTTCTTTTGTTTTCGGATTGCATTTCCTTAGGATTCTTCCAATGAATCTCAGTCTGGCATCTGCTTTACCGACGATCAACTTTATATGACCATTCCATTTTAAATCACTCCTAATGTGTACTCCCAGATAATTTATGGAATTAACTGCTTCCAGTTGCTGACCTGCTATTTTGTAGCTAAATGATAAGGGATCTATCTTTCTATGTATTCGCAGCACATTACACTTGTCTACATTCAATTGCCATTCCCTGCACCATGCGTCAATTCGCTGCAGATCCATTGTTACAACCTCTCGATATACCACAGCATCATCCGCAAAAAGCCTCAGTGAACTTCCGATGTCAGCCACAAGGCCATTTATGTATATTGTGAATAGCAACGGTCCTACGACACTCCCCTGCGGCACATCAGAAATCACTCTTACTTCGGAAGACTTCTCTCCATTGAGAATGACATGCTGCATTCTGTTATGTAGGAACTCTTCAATCCAATCACACAATTGGTCTGATAGTCCATATGCTCTTACTTTGTTCATTAAACGACTCTGGGGAACTGTATCGAACGCCTTGCGGAAGTCAAGAAACACGGCATCTACCTGGGAGCCCGTGTCTATGGCCCTCTGAGTCTCGTGGATGAATAGCGCGAACTGGGTTTCACACGACCGTCTTTTTCGAAACCCATGCTGATTCCTACAGAGTAGATATTTAGCCTCCAGAAAAGTCATTATACTCGAACATAATACGTGTTCCAAAATTCTACAACTGATCGACGTTAGAGATATAGGTCTATAGTTCCGCACATCTGTTCGACGTCCCTTTTTGAAAACGGGGATGACTTGTGCCCTTTTCCAATCCTTTGGAATGCTACGCTCTTCTAGAGACCTACGGTACACCGCTGCAAGAAGGGGGGCAAGTTCCTTCGCGTACTCTGTGTAAAATCGAAGTGGTATCCCATCAGGTACAGCGGCCTTTCCTCTTTTGAGCGATTTTAATTGTTTCTCTATCCCTCTGTCGTCTATTTCGATATCTACCATTTTGTTAACTGTGCGACAATCTAGAGAAGGAACTACAGTGCAGTTTTCTTCTGTGAAACAGCTTTGGAAAAAGACATTTAGTATTTCGGCCTTTAGTCTGTCATCCTCTGTTTCAGTACCATTTTGGTCACAGAGTGTCTGGACATTTTGTTTTGATCCACCTACCGCTTTGTTGAAGATAAGGTGGGTAGATCACGTAACTAATGAGGAGGTATTGAATAGGATTGGGGAGAAGAGAAGTTTGTGGCACAACTTGACTAGAAGAAGGGATCGGTTGGTAGGACATGTTTTGAGGCATCAAGGGATCACAAATTTAGCATTGGAGGGCAGCGTGGAGGGTAAAAATCGTAGAGGGAGACCAAGAGATCAATACACTAAGCAGATTCAGAAGGATGTAGGTTGCAGTAGGTACTGGGAGATGAAGAAGCTTGCACAGGATAGAGTAGCATGGAGAGCTGCATCAAACCAGTCTCAGGACTGAAGACCACAACAACAACAACCGCTTTGACATAAGACCAAAGTTTCCTAGGATTTTCTGCCAAGTCAGAACATAGAACTTTACTTTCGAATTCATTGAACGCCTCTCGCATAGCCCTCCTCACACTACATTTAGCTTCGCGTAATTTTTGTTTGTCTGCAAGGCTTTGGCTATGTTTATGTTTGCTGTGAAGTTCCCTTTGCTTCCGCAGAAGTTTTCTAACTCAGCTGTTGTACCGCGGTGGCTCTTTTCCATCTCTTACGATCTTGCTTGGCACATACTCATCTAACGCATATTGTACGATGGTTTTGAACTTTGTCCACTGATCCTCAACACTATCTGTACTTGAGACAAAACTTTTGTGTTGAGCCATCAGGTATTCTGTAATCTGCTTTTTGTCACTTTTGCTAAACAGAAAAATCTTCCTACCTTTCTTAATATCTCTATTTACGGTTGAAATCATCGATGCAGTAACCGCTTTATGATCGCTGATTTCCTGTTCTGCGTTCACTGTTTCAAATAGTTCGGGTCTGTTTGTCACCAGGAGGCGAATATATGTTATCGCCACGAGTCGGTTCTCTGTTTAACTGCTCAAGGTAATTTTCAGATAACGCACTTAAAAAAATTTCACTGGATTCTTTGTTCCTGCCACCCGTTATGAACGTTTGAGTCTCCCGGTCTATATCCGGCAAATTAAAATCTCCACCCAGAACTATAACATGGTGGGGAAATCTACTCGAAATATTTTCCAAATTATCCTTCAGGTGCTCAGCCACAAGAGCTGCTGAGCCCCGGGGCCTATAGAGACATCCAATTACCATGTCTGAGCCTGCTTTAACCGTGACCTTGACCCAAATTATTTCACATTTAGGATCTCCGTCAATTTCCTTCGATACTATTGCACTTCTTATCGCTATAAATATGCCTCCCCCTTCACTGTCCAACCTGTCTCTGCGGTATACATTCCAATCTGAGTTTAGGATTTCATTACTGTTGACGTCTGGTTTCAACAAGTTTCTGTTCAAATGGCTCTGAGCACTATGGGACTTGACTTCTAAGGTCATCAGTCCCCTAGAACTTAGAACTACTTAAGCCTAACTAACCTAAGGACATCACACACATCCATGCCCAAGGCAGGATTCGAACCTCCGACCGTAGCGGTCGCGTGGTTCCAGACTGTGAAACGTTCCCTTTAAACAATTATTCAAGACTGTCCTTAAACTGACACACAATATTTTTAGCGCAACTCAGTCTGACTTTCAAAAATCCCTACAAAAGAATGGCCGTGACTAACATTAACCTATACGTTTCACAAATCACTTACCTCACCAAAAATCTTCGTTACTCGAACTACTGCAATACAGCGAGCGCCACTACTGCCAGCTAAATAAAAGATACAAACTACTGAAGGCACTAACTACTGATAGGCATAGTTAGCAAATGAAAGATTTTGATAGAGAACAAACAATGTATTTACTTTAATAGTGTTGAAAAATCATAATATACATTGCAGTTCATGACATCCAGTCTTACAAATTTCAAACCTCCGCCATTTCTCTCCCCACATCCAACACTGCTGGCGGCTCACCTCCAACTGCGCAACGCTACGCGCTGTTCACATCCAGCTGCCGCTGCCCAACACTACAATGGCAGACAACAATGCAAACTAGCCACAGACTGCACATAGCACAGCCAGTGATTTTCATACAGAGCGCTACGTAACGTTGCCAATAAAAAAACAAACAGCCTACTTACATAGCCCCCATGCTCCCCACAAAAAATTTTACAAATTGTTTTGGGCAGTGGCCAATAATGATTTGAAGAAATTTTTCATAATTACAATAACAAAGAAATCAAATGCACACACTTATTGATACAATGTTGGTCAAAAGCTAAAATTTTCTCACTGTCCATAAAGACAGTCATGATCATTCATCACAGTAAAATTGCAGTGTTTTTCGCAAAGTCTGAGCAGTAAAAGAAAATTCACACGGAAGTAGTGGATTTCCATGCAGTCTTGAAGAAGTAGTGTTGTCCTTCCAACGGAAAGACAGTGCTGACTCTTGACATGCAGAGAGGTAATGGGCCACAACAGAGCAAACTCACAGCAGAGTCATTCGAAGGTTTGAAGAATATTGGTAGGTAGGTCATCACAGAGTAGACCTACTGTAGTCCTGGTAGAGATTACAGTATTGGTGGGCCATCAGAGGTGCAGACCCACTGCAGTCCTGGTAGAGATGGTGGTATTGGTGGGCCACCAGAGGTGCAGACCCACTGCAGTCCTTGTAGAAATAATGGTACTGATGAGTCAGCAAAGGTGTAGACCCACTGTAGTCCTTGTAGAAATAATGGTATTGTTGGGTCATCAAAGATGCAGACCCACTGTAGTCCTTGTAGAGATGGCCAGCAGCCATCTGCTGTGACTGTGCAGGTGCACAATCACCATTGAAGAGTCTTGCGGATAATATAGCAAGTCCATAACCACCACTTGTGCACTCACAAAGTTTTTGGAATTGTCCTTAGAACCAGCCATGCTGTTATTCAGTCCCTTGCTGAATGATTAACACACGTGCAAACACTAACAGTCCTCTTTTTTTTTTTACATATTGTGCATATACTATGACCAACAGAAACGTGTGCAGTGAAATAGAACTTACAAGTTAATAATATGATGAACTGGTGTCAATTACAATTTTATAACATAAGAATACAATTACAAAGTTACAAAATACATCATTAAAGAACATAACAATACAGATAACATTTGTAGTAACACAAACTTTACAAAAGAATAGAAATATACATATATATCAGTGTTACAGGAATTGTGACATAAGTACATACATAAAAGATCAGAATAGCTTTCGAAACATCAGCTTCACACATGAGCATTAAAACAAAATAGAATTAATAATGTCTAACATCTTTACAAAGTAAATAACATATTATTAATGCAAATTATATTTGAGGATAACAGTATTCCTCATCATAGTTCATGTAGCTGAGTATTAGAAAATTCTACAACATAAGTCTTATCAGATAAACATATAAAGACAGGAAGAACATAAATACACAAGGGTACACAAACACATAGTGGTATAACACAAGGAAAGGACAGGGTTTGTTTTACTGCAGTATTTTGCAAACAAAACTTTCTTTACTTCTCGGAGATCTCCCTTCGTTCTTCATTAATTCCAAAAAGTCCTATCTATACCTGCTTCCTGTACTTTTCTCGTATAACCTCTCAGTGCATTTCTTCAAATTCATCGCAACTCATTCTCTTATATAGTCTACCCCCTCTTACACTAACTTAAATCTACTGAGCTTAGATGCTAAACTAAGGGACGAGGCAATGCAGCAGCACAAAACAATTAATACAAACAGCAATGAAAAAAATGGAAATTGTCAAAGCAAGCTGCAGTAAATCTAAATTACCAAGCAATGCAACATTACAACTAATATGAGCCAATGTGCAGCAACAAGAAAAATAAATCAGTAGTAAAACTAGCTTAACAGCGTAATACAAAGTGAAATTTAGTAGCACTATGCCTGGCAAACAGCAGCAGCAAATGTAATAACTTATATCTAAACTAGACAGAGCTCAAGCACAAAAAACAGTAGACTAAAGACAACAATGCAGATAAGGGAAATGTCTATTCACATCTTAATATCTATGTCATTAAAGTGGTGCACCACAACTATTTCTACAAAAGAAATTACCAAGTACTTGAAAATTATGTATGCAGTTACTGTTATTAGTCCCTTCTTATTGTTCTTTCCATTCCAAGAGCTCCTTTTTCGAAGAATGTGTATCATAAAAAATTATTTAATAGATCTGTTGACAGAAAGTGTTCACATTAGCAAATGCATTTAATTTTATTTTATAAAACCAATGCTGCAACACAGCTGGAAACCAGATATCAAATGAAATAAGCAATTACGCAAACCAAAGCATAAAAATATCATTCAATAGTCATGTGACATTTCATAAGTTAGTAGAAATTCTCTCAACTCTCGTAGAAAGAAGCTTGTCATAATCAGGTGTGCAGATGTAAGTATCTTTCCAAGTAATGAGTGTGTCGTATTTGCGATGCTTTGTACAAAGGAATGTCAATAGCGAGGATAATGGCCTCCCTTTTTTTTTCTCCACCTGTGCCTCTGAAAGGCACTCACTAATGACTTCTTTCCAGGTGACTGTCACGCAGCTGCCCACGACGCGTTACATGCAGGTGGTCACTTAACTTTCTTACGGAAATATTTACGACAGCAGTTTCCACTACAGTGACAGTTTGATAGAAATAAGATTTCACAGGTCGAAATATTTGCGTTCCAAATCTGTAGAAACAAAATCCTATAGATATAACAGTGTCCAAAAAAATTTCGCCGGCATTGTAATACATTCACGCATTTACATACATTTCATAACTCTTAAAGTACGATTCTTGGTTTCCAACAACCTTTTTCACAAACCAGAGTCCCTAACCACTACTCATTATTCCTTACCTTATTCGTCGACACTTCTTCAATATTTCATCATAACAGATACGTAGCATAATCAAATAACTCATATAGCATCAGCATATTGATCATAAACATACCGCAACAGCATAATACACATAGTCATCGTAATAGTAACATCATAACACCTCAGTCAACTCTCAAAAAAGGCCTAGCTTTCTGCAATAATTTCAAACCCTAAAAAATATTCTCTGCTCATTTCAATAGTGTCATCTACCTCAAACGTACCTTAAAAATCATGATCTCATACGAAATACATCATTCAAAGCTCTCATAGTATCACAATGGTTCTGAAAAAATATGAAGAGTTCACAAAGTACAGACAAAATACAATTTCATAAGTGTGAAATTATCCAACTGTGTAATTGCGAAAACATGTGTCACTGATGTAGTAAAAAAAAAAATGTTTGTCTCTCAGTTAAATGATCAGATAGCTGTGTAATTTGTGTGTTAGAGAAATATGGTACCGATGTGTAAAGTTGTATAAGCAAATACCATATTAGCTAGGGCTCCTTGTGCTTGCCAAACACATGGTACACAAAGTAAGTGTGTACCCCCCTGAGGATTAATGTAATTATACCCTCAGGTGTTAGAGATTACAGCAATGGATTGAAATGTATAATGGAAAACTTTCTTTGTAACTCAAAAATCTTTAAAAATAAATGTTGTAAGTATAAATTTAATCACTCAAATACGTGTACTGTAGCACTAAACTGTGCGTCTTGTTGCAACATAATCTCTGTGGAAGTGTCGTAGTTATCGTCCTCCGAAAGCTAAGTTCTGCAGAAGTCAATGTACTTACCTCATGATAAACAAAAGTGAAATGCTTTGCGTATAGATATCGTAGTTATTATGCTTATTGGCGTGATGAAGAAAGTACTGTACACTAACGTATTCTTGTGCCACGAAAAAGGTTGTCTCATTGTTGCTATACCACAAAAGTTACTACTAAAACATGTTTTACTTTCCAGAATAATTCAGAAAAACTGTGCAGATATAAAACCGCAAAAGCAACAATGTAAATTGTGTCACACATTAGTAGCGTCGTGATAAAACCGTGTAGTTGTCACATAAACTAACCACTGTGTCGTCTGGTATCTCACAGAAAGTACTTTAAATCCAGAATGTATTTTCAAGTAAAAAAATCTCATTAGCAGTACAAGTTCTAAGTATGTAAGCCTGATAGTCGTTACGTAATCGTGCAACTAACAAGCAAGAATGTACAAATACAACACTGTGTCGTCTGTTCACTATATCAATGCATTCGTAATTTCTGTTTAAAAATGTTCCCTAGGTTCTAGACTGGATAGTTAACTTCAAAACATTGTTGCATGTTAACAGTTTCTAAGTCTGACAAAGCATACTAGAAATGTGAAGTGAAAAGTTTTATGGCAAAGACAAAGTTAAAAAGCAGATTATCTTTCAATAAATGGTTTTACATGTGAAATGTGGTGTAACCCTTTGCTCTTCCTAGTACGCAGAGTTTCAACTTTAACGCAATTATCATGTGGTGTACGTCGGTAAAGAATACTGGAATTTTTCTCAAGGTTAGCGTCTATGTTATTTTTCTCTGAGCCAGCTGGCGCACGCGGCTGCCTGCTGTGCAAGTCATTGTCTGTCTCTTTGTTGGCGCACGTCGTTATTGGGATTAGGAGACCTAACTTCTACAAATTCACCTTGACGAGAAGGCCCTGTCCTGTTTGAAACTCGCCAGTTCTGATAAAATTCAGGTCTGTCGTTATGATTATATCGTCTGTCGTCATGTCGGTAGATTCCACAGTTTCTTTCTTGTCGGTCACGTGGTGGAGAACTTCTCCCTGAATCGTAACTGCGCGCTGAACTGTTGCGTCTGAAATTATTCTGTCTCCCTTGATAATAATAGTTCTGGTTACCATATTGTCTGTTTCTATGATTGTCTCTGTCATATTCATTACTACGGAAGTGCGATCTTTCTCTGTACCTATTATTACTCTGCCAGTGGTTGTCATATGGGTGGTGTCTGTTTTGGTCACGATTTGTGTTGTGAGAATAGCCTCGTCGTGTCCAGTTATTATTTCTTTCATCGCGGAATTGCGACGGATGTGACCTGTAATTGTTGTGTTCCTGTTTTCGCGTCCCGCGATAGTCAGTGTCAATTTCTAATTCTTGTAAGAGTCCCTGAAAAGCTTCAATGTCGTCTTTGCAACGTCCTGCCAAAATAATATGTCGTAAATGTTCAGGTAATTTGATTAAGCAAATGCGAATGAGTTCTGAGGGGCTGTATGGGTTTGAAAGATACTGATTCTTATGTAACATGCCTTCGAAATATTTCACAAGACTGGAAAATTCAGATTGTTTGAAATGTTTCATCATTATGATGCTATGTTTTACTCGGTCTTGTGTAGCTTGAGACCAATATGCTGAGAGTAAGGCATGATAAAATTCTCCTTCACTGTGACAATCGTGAATGACCGATCGCATTCTTACAGCTGGTTCATTCTCTAAGTAGCCACACAGAAATTCTAATCTATGTTCTAATGACCAGTTGGGAGGAAAACAATGAGAGAACTGATGAAGCTACGCTTGTGGATGAATGTCGTTGCCAGAATTCTTAAATGTTTTGCATTTACGTGTAGTAATGAACAGTTTATAGTCAAAATCATCATGTCGGCGAGTCGCATGTCGGTCATTGTTACGTCGTTTCGGCGGTTCCATCTCAAAATTCGGTGTACCTTGCCAATTTCTTTCATAATTTCCGAAGTGCCCTGTGTTATTATTTTGTGGCTGTTCCGTATTTCTATGTCCATCTTCCCCTATTGGAGCGCGAGTGTCCTCTAAAATATGTAATTCCTGTATTACCTGTGTCAACTGATCTTGTACTTCCCGGATTTCTCTTTGGTGTTGCGTATTAATTTGATTCTGATTTTGTTTGAATTTCCTGATTTGTTCACACTCGTCTGTGTCATTAAAGACTACCGGTTTTGTGTCATTCAGATTATCATCTGCCTTCGTAGATAAATTATTTAGCTGATCCGAAAGTTCAACTACTTTCTCTGATAATGAACTAATTTCCTCCATGTGTCTTTCTGAACCAATTTTCAGAGTATCTACTGTGTCCTTTAAGTTTTCTTGAGTTTTTGCAAGTTGCGTAACCGAATCGGTAGATGCAACTGAGTCAATTTTAGCTTGCAAGGTCTCCTGATTTTCATGAACAATAGTTTGCAGTTCTTTTATGGCTGCTTCGTGATTCTGTAATGCATTTTCATGCCGCAAAAAAATAGGTTGAAAATGCTCACAAATTTGTGTTTTTACGTCATTACAGACTTTTTGACATTTCGATTCAATGTTATGTAACTCAGTAGTTAAATCTTCACGTGTTTGTTCAAGCGTGGTGTCTAACTTCCGAAGATTTTGTTCCATTGTGTCTAACTTTTGAAGATTTTGTTCCATTGTGTCTAACTTTTGAAGATTTTGTTCCATTGTGTCTAACTTTTGAAGCTTTTGCTGTGTTTGTCCCATTTGTTGTATTAATTGTAGTAACAATGCACTGGTGTCAGAAACATGTTAATCAGTGCTTTTCGGCAGTGAATTTGCACCGGCAACATTCACATTTTGACAACCAGAAAATGTGTCTTGACTTACTTGAGAAAACGGTGAGGACCCAAAACCTGAGTCTACAGTATTTGCAATATTGTGTTCTGTCATTCCCGATTCCTGAGGCGAGCTGTTGCCGATCGATCGATAATGCTTCCCTGTTCACTACCTGTTTCACTGTCTACACAATTATTTGATGCCCGCTCCATTTCCCTATGCACAGTTACCAAATTACTACTTTGAATGTCTGTTAATTCATTACACAGCGGTGCTGGTAAGCTACGCTCGACGTCACTATTATTTCTCAGTTTACTTTGGAGCCTAGTGTTATCTTTTTCACACGCCATTATTGTCACAATATTTCACACGATAACACAGAAAAGCACAATTTGAAGAGCAAAAATAAGAGAACACATTAACATAGCACTGAAAATATTATCTCGTTAATTGCAAGCGCAGCTGCGAAATACTTGGTGCAAATTTGCATGCATGCCACAACTGTTTTACTGTACAACAATGAGAGACTGCAACTACAAAGGAGATTCTCTCTACAATTACGCGCTAGCAATAAACTAAAGCTACACTAATTACACAAACTACAAGAAAAAATCAGAAGATTCCAGTGAGGTATCCTCGGCTAAGGGTCGACATATGAAATGTCCCCTTTAAACAATTATTCAAGGCTGTCCTTAAACTGTCACACAATATTTTTAGCGCAACTCAATCTGACTTTCAAAAATCCCTACAAAAGAATGGCCGTGACTAACATTAACCTATACGTTTCACAAATCACTTATCTCACCAAAAATCTTCGTTACTCGAACTACTGCAATACAGCGAGCGCCACTACTGCCAGCTAAATAAAAGATTCAAACTACTGAAGGCACTAACTACTGATAAGCATAAAATGAAAGATTTTGATAGAGAACAAACAATGTATTTACCTTAATAGTGTTGAAAAATCATAATATACATAGCAGTTCATGACATCCAGTCTTACAAATTTCAAACCTCCGCCATTTCTCTCCCCACATTCACCACTGCTGGCGGCTCACCTCCAACTGCGCAACGCTACGCGCTGTTCACATCCAGCTGCCGCTGCCCAACATTACAATGGCAGACAACAATGCAAACTAGCCACAGACTGCACACAGCACAGCCAGTGATTTTGATACAGAGCGCTACGTAACGTTGCCAATAAAAAAACAAACAGACTACTTACAACTTTAGCGCCTAGAACAGCTCGGCCACCTCGGCCGGCCAAGTTTCTGTCCCTAGTACTAAATGGGCATTGTGACCGTTTATTAATGAGAGCAGTTCTGGGACCTTTTTATAGACGCTCCTGCAGTTTACTGTTAGCACATTAATATTGTTATTCCATGTTGCATTTTAGCTACTCCTACGTTGCCGCGTCTCAGGAGGCGTCTTGTCGAGCCTAGGGAGGGAATTCTCTAACCTAAAAAACCCGCATGTGCACTCCACACGTACTCCGCTACCCTTGTAGCCGCTTACGGCGTGTAGTGCACGCCCGACCTATTCAGGGGGACCCTACATTTCTCCACCCGATAGCGGAGGTCGAGAAATTTGCACCCCAGATCTCCGCAGAATCGTCTGAGCCTCTGGGTTAAGCCTTCTACTCGGCTCCAATCCAGAGGACCGCGATCGGTTCTGGGAACGATACTACAAATAGTTAGTTGTTGATTGGCGACTCCATAGTGTCCTGTGCACTACGACCAGATAATGGGTATACTTGGAAGGAGAGACAGCATTGGTCGTATATTTTTGTTTATTATCGCAAAATCGATTTTCGGTCACTTAGTGACCATCTTCAGTGCTGTAATATATAACTTAAATTAGTAAGCACTGGTGTCAATAAGGTTACGGTGAGCTTTTTGACACCAGTGCTTACTAATTTAAGTTATATATTACAGCACTGAAGATGGTCACTAAGTGACCGAAAATCGATTTTGCGATAATAAACAAAAATATACGACCAATGCTGTCTCTCCTTCCAAGTATACAAATAGTTAGCTCAGATTCCAACCCGCGAGCGAGGCTTTCCGCCTTCACCAATTCCACCAACCGCCTGTACGAACTGAGGATGACCTCTGAACCCAGACGGCAGGAGTCATTGGTGCCAACATGAGCAATAATTTGCAGTCGGGTGCACCCAGTGCTCTCTATCGCCGCCGGCAGGGCCTCCTCCATATCTCGGATGAGACCCCCCGGCAAGCAAACAGAGTGAACACTGGCCTTCTTCCCCGACCTTTCCGCTATTTCCCTAAGGGGCTCCATCACCTGCCAAACGTTGGAGCTCCCGATAACTAATAAACCCCTCCCCCCGTGTGCCTGCTCGGACCTTGCTGAAGGAGCAGCCACATGTCCACTCACAGGCAGAGCGGGCGATGCCACGCGGCCAGCGTCCACATTGACCCTCCGCCTCGTGCGCCGCGAACGCCGCTGAAACCGCCACTCCACTTGTGGTGAGGGTGGCCCAACCGCGCCCGGTACCCGTGAAGATGTCTCGAAAGCAGGGACAGTGGGTGAAGCATGTAACACCTGGGGTGTACCATGCGACGCACCAGACTCCCCACTGCCGCTACACTCCGAGGCAGCAGCCTGAAGACGGCTGACCGCGGCCATCAACACGTTCAGCTGTTCACGAACAGTGGCCAGCTCCTCCTACGTCCGTACACAGCAGTCACACATCCTATCCATCCTAAGAAATCAATTTACTGTAGAGAGTTAATCAACTTTTAACTAGACTGCTAATTCACTAAAGGCGGCTGATAGTTGACTAAACTGTGGTTGCTAGACACTTCTTGTATAAAACAATGAAAATAGCACTACCTGTCTCTGGACTGTAATGAAAACAAACACTAGCACTACTGGCACTATGGTTGACTAAAGGGACTCTCTCTGACTGTATTCAAAACAAACACGAAATCTATGGAATACTGTTACTAGCACTCGACAATTAAAGCTTCCTAAAAGCAAAAACACTCGGAAGAAGAAGTGACAAGTAAGAAAAATACAGTCAATACTTAAATTAACGTAGCTCGCTGCACAGCAGACGTGAAGCAGACGGCAGTTACGACGATCGTACTTTTGTCAATAAGCGCAGGTGGGTACTGAGTCAAATGCTTTGCGGAAAATAGAAATACAGCGTCTACCTGATTGCCTTGATCTAAAGGGTTTCAGTATGTCATGTGAACCAAGTGCGAGTTGAGTTTCACATGGTCGACGTTTTCGAAATCCATACTGGTTGGCATTCAGGAGGTCATTCTGTTCAAGATACCTCATTACGTTTGAGTTGAGAATATGTTCTAAGATTCTACAACTAATCGATGTCAAGGATATTGGACGGTAGTTTTGAGGCTCATTTCTACTAACCTTCTTGTAGACGGGTGTGACCTGTGGTTTTTGTCCTTATACTGGAAACAGTTGTTTGATCAAGGAATCTATGATATAGTTAGAAGACAGGCTAACTCAGCCCTAAATTCAGTATAAAATCTGACAGGGATTCCAATGGGTCCTGGAGCTTTGTTCAGCTTTAATGATTTCATCTGTTTCTCAACACCACTGACAATAATAATTGGTTCATTCATCTTTTCAGTGCTACGAGGATTAAACTGGAACAAGTCCCCTGGATTTTCCTTTGCAAAGGGACATTTCAAAACGGAGTTAAGCATTTCAGCTTTTACTTTTCTACCCTCAATTTCAGTTCCTATTCACTAGGGACTGCACACTGGGTTCTGTGAAAGATCACTTGACAGTACTCTGGTACGGTAGTCATTGAAGGCATCACACATTGAACTCTTGACAGCCAAACATATTTCATTCAGCATCTCTCTGTCTGTAGCCCTACGCTTTGTTTCACACCTATTATGCAGTAAACTCTGTTTCTTTAGAAGTTTCTTTACAGTGACTGTATACATGGAGGTTCCCTCCCATTAATATCTGTTCTACTGCGTACATGTCTACCCAGAGCATGATCAAGTATTCTTTTAAACTCGAGCTAGAATTCCTCTACATGCTCCCGCCCTGAGCTGAAAGTTTCAAGTCCTTATTGAGGTATGACATTACTGATTTTCTGCCTAGTTTACTGAGCATTGAAAGACCTGAGTCGAAACAAGGCCCCGGGAGTAGACAACATTCCACTAGAACTACTGATGGCCTCGGGAGAGCCAGTCATGACAAAACTCTACCATCTGGTGAGCACGATGTATGAGACAGGCGAAATACCCTCAGATTTCAAGAAGAATATAATAATTCCAATCCCAAAGAAAGCAGGTGTTGACAGATGTGAAAATTACCGAACTATCAGTTTAATAAGTCACAGCTGCAAAATACTAACGCGAATTCTTTACAGACGAATGGAAAAACTGGTAGAAGCTGACCTCGGGGAAGATCAGTTTGGATTCCGTAGGAATGTTGGAACACGTGAGGCAATACTGACCTTACGACTTATCTTAGAAGAAAGATTAAGAAAAGGCAAACCTACGTTTCTAGCATTTGTAGACTTAGAGAAAGCTTTTGACAATGTTGACTGGAATACTCTCTTTCAAATTCTGAAGGTGGCAGGGGTAAAATACAGGGAGCGAAAGGCTATTTACAATTTGTACAGAAACCAGATGGCAGTTATAAGAGTCGAGGGGCATGAAAGGGAAGCAGTGGTTGGGAAAGGAGTGAGACAGGGTTGTAGCCTCTCCCCGATGTTATTCAATCTGTATATTGAGCAAGCAGTAAAGGAAACAAAAGAAAAATTCGGAGTAGGTATTAAAATTCATGGAGAAGTAGTAAAAACTTTGAGGTTCGCCGATGACATTGTAATTCTGTCAGAGACAGCAAAGGACTTGGAAGAGCAGTTGAACGGAATGGACAGTGTCTTGAAAGGAGGATATAAGATGAACATCAACAAAAGCAAAACGAGGATAATGGAATGTAGTCAAATTAAGTCGGGTGATGCTGAGGGAATTAGATTAGGAAATGAGACACTTAAAGTAGTAAAGGAGTTTTGCTATTTAGGGAGTAAAATAACCGATGATGATCGAAGTAGAGAGGATATAAAATGTAGACTGGCAATGGCAAGGAAAGCGTTTCTCAAGAAGAGAAATTTGTTAACATCGAGTATAGATTTAGGTGTCAGGAAGTCGTTTCTGAAAATATTTGTATGGAGTGTAGCCATGTATGGAAGTGAGACATGGACGATAACTAGTTTGGACAAGAAGAGAATAGAAGCTTTCGAAATGTGGTGCTACAGAAGAATGCTGAAGATAAGGTGGGTAGATCACGTAACTAATGAGGAGGTATTGAATAGGATTGGAGAGAAGAGAAGTTTGTGGCACAACTTGACTAGAAGAAGGGATCGGTTGGTAGGACATGTTTTGAGGCATCAAGGGATCACAAATTTAGCATTGGAGGGCAGCGTGGAGGGTAAAAATCGTAGAGGGAGACCAAGAGATCAATACACTAAGCAGATTCAGAAGGATGTAGGTTGCAGTAGGTACTGGGAGATGAAGAAGCTTGCACAGGATAGAGTAGCATGGAGAGCTGCATCAAACCAGTCTCAGGACTGAAGACCACAACAACAACATATATCTTTCTTCTTGTACTCTACTGGATCACGAGGGTTGTGGTATTTCGAGATATTCAGGATGCAATAAAACGATGCCGCTAGAGTTTGACGGTTGTGGAGGGTGTCTTCAGGAGCTGACTGAGAATGAGAACCCATGTCTGAAGACGTCATCCAATGGCGCTACAGAGCGTCGGAGCTACAGGGATTAAAGTCCTCCGCTAGGCCAACACTTCGGCAGCACAGAAGTGAGTTTTTATGCTGACGGACCGCAAACGGAATTTCTAGCAGTTAGGCTGACAGCACTCGGCATGTCAGATGATGTCGAACGCGTCCATGCCTGTCACAACACTGCTTGCTGCCCGTCAGCGCTACAACTTACGTCTGCTGCCGAATAAGTAGCCTAGCGGCAGGTGTTAATTCCTATAGCTTAGATGCTCTGTAGCGCCTTTGGACGACGTTTCCAGAAATGGGTTCCTACCCTCAGTTTGTTGCTCAAGATACTCTGTACAACCATCCAAGTTCGTTGCTATTTCCAGAATGAAATTTTCACTCTGCAGTGGAGTGTGCGCTGATATGAAACGTCTTGGCAGATTATAACTGTGTGTCGGACCGAGACTCGACCTCGGGACCTTTGCCTTTCGCGGGGAAGTGCTCTACCATCTGAGCTACCCAAGCACGACTCGCGACCCGTCCTCATAGTTTTAAATTCTGCCAGGACCTCGTCCTCTACCTTCCGAACTTTACAGAAGCTCTCCTGCGAACCTTCTGCAAGGATCGCAGGAGAACTTGTAACGGGACATCCTCCTCTAGTATTAGTTTTCCTCAACAGCAGTTGTCGATACAAGTATTATTTTTCGAATTTTGGACAGATCAGTATTATCTCAGCTGCTTTTCTGACAACTTTCATATAATTTTGTACACAGTATGTTACATTTCAGGCTAAAATTTATGAAAAGGAAATACTTTATTTTGGGTATTATAATCGATAAGTACTAGTGCTGAATGAACAGTTTTTTTAGAAAAATTTGAAATTACGAACTATTGGCACACTTAAAATTTATGCTATCAATTACGCAATAATGTACTGGTTACTATGTTTATTTCTGCTTTAATTTATGAAATAATAATCGAAAGTAATAATGTAACAGAAACTAATAGAAATTCATTTGTCGATAACAACTGTAAACCCTTTGCAATATTGTTATTTCCGCTGAGTGAGACAGTAGTAAGCATGCCTCTGACGTGATCGGACGTGTTTTTGTATTTTGAGCGAACAAGGGAATTTCTGTCTTGGTTCAAATGGCTCTGAGCCCTATGTGACTTAACATCTATGGTCATCAGTCCCCTAGAACTTAGAACTACTTAAACCTAACTAACCTAAGGACATCACACAACACCCAGTCATCACGAGGCAGAGAAAATCCCTGACCCCGCCGGGAATCGAACCCGGGAATCCGGGCGTGGGAAGCGAGAACGCTACCGCACGACCACGAGCTGCGGACTCGGCTTTGTTAATGTGAATAATCAAAAGAATGTATGATATACTAAAATGTGACAAAATATATTAACGTAACAAAAAAAATCCTGCAACAACAATCTTCAAATTTATTTAGATCAATCCAGCCGCGAGGACCTAATATGTGACATTTTCAGTTTCACGAATCAGACCCCCAGACAAGAATTGGAAATTTGTGGTAAGGTCTTATGGGACCAAACTGCTGAGGTAATCGCTCTCTAAGCTTACACACTACTTAATCTAAGTTAAAATAACTTATGCTAAAGACAACACACAGACCTATGTCCGAGGGAGGACTCGAGCCCCGGACGGGGGGAGTCGCACGGACCGCTCGGCTACCCCGCGCGCCCCAGACAATTAGAACTGGAGCCAACTCTAAGTGAAAGCACAAGTAAACTAGAAATTTTATTGTAATCTTCGCTCCTCTCAAATTTTCATAAAAGACTAATGTGGACAATAGCTGCAAGAAGGAAGGAGGGGGTAGATTACACTTGGCCGGGATATGTTATGTGTCAGATACTTCTATACATCAGTATTCTGTCTTTTGGCATCATTTTGTACACCGTTGGGCAAACCTTATAGTAAGTCACAAAATATTGTGAAGACATTGTTTCCATATTATGCGAGGGAGATAAGCTTCTGTGAAGTTTGGAAGGTAGGAGACGAGGGCCTGGCAGAATTTAAAGCTGTGAAGACGGTTCGCGAATCGTGCTTCTGTAGCTCAGATGGTGCCGGCCCGGTAGCTCAGCGTATTGGGCCAGAGGGCCGATTGTCCTCTGTAATAAAAAAAAACTGGGTAAAGGAATCAACGATCAACTTGAACGGATGTTATGTGATAGTGTTCCTACGTACACACTTCAGTGAGAAGCAAATCGACGCCCGTGAATGTCTCTCTTCAGGGCTCCTAAAATATGGAAATCATATGGTGAGAGGTCGGGACTGTATGGAGGAGGTGTAAGACCTTCCCAGCGAAGCTGGTGTACCGTAGTCGAAACATCCTTTGCAAACATGTGGGCGGGCATTATCCTGTGACATCCGTCAACATTCCTAGGCGTCTGGGCTTTATGGCATGCTTCAATTTTTGCAAAGTGTCCAAGTACCGCTGTGCGCTAATTGTGGCGCCGTGTTCCACAATGTCAACGAGTAGTGGGCCTTGCAGTCAAAGGAAAAGGTCATCATGACTTTCATGGAGACGGCATGCCTGTTGTTTCGACTACGCTGCAGAAGATTCGCTGGGAAGCCGTTACGCGTCCTCCACACAGTCCCGGTCTCTCCCCACGCAATTTACATGTTTTTGGAGCCCTGAAGAAAGGCATTCGTGGTCGTCGATTTGATTCCCACGAAAATGTGCACACCTGGGAACTACCTGTATCATAGTTCCGTAGGTAACCGCAAACGTTTTTCCATGATGGCGCTGACAGTCTTGTCCCACAGTGGGACAGATGTATTAACAGTTATGCTGATTAGTTTTGAAATAATAGACAGTTTGCTTTTTTCCATCTGTCTCGTTTAGATTTGAATGTCCATTATTGGCGCACAAGTTGGTTTCTGTGTGACGCTGTTCAACACTGAGGCCACAACCCGGTATTGCGTCATCCTCTAGTTTTCTCGGAAAAAAAAAAAAAAAAAAAAAACAAATCGGGTCAAACAAAGTCTTTGTGGTCGAGACTGCCAAATGGCGATAGCTCAGGACACACAGTTTCGCGGTATAAATCTCTGACTTTGAAGAATATTCATTGTCAAAAAGTGGCTCAGAGGGGTAGGAGAGTATATGAAACATCGCACGTTGTAAAATACTGAACACTATCACCTTAACAGTGTAAAAGGTTGTGAATTTAGTGGAGTACCACAGTCAACAGAATTAAACAAGTCTCTACAACAACATGAAAAACGAAGTAAAAACAACAGCAATGCAGTAACTGCGTGTCTTGTTAACTATGGTTCAATATACCTATCTTAGTAGTCACATTACTTGCCAAGCCACATCCTCTCTTTTACCAAATTAATTATAATTCTCTAAGAATATATTCAACAGTGAAGCAGTTGACAAGGTAGCCTCAACTGCGAACGTCAAACGTCTATTATTGGCCTCAGAGAAGTGTTGTATAAGTGCTATCTCGAAGAAAACAAATTTCCCTCAGATTACTGCTCGACCTCTGTTCACACGAACACTTTAGCTACCACAAAGAGATGCTCTGGATTGTCATCATTCAATAAAAGATAACAAAATTACTGAATGTAAGTAGTTCGCAATATTCAGTGATGCTCTCAGTCTTATCTACTGTAAAGTAAAATCCCCTATTGTCTGGCACATCCTTCAGTATACCTATCATCTGATATCAAGTAACTAGAATGGAATATCCAGCAGTTACGTATAAAGCGAGTCTATGAGTTCCAACTGCCTCCGACACCCTGAAGGATGGCGAACGGACGAAGTCGTCTACTGCAGTACCTGACTGCAGCCACAGGTAAACAGCTACTCCCTTATAGCTTTCCGTCACTGTCGCTTTTTATGACTATACGTTGCAACAGTTCCTGAATTTCAGTCGAAGCAAGCAGTTAGATACACTGACAATCAAAATCCCCGAAATTTTCTGGCTTTACGGCATTTAATCCTCGATGCGTGGCTGCAGATGGACATGGCACAAGCGACAAAACCTATTACAGTAAAACAGGAGTACACCACCAAGAGAAAATTCGCCTGAGTCTGAGGTGGTCACTTGCAGAATTGGAGAAGTGAGAGGCAACGAAATTACACTCTCATTAAGAAAGTAGGCTCTTATTTCAAACTCCTGCCGGCTAAACTCATTCCTGATTCCGTCGATTGCACTAGTCCACACCAGATGAACGGCAGTGTGGGAAGACAGTCTGGACGAGGTTATGGCGCCCACGTAAGCTGTTAGGTTACCTACTCGTACGAGAGACCAGTTACACAAAAATCCAATGATAATGTTCTCACAGAAATTACTCACCTTATAACTCGCAGTATTAAATTAATTCTAACCTGCATGCTCTCACTACAATAAAATCCGGATAATTCCGTTTCTGTAATTTCAAAGTAAGATTTTCATCCACATATGCAAGGTGAACCGGAACTCCACCGACAAACTTTCAAAGGTTGTTCAGGGATTCCTTATGAGCATTTTGATGTAAGGTACACACGATCTTTTGCCGCTCGTTACAGAGTTATTGAATTTCGCCAATAAAACCGTCTAGGTAGCTCATTAAAATATTCTTTATGCATTATGATATTTCGGCTACTACGGTCATCAGGTATAAAAAACATCAGGCATAGTTTTTAATATTGATACGGAACCTTCTTTTATAAGGTCTAATCTTTTTAACATCAGATGATGACAGTAGCTGAAACATCATAATAAATAAAGAAATTTTAATAAACGACCTAGATGCTTTTCTTCACAGTGATCGCGGACTCATATTGGAAATTAATTTCCTATATTAATAATTACTGCATTTCCTTTGGTTTCTTGCTCCAATCAGCTGTGTGTCTGTATTGCACTGAAAATAGTACGCAACGTCTTCAATTTACTCACGGAGGTCGCAGTTGACAATAATGCCCTCTTTACTCTTGTGGCCGCGCGGTTTGAGGCGCCATGTCACGGATAGTGCGGCGTCTCCCGCCGGAGGTCCGAGTCCTCCCTCGGGCATGGCTGTGTGTGTTGTTCTTAGCATAAGTTAGTTTAAGTAGGGTGTAAGTCTAGGGACCGATGATCTCAGCAGTTTGGTCCCTTGTTGTTGTTGTTGTGGTCTTCAGTCCTGAGACTGGTTTGATGCAGCTCTCCATGCTACACTATCCTGTGCAAGGTTCTTCATCTCCCAGTACCTACTGCAACCTACGTCCTTCTGAATCTGCTTAGTGTATTCATCTCTAGGTCTCCCTCTATGATTTTTACCCCCCACACTGCCCTCCAATGCTAAATTTGTGATTCCTTGATGCCTCAGAACATGTCCTACCAACCGGTCCCTTCTTCTTGTCAAGTTGTGCCACAAACTCCTCTTCTCCCCAATTCCATTCAATACCTCCTCATTAGTTATGTGATCTACCCATCTAATCTTCAGCATTCTTCTGTAGCACCACATTTCGAAAGCTTCTATTCTCTTCTTGTCCAAACTATTTCCCGTCCATGTTTCACTTCCATACATGGCTACACTCCATACAAATACTTTCAGAAACGACTTCCTGACACTTAAATCTATACTCGATGTTAACAAATTTCTCTTCTTCGAAACGCTTTTCTTGCCATTGGCAGTCTACATTTTATATTCTCTCTACTTCGACCATCATCAGTTATATTGCTCCCCAAACAGCAAAACTCCTTTACTACTTTAAGTGTCTCATTTCCTAATCTAATACCCTCAGCATCACCCGATTTAATTAGAATACATTCCGTAATCCTCGTTTTGCTTTTGTTGATGTTCATCTTATATCCTCCTTTCAAGACACTGTCCATTCCATTCAACTGCTCTTCCAAGTCCTTTGCTGTCTCTGACAGAATTACAATGTCATCGGCGAACCTCCAAGTGGCCGGTCGTTGTGGCCGTGCGGTTCTAGGCGCTTCAGTCTGGATCCGCGTGACCGCTACGGTCGCAGGTTCGAATCCTGCCTGGGGCATGGATGTGTGTGATGTCCTTAGGTTAGTTAGGGTTAAGTAGTTCTAAGTTCTAGGGGACTGATGACCACAGATGTTAAGTCCCATAGTGCTCAGAGCCATTTTTTTGAATAACAGTGCTGTAATCAATAATTGGAATTATAACTATTTGTACAAGTTTCTTTTTCAGGTCAAGAAGGAAGAGATATTTATATTTTTGCAGGGAATGGAGAATTCTATGCTGATGCTTCTTGCACATTGTAGTTAAGTCCTCAGTCCAATTTAGATTTTCATCTGTTACTCCTAGGTTCTTTATTTGTTGGAGGAGAGAAGTTGATGTTTCTCTCATTTAGCATTAACGACAGTAGGGATTCCCGATAATTAGGGCACTTGGGGTTGAGGAGTGGTTGAAGACATCTGTTATAGTGGGCAGTATGGGGTCAATAATAAACCTCACCATTTGGACTGAGATGCCATCGTGTCCAGGAGATGGTGGTCTGATATGCATGATGGCTTCTTTGACAGTATTGCAAGTAACATGCTTTAGACAGAATTTTTCGTGGCTACGGTAGTTTATCCCAATGGAGTAATCGATGAGTCTCTGGTTTGTGGTTCGGCTGTGGTTGTAGATAATGTGAAGTAACTGTTAGGTTCATCGGCTGGAAGAACTGGATTAGCTCCAACCTTTACTCGGCCTGTACCAACACCACCCAGGTTTCTCCACAGACAGCTGGTCTGATTCTGTTGTGGGTTGATATATAGGCATGCCTGAGTTTTGTATTTCTCACAGCTTGACAGATCCTGTTCCGCTTCTGCTTGTAAACAATACGATTTTCAGGCATAGAGCGTAGTTTGTATCCCGATATGAAGCGACTCTTAGATTCGTAAGCTGTTTTAGTTCTTCAGTTAGTCAAGGTACAGGTTCCCGTCTTACTTTTCCGGTCTTTAAAGGAGAATATTTGTCAAACAGTTGTGTAAGTCTGTTAGTAAGTCCCTGAAGTTTTTCGTTTATGTTCGAGAAGTGAATAGAAGACACCCCTTAAATTTCATCCGCAGCTCGCGGTCTAGTGGTTAGCGTTGCTGCCTCTAGGTCACGGCGTCCTGGGTTCGATTCGCGGATTTTCTTTGCCTGGGGATTGGTTGTTTGCGTTGTCCTCATCATTTCAGCATCATCATTCGTGGCAGTTGCTAGATTGGACTGAATTAAAAATTGGACTGTGTAAAAATTGGGACTTTGTAGGGGCACTGGTGACTGCGCAGTTGAGCGCCCTCAAACTAAACACCATCATCACACACCTCTTAAACTTCCGTCTCTGTTGCAACTTCAGATAAATTAATGCGCTTCAAGTCTCGCTATTTAGTCAGCTGTGGTTTCTTTCCGGGACATTCTGGGAACTACGTCATGAAAATTATGTCGTGGCAGACATGTCTAGTAGAGATATCTGGCCGGCCTCTGTGGCCGAGCGGTTCTAGGCGCTTCAGTCCGGAACCGCACTGCTGCTACGGTCGCAGGTTCGAATCCTGCCTCGGGCATGGATGTGTGTGATGTCCTTAGGTTAGTTAGGTTTAAGTAGTTCTAAGTCTAGGGGACTGATGACCTCAGATGTTAAGTCCCATAGTCCTTAGAGCCATTTGAACCATTTGAACAGATATCTTAGATGAACGAATTACTCTGGGGCATTTATTTGCAAACATATCTATGAGAATGTGACTAGTGTTCGTATGATGGGTAGGAGCGAAATGAAGTAGCAACACGTTTGAAGAAGAAAGCGTCCGCTTAAATTTCACACTGTAAGGACTACCGTACAGAAAATTTATGTTAATGTCACCAGTTATAATTATTTGCTCGCATTTTGATTCGAGACTTGAAAGAACTATTTCGAAGCAGAAAAATCCACCTGCTTTAGGGGTTTTGTAGCGGACACGTATCACACACCTTATGTTAAATGATTTTATCTCCATGAATATATAATTCACTTGTTTATTTTGGTTGTTGTTGGTTGTGTGTAGCACAGATGACGATAAATCAGAGCTACGTTCGTATGTCTTGTCTCAGAAAGATGTAACCATCTAGATTTACCGAACTTGTGAGAATAGTTGGTTTGAGGCAGGTCTTCAACAGGAGTATTACTTGGATGTCTCTGTCTTGATAAGTATTATGGAGCTCGTCGAGATGAGCTGGCAAGGAGTGGACATTGCGTGTGCAATGTGGAGCTTGGTACATTTAGGTGCAAAGCTCCCAAGAAAGCCGTTGCTGGACATTATTAGTAATAAATCGCGAAAATGTGGGTTCTAAATTTTGCGAGAAAAGAATAAACGATCAACATCTCATTTTATTACAACGTCAGATAGACACAAAAAATCCCGTTACATACTACCATAATTCCTTTTGTTTAACTGACTACCGCGTGGGATTAGCCGAGCGGTATGGGGCGCTGCAGTCATGGACTATGCGGCTGATCCCGGCGGAGGTTCGAGTCCTCCCTCGGACATGGGTGTGTGTTTGTCCTTACGATAATTTAGGTTAAGTAGTGTGTAATATTAGGGACTGATAACCTTAGCAGTTAAGTCCGGCCGGCCAGTGTGGCCGTGCGCTTCTAGGCGCTTCAGTCTGGAACCGCGTGACCGCTACGGTCGCAGGTTCGAATCCTGCCTCGGGAATGGATGTGTGTGATGTCCTTAGGTTAGTTAGGTTTAAGTAGTTCTAAGTTCTAGGGGACTGATGACCACAGATGTTAAGTACCATAGTGCTCAGAGCCATTTGAACCAAGCTAAGTCCCATAGGATTTCACACACATTTTTAACTGACCATAAGACGGGAAATGATTAATTATTGATTGATTTCTGGTATGTTAAATAATACACGATATTCGACAATACTAAGCTCACCAACACGTTGTGATTTATTAGCTTTAGTGTGTCAAACATCATACATGTACTTCTACCAACTCTCTCTCTCTGCCTCTGACAGTAGGACAATGGAGAAAGTCTAGAACAGTGCTTGTGAAACTTTTTAGCTTAGGAGCGAATACTGACATTGCAGGCGACACATCGGGCCGTGCACCAAGGGTGTGGGGGATGGTTAAAATGGCCACTCAAAGAAAAACTCGATTTTCATTAAACCTTGATTATTGATAGAAGCTTGCCACTTACCTATTATGAACGTAAATATACCAAAACATCACATAAAATATTTTTAAGTGAGAAAGAAAAAAAATGGACTGGAATTACATGTTTTCTTTCTGAAGGATTACATAATGATCAATTTTCTGTACATAAAGTGGTACTGTGACCAGTCTCGTCGCAACAGGGTCGCAAGTCTGTTTTTATGATTTACGAGCACATTTTGTAGGCGTCTTTATGCCCTACTATCTGATGGAATACCCAGCGGCTGCAGCAGTCCGCTTTCAATCTACTTTTGTATTAGAGAAAATACAACAGAACAGAGACAGTTTTAAATAATATAGCTTAATTACCCCTAGTTCAAATTTGCCAGAAAGGGACGGAATGGCGATGATAGCATTGTATACTAAGGGTTTAGAAGTTAGTTTTATTTATTGTATTACGCGTGTGTTTTTTGAAATTAATTACAAGGGTTGAATGAAAAGTAGTGCCTCCACATTCGTTAACTGGGTTTGGATGGGAATATTTTAATAAATCAAACGTAGAAATAATCCGTAGAGTGTGATGTTTAATTACCAATATTCACTTTTCCACATAATCACCAGCCAATTGGATACATTTCTGACAACGATGAACAAGTTTTCTGAAGCCGTCACGGAAGAAGTCGAGATTCTCTCAATGTCTTCATCAGAAGCATAATGATGTCCCCACAGATCGTCTTTCGTTATCGGGAACAGATGGAAGTCAGACGGTGCTAAACCTGCACTGTATGGAGGATGCCGTACGGTGGTGAGATTCAGTCTCCGAAGTTCTGCTGTGGTGACACGTTAAGTGTGTGGTTTGGCATTGTCATGCAGTAGTGTGACCCACACGTACTTGTGAAATGCCGATTTCGCTTGCACTTTCTCTCTGAGTGATACGACGATCGTCCGGAATCAATCTATCAACATTTTGCTTGTGTAACTCGGTGGTTGCTGTCACAGGACGTCCAACTCTTTGTTTGTCACGCGGGTCAGATGTTCCCGCCTTAACGTCTTCAAACTTACTCGCCCAACGACGCACAGTACTCACAACAACACAATCACCATAAACTGCTTTCATTCTGTGATGAATCTTCTTTGGGGTGACACCTTCTTCTGTCAAGAAATCAGTGACTGGACGTTGCTTAAATAGCACTGACCGACAGTCTGCGCAGGGTTCCATACTTGACACTGTAACAACACAACCGTTCAATGCTAAGGCTTCCCGCCAACTGTAGGTGTAGAGAAGAGGCTACGGAACAAGCCAGTACCTGCCGCATACCAATACAGCCAACTGTTGAAAAGTTACGAAGGTGGAGGCGTTACTTTCCAATCAACCCCCGTATGGGGGATGAACACCTTGGCCACTTCTCCCGACGAATAGACTGGTCACTTCTCCCGATAGGGCGCCATGTCGACACGAGTAATCTATAGAAGAAACTGTCAGACTGGAATAAATAACAAGTAACTACATGGTAGGCCAAAAGACGTGGTTTAAACTTTGATGTTGTAAAAAACTTGCTACTCTCCATACAAGTGAGGCAACAAGAAAAATGTAAATGACTTATCTTATATCAGACGGTCAAAATAGTTTTTACTAAAAGGGAACGGAACAAGGTTGCTCTGTCAAACTCACTGCTAACAATGACAATGTGCCTTAGAAGTAGTCTGACCACTTCTCGGCAGGCAGCAGCGCTGTTCAGGACAAAAGATGCGCAACGGCCACTTGTCCCGTCCTGGCCACTTTAGCACAACTTCCCCTGCGGATATGACAGTTACTTGGTAACTTACATAAATTAGTGTGTTATATCAACCAACAACAGTAACTGCAATATGAGACACGATCACAAATGTTACTATACATTTTGAATGTCATTTTTCTTTCACTCATTTCATTGTGTTACAACGACCTTAATTTGATTTCATATTGTTTGCTACAAACATGTACCACATTTGGAAATAACTGTATCTATAAGGCACATTCACGTATCCATGTTGGTTCCGTGCGACGTATCACAACTGATCGGTGTTAGTTGCTACCACTCATGAGTTGTTACCAATGGAAGACAAGCAATAAAACATTTCTCCTCTCGCTTCTACTAACTCCTCAGTAATCACATTACGTACGATCCTGTCCTTGACGGAAGCACCAAACTTTACTTAGTTCGCGGACGAATCTATCAATACTACTGAATACTAGAGTTTACTACATAATTTCGTTTTTTAAAGAAGTTAACTAGGTTACGAATCTGAATATGAAGGTTGCTTTTTTCTTATACTTAGTCTTTTCTGTAGAAGCGGATTCCCTTGACAGAGCCTTATATTTTTTTAAATTTATAATTAGCAGAATATGAAAGATACCAACAACGTATATGCTTTCAAGTATACTGCGAGTTACGCATACCTGTTGGAATTGTTCCTGGAAATTACGCTTGAATCTACTTCAAAACATTTGTTATTGCTGAATCAGACTTGAAGGTGAGCCAGACGTCTGAAAGAGCTGAGTAAATGTTTGTAGTCCTTTACCTCCACTGATCGAGGTGCACGCTTCGGACTGTAACCGCCATTCATTACCTGCATACTACTCTTTGTGAGACTGTATTCAAGAAATCACTGTGCCCCAATCCCTTGTCAGTTAACACTTATTTCATACAAAGCATTAGCATATGTTATTCCTTCTACTCGTGAATTCGACGACGGCAAGTGGGAAGCGTTTTCACTAATTATTCAACCCAATCTTACAGTGTCTTTAGTTGTGTATATTATATAGTGCAGGGATCCCCCTTCTTAAATGCCGATGCAACTTAAACACTTAACACAACTTGTTGTCTTCCTGAAAAATGGTATCAATACAGTTCTTGCTCATTAGATGACTAAAATCGTCCCTGCCTGAAGAAGCAATTTCATGAACAACGTTGGCAAGAATACAGTGACTGAAATAAAAGTTTCAGATTATGATCTTTAAAACATAACTAAGTAAAGTGAAGGCAAACATTAACAGGAAAGAAGGAAGGAAATTTAGGCTTTAACGTCCCTTCGACAGCAAGGTTATTAGAGCTCCAATTGTTCGAAGGATGGCGAAGGAAATCAGTTATCCCCTCTCAAAGGAAACATCACAGCATTTGCCTGGAGCGATTTAGAGAATCATGTAAAACTTAGATCACCGGCCGCGGTGGTCTTGCGGTTCTAGGCGCTGCAGTCCGGAACCGCGGGACTGCTACGGTCGCAGGTTCGAATCCTGCCTCAGGCATGGATGTGTGTGATGCCCTTAGGTTAGTTAGGTTTAAGTAGTTCTAAGTTCTAGGGGACTGATGACCTAAGATGTTAAGTCCCATAGTGCTCAGAGCCATTTGAACCATTTGAGCCAAAACTTAGATCTAGATGGC
Organism: Schistocerca nitens; assembly: GCF_023898315.1. Taxonomy (NCBI): domain Eukaryota; kingdom Metazoa; phylum Arthropoda; class Insecta; order Orthoptera; family Acrididae; genus Schistocerca; species Schistocerca nitens. The sequence continues at coordinate 626,139,761 of NC_064614.1, read as the reverse complement.
TGGACACAGATTTGAATCGTCGTCCTCCTGGACACGAGTCCAAGGTGCTAGCCGCTGTGCCGTCTCGCTCGATAACATCGGAAAGCTTTCTATGTAGTAGCTAGAACTGTCAGAAGCTAATCAACAGTTGACAGGGCCAGCATCACTACTTCTGTGTATTTGTCCAGATCCCCAATATCCACACTTCAGTACACAAGTATTAAACTAAACGCAAAAACTGTAACAAGTGTTATTGTGGGAAGTATGGAATAGCATTTCGCCTCATTTTTAATGAACAGTGATTTGAATTCTAGCTTAATGGACACAAGAAATTCTGTGCACTTAAGTAATATGACACAGTGCACAGAAAACCAAGTCCTCAACAGTTCCCATTGCCCATTAGAGAATTTGTAACTCTGTAACGATGTCAAGTTAAGAGTATAAAAGAATAACGCAAAAATTATGGTTATTTACTTACTTTTCACATTGTCTACAGCAGCATATATGGGATCATAAGGCTGTAGATTCGTGTAGATATTTGAAACACTCAAACGACTTTTAACAAATTGCAAATTAATTTCAACCAGTTTTCACTAGCGTGTATAAAGTCTTCAGACTCTGTTGGTTTGGAGCTATCACTGCAGTTCGCCTACAGACTTATCCAGCCAAATCGTATGAAGCATGTCCAATAGCACAAGTAATTATAGCAACAATTTCCGTAGTTTACATGCATGTAGTTCAGTAGTTCCCGCCGGCCGGGGTGGTCGAGCTGTTCTAGGCGCTACAGTCAGGAACCGCGCGACCGCTACGGTCGCAGGTTCGAATCCTACCTCGGGCTTGGATGTGTGTGATGTCCTTAGGTTAGTTAGGTTTAAGTAGTTCTAAGTTCTAGGGGACTGATGACCTCAGAAGTTAAGTCCCATAGTGCTCAGAGCCATTTGAACCATTTTTCAGTAGTTCCCGATGTAATTCCTGCTCGTTATCTTCGTGACTCCTACAGGGCATTAATTGCACTGAAACACGGTTATGGATGCACCTAGCAAAGAACCTTACCTGCGGCATCCTTATGGTGGACATGAGGATGCGTACTCGTTTTTCTATCAAATAACGGGCTACTGGGATCTACGGAAGACATCCCACATCATCGCATGAAGATAATGAGCAGAAATTACTTCAAACTATTGCAGAATGACATCGGCAGTTTGCGACACAATGCCCAAGTGTCTTAACACTAGTGTTAACTTGGTTCATACAGCGGACCATTTGAAAGTATCTTAGTTAAAATTATCTGTAAAAGTGAAGGTGTCTAACCAAAATTGTTTCCTTTTTTTGTGAAAGTGTCAATGGTAAGATTGTTCCAAATTAATTATTTAACAAACCTTCATCTGACTGCGTCTGTGAACTTGTTCCTTACACTCCACCATTTTGACAGATGTGCAACATGTATTTGACTCATCAATCAAGGAGAATAGTGCCGTTTGTGCAATGGCATTAAGATTGTACTGAAAAATTAACTTTTGGCCCGGATGTTTACTTAATGAAATTATGTCTTGACTTGAATAACGCCAGTTGTGCAATGGCATAAAATTAGTTATTTGAAATAACTTTGCTCTGATAACGTTCGTCATACGAAAATCGATTTCAAACCATGAATTGCACATATATATTGTATAGAGGCCTCATTTTCTTTACGTTCTTTCATTGGTGGGTAACTTTACTTTACTACACATTTTCATATTCAGTACAAGCAAAGGATGTGGATTATGATTCAGGCTGTTAGATTTAAACAAAATGTTGATCTCAATATACATATTGTTAAAATTTTGAATCATACACAAAACCTACCATTTCCAACATTTTTGTAGCACGAATCACTCTTACAACAAATTTTACGAAACGCTTACTGTGTCAAACTTTGGACATACAAATCCTAACTCTGAACATTATCTAACAAAAACCATTTTGAAATCATTATATATCTTCTCCCATTTATGTGCTAAAGTTATCTTAGGGCAACTGCACAGCGAGCGCGACTCCCACCTTAAAGCTGGCCGCACACATCTACTTCCTGCGGGCACCTAGCTGCGACTCCCGAGTTTTTTGCTGCGCGCGCCCGGCTCTCTTAACCATCAAAGATCCTCCTACTCAAAGATATTACACTCCTTCCACCTTGCGGTTGGCAACTACCGACTTTATTTTCTGGATCTACCCTGATCAGACGTTAGCACATAACTTTCACATTTATGTGATTGAAGATGTTTGTTTATGTCGCCTAGTGTAGAGCAAAGAAGTCGGGTGTTTCATCACATTGAGACGTTTCAAATTCTTTTTTTTTTTTTTTTTTTAGACTTGTTACGTGCCAGAGTTAACAATAGAGAACTTGGAATGGGTGAACCATGGCCGAACACAGCTTCGAGAGAGAAGCGGTTGACCTGGAGGGACGACAGGTCTTGAGCACCAAGTAATCGTCAGAGAGCCACTCAGAGCCCAGGAGTCATCATTATCATCGATCCGACCTGCAACTGGTGCTTCAGTGGCCAAAAGGACCATTAATAGGCGACCCAAAGCTCCCGGCGCCCCTTGCGCCGACTGCCATTGACCTCTGTACACCAACAAACCAGTCTGCAGTGGCGTTGGCCACATTCAGCCTGGAATCTCATTGACTGTAGTAGCACTGTCTTCAGTGATGAGTCCCGCTTCGAATTGAGCCCAGCTGACCAGCGAAGACTCCTCAGACAGCGTTGGGATACCAAGCTGACTGTCGGCCGCCATACAGCCGGACAATCAGACGTCATGGTCGGGGGTTCATAGCGGGACCCCTTTTTATTGTGGTCCATGGCGCCTTTACAGCACAGCGATATGTCGACGATATTCTACACCCTGTTTTGTAGCCTTTCGTGACCAGCCATCCAGGGCTTACATTTCTGCAAGACGTTCACCTGGGCATGGCTTCAGTTTCTACTGTTTATCTTCGTGCTTACCAAACACTACCTTGGCCAGCGAGGTCATCGGATCTCTCCCAAAGTGAGAACGTTTGGAGCATTATCGGCAGGGCCCTTCAAGCAGCTCAGGATTTTGGCCAATTGGAGAGAATATGGCACGATATCCCTCAGGAGGACATTCAACAACTCTATCAATCAATGTCAAGCCGAATAACTGCATGCATAAGTGCCAGAGTTGGACCAACGCGTTAATGACTTGCTCAGTTTGTGAAGCTTTTTCTCTTGAATAAATCATCAAATTCTTCCTGAAATTGTAATCATCTGTTTGCGTGTACATGTACATCACATCTACCGATTTCCGATCCATTCGGATAATTCCTTCGTGGTGCTTTGCTTTTTTTTGTCTCAGAGCATGCATAATGAAATATTGGTAATATTTTTAGTTTTCGTTTATTAGTACGCCGGCGTTCACGGTGTTGTTGTAAAACAGAAAGAAGTTTTTTTGATCAGGGTACCTGCATCATTTTCGCATTTTCATGTAAGAAAATTTAAATCTAACTTAAATAAAAGTATGGCATATGCACAAGTACTGACACCGTAATGTTGTAATCGATTAATCCAAATACTTCAACAAATGTGTGGTTTTCTTTCTCATATTACTAATATATTCGAATGACAGTTTTAGACCTTAGTAAGTGTGCCTTCGGGGAAACATACAAGGAAGTACACGGCATGTAATCCATATCAATGAATTATGCCATATAAAATTAGTCAACCTAAGAGCTACACGCTTTGGACTTCTTTTTTTCACAGCGTCGCTGGTCAACATGTGCTACGGTACCTTCATGGGTTGGCCTGGGACGACTCTGCCAATCCTTGAGGCAGAAGATTCGCCGCTTCCACTTACCGCCGACGAGGGCTCTTGGCTAGCGTCCATCAACTCACTCACCATGCTGGTGGCCATATTCGCCACTGGCTACGCCGTTGACGTTGTGGGACGTAAGAAAGTGTTGCTGTTCGGAGCCGGACCTCTGTTCATCTGGTGGGTGATGGTGGCGTTCGCCAATTCTTACGGAATGCTGCTCGCAGCTCGAGCGATTGGTAGCTTTGGTGGCGGCCCCATCATCATGGCCTTGCCAGTGTTTCTGTGTGAAATAGCTGACACCGACGTAAGGGGGACGCTAATTGTGATCCACTACTTCCTCATGCAGTGTGGCTACCTGCTCGTGTACAGCATTGGGCCTTACCTGTCCGTCACCACTGTTGCTCTCATCTGCGCCTCAATTCCGATCATTTTCGTCTTGACATTCATCTGGATGCCGGAGTCACCATACTTCTTTCTCAAGCAACACAAAGAAGCGGAAGCTGTGAAGTGTCTCGAAAGATTGAAAGGTCAGCTGACGAGGGACGAACTCAAGTCTGAGCTGGAGTCGATGTATCAAGCTATAAGGGAGAAACAACAAAGTAAAGGAAAGTTGAAAGATGTCATCTTGGTGCCTGTGCACCGCAGGACGTTGCTCTTAGCGGTAGGGTTCATTCTGTTCCAGATGTCGTCTGGATCGATAGCTCTCGCCACGTACACAACGTACATATTTGAGAAGAGCGGAAGCGAACTCGACTCGAACATCTCTTCCATTATCCTGACGGCCGTCACGCTTGGGGCAAGCGTCATGTCGTCGCTGGTCGTCGAGAGGTTCGATCGGCGGCCCCTCTGCATGGCGTCTTTCTCAGTGTGCGCCATCTGTCTGGCTGCAGAGGGAGCTTACTTCTACGTCGACGACATCTACGGAGACGTGCCTACTGCATTCGACTGGGTGCCGCTCGCCGGCATGATTGGATTCAGTGTAAGAAAATAATGAAAAGGGAAACGTTTCGTTCAAGGTGTAGGCAGGAATTTTTAATTACTGTCTCGAAAAACCAAGCTGCGTTCACAAAACTTGGTTCTTCTCAACATGTTCACCCTTCAGTGCCCAGAGAGGGAGACATTGTAGAAGTCTGCATTTTGGCTATTCAGAAACGTTCCGCTTCGCAAATCCCCTAGTTATTTTCTGCTACTATACCTAAACTGACTGCCACAGTCCTTGTATCCCAGGCGGCGCGAATGAAAGAAGGTTGCTCCAGTCAGCGGGCGAGATAAATACTGCCAGGCCAACGGGATATCATATTAATATTCTATTCAGTAGCAGACCTTGAGAAGGCGTGGACTACGACCCTACTTGCACTGATTTGAGTCGACACTGGGGAAATGTGTAGTAATCGCAACCTAAATAGAGGATTTATAAAGTAACACAAAGAGATATATTCTTAAATTAGTAGAGAACTAGGTACTCTTAACCAACGGCAGCCTCCACTGACATTTTTTTAAACAGAAGTGGAGCATCCCCACGCGCACACCAGTATGATGGCCAACACAAAATGTCTACTGCCATCTCTGCATAAGGGTTAGTTTTCACTAAAGTGAGGTCTCGCAGGATGTGGGTACTGCGATGTTTGCATACGTCTGCTTAAGGTTAACCATTAATACGCGCTCATCTGGAGTTAGATTGAGTCGAAAGTTGAACGAAGGGTAGCGGTTAGAAGAGCAGAGGGGAAAAAAGTGCCAAGGCAAGAGCCTAGGGGAAAAAAATCTCTGCGATAGTTAGGTCGGGTTGTAAGAGCAGCAGCGGTTTTCTTGCTGCCTGCGACAGGTCGTGCAAGGGCAGGCTTCGTTAGTAGTGGGTATCATGCAGGTCGATACCCTTGTCGTTGTGCGGTGGTGTTACTCGGCGGCTGCCACTGGGTGCCAGTGTTCGCTTCTCGGTCAGCGTCAGCATATCTGTAACAGTTAGATTCTTAATCGTTTTGTGTCCGATAGGTCATATACCAGATTCACAGTGTAGAGTAATGTTGACGGTTCGTTTGTGCGTCAGTGTGCGAGATTGTCGTTTACCTGGTGTAGCCTGTTGGTTCCGTCAAAGTTGCTCATATGCAGGGGTTGGTTCAAATGGATCTGAGAACTATGGCATTTAACATCTGAGGTCATCAGTCCCCTAGAACGTAGAACTACTTAAACCTAATTAACCTAAGGACATCACACACATCCATGTCCGAGGCAGGATTCGAACCTGTGACCGTAGCGGCATATGCAGGGGCTTGCCGATGTTGTGGGTGTATGTTAGCTTGCCATAGGTGGTTATGCCCTAGCTAGTAGTCTTGGCCGCTTATGCTTCCACCTATGGTTGTGATCATGGTTTCCCAGAGTAAGGATGAAAGGATTGTTCGAGTGTCTCGAGTTCCTGTGTAGTCGTGTGGCGTGTTTTTTTAATACTTCCTCGAGGGTTTTCTAGGCGGTACACATTGCGAAGGTCCACAGTGTGTGTGTAGCGATGAGCGTTGCTAATGGTACGTAGCACTTTGTTCTGTATGATCTGCAGGTGGCGCAGGCCTGTCGGGCTCGGGATTAGCCGAGCGGTCTAAGGCGCTGCAGTCATGGACTGTGTGGCTGGTCCCAGCGGACGTTCGTGTCCTCCCTCGAGCATGGGTGTGTGTGTTTGTCCTTAGGATAATTTAGGTTAAGTAGTTTGTAAGCTTACGGACTGATGACCTTAGCAGTTAAGTCCCATAAGATTTCACACACACCTCTCAGGCCTGTCGGAGCTGCGTATCCCCAGACGGGAGCTGCGTACATTATCAGAGGTATAATCAGTGTCATGTATATAGACTTCGACACCCTCCTGTTCAGTGTGCTTTCCCTGTTGAACATTGTGCAGAGTTGTTTGACCCTCGCGCACGTTCAAAAAAAATTGCTCTGAGCACTATGGGACTCAACTGCTGTGGTCATAAGTCCCCTAGAACTTAGAACTACTTAAACCTAACTAACCTAAGGACAGCACACAACACCCAGCCATCACGAGGCAGAGAAAATCCCTGACCCCGCCGGGAATCGAACCCGGGAACCCGGGCGTGGGAAGCGAGAATCGCGCACGTTCTGTTGGCAACGTATTTAATGTGGTACCCCATGTAAGTTTCCCGTCCAGCCAGACACCGAGGTATCTGACTTTGCTCAGAAACGTATCGGGCGTGCATGTAGTGTTACCCGTCAACAGTGTTGATGTTTGCGCAGTAGCTTCGGCCTGCGAGTGAACAGAACTGCTTCGCACGTGTCGTTCCAACCAACGCTCGGCAGTTCTGAATGCCGTCTGTATTCGTAAATTTATGTTCGACGGTTTCGAACCTTGCGCAAGGATGGCTGTGTCATCCGCGTAGATGGCTAAAGTCGTGTTTTGTGTTGCTGGAAAGTCATCAATGTGCAGGCTGAACAAGATGGGCCCCAGGATGCTTCCCCGGCGTCACTTCTGCAGTGCAGCGAGCTACGTTAATTTAAGCATTAACTGTATTTTTCTTACTTGTCACTTCTTCTTCCGTGTGTTTTTGCTTTTAGGAAGATTTAATTGTCGAGTCCTAGCAATAGTGTTCCATAGATTTTGTGTTTGTTTTGAATACAGTCAGAGAGAGTCCCTTTAGTCAACCATAGTGCCAGTAGTGCTAGTGTTTGTTTTCATTACAGTCCAGAGACAGGTAGTGCTATTTTCATTGTTTTATACAAGAAGTGTCTAGCAACCACAGTTTAGTCAACTATCAGCCGCCTTTAGTGAATTAGCAGTCTAGTTAAAAGTTGATTAACTCTCTACAGTAAATTGATTTCTTAGGATGGATAGGATGTGTGACTGCTGTGTACGGACGCAGGAGGAGCTGGCCACTGTTTGCGAACAGCTGAACGTGTTGATGGCCGCGGTAAGCCGTCTTCAGGCTGCTGCCTCGGTGTGTAGCGGCAGTGGGGAGTCTGGTGCGTCGCATGGTACACCCCAGGTGTTACATGCTTCACCCACTGTCCCTGCTGTCGAGACATCTTCACGGGTACCGGGCGCGGTTGGGCCACCCTCTCCCCAAGGGGAGTGGTGGGTTCAGCGGCGTTCCCGGCGCACGAGGTGGAGGGCCAATGTGGAAACTGGAGATGTGGCATCGCCCGCTCTGCCTGTGAGTGGACATGTGGCCGCTCCTTCAGAAAGGTCCGAGCAGGCACACGGGTGGAGGGGTTTATTAGTTATCGGGAGCTCCAACGTTAGGCAGGCGATGGAGCCCCTTAGGGAAATAGCGGAAAGGTCGGGGAAGAAGGCCAGTGTTCATTCTGTCTGCTTGCCGGGGGGTCTCATCCGAGATGTGGAGGAGGCCCTGCCGGCGGCGATAGAGAGCACTGGGTGCACCCGACTGCATATTTTTGCTCATGTTGGCAACAATTACTCCTGCCGTCTGGGTTCTGAGGTCATCCTCAGTTCGTACAGGCGGTTGGCGGAGTTGGTGAAGTCGGAAAGCCTCGCTCGCGGGGTGGAATCTGAGCTAACTATTTGTAGTATCGTTCCCAGAACCGATCGCGGTCCTCTGGTTTGGAGCCGAGTAGAAGGCTTAAACCAGAGGCTCAGACGATTCTGCGGAGATCTGGGATGCAAATTTCTCGACCTCCGCTATCGGGTGGAGAAATGTAGGGTCCCCCTGAATAGGTCAGGCGTGCACTACTTGCAGGAAGCAGCTACAAGGGTAGCGGAGTACGTGTGGAGTGCACATGTTGGTTTTTTAGGTTAGAGAATTCCCTCCCTAGGCCCGACAAGACGGCTCCTGAGACGCGGAAAGGTAGGAGTAGGCAAAATGCAACAGGGAGTAACAATATTAATGTGCTAATAGTAAACTGAAGGAGCGTCTATAGAAAGGTCCCAGAACTGCTCTCATTAATGAACGGTCACAATGCCCACATAGTACTAGGGACAGAAAGTTGGCTGAAACTGGACGTAAACAGCAATGAAATCCTAAACACGGATTGGAATGTATACCGCAGAGACAGGCTGGACAGTGAAGGGGGAGGGGTGTTATAGCGATAAGAAGTGCAATAGTAACGAAGGAAATTGACGGAGATCCGAAATGTGAAATAATTTGGGTGAAGGTCACGGTTAAAGCAGCCTCAGACGTGGTAACTGGATGTATCTATAGGTCCACTGGCTCAGCACCTGTTGTGGCTGAGCACCTGAAGGATAATTTGGAAAATATTTCGAGTAGATTTCCCCACCATGTTATAGTTCTGGGTGGAGATTTTAATTTGCCGGATATAGACTGGGAGACTCAAACGTTCATAACGGGTGGCAGGGACAAAGAATCCAGTGAAACTTTTTTAAGTGCTTTATCTGAAAACTACCTTGAGCAGTTGAACAGAGAACCGACTCGTGGTGATAACAAATCAGACCTTCTGGTGACAAACAGACCCGAACTATTTGAAACAGTTAACGCAGAACAGGGAATCAGCGATCATAAAGCGGTTACTGCATCGATGATTTCAACCGTAAATAGAAATATTAAAAAAGGTAGGAAGATTTTTCTGTTTAGCAAAAGTGACAAAAAGGAGATTTCAGAGTACCTGACGGCTCAACACAAAAGTTTTGCCTCAAGTACAGATAGTGTTGAGGATCAGTGGACAAAGTTCAAAACCATCGTAAAATATGCGTTAGATGAGTATGTGCCAAGCAAGATCGTAAGAGATGGAAAAGAGCCACCGTGGTACAACAATCGAGTTAGAAAACTGCTACGGAAGCAAAGGGAACTTCACAGCAAACATAAACATAGCCAAAGCCTTGCAGACAAACAAAAATTACGCGAAGCTAAATGTAGTGTGAGGAGGGCTATGCGAGAGGCGTTCAATGAATTCGAAAGTAAAGTTCTATGTACTGACTTGGAAGAAAATCCTAAGAAACTTTGGTCTTATGTCAAAGCGGTAGATGGATCAAAGCAAAATGTCCAGACACTCTGTGACCAAAATGGTACTGAAACAGAGGATGACAGACTAAAGGCCGAAATACTAAATGTATTTTTCCAAAGCTGTTTCACAGAGGAAGACTGCACTGTAGTTCCTTCTCTAGATTGTCGCACATATGATAAAATGGTAGATATCGAAATAGACGACAGAGGGATAGAGAAACAATTAAAATCGCTCAAAAGAGGAAAGGCCGCTGGACCTGATGGGATACCAGTTCGATTTTACACAGAGTACGCGAAGGAACTTGCCCCCCTTCTTGCAGCGGTGTACCGTAGGTCTCTAGAAGAGCGTAGCATCCAAAGGATTGGAAAAGGGCACAAGTCATCCCCGTTTTCAAGAAGGGACGTCGAACAGATGTGCAGAACCATAGACCTATATCTCTAACGTCGATCAGTTGTAGAATTTTGGAACACGTATTATGTTCGAGTATAATGACTTTTCTGGAGACTAGAAATCTACTCTGTAGGAATCCGCATGGGTTTCGAAAAAGACGGTCGTGTGAAACCCAGCTCGCGCTATTCGTCCACGAGACTCAGAGGGCCATAGACACGGGTTCAAGGTAGATGCCGTGTTTCTTGACTTCCGCAAGGCGTTCGATACAGTTCCCCACAGTCGTTTAATGAACAAAGTAAGAGCATATGGACTATCAGACCAATTGTGTGATTGGATTGAAGAGTTCCTAGATAACAGAACGCAGCATGTCATTCTCAATGGAGAGAAGTCTTCCGAAGTAAGAGTGATTTCAGGTGTGCCGCAGGGGAGTGTCGTAGGACCGTTGCTATTCACAATATACATAAATGACCTTGTGGGTGATATCGGAAGTTCACTGATGCTTTTTGCGGATGATGCTGTGGTATATCGAGAGGTTGTAACAATGGAAAATTGTACTGAAATGCAGGAGGATCTGCAGTGAATTGAAGCATGGTGCAGGGAATGGAAATTGAATCTCAATGTAGACAAGTGTAATGTGCTGCGAATACATAGAAAGAAAGATCCCTTATTATTTAGCTACAATATAGCAGGTCAGCAACTGGAAGAAGTAAATGCCATAAATTATCTGGGAGTACGCATTAGGAGTGATTTAAAATGGAATGATCTTATAAAGTTGATCGTCGGTAAAGCAGATTCTAGACTGAGATTCATTGGAAGAATCCTAAGGAAATGCAATCCGAAAACAAAGGAAGTAGGTTACAGTACGCTTGTTCGCCCGCTGCTTGAATACTGCTCAGCAGTGTGGGATCCGTACCAGATAAGGTTGATAGAAGAGATAGAGAAGATCCAACGGAGAGCAGCGCGCTTCGTTACAGGATCATTTAGTAATCGCGAAAGCGTTACGGAGATGATAGATAAACTCCAGTGGAAGACTCTGCAGGAGAGACGCTCAGCTCGGTACGGGTTTTTGTTGAAGTTTCGAGAACATACTTTCATCGAAGAGTCAAGCAGAATATTGCTCCCTCCTACGTATATCTCGCGAAGAGACCATGAGGATAAAATCAGAGAGATTAGAGCCCACACAGAGGCATACCGACAATCCTTCTTTCCACGAACAATACGAGACTGGAATAGAAGGGAGAACCGATAGAGGTACTCAAGGTACCCTCCACCACATACCGTCAGGTGGCTTGCGGAGTATGGATGTAGATGTAGATGTAGAGGTACGCCAGTTTGGATACCGTGCTGTGTCGATTGTTTTCGCTCCACGTCAGTGCTAAAACATATGTTTGTGAGATATGTTTTGGCTTCTCTAGCAGATTACAACGTTGCAGTAGAGCGAGAATTTCAGTGTGGATAATGGCTGCAGACACATACCTGCAAACAAGCATAAACTATGGTGTCAATTTATTTTTTCTTGATAATTAAAACTTCATGACTACCCATCGTATTTTTAGTGTTAATCTGTTGTTATGTAGTTTGTTGGGTTAGTTAGTAAGTTAGTAAGTATATTGTAAATTTATAACTGTTATATTGCAGTTTTGAATATTCATTGCAGATGGCTTCTGTTATGTTACGAACGTTTTGTTGAAATTATGGTTTGACCTTCACCTCACGTTTACGTGTACAAGAACTGAGTATGAATATATCGCGATCTGATTGTAGGAACTATTGCCCTGCTCACATGAAATCTTAAGAGGAATTACTTGAGGCTTAAATCATTTCAGCTGCCTTTCTCTCTTATGGGAACCCTAACATTGTATACTGGTAAGAGAACAAAAATAGTACTACGGCACTTCGTAGCACAATTCAACAATGATGTAGAGCGGTGGATTACCGCACTTTGCAGTAAGAGTCGTTCAGTAGACCAGACTCGAATAAATCTCACTAACAATTTGTTAACACAGACGCAACACGTCTTGAGTATTTTCTCAACTATGGGAATCGGTTTGCACCATGACTGTCTTGTTTAACTGTCTTACTGACTTTGTTAGGTCTCCTCTTTAACAAGTTCCTAGCTTCTTTAGGGACTTATTCCCTCTCACCACATCTTTTCTATTCCCCTGTCACTCTTCTCTTTGTTTGTATCCTGTCTTTGTACTCCTTGAATCATTTACTGAATCAGTAAGAAATAAAGACCCATGTAGATATGATTAAATATTGAGCAAATTTACGAATGTCAGTTTACCATTCTGCACTTACTCTCTTTTACAATGCGTCTTTCAGGTGCAATAATTTTTCGGGTGGATTAAAATACTCATTAGTAAAAAGAGAGAAAGAGAAAGACAGTATAGACAATTCTTGATCAGAATCCTTGCACTCAGTGTTTTCGAAGATTTTTGAGAAGGCTGTGTTCAAGAGAGTCGTAACACATCGCAGAACCCATTCTTTGTTGTCAGGCTTGCAATTTTGTTTCACTGAATGGAGCACCGACAGAAGGTCCAAACTCATTGTGTAGTGTATGAGGCACTTTCAAGGCTACATGGACAATAGCTGTCTTCGTAGTATTAACACAAACATTCGATTGTGTGAACCGTAAATACTTCTACATTTACCTGAAACATTACAGAACTACAGAAGTAACTCAGTAATGGTTAGTTTCATATCTGGAAAATAGTAAACAGAGGTTGCCTCCGTTCAGTGTCAATAAACAGGGAACAGATTTGAATCTGAGTTGGGTGCCATAAAGCGTGGCGAGTGTGCTTGGGGGGAGAGGGAGGTGGGAACTGGATGAGACAGATTCTGTTCTGAGTCCATTGCTCTTATTAATACACATCAATGATCTGCCAATAAACACAACAAAAAATGTCTATCATTTCTAGTCCCAAATGACATAAATGTTTTTGCGAAAGACTTGTTATGCAAACGATTTAATAAATACGACAGGGGAGAAAATCAGTTTGTGGCTTACAGAAAACAGATTTATGTTTATGTACAGCTATTGACTATTATCGACTCGAGACGATCAAACAACCAGTGACGTCAAACACTTTAAAATCTTAGCACTGAAGACTAAAGTAACGCTCTTTTGAAGTATCATATTCAGGATCTTGAGCAGAAATTAAATGTTAACTTCATTATAAGAATAATTTCGCCATTGAAACGTGAATGTGTGTTTAATTTGAAAACTTTCACTCTATTATATTCTGTGCTATATTTTGGAGTAACTCTGCGCGTTCGCAATTAACATTTTTAACAAAAAAGGGCGGTCAGAACGATGTACATTGTTAGTGCGCGTAAGTTGTTGTTCAAGCGTCTCAGAATTCTAGGTCTGCCATCCCTGTGCAAATGCTCACACATAAGAGTTGTTAATGGTATGGACTTGTTCAAGAGAGACTGCTACATTCAATCGATGAACGCTAGATGGACAAACGATTTGCCCGTGCATAGCACTTTCTTAAGCACGGCACGTACAAGTGTGCCCCTTTCTGCAGGTTTCATTTCTAACAGGCTTTCTGCAGAACTGAAAAGGTTGAGGGATAAATTGCTAAATTTTGAAATACAAGTTCTCCTTGTGGCTCACTCCATATATACTGTAAAGGAATACTTTATAGTAGCCTGGAGCCTGACACATTAATATATTACACTGACGTGTGGACAAGCATCTAGATTGACGGAAAAATTGGAACATTGGAAAATAATTAATGTAGGGTAATGAAATTTCGGAGATACACTTATCTAGGTAACATACAGAAGTGATTAACATTGCGGGATCACAGGTTAATATAAGCGTCAGATAAGCCATTGCAAATAGGAAATGCTGGCACAATAATAACCATGAAATTACAATGAAATGAACACCCTTAGCTGCTTACAGGCGTTGACATACGTCAACGGGGACAGATGAAAACGTGCGCCCCGACCGGGACCCGAACCCGGGATCTCCTGCTTACATGGCAGATGCTCTATCCATCTGAGCCACCGAGGACACACAGGATAGTGCGACTGTAGGGATTTATCTCTGGCACGCCTCCCGCAAAACCCACATTCTCAAGGTATCGTCCCGCACTACATTCGTAGTGCTTCAGCCCATTATACTCATTACTCGCGGCGCGTTGCCGATTCCCGCAAGAGTTCGTGCACTGTTTGTGCATTCGCACAGAAGAAGAAGATGGTCAAGTGGCCGGTGGGCCTTAAGTAGTTATATATATATATATATATATATATACGATAGTTGGTAGGCGTATTTCAATATCTGAAAGATGATGTCTATTCAAATTTAGCGCCAGTCGCATAAGAATGGCGCTAGTAACGCCACTATGAGGATGCATATATATATATATATATATATATATATATATATATATATATATATATATATATATATATGTGTGTGTGTGTGTGTGTGTGTGTGTGTGTGTGTGTGTGTGTGTGTGTCCTCTGTGTCCTCGGTGGCTCAGATGGATAGAGCGTCTGCCATGTAAGCAGGAGATCCCGGGTTCGGGTCCCGGTCGGGACGCACGTTTTCATCTGTCCCCGTTGACGTATGTTGACGCCTGTAAACAGCTAAGGGTGTTCATTTCATTGTAATTTCATTCTAACGAGCTGTATGGTCACCGATGGTATCTGTTCTTTCGGACATGTCTGAAAGAACAGATACCATCTTAGTATACAATAATAACCGTTGTAATCACAAGAATGTTGAACGCAAGACTGCAAACGTGCAATTATTGTACAGTTGCTGGATGTCAGTTTGTGGGATGAAGTTCCATGCCTGTTGCACTTGGTCGGTCAATACAGGTATGGTTAATGCTGTTTGTCGATGACGCTGGAGTTGTCGTCCTATGATGTCCCATATGTGCTCGATTGGAGACAGATCTGGTGATCGAGCAGACCAAGGCAACATGTTACAATACTGGTATGCGGCGAGTGTTATCTCGTTGGAAAACACCCCTTGGAACGCTCTTCATGAATGAAAGCAAAACAGGTCGAATCATCACATTGGCATTGAAATTTGCAGTCAGGAGAGTGCTCCTGCTATCATACTAAATCGTAGCCCAGATCGTAACTCGAGGTACAGGTGGAGTGTGTCTAGGACGCCGACAGATTCGTTTCAGGCCTCAACTGGCCTCCCTCTAACCAACACACAGCCATCAGTGCAACTGAGGCAAAACCAGTTTGCATCAGAAAAAAATGGTTCAGATGGCTCTGAGCACTATGGGACTTAACATCTGAGGTCATCAGCCCTCTAGAACTTAAAACTACTTAAACCTTACTAACCTAAGGACGTCACACACATCCATGCTCGAGGCAGGATTCGAACCTGTGATCGTAGCTGTCGCGCGGTTGCAGACTGAAGTGCCTAGAACCTCTCGGCCACAGCGGCCGGAGCGGCCAGCTTTCAGCAGAAAATGCAACAGACCTCCACCCCGCTCTCCACTGAGCTCTTCCTTGACACCAGCTCTCGCGTATCGCATTACGATGCAGCAGAGCGACGCGCCGAAAACGATGGTCTTCCCCTTGGTAGCGTCACGTGGCCGTTCAGAGCCCGGTCTTGTTGCGACCGTACATTCTCGTGACTACCGCTGCCAGCGATCATGTACAGTGGTTACATTCCTGCCAAGTAGCAAAAGGAACATCCAGCTCCTCGTAGTCCTATTACACGACCCCATTCAATCTCAGTGAGGTGCTGATAATGTCACCTTTCTGGCCTTAAAAGCATTTCTAGCTAATACCAACATACGAATTCCAATCTCAAAGGGAACTACCGCTCACGATCGTTACAGCGTGCATTTAAAGCAAACCTCATTTGCATTCTCATAGTGGCGTTACTAGCGCCATTCTTATGCGACTGGCGCTAAATTTGAATAGACATCATCTTTCAGATATTGAAATACGCCTACCAACTATCGTTTACGTCGCGCAACTCCTCAACGGCGTGATTTATTTTCCGTCGGTGTATTTATTTTATGCACTACTGTAACTCTTGGTGTGTGTTAAATTTTTATATTCCTATTGTTTTTAAATTTTTTATTAACTTTCTGTGGCTTATGTTGTGCTCATGCTATGACTGTTTCCTTACAATATCTATATTGTCATTTGTCACTTTTCTGTTCCTTCCTATCACTCATTTCTCGAATCATTTTGCGCGTGTCCCATTCATTCATAGCATTTTTACTTACTATTCTTGCAATATCTTTTAGCAGCACCTGTTTCATTTTTATCTATTCCTTGTTCTCATCGTGTCTACCTCCGTAGCTGAGTGGTCTGCGCAGCTGACGGTCACGCTGACGACCCAGTTTAGATTCGATATACTGCGAGGAATTTTTCGTTCGTGGAAGGACTGGATCAGGATGCAAACAGCCTTGCGACGCCAATTGAGAAGCACTTGATCGAGTACTTGCGGTACCGTGTATGCTAACCAGACAATGCTCGGGATAGCGATGTGCTGACCCCACGCCCCTTCATATCGCATCTCGATGACTTCGTTGTCTGAAGATGATCCTGCAATCGGGGGGTCCCATCTGGTCCGTCTGTGGCCTCTACGGCGGTGCTTGTGCTTTTATTCTCATCCTGACATTATTCTGTTTGATTACTATCTTTACTCAGCTTAGAGATGAAATGTTTTTTGGTCTGTAATTTCGAACTGCTCCACTTCTAAATTGTTTTTGTTTTGTGAGTTGTTCTTGTTGTGGTCTTCAGTCCTGAGACTGGTTTGCTGCAGCTCTCCATGCTACTCTATCCTGTGCAAGCTTCTTCATCTCCCAGTACCTACTGCAACCTACATCCTTCTGAATCTGCTTAGTGTATTCATCTCCTGGTCTCCCTCTACGATTTTTACCCACCACGCTGCCCTCCAATACTAAATTGGTGATCCCTTGATGCCTCAGAACATGTCCTACCAACCGATCCCGTCTTCTGGTCAAGTTGTGCCACAAACTTCTCCCCAATCCTATTCAATACTTCCTCATTAGTTATGTGATCTACCCATCTAATATTCAGCATTCTTCTGTAGCACCACATTTCGAAAGCTTCTATTCTCTTCTTGCCCAAACAATTTATCGTCAGTGTTTCACGTCCATACATGGCTACACTCCATACAAATACTTTCAGAAACGGCTTCCTGACACTTAAATCTATATTCGATGTTAACAAATTTCTCTTCTTCAGAAACGCTTCCCTACCACTGACAGCCTACATTTTATATCCTCTCTACTTCGACCATCATAAGTTATTTTGCTCCCCAAATAGCAAAACTCCTTTACTACTTTAACTGTCTCATTTCCTAATCTAATTCCCTCAGCTTCACTTGACTTAATTCGACTATATTCCATTATCCTCGTTTTGCCTTTGTTGATGTTCATCTTATATCATCCCTTCAATACACTGTCCATTCCGTTCAACTGCTCTTCCAAGTCCTTTGCTGTCTCTGACAGAATTTCAATGTAATCGGTGAACCTCAAAGTTTTTATTTCTTCTCCATGGATTTTAATACCTACTCCGAATTGTTATTTTGTTTCCTTTACTGCTTGCTCAATATACAGATTGAATAACATCGGGGAGAGGCTACAACCCTGTCTCAATCCCTTCCCAACCACTGCTTCCCTTTCATGTCTCTCGACTCTTATAATTGCCATCTGGTTTCTGTACAAATTGTAAATAACTGTTCGCTCCCTGTATTTTACCCCTGCCACGTTTAGAATTTGAAAGAGAGTATTCCAGTCAACCTTGTCAAAAGCTTTCTCTAAGTCTACAAATGCTAGAAACGTAGGTTTGCCTTTTCTTAATCTATTTTCTAAGATAAGTCGTAGGGTCAGTATTGCCTCCCGTGTTCCAATATTTCTACGTAATCCAAACTGATCTTTCCCGAGGTCGGCTTCTACCAGTTTTTCCATTCGTCTGTAAAGAATTCGCGTTAGTATTTTGCAGCCGTGACTTATTAAACTGATAGTTCGGTAATTTTCACATCTGTCAACAACTGCTTTCTTTGGGATTGGAATTATTATATTCTTCTTGAAGTCTGAGGGTATTTCGCCTGTCTCATACATCTTGCTCACCAGATGGTAGAGTTTTGTCAGGACTGGCTCTCCCAGGGCGGTCAGTAGTTCTAATGGAATGTTGTCTACTCCCGGGGCCTTGTTTCGACTCAGGTCTTTCAGAGCTCTGTCAAAATATTCACGCAGTACGATATCTCTCATTTCATCTACATCCTCTTCCATTTCCATAATGTTGTCCTCAAGTACATCGCCCTTGTATAGCCCCTCTATATACTCCTTCCACCTTTCTGCTTTCCCTTCTTTGCTTAGAACTGAGTTTCCACCTGAGCTCTTGATATTCATACAAGTGGTTCTCTTTTCCCCCAAGGTCTCTTTAATTTTCCTGTAGGCAGTATCTATCTTACCCCTAGTGAGATAAGCCTCTACATCCTCACATTTGTCCTCTAGCCATCCCTGCTTAGCCATTTTGCACTTACTGTCGATCTCATTTTTGAGACGTTTGTATTCCTTTTTGCCTGCTTCATTTACTGCATTTGTGAGTAACGTGCATTAACCTTGATATTATAGAGTGGCTTTGGCTATTGTTAGGGGTATGGAATAAATCAATGGGGAGTTGTGACAAGCGTTAAACTTGTTGCAGATTTCGGCCTCTGTTGGTCTCGCACCAGTGCTGTCCTTGGTCATGGGTGAGCTGTTCCACGTGTCGGTGAAGGGGGTCGCCTCAGCTGTTGGCACCACCGTGATAGCACTGTATGGCTTCTTCCTCAAGAAGATGTTCCAAGTGGTCTCTGACGGCCTGGGCGCCTACTACTCCTTCTGGGGCTTCACCGTGATGTGTGTGGGTGCCGTCGTTTATGTCTACGCGCTCATGCCCGAGACAAGGAACAAAACTTTTGCGCAGATCAACGAAGAAATGGTCAGTCACGTAGGCGGAGCAGCAAGCAGTACTCCCGAGGAACTCTCGAAAGAACGTCCAATCTGAAATTAAAGACGTATTGGCTTATTTCTTGTATTAAGATCTGTACTGGTGGATTCATATGTGAGATAACCGTTGAGATATAGCGAATGTTAGAAGAAAGCATCTGATCGTGACATTCATTATTAGGAGAAATTATCATCCTAAACTGAAGTGGATAAGGTGAGCCATTTGAGGAACTGGCGAAGGTGGAATATCTGACACAAATGTGAAATATCTCTGGGTACAACAATCTTAGAAGTCGACCCTAAGTACGGACTTAGAAATAATTTATTTTCTGAAGAACTGGAGTACTGTAGCACCTTGACAACGGCCGGTGAAAAACTAATGTCGCTATCTCTGTATTACACTGAATGCTACAGAGTTAAGAAAATGGTGCATTACGTGTCAGAAAAGTTTGTGTTTTTGAATCTTAGTAACATATCAGAGAAACAACTGAAATAAAAATTAAGCAATTTTTGTCTCACAGACCGTAGGCTAGAACAAAGATATATGCAATGAATTAGAATCCTACATACAAAAACGTTCTGTTGGAACAGAGCACAGACTATATGTGTTACACACTGAAAGTAAAGAATCTCTTGAAGGGAGAATTTAAACTTCACGAACTGACAGAAATGTGACGAATGGATAAAGGTAATCACAGCTGGTGGACATCGGCTTGTGACAGTAACTAATAATAAACTATTTTTGAATCATCGATATTGTTGCTTTTAAAGTACAAGTAACTGACAAACTGCAGTTGTTTGCCAGAATTCTAGCGTAACATATAAGTCTTGTGGTTCCACATTTGCATAGTTGCTCCGTGTGGTTGCCGTGTGAGTTTGGTTTGCGTACTCTTTCCCCAAAAATGAAAAAGAAAGTGATCCATAGGCTTGTCGTCTTTCGACCAGGTCAAAACACAAAAGACAGCAATTTTGGAGTGAAGAAGCTATATTCGTTCCATATATCTTGAGAATGAGATTATAAATGTTGTCCCAGAAATTCCAGAGCGTAAGTAACCACAGAGAAAAAAAAAGACGATTTTCTCCGATGCATTATATAAAGAACGTTTTAGGAAATTAGGCTTACAGTTTTTTGACACATTCCCACCATAAAATTCTGAGTAACGCAGCGTTTTGTTCAGTTTGTTTGCCTTGGTGTTGCCAGCAGCAATTTCAAAAGGCTACAGAAAGGGAATACTGTAGGTCTTTCGAATATCGTTTCCCCACAGTCAATACAATACACTGTAGAAACTGTTCTGAATTAGAAAAAAAAATATTTCGAAACCTGTTTATTACTGGTGTTGCCTAGTTATCACAAAACTGTTCAGTGAACAATTTATAAAGAAACAAATGATCTGTAATAGTAATGTAACAAAGTACTGATTATAAACATTGTTTTTAGTTTTCCCATCAGAAGTAAGACGAAATAAAGTCTTGAGCAACTAAAAATTTGTGTGTTTCGGCATAGCTCTGGCACCCCTGAAGTAATTAACTGCGCTGCTTGGTTATTACCCCCATTTCCTTCCCTCCCTCACGACCCTATAAAGGGTTGTTACAAAAAGGTATGGCCAAACTATCAGGAAACATTACTCACACACAAAGAAAGAAAATATGTTATGTGGACATGCATCTGGAAACGCTTACTTTCCATGTTAGAGCTCATTTTATTACTTCTCTTCAAATCACATTAATCGTGGAATGGAAATACACAGCAACAGAACGTACCAGCGTGACTTCAAACACTTTGTTACAGGACATGTTCAAAATGTCCTCCGTTAGCGAGGATACATGCATCCACCCTCCGTCGCATGGAATCCCTGATGCGCTGATGCAGCCATGGAGAATGGCGTATTGTATCACAGCCGTCCACAATACGAGCACGAAGAGTCTCTACATTTGGTACCGGGGTTGCGTAGACAAGAGCTTTCAAATGCCCCCATAAATGAAAGTCAAGAGGGTTGAGGTCAGGAGAGCGTGGAGGCCATGGAATTGGTCCGCCACTACCAATCCATCGGTCACCGAATTTGTTGTTGAGAAGCGTACGAACACTTCGACTGAAATGTGCAGGAGCTCCATCGTGCATGAACCACATGTTGTGTCGTACTTGTAAAGGCACATGTTCTAGCAGCACAGGTAGAGTATCCCGTATGAAATCATGATAACGTGCTCCATTGAGCGTAGGTGGAAGAACATGGGGCCCAATCAAGACATCACCAACAATGCCTGCCCAAACGTTCAAAGAAAATCTGTGTTGATGATGTGATTGCACAATTGCGTGCGGATTCTCGTCAGCCCACACATGTTGATTGTGATAATTTACAATTTGATCACGTTGGAATGAAGCCTCATCCGTAAAGAGAACATTTGCACTGAAATGAGGATTGACACATTGTTGGATGAACCATTCGCAGAAGTGTACCCGTGGAGGCCAATCAGCTGCTGATAGTGCCTGCACACACTGTACATGGTACGGAAACAACTGGTTCTCCCGTAGCACTCTCCATATAGTGACATGGTCAACGTACCTTGTACAGCAGCAACTTCTCTGACGCTGACCTTAGGGTTATCGTCAACTGTACGAAGAATTGCCTCGTCCATTGCAGGTGTCCTCGTCGTTCTAGGTCTTCCCCAGTCGCGAGTCATAGGCTGGAATGTTCCGTGCTCCCTAAGACGCCGATCAATTGCTTCGAACGTCTTCCTGTCGGGACACCTTCGTTCTGGAAATCTGTCTCGATACAAACGTACCGCGCCACGGCTATTGCCCCGTGCTAATCCATACATCAAATGGGCATTTGCCAACTCCGCATTTGTAAACATTGCACTGACTGCAAAACCACGTTCGTGATGAACACTAACCTGTTGATGCTACGTACTGATGTGCTTGATGCTAGTACTGTAGAGCAATGAGTCGCATGTCAACACAAGCACCGAAGTCAACATTACCTTCCTTCAATTGGGCCAACTGGCGGTGAATCGAGGAAGTACAGTACATACTGACGAAACTAAAATGAGCTCTAATATGGAAATTAAGCGTTTCCGGACACATGTCCACATAACATCTTTTCTTTATTTGTGTGCGAGGAATGTTTCCTGAAAGTTTGGCCGTACCTTTTTGTAACACCCTGTATATAAACGCATGGGATGATTGATTCCTTAGTACATAAAAATATTGGAAGTTTTTTTTTTAGAAGATTGTACATGGTTCCACAGAGTTCTATTAGACTAAACGTTAATTTACGCGTTTTCGATTATTTTTACATATCGTTTTTGTCCTATCTACTCTTAGGAAAATCAGCGATATCTTCACGACTTTTTTCCAATTAGTGCGCCAAACTCGGTTAAAATTTCCACAGGCTTTCCAGAGTCAGAGCTTACTATTACTTGTCTCTTACCTTACCACCCACACATAATAGTGTCTCACTACTGTATTATTGCTTGCACTACAAATCATGTACCTATTTCGGATGAAACTCCTCTGAGCGTTTCATAATTGTAAACAATCCATCCACCCACCAGTAACCTTTTTTTATATAGAAATTTAGATGTCTGTAGATCCTCTGGTGAAATACTAAATTCCCAAATTGGGTTATTGCTGATGTTGCTTGGTTATCATAATATTCTACAGTAAGAAAATTATAAATAAACCCAAACATATAGTTTTATAAGGATATATCACATATGCAAAAACATAAAATAATGTCTCTAACAGCATAAGGGGCATAAATTTTATTTTTATATTTTAGCTCTGAAAGTCATTCTGAACATTATGGCAGAAGGTTCACTTCACTCTACCATATATTAACGGTTTCTGAGGTTTGATTACTGCTGTGGTGTGAGAACGCTGACAGGCACCTGTTCAAGTAGTGTGGTGGTGCATGACTGAGAGACAGCATGTTCGAATGTGGATGATGGGATAAATTTTCGTTACCAGTTGTCGCAGTTCGCTTCTGGCTGCGGCAGAGAACAGATGTGCGCATACCTTTACAATAGCAGGGCCAAGCTAATTCAATTTCTGTTCGGGAAGAAGATAGGCAGGCGGAGAGCGATGATGGTAAGATCTCTGCTGGATACCAAAACTACAACAACGGGAAGACAGCAAATGAAATACAGAGTAGGAAGAACAAGTGATTAAATTTGCAGGTGACTCAGAGTAAAAAGGATGCTAAATTTGGTACACTGGAGAGTTGCCACCTTTAGTAGCAACAATGGCTCTAACTCTGCTGGGCCAATGATCAGTCGAACTGAGCTTCCATGACAAATGTGGGTACGTCATTCCATCACGCTTCAACTGAGTCACAGAGTTCATCAACTGCAGGCTGACGAGTGGTGGCGTGGCAGTCTCTCGGCAACCCATCACCACTTGTCACGGAGAGTCCCAGCAGTGGCTGCCGTGATGACTACTCGTAGTGTTTCAGACGTTGTTGCACTGTCTGCGTATGGCTGTTCTCCAGATAAGCTCATTTCGTGACGCAAGGTACATGACGTGGCATTACGATCCTACATGACGAACGAACGAAGTGTCTGTCCTGTTGGGTACTAGTCGCTTGAGGCCGTTGAGGACCTGAACGATGCTGAACATGAGTCCCCTGAACCAATCGATTCCATATTCGGATGACACTCGTCCTATCTCGACCAACGCGGGCAGCGGTATCGAGGGTGATAAACTGCAGTCTCTATAGGCCACGATCCTGCTGCTGTCAAATTTCGACACTAGTAGCAGACGTTCCTCCTTCTTAAACGAATCATAACATTATCTTCTCACAAACAATCAACTTTCAAAAGCGATTTATGGATAACGAACTCGTTGGGTAATATTTTCTTTATACAGGCAATGTAGAAAGCATTACTCTCACCTACTTTTTGTGGTTGTGCTAAATACTAATCATTATGCCTGATCTTTGTGGTTGCTGTGACATTAATCTTCGACATGATAATGCAACAATTTGTTGTCTGTGCTGTCCTGATCTACTACACACAGCAAGTTCTCCAGAGCTCTCATCCATTCAAAATTTCCGCTACCCCACCATTCGCCAGCTGCTATGATTAATGAATTCTGGCACAAAGTTGATGCAGCATGCAATGATGTACCGATATCCGTCATCTATACTCAGTTCGACACCATGCCCAACTGGGCTGTACACCCTCAAAACACCTACGTATACAGTGTCGCAGTATATCTGAACAGATTTCCAAGACCCTCGACATAGACCTCGACGTCATCACGAAGAATTTTTCCCATCTTCACCAGCACCATGAAACGTCCCCTTTTGAACAATTATACATGACTGTGCTTATCCTGACACACAATATTTTTTTAGCGCAACGCAATCTGACTTTCAAAAATCCCTACAAAAGAATGGCCCTGACTAACATTAACCTATACGTTTCACAGATCACATACCTCACAAAAATCTTGGTAACTCGAAGTACTGCAATACAGCGAGCGCCACTACAGCCAGCTAAATAAAAGATTCAAACTACGGAAGGCACTAACTACTGATAGGCATAGTTAGCAAATGAAAGATTTTAATAGAGAACAAACAATGTATTTACCTTAATAGTCATCAAAAGTCATAATATATATAGCAGTTCATGACATCCAGTCTTACAAATTTCAAAACTCCGCAATTTCTCTCCCCACATCCACCACTGCTGGCGGCTCACCTCCAACTGCGCAACGCTACGCGCTGTTCACATCCAGCTGCCCAACGCTACAATGGCGAGTATTACAACAATGCAAAGCAGCCACAGACTGCACACAGCACAGCCAGTGATTTTCATACAGAGCACTACGTGGCGTTACCAATAAAAAAAACCTAAACAGCCTGCATACAACCAGATAACAGAGCGGCAGCTGATATCAGTTTGTGGAGGGGATCTCCAGCGGCACCGACGTATGCTACCTAGAATTTAGTTACATCAGAAAACATATTTCAATATTAGTAACGCAGCACATTTACTAGAAGTCAGCTTGGAACATCAAGCGATGCCCACTGCATGAGTACTTAAGAAACGGACATTCTAAAACTGTTATGACGTTATTAAGGGGGAAGGGCATACTAGAACTGTGGTCCCTGATTCCTCTTAAGAAATTCAAGACAACAGAAGTTCACGTCAGAAAGAACTGGGGCCCTCGTTTCAATCACTCCCGTCCCTACCCCTTTCCTATGAAGAAATTCAAGAGCTAGCCTGTAACTCAAGAGCACTCACATCTGTCATTTTACTCCTAGAGAGTACAATTTTTGTAAAATTCCATCAGTGTGAGCCGATTTCTTTCATTTCCCTCGATGGAGGGAGTGTCCTCATGTAATATAGTAGTAGTAATACAGTAGCAGTAGCAATTCCTTCAACCGTGGATCACTTTTACAAGGATGTTGGACATGTCAAAGAATTACAATTCGAGAACATCAGATTGATATAATTCGTATATACAAGCAGTTACATACAAATTTAGTTTGACAAGGTTGGGACAGGTAGCTAGAAGTGATCTTTTAGCACAAACCATCCTGGAGTTTGCGTGAAGCAATTTAGGAAGACCATGGGAAACCTCAATCAGGATAACTGGTTGGAGACTGGAGCCTCCATCCTTCCAAAGTACAAGACCTTTCTGTTTAAAGCTGCACTGGCTCATTCAGTTTATCTCTACTGTGCATCACTTTATTAATACAAGTAAAGTAAAAGTCTAGCGCTACAGTGTCCGTTCATTTCTCACTACCACTCACTGCACACATTAAATACACCATATACACACTGTTTACACTGTAACGCAACACACACGGCTGACATCAGGAGAACAGGGACAACTTATTTGAAGGACATCATATTCGCCGTTGACTGTACAAATTATTTATTTCACAATTGCTGTTTATGATGGTACTGCAAAAGATAAAAGAATACAAAAATGAACGACAGACATCTCAAAAACGGTTGTTTCAGCACACTTCAGGCTTTAAAATCCTCTAACATGTACACATATCAGAGTCAAACGTAAAACTTTTCACTGTAGAAATACAGTAAAATCAAACGAGTGTGAAGCTCTGTACATCATGAAATGATGTAAAATACGTGAACTATTACCAGTGTTAACATCCGGCACATAAATCACTGCAATCATTTTTCTAGCTCACTGTGTATACGTAAACTAAGACCGGTGGGACGAAAATATGTCCACAAGTCGGACTGTCTGTTGACATATCAGAGACAGTACATTCCAGCTGTGACAACTGTAAGCCTTATATCATAATATGTTTTTACATCTGTTGAAAAATTTTCCTATATGAAATTATAGTGGTAAGGTGCGAAGGGACAGGATAGGAAAATTTATAACAGAATAGCGTAAAAATATGTACGTTATCTGACCAAAAGGTCTGACACTGGCTTGGGTACACATACAGAACATGGCAACAGAAATCTTACACATTCCTTTCTTTGAGTATACAATGCCTCGTTTCACCATCAAATGTTAGCCCCACCAATACTCTCCACACGCTACTCCATTCCCTCTTCTATCCTAACAGCCACTCGTACTCCGATACTGTGAACCAATCGTGCATCCTTATACCATCACAATCCTACCCTCTTCACCAACCAACCTTTTCTCATTCAGTAACAGACTCCCTATCCCAGTGTCCTTATGGTTTTATGGTGCCAGGAAAGTGCTTCTTTTAATTATGAGTGTTTCACATCATTTTTCAAATGTACTCTTAACATGTTTCGTTGTATATATTCGAATCACCAATCTTTGGGGTACGTCACATCAATCACTTCTTAGATGCTTGTGTTCTCTTTTTCTCCCAATAGGTCTTCATTCTATCTGACCTCTTCTTTCTTTCCTTCTCTGATATCTGAATCGGTTTCCTGGTGTTGATCTTAACTTGGGACCTCTTAGTTTTGTCTTTGGTCACGGTCTTGGCTGTACCATTCTTTAACATGACTTTGGTAATATGGAGTTCTCTCAAATCCTTTTCCCACTTCCTTTAACGAATTGGGTTTAGTCTTTTTTTTGTAAAAGAAGTCAAAGATTTGTATAAGGGAGTAGTTTGTGTTGTTGGTAAGCGTTGGTAACCGTTGGGTCCTTGAGGTAAGCAATACGCGAGCACGAGCAGTAAGTTTAAACAGTTTTATTAACAAAGGCGGATTATAAAACACGCACACTACACGCAGCCATCATCACTATGTCTGACATCTTAACACCGGCTAATTACAGTCGTATCGAAAGGCTCCATGGTGATCTAAGAAAAGAGACATACTCGCGCCCGAGGCCGCGCTAGTTAATACTGCCCGCTGCGAACGGCGGCCAGTGGCGTACTCCCCGTCGCAGTGCGACCGGACGCGCGTCTACTGACCAAGCAAATTGTCAGCATTCCAGACATGTCGACTGGCGAGCGCTTGTTAACGTACCACACGGCTCCGTGCAATCCGTAGACCCTTACATCACACTCCCCAGAGAAAAAGAGCAACCATAGTTGGCTCAAACCACCTCCTGGGAGTTGTGAATCTATTTTCCCATTTGTGGCATCAGAAGGTATTGCAACATGTATTTGCCGACACACTAACGTTCGGTACAGAGAAGCATGCCTTCAAAATGACAATTTCATGCATGCCAAATGCTGTTGACAAAAGACAAATTAATAAAAGCAATAAAAACACAATACTGACAATCAAGTATGCATTAACATTACTAGAGGAATCGAAGGACTTAATTCTATTTGCAGATTCATTGAAATTTATCTCAATATTGGAAGAGATTACATTTTCATGGATGTCTGTAATTAAATTATTCGGTTCAGAAAAACTTGATAAGAAACGCTTTCCATATGTTAATGTGTAGGAATCATTGTAATAAACAGATAATATTCTTCTAGTTAATGGCAAATGTCCAGTTGCATGAAATGTAGTTGTCAACATACTAGGCATATGAAATAGTTCACATGATAAATCACAATGTGTGGCATTCAAGATTAATCCACTATTATTCAATTTTAGTGTAAAGGGTAGCTCAGGTGTATCATAGTTTTTGCATGTAAATGTGACATCAAGAGTGGAGTTACATGAGAAAATTATACCTTCAGAACAACGTTTAAGAAATGGATGATAAAGATGTGTTAAAATTCTAGGGCTATCACCTCTTGGGGTATGATTCATAAATAATTCTTTCTCACAGCTGTACACTTTACTGTCTAAGAATACTACCGATTCAGGGAAAATTAACTTATGACTACGTTTACACAGATGCAAATAATTTTCATTTAGGGACACAAAATATCTTTGATTCTTGCCGATCAGTAGATAATCATTCAGAACATACTTTACATGAATACCTGCCAGTCTCTATTCCACAGGGTAGGTCTAAATCTTATACATTTCAAAATTATGCTTTGATCTAGCAATGGGAATAGAACCAATAACAGTTAATTCATCTTCAATCATTAAAGAGTGTGTGGTGGTTAACTTTTAATAAGGATATAAATTGTAAGAGTTAACAGGGTAAATCATAGTAAGTGTGGCATCTAGCTTTCGTTCAATTGATAGTAGGATCTGTAAAAAATTTTCTGGATGTAGTAATACACTGCTCAAACAATCATTTGAACTACTTTCTAAGGCTGTTCTTAAGTTAAGAGCATCAATTCTAGCATTTGATAAACTATCAGTAATCTTTAACAAATAGTGTTTAAATCTAAGTGTGCACTCACAGCATTTAATCCTTGGAATCATTCTTGGATATTTGCGTTCGTTTCATTACGAATTATATGGAAATGTCAGCTAAATTGCTTTACAATCTGTTCAATGAAAACTGTCTGATTAGTAATTGTTCTTTGCATATTCTTTAATACGATAATTTAATTAGAGAGGTTAGTTGAATCTGTACTGGACTGTTGTTCAAGGGCTAATATTTTGCCTTTAACTTCCAGTAGATATCGACTAGTTAAAGTACCAAATACAGTACGAAGGATACTCCAACCAAAATCAGACCAGGCACGTTTATGCCTAATTAAAGTTTTGTGTGGGAAATGCTTTAAAAAACAGTAAAGCTCTTGTTCATAATTAGCAAATGTAGACTCTACCGGCATTTTGGCTGTGATCCAATTATTATGCCATGATGTACCCATTTCCAAACTTGTATCATTGCCCTTAACAGAACGAATTAGGTCAATTTGCTTCTTTACAGAATTGAACTGTTGCTGGATTTCACTCAGATTGTACTCAGGGACAAGTTTTGTATTACTTGTTGAAACTACCATGTCTGATCGTGGTTCATACAAAACACCTGTACTCTGTGGTACTATTACTACAACATTAGTAGAATAAGATATCATAGCAAACATCAGAATAAAAATGAGCATGGTTAATTAGTTCTAAATACTAGAGTTAACAATGAACATAAAATAAATGAGTTTCTTGTGGTAACCTGTGGAATAAAAAGTTTAGTTTCACTTGTGCACTCGTGCAATAGCTTCAATACTAAACTTTCACAACACATTCACATAAGCACATGGCTGAAATAAACACACGCATTGCACTCTCACAGCTTGTAGGGGTGTCTAGAACAGGATCGCTCGGAACGTGGCGATGCCTCGGCCTCGAAGTCTGGACTGCGACCTCGCGATTCTCGCTTCCTGGGTTTGAGAACAGCCGGTCTGCCTCTCGGTCAGTTCTCGTCATCTTGTGACACTACAGGAAATCTACTCAGAAATGGCCTTACACGATTGACATGAACGACAATCGAGCGAAAGGGCAGTTGGAGCTTAAGAGTGACTGGCGACAACACCTTCCAGATTGGATATGGTCCTTTCCAAAACTTCTTAAACATTTTGACTTGACTCTTCTTTAACACGACGATGCTCAGATACACAAGATCTCCAACTCGATACTGTGGCACTGCTGCTTGGCGGTTGTGTTGTCTTGCTTGCTGAAGAAAGGATTGATAATTCCTCTGTTTCACTCCCCTACATGCTTCGTTTAGCTTGCGTGCTAGATCCCTTACATGTTCATTGCTGATTCCGGTAGTCAATCGTGCAAAGTCCAAGGGTGAATGCATTCTTCTTCCGTAGACGATCTCTATGGACTTAAGCCAGTTGAGCTGTGCATTTTGGTATTGTAACAACTTACCAAGTACAGTAAACAGACATCCCAATTGTCGTGTTTGCTGCTCACATAATGGCTAACCATTTTAATAATTGTTCTGTGGACTCGCTCGACTCTTTCATTTCCTTCAGGGTGTGCTGGTATAGTCCTTAACTGAGTTATCTGCATGAGCTTACTAGTCTGTTTAAGTAATTCACTCATAAAATTCGTTCCTTGATCACTAATTATATTTAATGGTGATCCAAACTTAAGAATCCATTCTTTAACAAAAACTTTAGCTATAGTCTCAGTGCTCTGATCAGGTATTGGTACCATGAGAAGGTATCTAGAGAAATGATCTAACTTTGTCAATATGTATTTGTTTCCATCTTTAGTCTTAGGCAACGGTCCTACGACATCTAGTCCTACTCGTTCAAATGGTTCACTTGTTTCTGGCAGTTCTTGCAATGGTGCTCTACTTTTTCGTACATTATTCCGTCTGTTGCAGGAATCATATACCGAAACAAACTCGAAGACGTCAGCCTTGCGGCTCGGCCACCAAAACATTTGAGCTATTTTAATGTTTATTGCTTTTTTACCGCAATGTCCTGATAATAAAGAATCGTGTTGCTCTCTCATGATTTGCTCTTTCCTGCTTTCTGGAATAACTAGGCGGTTCCCTTTACTAGTGAGTTTGTACAATAATCCATCTATTTCGACAAAACGTTGACCATTTTTCCAGAATTTGCGTTGTGGATCTTCTTCCTGAGCTGCCTTTAACGCTTCTTCTCGACTAATTGTAACACAAACATTGACTTTTTGACTCATTGCATCACCATTCACATGTTGTTTAGCAGGTCGGTGAATAACCTTAAATTGATACTCACTCAGTCATAATGAATTCTCTTCTTGTTAAGAAAGATCTGTTATGCGTTAGACCGAAAACCGAAGCACAAAGCTCCTTCTCAGTTTAATTGTGTTGAAGGAAATGAGATTGGATGCTCATGGCCATCAACTTCTTGAGACAAGATTGCACCTATGGTAAAACTGGATGCATCTGTTGAAAGAATGAAAGGTTTACTGAAATCCGGATAGGCTGCCACTGGGGCTGTGGTTAGAGCAGTTTTAAGTTCTTCCACTGCTTTTTTGCATTCTGTTGACCAATTAAATGTGGCTCCTTTCTTCAGTAGCTGTGTCATTGGACGAGCTATATTCGCATAACCGGCTATAAATCGTCTGTAGAAATTTGACTGTCCCAAGAATGATTGTAGTTCTTTCAAATTCGGTGGTTCAGCAAAATTCTTTACATCTTCAATTAATTTGTGCAAAATGACATTACTCTATTGATAAAGACAGGTTTGCGCTTCTTATACGCTCAAAAACAGCTTGTAGTGTCTCAGTAGGCTGCTTCATGTTTTCACCAAAAATTATTACATCATCAAGGTAAACAAGTGCTTGAGTTGAGGTGAGCCCTTGTAAAACTGAATCCATCAGGCGTTGAAATGAAGCTGGAGTATTATGAAGTCCAAACGGCATACGAAGATACTTGTATACTCCTGTTGCTGTTACAAATCAAGCTTTTGCTTGATCATCTGGATGCACTGTTAACTGGTGATAACTACTTGTTAAATCACATACTTAAAAAATTCGACATCTGCCCAAGTAATCCAAGGTTTCCACTAAATTTGGTAAGGGGTAAATGTCTGGTGTGGGCACAGCATTCAAAGATCGGTAATCAACACAAAAACAGAACTGTGGTTCTCCAGAAATTGATTTCTTCTTTACAATTACAATAGCCGAACACAATGGTTCTAGCCAAACTGGAGTAGACCAACCTGAATTCCAGTGTTGGATGTCCCTGCAGTCTGAAGAAGTTCTCTGCTGCTCGAAGATCACATTGTACTGCGCCTCTTCAGAACTGTACATTTCCCATAATTATCACCACTTCTAAAAGGGGGTAGTTTGTGTTGTTGCCCCGGATGATGATTACACGAATATTTTGTCAGGATTTGTAAGCGTTGGGTCCTTGAGGTACGGCAATACGCGAATACGAGAAGTAAGTTTAAACAGTTTTATTAACAAAGGCGGATTATAAAACACGCACGCTACGCGCACCCATCATCACTGTGTCTGACATCCTAACAACGGCTAATTACGGTCGTATCGAAAGGCTCCATGGTGAGCTAAGGAAAGAGACATATTCGCACCCGAGGCCGCGCTAGTTAATAGTGTCCGCTGCGGACAGCGGCCAGTGGCGTAGTCCCCGTCACAGTGCGGCCGGATGCGCCTCTACTGACCAAGCAAATTGTCAGCATTGCAGACATGTGGACTGGCGAGCGCGTGTTGACGTACCGCACAGGTGCATGCAACCCATAGACCCTTACATTAGTTTAGTTAGTCTGTCGGGATTCATTTGGAGTATGTGCACATAGAAATCAATCCTCCTTTCCTCATGTATATTTTATTATTACTGTTTTTAACTAAAAACGCAGGAAGTCATATCTCAATGTTTATTCACATCCATATCCATTCATATCCATATATAGACATATATCCATATATACTAGACATATCTCTATATGCAGGGTGGTCCATTGATCCTGACTGAGCCAAATATCTCACGAAATAAGCATCAAACGAAAAAACTACAAAGAACGAAACTTGTCTAGCTTGAAGGCGGAAACCAGATGGTGCTATGGTTGGCCCGCTAGATGGCGCTTCCATAGGTCAAACGGATATCAACTGCGTTTTTTTAAATTGGAACCCCCATTTTTTAGTACCTATTCATGTAGTGTGTAAAGAAATATAAATGTTTTAGTTGGACCAAATTTTTCGCTTTCTGATAGATGGCACTGTAATA
Organism: Schistocerca nitens; assembly: GCF_023898315.1. Classification (NCBI taxonomy): domain Eukaryota; kingdom Metazoa; phylum Arthropoda; class Insecta; order Orthoptera; family Acrididae; genus Schistocerca; species Schistocerca nitens. The sequence continues at coordinate 626,106,749 of NC_064614.1, read as the reverse complement.
GTCACAAACATATGGCTCACAATTTTAGATGAACAGCTGGTAACAGGTAGGTTTTTTAAATTAAAATACAGAACGTAGGTACGTTTGAATATTTTATTTCGGTTGTTCCAATGTGATACATGTACTTTTGTGAACTTATGATTTCTGAGAACGCGTGCTGTTAGAGCGTGATTACCTGTAAATACCACATTAATGTAATAAATGGTCAAAATGATGTCGTCAACGTAAATGCATTTGGAAATATGTGTAACGATATTCCTCTCAACAGCGAGTAGTTTGCCCTCCGTAATGTTCGCACATACATTGACAATCCGCTGACGCATGTTGTCAGGCGTTGTCGGTGGATCACGATAGCAAATAAACTTCAACTTTCCCCACAGAAGGAACTCTAGGGACGCGACCTATGTGCCAGACATCCATCATGTTGGAAGTACATCGTCATTCTGTCATGCAGTGAAACATCTTGTAGTAACATTGGTAGAGCATTACGTAGGAAATCAGCATACATTGCACAATTTAGATCGCCATCGATAAAATGGGGGCCAATTATCCTTCCACCCATAATTCCGCAGCATACATTAACCCGCCAAGGTCGCTGATGTTCCACTTGTCGCAGACATTGCGAATTTTCCGTTGCTCAATAGTGCATATTATGCCAGTTTACGTTACCACTGTTGGTGAATGACGCTTCGTCGCTAAATAGTACGCGTGCAAAAAATCTGTCATCGTCCCGTAATTCCTCTTGTGCCCAGTAGCAAAACTGTACACGACGTTCATAGTCGTCGCCATGCAATTCCTGGTGCATAGAAATATGGTACGGGTGCAATCGATGTTGATGTAGCATTCTCAACACCGACGTTCATGAGATTCCCGATTCTCGCGCAGTTTGTCTGCTACTGATGTGCGGATTAGCTGCGACAGCATCTAAAACACCTACTTGGGCATCATCATTTGTTGCAGGTCGTGGTTGACGTTTCACTTGTGGCTAAACACTTCCTGTTCCCTTAAATAACGTAACAATCCGGCGAACGGTCCGGACACCTGGATGATGTCGTCCAGGATACCGAGCAGCATACGTAGCACACGCCCGTTGGGCATTTAGATCTCAATAGCCATACATCAACACGATATCGACCTTTTCCGCAGTTGGTAAACGGTCCATTTTAACACGGGTAATGTATCGCGAAGCAAATACCTTCCACACTCGCGGAATGTTACGTGATACCACATACTTATACGTTTGTGACTATTACAGCGCCATCTATCACAAAGTGAAGAAAGTGGTCCAACTAAAACATTCATATTTTTTTACGTACTACACGAATATCTTTCGTTTGATGCTTTTTTCGTGAGATATTGGCCCGGTCACTATCAATGGGCCTCCCTGTATATTAGAGATATGACTTCCCGCATTTTTGTTAAAAACAGTATGAACAAAATATACAACGAAACAGGGCTTATTTTAATAGTGGTACAAGTCCATTTTTGTTCATATTAAGATACAGAGTCCTAAAGTGAAATGTGCGCTGAAAAATCTGCAGTTGAGATACCAGAAATATTCAAGAATATGGCTTCTTGCTAGAGATGAACCTTTCTTACTGTCTGTTTGGCTCATTAATTTCAAAGCATTATAGACAGAAAAGTGGAGGTAATGGACTTGTACCACTATAGCCCTTCACACACACACACACACACATATATATATATATATATATATATATATATATATATATATATATATATATATATATATATATATATATACTCCTGGAAATTGAAATAAGAACACCGTGAATTCATTGTCCCAGGAAGGGGAAACTTTATTGACACATTCCTGGGGTCAGATACATCACATGATCACACTGACAGAACCACAGGCACATAGACACAGGCAACAGAGCATGCACAATGTCGGCACTAGTACAGTGTATATCCACCTTTCGTAGCAATGCAGGCTGCTATTCTCCCATGGAGACGATCGTAGAGATGCTGGATGTAGTCCTGTGGAACGGCTTGCCATGCCATTTCCACCTGGCGCCTCAGTTGGACCAGCGTTCGTGCTGGACGTGCAGACCGCGTGAGACGACGCTTCATCCAGTCCCAAACATGCTCAATGGGGGACAGATCCGGAGATCTTGCTGGCCAGGGTAGTTGACTTACACCTTCTAGAGCACGTTGGGTGGCACGGGATACATGCGGACGTGCATTGTCCTGTTGGAACAGCAAGTTCCCTTGCCGGTCTAGGAATGGTAGAACGATGGGTTCGATGACGGTTTGGATGTACCGTGCACTATTCAGTGTCCCCTCGACGATCACCAGTGGTGTACGGCCAGTGTAGGAGATCGCTCCCCACACCATGATGCCGGGTGTTGGCCCTGTGTGCCTCGGTCGTATGCAGTCCTGATTGTGGCGCTCACCTGCACGGCGCCAAACACGCATACGCACCAAGGCAGAAGCGACTCTCATCGCTGAAGACGACACGTCTCCATTCGTCCCTCCATTCACGCCTGTCGCGACACCTATGGAGGCGGGCTGCACGATGTTGGGGCGTGAGCGGAAGACGGCCTAACGGTGTGCGGGACCGTAGCCCAGCTTCATGGAGACGGTTGCGAATGGTCCTCGCCGATACCCCAGGAGCAACAGTGTCCCTAATTTGCTGGGAAGTGGCGGTGCGGTCCCCTACGGCACTGCGTAGGATCCTACGGTCTTGGCGTGCATCCGTGCGTCGCTGCGGTCCGGTCCCAGGTCGACGGGCACGTGCACCTGCCGCCGACCACTGGCGACAACATCGATGTACTGTGGAGACCTCACGCCCCACGTGTTGAGCAATTCGGCGGTACGTCCACCCGGCCTCCCGCATGCCCACTATACGCCCCCGCTCAAAGTCCGTCAACTGCACATACGGTTCACGTCCACGCTGTCGCGGCATGCTACCAGTGTTAAAGACTGCGATGGAGCTCCGTATGCCACGGCAAACTGGCTGACACTGACGGCGGCGGTGCACAAATGCTGCGCAGCTAGCGCCATTCGACGGCCAACACCGCGGTTCCTGGTGTGTCCGCTGTGCCGTGCGTGTGATCATTGCTTGTACAGCCCTCTCGCAGTGTCCGGAGCAAGTATGGTGGGTCTGACACACCGGTGTCAATGTGTTCTTTTTTCCATTTCCAGGAGTGTATATTCATTGTACCTATCCTGCCTTCCAGTTTCTTGTTTATTCTTTCATTTGATTTTTATTGTCAATTGGCTAAAGTGCGGATTGACTGTATCACTGACATCCCACACCCACCCTCCCCCCTCTCCACCGATATGGGGCGTTGAAGGACGAAATAATAATAAAGAAAAAAGTGTACATTTCAGCTGATGAAAAAAACATAGAAGACACAAAATTCTCACCAAAGATATAGCAAACAGAGCAGCACAATAAATTTCGACATCACATCACAAAGCGCTACCTTGTAAATGCAGGACATCTATTTTTACCAACCCCTACTATCAAGAATGTAGTTATGCAAAAACCTATGTACTTATAACACTACATTCCGTTGGTAAAAGGACGTATCCTGTATTTACGAGGTAACGCCTTTTTATGTAATGTCCAAATTTATTATGCTGCGCTATTGGCTGTATCGTTGGCGAGCATTTTGTGCCTTCTATGATTTTTCATCGGCTGTTATTTATACTTACGGGCGGGGGTACAATCCTCCTCTCTTCAGCCAAGAAAATAAAAAAAAGACAGTGACAAATGTAGAAATAAAATTTGGGGTTGTTCTCTATTTTAAGCTAAAAATTAAAGATGGAGAGTTACGAAAACAACGAAAATATACAATTTTAAAATACATTTTAATAGGATAAAATTCTTTTGGTAAAAACACTGAAGCTCTGCACATCTGAAGGAGTTGCATTAGGGTTAGTAGTATTGCCAGAGGAGAGAGTAAGTTCCATACGGAGTGTGGGTAGAAAGGTAGGGGTCTGTTAGTAGGAAAACTATGGAGATCAGAAATAGGATCTGAGTTGTGGGAAATACAGCCGGTCGAAAAGACAGAGGGTGAGGAGTAGTGTGTCGTGTGTGTAGAACAGTGGTTGCAGTAGAAAGGGATGGGACTTGATGGAGAGGGAAAAGTGAGAGGAGCCCTGATGTGAAATGGGGTAGGTGGAGAAGAGTTAAAGCTGATAGGAGGGATAAATATTGGGGTAGATCTCACTGTTTGGGAGAGATAGTTGGTTGAAGTCACGTTGGAATAGGATATGGAGTGTGTGAAGGCACGGCAGCACACCAGGATTGGAATCAGAGAGTACCATTGGGGTGATAATGGCGGTATAGAAGATGTGCAAGTGTTCGATGTGGATGGAAGGAGGGTGAGAATTTGATGAGGTGGTAGAGGATCCTGGTTGGGGAAGGTAAACAGTCGTGGGAAACCAGACTGAGTGCTTGGCGTACGATGCTTTGGAGGGACTTATAGAACTTTGGTGGGGTGGAGATCCACGCTACATTTCCATAGCAGAGGATGAGATTCTATGGGTGTGGAGAATACTGGAGGGGTGTAATCCCCAAGTTCGGCCTGTTAGTAGTTTTAGTCTATTGTGGGCTTTCTGTTGGAGGATTATCAGGTGTGCTTTCAACTTTAGTTGCCAGTCGTGGGTAAGACCAAGATAATTTAATGTGTTAGTTATCTGGGCAGCTAAGGTCAACGACGTTAGTTCAGATATAAGCAGTGTGTTTGAACATTGATATGCAGCGTATTTATGTGCCGATGTTAACATTTGGAACAGTTCACATAATTTAAATCATTTCACGATGTGCAGTGCTTCGCACACGTTTAATGTTAGTGAAAATACCGATTTTCGACGATGAAATGTATTTATGTCGCAGGATTTTAAAGTCTGACATCTACTGACGAAAAATTTAAGGGATGTTTTATTTCCATCATTTTTGTAATGTACTGCTTCATTTTTGTACCTTTTTAGCTTTTGCAATACCACTTCAAAATGGCCCAATGGCTACAAATAAGCGTTCTAACATGCTGTTTCTATACGGCGCGAAAATATGTTCACTTATCAGAGATAGTACATTCGAGCGATAACAACTGTAAGCTTCATATTGTAATATACTTTTACATCGGTTGATAACACACAGCTTTCTAGGCGATGCTTTAGTGATAAGGTGCAAAGGGTCAGGATAGGAAAATTAATAATAGAGTAGCATGAGAATATATACATTATTTGATCAAAAGGTCTCACACCGACTTAGGTACTCACACAGAACATGGCAACAGAAATGTTACATATTATTTTGTTTGCCTATATATTAAACTTCGCACATGCAAATCTTTGATCCAGCACATCCTTTGCTATGTAAATGTAGCATGGATCTCCGTCTCTCCAAAGTTCTATAAGATCCTCCAGATCCTCGAACGTCATGCTCTCCGCTTCGCTTTCCGCATATGCTTACCTTCTCACATAGGGATCCTTTACCACCTCATCAAATTCCCACCTTTCCTTGCTTACACTGAACAGCATCTTCACACTTGATTTCAACAATTCTATTGTCCCCCCTCTCCTGCAGCGCCTCTACCTACGCAGTAGCACTTTCTACCTAGGTCCTCAGTTATTTATTGGATATATTCCAATCTCTGTCTTCCTCTACAGTTTTTATCCTCTACAGCTCTCTCTAGTACAATGAATGTTATTCCCTGATGGCTTAATGGATGTCCTATCATCCTGTCCTTTCTTCTTGCCAGTGTTTTCCGTATATTCTTTTTCTCTCCATTTCTGTGCAGTACCTCCTCATTCCTTACCTTATCAATCCACCTAATTTTCAACATCCCTCTGTAGTACCACAGCTCAAATGCTTCGATTCTCTTCTTTTTTGGTTTTCCCACAGTCCCTGTTTCGCTATCATAACAACACTGTGCTCCAAATGTACATTCTGAGGAATTTATTCCTCAAATTAAAACCTATGTTTGATACTAGTAGCCTTTTCTTACCCAGGAATGCCCTTTTCGCCAGTGCTAATCTGCTTTTGATGTCTGTCATTGATTATTTTGCTGCCTAGGTAGCAAAATTCCTTAACTCCATCTACTTCCTGACCATCAATCTTGAAGTCAAGTTTCTCGCTGTTTTCTTTTTTACTGCTTCTCATTGGTTTCATCTTTCTTCAATCTACTCTCAATCCATATTCTGTACTCATTATGCTGTTGATTCCATTCAGCAGATCCTCACTGAGGATAGCAATGCCATCAGTGAATCTTATCATTAATATCCTTTCACCTTGAATTTTAATTCCATTCTTGAATCTTTTATTTCCGTCATTGCTTCTTTGATGTATGGACTGAACAGTAGGAGCAAAAGACAACAACCCTGTCTTACACACTTTTTAATCTGAGCACTTTGTTCTTGTTTTCCACTCTTATTATTCCCTCTTGGCTCTTGTACATGTTGTACATTACCTATCTCTCCTTATAGCTTACCCCTACTTTCCTCAGAATTTCGAACATCTTGCACCATTTTACGCTGTCGAAGGCTTTTTCCAGGTAAACAAATGTTATGAACGTGTCTTGATTTTTCTATAGTCTCACTTTCAATATCAACCGCAACACCTGAACTGCCTCTCTAGTGACTATATCGTTTCTAAAGCCAAACTGATCGTCATGTAACAGACCTTCAATTTTCATTTCCATTCTTCTATATATCATACGTGTCATCATCTTGGATGCATGAGATGTTAAGCTGACTGTGTGATAATTTTCGCACTTGCCGGCTCTCGCAGTCTTCTTAATTGTGTGAATGATATTTTTCGGAAAATCAGGGTATATCGCCAGTCTCATACATTCTACACACCAACGCAAGTAGCCATTTCATTGCCACTCCCCCAATAATTTTAGAGACACTGATGGAATGTTATCTATCCCTTCTGCCTTATTTGATCTTAAGCCTTCAAATGGTTCAAATGGCTCTGAGCACTATGGGAATTAACTGCCGAGGTCATCAGTCCCCTAGAACTGAGAGCTACTTAAACCTAATTAACCTAAGGACATCACACACATCCATGCCCGAGGCAGGATTCGAACCTGCGACCGTAGCGGTCGCGCGGTTCCAGACTGTAGCGCCTAGAACTGCTCGGCTTTAAGCCTTCCAAAGCTCTTTAAAACTTCGATTCTATTAATGGATCCCCTATCTCTTCTGTATTGACTCCTGTTTCTTCTTCTGTTACATCAGATAGATCTTCTTCTCATAGACGCCTTCAGTGTACTCTTCCCACCAATCCACTCTCTCCTCTGCATTTAACAGTGGAATTCACGTTGCACCCTAATGTTAGCATCCTTGTTTTTAATTTCACCGAAGATTGTTTTGACTTTTCTACGCGCTGAGTCAGTCCTTCTGATAATCATTTCTCTCTCCATTTCTTCACGTCCTACCAACACTAACACTTCCTATCCTATCCACACCCACCAGGCCTCGCTCCTCATGCTCTCCTCCTACTGTACCTCACTCTTTTCCGCTTCCCTGCTACCATTCACCCCCTTTTGCTTTCCAATCTATAGCTTACAATACCAGTTGCCCTTCCTACTTGTCCCACACAGCCAACCCTGTCTTGCCCCCACCTCTTCCCAGTTCGCCGTCCTCATCACCATCACCCCCCCTATCTCCCTCCATATCCACCCTTCTTTTCATCTGCAATCCACCGTCCAAGGGTAGGTCCTCTTACAGTTATAGTGGAAGTTAATGGTGTTCCGTTTTTAATTGTCAGTGTACGAGTATCTTGCATTGTGTTCAGTTTCCCCAGTGCTTTTTCATAAGTTTAATGTTCAAGAGTTTTTAACTGTAGTGTCTGTCCACATTTTTATGGTTACAAGGTATTTTTCCCCTGGAGGTACAATAAACTTCAGCTTAGCTCGTAGCTCAGTCCTTGTCCAGCCTGGCCAGAAATTGATCTGGTGGTAGTAGGATAAGAGTCAGCTGTCCATCTGCTGCAACGTTTATGGCTTCCTGCAACTCAGCTGCATCTACATGAAAATCCGCTACACGTTTGGTAAAAATGCACAGTAGCCTTGCCATGGCCTCAGAAGCCTTGCCATAGCTTACTATGGCTAACCGTTTATTCAGCAGGTCCAGTCAGGCCTGCAATATGCTCCCATCTTCATTCATCATCTCGATCGCCATCTTTACGTAGCTAGTCAGTTCTGCCATTAACTCACACAATAATCTAGCTTTATTTAACACGCCCTGTTCCAGGTTCATCAGTTGCTACTATACCAGTGTCCTTTTGCTTCTATTTCAACATGGCTTATTTTGTCAGTGTCAGCTGTTCTGAATGTTGTCTATAAAAACTTTCCTCCCACATCTATACATTCCAGGTTATGCTCAGATTGCAAGAGAACCAAATCCAAGGCCTGCTGTAACTGCTCCTGAGGAGGACCATAGGAGACTCACAGCACATGCCATCCCACCAATTCCTTACTCAGTACCCCTACTCTCTAGCTTCCTAGTGAATCCCTATGAAGGCTTTATCCTGCCTCTGAATCTCATTCCCCAGCGCACAGGTGCTGTATGTCAGATTCAGTGTCAGCTGATGATCTGTCACGACTATGTATTCTAGCTGCATGGAAACACCCCACCCTCTAGTGATCATACCTCCTGGGCACTTACCGCTCTGCAGCCATAGAAGTGAAACAGTAGCAATAACGTGGCCATCTCTTTCAGGTGTTACCAGGGAAGACTAAATCACTCTGCCTTCCCCTCTACATCGGCTTAGGTGTTAATGCATAAGGCAATGTGCATGTAGATTGTACAGGGGTTTTCTTGTCCACTTGTTGTGCCTCCTTCCCGCCGGCCGCGGTAGCCGTGCGGTTCTGGCGCTGCAGTCCGGAACCGCGGGGCTGCTACGGTCGCAGGTTCGAATCCTGCCTCGGGCATGGGTGTGTGTGATGTCCTTAGGTTAGTTAGGTTTAAGTAGTTCTAAATTCTAGGGGACTTATGACCTAAGATGTTGAGTCCCATAGTGCTCAGAGCCATTTTTTTTTGCCTCCTTCCCCTTCTTACCTCCTCTTTCCTTTTCTGGAACCTTTAGTGGTAACGAAGGTAAAGATTCTAGAGTGCCTACACCCAATATGAATGACTGTTGTACAAATAGGATGTTGCAGTTTCACATTCACTGGTGAGACCAACAAGATTGCTTGGTGCAGACCTTGATAACAAGAGAAGTAATTTTTCGTTTTCATTTTTTGGGTTGTAAGGGCTCATTAACGACATCCACTGCCCTACGCGGTATTTGGGTAACTAAGCATTCTATGGCTCTATCTGTTACTGATGTTTCAGGGCCTTTGCACCTGTTTGTCGTACTCGATTACATGCTTTCCATAAAGTTTTCGTGAAATTCCGTATCAGTTCACCATTCCTGCCGGCTTCAGTCTTCAGTACTTCGAATATTGATGGTATTTTCTGCCCACATATTATACCATAAGGCACCAAACTCATACTGTCATGAACCTTAGAATGATATGCTTTGACAGTGTATGGTAACAGCGAATACCAATCGTTATAATGACTATCTACATAATGACTTAACATCTCCCCTATTGTCCAATGAAATTACTCTGTTCTCCCGTTCACTTGTGGATGTAATGCACTAGTTCTTACGTTACGAATACACAATAAATCATAAAGTTGCTTTATTAGCTCTGATATGAAATTAGTGCACTGATCCGCAATCAGTTTTCCTGGAACAGACGTCAACGACCAATTCACCAATCCCTGATGAACTGTTGAGGTTGTTGATTTGGGATGGACGCAATACTCGCATAATGCAAAAAGTGATCTGTTCTCCGCCAGCGTAGGTCCAAAAGGATCTAAGATGTTCATACCAAACATTTCAAATGATTTACTACCCTCTGGTAATCTTCACAGTGGTGTACATTGACAGCTCCATTCAGCCTGCTGTGTGATTGGTACATACTGTTCTAAATCCTGCTTATCCATTCCACCATCACTATCATTCAGCTACACATCTCTTCGTGGTTCTGTGGCTGCCATGATGTGCTAACACGTGACTGTGTGCCTGTCTCAGTTCTTCTTCCTGCAGCACGGCTGGAAGCACAACTTGAGGTCTGAGTTTAGTTTGCTTACATAACATTCCACTACGCACAACGAACTGTGGCTGTATTGCAAACAGACTACAGTCTTCGTCAGCTGCTTGCACTTCCTGGCACTCCACAGCTGTGTGACGTACTCTTTGTAGTACACAAACCATTCAACCGAGACCATCTGTATTCCCCTGTGTTTTGCTTAGTCGATAGGTTATCTCAAAACTGAACTCAGTGAATTTCAGTTTCCAAGGTTTCAACCTAGATGATGGATCTTCTCAACATTAATAACCACTTTAATGCTGTATGATTAGTTATTTCTTTAAAATTACTGGTATACAAACTACACCATAAGAACTGCGATTCATTGGCAAAACACTTAGAAGGTGCTAAAGGTCTACTAAAAAGACTGCTTGTACCACACTTGTCTGCCATATTCTGGTGTATTGCTGTGCAGTGTGGGATCCACATCCGGTGGGACTGACAGATGACACAAGTTCAAATAAGGGCGGCTCGTTTTGGCATTGTCGTGAAATAGGGGAAATAGACCCACCGACACGATACGTGAATTGGAGTGGCAATCATTGAAACAAAGGTGTTTTTCGTTGTGACGGGATCTTCTCATGAAATTTAAATCACCAGTATTCTCTTCCAGTTGTAAAAACATTCTGTTGGCACCCACCTACATAGGGAGAAATGATCAACACAATAAAATAAGGGAAATCAGGGCTCTCACAGAAAAATGTAAGTGCTCGTTTTTCCAGCACGCCATTCGAGAGTGGAATTGTAGAGAGACAGCTAGAAGGTGGTTCATTGAACCCTCTGCCCGGCACTTTATTGTGAATAGCAGAGTAATCCTGTAGATGTAGTTGTAGACGTAGATTTTATCCCATGTATCCTCATAGTCTCAGTCAGTGGCGTGTCTGAATAAAATCTTTTTGGTTTTCGAGCTGTGCCAATTTAAATAAAACTCTAAGGGATTTGATGGCTATCTCAGCAAGTCAGGAGTAAAATCACTGACTACCGGGCTGTTTTCTTTTTTGCTCTTTATTCTTTATTGGTAGGACATGTTCTGAGGCATCAAGGGATCACCAATTTGGTACTGGAGGACAGCGTGGAGGGTAAAAATCGTAGAGGGAGACCAAGAGATGTATACACTAAGCAGATTCAGAAGGATGTAGGCTGCAGTAGGTATTGGGAGATGAAGAAGCTTGCACAGGATAGAGTAGCATGGAGAGCTGCATCAAACCAGTCTCAGGACTGAAGACCACAACAACAACAACATTCACCTGCCCCATATGAGTGTGGGAATGCTGGCAGCAGCACAATGTGCCACTCTTCAGCCGAGTGACAGTACAAATAAAAAGATGAAATGATACACATAAAAGGTGCCGTGCACGGTTGCCGTACAGTCTCAGGCACCTTGTCATGGTCCCTGCAGCTCCCCCTATCCGAGGTTCCAGTCCTCCCTCAGGCATGGGTGTGTGTGATGTCCATAGTGTAAGTTAGTTAAATTAGATTAAGTAGTGTGTAGGCTTAGAGACCGATGACCTCAGCAGTTTGGTACCATAAGACCTTACCACAAATTACATAAAAGGTGATAAAAAGGGGAACATTAGAACATAATAAGGGGAGACAATGGGGGTTTACTCAGAGACATACATTAAAAGACAGTTAAAAAACAATGTCCACATAAAGATAAAAAACACAGTTGGCGGTGTGCTTAACACGTAAAATACACTGAAGTCACATACACAAGTTAAAAGTTGGCCACAGTATTAAAACACACCAGAACGACGACACTTTAAAACCACTGCATAAGACAGAGAACACACGAAGAGTATAAGCTGCCAGGAGTAACATGCTGAGGGAGAGGAGGTGCGAGAGGAGGGAAAAGGGAGGAGAGGAGTTAGCGGGGGAGAGGGTGTTGGTGGGATGGAAAGAAAGGGGTCAGGGGCGCACCAAGGGGCATTAGAGAGGCAGAGTGGGAGAGGGAGAGGGAGAGGGCAGGCAAGTCAGGAGGTGCTGCAGGAGGGAGGAAAAACCTCTCAGAGGAAGTAAAAAGGAGTGGAGAGGGAGCCCTGAGGAGGGGGTGAACGTTGGGGTTAGAGTTGGTAGGAGGGGTAGATATCAGGGCGAAGCTGCTCATCCAGGAGGTATAGGCCCTAGAAGGTTCATTGGTAAAGGAGGTGGAGATCATGAAGATGGAGAGAGAGTGGGCACAACAACAAAGATGCTCAATGGGCTGGGGCTAGAGAGGATAGGAAACACCAGCAGATGGAGGCGATTGAGTGCGGATGGTGTATAGGATGTGGATGCGTTATAGGAAAAGGAGAAAACTTGGGAAGGGGAAGAGATCATAGAGGATCTGTGAGGAGGACTGGAGGTGGATACAGAAAGCGAGGCAGAGTGCACAGTGTTTGAGGATTTGGAGGGCTTAATAGAATCTGGGTTGGCCAGAAATCCAAGTGATGCCGGCACTACAAAGAATGGGATGGATCAAGGATTTGTAGGTGTGAAGGATGATGGAAAATTTAAATCACCATGTCCAGCTGGGCAGGAGTTTCTGGAGGCAGGGTCTATTCTGGGATTTGTGTTGGATTGTAAGGAGATGGGGAGTCCAAGTGAGGTGGCAGTCGAGTGTCAGGCCAAGGTATTTCAGGGTAGGAGTGAGATGGATAGGAAACTGTAAATGATAAGGTAAAAATTGTGGGGGTGGAAGGAGGAGGTGATATGACCTTTGATGATTGCCTGGATCTTGGAAGGATTGATGTGAAGGAGGCATTGGCTGCACCTGGCTGTGATCTGGTCGAGGTAGGTTTGAAGGCTACGTTGGGACCATTGAAAGGTAGTACAGAGGGCCAGAAAGGCGGTGTCATCAGCAAATTGGTTGAGGTGAACAGGTTCAAATGGTTCAAGTGGCTCTGAGCACTATGCAACTTAACTTCTGAGGTCATCAGTCGCCTAGAACTTAGAACTAATTAAACCTAACTAACCTAAGGACATCACACTCATCCGTTCCCAAGGCAGGATTCGAACCTGCGACTGTAGTGGTCGCTCGGTTCCAGACTGTAGTGCCTAGAACCGCACGGCCACTCCGGCCGGCCGGTGAACAGGTGAGGGAGGTTTGGGCATATCTGCAATATACAGGAAATAGATGAGAGGGGAAAGGATGGAGCCTTGGGGCACACCCACAGTCAGATAGAATGTTTGGGAGTTGGTATTGTGAATAGTGACATAGGAGGGACGAGGAAGGTAGCAATGAGATATAAGCAATTGATGGGAAGGAATAGGTCTGGAGTTTAAAGAGGAGCCAGGGATGCCAGACATGGTCATAGGCGTTCTGGAGGTCGAGGGAAACAAAGATATCAGAACTACAGGAGTTAAGTTGGAGGGGAAGAAGATTGGTAAGGTTAAAGAGCTGGTTGTTGGCTGAGAAGGAGGGCCAGTAGCTACACTGGATAACAGAAAGAATGTGGTGCTGGTTAAGGTGGTGATGAATATGTTGGGAGAGGATGGATTCGAAGACCTTACTGAACACAGAGGTGAGGCAGATGGGATGATAGGAAGAGGTGTCAGAGAGGTGTTTGTTTTCTTTTGGGAATAGCCGGATGCAGGTAGTCTTCCACAGATCGATGTAAAAGCCATTGGAGAGGATCACATTATACAAGGTAGCAAGGACAGCTAGAAAGGAGGGGGGAGTCCTTGAGGTGGCATTAGGTGACACTGTTTTGACCAGGGATGGCATTGCGTTTGGAGCAGAATATGAGTTTGATGTTGTGTGTTGTAATGGGAATGTTTATGTCTGAGGTGGGTAACTGATTCTAGTACTGGAACCTGGGAGAGGATACCAGGACAGAGGTATCAGAGCCTTCAAGCACTGTGTGGAAGAGGGAGTAATCAAAGTGAGGATCATCAGGAATGAAGAAGACCTCAGAGCGGTGGGAAGCAAAATGGTTAGCCTTACTGAGTTTGTTAGGAAAGAGGTGGTCATTGTGGAGAAGGGGGTAAGGCGGTGCAGGATGGCTACCAGTAAGGCAGTCGAAGGCAGACCAGTACTTGGAGGAGTTGTCAGGGAGGTTGGAATTGAGCCACATACATGTCTGGTGGCAGTCCCAGTTTTTGTTAGCTGTTAAGACGTTGCAGATGTGAAGTAATTGTCAGTGGTGGAGGAGTGTATTGTGGTCACAGGTGTGGAGGAAGGAGTGATGTATCCCGCAGAATTCATGGAGAAGAAGGATGGTCTGTGGATGAAGAGTACAATGGTGAGGGCGGATAAGTTTGGTAGGAATGTGGGCAGGTGCAGTAAACATGGGAGATGAATTCATAGGGGAGAGGATCTGCAGGTTGGACATATATAGTGGCACAGGAGACAGTGAGGGAGGGAAAAAGGACACTGAAGATAAGGTGTTCAGTAGGGTCATTCAGTGGGGTTGTTGCTGGACAGGGATATGCTTGAGGTGGCCAATAGCGACTCCACCTTGCACTAGGGGAAGGGGATTGTCAGTACAGTGAAGTTGGTAGGGAGAGGCATGGACAACATGGCGAGGTTGGAGGAAGGTTTCATTAAGGATGAAGGAGTTGTCCTGGTACTGAGACAGTGTATGCACGAAGAGGTATTTGTTGGCAGGGAGGGTGCAAATGTTTAGGTGTTGGAGACAATACTATTGGCCCACCAGGGAGGGGGAGGGGCAAAGTGAGTGGAGGGAGGAGGAGAGAAGCTTAAAGGAGGGTGACTAGGCAGGTGAAATGGGCCTGGTTTTGGCAGTATGTCACATAGGTATTCAAATGGAGCATGGGTTGGGCAGCAAGGGAGATCTGCTGGAGGGTGTGGGGGCATTGGAAGGGGTGGATAGTCTGGAGGACGCTGGTCAAGAAACAGATATTGTCTTTGGTCATGGGGGGAGGGGGCAGAGAGAATTGACGGTTTGGATGGGCTGATCGAAGCGCCGAATGGGAACGGTTAGCTCTGGGTAGGTGGGAGGGGGTTTGTCCCTGCATTTGGAGAAGTAGGTGGGATGAGGTTCGTTGCTTGTGTTAGAGGAAGAAGGGGAGGCGAGGTTAGGACACTGTTTGAGGTTGAATGGATTACCAGGGCAGGGTGGGTATTCAGTTCCGCCAACACCTCCACCTCCATGACTGCAGGGCTGAGCTTTGTGATCACGGAGGTGAGGGTTGGTGGATTATGAGGGCCTTGGGGCTGACAGAGAGATGCATATGAGCAAAAGGTAAAGCGGGTAAGTTTCCAGAGGAGGGCAGTGTGGAAAGAGGGGGAGGGGGATTTGATAAGCTCAGATTCTCTGGCGGATAAGCTGGGAAATGGGGGCACTGGGGATATACTTGTGGGTTTCTAGTGTGAGTGTGTGGGCATCTAGGAATTTAGGATAGGGGTTGGAAAGGACAAATTTATATGGGGCTGGGGATGTAGGAAGAGGTATGGTGTCCATGGGGACATCAGGGGGAAGAGGGGTGGGTGGTGGTTTCTTGGAGGACGTGGTGGAGGTGAGGTCAGCCTCAGAGATTTGGGTTTTTTTTTTGATGGGGTGGATCAGGAGAAGGGGTTGGTTGGAGTGGGATGTGGTGGGAGGCAGGCCCCTCATATGAGGCAGAGGCACTTTGAAGAGAGGGTGGATGCTAAATGGTGGCGGCTGTGGTGCAGTGTGTGGTGACATGGATGGGGCAAAGCAGGGCCGGTTGTAGCAGGGAGAGTGGGGAGTAGGTTTAAGTCATCCTGATTCATAGTAGCAGCTCAAGAGCGGAACAAGAGCAGAGGCAGTATGCAGGTTGTGATACATGGGAGGGGAGGAGATGGAATGGGAGGAGACTCTGAGTCGGGGAGGTGGAGCAGATGGGGAACCCCAGAGGAGACATTCCAGGAGGTAAAGTTGGGGGTAGGAGGAGTTGTATATGACTCTGGTAGTGAGGGTGTCCATGGTGGACTGTGCAGTCTACTGGCGACATTTGTCGCGAGATAGGGAGAAGGAACGAAGACAGGGGAATGAGGAGATGGGGACAGGGCGTGGCGATGGGTACTAGTGGGCGGTGGCGAGCACCGGGCAGAGGCGGCGGATGGACGGACGGATGGCAGCAGACGGCGACGGATGGCAGCAGACGACAGCAGCAGACAGCGATAGGGGGGCTTCCAAACCGTCGATTTTCTTCTAGTTTGGAAGCTGTGAGACTCAAACCCACAGGATGCTGGGGCTGGCGCAGTTTTCCGCTTATGTAGCCACGATTGCGGCCTCTGGCACGATGCATGTGCGGAAGGTGAGATGGTCAGCTCATAGCAGTTCCACCCTCTATAGGACTGCGTGAAGTCAGCTAGTGCGAGGGGCTACCGCCACATTTTAAACTGCCGCTCCCGCCTCCTTACGTGCGTCAAGCATACGTCATTATTTGGTTCCAAAACCAATTTCCGCCAGCACTACCTCATAAGCGTATAACCTAGCTCTCTGTTAAAATTGTTGCCTGGTAGAATTTTGCACAGAGCTTACCTTAATCATAGCTAACACTTGGTTCAAGAATCACAAAAGAAGGTTGTATACATGGAAGAAGCCTGGAGATACTGACAGGTTTCAGATAGATTATATAATGGTAAGACAGAGATTTAGGAACCAGGTTTTAAACTGTAAGACATTTCACGGGGAGGTGTGGACTCTGACCACAATATATTGGTTATGAACTGTAGATTAAAACTGTAGAAACTGCAGAAAGGTGGGAATTTAAGGAGATGGGATCTGGATAAACTGACAGAACCAGAGATTGTAGAGAGTTTCAGGGAGAACATTAGGGAACGATTGACAGGAATGGGGGAAAGAAATACAGTAGAAGAACAATGGGTAGCTTTGAGTGATGAAATAGTGAAGGCAGCCGAGGGTCAAGCAGGTAAGACGAGGGCTAGTAGAAATCCTTGGGTAACAGAAGAGATATTGAATTTAATTGATGAAAGGAGAAAATATAAAAATGCAGTAAATGAAGCAGGCAAAAAGGAATACTAACTTCTCAAAAATGATATCGACAAGAAGTGCAAAATAGCTAAGTAGGGATGGCTAGAGGACAAATGTAAGGATTTAGAGGCATATGGCACTAGGGGTAAGATAGATGCAGCCTACAGGACAATTAAAGAGACCTTTGGAGAAAAGAGAACCATCTGTATGAATACCAAGAGCTCAGATGGAAAACTAGTCCTGACTAAAGAAGGAAAAGCAGAAAGGTGGAAATAGTATATAGAGGGTCTATAGACGGACGATGTACTTGAGGACAATATTATGGAAATGGTAGAGCATGTAGAGGAAGATGAGAAGGAACATATGATACTGCCTGAAGAATTCGAGAGAGCACTGAAAGACTTACGACGAAACAAGGCCCTGGAAGAAGACAGTATTTCCTTAGAGCTAATGATAGCCTTGGGAGAGCCAGCCATGACAAAACTCTTCCATCTGGTGAGCAAATTGTATCAGACAGGCGAAATACCCACAGACTTCAAGAAGAACATAATAATTCCAATCCCAAAGAAAGAAAGTGTTTACCGGTGTGAAAATTACCGAACTATCAGTTTAACAAGTCACGGCTGCAAAATACTAACGCGAATTCTTTACAAACGAATGGAAAAAGTGGTGGAAGCAAATCTTGGGGAAGATCAGTTTGGATTCCGTGGAAATAGTGGAACACGCGAGGCTATACTGACCCTACGAATTATCTTAGAAGATACATTAAGGAAAGGGAACCTACGTTTATAGGATTTGTAGAATCGAAGAAAGTTTT
This sequence comes from Schistocerca nitens, assembly GCF_023898315.1. NCBI lineage: Eukaryota > Metazoa > Arthropoda > Insecta > Orthoptera > Acrididae > Schistocerca > Schistocerca nitens. The sequence continues at coordinate 626,088,906 of NC_064614.1, read as the reverse complement.
TGGCAATGTTAACTGAACTATTCTCTTTCAAATTCTGAAGGTGGCAGGGGTAAAATACAGGGAGAGGAAGACTATTTACAATTTGTACAGAAACCAAATGGCAGTTACAAGAGTTTGGGGGGTATGAAAGGGAACCAGTGGTTGGGAAGGGAGTTAGACAGGATTGTAGCCTATCCCCGATGTCATTCAGTCTGTATATTGAGCAATCAGTAAAGGAAACAGAAGAAAAGTTTGGAGTAGGTCATTATCTTCTGGTACATCGAAAGCTGCGTCAAATTCTTAACATTTTTGGGCTAAGCTTGGGTTTCATGTTTTGTGATACCATATTTTCTAAAACATTTGTGTACTGAGTTTGGCTTCAATTGATATCAAGCTGTCCTTATGTACTGCATTAATAAATATGTAAAACTAAATTAAAAATGTATGTACACGTATCTCTACTGCCATTTAATTTAATTTATAGATTTAGTCTAAAAATTTTAGCAACGTTCAGAGGGAAATGAAAGGGATAGCTATACGTAATTACTGTACGTGAAAAGAGTATGATTATTTGCCTCACGCGCAACACACCCAGTTTAGGATCTACCTTTCCACTCTTGAAATGTGCGATCACAGTTTGACCCAGTATCTTCTTGTACTTTGCTTTTGTGGCAGTAGTGCCAGAGGGTGAGCCGACAGTTGTCTTCTAACGATTAATGTGCTCGTTAACCTTTTCGAGTGACTCTTGAAGATGTTTGGAGTCATCCATGTATTCATGTCTGACTCATACTCGGTGAGATACAATTTTACTTCCTTGAAGCAGCGAGGTTTTGCTGACTTCCCAGTCACAAATGATCAGAATTTACCAGTGTTTGTGGTGAGGAGGACCGTTAATCTTTGCTTGATTCTATTTACCCAAAGCAGGGATCGCAGTTAACTTCCAGTGTTTTGTCCATTAATAAGTTAATAAAAGTTCTGATTACCATACGTTGTACACATTTTTCAGGCAGTATTTTGCAGTTATACTTGGAAGATCACAGTTGTTCCAACATGCTACAGTGACGCTTTTCATGCTGTTAGTCCACCCACAAACTGTGCAGCCAGTAATGCCACATCTTACTTTGAGGGTGTGTAGCCACCCATAAAATTCGTGAAAGTTTTCAACATTTAACTTTTTCTTCAGAGTTCTAAAGCCTTTTCCTTGAGTATTTTTCCTGAAATAGGAACATTAGCTGATCTCTGCTGCTGAAACAGAGTTTGTAGGCAATTTTCCAAGCCCGCAAACTTTACACTCCAATACGAGTACATTTCTCATTACTTGACCAGCTTTCGGAGCACTAGGTCTTATCTATATGTCATTGGCCAGTATGGTAGTTTAAAAAGAGCATGGGATTTTGAGATGTTCTGTAATGCTCCCTTTAGGTTCACGAGGACTTCTTTCTATTTCTTACTTAAAATTATTTTCTCATGAATGGAGATACCAGATCTTTTGTTTTGTGACGAACTCATCATTTTTCGTATGCTCAAAAACTGGAAACTACACTAAAGAAATTAAATTCACCCCGACAGGAAGGGCAAAACAGCTAAGCAGGGATGGCTAGAGGACAAATGTACAGACGAATGGAAAAACATGTGGAAGCAGGCCTTGCGGAAGATCAGTTTGAATTCCGCAGAAATGTTCGAAAAGATGAGTCTATACTGACCCTACGACTAATTTTAGAAAATAGATTGAGGAAAAGGAACCTACGTTTATGGCATTTTTAGGCTTAGAAAAGCTTTTGACAATGTTGACTGGAATACACACTTTCAAATTCTGAAGATGACGAGAGTCAAATAAAGGGAACCATAGACTATTCAAACCTTGTACAGAAACCACATGGCAATCATAAGAGTCGAGGGGCATGGAAGGGAAGCAGTGGCTGGGAACGGGAATGAGACAGGGTTGTAGCCTATCCCCGATGTTATTCAATTTGTATAGTGAACAAGCAGTAAAGGAAACAAAAGAAAAAATTTGAGTAGTAATTAAAATCCATGGAGCAGAAATAAAAACTTTGAGGTTTGCCGATGACATTGTAAATCTGTCAGTGACAGCAAAGGAGCTGGAAGAGCAGTTGAATGGAATGGACAGTGTCTTGAAAGGAGGCTATAAAATGAACATTACCAAAAGCAAACCGAGGATAATGGAATGCAGTCGAATTGAATCAGGTGATGCTGAGGGCATTAGATTAGGAAATGAGACGCTTAAAGTAGTAAATGAATTTTCCTATTTGGGGAGCAAAGTAACTGATGATGGTCGAAGTAGAAAGGATATAAAATGTAGATTCGCTATGGCAGGGAAATCGATTCTGAAGAATACAAATTTATTAACATCGAATATAGTTTTAAGTGTCAGGAAGTCTTTTGTAAATGTATTTGTATGACGTGTAGACATGTATGGATGTGAAACATGGATGATAAATAGTTAGACAAAAAGAGATTAGAAGCATTCGAAATATGGAGCTACAAAAGAATGCTGAAGATTAGATGGGTAGATCACTTAATTAATGAGGAGGTACAGAATAGAATTGGGGTGATGAATTTGTGGTAAAACTTGACTAGAAGAAGGGATCGGTTGGTAGGACACGTTTTGAGCCATCAAGGGATCCCCATTTTAGTATTGGAAGGAAGCGTGGAGGGTAACAATCACAGAGAGAGCCCAAGGGATGAATAACAAAGAAGATTCAGAAGGATGGAGGTTGCAGTAGTTACTCGGAGATGAAGAAGCTTGCACAGGATAGAGTTGCATGGAAAGTTGCGTCAAACCAGTCGCTGGACTGAGGACCACAAGAACAACAGCAACTCGCCACCTGCTCAGAATACCTCCAGATGTAACTGCATACACATGTTACGTATTGTGATGGTTGGACCAGGGGAGCACTCACCCTCCTTATCTCTGAAACAGAGTGCCACAAGTTCATGAACAACAGTGTGGCCACGCGTGAGCGTATTGTAGTTATGGTCCAGAATAATGACTGCACTTCTGCATGAAGACATAAAACCAATAATCATGGACACCACATACGAAAGTTTAATGACCATTTTTTGGTCTTCGTAACGTATAAGTTCGATAAAAATGAGAGTGAGGGGTTAAAAATAATGGCATAAAATTGCAAAAACGTATAAATGAAAACGTGAAAGTGAGGTGACTTTGCATGCAAAATCGAAAAAGTGCACAAAACAACGTACAAGTGTGAAAAAATAGAGGTGATAAATGTGTAAAAGAGGTTTCACTGTATTATGAGAACTGCTAGAGGTAGTCTGGGTGAGGCTGACTGCCTTGATGTTGATGGTGTCAACTCAGGGGCCGTTGGTGACGTCACGTCGTTTCCCGGCACGGGTCTGAGATACCTACGCAGAGTTGGTGTGGCCTCTGTGGCACAATCAGGACTCGACGGCAATGATGTTCGTAGCGTTTTCCCCTAATTAACGTTTATAGCGGATTTAGGGTCGGTGTTGTGGAAGGGAGAAGGATCTATGGCAGGGATGCTGATCTGCCAAAGTAGCAAGATGATTTGAACTTGTTAAGCAATTTCATTTATCATTAACATGAGTTACACCTGGTTCCAGCTTTTTATTGTCGACACTCCTTTTCCTGGGATTCTGTCTTACTACACATGTTCAACAAGTATCAAGAAAGAAGTGCCATCTGCCTAATCGAATACACTACCTGGGGTGCCTAGTTCAGGGACAAGGGCAACTGCCATTTACTAGGATTCGGTCTACTACACATGGGCACCCGCTATCAAGAAACAAGTGCCACCTGTCTAATCAGCACAAAATGCGCTACCTGGGGTACCTAGCTCAGGGGCAAGGGCAGTTGTTTCCATTTGTTCTCTCATCTACTGCGTCAGCGGCTGCTTGACCTAATTACCAACTCATAGCCATTTGACCTTATTATTATATCACTGTCCCCTTTGTCTAATTCACAGCAGACACGTACTATTCAACTACTTGTTCCTACATGCACGTGAAATCCGCTACATCTCTAATTGAGAAAAATATACAGTGTTCAACACTATTTAGTGACATAAATATAAAACATTTGTAAAATTGCTACTCATTTGTCAGTTGTTGTTGTCTTGCTCAAGGTAGTATTGCCTTCTTGTGAATGGAGTAATACAGTACCGTTCCATCAGATAGTCCCCAGTCATGACAGTCAAGGGTTGAACCAAAGCACCGTGCTGATGATTCTAAAATTCCTATGAAAAAAATTATAAGTATTGGCTGATAAGTGTCACATGGAAGTGAAAATTTCTCGTCGAAAGACTTTCATGAATTATTGCCAGCGTATTTGTTAGTTCAAAATCGGGCCGTAGCTCTGTGAGCTTTTGGATGTGAACAGCATCATCGTCATCGTAAAAGGCTACAGCGATTCGGAAGCTGCCAAATTCTCATCTAAATGAGGACGGGGCTTCTCATCACCATCGTCATCACAGTCATCATAGGAGAACTGGCTATCACTGAACGATGCCCACAACGTGTTGCCGACCGTGTGTGCTGGTTGATGTTGGAGGTACTTCTAGAACAGACGATGAGGTGTAAGTATGAAGCGTAAATACGCTCACACAGATGTTTCTCTACATACTTAAAATAACAGCATCGAGACGAAGACGCCAACAGCCTTCCTCCCGCTCTCCAGAGCTACGACATGAATGTTTCATCGCAGAAGACAGGTTAACACTGATGGGGATTCAACATGAGAAGTAATGTCTTATACAGGGTGTTACAAAAAGGTACGGCCAAACTTTCGGGAAACATTCCTCACACACAAATAAAGAAATTATGTTATGTAGACATGTGTCCGGAAACGCTTAATTTCCATGTTAGAGCTCATTTTAGTTTCGTCAGTATGTTCTTCCACCTACGCTCAATGGAGCACGTTATCATGATTTCATACGGGATACTCTACCTGTGCTGCTAGAACATGTGCCTTTACAAGTACGACACAACATGTGGTTCATCCACGATGGAGCTCCTGCACATTTCAGTCGAAGTGTTCGTACGCTTCTTCGGTGACCGATGGACTGGTAGAGGCGGACCAATTCCATGGCCTCCACGCTCTCCTGACCTCAACCCTCTTGACTTTCATTTATGGGGGCGTTTGAAAGCTCTTGTCTACGCAACCCCGGTACCAAATGTAGAGACTCTTCGTGCTCGTATTGTGGACGGCTGTGATACAGTACGCCATTCTCCAGGACTGCATCAGCGCATCAGGGATTCCATGCGACGGAGGCTGGATGCATGTATCCTCGCTAACGGAGGACATTTTGAACATTTCCAGTAACAAAGTGTTTGAAGTCACGCTGGTACGTACTGTTGCTGTGTGTTTCCATTCCATGATTAATGTGATTTGAAGAGAAGTAATAAAATGAGCTCTAACATGGAAAGTAAGCGTTTCCGGACACATGTCCACATAACATATTATCTTTCTTTGTGTGTGAGGAATGTTTCCTGAAAGTTTGGCCGTAACTTTTTGTAACACCCTGTATAAAGTCACTGAAGGGCCGAGAGAAGGCACGTCCCCACCTGCATCCGACACATGGGATGTTGTCTTAAGGGGCTCCGGAAAGGCTCAAAATCATTAAAAGTTCAATTTTTACTTTTTTGCGTTTTCTGAATCGGCAGACTATTACCTTTTAATAGATATATAATTTATTCAATTCCGAAGACTACAACTATTTTTAAATTTTTTTTGAAATGTGTTCTACATGGGCGTGACCCACTGTGGCGCTGTTAAACTGCTGTCAAATGGTGTTATTATTAACGTCCGTGTTCATCAGGTACATTTTAGTGATGTGAGATAAAGTATAAAACCTATTTTCGGAGACTTAGCAGCACCTGAACTGTTGAAAAAGTGTATTCACGGAAAAACTCAAAACCCCAATGAAAGTGTAAATAGTGTTATATGGTCGAGAATCCCCAAGACTGTATTTGTTGGAATAGAAACACTTCACTTTGGTGTGTATGATGCTGTTGCGACTTTCAATGATGGCAACATTGTAAGGTGCAAGGTATTTAGAAATATGGGAATGAAGATAGGTTCTAACATGGTACGAGCGATGCTTGCTTTAGACAAGGAACGCCTTCGGGCTGCAGACAGGGCTGTAAAGAGTCTAGAAATACAAGCAAGAGTAAACAGGAGGAGGAACAAGAGGAAGCTGGAGGAGGAGTTTGCAGAGGATGAAGATAATCCATCCTATGGACCTGGAATGCACTAAAAAGTTAATCCAATCTTTGTCGCTCGATTCCCAAAACTTTTATTTTCTCATACTAATTACATGTTTTCTAAGGATCTTCCAAACATATTTGTTTCAAACCTTCAGTAAATGTTACACAGTACCTTCTGCATAATTTAACACAGCCTTTTTCCAAAAAACTGTATATTTTTGAATATATAAATAAAAAATTGCATAAAAATGTTGTGAATTTTCATTTCAATTGAAAAAAAATCATCTTTAATAACTGAACTAAAATTTTGTAAAATCCCTGTGTTAAGTTGTAGCCCATATTCCAATAAATAATCTGTAAAACGTTCAACTTCCTACCTCAAATACTTTGTGAGGAAAGATGTAATTTATAAGCGTTATTTTAACATTGCAAGTATAGGGCGTTCCGGAGCCCCTTAATACACACTTGCATGGATAGCTCCTGGCACGTCGGCAACCCTCATTACATCTCTGCCTGAAAGGCAGAAGTCCGCCGGCTGCGTCTTGAGATCTGTCAAGCTGTTCCTGTTGGCACCAGAATCCAGTTGCCTCGCGCAATCCTCTTCACGTATAGGCAGAGGTTTCTCTTATTGTGTACATCCTGTGCTCACATACCTGAGCGAAAGTCCAGCAGTTGCACGGTCGTGGGTCAGGCGGCTGACGAGGAAGTGGCTGGGTGGCTGGGTGGAAGTTCGGCAGGTGCTTGGTTGCGGGTTAGGGCCACAACAAATGCGTGTAGCCTCCGGCTGGCTCATGCGGCAATTTCTAGCAGCAGGAGTGCTCGCTCCAGCAGACAGATGATGTAAGCGTACAAGGCCGATAAGTGTTTATACAGGACGGTGAGCTGCGGCTGCAAGTCTTCATAATAACACCATTCTTTCCTGCTACTCCTAGCAGTGCAGTGCGACCACACAAAACTGCTGCCATAATTGTAAGAACTCCAAAATTAATCCCAGTATCCTTCATGTGGCGAGCGATGCGTCTTGCGCCATATGCTGCGTGTTTTTTTTATTTTTTTTAATTCCATGCTTGAGGCAAAATGTTTCTTATTTTTAAGTAAATAGGTCATGCAATATGGAATTGTTTAAAATACGTTAACAAATGTAATTCATAGTTTTAAGCTTAGGATCAACGGAACATCGACTTTTTTAAATTTAAGCAATACACATGTATCTTGGATTTTCTACCAATTTACACTGAGCACAATTTGAGTGTGTCCACAGCGACGTCACTGGGATGGATGAAATCGTTTAAAAGCCGTCTAGGGTGACTCTGAGGGCTAGTTCAGCTATCTTAGCTTGGTGGAACTGTATGACACTTTTTGCATTTTCAGGCCGACCGTACTAGAATGTGACATCATAGAGGGCGTCATCAAAGTCTATGAAGTGCCTTCTGTGACTGCTCCAATGTCTGGAAGCCTTGGGCAGGGTACACATTCTGTGCTCAAACCTGCATCGGGTTCCCTGTCCCCTTAACCTTAAGGGCTAGTTTCGCCATTTTGGAAAAAATCTGGCAACCATTCAGGCTGTCTCCATACGCCCAACCAATAGGACACTTTCTATTGAATATTTCAGCGTCCATTGTAGGGCAGTCAGCTAGAGGGGTTGGGGGGTGGGAGTGGGGGACGCAAGAGGAAGGAGGAGGGGGAGGACAGCATACTGGGAACAATGCAGGCTGTAATCGAATGCCCAGTTTTCTCTTCTTGACATCAAGCGAAATTTGTGTCTGGACGGGAGAGGACATTTGCATTGTATGTTATGTTGGGACCCATGTCTTTCGTGTTGTATATTAATGAAGTTACAGTCAATATCAGTAATAAACTCAAACGGTTTGCAGGTGACGGAGTGACTCATAAGGAAGGGCTGTCTGAACAAACCTGCATAAATATTCACTCGGATCTTGATAAGACAGCAGATTCGAGCAATGATTGGCAACTTGCTTCAAATGTTCAGAAATATAAAAATTCTGCCCTTCACAAAACGAGTAAGCGTAGTATCCTAGGCCTAAAATATCAAGAGTCACAACTGGAATTGGTCAACTCATAAAAACTCCAGGGTGCAACAGCTTGTGGAGATATGAAATGCAAAGATCATGTAGGCTTGGTCGTAGATAAAGCACGTGGCAGACTCCTAAGTTGGTAGTGTACTAGAGAATCGTTATCAGTCTACGATGTAGACTGTCTACAAAAAACCCGTGAAAACCATCCTAGAAAATTGCTCAAGTGTGGAGGAGCCATACCAAACTGACTAACAGGGGATACTGAACGTATAGAGAGAAGGGCAGCACGAATGGTTGCAGGTTTGATTGACTCGTGGAAGAGTGTCACGAGATGCTGAAGAAATTGAACTAACTGATGCGTGGAAGATAGACTTTCCTAAGAAAGCCGACCTGCAAAGCTTGAAGAACCTATTTTTAAAGAGCAATCTGGCAATATACTTAACTTCCTACATATCACTCCAATAGGTTTTGCTAGGACAAGGTTACATTAACTATAGCATGCACAGAGGCGTTCAAACATTTTTCCAGTGCTCGATATGCTAGTGGAACAGTAAAAAGCCAGCCACAGTGGGAAGTGTCCTCCGGCCTGCACTTCACACTGGTTTGCAGAGTATGGTTTCAGATGTGGATGAATGGAACGGACTACCTATTTAGGCCTGAATGTGTGTAGGACCTAGTTAGGCGTGAATATGTGTAGGAATGAATGGTAGAGCAGCAGTAGCCGACCGAGACAGACGCAGCAACAGGGAAGTAACCGCTTTTCTGACATTTACCGGTTCCTAACCAGGGGCGAATTTTATTGTATCGTCTGTGTGATTTAATGGTTTAGAGTCTTGAGTTTCAGCGTGTAACCTAATAGCCACAGGTGTCGCGTTTTCGTTTGCGTCGGAAAGTAAACCGGTTTTGTGACATATTACAAGTTTCTAATCAGGGGCGAATTATATGGTTTCACCTGAGTACTTCGGTAGTTAGGTTTTTGAATATTTGCGTATTACTAGACGCAGTTCGTGCATTTCCGTCAGGGTCTACAGTAGAGTAGCGCAGCACGTGCCGATAGTCCGTTTATCTGCATAGTTTAGTTTTCCACGGCCTTTAGTACGGACAGGGACTGCGATTGTTGTGTGCGGATGCGAGCCGAGTTGGTGACACTTCGCTCTCGGCTTCAGGCTGTGATGGCTTCGGTTAAACAGCTTGAGGCTGCAGTGGATGGGCACCACTGCTGTGGGCCGGCCGTGGGCATACAACGAAAGTCCAGCACGTCCGAGTCCTCCGATCGGTCCTCACCTGTGGCCAATCCAGTTGCTGCTTGCACTGAGGCTGACCCTTCACCTGTGGTCGAGTGGGAGGTCGCCCCGGGGTGAAGCAGGCGGCGAAAGACTTCCCAGGCGGCCGCACGTAAGGCCTCCCCGGTTTGTCTGACAAACAGGTTCCAGGTGCTATCTGTGGCTGACGCTGTCGCTGAGCCAGATGCTGTCGCCTATCCTGTTTCAGAGGAAACCACTCAGCCTGCTAGATTCGGGCAGTCGCAGAGGGTGGGTTTATTGGTAGTTGGGAGCTCCAACGTTAGCCGCGTTATGGGGCCCCTTAGGGACTTGGCTGACAACAAGGGTAAGAAAACCAATGTGCACTCCGTGTTCATGCCGGGTGGAGTCATTCCAAATGTGGAAAGGGTTCTCCCGGATGCCATGAAGAGCACAGGGTGCAGCCAACTGCAACTCAGAAGAGACTCTCTCAGGTTTCGTGCGGCTAACACAAGTGGTAAACTCTTGTTTGCAAGATGAAAGCAGAGCTGACCATTTGCAGCATAGTCGACAGGACCGATTGCGGACCTCTGGTACAGAGGCGAGTGGAGGGTCTGAATCAGAGGCTCAGACGGTTCTGCGACCGTGTAGGCTGCACAAGAAGGGCTTCAGTCACAAAGGGTGCAGGCTGAACACACGAAGAACGTAGATACAAGACTATGGGTATAACAGTTGTAAATTGTCGTAGCTGTGTTGGGGAAGTACCAGAGCTCCAAGCGCTGATAGAAAGCACTGATGCTCAAATCGTTATAGGCACTGAGAGCTGACCAAAGCCGGATATAAGCTCAGCCGAAATTTTTGCGAAGAACCTAACGGCGTTCCGAAAAGATAGGTTAAACACGGTTGGCGGTGGCGTGTTTGTTGCTGTCAGAAGTAGTTTAACTTGTCGCGAAATTGATGTAGATACTTCCTGGAGTATAAATAAAATAATAATTGGATCCTTTTACTGACCTCCCATGAATTGATGATACAGTTGCTGAAAGGTTCAAAGAAAACTTGAGTTTGATTTCATACATGTACGCGACTCATACGATTATGGTTCTCTACATCTACATATACATCCATACTCCGCAAGCCACCTGACGGTGTATGGCGGAGGGTACCTTGAGTGCCTCTATCGGTTCTCCCTTCTATTCCAGTCTCGTATTGTTCGTGGAAAGAAGGATTGTCGGTATGCTTCTGTGTGGGCTCTAATCTCTCTGATTTTATCCTCATGGTCTCTTCGCGCGATGTACGTAAGAGGGAGCAATATACTGCTTGACTCTTCGGTGAAGGTATTTTCTCGAAACTTTAACAAAAGCCAGTACCGAGCTACTGAGCGTCTCTCCTGCAGAGTCTTCCACTGGTGTTTATCTATCATCTCCGTAACGCTTTCGCGATTACTAAATGATCCTGTAATGAAGCGCGCTGCTCTCCGTTGGATCTTCTCTATCTCTTCTATCAACCCTATCTGGCACGGATCCCACACTGCTGAGCAGTATTCAAGCAGTGGGCGAACAAGTGTACTGTAACCTACTTCCTTTGTTTTCGGATTGCATTTCCTTGGGATTCTTCCAATGAATCTCAGTCTGGCATCTGCTTTACCAACGATCAACTTTATATGATCATTCCATTTTAAATCACTCCTAATGCGTACTCCCAGATAATTTATGGAATTAACTGCTTCCAGTTGCTGACCTGCTATTTTGTAGCTAAATGATAAGGAAGGGATCTATCTTTCTATGTATTCGCAGCACATTACACTTATCTACATTGAGATTCAATTGACATTCCCTGCACCATGCGTCAATTCGCTGCAGATCCTCCTGCATTTCAGTACAATTTTCCATTGTTACAACCTCTCGATACACCACAGCATCATCTGCAAAAAGCCTCAGTGAACTTCCGATGTCATCCACAAGGTCATTTATGTATATTGTGAATCGCAACGGTTCTATGGCACTCCCCTGCCTCACACCTGAAATCACTCTTACGTCGGAAGACTTCTCTCCATTGAGAATGACATGCTGCGTTCTGTTATCTAGGAACTCTTCAATCCAATCACACAATTGGTCTGATATTCCATATTCTCTTACTTTGTTCATTAAACGACTCTGGGAAACTGTAGTTGGTGGTGACTTCAATTTACCCTCGATGTGTTGGCGAAAATACATGTTTAATTCCGGAGGTACGCATAAAATATCATCCGAAATTGTGCTAAACGCATTCTCTGAAAATTATTTCGAGCAGTTAGTTCATGAGCCCACGCGAATAGTAAACGGTTGTGAAAAGACACTTGACCTCTTAGCAACAAATACCCTGAGTTAATAACGAGCATCAAAACCGATTCATGGATTAGTGAAAACAGGGTTGTCGTAGCGAGATTGTATATTGTAATCCTCGAAGGCGTCAAGTGAATTTTTATCCGCTTTTTTGAATAGGTATATTTTTCGCTTATTCAAAAAAGCAGATAAAAGTTCACTTGACGCCTTCCTGAGAGACAATCTCCACTCATTCCAAATTAATAACATAAATGTAGACCAGATATGCCTTAAATTCAAAGAAATAGTATCGGCAGCAATTGAGAGATTTATACCAAATAAATTAACAAACGACCGAGCTGATCCTCCTTGGTACACAAAACGGGTTAGAACACTGTTGCAGAAACAACGAAACACACATGCCAAATCTAAACAGACGCAAAATCCCCAAGATTGGCGATCTTTTACAGAAGCTCGAAGTTTAGCACGGACATCAATGTGAGATGCCTATAACAGTTTCAACAACGAAACTTTGTCTCGAAACCGGGCCGAAAATCCAAAGAGATTCTGGTCGTATGTGAAGTATGTTAGTGGCAAGAACAATCAGTGCCTTCTCTGCGCGATAGCAATGGAGACACTATCGAAGACAGTGCTGCCAAAGCAGAGCTACTAAACACAGCCTTCCGAAATGCCTTCACAAAAGAATATTCCAGAATTCGAATCGACAACAGCTGCCAACATGAGTAACGTAAAAGTAAATACCCTCGGAGTAGTGAAGCAACTTAAATCACTTAATAAAAGCAAGTCTTCTGGTACAGACTGTATACCAATTAGGTTCCTTTCGGAGTATGCTGATGCATTAGCTTCATACTTAACAATCATATTCAACCGTTCGCTCGGCGAAAGATCCGAACCCAAAGACTGGAAAGTTGCACAGGTCACACCAATATTCAAGAAAGGTAGTAGGAGTAATCCACTAAATTACAGGCCCGTATCGTTAACGTCGATATGCAGCAGGATTTTAGAACATATATTGTGTTCGAACATTATGAATTACCTCGAAGAAAGCGGTCTATTGACACACAGTCAACATGGGTTTAGAAAACATCGTTCCTGTGAAACACAGCTAGCTTTTTATTCACATTGACAAGGGCTTTCAGATCGATTCCGTATTTCTGGATTTCCGGAAGGCTTTTGACACTGTACCACACAAGCGGCTCGTAGTAAAATTGCTTGTTTATGGAATATCGTCTCAGTTATGTGACTGGATTTGTGATTTCCTGTCAGAGAGGTCACTGTTCGTAGAAATTGACAGAAAGTCATCGAGTAAAACAGAAGTGATTTCTGGCGTTCCCCAAGGTAGTTTTATAGGACATTTGCTGTTCCTTATCTATATGAAGGATTTGGGAGACAATCGGAGCAGCCGTCTTCGGTTGTTCGCAGATGATGTTGTCGTTTATCGACTAATAAAGTCATCAGAAGATCAAAACAAACTGCAAAACGATTTAGAAGAAATATAGGAATGGTGCGAAAAGTGGCAGTTGACCCTAAATAACGGAAAGAGCGACGTCATCCACATGAGTGCTAAAAGCAACTCGTTAAACTTCGGTTTCACGAAAATTAGTCTAATCTAAAAGCAGTATATTCAACTAAATACCTAGGTATTTCAATTACGAACAACTTAATTTGGAAGGAACACATAGAAAATATTGTGGGGAAGACTAACCAAAGGCTGAGTTTTATTGGCAGGACACTTAGAAAATGTAACAGACCTGCAAAGGAGACTGCCTATACTACACTTGTCCGTCAACTTTTAGAATACTGCTGCGCGGTGTGGGATCCTTACCAGATAGGACTGACTGAGTACATCGAAAAAGTTCAAAGAAAGGTAGCATGTTTTGTATTATCGCGAAATATGGAAGAGAGTTTCATTGAAATGATACAGGATTTGGGCTGGAAATGATTAAAAGAAAGGCATTTTTCGTTGCGACGGAATCTTCTCACGAAATTCCGATCACCAACTTTCTCCTCCGAATGTGAAAATATTTTGTTGACACCGACCTACATAGGGAGGAACGATCACTACGATAAAATAAGGGAAATCAGAGCTAGAACGGAAAGATATAGGTGTTCATTCTTTCCGCTCGCTATACGAGATTGGAATAATAGAGAACTCTGAAGGTGGTTCGATGAGCCCTCTGCCAGGCACTTAAATGTGATTGGCAGAGTATCCACGTAGAAACTTTGAAATTGGAAAACATAACATTAGAGGAGAAAACAATATATGGAGACATCAGAAGTAGACTGACTTAGGTGAAGAACTAGTTTATTTACATGAGTCGCTACTGAGGTGAAACAGACAAACAGAAGTGAGGAAAGCGTTTTAGAACTAGTACCTTTGTAACACCATGTTGTACGGAACTGAAATGTGGACTGTTCGAAATTTGGAAAGATTTGATATGTAGCTCTGCAGAAGGACGTTAAAAATCAAGTGAACAGCACAGAATGACGATGTAAAACAGTTAGTAGAAGAAATAACAGGATGGTAAGAATACGAGATGCTAATACATCCAACGATAATTCTTTTGGTAGAAGATCCTCCCCTCCCAGCTCCACCACCGACCGGCGTTTTTCTGTCGGTATGTGAAGGCTAATCTCAAGGATTACTGTAGGGATTTTCTTCCGGTTTTTACTAGTACATGGGTTGATTCACGAGGTAGGTTCGTATATATAATTTACTACCGCCACGCCAGACAACTAGTCTGGTCGTAGATACATTGTGCGAACCATGCGAAGTTCAATACATTTAACATTAACGACGAAAAGAAGTGAAATGATAGTCAGATATGCTGACTTATATGCCATATTTACTTGAGTGTTTCAAGCGGATGCGGACAAATAAAAGGAACACATAGATCAAGAATTTAACCTCACATCATTACCGAGCAACTTTAACCACAAATTTGTTCAAACTATTCTACTGCACAACTTTATTACGTGACATACTCGTACTCATCTGTGAAAATTACATCTTAAGATGATTTACGTTAATTACGAGTAATAAATTTTCTTCTTAATGCATTTCTCCCTTCACCAGGAACCCTATAAAGTTTTCTCTTCTGGCCACGAACACAGTACTGTGGAATCGTTTCAAGGGAAACTTCCAAACGTAAGTCCTATAGTACAAGCGTAACAAGAACGCCCGATATGGCCGGAAGAGCCACCTGACACATCAGCCAATCACGAACCGCAGTTGGCTGCACTTAGAGTGATCGACGATGGCCATACATTTCTTGTGCGGAAATTTACCCTCCGTCATAAAATCTGGCGACTGTGGCAACCGAAAGAGCGTCCACCAACAAAGTTAAAATAGAAATGAATTTCCCAGATTAACAAATAGTGGAATCCTGTACGACCGACACAACCTTTAGGAATGAGGGACTCATTTTTCTAAGGTTTTATCATGGTAATCTGCTCTTCCTCTCATTGCCTTACAGACAATTTTAATGACAGCATATCATGCGTTGAAGGAGCCAATTCAATATCCCTTGACCTGCATTATCGGTTAGAGATCGTGAATCATACTACAATTTATCACCTATTGGTTCAAAATTAATATACACTCCTGGAAATTGAAATAAGAACACCGTGAATTCATTGTCCCAGGAAGGGGAAACTTTATTGACACATTCCTGGGGTCAGATACATCACATGATCACACTGACAGAACCACAGGCACATAGACACAGGCAACGGAGCATGCACAATGTCGGCACTAGTACAGTGTATATCCGCCTTTCGCAGCAATGCAGGCTGCTATTCTCCCATGGAGACGATCGTAGAGATGCTGGATGTAGTCCTGTGGAACGGCTTGCCATGCCATTTCCACCTGGCGCCTCAGTTGGACCAGCGTTCGTGCTGGACGTGCAGACCGCGTGAGACGACGCTTCATCCAGTCCCAAACATGCTCAATGGGGGACAGATCCGGAGATCTTGCTGGCCAGGGTAGTTGACTTACACCTTCTAGAGCACGTTCGGTGGCACGGGATACATGCGGACGTGCATTGTCCTGTTGGAACAGCAAGTTCCCTTGCCGGTCTAGGAATGGTAGAACGATGGGTTCGATGACGGTTTGGATGTACCGTGCACTATTCAGTGTCCCCTCGACGATCACCAGTGGTGTACGGCCAGTGTAGGAGATCGCTCCCCACACCATGATGCCGGGTGTTGGCCCTGTGTGCCTCGGTCGTATGCAGTCCTGATTGTGGCGCTCACCTGCACGGCGCCAAACACGCATACGACCATCATTGGCACCAAGGCAGAAGCGACTCTCATCGCTGAAGACGACACGTCTCCATTCGTCCCTCCGTTCACGCCTGTCGCGACACCACTGGAGGCGGGCTGCACTATGTTGGGGCGTGAGCGGAAGACGGCCTAACGGTGTGCGGGACCGTAGCCCAGCTTCATGGAGACGGTTGCGAATGGTCCTCGCCGATACCCCAGGAGCAACAGTGTCCCTAATTTGCTGGGAAGTGGCGGTGCGGTCCCCTACGGCACTGCGTAGGATCCTACGGTCTTGGCGTGCATCCGTGCGTCGCTGCGGTCCGGTCCCAGGTCGACGGGCACGTGCACCTTCCGCCGACCACTGGCGACAACATCGATGTACTGTGGAGACCTCACGCCCCACGTGTTGAGCAATTTGGCGGTACGTCCACCCGGCCTCCCGCATGCCCACTATACGCCCTCGCTCAAAGTCCGTCAACTGCACATACGGTTCACGTCCACGCTGTCGCGGCATGCTACCAGTGTTAAAGACTGCGATGGAGCTCCGTATGCCACGGCAAACTGGCTGACACTGACGGCGGCGGTGCACAAATACTGCGCAGCTAGCGCCATTCGACGGCCAACACCGCGGTTCCTGGTGTGTCCGCTGTGCCGTGCGTGTGATCATTGCTTGTACAGCCCTCTCTCAGTGTCCGGAGCAAGTATGGTGGGTCTGACACACCGGTGTCAATGTGTTCTTTTTTCCATTTCCAGGAGTGTATATCAATGGGCAGCCCGTTTCGCCAGCACGAGCGAAATATTTATTCCATGTGACCGGACTTCGTTGCGAGACAGTATAATGAGAGGACGTGTATGAAGTGTGTGCAATGAAACATTGTTAGCCGCCATATTGTATAATTTGTGTTTTCTGAGATTCACAAGCGATATGTAACGTTAATGTGGAGTTTAGTAACAGCCATAACACATTTTGGTGCATTTGAAAGGTGTAATTTCGCGCATTTATTTTTGAACAACTATTCTGTGATGAACTGTAATATACGACAAGCTTGTATAGGACTTAGAACATTTAGTGGTCGATGTTTGCCGTAGAACCTGTTTCAATAACACGGTCAAAACCATGGAGAAAGTTTTCTCTGCTAAAACGAACTCATTTCAGTCGCAGACAATCATCGAATGACCAAATGTGAATGGCAGTATCCCAATCCGAGAAGATGCTATAGAAGTTTTCTTTCTCTTACATATCAAGAATTTTACAGGCGACTGCCGGAGTGGGCGGCTGCTTCTACACCACGAGGGTAACTTTTCTACGTGTACGAAATTACGTAACGTACGCTGTGGAAATAATTGACGCCGCTCTGGAAATTGATATTGACCTTCACGTTCACAAACATACAAACAGAGCCACTACACACACTAGTTCAAGAGCAACGATTTTAATATTACCAGCTTAAAAACATTAATTTCTTCTTTTGAGACATAATATTATAAAAATGGCTAAAACATGAGAAGACCTACAAGGAGTGAAACACAGACACTGCCAACTATTTCATGACCAAAAACAAATTAACACACGATTATTCAGTTACTTGTATATATTGTGAGTTGTTGTAATAAATGTGTATTTTATGTTATGTATATGTACTAATGTTGTGTTTTGTATAATTTCAAGTACGATTGTTGGAATCGTTCTATGTGAGCTACATCCGGCACCAGAAAGCCACGACAACGCGGGTCCAACACATATGAACTTCATGCGGTTCTACTCTGCAGTAAAGGCAAGCACAAGAATGACATGCTAACTCATTGCACACATTATTCTGGCCTCTGTGGGTAACGACTGGGTTATGAATATTTGTAGATTTAGTTATTCTATGTTTTAGTATATGCAGCCTGATTTATGTTTTTTTGTTGATGTGTTCACGATTGTGGAGAGATATTCTGGGGTATAGAATCTGATGTGTATTTTCGTGGGGTAAAACTGAACTGTGTCCACAGCAAAGTAATTAAGAGAATAGTCAACAACTGAATTTTTATGGTTAAAACTAGATCACAGTTTAAAATGCAGAGGGCACAGGAAGCGGTTGTGCAGCCCAGTGGTGATGAATAAAATCGAGGGCAAACGGTAGATGCTAGCCAAGGAGAATCCAAAGATCCTATGGCTGACCTCTTAAATCAAATGAACTTTTGATGAATACCGTAGCTAGTTTAGCTTCAGAAGAGTCTTACGTGTCGTCTATTCAAATGACTACGTCTGCTAAGCAAGCGAATATTTGAACAACTGTTGAGAATTTACCTTCGGAACAGTCCAACATGTCTGCTAATCAGACGAAACTATTAGCTGAGCAAGCGAATATGTCTCCTGCTCAAGCGAAAATGTAAGCTGCACAGGCGGCTGTTTCTGAAAATGTAGAAGCCATAGCTATGGAACAGGCAAATATAGTGGCTAAAGTAACAAATCTGACCATCACTGTGAGCAATTTAGTTACAGTACAGGCAGATCTAGATGAGAAAGTAAAGGGTATAACCAACAAAGTGAACGAACTGCCCACAAACGAAGATTTTGTTAAAGTATTAGCGGATGTGAGTAGTTTGACAAATGGACAGATAGAAAGCAGGAAATAAATAGTATGAATCAAACCCACGAACAATTTTCGATCGAAATAAACAGAGACAGTGAAATTGAAAACGTGCGGAAGAGACAATAAATGGTAGAAGTAGAGGTACAAACCCTGGCCTGAACAGTAAAAGAAATAGCGTCCGGATGTGGAGGGCGAATGGAACAAAAGCTCCAAGGAAAAACCCAGCAGTTTAAGCAACAATTAGGCGACTGGCCAGTGCATAAGGAACAGCAAGTGATATTGTCTGTTAATAAAGGTATCAAGGAAGCGGTAGAAAATATATTGAGTGAAGGCCTACTGTTACCTCGCCAAATAGATCAACAGTTGCAGGAAGAAGGAGAAGTTACACAGAATTTGCAAACATGCACTCAAAGGATAGAAGAACTGCGGGGGTGGCTACTGAACAAGAAAAGGAAGCCAGCCCAGAGTGGAGATCTAGAGGTAGAAATAGGGGTTCGATGTATAATTATGGGGGCGATGAGCAGTACCCAGATACAAATCCAAACGCACGGATGTATGGAAGTATGTCACCTATGAGTGATTACACCAGATATATCATGGAAGAGAAAATGTTAAAACATAGGCAATTCCAAATATTTTTTCCGGAAATGAAGACATTAAATACTGTCGTATTTATCAGACATTTCAGAGGAGCTTGGTCTGATCGATAGAAAGTCGAATATGTGTCAGGTTATATCCAAGGCGGTGGTAGTCGGTGACTGACGTAATATACAAGTGTCATACCTACGAAGAATTTGAAAAGCCATTACTCAATAGATATTGGTCAATAGGCATTCAGGAGAGATAGAAGAAGTAAGTACATGACCTGGAACCCGTCCATTACAGAAATGGGAACTTACGGAGATACTTCGAAAAATATTTGAATAAAGCAAGATATTGGGATCAACCAATAGATCGCAAAAGTGTGATAATGACCATCAAAGCTCAGCTTCCGATGAAAACTGCTGCATGTTTCAGACGATAATCTGGAAGAATTCATGTCTGCAGTAGATTCAATCGATTTGCTACAGGAGGAACAAAGAGGAAGAAATAATTACAATAAATCCTATCAAATGGAAAACAGGCAGACAGGTTATAACAATAATAACGGAAGAATGAATGGAAGACAAATGGATAATTTTCATCGAACCAATACAAATGATGGTTACAACAGTAGAGCAAACTGTATGGAGCAGGAGAATAACGGAAAAAATTATGAGCAAAGCAGAAACAGACAAAGGCGATTTGAAAGGAGGTACAATCCTGTATATAATGACCATAGAAATCAAGGACAAAGTAATCAAACCATATATGAGGCGAGGCCAAGGCCAACAAATAATCAAGCCTGGTGAGAACACTTCCCAGTCATAGTCGAAACAACCGCGACAACAATGGACCAGCTAGACCGTGCAATGCAAACTGAATCCGACCAGATTACGCCCCAGAGGTTTGATAGATAAAAGAGTAATAGGGGGGGGGGGCAAGGAAGCACCTGTAAACTGTTTTATGGACAATGATGGAATGAGGATCATTGAGGAATTAACAAATTTATTGTAAGGTGCCAATATCAGCCATCTGTGCCGAAATATTAGACATACCTATCAGAGTAAACTTGGATACTGGAGCTTCGATAAATGCGACCTCCAATAATTTACTTAAACGGCTATGCCAGAAGACCGAGTTACCGATGTTGCTGATACGAAACTGTAAGATCATTGGAGCCTTAGGTACCCTCTCGCAACCAGTCCAGATACAAACTTGTAAGATGTAAGAATAGGATGTAAGAATAGATGTAAGAATAGGAAATACAGCAATAAGTTGAGTGTTCCTAGTAATTCAAAAATTAATAGAAGATCGTATCATCGGATTAGAGACTACGAGAGAGAACGACTTAAAATTAGGCTTCTCATCCAGTAAAGTCAGTTCTTGTGATAATGGGGAAATGGCACAAGTTGATACGATCATGGAAGAAAGGAGCATTGGAAATTACTGTCCTGGGCATGGTATTAAGCTCATTAGAAAAGAAAGGAGACGAAAACTTACAGAGGGGTAAAGGAAAGCAAGATAATCGAGATAGCACAACAAGTGGAAGAAAAGGCAAAGGAAGCTGATGGATTGGAAAACGAACAAAATGATCAATTGGTAGATACTTTGGAGAAATATATCCAGGTTTTCGAACAAAGGCCAGGAATTATTAAGGGATTTATGTGCCATTTGGAAGTGTTTCCTCATGAGACGTATTGTAATAAATCATATCCAATTCCGTGAAGACTGAAGAAATAAGTAAGTGAAGAAATAAACAGGATGAAAAACTGGGACGTGATAGAACTATTGGTCAGTTCATATTGCAGTCTGCTGTTATTTGTACCTAAACCAGGGGAAAAGTAAGATTGGCGTTAGATGCAAGAATCGTCAATATGCGATCTCACGCAGAAAATGTAGATGAACTCATTCAGAAGTTTCATGGAGCCAAGTACTTTACCAGTATTGACCTAGGACCAGAACTAAGAAATCAGATCATCCTGTTTGTCGATGGCATCCTAATCTCTACCGCAACATGGGAACAGTACATCTGCTTAATAGGGAGATTATTGGAAACTTTTAGGAGATCTGGAATAAGTGCGATCTTGCAAAAGTCTTACTTTGGGATAAAGAAGATAATATTTTTTGGTCATTTAATTGATGACAAAGGAATTTTGCTGGACAGTGCCAAAATAAGTGCTATTAAGAATTGTCCTACACCTAGGGATAAGAAACAACTTAAGGCATTTTCAGATTTAGCTTCATTTTTTTCTACAGTTCATAGAGGACCAAGTCATGAATGCAGAGCCATTTGTAAACTTGTTATGGAAGAACGTTTCTTGGCAGTGCACAAATGACTGTCAGTATGCATTTGAGAAAATCAAATACGCTTTGGTAATTTCGAAATTGTTGCATCATTCAAATATGGATGACAGATTCTTCAAATGTTGGATTAGGGTCTTGTCTTTTCGAAATTAAGACAATTAATGGGCATTCCACATTCTGACCAACAGCTTTTGCAAGTAGAATACTGTCGAGTTCTGAAAGAACATATACCACGATGGAGCTGGAAGCATTAGCTGTAGTTTGAGCTTTCAAGAAGTTCCATTATTATTTATATGGGGCACAAACAATAGTCTATTGTGATCACCAAGCCACCACCTTCTTGCAATTGTGCAAGCTGCTCACACTGAGAACATTACAGTGGACAATGACATTACAGGAGTATCGATTTCACATATGATATAGTAAAGGAAAGAATAATGAAATTGCAGATGCTCTATCTAGGCTGCCAGAAGGATTAGATCAGGAAGAACAATTAGGTGAGCGCACAGAAGAATTTCCTATCCCGTTAATGAAAGAACGAACAGCAAGAAGTTATTGTTTGGAATTATGCCAGGGGATGGAGAAGTTACAGAAAAAGGATATACACTGGTGCAGTGTCCAACATAAATTGGAACAACCTGAGTATGCCAACCTGAAAGAATATTTTAAAGTGATAAATGGAGTTTTATTCCATTGGAGGAGTACAAAGGGAGATAATTAGCGTGTATGTATTCCTGAAAGCCATGAAGTCAAGTTGATAGAATATACACATCTGGCATGGGGCCACTTTGGAGTGATTAAGTGTGCCATTAAGCTACAAACATATTGCTACTATCCTAATTTGTGGTGAAAAGTACAGAAGGTCACTAGAATGTGTGCAGTATGTCAAAAACAAAACCGAATAATAAAGGCAGCAGGAATTTCCGCCATTCTATATTACCAGAGAAACAACTTGTTTTGGTATCCACAGATGTCTGTGGGGCATTACCCAGAGGGAGAGGAGGCTGCAGATACATTGTAGGCTTCTTGGGTGTACTTACTAAACATGTGAAGTTACATCAAATGAAAACCGCAATGAGTAAAACCATCTTAAGAAAATTATTGCTGGAATATATGTCACAAGTAGGGAAACCACAAGCTATTATATCAGAAAATGGCACTAATTTTCCCTCATATACCTGAAGGAATGCATTGGAGCAAAAGGGAATTAAACAGACTAACATGAAGATATAATCCACACGTGAGCCCAATTGAGAGGGTTTTTCGCGAGATAAATTGATTTATAGGGACACAGTGTCCGAATAGTCAAAAACAATGGATAGAATATGTGCAAGAGTTCGAAGACATTGTCAACAATTTACTGCATACCTCAACGGGTTTCAAACCATAGGAACTGATGTTTCAAAAGGAAGAAAGGAATGAATGAGTGAACAGTCTACCAAAGGTGCCACATGATAAGTCCACTTGGGAAGAAATGGGTGAAAAGACCAGAAAGAGAAAGGTAAAATATGACAACAAGTTGAGGAAGGTAGAAACTTTTGTTGTGGGGGAAGAGGAACAAGAAATGGCAATTGTTATTTGTTGGACCGTTTGAAATAATAATTACATATCCTGGGGTATATCTACTGGCCTACCCAGTGACAGGAAAGGTAAAGGGACTCTATCCTCACCATGATGTTAAAAAGTACTATGCAAAGTGAAAATCAGAATTAGTCCAGTCTCTAGTAAAGATTGTATACATTAAGGAGATTTTACTTCATTGAGTTTTTAGGTCTAGGTAGTAAATGTATTGATGTTTGTTTCCAACAGAACCACAGAAGGAGAGCTGACGATGATGTACACTTTTATGCATTTTTTGAATAACTTTTGTGTTTAATTCCAGAATGAAATTTAATTTTGTATGTGTTCTAGAGTAGGAATAAAGAGTAATGTAGTTCATGAGCGATGTGTCAGTAATCACTGGATATAAATATTTTGAAGGGAAGTGAGTCCAAGTAGCTTTGGACACTGAACTTTATGCACTTGTCTGAGAAGTATGCTAAGACAGAATTTTTTCTGGGGATACTAGACAACAAAGAGCAGGGTTATGTATGTCATCTTGTGGTTGGCCTTACTGCAATTACGTGGACCTTTCCTATATAACCAAATTTTCAGTGTCATGTAAAAGGTAAACAAACGGTAGCTGAGCTGAATTATGTTAAATTCGAATACTAGCGAGAAATTACCATGTATTAGTGGTTAACTGTTTGTATTACTTGAGCAAAATGGACTTCCAGTGAAGCAAGCTAAGTAAAATAATATTGTAAATAAGAGAATATATGACTGATTAACTTATGGATCAAGTTATCGTATTATAAGTGCAGTGTAATTACGCGTGCCCATTGACAACCTGTGACTGTTGATAGGGTACAACCAATGCACCATAATTAGGAACAGTATGAGAATTTATGTCATGTTGAGACTGATCCAGAGTGTAATTCGATGAAAATAGGATATAAAAACAGTGACATTTAACAGAAGTGTTGGAAATGTGAAAGAATGGTGAAAAGTGAACAAAGAAAAACTCAGTCCGAATCTATCATGCCAGTGCAGAAACATGTTAGCATGCCAGTCTACTAACAATTTCAGGGCCAAGAAGGAATTCAGAGTAAGGGGTCAGAAGGCTCAGACTTGTCATTATGTTTCATGTCCACCACATCCCATTCCTGATCCCAATGAGAGCCCATAACCACCTGGTCCACCACGGCAGACAATCCAATAGCGATCCATCAATTACGCATCCCGATAGCAGTTGTGGGGGAGAGTCATCATTCGAGACCAGCCCGCCCTGCAGCGCTGAGCGTCCCTGCGAGATCGACCGACGCCACCCAGCTTCTCTACAATAACTAATTGTGAAAAAACTGAACAAGAAGATTGTAAATTAAATTCAGAAATTTCAGTCAAGTATAATCGTTAAAGTACCAAAATGCGAAATGGGATTTGGAAACCAGGTTGGCTGACCTCACTCCCGGTTTTCCATGGTTTCCAGTGGAGGCCTCACCCAGATGGGGAGGTTCGGAATCTAAAAAGACCATGTCCCTACCAATCGCCTATTGTCAAAGGTGTTTCGAAAGTGTAGTCCAACCTGGAGTAAGGACGGGGAAAGATGCTTGATAGCAGCCATTTGGGAAATTAGGCTATCAAGCAAATTTTTACGTAACGTTAAAATGAGCACCATTCGGTTGAGAAAGTAACCCATACAGCCAGTGCAGAGTGGGTTCGCGAAATGTTATAAACAGAATTTCACTCCCATGGTGGGCCATATAACATCCCTTGGCCTGTTCTAGCGGCTATGAGATGAAAGTCGATCAGTTGATTTCGCTCTCACGGCGGACCATACAGCATCCCTTGGCCCATACTAAAGGAGAGGTGTCGTGAATACATCAGCTGAATGGTATAACGACCTTCCTAGTGTTGTTGGTTCAGAGTTAATACAAATCACGAGGCAGCGCGTTTCGCCTGCGAGAGCAAAATATTTATTCCTTGACTTAGCGTTTAAAACGTTACTATGCATTAATTTACTCATCGTAACTGGCAATCTGTCGCAGCAAAAGTCCTAGAATACAGCGACTGTAAAAACTATGAAGTTATTTAAATAATTAATTCAGTGCAATATTTCCGTTGAATATTTATTACAATCTCAAAGTAAACAAAAGCATCTTGAAAAAATCTGAAATAAGTTGTAAGATACTTACAATAATGAAATAAATCATGGTCAACAAGCTACATGCTTTCTGTCCAAATATACTCAGAGTTCTGACCCACTTTGTCAACATGGCTGTAACTATTTATACTTTCTTAACAATCCCAAACAATCCTCAGCATTGTTTAGAATCATTTTTTGATTAATTGATAATTAAAATTGACATAGAAAAACTGAAAATACATATGTAAATGTATGTCTACTCCACAACAGCTAGTACACTACGATATTAGTACATGTCTGTTATTTTATTCGAGGATAGCTTCTCGAATATGTAATTACAATAATCTATTTACATTTTTTTTATTAATTACTAGAGGCTCCTTGCATGAGAATTGTTCCCTTCATTTACAAAGCTTCTACACCTCGAAGTGAATGAGATTAAACAGTTATTTTTTAGATATAATTTTTTATAGACGAGTTACATATTTTGTTTGCATGTGCGGTCCTGAATTAGACTGGAAAAAGTTCGTTTCAAGTGGGTCTTAAAGGGTTGTTACATTTCATCACCCCCAAAAGCATTTGTGAAACTGAAAGTTGAACAAAACCTTTTCTGACAGATCTATGTAAGAGTATTCATTTTACAATCAATTGGATGAACAAACAATTTGTGAAAGATTTGAGCAACCAATATGTAAAATTATCATAAATTATTTTGTATCATATTTAACTAAATTAAACAAAATATTCATTAATAGCGCAAAGAAAGAACAAGTTAATTCGCAGAATTTGTCTGCAGCTTGTGTTACAACATAAATATGAGGTAAATCTATTTCAATCAGAAAATTATCTACTGGAAGTTAGCTGAATTGGCCTTGTTCTGTATATTTATGTCTGTCATTAGAACCTCCAGGTTCTCCTGAGTGCAATGGAGACACTGGTGTGTATAACTCTTTCTCAATATTGGCGATGCATTGTGGAATGAGCATTAGTATCGGATGCTACAACACTCAAAATCCATATTAGTTTGTATTTAGCCACCTCCTGTCTTTGGCAAGTACACCTAGTATTAGACCATAATATAACATAGTGTTCAGTCTCGTCTATGTGCAATGAAGAGCACTGAACTGCACTGTAGATCTCTGCTTGTCAGAAGTTCTTCATTGTAAAAACCTGTAATGTGGCTCATACTCCACTCCTTATGACCATCATATATTGTGTAATCGATTGTTTTGAACAGAAAAGTTCAATTCACCAAAATTCCACCTGTTCAAAGTTAAACATTTCATGTCTTAAATCTCATATTGCAATTTTAACTTGTTCTTTGATAACATATCACTAAAATCATACTAATACAAAAAATTTCCATGCGCTATGCTACTATTCTCTGTAGTTTAAATTGAAATTTACATATAGTATTGAATAACTAAATATATTATTATCATATAGTACAATTAAATTCATGGAGTAAAGTTCCTCAACAGTTAGCATAATTCATCTTACATGCATAGAATGCAATGTCTGACCAATGTCCAATCTTCCCATTTTTCATTTGTCAAGAAACTTCTGATGCTTCATTTCTGTCTTTATGAAACATATAATGATTATTTTTTATGAATATTTATGCAGTTACAATCATTGCCTCTTCCTTTGCAGTATGTGTTAACATATAGTGGTGTCATACCCCACAAAAGTCAAAGAATATAGTTATGTGATAGAGAGTAGTGTAAGTGAGCCATTCCTCACGATAATTACAAACATTAGTAATTGAGCCATTCCTCACGATATTTAACAAATATTATGCATGGTTGTACAGAGTGTAGTAGATGAGTCATTCCTCATGATAATATATTAACAGAGCATATCTGCTTATAAGTAAGTGTTCACAACTTTGAATGCTGGAATATAGCAAAAGGGAAAAAAATTACATACAACAAACTTAGACATTGATAAATGTAGAGAGCAGTGTAAGTGAGCCGTTTCTCATGATAATTAAAAAAAAAACATAATGCATGGCAATACCGAGTATAGTAAGTGAGACATTCCTCACAATAATTAAAAAAAACATTATGTATGGTAATACTGAGTATAGTAAGTGAGCAATTCCTCATGATAATTAACAAACATTAGTAAGTGAGCCACTCCTCATGATATTTAACAAACATTGTGCATGGTAGTACAGAGTGTAGTAGGTGAGTCATTCCTCACGAATATACATTAACAGAGCATATTTGTATATAAGTAAGTGTTCACAACTTTGTGTGCTGGTACATAGCAAAGTAAATACACAAGTAAATGTTTACCTTTTGGGTGACAACACACAACAAAATTAGACATAAATAAATAATACAATATGACAGAGCATAGTTACATCTAATAATGCAAAAATGTTAGCTTGATTCCTGGTTCCTATAAAATAGGCTTTAGTCATTTAATAGGCTGACATGGTAAATGAGATGAGTCTCAGCAATAAGGACATATGTATGTGGACAGAGGCAAGGGTAGCTTGGTACTCTAATGAGAAGTAAGAAATGAAATAGAAGGTTCGGAGTGTTGGAGTTGAAGAAGAAAAGGTGACAGACCCCAAAGACAGGAAACCGCCCTACCACTCTACCCAGGACCTGACAAAGCCTCCCCATCTAAATACTTTTAAAAAAATATAATTTTCAGATTATCGCTCATTTTATCATTGAAATTGTCTTTTATCTGGTACATGAAATCAACCGGATGTATATTGCCCTCCCCTGAAAATGTTTTTATGTTAGCATTGTTCCACAATGGAGTGTAACTACAGAAAGATTTCTGTGATGAACTGTAATGTACGACAAGCTTGTATTGGACTTCGAACATTTAGTGGTCGATGTTTGCTGTAGAACCTGCTTCAGTAACACGGTCAAAAGCATAGAGAAAGTTTTCTCTGCTAAAACGAACTCATTTCACTTGCAGACAATCATCGAATGACTAAATGCGAATGGCAGTATCCAAATTCGAGAAGATGCTATAGAAGTTTTCTTTCTCTTACATTTCAAGGATTTTACAGGCGACCGCCGGAGTCGGCAGCTGCTTCTTCACCACAAGAGTAATTAGTCTACTGTACAAAATTACGTACGCGTTGGGAGTAGTCGACGCCGCTCTGGAAATTGAATTGCCTTTGACAGACATACAAAGAGAGACACTATACACACTAGTTCAAAAACAACGATTTTAATTGTACTAGCTTAAAAACATTAATTTATTCTTGTGAGACATATTATTACACCAAACAATGTTTATTTAGTGCAAGCATGTTACGTTTATGAAGTGTTTACAATATCTCACTTCAAACTGACCTTTGACTAACTTGTTTTTATCAACGTGACAGCAATGTCACTTTTGAGATTAAAGGTTATGTAACGTGTGTGAAGCCGAGTGCACTTGTCCGTTTCAATCTGATAACAGTTTGAACATACAAAATAAAGACAAAGCATCATGCCGAACCATAAGTGAATGGGCAACGAAGTAATTTCATCGTGTTTGCGTTAGGCTCTCCCATCATAATTATACAAAATGATATTTTAACTTTCCATCATTAGTACCTGTCACATCACCATCCAAGCTGTAAAGTGAGTTTGGTTACAAATTCGTAACTGTATCGCCTCCTCGTTTATGTATCGATTCGGAAACAAAGCAACGGCATCTTATACATAAATGAGAAGAATCCATAGTTCTGTGTACTGTTTACGATGAAGGACTCAGCCATAAGTTATTTATAACGGAAACAAGACGAAAGTCGTAGAAGACAGAGCAGTGAAGGCGGAAAGCTGCATCATCAAGTATCTCCAGTGGATGGTGTGATGCCATGACTAATAACGAGTACAATTTTTTTCCTTTCTTTTTCGACCTTGTACTTCATAGATACACTCCTGGAAATGGAAAAAAGAACACATTGACACCGGTGTGTCAGACCCACCATACTTGCTCCGGACACTGCGAGAGGGCTGTACAAGCAATGATCACACGCACGGCACAGCGGACACACCAGGAACCGCGGTGTTGGCCGTCGAATGGCGCTAGCTGCGCAGCATTTGTGCACCGCCGCCGTCAGTGTCAGCCAGTTTGCCGTGGCATACGGAGCTCCATCGCAGTCTTTAACACTGGTAGCATGACGCGACAGCGTGGACGTGAACCGTATGTGCAGTTGACGGACTTTGAGCGAGGGCGTATAGTGGGCATGCGGGAGGCCGGGTGGACGTACCGCCGAATTGCTCAACACGTGGGGCGTGAGGTCTCCACAGTACATCGATGTTGTCGCCAGTGGTCGGCGGAAGGTGCACGTGCCCGTCGACCTGGGACCGGACCGCAGCGACGCACGGATGCACGCCAAGACCGTAGGATCCTACGCAGTGCCGTAGGGGACCGCACCGCCACTTCCCAGCAAATTAGGGACACTGTTGCTCCTGGGGTATCGGCGAGGACCATTCGCAACCGTCTCCATGAAGCTGGGCTACGGTCCCGCACACCGTTAGGCCGTCTTCCGCTCACGCCCCAACATCGTGCAGCCCGCCTCCAGTGGTGTCGCGACAGGCGTGAATGGAGGGACGAATGGAGACGTGTCGTCTTCAGCGATGAGAGTCGCTTCTGCCTTGGTGCCAATGATGGTCGTATGCGTGTTTGGCGCCGTGCAGGTGAGCGCCACAATCAGGACTGCATACGACCGAGGCACACAGGGCCAACACCCGGCATCATGGTGTGGGGAGCGATCTCCTACACTGGCCGTACACCACTGGTGATCGTCGAGGGGACACTGAATAGTGCACGGTACATCCAAACCGTCATCGAACCCATCGTTCTACCATTCCTAGACCGGCAAGGGAACTTGCTGTTCCAACAGGACAATGCACGTCCGCATGTATCCCGTGCCACCGAACGTGCTCTAGAAGGTGTAAGTCAACTACCCTGGCCAGCAAGATCTCCGGATCTGTCCCCCATTGAGCATGTTTGGGACTGGATGAAGCGTCGTCTCACGCGGTCTGCACGTCCAGCACGAACGCTGGTCCAACTGAGGCGCCAGGTGGAAATGGCATGGCAAGCCGTTCCACAGGACTACATCCAGCATCTCTACGATCGTCTCCATGGGAGAATAGCAGCCTGCATTGCTGCGAAAGGTGGATATACACTGTGCTAGTGCCGACATTGTGCATGCTCTGTTGCCTGTGTCTATGTGCCTGTGGTTCTGTCAGTGTGATCATGTGATGTATCTGACCCCAGGAATGTGTCAATAAAGTTTCCCCTTCCTGGGACAATGAATTCACGGTGTTCTTATTTCAATTTCCAGGAGTGTATATTTCTGATGACATAGAATACTTTTAATTTGCGTATATAGCTTAGAACATGCAATGTGACTATGTTTACTTTGCTGTTTTCTATACGAGTTCCTTATGCAAAGATCTGAATTTTTCTATTGATGATCTTTCAGATAGTTTTATTAAACGTTGTGTGAAACGGAATGCAGTAGGTAGAAGTTTTGTGATAACCGTCCTCACGCGCTGCATGCAACAAATTAACGTCCCCCTGCTAGAGAAAATTCGTTAGCAACTCTGTGGATCGAACACTGATCCTCTGTGAGACACGTTGAATGTTTATATACAAAGGCGCATGAACGTAATTTATGGATCTGTGTGATTAATGTGGAATATGAATGATTAATGGCAAGGAAGACGTATTGCAGTATTGTGCTGTTCCCAAAAGGCCTTGACATAGCTTAAAATGACACTATATCTGAGCCATACCGTGTTGACAGGTCGCAATACAGGGTGATTATAACTTAAGTTAAAATTTCTAAACGCTGTAGAAATAACACTGCTGGTCAGAATGATGTCAAATTAAAACGTAATATTACCGGAGAAGTGGGAAAACAGAGCGCAGAAGAAGTATTGTGAAAACTGATCAATAGATGGCGCTGTATGAGTCAGAATACGTAACTGAAAACACCTGTCATAATTATTCCGTAAGAGTGATGGCTGTCTACCCCTCCTCTACCACGGCCTGGACCTCGATAATTAGATCTTGTATTCTGGACTTCCATATTTTTAACATTCACGTACCCATTGTCACTGATTCGGTTGTTTACATGATTGCTAGAAGATCCTTTATTGCTTTGCACCCGTTCCTCAACGGCAGCTACTCTTCTTGTTCGTTGGAGATACTCAGTGAAATTATCCATGTTATTTCTAGATGCGAAAATGGTTATTTTCTGCCAATACGAAGGCAGTTTACCTTCTAGACCCATGAATATCATTTCCTGCTTCATCTTTTCTGTCATCTCTGACAGCTGTGAAACTGACTTTCTAGAGAAAACTTTTACTGGTCCACAACCTGGAGAAAACATTTTACCTCTCCGAAACCCTCTCAAAGCATAGTTACGTTTGTCGTGCGACCAGTACTCATAAAGAAATGCAGTTTTAAACTGAGTAAGAGTTTTGCATTTGATCATTACGTCAGCTGGCCATAGTAGAGATTCTCC
This sequence comes from Schistocerca nitens, assembly GCF_023898315.1. Classification (NCBI taxonomy): domain Eukaryota; kingdom Metazoa; phylum Arthropoda; class Insecta; order Orthoptera; family Acrididae; genus Schistocerca; species Schistocerca nitens. The sequence continues at coordinate 626,057,210 of NC_064614.1, read as the reverse complement.
TGACAAATGACTTCTCATGACAGAAATTTTCTCCCGTTTTGACCATCCTCAAAACTATTCCAGAACTGTAATAAGTGAATTTTTTTGTCTGGATCAAAATGAAAAAATTGACGATGGAAGCGGCGTCAGCTGAAGCACATGTTGACAGTAGTATTACAAGAGCTACCACAGGTTACTTTATTTTCTGTTAGTAATACTAGTATTTAGTTCTTCTACCTGAACTTCTTCTGCTTCCACTGTGTTAGAAAATTTTTGACCATCCTCATCTAATTTAACATAGTCAGAATTTATTTTATTAATATCCTTTTGACAAGCGTTTACTTTAGTAGCTACTTCTCCAGATCGGTTAGAGCAAACTTTGGATTCATTGTCTGTTCTCTTTGACAACCTTCCTTTCCACAAGTTCATCTACATATTTGCAATCTCTACGAACTTAACCAATTTCGGTTTTGAAAATACTACGGACTTTAGTTAGCTGTTTCCCTACTTTGACTTGCAGATCATGGTGATTAGAATCAATTTTATAATTCAAGCTGTTCAGTTTAGACGTCATTTGATCCTTTGGTTCTTTGTTAGCATCTTTTAGTTCCTTATTACTAGATTCAGTCTTACTGTTTACTTCTTTATGACGCGATTCAAGTTTAGTAATCAGTAATTGCAACCAATATGGTGCCTCTACATTGCCACTGGACATTTTAACCGCTTTTGAAGAAGTTTCTAGCATTCCCTGACTTGGCCGAATTTCAGAAATTTTGAAGTCAGTTTCATTATCTGATAACTTCATTAATTTAATTTTTTCTTTTTGACCTCGCCTTCAATTGCCTTGTCATCATAAAATAGTTCTAACTTCGCAGTAACACTGAAATTTACTTCCGATTCCATTTTTGGCAAATCACATTCCGATTTTGGGTTTGTTACTTTGATGCAACCATCCTCATTAATTACAGTTTCTAATTCTGAGGGTTCATTGTCAGATACTGGTTCCATCTTCCCTTTCATATAAACCTTATCATTAGACTCCATTTTTAATAGCCTGTTAGAAGCAATCAACAAACACTTTAAATATTGTTGACTTAACTTAAGTGATTGACCTCGACGAGCGATGCTGGTGCGGTGTACCAGCAAACGTGATGCGACGCGTCGTGACGTAATGCAGGCAGCAGTAGCAACAGCTGTGGGGGTGAGGATGGTGGCGTGTGTCGCCTACTGCAGTAACTACCGGGGGGTTGCGCACCGGTGAGCGCGCTCAATAGCTTGAAGGTCCACGCAGTTCCGTGATGATTCCGTGTCTTCTTCAAATCTCAGCGTCAATGGTGGACCTGATCCAGTGTTGTCTTCTTCCGCCCTTCCGTCTCAGTCGAGGTTGCTGTGGCTAATATTCCGAATTTAGTCTCCACACTCGCGAGCAAATCTAAACACTGTTTTCGCACTGGTTTCGCCATATTTCACTTCAGAATTCTGTTAGTACATACCAAGTTCCCTTTTTTGTACTGATCACTTTCAATACTCAGTTTCCAGGCCACACTGGGACCACAATTAATACTGACAGGTACTGTGAGACTCTGAAAAAACTCAAACGGGTAATTCAGAACCGGAGAAGAGGAATGTTGAGCAAGGGCATACACATTCTACATGAAAACGCTAGCCCACACATTGCTCGGCAAACCGTTGTTCTCCTGCAACAGTTTCAGTGGAACATAAGCACCCACCCACCCTATAGTCCTGACTTGGCGCCCAGTGACTATCACCTGTTCCCTAGGTTAACAGAACATTTGGCCAGAAAGCGATTCAGATCCGACGACGAGGTGAAAGAAGAGGTTCATAACTTTCTGAACAGCATGGCGGCGAGCTGGCATGACATGGACATACAAAAACTGCCACAGCATCTATAAAAATGCATCAAAAAAAATGGTGAGTATGGCGAAGAGTAGCTGAATGTTCAAGCTGTCAACTGATGTAAACCAGTGTAGAAATAAACAGGTCTATGTACTTATAAAAAAATACGAGACCTTACTTTTGGGATTACTCTTGTATTGGCCTTAGTAGTGGGTGATGCATGATAGGTTCACCTGAGCATCAGGCTTATAAAGTATATCTGTGTGTGTGTGTGTGTGTGTGTGTGTGTGTACATTCCGACATGTGCAAAGGAAATGACTATGTCCAGTTGTAAGGAGCGTCTGGATTTGATGTGCAATACTATGATAGCAACACGAAGAGTATGTTATGTCATAAGAATGATATAGATATTTCTATTTCCAGAGACACAGCCATCAGCCAGGTGTATTTATGATAGATTTCTCATTGTCGAATGTTGTCCAATTGAGACTGTGATCATAATACAGTATTTACTTGTAAGTACAGTGATATAATATATATTGTGGCCGATTTCCTAGGATAATTCTGTCTATATGTGATTTGCGGGCAGTGCCGGTGACCTGTAGCAGCAATGATTCATGTTTCTGGCTAACGACAGGAGCTGTCCGAATGGAGAAGACTGTTGGGATGCAGGGATGTAGCTGACCTAACAGTGTCGTCCTCTAAACGGCTGAATGGCGAACTAATACTTAATACATGTTGGACAGCTTTAGTTATCATGAGGTAATTTGAGAAGATTCAATATGAATGTGTGTTTACGCTAGACCATTATTCTCTCCCATGCAAATTGTCCGACTGACTGTTTCTGCACATTACACGTCTTTATCTGAGAGAACATCGATTATGGTGCGCGCATCTAGCAGGTGAAAGACAGGTGGAAGACACATTTGATGGTTCTGTAGACATGAGAAATACATTTGTTGACTTTGTAAATTATGAGAATGATTTGGAATCTGTTACATCACCGAAAATGGTATTCGCGAGTGGAAATATCAGTTTGCTCTATCTTTTTCTTTTTTTTTTTTTTTTCGAGTTCTCACGTATAAGTCTTCGCAGACAGGATAACTTTCTAGTTACTCAGTGGTTTACAGCATGCTATGCCTTGCTAAGGCTTCAGGTTTTTAGAGAAATAATTTCCAGTCTATGTCCCTGGAATTATATTGTGCGAGTGATACTACTGCAAAGCGAGTGAGATTTCTGTGTGCTTGATATCGAGAAGTATCGCGTAAATGGTATGATAGTCCAGGAAAACATGTGAAATTATATATGTTCTTCTAATGCCAGAGTCTGGAGATGATGTAGAAAGCAAGCAAGCATGCAGGACAGGACCAGAAACAGTAACGCCTTTGTACTGAGGAGAAACAAGCCCATCTTTGTACAACAGTTCCAAGAGTGACTTTGGTCGACAAAGGGCACTCTGGTCACGTGTCGGGAGTGGATGACTTACGACCGCCCTGCCTCACTGGAAATATCTATTGTTGCGAGGAGTATATATGGTGCTGTCTGTCTTTGCGGTATGTGTACAAGTGCCAGGTGGTCGACAGCTATATGAATGATGCAAAAGGGACGATTTTGTATGGCGCAGGAACGAACTGTATGTTTAATACATCGACACCATATATGTTTACATGTTGTTGGGCTGGAGATCAGTTTCATGCTCTAATACTCAATTTTCCATTCACAGTAGCAGAACAGTGTAATTGAGTCTTATAGTGTATGTAGTTGTGCTTTCTGTCTTCGTGGTATATGTACAAGTGTCTGGTGGTCGATAGCTATATGAATGATGCAAAAGGGACGATTTTGTATGGCGCAGGAACGAACTGTATGTTTAATACATCGACACCATATATGTTTACATGTTGTTGGGCTGGAGATCAGTTTCATGCTCTAATACTCAATTTTCCGTTCACAGTAGCAGAGCAGTGTAATTGAGTCTTATAGTGTATGTAGTTGTGCTTTCTGTCTTCGTGGTATATGTACAAGTGTCTGGTGGTCGATAGCTATGTTAATGATGTAAAAGGGATGATTTTGTATGGTGCAGGATACGAATTGTATGTTTACTACATCGACACGGTACAAGGTGATATACTGTCAGGTTGGAGATTGGTTTCGCACTCTAATATTCAAGCTTCCATCCTCAGTGTCAGAGCAGTGTAACTGAGTAAGGGTCTCTCTGTATTTCACGATCTCTAGGCCACTTTTGCATGGTTTAATTGTCAGTGCAATATGGCGATCTGTACAAAATAGTTTTGCCACTGAAAGTCTCATCTGCAGAAAGAAAAAGGCGATAGTGTTTCCACACTGGCAGCATCAGAAATTTGGCTGGTAAAATCAGTAAGAGCCAGTCATAATGCTCCATTCATACACAAGACATCCTTTATGCCAGGGCATAGGAGCCTCTATATAGCGGTGAAACGCTTGTCTTTCAGAGATGTTTGTTGAAAGCAGGACTTATTGATATCCAGGAGGGGTAACACAGGATGGATGGGGTGCTACGCGAGGACCAACAGGAGGAATGCATTCAGCGTTATTCTGGGCTATTTTCGCTGACAGGTTCTGTTAGGACAAGAATTATTCTGCAGACAAGCTGAGCCATCATGAAAGCTGATACAAAAGCGACCATGAACTACACTCCTGGAAATGGAAAAAAGAACACATTGACACCGGTGTGTCAGACCCACCATACTTGCTCTGGACACTGCGAGAGGGCTGTACAAGCAATGATCACACGCACGGCACAGCGGACACACCAGGAACCGCGGTGTTGGCCGTCGAATGGCGCTAGCTGCGCAGTATTTGTGCACCGCCGCCGTCAGTGTCAGCCAGTTTGCTGTGGCATACGGAGCTCCATCGCAGTCTTTAACACTGGTAGCATGCCGCGACAGCGTGGACGTGAACCATATGTGCAGTTGACGGACTTTGAGCGGGGGCGTATAGTGGGCATGCGGGAGGCCGGGTGGACGTACCGCCGAATTGCTCAACACGTGGGGCGTGAGGTCTCCACAGTACATCGATGTTGTCGCCAGTGGTCGGCGGAAGGTGCACGTGCCCGTCGACCTGGGACCGGACCGCAGCGACGCACGGATGCACGCCAAGACCGTAGGATCCTACGCAGTGCCGTAGGGGACCGCACCGCCACTTCCCAGCAAATTAGGGACACTGTTGCTCCTGGGGTATCGGCGAGGACCATTTGCAACCGTCTCCATGAAGTTGGGCTACGGTCCCGCACACCGTTAGGCCGTCTTCCGCTCACGCCCCAACATCGTGCAGCCCGCCTCCAGTGGTGTCGCGACAGGCGTGAATGGAGAGATGAATGGAGACGCGTCGTCTTCAGCGATGAGAGTCGCTTCTGCCTTGGTGCCAATGATGGTCATATGCGTGTTTGGCGCCATGCAGGTGAGCGCCACAATCAGGACTGCATACGACCGAGGCACACAGGGCCAACACCCGGCATCATGGTGTGGGGAGCGATCTCCTACACTGGCCGTACACCACTGGTGATCGTCGAGGGGACACTGAATAGTGCACGGTACATCCAAACCGTCATCGAACCCATCGTTCTACCATTCCTAGACCGGCAAGGGAACTTGCTGTTCCAACAGGACAAAGCACGTTCGCATGTACCCCGTGCCACCGAACGTGCTCTAGAAGGTGTAAGTCAACTACCCTGGCCAGCAAGATCTCCGGATCTGTCCCCCATTGAGCATGTTTGGGACTGGATGAAGCGTCGTCTCACGCGGTCTGCACGTCCAGCACGAACGCTGGTCCAACTGAGGCGCCAGGTGGAAATGGCATGGCAAGCCGTTCCACAGGACTACATCCAGCATCTCTACGATCGTCTCCATGGGAGAATAGCAGCCTGCATTGCTGCGAAAGGTGGATATACACTGTGCTAGTGCCGACATTGTGCATGCTCTGTTGCCTGTGTCTATGTGCCTGTGGTTCTGTCAGTGTGATCATGTGATGTATCTGACCCCAGGAATGTGTCAATAAAGTTTCCCCTTCCCGGGACAATGAATTCACGGTGTTCTTATTTCAATTTCCAGGAATGTATTTCTACAACACTTTACAGTTTAAAAGAGATTGACTTGTCTCTTATTTACATAGCCAGGTGATGTCAGCATAACATTGAGGACCTTTTAGATGCACCTGTGTGGGTGAGCTGCTATGTAGACACCTCTTGCTTGATGCTGGACTTACAGGTAGGCATCAGTCACAGGAAACACGTGTGTGGCTGGAGGCATCTCACATGTCCCATCAGGATTGCTAGGAATAATGCACCTAGTGCTTTTCTGGAAAACATTGAAACAGATTTCTATAATGCAACCTGTGACATCAATATCCACAGGAGGTATTGTGCCAGCAATGGCAAACACACACGTGTATTACAGAGGGTGACTTGGCTCTTATTTACACAGATATGTGACGTCAGTATAACACTTGAAGAACACTAGCTGTATACTCGAAAACAGATGCGACTTTCAGCTGCTGGCTGTAGGTGATACCGGCCTGAGAGCGATGGCTCACGCCCCTACATTCGTCTGTCCAGCGGAGGCTTACAGTGGCGTCGGAATTTGCGCATGTTGGAGCCTCTGATATGTTATAGTTGACAATAGTTTGCAAGCGTTTTTTATGTGCACTGAGTGTTTGTGCACTACGCTATTTTCGTCTGTTTAAGTGTTGAGAGTGTGCTGACAGAGCGTTACATATGCATTATTTCGGTGATTTACCAGTAGTTTGCAGGTCTATAGGCTATGTACTGCATTATTTGGACAGTTTAGAATTAGTGAGCTTGTCTGCAGACCATTTTACATGAGATACTTTGATGATTTACGAATTGTTTTCGTGTCTGCACATCAGTCTACTACATTATTTCGGTGATTTACGAGTAGTTTGCTAGCCTGTATGTTATGTACTGCATTATTTCGGTAGTTTGGGTTTTTACATGCCTGTACATCAGTATACTGCATTATATCGGTGATTTACGAGTAGTTTGCAGGTCTGTATGCTGTGTACTGTATTATTTAGGTAATTTACGAGTTGTTTCCGTGTCTGTATATCAGTGTACTGCATTATTTCGGTAATTACAGATTTTCTGCATGTCTATATATCAATGTACTTCATTATTTAGATAATTTATGAGTAGTTTTCAGGTCTATAGACTGTGTATTGTGACCCCAAGGACGTCAGAGCGAGTGTTTTGTAAAAAAAAATGGTTCAAATGGCTCTGAGCACTATGGGACTCAACTGCTGTGGTCATAAGTCCCCTAGAACTTAGAACTACTTAAACCTAACTAACCTAAGGACAGCACACAACACCCAGCCATCACGAGGCAGAGAAAATCCCTGACCCCGCCGGGAATCGAACCCGGGAACCCGGGCGTGGGAAGCGAGAACGCTACCGCACGACCACGAGATGCGGGCGAGTGTTTTGTATCAGTGTAATAAATATACTATGTCAAATCCATCACTAAGTAAACTGTTCCAAAATAAATAACATTCCTTCATCTCCCCAGCAGTCCAGAACAGGCTGAGTCATTTTCCCACCATTTCCCCCCCCTCCCCCCCATCTTGGATTACATCACTGAAGGGACGACAGTGGTCTCTGGTGGCAGTACCATGTGCTAGGTCAGTTGCATACTGGACATCATGGTGGACACACTGGATGGGGGTACTGCCTCAAATTGTTTAAATAAACACTGTGTACAAAATAAAGACTTACGTCTGTCCTATCCAGCAGCTTCACACACACTGTGTCCTTTCCCCAGAAATTCCCAGGAAGAGATGGCGATCAGATGACTTAGGTTATTGGAGGTAGCAAAAGTGACCTTTTTTCCTGGAATTTTCTTAGGTTAGTGGAGGTAGCCGTGGTGTGTTGTATTGTCCTGCTGGAAACTTCCCACCATTTTCTGGGGGATGGGAGGGGTGGAGGTGGGTAGAGGGAGGGGACTTAGGTTAGTGGAGGTAGCCCAATTGACCTATTTTCCCACAAAAATTTGAACTTCCCAGCATGATGTCATTGTGACGTTACCACATCAATCGCCGCCATGTTGGATCCGCCATCTTGAATAAATTTGGCAACAATGCAACGTCGGGCCGTCCTCTCTTTGTCCCACTACTAATAGGAAGATGACATGAACCAGTAAATTGCTAGGTACCCTCTGTCATGAACTTTACATTAGTTCACAGATTATAGATGTAAACATACATGTAGACTCGCTACCCGTCGTCTCCCCATCATTAAGGGACATCTAGTCGTATGTTAGTTTTGTTGGTGTGGGTTGTATGGAGAGGATTACACCGTCGTCAGATGTGCAGAGAAGACTAGAAAGCAAACATTCATCAAGACTAAGGAGATAATATTATTATCTTGGAAACTGTATTATTAGTTTCTTTTCTGAGGTAACGTCCTGCCAACGTAGACAATTCTTCACCACAACCATTTTTACTAGCATCGATGTCATCTTTATCTCCTCCATCTGAAAAGAAAAACCTATTAAAAGTGAAAGCGAACTGAGGGCGTTAAGTTCACTTCACTGTGTACATGCTGTACCATAGACGACAGAGACAATGTATCAACTTTTGTGATCGTTCAAGACGCTAAACTGCTGTAGCCGTTTTTGCAGACAAATTAAAGGAACAGCTCATTATATCTTCAATTGTTATATTCACTGCAGTTTTGGAAGCTATTGATATCTTAATTTTGTTTGGAAGTGTAAACCCACCAACTTTTGGAAAAACGACCTCACAATATGATGTGCAAATAGTGTTATAGGCAGCTTCAGAAGCAATGTTACTGTGGCTCATTTAAATGATGTTATACAGGACAGAGGTCCTGTGTTAGAAACTAAGGAACATCTTTCACTTATATTTCGTAAATTCCCTCTAAGTAGCAATGTGGTACGGAGTCCACATTAAACTCGATGAGATTAGGAAATAACATTCAGACATACGTCAGTTCTTAAAACTGAAGGCTGAAATATCTAATGCCAAAGCATAATTTGACAGATATCCATATTTTCATTCAGTTATAGACATTATACAAGAACTGCATCAGTGTGTTGTTGTCCTTGCAGTTTATTAGAAAGGCTGTCCGCCCCTGGTAGCTCAGTGGTCAGCGTGAAGGAATGTCATACCTAACGGACCAGGTTCGATTCCCGACTGGGCCGGAGATTTTCTCCGCTGAGAGACCGGGTGTTGTGTTGTCCTTATCATCATCATTTCATCCCCATCGACACGCAAGTCGCCGGGGTGGCGTCAAATCGAAAGACTTGCACCAGGTGACTGGTCTACCCGACAGCAGGCCCTACCCACATGGCATCCCAATCTGACTTATTTGCTGTGAGACCAGGGATGTCATTAGTCACATCATAATGCTAAAGTTATATTCATATTTCATGTTTGTGTACATGATGGTGACAGCATTTTTGCTGAAATTAGATGACCAAAGTGCTTTTTTCTCATCTTTCACTGTACTGAGCTGACAGTATTTGCAAATGGTTCTTTACATTAGTAAAGTGGTTTAAAATTGTTAGAAAAAGTTCTGATTTTGACACTGAACTACAAGAAGATATAAAAATCTTTTAATTGCATTACATTCCACTAACTTAGCCGTGCAAGAAATTACTGTACGAAGTGGTAAGAAGAATTTTAAATAATGTATCACAAATGGCATAGAATTTTACGTGCAACACTATATAGCAGGTGTATTTAAAACAAATCATGGTGTTCATTAATTTATTCATCTACTGAAAATTGTTGGAACTTCTATTTGGAAAATATTCAGAGAATGTGGTATATACATCACATAGGGTCTAGTTTTCTAAATGTAGGGAAACAGTGGATTTAAGCTGTTGTTCTTCTTGCTCATATTCAAAAGTGAACATTTTCAGTGTACTCATATCTTTCATTAACTACGCAGTAGCTTGTGGAAGTGTTCTGCAGTTCGCAGTTGCTAGAGAAATTATTATGAGGATCGTAAAATTTGTACTTTCGTAACTTTCAATGGTGGGAAGAAGTTCCAGTGAAGCTCGTCCCTCGTACAAAGAAAGTGTATTAGCCACTCCAACACCTTGCTTAAAGAAAGGTGGTTTGAGCATCTGCATTACACTAAGAGGAGTTACCTCCAGGCTGTGTGATGTGAAGAGATTTTTATTTCAGTGTTTAGAAAATAACTGCCTTCTTCAGAACTGTCAATTTTACGTACTCACATAACTCAATTAACGCCTGAAAAGTAATAAGACCAGTAACTCAAAAGAGGTATGTCGTAAGAGAAGAAATTTCGGAAATTTCTGTCCTTAGGTTCGGGTGGTAATAAGGAGACAACTCTAAACAACAGAATTTTAGTAACTATCTCCGAATGAGGAAGCAACAGTTGTAAACACCAAAATTCCTTTGTCGTATTGTGGAAATTAAAAAAGGTAACTGGAATATCGTCGCCATGGAGAAATGAAAACTTTGGGGTTTTCTGATGACACTGTAATTCTGTCAGAAATGGCAAAATACCCGGAAGAGCAGTTGAACGGAATGGACAGTGTCTTGAATGGAGAACATAAGATGACCATCAACAAAAGCAAAACGAGGATAATGGAATGTAGTCGAATTAAATCATGAAAAAGATGGAAATGTGAGTTTGGCGTCATTAGCCAGGAGACCACATGCAGGGCAGGTGCAGCCGCCTTGGTGCAGGTCTTATTACATTCGCCGCCACATTGGGCGACCTGCGCGCGGGATGGGGATGAAATGATGATGAAGACAACACAACACCCAGTCCCTGAGCGGAGAAAATTCCCCGACCCATCCGGGAATCGAACACGCGCCCGCAGGATGGCAATCTGTCACGCTGACAACTTTTTTTCTTTTTTTTTTGCATCTTCGGTATAGACCATTGCGTTTGGTCTGGGCGGACGTCACAAGACATCAGTTCAAGTTGATCGTTGATTCCTTGACTCAGTTTTTTTATTACAGAGAGGACGCAGCCCTCTGACCGAACACGCTGAGCTACCGTGCCGGTGAAAATGATGCATCGGCCGGGTATCGAACCCGGGCCACCCGCGTGACAGGCGAGCATTCTACCACCTTTTTTTATGTAATCTCATTTAGTTCGTATTAGTTCATTGTATCTACGTAGGGGCGGACGTCGCAAGACATCCGTTTCAGTTCGTCGGTGATCCATTAACTCAGTTTTTTTATTACAGAGGGCGGCTAACCCTCTGACCGAACATGCTGAGCCACCGTGCCGGCACCACTCAGCTACCGAGGCGGATATTATATCAGGTGATGCTGAGGGAATTAGGTTAGGAAATGAGACACCTAAAGTAGTCGATGAGTTTTGCTATTCAGGGAGCAAAATAACTGATGATGGTGGAAGTAGAGAGGATATAAAATGTAGACTGGCAATGGCAAGGAAAGCCTTTCTGATGTAGAGAAGTTTGTTAACATCGTGTATAGATTTAAGTGTCAGGATGTCTTTTCTGAAAGTATTTGTTTGGAGTGTAGACATGTATGGAAGAGAAACATGGACGATAAATAGTTTAGACAAGGAGAGAATAGAAGCTTTGGAAATGTGGTGCTACAGAAGAATACTGAAGATTAGATGGATAGAGAACGTATCTAATGAAGAGGTACTGAATAGAATTGGGGAGAAGAGAAATTTGTGGCTGGCCGCGGTGACCGTGCGGTTCTAGGCGCTGCAGTCCGGAACCGCGGGACTGCTATGGTCGCAGGTTCGAATCCTGCCTCGGGCATGGATGTGTGTGATGTCCTTAGGTTAGTCCCATAGTGCTCAGAGCCATTTAAAATTTGTGGCACAACTCGACTAGAAGAAGGGATCGGTTGATGTGACATGTTCTGAGGGATCAAGGGATCACCAATTTAGTATTGGAGGGCAGCGTGGAGGGTAAAAATCGTAGAGGCAGACCAAGAGATGAATACACTAAACAGATTCAGTACGATGTAGGTTGCAGTAGGTACCTGGAGATGAAGGAGCTTGAACGGGATAGAGTAGCATGGAGAGCTGCATCAAACCAGTCTCTGGACTGAAGACCACGACAAAAACGGCCACGCGGGGTAACCGCGCTATCTTGGGCGCCTTGCCACGATTCGCGCGCCTCCCCACGTCGGAAGTTCGAATTATCTCTCGGTGATGGACGTGTGTGTTGTCCTCCTTAGAGTAAGTTAGTTTAAACTAGATTAAGTAGTGTGTAAGCCTAAAGAAAAAAACGATAGCAGACCTAAAATCGTACCTCATCTCTCTCATCCAAGCTGTAATTTGCATGTCGGCATTTGGTTCCTGGAGTAATAGCTATGTTGAAAGCAATCTATCTATGACGATATGTAATACATTGTCTGGAATCTAAACCTTCCTTAGTAGTTCACAAGAAAATAATTTAGTATGGTAATAAGGGCAGCACAACCACTACAATTAGGAATTCTAAAGATGACCAGCGTAGCGAAATATAGAAGATAATTATACCCAGAAACTCAAAATCATGAAGCACATTAAGATTAGCACGAAAAGAACCAACAGTTTTATAATCTGAGAAAAAAATCACATCTTCGGAGACAGTATTAGCAGCTACTTGCCTATAAATGCAGCTGTCATAGAATAATTTGAGATTAACATAGAATTACATATGATCTATCCACAAAATACGCAACTGTAAAAACTTCTTTAATATTTGTCCAAGATTCAGTGAGAATGTTAGCATAAAAAATAATTATGGAATAAAATGTAAAATAGATTTATTATGGTATGTATGATGTATCATGAAGCGTAATTTGCTGTGACAGTGCGAGAGAGAGAAAGATATTTTTTATTACTCTGTGGCGGTCAGCGCTCACATAATTACTCTTAGGATATAGAGTTGTTTTTTTTTTTTTTAAATGAACAATTTTTTATTGCTCTATTAATTGATTTCCTTCCATATGCACTTATATTTTACAATGTAAATTAACTGATTTCCTTCCATATGCACTTATATTTTGCAATGTGAATCAAAAACTCGCAATGGCGTCGATTTTTTACATCACAAGAATGGCTCTCCTCCCCTAAAAATTACTCTTAACAAGAACAAAAAAACTCTATATCCTGAGAATAATTATGTGAGCGCTTACCGCCACAGAGTAATAAACAATATCTTTGTCTCTCTCTCGCACTGTCACAGCAAGTTACGCTGCATGATACATCATATATGACAGTTTGTGAAACAAATTCCATTAATTTTCGTATTGAGAATGCATTTCTACCGAAATTCTGTTTGTGTATAACATGTTACTATGTTTTCTAAAATTTGACTGTGTACTTAGGCTCTTTGTTACTGCCGGAGCCGATACCTCGCCGCCTAGGAAGAATCACCAGGCCGCCGACCAGTGAAGACCGCCAGAGCGGTGTTATAAGCGGCGGCCTCCTGGGGATTTTCTTCTAGTTGGAGATTAGCTCCATGTTGCCATTTAGTACTGAGCGTTATACCGTGTTCTTGCTTGTTTGCTCTACCAGGAAACATTTAGTGTACTTACACGTGTACGCACGCCCGTTTTGGACCTCTGCCTGTAGGTAGTAGCAACACGTGAGTGACAATATAACATTTCTTCAACCAGAAGTAAAGTACAAAACATTTATTTAAAGCGCACTTGTGTCAACTAATCTTTTGCTTGCCTGTCCAGATACCTATGATGATAGATCTTTGGCCACCTTCCACCCATTTATCATTAGCAGCGAGGTCGTAACACATGGCTCCTCGGAACATACCGGTTACCTACTCGCATATATAATAGTAAACTTGCAACTTTCAGTTACAAGTATAATTAGATAAACATTCTAAGAATACTTAGAAAGATTTTAATTGTTGTATCTTATTTATAATCCGGCAATAACGCGCATTAAGTTAGCCGCACTTGGAGTTGTACTCTCTATATTCAAAATTCATTTTTATCACAGAAATGGTAAAAAGTGGTTTTATAATCTCGAGCCTTTGGCAATAAGAAGACAGAATGTGTGCAAAAAGTTCTCTGCTTATTATCTTACGTGCAAAAAACTCAGGAAATACTTAAGCTCTACTCCCACAAGTAATTATCTCTTCAAAAATTTATTTCACTGTGTTTCCATTTGACGTTATTGCCTCTCGGTGATGTAGACAAATAATTTGTTCCATTTACATCACCTATTGTTTTAAATAAGTTTACGTTAATAATATGTTTACTAAGAATTGTTGGATAATGATGTTGCATTGTTATGTAACAATTTCATATTTATCATATTATAAATTAAATATGTTTCTTGATATTATTATTCGTTTTTTACTAATATTATATTTCTAATTTCCTTTTAGAGTGTCTAATTTTTGCATACACATTGATGAGTTTGATGTTCAGCATAATAACCAAAAGAACAAAAATAATATACTTGAAATGCAGATCTAAAAGAAATTTAAGTAGAGTAAGGGTTGTAAGTGAATGACATTTCAGTTTTCTCTTACCTGCAGTTATGAAAATGAAGATCCTTTGTTACGAACACAGTTCCATTGACACGTGCATCGATGTGAAATGGAGGTGTATCGCAAAATGTTGCTCCAAAATCAGGCAAAAATTTAAACGGATTGGTTATGTAATTCACCTGGAATTATATAAAATGCACAGTAGGGACGGGAATCTTACGGAGACTGCACTGTCACGTGCTGCAGTATAGCTAGACAATAAATTAATTAGGATACTGCGTGTTTGTAGTAGTTAAGTATCTTATCTCAAGTGGTCTTTGAAGAATCAGCTACCGAACCATCAGAGAAAGACATCGAAGACAGAGCACCTGATTGTTCCACTTCAAGAGTGAGATAAAGCGGGGAGACATAGGTGCATTCCTTGACCGTCAGATTTCCCCTTTATTGTTCTGATAAATGGCAGCTATTACGTTCCACGATAACATCGACTGAACTTGGTGACGGCATGGCAACGGAACTCCAAGGACAGACACAACTGAGATGCTCTGTTTTTCGGCCACTTTTATGGTAAGCACTGTTTGTTTTTGTCTGACGATAGTTCATTGATCTCCGTCTCTCTACCATGCCAAAATGTGTAATAAATAATTGCAGATAGTCCAGACAGGAGACATACTTCACTCTCAATGTACCCTCGGCGTATTACTACTTTCATTCTTCAAATTTAGCCAAAAACGCATTATTATCTTCTCTGGGCTGAATGGTTTCACCTTTCCAGCTACTTAAAATAACTGAAACAATTTTCATTATTTACAAAATATTTATTAATAAAAGAACGAAGAAGAATACAAGACTAATCAGTCTTTATACAACATTTCAATTGAAGGTAATGTCAACCTTCTTCACAAAATTACCAAAAAAGGCAAAAACATGAATCTCTCCGAATTCAATGCTAGGGGAGTCCCAGTTAGATCACGCGACTATTTCTAAATGCAATTTTAAAGAAATCATGAATGTAAAAGTAGCAAGAAACAGGGAATTTGATTCTGATCATTACCTGACTAACAATAAACTCCAACTTCTCCCCAATAAAAACCAAAGGAAACAGCAAAAATTTATTAAACACTGTACAGACAGGCTCAACATCACAAAAGAGGTATCACAAATTTTTCAGGAAGAAATTAAAGGAACTAAATCAAGGAAATGGAAAGAAATATCGAAAGAAATCAACAGGACACCGAAAAATGTATTTGGAACAACAAAAATGAAGAAGAAAATCTGGTGATATGAAATCTGTGAAGAAGCAGTTACATAAAGAACAAAGCAGTGGAAGAAAAGGAAATGTTCTGGGAAGTCTGAACACCTTGATGCATTTAGAATGCAATCAAAAGAAGCAGCAAAAACAATAAAGAGTGCTAAAAGATCTTTTGAGAAATCACAACTTCTTGACATACAAAACAACTTCGTAAAAAATTAACTCCCGGAATTTATATCAGATGTTTAAAAGTCATCTAAAGGGCTACCAAGCTCCAAGTAATTGCTTCGCAGATGACAATGGTAAAGTAGGCCTAAGCAAGAGCCAGAATTGTGAAATACTAAGAAACTACTTTGAAAATTTATTGAACTGTGAAGAACCAGACTGTAAGTTACATTTTTCCAGATCTCCATGAAAATACAGAATCAGATCCACCACCTGCAGCTGAAGAAATTAAAAAAGCAATAAGTACCATGAAAAACAACAAAGCCAGCGGAGAAGATTCAATTACAGCTGAACTTATTAAATGGTCTCAACCAAAAATTATAACTAACTTTCAACTCACGTTTGAAGAAATACGGGAAACTGAAAAGATACCAGAAGACTGGAAAGTGGCTCTCATCCATCCCTTACACAAGAAAGGTGATAAGCAAAATGTAAATAACTACAGAGGTATATCTTTGTTGCTTGTGGGTTATAAAATATTTTCAACATTACTACTAAACAAGGTAGAAACAACACTTGATAGCCAATTGGGAGAGTATCAGAGTGGATTTAGAAAAGACAGATCTTGCTCAGAATAGATTTTCAACCAAAAGTCCGTAACTTGTCACAGACTTACAAACTCAAAAGATATAGTTGTAACATTTATAGATTTTAAAAAGGCATTTCACTCAGTTGATAGTGAAACACTAGATAAAGTGATCAGAGAATTTGCCATCAAATCTAAATTAGCAAACCTTATTCGTGTAACGCTCACAGACACCAACTCAAAAGTAAAGTTTCAGGGTGAAATATCGAAGGCACTCAACATAAAAACAGGTGTAAGGCAAGGTGATGGCCTGTATCCACTCCTCTTTAACTGCATACTAGAGAAAATAGTAAGAGAATGGAAACAAAAACCAAAAGAAGCTATCATCAAACAGACTGGGAACTAAAACAAAGGTATTCAAATTCACTGTTTAGCATTTGTGGATGATTTTGCCATTCTTTCTGAAAACCTACCAAGTGCTGGAATATAAATCAATTTCTTAGAAGAAATAGCCAACAGAGCAGGTTTAAGAATATCTGTAGAAAAAACAAAATTAATGACAAATATAAAAAATGGTCCGGAATCCCTAGCAACAGATATTGGCCAGATAAAAGGGTAAGTAAATTTGTATATTTGGGAGAAACTATCCAAGAAAATGGCGTAGAAAAATTCGCCATAGATGAAAGAGTACATAAAATAGAGAGAGCTTATGGAATACCTAGGAAAGTCTACAACAAAAGGTTGTTGTTGTTGTTGTTGTGGTCTTCAATCCTGAGACTGGTTTAATGCAGCTCTCCATGCTACTCTATCTTGTGCAAGCTTCTTCATCTCCCAGTACTTACTGCAACCTACATTCTTCTGAATCACCTTAGTGTATTCATTCTTGGACTCCCTCTACGATTTTTACTCTCCACACTGCCCTCCAAAGCTAAATTTGTGATCCCTTGATGCCTCAGAACATGTCCTACCAACCGGTCCCTTCTTCTTGTCAAGTTGTGCCACAAACTCCTCTTCTCCTCAGTTCTATTCAGTACCTCCTCATTAGTTATGTGATCTACCCATCTAATCTTCAGCATTCTTCTGTAGCACCACATTTCGAAAGCTTCTATTCTCTTCTTGTCTAAGCTATTTATCGTACATGTTTCACTTCCATACATGGCTACACTCCATACAAATACTTTACGAAACGACTTCCTGACACTTAAATCTATACTCAATGTTAACAAATTTCTCTTCTTCAGAAACGCTTTCCTTGCCATTGTCAGTCTACATTTTATATCCTCTCTGCTTCGACCATCATCAGTTATTTTGCTCCCCAAATAGCAAAACTCATCTACTACTTTAAGTGTCTCATTTCCTAATCTAATTCGCTCAGCATCAGCCGACTTCATTCGACTACATTCCTTTATCGTCGTTGTACTTTTGTTGATGTTCATCTTATATCCTCCTTTCAAGACACTGTCCATTCCGTTCAACTGCTCTTCCAAGTCCTTTGCTGTCTCTGACAGAATTATAATGTCATCGGCGAACCTCAAAGTTTTTGTTTCTTCTCCATGGATTTTAATACCTACTCCGAATTTTTCTTTTGTTTCCTTTACTGCTTGCTCAATATACAGATTGAATAACATTGGGGAGAGGCTACACCGCTGTCTCACTCCTTTCCCAACCACTGCTTCCCTTTCATGTCCCTCGACTCTTATAACTGCCATCTGCTTTCTGTACACATTGTAAATAGCCTTTCGTTCCCAGTATTTTACCCCTGCCTGCTTCAGAACTTGAAAGAAAGTATTGCAGTCAACATTGTCAAAAGCTTTCTCTAAGTCTACAAATGCTAGAAACGTAGGTTTGCCTTTCCTTAGTCTTTCTTCTAAGATAAGTCGTAGAGTCAGTATTGCTTCACGTGTTCCAACATTTCTACGGAATCAAAACTGATCCACCCCGAGGTCGGCTTCTACCAGTTCTTCCATTCGTCTGTAAAGAATTCGCGTTAGTATTAAGCAGCTGCGACTTATTAAACTGATAGTTCGGTAGTTTTCACATCTGTCAACACCTTTTTTCTTGGGATTGGAATTATTATATTCTTCTTGAAGTATGAGGCTATTTCTCCTGTCTCATACATCTTGCTCACCAGATGCTAGAGTTTTGTCAGGGCTGGCTCTCCCAAGATCGTCAGTGGCTCTAATGAAATTTTGTCTACTCCCGGGCCCTTGTTTCGACTCAGGTCTTTCAGTGCTCTGTCACACTCTTCACGCAGTAATATGTCTCCCATTTCATCTTTATCTACATCCTCTTCCATTTCCATAATATTGTCCTTAAGTACATCGTCCTTGAATAGACCCTCTATTTACTCCTTCCATCTTTCTGCTTTCCCTTCTTTACTTAGAACTGGGTTTCCATCAAAGCTCTTGACATTCATACAAGTGGCTCTCTTTTCTCCAAAGGTCTCTTTAATTTTCCTGTAGCCAGTATCTATCTTACCCCTAGTGAGATAAGCCTCTAGAGCCTTACTTTTGTCCTCTAGCCATCCCTGCTTAGCCATTTTGCACTTCCTGTCGATCTCATTTTTGAGACGTTTGTATTCCTTTTTGCCTGCTTCATTTAATGCATTTTTATATTTTCTCCTTTCATCAATTAAATTCAATATTTCTTCTGTTACCCAAGCATTTCTACCAGCCCTCGTCTTTTTACCTACTTGATCCTCTGCTGCCGTCACTACTTCATCCCTCAAAGCTACCCATTCTTCTTCTACTGTATTTCTTTCCCCCATTCCTGCCATTTGTTCCCTTCCGCTCTCCCTGAAACTCTGTACAACCTCTGGTTCTTTCAGTTTATCCAGGTCCCATCTCCTTAAATTCCCACCTTTTTGCAGTTTCTTCAGTTTTAATCTACAGTTCATAACCAATAGATTGTGGTCAGAGTCTACATCTGCCCCTGGAAATGTCTTACAATTTAAAACCTGGTTCCTCAATCTCTGTCTTACCATGATGCATTCTATTTGATACCTTCTAGTATCTACAGGATTCTTCCATGTGTACAACCTTCTTTTATGATTCTTGAACCAAGTGTTAACTATAATTAAGTTATGCTCTGTGCAAAATTCTACCAGACGGCTTCCTCTTTCATTTCTTACCCCCAATCCATATTCACCTACTATGTTTCCTTCTCTCCCTTTTTACCGGCCGCTGGTGGCCAAGCGGTTCTGGCGCTACAGTCTGGAACCGCACGACCGCTGCGGTCGCAGGTTCGAATCCTGCCTCGGGCTTGGATGTGTGTGTTGTCCTTAGGTTAGGTTTAAGTAGTTCTAAGTTCTAGGGGACTTATGACCTCAGCAGTTGAGTCCCATAGTGCTCAGAGCCATTTCAACCATTTTCTCTCCCTTTTCCTACTCTCCAATTCTAATCACCCATGACTATTAAATTTTCGTCTCCCTTCACTAACTGAATAATTTCTTTCATCTCATCATACATTTCATCAATTTCTTCATCATGTGCGGAGCTAGTTGGCTTATAAACTTTTACTACTGTAGTCGGCGTGGGCTTCATGTCTATCTTGGCCACAATAATGCCTTTACTGTGCTGTTTGTAGCAGCTTACTCGCACTCCTATTTTTTTATTCATTATTAAACCTACTCCTGCATTACCCCTATTTGATTTTGTATTTATAACCCTGTATTCACCTGACCAAAAGTCTTGTTCCTCCTGCCACCGAACTTCACTAATTCCCACTATATCTAACTTTAACCTATCCATTTCCGTCTTTAAATTTTCTAACCTACCTGCCCGATTAAGTGATCTGACGTTCCACACTCCGATCCGTAGAACGCCAGTCTTCTTCCTCCTGATAACGACGTCCTCTTGAGTAGTCCCCGCCCGGAGATCCGAATGGGGGACTATTTTACCTCCGGAATATTTTACCCAAGAGGACGCCATCATCATTTAACCATACAGTAAAGCTGCATGCCCTCAGGAAAAATTACGGCTGTAGTTTCCCCTTGCTTTCAGCTCTTCGCAGTACCAACACAACAAGGCCGTTTTGGTTAGTGTTACAAGGCCAGATCAGTCAATCATCCAGGCTGTTGCCCCTACAACTACTGAAAAGGCTGCTGCCCCTCTTCAGGAAGCAAATGTTTGTCTGGCCTCTCAACAGATACCCCTCCATTGTGGTAGCACGTACGGTACTGCTATCTGTATCGTTGAGGCACGCAAGCCTCCCCACCAACGGCAAGGTCCATGGTTCATGGGGGGACAACAAAAGGTGTCTGTCTAAAAATTTGAAGATACAGTACTACAACACAGTAGTAAAACCAGAACGTTTTTATGCAAGTGAATGTTTAGTACTGAACTACAAATTACACAAACGTGAAGTCCTAGAAAGAAAAATCATTCGAAAAATACTTGGACCACCAAAAAATACAGAGGTATCGAAATTAAGAAGCAAAGAAGAAGTGAATCGCAACATAGAAAAAATAAATGAAACACTATGAAAGAGGCGACTACTATTTTTTGGACACTTATACAGAATCAACAGAAACAGGTTAACCAAACAGATTTTTAAATATCTTTGGGACAAGAAGTCAACAATAGCCTAGACTCAAGAAATTAGGAAAGATTTGGAAAGAAACAACATAAGTGAAAAAGATGCAACAGAAAGAGAGTTTCAAGAGGAAAGTGTTAAAAATGGAAGGATTTCAAGGCAGGAGGGAGAAGAAGACAGGTTCAAAATAGTCCGAGAAGAGAAAAAGGATACATAGTGAAAAGATGAAAGAATACTGGAGGAAAAAGAAAGAACAACAAAGAGGAAGCATTGAAATTGGTGCGTGGTCCTTAGATGACTCAAACGAAGAAGAAGAAGAAGAAATTACGATAGTCTCACCCGTTACGATCTTCATAATGGTTGCAGCAGCAGAGGTAAAAAAAAAAAACTATAACTGTGTGTCTTGTTACTTGCACAGTTGTTCAGAATGCAATTGTTTTGCACTCCTGGTATTTTCTTTGTTGTATGGGTACGGTCCGTCAAGGACGGGAGATAGATTGAGTTTTCAGTCGAGTGTTTTTATGTAATATTTTCGGAGAACAGCGATATTATTGCGATAAAATTATTTAAAAACAGTGTTGATCGCAGACGATATTAACTTTTGACCGGTGTCGGCCTTTTAATTAGGGGCCATCATTAGATTTTGCACGATCTGGATAACGGTGGTGGAGCCAGTGCCATCATCCAGATGGTGCAAATTCTGATGATAGCCCGCAATTAATAGGCCGAAACAGGTCAGACGTTAACATCAGCTACGATGAAGGCTGCTTTTAAATAATTTCAGTCGATGTCTTATGGGTCGTTTTTGTTCCTATGCAAGTGGATGGTCGGGCTGGTATAGCGGAGGGCTGATGCAGCAGTGCTGACAGCACTGAGGCTGCCGCCATCTGAGGGAGACACGCACGAGAATCAGATAGGGTGCAAGGAATTAAAAGTGTATCATGTGCGTAAGTACGGTGTGAGTGAAATGACGATTCAGTGCAACGTAATTTGTGTAAAATCCAAAGATTGCACTCCTGGTAAGTGTTTGATACATACATCAGACGTAAACGAGGCACTTAACGACGCAGAAATACTTTATTTATGTTTGCAAATGTTTCTGTTTAATCATTTTAACAACTCAGTTTGTAGAGTTTTTGATTGAAGACAGAAAGTGTGGACTTCAAAGTATTGTCTCTGTAGTCAGACATTTCGTTTGTATACAAATTCCTGCACTGGCACACAGTTACACGTGGGCTTAATTGTTTATTTGTACAATTTTTATATGGGAAAATATTGTTCTGAGTTGATTTAAGAGTGTCACACTCACAGATATAATAGATGTTCAGATTATAAGGTATTAATGATGTTCAACACACGCCGACTATGCCAATGGGTAAATTTTTACACGATTATTGACGACGCGACGCTCCTCTTCTGGTGGGATATGGAGTTACTGTTTTACTTTCCTTATCTTAATAACTGCTCGAAAGCTACAGTAAGTGGAGGTAGCATTTTACGTAAGTTTAAAGCACGACAGACACACATAACAGAGACTTTAGTCGTCAGTAATATATTCTCTTTCACTGCTTACAACAGTCTGCCAACGCTGGGATAACTTTTCGATTCCGCTACTGTAGAAATCACTTGGTTTTGAGGCAAAGAACTCGTCCAGTTATGGTCCGAGCGCATTTTCATCCGAAAATGAAGTTCCTTGAAGGTTCCAGAATGAAGTTTTCACTCTGCAGGGTTGTGCGCGCTGATATGAAACTTCCTGGTGATTAAAACTGTGTGCTGGACGAGATTCGAACTCGGAACCTTTGCCTTTCACGGGAAAGTGCTCTACTACTTGCCCGTGAAAGGCAAAGTTCCCGAGTTCGAGTCTCGGGCCGGCACACAGTTATAATCTGCCAGGAAGTTCCTTGAAGGTTGTTCGATAGAGAACGGAAAAGTTGAAAATCTGAGGGCACAAGATCAGGTGCAAAAGGTGGGTGCGAAATGACTCCCCAACCCAACTCCTGTGTAGTGCTTTTTGTCAGCCTAACTGATTAAGGACAGTCGTTATCATGGAGTAGCATCACTTCACGCAGTATTCCTGGTCGTAGTTCTTCGACTGCGTCTTCAAGATGTCTCATCTGTTGACAGTAATTCCAACAGCATGGTTACACCTAGGGGAAGCAATTCGTGGAACACCACACCTTCGCTTTTTCACCAAATGCCTAACATTATCTTTCGTGCCCGCAGGTCTTTGTATGGAGATTTGTGCTTTGTTTGGGCTCAACCATTCCTTTTCTTTCCTTATTCGAGTATAAAGACACCTTTTCTCGTCAACAGTAATCATGCAGGATAGGAATTGTCGGTGTTGTTGGCGAGCCAGTTGATTACGAACAAGTAGAGATGCACATATGACTACCCGCTGATTTTGGCTTAGAGCATGCGTTATCCATACACCCGAGTTTCGAACCATTCCCGGTTGCATGAAAATTTCGCGCGATGGTAGAATGATCACAGTTCATCACATTTGTGAGTTCTCGACTACACTGACCTGGATAATTGTGGATTAAGGCGTTTAAACGATCTTAATCGAACCCCGAAAGCCTTCCTGAGAGTGGAGAGTCCCTGACGTCAGAACGATCCTCCTTAAAACGAAATAACAATTTTATTACCGCGCTCTGTTAAGTACCATTAACCCCACACACTGCGCGAATCTTTGTGGATGCCTCCGCTGCTGTCACCCCACTATTGAACTCAAACAAAAAGAGTATGTCTGATATGTTCCGTTTTCTCGACTTGGCACTCCATTTTCTAGCGTCCACAGCTTCGCTCATTACCAGCAAATGACAAAATGACAATACGTAAACTGAGGCAGCAGAATTACAAATAAGAAATGAGAGTGGATAAATATACCCGTAGGAATCGGAATACCAACATGCAATACAAAAACGACAGACAGAAAAGAGACACCAGATGATTTGTTTTGACTGAGCACAGCAGCTTGTCTGCACACCAAATCACTATCGTTGGCCGCTCGTATCTCTGACGTTTTACAGAATGGCTTAGTAGGCGTGGAGTCTGTGCAAGATGGCTGTGGCCGGCCCAGGTGGAACCGTCAAAGTTCTTTGTGTCCAAACGTGATATCAGGAGGCCGTTGCCGTTAATACTAGCATTGTCCTCGTTGGCGCACGTGGAGAGTAAGTCATAAGACTTGCAGCAGAGTGCGATGGACTAACTTCGCAAGCTCAGCGAGGTACCGATTCGTCTGATATGTAGACTGACTGCGCAAATGATGCATTTAATTAGCTTTTGATACAACAAGGATTTTTTAACAATGTTCACGTTATCTTGAATGACAATTTTAGTAATTTAGCAACAGACCTGTCATACGAAAGTGTTCATCGCCATGAATTTAGTGGTTACTTACATGTTTCATTATGTACTTAATTAGCAAATGAGAGGTGCTTGAATTAAATGTTTAACGTAAGCCAGCATAATTTACTAGACAATACAGCTACACAGATAGTATTGCAGTATATGGCAGGCAACATAAGCACACATCATTAACAACATTTAGATTTCACATTTTCTATGTTAGTTACCGATTTTAATTAATTAATTAGAACTTTCCATAGTTATACTCATGATTTAAAATCCATTAGAGGCAAAGAAGTTTGGTTAAGTGGAAAGGGAGGTTATTTCCTACAAGCCGGATGTAATACCTATGTTTATATCAAGAATATTCGCAGCATTTAAAAAACAAAAATTAAATGTTGTTCTCATCGTATGAACTGTGCAGTCACTTTTAATTTAGATTCTGGGAGAACTACCCAACCAAACATTTATTGTAAGATATCGTTTTTATGGACGTTTCAGCGTGCTCTTTCTGGCACCTCTGGTTCTAAGATACCATGTATGAATCAAAAAAAGTGGTTCGGACTGGTGAAATCTCCTGCTACGTGAATGATGTAAATCTGCGGAAATTCCGGAGACTGGTTGATTGTACTTGAAAAAGGCAGCCATCATCTTTGCTTTTGGTCAGTTGGATCGATCCTCTACACGAGGCAGGAGCTATGCCTCCTTGTGCCACGATTTAGCCAAACAATTTTGTCATATTCAGAAGATTATTCGTCAGCATTCGCTCGAACTTAGAATAATTTCACTGTGGATCAGTTGAACTTGTGTTCTCAAGGCTACAGGTGGTCTGGCCTTAGAATAATTCCTCAGCGAAATTAACTCTAGACTGCTCAGTGTGGATTATGAGGTTTTTGCTTTTGCCGGCACTTAGAATGATTTGATCGACTGTCCGTTGGACTTGTGTTCTCCAGAGCAATGTTTTTCTGGGTTTAGAATATTATGGAACTTTGAACACTCGAACTTGATTTATTTTTTCGTTTTACCAGATTTATTTAAAATATAGCAGTCAGGTTTTCACTTCTCTGCTATTTAATTTGTGGAAGTATTAAGCAAAAAATAAACATTTTGAAATTTAAATTCATCGTTGGATTCCATTATCTACATGCTACACCTGTTAGTCAACCTCACAGACATTGTATTCTGATTACGCGTATGAGGAATAACGAATCTAAATATTATTGAGAAATCAGTCAGCGTGACCACAAAAGCTGCGATGCAGAGACACGCCAAAGACTACCCACTAGCGTCCGCATGCATGTAGTTGAAGCTCTGTCGCACTCTGGAGTAACTGAAGTTACATCAGGAAAGCTTATCCCAGGGGAACGAGATTTAAAGAAAGATAAGGAGAAGGCTAAAAGAGGAAAGAAAATGATTAAGGCTAAATTAATTAGAAGGCATGAGGTGGTTAATGACAAGATAACACCTTTCGAATAGAAAGTGTAAGGATTAAGCTCGTTTCCTGGAGAAGTTGCTCTACTAAAAGAATTCCAGGATCTGACCTTAAGTTTATCGAGGAGACAGGTGAAAAATGTAATATATTAGATAAAGATTTTAACGTATATAGAAACGAGAGAAAATTTTTCTCACGTATATATGAAGGTCATGAATAAGTACTAGATCAGAGAAAACAGAAGACTGGGTATTTGAGAAGATCAAGCAGGGTAGCATTCCTGCAAAAACGGTAAATATGGAAAGTTTGACTTACTGGCCAACTTAAGTGGAAAAGAATTGGTGACGTCCACTCCCTGTAGTGGGGACGGAAGCATGTATCGCGACTGTTCTGTTTCTTATTCAATTGAGGTCTATAAATTTCAAATCTCAGGTGGTAACTTAATTGATGTATATGTATCTGAAAAAATAAATAAGAGTGAACCCGAGCCTACAAAGTAAAGTATTGGTCGGAAAATGCTCTGAGGAAACTGAGACTGGAATTCTTTGGTCCTCAGAGATAAGTGATAGCTAGGGTGGTTAAAGACATTTTGTGAAATACTACCTCAATTTAGATGAAAGGTTACCTGATAGAGCAAAAGAATGTGTAGCGGAAGAAAAGTGGACCCAAGTCCAACCTTTGTCAGAGTTATTAGACTAGTTGGGCTACCTAAACAAATAGAGAAATAAAACATCGTAATCACAATTACCAGTGAGGCAAGATGGACGACGAGATGGTAGTTTGGGATTGAATACTAACCATGAAAATGATAATAAGAGTATCAATCGAGGAAACAGACAAGTAAATATACAGGAAATTTCTAATAATAACAATCCTACTCCATGCCTAGCACATCTCAGGGCCAAAGTGAGTAAAAAGAGTGCATTTTTAAGGTGTCAGGGATAGCAGGGCTTAGGAGAAGAATTGCTTATGGAAAGACAGGTGGTTGAAAGGAAGGTTGATTGACACAGGAAGTCAGGTGAGCCATTTGTCTAATTATGGGAAGATAATTGCAGATGTCCATCTTTCACTGTTACTAATGTACAATTTCTCGGTTTGATGGGATCGAAAGGCAGGAAGGTAGAGGAAGAGGTGTTGACAACATTTCAAATAACAGGAATAACAATACCGCAATCCATGTTAGTACTAGTTCATATCCAGTTACCAGTGTTATTGGTTATGGACTGTATATTGAGTCACGGGATGCTAGTGGATTTACCTAGGGAAATGATGTGAACTAACATCATAGCTAGACAGACATGGATCAAGTTAGTAAAGAGGCAGGTACAAGGAGAGGCTACCGCATGTATGAGAAATTCGAAGATAAAAGGTGACAGAGGAGAAGAATACTTTAGTAATGACGAGATGAATGGGAATGTCTAGAGAAAACTAGAAAATCGACTGGAAAATCGGGTGAATACTAAAGATAACGAATCATTAGGATCGACAGGAATGAAAGATATCAGTTAAAATAAGTTTCAACGATTAAAGCCCAAGTACGTAGAGAAAAAACAAGATAATTGAAGGTTACGAATGTGGATAAAAATTAAAAATCATCTACCATTCGTTAAACCACGTCACTCTGTCGCATTGAGGATTGGGAACGCTGTGTATAAGGAAATGAATCGAATGTTCGGTTGGAATATTAATGGAAGGTCAGATAGTTCTTGTTGTAACATACAGTAGTAGTGGAGACAAAGAAGCCTAACGTAGATATTACATGAGTATAAGAGGCTAGAACCCTAAACAAAACCGAGCGAGGTGGCGCAGTGGTTAGCACACTGGACTCGCATTCGGGAGGACGACGGTTCAATCCCGTCTCCGGCCATCCTGATTTAGGTTTTCCGTGATTTCCCTAAATCGTTTCAGGCGAATGCCGAGATGGTTCCTTTGAAAGGGCACGGCCGATTTCCTTCCCAATCCTTCCCCAACCCGAGCTTGCGCTCCGTCTCTAATGACCTCGTTGTCGACGGGACGTTACACACTAACCACCTAACCCTAAACAAAGTAAGAGAAATAGAAATATACCTACGGAGAAAATGCCAGTAAGATTACATAAGGACAAATATGTAAGTACTCTTGATTTGGCATTCGGTTTTCGACAGGTGCCTTTAATGTTCAAGCATATAAAATAAACTATTTTTCTTGCATGAGGGACTCTAACACGTGAATGCGACGCCACATCCATTCGCAGTAAAAGAATTTAGACAGTGAAATAGGAAAATATCATCTTAAAGACACAAATAGATGCATAACATCGCACACCAGCGTCAGAACTATTTATATAGGAATAGATGGCCAAAAGACCCAATGTGAAAATGACTCTTTAGCGGATTTAAATGAAGGCTTCTTTGCTGTCAACAGCGTTTCCACTGGGCCTTCCGTCCTGTCGCCAACACCCACTCACCCCCCCTGAGCGCAGCTGCACCTTCAGAGGGTGTCCAAGTGGTCGCCACCACCGGCCACCCTTCAGAGCAGTGTCAGGGGTCCCAGGGTCGCCACAGCCAGCAGCGGAGGGTGTGCCGCCGCCCGCAGCACAACGTCCGAGCCACAGACTGCAGTATCGTCGTTTAGGGTGAGTGAGACCATTTTCGTTCTTGTGTGATGACACTCATGGGGTAGAAATTAAGGGAGTGTGATTACACAGGGAGTCAGCTTTGTAAAACCCGAGGAACAAGTGGATTTGTCGCAATTTAGTGATAATGCTAGAAATGAATGGTTGGTGCCTTACGTTGTACTCAGTGTAATTTGCTTGATCGTTATGCCCTTTGCGCTGAATCTGTAGCTTTACATATAATCGTTTTGAGCACACCGCGAGACAATGTGCAGAATCCAGGTGGGTCTGATTAAGCGGAAGAAGTAGCTTGGTTATCCAAGTAGTTGCAGGGTGTTCTGCCTGTGTTAGTATTGGATTATTGTTTTGCGTTATTTTTTATTTACTATCTCTCAAAATCGGAGACAGGGTGCCGCCAGAGACGAGGCTACAGAGTCATTAGTGGA
Source organism: Schistocerca nitens (assembly GCF_023898315.1). NCBI lineage: Eukaryota > Metazoa > Arthropoda > Insecta > Orthoptera > Acrididae > Schistocerca > Schistocerca nitens. Next base: position 626,028,546 of record NC_064614.1, on the reverse strand, counting down.
TCAGGTAGCTCAGTTAGGGGCAGACAGAGTGGTTATGGACAATAAACTGCCAGAGATTTAGTAACTACTGATATGTGGAAAACTGCAGGTTCAGGAACAGTCAAGAAGCTACACAGAGTCTTTCAAAAAAATTGGGAAACCGAAGCAATACCTGAAGATTGCAAAACAACATTAATTCACCCGAACCACAAGAACAGGAGATAAAACTGACCCCAACAACTGTAGAGGAATATCCCATCTTCCAGTGACTTACAAACTTCTTTCAAAAGCAGTACAAAAACAGCCTGAAAAGCCAACTGGGTCAGCAATTAGGAGAGTACCGAGGAAGGTTTACAAAAGGACGATCGAGTGTGGAACAAATTTTAAATCTGAAATTCATAGTCAGGTAAAGAAGAATGAGATGTAAAAGCAATTATATAACGTTGTAGACTTGAAAAAAAAGCTAATAATTCACTTAACAGGAAAATATTATTAAGCAACTTAAAAAAGTTTGGAGCTGACAACAAATCAGTGGCAATTACAAAAGACAAACCAACAAGTACAAAATGCAAAATTAAACTTTTGGACGCAACCTCCAAGGTTTTTGAGATCAAAACTGACGTAAGGTAGAGAGGTATACTGTTCCCACTTCTGTTCAGTTGTGTGCTAGAAAAGTAATTAGGGAATCGAGGAAAAGAGCACAAGAGGAAGGAATTAGAAGAGTCACAATTAGGAGAAAAGGAGTTAATCTGAGTTTTGGTTGTCTGGCTTTTACAGATGATGTTGCCGTCATTGCTGAATCTGTAGTAGATGCAACAATGCAGATAAATCTCCTACAAGATACAGCTACAAACGCAGTTCTACATATATCATTTGAAAAAACAGAGTACATGACAGATCTGAAGGAGACGCCAAAATATATGGAAACTGACTCGGTAGAATAAAAAATTTTACAAATCTGGGTGAAATAATGCAACCAAATGCTTTAGACAAAGAAGCTAACCTAGCATGGGCAAAGAAAATGGAGGTTGCATTTCAACTAACAAAAAACCTGTATAACAAGAAATCTATTACCATAAATGCAAAACTTCAGCACTTTAATACTGTCATTAAACCAGAATGTATTTATGCATTAGAATGCCTTTCGTTAAATACAACTAAACAATCAGGTGAGATTGAAATGAAAGAAACGAAAATAATCAAGAAAATCTTGGGACAAAAATATGTGAAATATGGAAAAAGGAAGTAATAAATAAGTTTAAGAAAAAATAGAGCGTATATCAGAAACGATGGTGGAGAGAAGATTTGCATTTCATGGTCATCAAGAAAGGCTAGATGAAAACAGGATAACCGAAAGAATTTTTAACCTCTTTGATAGAATCCCCAAAATATCAATGATGTGGATAAAAGAGGTTAAAGCAGACGTGAAGGAAATGGAAGTAACGGAGGAAAAAATAAGAGAGAGAAATGTTCAGAGGAAAGGTAAAAGTTTTCCAGGGCTTCCAGGAGAAAACAAAGAAAAAGACAGGTGCTAATGGTTCAAATGGCTCTGAGCAGTATGGGACTTAACATCTGAGGTCATCAGTCCCCTAGAACTTAGAACTACTTAAACCTAACTAACCTAAGGACATCACACACATCCATGCCCGAAGCAGGATTCGAACCTGCGAACGTAGCGGTCGCGCGGTTCCAGACTGAAGCGCCTAGAACCGCTCGGCCACACCGGCCCGCAGACAGGTGCTATATGGACAGAAGAAATAAGAGAAAAACACAGAGAAGGAATGAAAAATTAATAGACAGAAAGAAAGGAGAAAAGAAAGAATGCATAAGTTATTTCATGTGGTGCTTAGTAGGCCAAACCAATTTAAAAAAACTGACAGAGATAGACCTGGAGATAGCACTGTTGATACATACTCTAGAAGTGTATCCAGCTGTTGCTAACTTTCTCTCCTTTCTGATTGGTCGTCTGAGGACGTTTTAGCGTTTTAGAGCATCTGAAGTCAGTGCCTGACACATGGATTTGGACAGAAAAACAATTATTGCAGATTGCAAGGTTTAGTTTAACAGGAGAGGCGAAGCTGTTCGTGCAGTGCACGGAAGCGTTACCGAATGCAGGAACTTTTAATCAGCTGAGGCAGCGGTTGGAGCAGAGATATAGGAAACAAAATTGTGCACGTTTTTCGTGAGAAGTTGGGTATGGTGACTAGAAGACATAATGATGTAGCAGAGGGTCTCGCGGACAGAACTGGGAAGTTGAATGTTCACACTTATGAATTGTCACAGAGTGAGGAGGTGAAAAATGTGATACTACAGGAGGCTAAGCAACGAGCCCTTGATGCTTTTCTGAGAGGTTTAGCAGCAGAAATGCGAGGATGATACGCATTCGGGCGCCTAAGAACTTGATGCAGGTGTTTTATAAGTACTGGAGTAAATGGAGATCGATGGACTGTTAGGGATAAGGAAAAGAAAATGTGTGTTTGCATCTAAGTATTTCAATTGTGAGGAGACTGGGCATATGTAGAGGCAGTGTTACCAGCCATGAAGGACTGATAGAGATAGCACAGGCTGCCAATGATTGAATGGAAATAATAGTTGGGGTAGTGAAGTCATTGACAGGGATATAGAGGTAGCGGTATGGGTGGTCTAATGGGTAGGAAATATCCGTCAAAGCCTAAGAGGTAACCTCAGAGCCACCAAATGGAGTTCCTGGTGGCCATAAACTCAGCAAAAACTAATGGAGAGTCGGAATGTGGTATGATAGGTGTGATTAGTGGTTTTTGGTGACCACAGAGGCGCATCTGTCAGTGGTCTAAAGATAATTATTAAATGGGTGATATTAGAACACACCAAGTCACAAGCTGCGTGAAGTAGGTAGTAATAATGTGTGAACATTAGCGTTCAGAAATGATGCATTTTTCCTGTGAGACAATCAAATTTAGACAGTGTGTGGAAAGGTGTCTCATTTAAGCCAGGATTATAGCTTGATTCTAGAGTTAACCTTCCTGCATCAGCATCATGCTCTAACTAAACTGACGACGCATAGTGGAGCTTAGTGGGAAGACATTTCGGCTTGGGGAAGTGTTCTTAATATTGATACGTTGTGAGGGGCGCCTAGTACATGACACAAACCAGTTGAACAGCGTGCAATGACATTAAAGTTTGATATGCACGTGTGTGTAGAGTGGAACTGGAAAGTCGCTATGGGTGAATGTGGTGTCTGACTTACCAGTTAATATGTTATGTATAGTGGAAAAGCTGGACGATGGTGACGTGTTGGATACAGCGTTTTGTTTGACGAAACATACAACAGGGGGACGGAGGCAAGGTACTAACCATAAACATAAATGATTGTGGTGCCGAGGTTAAGAAATTGAAAATGGCTCAAATGGCTCTGAGCACTATGGGACTTAACATCTGAGGTCATCAGTCCCCTAGAACTTAGAACTACTTAAACCTAACTAACCTAAGGACATCACACACAGCCATGCCCGAGGCAGGATGCGAACCTGCGACCGTAGCGGTTGCGCGGTTCCAGACTGAAGCGCCTAGAACCGCTCGGCTACACCGGCCGGCAAGAAATTGAAAGTAACGTTGTTGGCCAATTTGGAGATTCCGCATCAGGAAGATTGCCACATTGGAGGTACAGGCTGTAGGAGGACAGAAGACGTTACTAGGACTGCATTTCGTCAAAAACTGAAGCGTTGAAGCAATATAAAGAATGAAGAATGAGGACCTGTTACTGAAGTTTCACTGTTTATTTTCGCGAGGGCTGTTGTCCGCTACACCAGTAACACAGAACAGGATTCTGACAGGGAACGAAGCATTGATGTATCAGAGACTGTAGAAAATACCACGATCACAGCAATCAGTTTTGGCGGAATTTATAGATCAACAATTGGCTAACAGGATAACAGCAAAAAGTAGTAACCCTTACGTGACCGCAGTTGTAATCATGTCCAAGAAGTCTACTGATGGCTGAAAGGTGGCGACCCTTTGGGCACGCCATCTTTCACCCCTTGTTAATTACATAATCCTGGCAGAGACATTGCAGACATCTCAGCTACGTAGCGAGCCTTCAGGATGAGTAATTGCAGGTATGATAGGGAATGACAGTTTTTTTTTTTTTTCTAGCAATACTACTTGTGGAGAACAGCAGGGAGATGCGGCCAGAGCGGCAGAAGTCAAAGAAACAGTCGAAGGTCGTTCCAGGAGAGCATCCAGACCTCTACAAAAGCGTGACTGCTTTGCTTGTGAGCACAGGCTGTGGGCGTTAGCCATAAAGTCGGCCCCACGAGGGCGGCCTGTATTCCGAAAGTGCACATGTCCACTTCGGTTGTGCTACCGACAGTTGGACACAGAGTTTTATAATTGATCTGGGGAGGAGATAGTTATCGCCGCAGGCATGGAATGCTCGCCAGTTTATCTGGCGCCAAGCTTAGCAGGGGAGAGCATAGATTTTGGCAGTAAACTTTCCATTGGAAGAATACCGCTACGCTGTGTACGGGCAGGAGTTCTGGCGCGATGTTAGAAGTACACCAATGGCATAATCTAGGCGAGCAGGTTGGCCATTAGGGGGACGATTTTTGGCGACTCCACGTAGATTTGGTGTCGATGAGGGAAGACAGGAGAGACTTTTCAGGCCAGTTCGGCCGTGGTATGCTGTTTGCTCAGCAAGTTGGGGGAGAGCCGCCACAGAGGATAAAATTGTTTCTTTTTTTTCTGCGCGCAATCCATGATCCCCAACACATCTCGGCGTGAGGGTACGCTGGCCATGGCCCTTGGCAGTTATGTACCTACAGTCAGTCTCCACACCACCCCATGATCAGTCCAGTGGTGAGCATATCAGCAGGTTGGACCTATTAGCAATCTTTGTCTGAGGAGTTACTGCTCACTGCAGCGAGTCCATATGGCGTGCAGCCCACATTTCAGCCAACCTACGTCGTATTGACGTTCAGCTTGTAGTTCGCAAATCTCGGTCAGTACCTCACATATAGTTAGAAATCGTTGTTTCTGTTACCTTGAGGGAGATATAGTTTTAGATTGACCTCCTTCCCCTTTAATAACTTTGCCAAATATCAACATCATTTGTACCTGTGTATTTTGTTTTACCTTTTTTTTTTTGTAATTTGGTCTGTATGCTAATTCTGGAAATTCACGAGTTGGCTTTGTAATAAACTGAGAAGTGGGAACTTCAGATGGCCACGCGTTAGGAAATAAAAGAAATTTTGATATGGATCTATCATCATATGCATCTTGTCAACTATCCCTGTGATATGTGTTTAGGAAGCGGCGTTTGTCTCAGCGGTACTGGCACGGTAGCTGTTCGTTCAGAGGGTTATCTGCCCTCTGTAAGGAAAAAAAATTGAGTTAAAGGATCAACGACGACATTTAACGGGAGCCTTGCGACGTCCACCCCGAGCGAATGCTACGAACAAACAAAGAAGAAAAAAGAGCGGTAAGAGATCGGATTCGCATTGAAAGGGTCGCAAGTTCTACTCTGCCCAGCGCCAAATATTTTTCTGCTGCTTGGCAATGCGTACACTACTGATGCCACAATTAACCGCAACATCATACAGGGTACTTTGTATTTCTATGTGCACAACATCAGCATGGGATGTCAGTCGTTAAAACAAGCGTATTATCTTGAAAACTTGGGGTTGTGAACGTTCCATAACGTGCAAACACGAATAACCGTACACAGTGAGTTTAATTTGACCTTGGTGATGCTGTCGGCACAAACAACACCAGCCCCAACGACGGCGGCCTGAATGTGGGCGGCTGTATAAAGGCCGCGACCAGACAACAAATTATCCGTCTCCATACATTCAGGTTCTGTGTACGTACTGCGCTGCCGATTGTATGCTGCGCTACGAGCACTGGACTCTCTCTCGTGGATACTCGCTCTGGACATGGTTATTTTCAAGTTTATTATGACCGTGCTTTCGCTGTTCGTGTTGTGTACTTTGCCGTTGGCGTGTGCCTTAATCGTGAGACAACGTCTTGTTGTATTGATTTACAATAGTTAAGGAACAACGCTAGCCAGGTAACTCGTTCACCTGCTCGCTCTTGACCGGGTAACGTGAATATTGCGAGATTAGTGTGTGAATATTCTGGAAATATCGCAGTCATTGCAAACAAAACAACAGCACCATGAGAACACTGGAGGAAAATATTGTGAAAAGATCGAAAATTTCGGACAAAAGTGAAAATCATAACATGCCTGGAACGTCGGTAGATAAAGAACGGGAGCCAGAAGGTAATAGCCTCCACAGCGATGCGCCGAAGCGACGATTGAAGATGGCGCTGGATTTATGCTTAGAGCATTTGACCGAAGAGGATCTGATCACATCAAAAATTTCGAATGTAATAACAGGACACACTCAAATAGCAAATAAAATACACCAGAAAATATCTATATGATGTTGCGGTTAATTGTGATGTCAGTAGTGTACGCATAGCTAAGGAGCACAAAAATATTTACCACTGGGCAGAGTCGAACCTGCGACCCTTTGAATGCGAATCCCGTCTTTATTTCTAAGCAATCACCGCTTCCTAAACACCGCCAATTGATAAAGTGCACATGATGATAGATCCACATCGAAATTCCTTTTATTTCCTAAACGCTTGACCATCTGGAGTTCCCACTTCGGCATTTTCTTGTCATGTACCATAAACTTGGACAAATTCGGCGATGACGAGTAGGCATCCTCTCCTTGTAAGTCTGAAAAGCACCCCATTCGTCCTGACCATTTGAGTTAGAATAATTTTTTTTGAGCTGAGGGTACGTAATGAAGGTTGGAAACCTTATAAATCTGCAATATCTGCCAAGGTCTTACTGATAGAATTTAATAGCATGCAGTCAGATGGGTAGCAATTGCTATTTAATATTTCATGTCAGAAAGAGATTGTGAACATATCAGACTAGCAATAATCTTAAGTTGCTGGCGAGATATTTTCTAATATATGTACTACCTTTCCAGGTGTTTAATTTATTGTATGCATTCTATTGTATGTATTGTATTTTTGTGTTTCGTGGTTTCTACACCATGTGTGTTCTTTGATTATTGGATCTGACAAAGGCGTAATGAATTTTTGGAAGGTTATTTATCTGATATGTTTGTACGTTTGAATAGTGAAGGTATTTAGAGGAATTGTGTTCACTGTAGGATCTTTTTTTGAGATGCATGTTTGATGACTAAATGATAACAAGGAGCATGGCGAGAGACGTTAATGCGAAGCGCGAAGTATCTGGCTCTCTTGACATGGAGAGCAATCAGAGTATAGATTGGGATGAATCAAGAGACGAGATGGTTATTTTTCCTATGAAGAATCAAATTCAGAGGTAGATAGTAGGCATGGTTCAGTATGTCATTTGGAGGACTCTGAAGCCGACAATGAAGTTAGCGAGGGTGAAGATATGGAAGACACGTCATGTCAGTGTAGCAGTTCACAGTAGAAACCCATCACTGTCTGGCAATTGAGAAGCACTCCCACCTCTAAGAGCAAATACCGAAAGCAGCAATGCTACGGACAGCACCCTCAATTGTTTGAGGCGCAGAGAAGCAGAGGAAATACGCAAAGAATCTGAAAAGACAAAAAGAGTGGTTGCAGAATTCGAAGGTAGGTTAACACAAAGTATCAAGGAAGTGTGATGAGAGGCAAGCAGGCAAAGCAGAGAATTCATAACGGAAGCAAGAAAACATGCTTCTGTTGCTAGAACGGAGACGATTGGTGCACAAAAAGACGCTCTGTTGGTCGAGAAGTATGCTAGGACAGCCAAAAGTTACGCCCATCAAACTCGGTGAGTTTCTACCACTATCCACGAACAGGGACGCGAGATAATTAGGGAAACTCAGGAACAGATTCCACAGCACTCTAAGAAAATTAAGTCACTGGAAGACCTGCTTACAGAATTGTCACAGCTGGAGCAAGACCATGAGAGTGTCGCCAAGCAACACTCGCAGCCGTATAAAACAGTTGGAAATACAGGACGCTAATAGCCGCCCGGAGTGGCCGAGCGGTTCTAGGCGCTACAGTCTGGGACCGCGCGACCGCTACGGTCGCAGGTTAGAGTCCTGCCTCGGGCGTGGATGTGTGTGATGTCCTTATGTTAGTTAGGTTTAAGTAGTTTTAAGTTCTAGGGGACTGATGATCTCAGAAGTCAAGTCCCATAGTGCTCAGAGCCATTTGAACCATTTGACGCTAATAGACAGACGGTGGAAGAGGAGCATCAAGGACAAAGCGAACTGAATACGAGTAGGACTGGCACTCACTCCATTATTACTGAACCTGTAAATATCGTTGAATCCCCACTGCAGAGAACTACTTATGTTTGCACACTATGAGCGTGTGCAACGAAACCGGCGGACCTCGCCATAGTAGTGGAGCAGTCGTATAATTATGTGCTGATTAGAAGTTTCAATGGACAAATCTATGATGGGAGCAGTGACATCCACAGCCATAATATTTGATGGGACAATGTCTTACAGAATATCGAATGCAAGAGAGTCACTGAGTCAGGAATGAGCGCACACACAGATAAATACTCGGGTTTCGACCACAAACATTTTATATGTGTGCAAAACTTTTAAATCTTATGGGGCAGTTGAAACACACTACATCCCAAGGCCTGGATAATTCAATATGAGAAATCCTTACCACCTGCTTGGCCATTACGCTACAAGCCTGAATTTATTTGCCGGCACTTGGAGGGTTTGGTGGTGGTTCTATGAGAGATACTGCAGTCACCTGTCGATCGTATGAGGAATTCAGAGAGGTATTCCGCAGAATATACTGGTCGATACAGATGCAGGATTCTGAAGCCCAATGAAACTTTTTGAGTCAATGGTAAAGAATAATCAGTCTCTATATTCCCCATGGAGCTCAAGTGACATCACATAATTCTGTTACATAAAGTATTCCATCCGGTATCAGAAAATTCTAGCAGTCAGAAGCGGAGACGACGCAGAGGCCCTTAAAAGTATTCTGAGAGAGCTGGAGTAGGCCCACGAATCCCAAAACGCAAACGAGAAAAGGCACAACCATGGAATCTAATAATGGTTGGCTGTCTAGCAGAAACAATGACCGAAGAGACAGTTGAAATGGGCCATCAGGTCATCAATGTCACATTGGACCATCACCCAAGAGATGAGGAAACTGGAAAGAATTTAATGTTGGACATTGGCTTGATAATGGAACGGGTTCGGCTCGAAATTTACCTACACGAAACATCGGAGTGAGCCAGATTAACTTGTTATAGTATGAAGATATGGGAAGATTGTAGTTAGAAGAAAAAGAGGAGATCGTACCGAATGATGTACTTCCCCTCACCAGCACTGATGATTGAGATTAGGCTCTCCAGTCCAAGGAACGAGAATCGAAATGACCAGCCACACCGCAGCTGGCTTGATAATGGAATGGGTTCGGCTCGAAATTTACCTACACGAAACATCGGAGTGAGACAGGTTAACTTGTTATAGTATGAAGATATGGGAAGATTGTAGTTAGAAGAAAAAGAGGAGATCGTACCGAATGATGTACTTCCCCTCACCAGCAGTGATGATTGAGATTAGGCTCTCCAGTCCAAGGAACGAGAATCGAAATGACCAGCCACACCGCAGCTGGCTTGATAATGGAATGGGTTCGGCTCGAAATTTACCTACACGAAACATCGGAGTGAGACAGGTTAACTTGTTATAGTATGAAGATATGGGAAGATTGTAGTTAGAAGAAAAAGAGGAGATCGTGCCGAATGATGTACATCCCCTAATCGAAGTTACAGTTGGAGGCTTATTGCTAAAAGACATTGTGGACAGCAGAGCCAAGTTACCGCCATTACCAGAATCGGAATTTGATAGATGCTCTCGTAATCGATCAGAGCCGGCTTTATCTCACAAGAAAACGACGATTAAGGGAGCTTTAGCTGATAAACACACAGAAGTCACCCGGCAATCGTAATTCGAATTTATATATATTAACGACACACACTAGAAGTCAATTTCTTAGAGTGCCCACATTTGGCGATCGATCTAATAATCGGAATGGATTTCCTTAATTAACAGAAGTCCATACCAGACATTGGTAAAGGTGAGGTTATCCTACAGGAGGGGCCCTTAATTCGAATTCAGATTGAGGAGCAAGGAATCGAGCACAGATTCCAGAGAATTGTTTGAAACTTAGATTTTCTTACAGAAAAGACGAAGGGGAAGCAAGACAGGTGTAACATGATTGGAACATCCAAATAGCAGGCACAGAATTTTTGAGGCTAGAAGTCAATATTGCTGTACAGCAGAAAATTCAATCTATGCAAAACTTAGGAGAGAATGAGAGGTACACATTGTCTAATATTTTACTTGAGAACGCAAGTATTCTTTCCAAAATCTGGCACTATAAAGAACGATTTCGAGTGAGGGAACACCATCTATTTTTCGTGCCTCTGTAAAATGTTCCACTTGCATACCGACATTGGGTACTGTTAGAAATACGGAGAATGTTGGAAGATGGGGTTATAGAGTCTACAAGATTGACATACAACAGCCCACTATGTGTAGCACAAAAGAGGGATGGTTCCATTCAACTGGTGTTGGACTCACATCAAATAAATGCAATAATTGACCCAGCAGCCTGTGAAATTAAAGAGTTACTAAGAATTTCCGTGGGGTATCTGTTTTCTCATCGACAGACTTATGTATCAGTTTTTGGTAGATAGAACTTCACCCTGAGTGGAGACAGTACACCGCCTTTCTCGCATTCGGACGTTGTTGCCAGTTTCAACATTTTTTGTTTGGGTTAATTGTGTCTTCATCAGCATTCTTTCGTGGGTTAGATAGTATTCTAAGTAAAGCACTGAAAAAAAGAGACACCTTTGATGTTGACGATCTGTTAGTAGTCGAAAGGAGTTGGGAGGGACCCCACAGAGTCTTGTGGAATGTTTTGCAGACATTCCAATAACATGGTGTGATGGCTAATATAGAGAAATCAAGTTCTAGGTCCACGAAGGCAAGGCACAATGTGAGTAGGCTGTTTAGGTTTTTATGTTGGTAACGGCATGTAGCGCTCTGTATGAAAATCACTGACTGTGCTGTGTGCAGTCTGTGGCTGGTTTGCATTGTTGGAATTTGCTATTGTAGTGTTGGGCAGTTGGCTGTTAACAGCGCGTAGCGTTGCGCAGTTGGAGGTGAGCTGCCAGCAGTGGTGGATGTGGGGAGAGAGATTGCGGAGTTTTGACAGCGGATGATCTGCACGTGAGTCCATCAGAGACAGTAAATTTGTAAGACTGGATATCATGAACTGATATATATATATATATATATATATATATATATATATATATATATATATATATAGTGAGTTTTGAACACTATTAAAGTAAATACATTGTTTGTTCTCTATCAAAATCTTTCATTTGCTAACTATGCCTATCAGTAGTTAGTGCCTTCAGTAGTTAGAATCTTTTATTCAGCTGCCAGTATTGGCGCACGCTGTTTCGCTGTAGTTTGAGTAAAGAAGATTTTTGTGAGGTAAGTGATTTACGAAAGGTATAGGTTATTGTTAGTCAGGGCCATTCTTTTGTAGGGATTTTTTAAAGTCAGATTGCGTTGCGCTAAAAATATTGTGTGTCAGTTTAGTGTTGATCAGAATAGGTAAAGAGCGAAATGTCTGAGTACGTTCAGTTCTGCTCAGCTGTTTGAAAATCAAATAATGTAAGAGGTTTATCAGCACAGTCATTCATAAATTTTTCTAAGCGGACGTTTCAACAATTCCTTGGGCACATCATTTCCACTGAAGGTGTAGCACCAAACCTGGAAAAAATTGAGGGGATTACACAATTTGCATAACCCTCTACCAAGAAGCAGCTAAGAGAATTTATTGAAATCACAAACTTCTATAAAAATTCATCACTATTGACACTTTAGCAGCTCCCCACCTATGTCAGCGCACGAGGAAGAAAGCATCTTGGATCTGGGATAACGACCCAGAACGAGAGTTTCAGTCCCTCAAAACTGCGATAGCTAATGCACCGATTCTTGCCCACCCCAATCTTTCCTGAGAGTTTCGTATGGCTTCAGATAGCGCCTATTTGAGACTTGGAATTATGTTATTCCAAGAATTCGAAGAAGAATGGACCATCGTAACGAAAACGACTGAGTTCGTTAGCAAAGTTTTGGCAAAAGCAGAAATTGGAGGTGCTGGCAGTTTTGATATTTTTATTCAGGTGAAAAACGTAAGTATGTACCAATCAAAAGGCTTTGGAATTTCTTCTCCTTGCGAAATCAGCCCAAGGATGGTTGGCCAGTAATTCTATTTTACAGTCACATGAACTGGGCAAAAGCAACTTAACTGCAGATGCTCTAACTCGTTAGGCTGTTGGACTTGTTGAAAATGGCAGTGATGACGCAAAAGGAAACGGCCTACAGCATCTGTCGTCTTATAAGCAGAAATCCCTATAAGTGATTTGCCAATGTCAGCCCTGATTCTTTTATAATATATCAGCATAGTAAGAATCCAGGTAATTCTTCCTGAGAGTGGTCATGTCGGGAATGTTGCGGCTGCAGTATTTATGTAAGAGATGTTTAAATTCAGGTACTTCAAGCTTGTTCCATGATATGTTGGTTGCAACCATTGCAACATACAGTACTCTGTAAATGTACAAGTAGTTTGCAACTGTGCAGGGAAAACCTGTTTCTTTGAAAAGAGCTACTGTCTATTCTTAATATTTGGATTGCTTGTAAATTATGAGTTTGTTTGCGTGGCCTTCCTCCTCAGCAAACACAGAAATACTTGTTTTGTAAATAAAAAGTGCCTTCTCTTACTGCGTGTATTTTTCTCTCCCAGACTCGTTTCGCCTTTTTTCACTTCAAGGTTTCATCATTGGGATAGTTCTTCCAGTTTTTAGTTGGCATCTGCGTTTACTATCATGTGATCAGTTGCTGGACATAAACATGCTTTTATGTTCCGAACATTTTTCTTCCCACTTTTAATTTTGTTTGCCGTTGTTGTTGTGATGAACTATCAGTGTTCTGTCACTAATCCAGACATTTGATCCAAAACTGTAACTTCAGGATGTAAATACTTTGAGGTCACTCAAAGTAGTGATTTTAGTTATTTTTTCTCTCGTGTTTAGCACAGATTGTTAGCTTTGTTTAAGAGAAGATTCTTTGTTTAGTTAGTGCAGGATGTATCTGTGACGTAAAAGAACTTACTGTCAGAAAGAGTAGGCTTTTGAGGTTGTCGTGTGGAGAAAGGGCCACAGGGGAAGACTTATAATTTTCGCTGTGCTGTACCTCTTCGCCAGAGCTGGATTGGGGCCTCTGTAATATCATCACCTGGAGAGAGCATTTGTATTTCCAGGCAACAACACGTAGAGTTATTCATTTAAAAATTTTCTTTGAGTTTAGTGTTTAACGTCTGGGAATTATGGAACGAGTTAAAGATGCTTGAAGAGGTGTTTTTAAGGATACAAAAGTTACTGGGTAGTTGTGGGGTGCTTACAGTTGTCGCCAAGTAACACAGAATGCTAGTCGGAACATACGCACATTTAAAAAGCAGATGAGGAAGGTAATCAGAATAGTACCGAAAGTCAGTGCGCCGCACAAATCCAGGAGGGTAAAAAGGGAATGGATAAATGCAGGAGTTAGAATTCTGAAGCCCATATTCGGGACAGCAGACACAAGCGATCTGAACAGATTGTTGAAATATCGGAAGCTGCGAAGGGGTTAGCGGAAGCAAACAGATCAACAATGGATTGCCATTCCACAGAGATCGTGAATCTGCAGAGTGGTGTGTTAAACATTACACACACGCTTCAGCAGCTTACCAAGGAAGTCACGGATTATGCCAGGGCATCCGTTAGTACTCTGATCCGAGATTTGAAAGCCGTTCATGCATGGATGCTTGTACTGGATGCAATGACAATGCTGTAGAGACTATTTTAGCCTCTGAGGGATAGCATTTGGAATGCAAGGATGGAACTGGCGAACCTGCAGTAAACCATTTATCAGACACTTCATGGGCACTTAAATCCAGTCTTGCTGTCACCTACAGTATTTAAGGGAATTGAGGAAGGCGTAGGGGGAGTCACCGCCAGAATCACTGTTAGTAGCAGAGCCCTGCAGCCAAAACTTGCCGTTCTACTACCACAGTGCAACAGTGGATGTGACGACAGATAATGCACGGTTATGCGCATATGTGATGCTTTATTCAGAAGTTACACGGTGCACTTGTGTCATGTAAATGTAGCGGCAGATGGAAAATTTGAGCAGATGAGAGAAAAGTGGGTGCTGCTAGGGGCGGAAGACAGGGTTCGACATGAGGTAGTGACCGAGTGTGACCTTCAGTAGTAAGGGGAGGGTTGGTCATCATATGCCCGATACGCGAGGTTTGCGATAGGTTGAAGTACATGCATCATGCAATTGTTCAGAGGCAGAGCAGGGAGACGTCCATATGCCCATGTCAAAAACAGGTGATGGAACCAAAATCGTATTTTGGGACAGCAGATTTACGGTGGCTATACTCAGAATAAGACAGTGCAGTAGGGGTAGCTAGTTGCTATGAGCAAGGAAAACGCCTTGGGAGCAAGGCGTTTAGAGTTGTAATGTAGTGGGTTCTTAAGCGATGGGACTAAATGTGATGTTATGCGACACAAGTTTCATTTACCAGCCACTATGATTGTAGTTACTCTGGTGAACACAACACAGCCAGAGCTGTAATGGCCAGACGAACCTCTAGAGATGTTGTCAAATCAGAACCTTACCTCCCATATCAACACCTGAGATCGCAGCCTGGACTATTCACTGAGTCGGACCATACCAAAGCAGGAGGGGTGAATCACAGCAGAATAATTGTTGGTGCATGTAACATAATATCAAGATGGCAGACGTCAAGGAACTGTGACCTTGAGTGTCGCAATTCCTAGTGCCATGGTGACTCTGATTTTACTTGGCTTAGCCTTTACACATCTGAGACGTTGAGCCTTTCAGAGACCTGATCGGGGACAATTCAAGTTCCCACATACTGCATTCTCCGAGCAAGGGATGGAGAATAGATTGTTAGGTCCACAATTACAGTGGTAGCTGTGTAGGAAATAGGAATAAACGTTCTAGAGGTAATTGTATTTGTTTATGAATTAAGGGGGAATTAATCTTAGCAGGAAAGTTGATCGAACTAATACCCGAGGGACCAGGTCTTCTCCGTGGGGTGGGGTAGGTAGTGTCCTTACCCAGTCATTTAGCAAAAGTAATAACTGTATTAGAGAAAATAAAAAGAAGTGGCAACAAAGCCTCCATGAACTATTGCATTAGGAGTCGCAGGTGACGCGAGTAGCCGACCGGTGTGGCCGTGCAGTTCTAGGCGCTTCAGTCTGGAATCGCGTGACCGCTACGGTCGAACGTTCGAGTCCTGCCTGGGGCATGGATGTGTGTGATGTCCTTAGGTTAGTTATGTTTCAGTAGTTCTAAGTTCTAGGGGACTGATGACCTCAGAGCCATTTGAACCATTTTTGACGCGAGTAGGGGTTAGGTTTTAGTGAAGCAAACGCACGTTGGAGCGAAATAAATGGGGCTTATTTTGAGGCAGAAGCATTCACTCATCGCAGGAGTCCAGCAGCACCACAACGACGCCAAAGACCATGGCGAGCAGGGAGACGACTTCGCACCTCCAGCAGCAGTCATGGGTTCGAGACGGCTGCACCTCCGGCCACCAGCACTAAGCTGGCCCCTCCATCCTGCCATTTATGCCTGTTCCAAAAATACCCCAGCATTTTAGGTCGTAAGGCATTCTATCAGACGGATCGATGGTGTGCTTAACATTCGCACTCAATTCGCTGATTACAGTAAAGTGACATGGGGTATAAGCTCGTTGTAGATTTCCTGCACGCTACTGAGCAGCGGCAACCGCTACCGGGAGAGATGGATACCTAACCATAATCAGCAGTCGCGGAGTTCAGTATCACAGACTACCGCTGTCGCAGTTGGGAGGATCCGGAGGTCTTTCGTATCATTCCGGTTTAGGACACCAGCGTTCCTGACACTTTAGCGGTCAGGCCAGCATCTATCTGAACGGCAGGCCAGAATAGTACTACACGGCTATACGACAACAGTCATCGCGGTACGGCCAGCGGCTGACCCACCGCTCCGGCCGGAGTGGCCGAGCGGTTCTAGGCGCTACAGTCTGGAACCGCGAGACCGCTACGGTCGCAGGTTCGAATCCTGCCACGGGCGTGGATGTATGTGATGTCCTTAGGTTAGTTAGGTTTCAGTAGTTCTAAGTTCTAGGAGACTGATGAGCTCAGCAGTTATGTCCCATAGTGCTCAGAGCCATTTGAACCATTTGAGCCACGGCGGACGGCAACCGCCATGACAGCAGCCAGCGAGGTACGGGCGTGCGGCGTCAGCTACTGTGAGCGGACTGAAGGCCGCTTACGACGCGATTCCTCAATGGGCCTCGACAGCCGATGGCTATAGCCAGTCAAGACACCGCTTGTAGCTTATAGAAATAAATAACTAATTCTGAACTTCCTTTCAATGCGCCTACCGGCGGCAATAAGTCACCACCATTCTTCAAGGAGCGAACTGGGAGAGTGTCTCCTGACACACAAACGTTTGTACTTCCGCCCTCCCGACAACCGCCTCTATCACTTATAAAGTCTGTTCGTGGTGACCTGTTCCGCCTCTCTTTGTTTCATAGATGTTCTTAATGAGAGTGTTTTAAAACAACCTGGTTGAAATTGCTTCAGAAAATGAGTCCTGGTTATTGCAGTCAAAGCATGAGACTTTTATGAGAAGGAAGAACCAAAATATGTTTATTTACTACACGTTGTTGTTGTTGCGGTCTTCAGTCCTGAGACTGGTTTGATGTAGCTCTCCATGCTACTCTATCCTGTGCAAGCTTCTTCATCTCTCAGTACCTACTGCAAACCTACATCCTTCTGCGCTGCCCTCCAATACTAAATTGGTCATCCCTTGATGCCTCAGAGCATGTCCTACCAACAGATCCCTTCTTCTAGTCAAGTTGTGCCATAAACTCCTCTTCTCCCCAATTCTATTCAATACCTCCTCATTAGTTATATGATCGACCCATCTAATCTTCAGCATTCTTCTGTAACATCAGATTTCAAAAGATTCTGTTCTCTTCTTGTCTAAACTATTTATCGTCCATGTTTCACTTCCATACATGGCTACACTCCACACAAATAGGCCGGCCGGGGTGGGCGAGCGGTTCTAGGCGCTACAGTCTGGAACCGCGCGACCGCTAGGGTCGAAGGTTCGAATCCTGCCTCGGGCATGGCTGTGTGTGATGTCCTTGGGTTAGTTATGTTTAAGTAGTTCTAAGTTCTAGGGGACTGATGACCTCAGAAGTTAAGTCCCATAGTGCTCAGAGCTATTTTCCACACAAATACTTTCAGAAACGTCTTCCTGACCCTTAAATCTACACTCGATGTTAACAAATTTTTTTTTCAGAAACGCTTTCCTTGCCATTATACTATGTTTATATTAGTGCTTTATTTATTATTATGATATTTATATCACCTTATGGTTGAAATTTCTTCGAAAGAAAGAGTGAGTCCTTTTTATCACAGACAAAGCATAAGATATATGTGAAAAGGAAGAAGCAGTTTGTAAACAACGTTTGTTTAGAACAAGCTTCTTATGTTTATGAAGTGTTTACAGTATCTCACTTCAAGTTGATCATTAAGCAACGTATATTTTACGAACGTCACACTAACGTGACTATGGAGGTTGAAGGTTATATAACGAATGTGAAGCCGAATACACTTGTGTGTTTCAAGTCAATAACAATTTGAACACACAGAATAAAGGCAAAGGATCAGGACAAACTGCACGCGGATGGACGACGAAGCAACTTCACCGTGTTTACGTGAGGTTCTCCCGTCATATACAAGATGATTTTTCCTTAGCCATCACTAGTAGTTGTCACACTCTATCCAAGCTGCAATGTGCGATTGGTTAAAAATGCATGACTGTATCACCGTATTGTTTATGCATTGCTCCGGGAACAGAAAACAACTGCTTTTTTGAAGAAAGGCCAAGAATTATTAAGGGATTTACGTGCCATTTGGAGCTGTTTCCTCAAAAGACATAGTGTAACAAATCATATCCAATTCCGTGGAGATTGAAGAAATCAGTACGTGGAGAAATAAACAGGATGATAAACTGGGACCTGATAGAACCATTGGTCAGTCCATATTGCAGTCTGCTGTTAGTTGTACCTAAATCATGGGGAAAAGTAATATTGGTGTTGGATGCAAGAGTCATAAATACAATTACTGCACACATGAGAACTGGTGAGCGCGGGCAATGCTTGAAGGTCCACGCAGCTCCGTGATGATGCACTGTCTTCTTCTAACCTCAGCGTCAATGGTAGCTGTGTCCACCCCGATAGCTGAGTGTGACGAATCGCCGTCCTACGGGCCAGGGTTCGATTCCCGGCTGGGTCGGAGATTTTCTCCGCTCAGGGACTGGGTGTTGTGTTGTCTTCATCATCATTTCATCCCCATCCGGCGCGCAGGAAGGCGGCCGGACCTGTCCCGCAAGTGACCTCCTGGCCAATGACGCCAAACGCTCATTTCATTTCCAATGCTAGCCGGGATCCAGTGTCGTCTTCTTCGGTCCCTCCGCCTCAGTCATGGTTACTGTGGCTAATATTCTGAATTTAGTCTCCACACTTCCCAGTGAATCTTAACACTGTTCTTGCACTGGTTTCGGCGTATTTCACTTCGGTTTCTTGTTAGTATATACCAAGTTCCCTGTTTTGTACTGATCACGTTCACTACTCATTTTCCCGGGCCATGCACCACATTTGGGGCAGCGGGTGGATTTTGTCTTCTTCGCCATTTATAAGAGCCTGAAAACTATTTTTGCGGTCAGCCAGATCGTGATTAAGAACATATGTGCCATAATTTTCAGTCTGAAAGTCCACATTCTTATTGTGCTCAGTGAAAGAAAATGTTCCTACTCGATGTTTACTCAGCGGGATCAGGAACTATGACTATAAATAAAAGTTTTGAGTTCTAACTGATTGATACAGGGCGGAAATTATTGAACTATATGAAATAACTTCTGAACAGTTTGCGTTGAGACATGCAAACTGCACTGTCGGCCGCGGGGCATGATGGGATTTAGTATGTGCATGTATGGTTTGTTTTAGCGACGAAGCCCACTTTCATTTTAATGGGTTCATCAATAAGCAAAATTGGCGCATTTGGGGGACTGAGAATCCGCATTTCGTGACTGAGAAGAGACTTCGCCCTCAATGGGTGACTGTGTGGTGTGCAATATCCAGTCACGGAATAATCGGTCCTATATTCCTTGATGACACGGTGATTACCAATCGGTATGTGAAGGTTTTATAAGATGATTTCATCCCCATTATCCAAAGTGACTCTGATTTCGACAAGATGTGGCTCACGCAAGATGGAGATCGACTCCATCGAAGCAGGAGAGTGTTTGATGTTCCGAAAGAGCACTTTCGGGATTGCATTCTGGCTATGGGGTAGGCCTAGCCAAAGGTCACTGGCATGGGCCTCGATTGGCTGTCCTATTTTCCGGATTTGAACCTTGGACTCCTTTTTGCGGGGCTGTATTAAAGACAAGCTGTACATAAATAGCCCCAAAACCATTGCTGAGCTGAAAATAGCCATTCAGGAGGTCATTGACAGCATCGATGTTCGGCACTTGAGCGGGTCATGCAGAATTTCGCTATTCGTCCGCGCCACATCATCGCCAATAATAACAGGAATGTCAAATACGTCAAAACCTAAATCCGAATATCTGTAGTGAAGTTTTCATGTTGAATAAAGCGTGTACACACCGTAGATCGTAACTAATTTACGTTTTTTCATATATTCAATAATCGTGACTGTATATTCAGTAAAAGTTCACTTGCACGAAGGTAATAATATTTCTGATAATAATAATGTTCCTATCAGAAAAAGCACTAGTAGCTGTTCGGAGGCGACCTCTACTGTAGGTTCCGAGTAAAATGGTCTGTCGCCATGATATCTGATCGTCAAAAATAATGGCTCACCATAAAAGTGGAAAATAATCTCACCACTTGCCACGCGGTTTTGTCAACATTACGGGTGGCACACGAAGTGTTACATCCGTGAATGTAAGTGATCCAGGATGGTGTAGAGTCCTCGCGAGTTCACTTTTTACTATTATCTATTTACATGCATTTGGTAGGTGCCTTTCTCTGACGTCATCTGAGGCAGAGCGTATGCCGACGTTTGAATGACGCGGACAAATTTAGTGCCCCTCTGGCTGCATTTATATATGGGCGCAGCCGGCGGCCGATCGGAACAACTGTTGTCAACCACTCTAAGCACAGTCACCAGCATCTCAATGGCCGCTTTCTCGGACACATATTATTTAATAACTCTGTTGTGTAACATTTTACCAACTTCATAATTTTTATGTAAATAGACTTCAGTAAGTTACTGAAATAGTTTCAGCTCGACTGCATTTACACTTTGCCAGCTATAATTTTTAGAATGGAAGCGACAGTAGAACATGACCTCTGAAGTACCTAGTTAAGATTCCTTTTGTTAATTGTTATTTGCACTAAAGTGTTGACGCTTGGTACAGTTGTATTATTTAATTAATGTAATTAAATGCTGTACTTATAACTTTCTGTCATGAATACAGATCATACCTAATCTATTATGAATAGAGACGATTTCGTTGCAAACTTGTTTTTTAGTAAATTTTTTGAAAACTATTAGAGGTAGCTTAATACAGTCACATAATTAATGTCTTTATATCAAACTGAGGATACATACGAATTTTCATTTTTCATTTTCATCGCCTTCAATTTTTCGCGAAACCGCAGATTTTGTCTAAGATATTGTACCAATCAAGTTGAGACTTTTTACTTTTGATTGTGACAGACATTTACACATTATGAACAATTTTTGTGTTTCTAGCTTCTTTATTTAGAGCCATTTATTATTTTCTTCACATAACATATTTAACAAAACTTATTCATGAGATTTTATAATTTTAAGGTTAATATACTAAAACATTTACTGACAAAGTATGGAAAAGCTATTTCAATTTTTAATTTCACTCCTAGATTATAGTGCCATACTTCGTATGATAAGCACAGGACCGTTATGATGACGTGGCGCTAGTAGCAGAGAACTGGGGTAAGTGGCGGCACACTCGCTCACCTCTGTATCTCTCACAATGCTTACAGCGCTTGTTGCAACACAATGGTGTGCTCAGAAAGACTTGTGCCTCCACCAGTACTGCAGTCTTCCGTCATATCTGCTACAGACCGCCTTTTATCCTGCTTTATAGAGCAGACAAGCCTTTCGACCTCCACGTTGTCTGTTGACACATTGACAATCAGAACCCTACTGCCTGCACCTGGTTTCACCAACCAATTTTCGTAGACGCTTACGAGAGTAGCACTCTTAACAGTGGACAAGGTTCGCCATTTATGGGATGTTCGTTCCAAGGTGCTGAGCCATAAAAATCTACACTTTGTCAAAGTTCCTTATGTCAGTATATTTTCCCATTTGCAGTCCTTATCGCCGCTGGAATGATTCCTCATTTGGCTCCGCTTATTTATTTTCCTAGCCGCGTGCCCGCAACGCCACAAAGCAGAATTCCGTCTCGCCGTGGACAGCGGTGATGATCTTTTGGTTCATCAGTGCGACAGATGAAGTTTCTACCGCTGTAACACGGACTGAAATTCAAGGAAAATAGGCTATGACAATAACATTTCACAGGATTTACGTAGCATCTTGCTGTGAGCTATCACATGTCATTGTGGTTTGTCTCACTACCTGTAAGAGTACTTTGCATCCCACAATGTCAAAACGAATGGAGGTATCTAGTGCACTGTACCTGCGCTAAACACACTTAATAGTTATCATCAGAAAGATGATGGAAGTTAACGACTGTTGTGCATAGCACATATTATAATTATTATATGGTATTACATTAGGTTTCCTATTTAACAGGAGTTAAATTGTATATTGATCTCATTTACCGTAACATAACGCATTCCCGAACTTGTCACCACTTACAACCTCAGAAAGTTTCAGGAATTTAGTAACTCTTATCCAAGGTTTTTGCATATTAATTACTTCAGTCCGTAAAGGGAATTGGTAACACATTTAGCTTAGTAGATCCAGAAATTCAAAGAGATATATGTAATAAAGAGGCATATAATAAAGAGAAATTTTACGTATCAGTTCACCGTATCACTGTCCTCATAACATTTAAGCAACTCGAAATAATTAAGATAATGCACAAAAATAATCAGTAAATCCGTCAACACTGCCCTGCTAACCGGTCATTGTTCATAGAGTCTAATAAGTTCTCACTCGAGATTAATTAGCAAATACTGTCACAGAAGCCATCAATTAAACCCACGGGTGAAGAAACGAACTGTACGCAATGTATGCGAATATTTCAGAATGTTAGTTGGACTAAGACACATTGCTCGCGACAAGGGACACAGGTGTCACTCCCTCGACTCTCAGCCGCAGACCGCCTGGCCTCAAATGTGCTAGATCTACATTTAGTTTCACCTACAAACAATATGTTTTATACTGCTCATTATCGATGGCAGCCTTCTTAAATAAAGCATTCTATGACCCTAAAAATACTGAACTTTCTAATTAGTGAGTTAACTAATAAATGCTGCACGTCAAATGAAACACAAAAAATATATCAACAAAATTATAATGCCAAAGTTCAGGATCGAACAGCAAATTTGACGTAATTTTTAGCATCAACAAAATTATAATGCCAAAGTTCAGGATCGAACAGCAAATTTGACGTAATTTTTAGCTGAAGATAGCAATGATCTAAAGCTTTAATGTTAATTAATTCAGAAGATAATTAGTTTCAGACAATTTTAAGTGCCTTACGGACAAGTTGAAGATATGTACTCTCAAAATATAGGCGTTAATATGCCGAAAT
Source organism: Schistocerca nitens (assembly GCF_023898315.1). NCBI lineage: Eukaryota > Metazoa > Arthropoda > Insecta > Orthoptera > Acrididae > Schistocerca > Schistocerca nitens. The sequence continues at coordinate 626,005,615 of NC_064614.1, read as the reverse complement.
ATGTCTCCAACCTCTCACTAAATATGTAAGATCGTACTGTATGAAACTTTTCAATTAACGATACTTCATAATTAAGTTTCTGAGTCACCTAATTAAATCACTACAACTATATTAGAAAGTGGCATGTAATCAGCAACGAAATTGAATGAGACTAAGCATATTTATGTATCTGAAAACATTATGCACTCTCTGGTAATTATCATAGTTTAGCAAAAAATTTAGAAAATCTTGGGAGGCCGAAAAATACGCAAATGAGATTGGATTCGCAACTTGCTTCGTTTCATGGTGTAAAGCAAGTTATTTTTAGATTCGGCGACTCTCCATCGAGTCCGGATAACGGTAGCTGAAGGAAATCGGAAGTATCAGTATTAAATCCAAATAAATAATTACTACAGACGAGAGTATTAAAAGCGGTTCTAGGGGCTTCAGTCTGGAACCGCGCGACCGCTCCGGTCACAGGTTCGAATCCTGCCTCGGGCATGGATGTGTGTGATGTCCTTAGGTTAGCTAGGTTTAAGTAGTTCTAAGTTCTAGGGGACTGATGACCTAAGATGTTAAGTCCCATAGTGCTCAGAGCCATTTGAACCATTTAGTATTAAAATCCCAGACATTGCCTGTCGAAGTATTCGCTACAAAGTGTGAGCTCACATGATACTAAGCACAGAAAGAAGGTTAAATTCCGAAAGTGACGCCAGTGAGATTTTAGGGGAAATTAAAGCATGATATGAAACGATAGGTTCATGGTAAATGGAGGTGGTGGAGTTGTCGCAGTAGATAAGAAACTTAAATCATTTGAGATAGAAATTGAGACGGCACGCGGGAGTTTTAGACATGACTCAGTGTCAAGGCTCCAGATGTAATCGAAAAGTTAAGAGACCACATAAAATGAAATGAGCGTATGTCATTCCTGGCCGGGAAGCCCGTCTGGGGAAGTTCGGCCGCCAAGACAGCCGACGCCACATTGGGCCACTTGCGTGCCTGTGATGAGTATGAAATGATGATGAGGACAACATCCAGTCCACGAGTGGAGAAAATCTCCAACCCGGCCGGGAATCGAACCAGGGCCCACTTGTATGGGAGGCAAGCCCATTCTCACTCCGCCAAGCAGGCGGAGGAGAGAACCACATAAATTCCTCATCACACTCTTATAATTGGAGAGAACTTTAATCATCCAATAATCAACTCCGAAACCTTCTGTAAGTGGTGGGAGTGATAGACATCCTACGCTTTTTGAGAACTACGGGTTGTTCGGAAGCTCACCATGAGGCAGTTGTAACAGTAATGGTTACTAATGTCAGAGTGCAACTAATACAAGTAGAAGGATTATAGGCCTATGTTCTACAAATTACAAAGAGGAATTCGAAATATTTAGCTCTCGATAGTAGCATGTGAAAGAACTATGGATCAGGTTTGGAAGAATTGTTGACCATGCACTTGAAAGATATGCACACAGTAGATATGCACAGTTCATGATGGGTCGCTACATGGTATTCAGTCATTGTAAAGAAACTTCTAAGAGTACAGAGTATTTTTATTTATTTATTTATTTATTTATTTATTTATTTTTTTTTTTTTTGTAATCAGTCTTCTGACTGGTTTGATGCGGCCCGCCACGGATCTCTGTCTTCCTCTACAGTTGTTGCCTTCTACAGCTCCCTCTAGTACCATGGAAGTCATTCCCTCATGTCTTATCAAATGCCCTATCATCCTTTCCCTCCTTGTTATCAGTGTTTTCCACATATTCCTTTCCTCTCCGATTCTGCGCAGAACCTCCTCATTCCTTACCTCATCAGTGCCACTAATTTTCAACATTCGTTTGTAGGACTACATCTCAAATGCTTCGGTTCTCTTCTGTTTCGGTTTTCCCACAGTCCATTTTTCACTACTATACACTGCTGTACTCCAGACGTACATTCTCAAAAATTTCTTTCTCAAATTAAGGCCGGTATTTGATATTAGTAGACTTTCTTGGCCGGGAGTTCACTTTTTGCTTTTGATGTCCTTTTGCTCCGTCCGTCATTGGTTATTTTACATCCTAGGTAGCAGAATTCCTTATCTTCATCTACCTCGTGACCTTCATTCCTGATGTTAAGTTTCACCCTGTTTTCATTTCTACTACTTTTCATTACCTTCGTCTTTCTTCGATTTACTCTCAATCCAATCTCTGTACGCATTAGACTGTTCATTCCGTTCAGCAGATCATGTAATTCTTCTTCACTTTCACTCAGGATAGCAATGTCATCAGCGAATCGTATCACTGATATCCTTTCACCTTGAACTTTAAGCCGGCCGAAGTGGCCGTGCGGTTAAAGGCGCTGCAGTCTGGAACCGCGAGACCGCTACGGCCGCAGGTTCGAATCCTGCCTCGGGCATGGATGTTTGTGATGTCCTTAGGTTAGTTAGGTTTAACTAGTTCTAAGTTCTAGGGGACTAATGACCTCAGCAGTTGAGTCCCATAGTGCTCAGAGCCATTTTTTTTAACTTTAATTCCACTCTTGAACCTTTCTTCTATTACCATCATTGCTTCCTCGATGTATAGATTGAACAATAGGGGCGAAATGCTACATCCTTGTCTTACAGCCATTTTAATACGAGCACTACGTTCTTGGTCTTCCATTCTTGTTATTCCCTCTGTACATATTGTATATGACCCGTCTCTTCCTATAGTTTACCCCTACTTTTCTCAGAAATTTGAACACCTTGCACAATTTTACATTGTCGAACGTTTTTCTCCAGGTCGACAAATCCTATGAAAGTGTCTTGATTTTTCTTTAGCCTTGCTTCCATTGCCGGCCGAAGTGGCCGAGCTGTTGTAGGCGCTTCAGTCTGGAACCGCGCGACCGCTACGGTCGCAGGTTCGAATCCTGCCTCGGGCATGGATGTGTGTGACGTCCTTAGGTTAGTTAGATTTAAGTAGTTCTAAGTTCTAGGGGACTGATGACCTCAGCAGTTAAGTCCCATAGTGCTCAGAGCCATTTTTTGAACCTTGCTTCCATTATTTACCGCAAAGTCAGAATTGCCTCTCTCGTTACTTTACCTTTCCTAAAGCCAAACTGATCATCATCAAGCGCATCCACAATTTTCTTTTCCATTCTTCTGTATATTATTCTTGTGAGCAACTTGGTAGCATGAGCTGTTAAGATGATTGTACGGTAACTTCGCACTTCTCAGCTCTTTCTGTCTTCAGAATCGTGTGGATGATGCTTTTCCGAAAGTCAGATGGTATGTCGCCATATTCCTACATTCTACACAACATAGTGAATAGTTATTTTGTTGCCACTTCTCCCAATGATTTTAGAAATTCTTATGAAATGTTATCTATCCCTTCAGCCTTGTTTGATCTTAAGTCCTCCAAGGGTCTTTTAAATTCTAATTCTAGTACTGCATCCCCTATCTCTTCTAAATCGATTCCTGATTCTTCTTCTATCACACCAGACAAATCTTCCCCCTCATAGAGGCTTTCACTGTATTCTCTTCACTTATCCGCTCTCTCCTCTGGATTTAACAGTGAAATTCCTGTTGCACTCCTAATGTTATCATCTTTGCTTTTAATGTCACCGTCAGTTGTTTTCACTTTCCTGTAGGCTGATTCTGTCCTTCCGACAGTCATTTCTTTTTCGATTTCTTCACATTTTACTTGGTGCCATTTCGACTTAGCTTCGCTGCACTTGATATTTATTTCATTCATCAGCGACTTGTATTCCTGAGTTTACCGGAACATTTTTGTACTTCCTCCTTTCATCGATCAAATGAAGAAATCTTTGTACCTATGTTTTCTTCCCAACATCAGTGATGGCCCTTTTTGGAGATGTCCATTCCTCTTCAGCTGTACTGCATACTGAGCCATTCCTTATTTCTGTATCTATAGCCTTAGAGAACTTCAACCGTATCTCGTCATTCCTTAGTACTTACGTATCCCACTTCTTTGCATATTTATTCTTCCTGACTAATGTCTTAAACCACAGCCTACACTTCAGCAATGGTTCAAATGGCTCTGAGCACTTTGGGACTTAACTTCTGAGGTCATAAGTCCCCTAGAACTTAGAACTACTTAAACCTAACTAACCTACGGACATCACACACATCCATGCCCGAGGCAGGATTCGAACCTGCGACCGTAGCGGTCGCGTGGTTCCAGACTGTAGCGCCTAGAACCGCTCGGGCACTCCGGCCGGCTCTCTTCGTCACAACTGTATCGTGATCTGAGTCTGTCTGCTCCTGGGTATATCTTACAATCCAGTATCTGATTTCGGAATATCTGTCTGACCATGATGTAATCTAACTGAAATGTTCCCCTATCACCCGGCGTTTTCCAAGTATATCTCCTCCTCTTCTGATTCGTGAACAGAATATTCGCTATTACTAGCTGAAACTTGTTACAGAACTCAATTAGTCTTTCTCCTCTCTCATTCCTTGTCCCAACCTCATATTATCCTGCAGTCTTTTCTTCTACTCCTTCCCCTACAACTGCGTTCAACTCTTCCATGACTATTAGATTTTCATATCCCTTTACATTCTGTATTACACTTTCAATATTCTCATACGCTTTCTCTATGTCCTCAACTTCCGCTTGCGACGTCGGCATCTATACCTAAACTATCGTTGTCGGTGTTGGTTTGCTGTCGATTCTGATAAGAACAACCCTATCACTGAAATGTTCACAGTAACACACTCTCTGCCCTACCTTTCTATTCATAATGAATCTCCGCGCGACTGCTACGGTCGCAGGTTCGAATCCTGCCTCGGGTATGGATGTGTGTGATGTCCTTAGGTTAGTTAGGTTTAAGTAGTTCTAAGTTCTAGGGGACTGCTGACCACAGATGTTAAGTCCCATAGTGCTCAGCGCCATTTGAACCATAATGAATCCTACTCCTGTTATACCATATTCTGCTGCTCATCTACTCATCTAACCAGAAATTCTTGTCTTCTTTCCATTTCATTTTACTGACCCCTACTATATCTAGACTGAGCCTTTGCATTTCCCTTTTCACATTTTCTAGTTTCCCTACCACTTTCAAGCTTCTGACATTCCATGCCCCTACTCGTAGAACGTTAACCTTCCGTTGTTTATATAATCTTTTTCTCATGGCAACCTCCTCCTTGGCAGTCCCCTCCCGGAGATCCGAGTTCGGAACTATTCCGGAATCTTTTGCCAATGGAGAGACCATCATGACACTGTTTCAATTACAGGCCACATGTCCTGTGAATACACTTCACTTGTCTTTAATGCAGTGGTTTCCATTGCCTTCTGCATCCTCATTCCATTGATCATTGCTGATTCTTCCGCCTTTAGGGGCAGTTTCCCACCCCTTGGACAAGAGGGTGCCTGTCCACTCCTCTGCCCTCTCTGACAAGGCCGTTGGCAGAATGGAGTGACTTCTTATGCTGGAAGTCATTGGCCACCAATGCTGACTATTAATCAAAATTTAAGCAGCGCCGACATTCGAACCGTGGACTGAAGAGGTTTTGATTATGAAACAAAGACACTACTCCTAGAGCACAGGTAGTAAAAGATGCTCAGTAAAACACGTTTCGGTATCAAGAGGACAATGCGTGAATCCTTCAGCAGAGAATATGATCCAAAAATGTCTCAGGAATCACAAAGAAATTCTGGTCATATGCAAAGGCTGTTATTTGTACCTAAGGTAGAACTAGACACACATGGACAAGACAGGGACTGAAATTGAGGGTAGTAAAGCGAAAGCAGAAACTCCAGATCCCATTATCGAATATTTCTTTACAAACGAAGAACAAGTGGTGTTGCCCATATTTAATTCTTGCACCAGTGGAATGGCGAATAACATAGATAGTAGCTTCAGTGGTGTTGAGAAACAGCAGTAATTGGTAAACCTGAGCAAAGCTCCTGCACCAATTGGAACACGTATCAGATTCTGCACCGACTTAGCGGCTGAGTTAGCCACACCCAACTACAAGGAGGATAGGAGACGTACTCCACAAAACTACCGTATAATAATAATTGTTGTAGAATCTTAGAACATATTTGAGCTCACAAGCTCAAATTTAATGTGGTACCTCGAAGAGAATTACCTTCTCCATGGCAAACAGCACTTTTCTCACATGAGATCCTGAAAGCCATGGATCAAAGCAGTGAGATAGAGGCAGCATTTTTCGATTTCTGAAAAGAATCACATTTATTCTTGTTACCAAAAGTACAATGGTACGCAAAATCAATCAAAATTTGTGACTGAATTGAGAATTCCTGGGACGGACGACCCAGCACGTTATCTTGGATGGAGGGTCATCAACGGATACAGAAGTAACGTCGGATGTGCCCAAGAGAAGTGTATTGGGGCCCTTGCTGTTCATTTTGTATATTAATGACCTTGAAGAAAACATTAACAGTAACCTCAAATTCTTCGCAGATGATATAGTTATCTATAATGAAGTAATCTGCTGTTTGAAAAGAACTGCACTAATATTCAGTCTGATCTTGATAAGATTTCAAAGTGTTGCAAAGATTGGCAACTTGCTTTAAATGTTCAGAAGTGTTAAACTGTGCACCTCACATAATGAAGAAACATAGTATTCTTTGACTATAATATCGACGAGTCATTGACCCACTTTATCTGCATCCGTGGAAAAAAATTAATACAGTACTTGGGTCAACATTTTCCTCTCTCTCAGTCCCCACCATGTGGTGAGAGAGGGAGTGTTTTAGTTTTATCAAATCAAAATTTACGAAGTAAATAAGTATTTTTTATTTATCCGTAACCATTTTCCACGCAAAAATGAGAACATGGACTTTCTTGAATTACAGCGCCAACTACCAAGAACCAAAACAAATGTTTAAGACAGAATGTACGTAGTTTTTTATGTAGAATCTGATTCTGCAATCAAAAATGGGGGTAAACATTTGAAATTTTAAAGTTGCCTCCCGCCCCATCCCCAGTAGGCTGGGGTGTCGGGCTAATTTTAGCACCATCAGATGTCCCCATCGAAAATAATCAACTTTGAATTCTACACATTTTTTCGTGTGAAGCTTATTTTTCGAGTTATTCTGGTTTGTCATCTTAAAATTTACACCATGTATATCGCTCCCATAACGATTCTGAGGCCAATATTAGGTTAATTACAGCGCCTGTAGAGGCATTTAAACAGAATGTCTTCCCGCTCTCCACGCGTGAGTGAAACGGGAAGATGACATCGTAACCGGTACAATGCAAAGTACCCTCTGTCATGAACTTTACGTTAGCGCTCAGAGTATGGATGTAAACGTAGATCTAGACTCGCTGCCTGTCGTCTCCCCTTCATTAAGAGACATGTTAGCTGTGCTGGTGCGGGTTGTCTGGGGAGGATTACACCGTCGTTGGATCTTCAGAGAAGACTAAAAAGCAAACATTCATCAAGACTAAGGAGATAATTATGCGTATCTTGGAATCTGTATTACTAGTTTCTTTTTCTGAGGTCAAACGTCTTCCTAATGTAGGCAATTATTCACCACTACCGTCTTTATTAGCGTAGATATCATCTTTGTCTCCTCCATTTGAAAGGGAAAACTTATTAAATGTCAAAGCGAACTGAGGGTATTAAGTTCACTTCACACTGTACAAGCTGTATCAAAGACAACCGAGACGGTGTACCAACTTTAGTGATTGTTCAAGACGCTCAACTGCTGTAGCCATTTATGCAGACAAATTAAAGGAACAGCTCAATATATCTTCAATTGGTATATTCACTGCAGTTTTGGAAGCTATTGATGTCTTTATTTTCTTTGGAAGTGTGAACCTGCCAACTTTTGGAAAAAACGACTTTACACTACGATGTGTAAATAGTGAAATTGGTAGCTTCAGAAACAATGTTACCGTGACTCAGTTAAAAGATGTTATGCAGGAAAGAGCTCCAATTTTCGAAACTAACGAAAATATTTCACCTCCATTTCGTTAATTCCCTCCGAATAGCAACGTGGCACGGAGTCCACACTAAACTCTATGAGATTAGTGAATTACATTCAGACATGATTCAGTTGTTAAAACTAACACCAAAGCATAATTTGACAGATATTCTCCAGGTTATACGCATTGCACAAGAACTGCATCAATGTGTTGTTGTCCTTGTAGTTTATTAGTAAGGCTTATTGAATATGACATTCAGACATACTTTTGAAATTTCCAGTCTCACCAGGGAGAAATACAGGTGCCAGTCTGACTTATTTGCTGTGAGACCAAGTATGTCATTAGTCACATCATAATGCTAAAGTTATCTTCTCATTTCATGCTTGTGTACATGATGGTTACAGCATTTTAGCTGGAATTACGTCACCAAAGAGCTTTCTTTCTCACATATCACTTTTAGTTGACTGTACTGAGCTGCCAGTATTTGCAAATGGTTCTTTACGTTAATAAATAGTTTATAATTGTTAAGAAGTTCACATTCTGACACTGAACTAAACGAAGATAGAAAAATCTTTTAATTGAATTATCTGTCACTAACGTACCGGTGGTAGAAGTTGCTGCGCGAATTGGTAAGAAGAATTTTAAATAACTTGTCACAAATGCAAAAGGATTTTACGTGCGACACTACATATTTGGTGTATTTAGAACACATCATGGTGTTCATAAATTTATTCTCCCACTGAAAATTGTTGGGACTTCTGTTTGGAAAATATTCAGAGAATGTAGTATACACATCACATAGGGTCTAGTTTCCCAAATGTAGGGAAGCACTGGATTTAAGCTGTTGTTCTTCTTGTTCATATTCATAAGTGAACATTTTCACTCGACACATATCTGTCATTAACCGCACAATAGCTTGTGGTAATGCATATCTAAACTTTTGTGTTCTGCAGTTCGCAGTTGCTAAAGAAATTATTATGAGAATAATGAAACTTGTACTTTCGTAACTTTCAATGGTGGGAGGAAGTTCCAGTCAAGCTAGTCTCTCATAAAGCTGAAGTATCATAGCCACTGAAACACCTTGCTTAAAAAAGGGCTGTTTTAGCATCTACATTGCACTAAAGAAGACTATTCAAGGTTGTGTGATGTAAAAGGAGTTTTATTTTAATGTTAAAAAATAATTGCCTTCTTCAGAACTGTTAAATTTACGTACTCATGTAACTAAATTAATGCCTGAAAAGTAAAAAGACCATGGCTTAACAGAGGTATGTCATAAGAGAAGAAATTTCTGTCCTTAGGTTCATGTGGTAATGAGGAGACAAATCTAAACAACAGAATTTTAGTAATTATCTCAGAATGAGGAAGCAACAGTAGTAAATACCAAAATTCCTTTGTTATCTAATGGAAACTAAAGGTAACTCGAATACCGTGGCCTTAAAGGAGACAAAATCATACCTCATCTCTGTCATTCAAGCTGTAATTTGCATGTTGGCTTCTGGTTCTTGGAGTAATACCTATGCTAAAAGTAATCTATGTATGATGGTATGTAATAAATGGTACAGCATCCTAAACTTTCTTACCAGCCCACAATAAAGTGATTATATTAAGGGCAGCATAACTATTAAAATTAGGAATTCTAAAGAACACCAGCGAAGCCAAATATGCGAGATACGTATACCCAGAAACACAAAATAACGAAGCACATCAAGATCAGCACGAAAACTACCCTAAGAACCAACACTTTCATAATCTGAGAGAAAAAAAAATCACACCTTCGAGGACATTATTAGCAGCTACTTACCTATAAATTCTGTTTGTGTCAAACATGTTACTATATTTCCTAAAATTTAACTGTGTACCTACACTTTTTGTATCTTCCGGAGCCGATATCCCGCCGCCAACGAAGAACCACCAGGTCGCCGACCAATGAAGACCGCCAGAGCGGTGTTACAAGCGGCGGCCACCTGTGGATTTTGTTCTAGTTGGAGATTAGTTCCGTGTTGCCATTTGGTGCCGAGCGTTACACCGTGTTATTGCTAGTTCGCTCTACTGGGAAACATTCAGTGTACTTACACGTGTACGCACGCCCGCGTCAGACCTCTGCGTGTAGCCAGTAGCAACAAGTTATTGGCAGTGTAGCATTTCTTCACCCAGAAGTTAAGTACAACATATTTATTTAAAGCGCACTTGTGTCAACTAATCTTTTGCTTACCTGTCCAGATTCCTATGGCGACAGATCTTTGGCCACCTTCCACCCATTTATCATTAGCAGCGAGGACGTAACACATGGCTCCTCTGAACATAACGGTTACCGACTCGCATGTATAACAGTAAACTTGCAACTTTCAGTTACAAGTCTAGTTAGATAAACATTCTAATAATAGTTTGAAAGATTTTAATTGTTGTAACTTATTTATAATCCGGCAGTAACGCCAAGTATGTTAGTTGCAGTTGGAGTTGTACTCTCTATATTCAAAATTAATTTTTATCACAGATATTGTAAAAAGTTGTTTTATAATCTCGATCCTTTGGAAAGAAAGAAAGCTGAATGTGTGCAAAAAGTTCTCTGGTTATTACATTACGTGCAAAAAACTCAGGCAGTACTTAAGCTGTACATGCACAGACAATTATCTTTTCAAAAATTTATTTCAGTGCGTGCTTCCGTTCGATGTTATTGCCACCCGGTGATTAATAATTTGTTTCAGTTACATCACCGACTGTTTTAAAGTCGCTTTACGGTAACGACAATGAGTACTAAGAATCGTTCGATAGTGATGTTGGGTTGTTTTGTACAATTTCATATTTATCATATTATAAATTAAATATGTTTATTGATATTATTGTTCGTTTTTTACTACTATTATATTTCTAATATCCTTTTAGGGTGTCTTCTTTTTTTGCATGGACATTTAGCAGTTTGATGTTGAGCACAATAACCAAAAGAATAAAAAAATAATATTCCTGAAATGCAGATCTAACAGAAATTTAGTTTTGTAAAGGTTGAAATGGCATTTCAGATTTCTTTTTCCTGCAGATATAAAAATGAAGATCCTTTCTGTTACGAATGCACTTCCATTGACACCTGCAACGATGTGACATGGAGGTTTATCGCAAAATATTGCTCCAAAATCAGGCAAAAATGTAAACGTATTGATTATGTAATTCGTCTGGAATTATATTAAATGCATAGTACGGACTGGACTCTTACAGAGGCTGCACTGTCACGTGCAGCAGTATAGCTTGACAATAAATTAACTGGAATTCTGCGTGTTTGTGGTAGCCAAGTGTCTTATCTCAAGTGGTCTTTGAAGAATTCAGCTACCGAACCATCAGAGAAAGACATCGAAGATGGAGCACCTGATTGTTCCACTTCAAGAGTGAGATAAAGCGAGAAGTCATAGGTGCATTCCTTGACCGTCAGATTTCCCCTTTATTGTTCTGATAAATGGTGGCTATTACGTTCCACAATAATACCGACCGAACTTGGTGACGGCATGACAGCGGAACTCCATGGACAGACGTATCGTAGACACAACTTAGATGTTTTTTTGTTCTCTGTTTTTCGGCCACTTTTATGGCAACCACTATTTGTTTTTGTTTGACGATAGTTCATTGATCTCTGTCTCTCTACTATGGTGAAATGTTTGATAAATAATTCAAGAGAGTCCAGATAGCAGACCTACCTGAGTCTGAGTGCAGCCTCGGTGTATTACTGTTTTTATTCTTCAATTTTAGCCAAAAATTCATTATTATCTTCTCTCGGCTGAATGGCTTCACCTTTATAGCTATTTAAACTAACTGAAAAAATTTACATTGCTTATAAAATATTTATTAATAAATTACAACAGTCTCATCCGTTCAGAACTTCATACAGTTTGCAGCAGCAGAGGCAAAAAACTATAACTGTGTGTGTTGTTACTTTCATAGCGGTTCCGAATGCATTTTTTTTGCTCTCCTGGTATTTTCTGTATCGTATGGGCATGGTCTGTCAAGGACGGGAGATACGATTGAGTTTTCAGTCGAGTGTTTTTATGTAATATTTTCGGAGAACAGCGACTGATGATAGCCCGTAATTAATAGGCCGAAACCGGTCAGAAGTTTAAACCAGCTGCGATCAAGGCTACTTTTAAATAATTTCAGTTGATGTCTTACGGGTCGTTTTTCTTCCTATGCAAGCTGATGGTCTGGCCGCTATAACGGAGTGGTGATGCAGCAGTGCTGACAGCACTGAAGCTGCCGCCATTTGAGGGAGACGCGCACGAGAATCAGATAGGGTGCAAGGAATTAAAAGTGAATCATGTGCTTAAGTACAGTGCGAGTGAAATGTCAGTTCAGTGCAACGTAATTTGTGTAAAATACAAAGATGCATGATAGCAACATGTTTACAGTCGCTAACTGATACACACATCAGACGGAAAGGAGGCACTTACCGCGGAGAAATACTTTATTATTGTTTGGAAATGTTTCTGTTTAATTTGTTGAACAACTCAGTTTGCAGAATTTTTGATTGGAGAGAGTTAGAAAGTTTGTACTTCAACGAATTATCTCTGTAATCAGACTTTTCTTTTGTATATAAAATCCTGCACTGACACAAAGCTACACGTGGGATTAATTGCTTATTTGTATACCTTTTGTGTGGGAAAATATTGTTCTGAGTTGATTTAAGAGTGTCACACTCACAGTTAGGCAAAATTTTACCCTATTATTTACAGTTTTATGTTGACGACGCGACGGCCCTCTTCTGGTGGGATAATAAGTTTCTGTTCTACTTTCCTTAACTCAATAACTGCTCGAAAGCTGTAGAAAGTAGGGGTATTGCTTTGGGTTGGTGCATAAGTTCGGTAGCATTTTCCATAAGTTTAAAGCATGACAGATACACTTAACAGAGAGTTTAGTCGTCAGTATTATATTCTCCTTCACCACTTACAACAGTCTGCCAACGCTGGGGTAACTTTTCGATTCCGCGACTGTAGAAATCGCTTGGTTTTGAGGCAAAGAACTCGTCGAGCCATGGTCCGAGCGCATTTTCATCTGAAAATTAAGTTTCTTGAAGGTTCCAGAATGAAGTTTTCACTCTGCAGCGGAGTGTGCGCTCATATGAAACTTTCTGGCAGGTCTACCACTTGACCGTGAAAGGCAAAGGTCCCGAGTTCGAGTCTCGGTCCGGCACACAGTTATAATCTGGCAGGACGTTCCTTGAAGGTTATTCGACAGAGAGCGAAAAAGGTGAAAATATGACGGCACAAGATCAGGTGAAAAAGGTGGGTGCGATAATGATTTCCCAACCCAACTCCTGTGTAGTTCTTTTTGTCAGTCTAGCTGATTAAGGATTTCGTTATCGTGGAATAGCATCACTTCACGCAGAATTCCTGGTCGTTGTTCTTCGACTGCGTCTTCAAGACGTCTCATTTGTTGACAATAGCTGTCAGCAGGATGGTTACACCTCGGGGAAGCAATTCGTAGAACACCACACATTTGCTTTTTCACCAAATGCCTAACATTATCTTTTGTGCACGCAGGTCTTTGTACGGGGATTTCTGCTTTGTTTGGGCTTAACCATTCCTTTTTTCCCATATTCGAGCATAAAGACACCTTTTCTCGTCAAAAGTAATCATGCAGGATAGGAATTGTCGGTGTTGTTGGCGAGCCAGTTGACGAGGAGCAAGTAGAGATGCACATATGACTACCCGCTGATTTTGGCTTAGAGCATGCGTTATCCACACACCCGAGTTTCGAACCTTCCCCGTTGTATGAAAATTTCGTACGATGGTAGAATGATCACAGTTCATCACATTTGTGAGTTCTCGAGTACACTGACGTGGATAATTGTCGATTAATGCGTTTAAACGATCTTAACCGAACCCCGACAGCCTTCCTGAGATTGTAGAGTCCCTGACGTAAGAACAATCCTCCTTAAAACGAGGTAACGATTTTATTACCGTGCTCTGCTCAACAGCATAATCCCCACACACTGCGCAAATCTTTGTGGCTGCCTCCGCTGCTGTCACCCCACTATTGAACTCAAGCAGAAGAATATGTCGGATATGTTCCGTTTTCTGCACTTGGCACTCCATTTTCTAACGTCCACAGCTTCACTCACTACCTGAAAATGACAAAATGACAATACGTAAACTGAGGCAGCAGAATTACAAATAAGAAATGACAGTGCATGAACATACCCGTAGCAACCGGAATACCAACATGCAATACACAAATGACAGACAGAAAAGAGACACCAGATGATTTGTTTTGACTGAGCACAGCAGCTTGTCTGCACACGAAATCACTATCGCTGGCCGCTCGTATCTGTGACGTATGACAGAATGGCGTAGTGAGTAAAAAGAGTGCATTTTTAAGATGTCAGGAATAGCAGGGCTTAGGAGAAGAATTGCTTATGGAAAGACAGGTGGTTGAAAGGAAGGTACAAGCCGTATCGAAGAAAAGTTAGTGGAATTTTTGACTGACACAGGAATTCAAGTTAGCCATTTGTCTATTTATGGGAAAAAAATAAAGATAATTGCAGATGTCCATCTTTCACTGTTACTAATGTACAAGTTCTCTGTTTGACTGGATCGAAAGGCAGGAAGGTAGAGGAAGAGGTGTTGACAACATTTCAAATACCAGGAATAACAATACAGCAATCCATGTTAGTACTATTTCATATCCAATTACCAGTGTTATTAGTTATGGACTGGATGTTGAGCCATGGGATGCTGGTGGATTTACCTAGGGAAATGATGTGAACAAATATCGAAGGTAGACATACGTGGGTCTAGTTAATAAAGAGGTAAATAAAAGGAGAGCCTACCGGATATATGAGTAATTCGAAGATAAAAGCTGACAGAGGAGTGGAATACTTTAGTAATGACGAGATGAATGGGAATGTCGAGGGAAAACTAAAAAATCTATTGGAAAATCAGGTGAAAACTAAAGGTAACGAATTATTAGGATCGACAGAAATGAAAGAGATCAGTTAAAATAAGTTTCAACGATTAAAGCCCAAGTACGAAGACAAAAAACAAGATAATTGAAGGTTACAAATGTAGATAAAAATTAAAAATCATTTACCGTTCGATAAACCACGTCACTCTGTCGCATTGAGGATTAGGTGCAGGGACTTATACAAAAGAAGTGACACAATTTCAGAGACTTAACTGGTCTCTTAAAGATATGATTTTATGCACACGGACAGAAGCGGTGAATGAATATTTGTACCAAGGCCGGGAATCGAACCCGGGTCGCCCGCTTACTAGGCAGTTAACATCACTGCACAGATTACTCTGGCCCCTGGGTCCTCGATACGAATTCTCACTGCCGCTCCAGTCTACTTTACACACGAACAGAATTGCTTGATGCTCTCCATGTTCTGGAACAGCACATCACCATCGAACGTAAATGGGGGACCCAGCCAAAAACACAGGTGCAGGTACTTACGGAAATGATTCCTGGCCTTGGTACAAATTTTCACTCGCCCCTTCGGTCTACATACATAAAATTCCTTACGATTTAATTGATAATAATTTAGGTGATTAACGTGATTAAAAATTTTATAATTGTTAAAATAATAAAAATGCAAAATAAAAAGTTACCCGAAAGCAAGACCGAGCCTTGATCACACGCGTGGAAAGCGGATACGCTACAGGCGCAGCCTTTTTGGCGTGCTACAAGTGCGTCCGAACCGGCCAATCTGTTAGCTGCGGGTAAACCTGTATACAACTCTCTCTCTCGGAATCTTCTGCCTAATGCGCTTGTGACTTTTAGGGGTGGACACACTTGAAGTATACAACCAATCTGCGAGGTCTCATCACGAACTGAATTTCCGAGGCCATGGAATCCCCTTGTAAAACTGAAACAGTGTTGTACTTACTCTACTTCGCAAGAAAGATAGTAGAAAATACATAAAAACTACAATCAGCGCCCTTTCGTTAATTAACAAGGTACAGCAAAAGCATAGGAAAAAACTAAATTTTAATCAGACCATGAACACTTTGACTTTAACCCATCTCGTGATATGAAATCACATCCTCAGATATAAGATGAAGAAGATACAGGTCTAATCACTCCATTACGTACGAGATGTCAGCTTCAGGTCCATGTTATATCGCCATCACAGTGTACCATTGTTTAAGTAGGTGCTCGATCGAAAATTTCAAAGTCTTCTGCACATTGTATGTTCCGTCGATACGACTTCAGTAATGTAATAAATACTAATAAGTATATTGTTGTCGTTGTCTTCAGTCCTGAGACTGGTTTGATGCAGCTCTCCATGCTACTCTATCCAGTGCAAGCTTCTTCATCTCCCAGTACTTACTGCAACCTACATCCTTCTGAATCTGCTTAGTGTATTCATCTCTTGGTCTCCCTCTACGATTTTTACCCTCCACGCTGCCCTCCAATGCTAAATTGGTGATCCCCTCATGCCTCAGAACATGTCCTACCAACCGGTCCCTTCTTCTTGTTAAGTAGTGCCACAAACTCCTCTTCTCCCCAATTCTATTCAATACCTCCTCATTAGTTATGTGATCTACCCATCTAATCTTCAGCATTCTTCTGTAGCACCACATTTCGAAAGCTTCTATTCTCTTCTTGTCCAAACTATTTATCGTCCATGTTTCACTTCCATACATGGCTACAGTCCATACAAATACCTTCAGAAAAGACTTCCTTACACTTAAATCTATACTCTTCTTCAGAAACGCTTTCCTTCCCATTTCCAGTCTACATTTTATATCCTCTCTACTTCGACCATCATCAGTTATTTTGCTCCCCAAATAGCAAAACTCCTTTACTACTTTAAGTGTCTCATTTCCTAATCTAATTCCCTCAGCATCACCCGAGTTAACTCGACTACATTCCACTATCCTCGTTTTGCTTTTGTTGATGTTCATCTTATATCCTCCTTTCAAGACACTGTCCATTCCGTTCAAATGCTATTCCAAGTCCTTTGCTGTCTCTGACAGAATTACAATTTCATCGGCGAACCTTAACATTTTCATTTCTTCTCCATGGATTTTAATACCTACTCCGAATTTTTCTTTTGTTTCCTTTCCTGCTTGCTCAATATACAGATTGAATAACATCGGGGACAGGCTACAACCCTGTCTCACTCCCTTCCCAACCGCTGCTTCCCTTTCATGCCCCTCGACTCTTATACTGGCATCTGGTTTCTGTAAAAATTGTAAATAGCCTTTCGCTCCCTGTATTTTACCACTGCCATCTTTAGAATTTGAAAGAGAGTATTCCAGTCAACATTGTCAAAAGCTTTCTCTAAGTCTACAAATGCTAGAAACATAGGTTTGCCTTTCCTTAATCTATTTTCTAAGATAAGTAAGATAAGTCGTAGAGCCAGTATTGTCTCATGTGTTCCAACATTTCTGCGGAATCCCAACTGATCTTCCCCGAGGTCGGCTTCTATCAGTTTATCCATTCGTCTGTAAAGAATTCGCGTTAGTATTTTGCAGCAGTGACTTATTAAACTGATAGTTCGGTAATTTTCGCATCTGTCAACACCTGCTTTCTTTGGGATTGGAATTATTATATTCTTCTTGAAGTCTGATGGTATTTCAACTGTCTCATACATCTTGCTCACCAGATGGTAGAGTTTTGTCAGGACTGGCTCTCCCAAGGCCGTCAGTAGTTCCAATGGAATGTTGTCTACTCCTGGAGCCTTGTTTCGACTCAGGTCTTTCAGTGCTCTGTCAAACTCTTCACGCAGTATGGTGTCTCCCATTTCATCTTCATCTACATCCTCTTCAATTTCCATAATATTGTCCTCACGTACATCGTCCTTGTATAGACCCTCTATATACTCCTTCCACCTTTCTGCTTTCCCTTCTTTGCTTAGAACTGGGTTTCCATCTGAGTTCTTGATATTCATACAAGTGGCTCTCTTTTCTCCAAAGGTCTCTTTAACTTTCCTGTAGGCAGTATCTATCTTACCCCTAGTGAGATAAGCCATTACATCCTTACATTTGCCCTCTAGCCATCCCTGTTTAGCCATTTTGCACTTCCTGTCAATCTCATTTTTGAGACGTTTGTATTACTTTTTGCCTGTTTCATTTACTGCGTTTTTATATTTTCTGCTTTCATCAATTAAATTCAATATTTCTTCTGTTACCCAAGGATTTCTACTAGCCCTAGTCTTTTTACCTACTTGATCTTCTGCTGCCTTCACTACTTCATCCCTCAGAGCTACCCATTCTTCTTCTACTGCATCTCTTTCCCCCATTCCTGTCAATTGTTCCCTTATGCTCTCCCTGAAACTCTTTACAACCTGTGGTTTAGTCAGTTTATCCAGGTCCCATCACCTTAAATTCCCACCTTTTTGCAGTGTCCTCAGTTTTAATCTACAGTTCATAACCAATAGATTGTGGTCAGAGTCCACATCTGCCCCTGGAAATGTCTTACAATTTAAAACCTGGTTCCTAAATCTCTGTCTTACCATTATATAATCTATCTGATACCTTCTAGTATCTCCAGGATTCTTCCATGTTTACAACCTTCTTTTATGATTCTTGAACCAAGTGTTAGCTATGATTAAGTTATGCTCTGTGCAAAATTCTACCAGACGGCTTCCTCTTTCATTTCTGTCCCCCAATCCATAGTCACCTACTACGTTTCCTTTTCTCCCTTTTCCTACTACCGAATTCCAGTCACCCATGATTATTAAATTTTCGTCTCCCTTCAGTACCTGAATAATTTCTTTTATCTCATCATACATTTCTTCAATTTCTTCATCATCTGCAGAGCTAGTTGGCATATAAACTTGTACTACTGTAGTAGGCGTGGGCTTCGTGTCTATCTTGGCCACAATAATGCGTTCACTATGCTGTTTGTAGTAGCTTACCCGCACTCCTATTTTTTTTTATTCATTATTAAACCTACTCCTGCATTACCCCTATTTGATTTTGTATTTATAGCCCTGTATTTACCTGACAAAATGTCTTGTTCCTCCTGCCACCAAACTTCACTAATTCCCACTATATATAACTTTAACCTACCCATTTCCCTTTTTAAATTTTCTAACCTACCTACCCGATTAAGGGATCTGACAATCCACGCTCCGATCCGTAGAACGCTAGTTTTCTTTTTCCTGATAACGACGTCCTCCTGAGTAGTCCCCGCCCGGAGTATAAGGGTATACTGCGCAAAAAAGAACTCGATAGGGCTAGACAGAGATCAAATAATGATGGAATCACACACGAGAGTTTGGAAGAGGAGAAGACGAGTTCATTGGTTACCATAAAAGACTATACTTTGGTACGATTTCACAAAGAGTAGTCTAAAGTTTACGACAAAAAAGATAAAGCCGGCTTTCTTTACTCCTCGGAATCTTGGGGCAAGAGAGAAGATCCCCTGTGAAAAGTACGACGCTACTGTTACTATACACGATGAGCCAGTGAGAGCTTGTTGAGCCACTTGTGGAAGGCAATTCAGCAGTGATTCTGCGTGCCATGAAATTTAATGTCACAGTGCTTGAGTGCTTGGTTATTTATCCCATGCTTGTTTTTATATGACTTTGCATCTTCCCTGTATCGATTCATCTATATTTTGTGGTGAAATATTTTATAGTTTGTACGGTAGTGCTGTGCAACGGTGGGTGCTCAGTCATTCCTGCGGCGTTTGGATATGCGCATATATGTTTGTTACTTTCACGCTTATGTGTGTGGTGGCGCTTGTGCACTCCGCCGCGACATAACACGGGTACTGTCATTGGCCCTGTTCAGCGAGGTGATGGGAGGGATGCTGTCCGCCGCTTCCTGATATAATGTGCTTAAACAGTTGGGCTTCCAACGTTTATAGCTTAGACTTTTTCTTATTTTATTGTTTCCATTGTAGATGAACGTGGTTTTAACATGTCAGTTTTTTCAACTGGTGAAGTCGATTCGTGACGCCATGCTTGTTGCGGGTAACAGTATTTTCTTTAGAGAATGTTGAGTCTGCCTTCTTCCCATATCGTGGCTTAATGTTTTACTGACGTTGGAGTATTTCTTACTGGTTGTCATATTGCTTATATTGCTTAGGATCAGTGTCCGTTTTTGGAACTTAATGTCGACTGTATGTTTTGTATCTTGTTCGGATGTGCACCAGCGAATGAGATTTGGTATCACAAAACCGGCCGTGTTCCTGTAAATAAATGTTTACTTACATCTGAAAACGGTTTATTTGTCAAATATGGATTACTTCATCTGCGGTTACCCACAAGATATAACTATATGTGGCTATCTGAAAGTCATGAACAAAGTTACGGAAGGGAGCAGTGTGGAAGAATCACTATTATTCATTTATTTCTTTATTTAACGTGATGAGATTTGGGTCTTCAGGCCATCTCTGAAATTGGACCACGGTTACGAAAGCGTAGTACACATTTTTGCATGATAGTTACCCATCAATAATTTTAATACTACACGCAGTGATAAACTAATATCAATAGAATCGAAAAAGATAATGTATGTAGGACAATATTATGGAAATGGAAGAGGATGTAGATGAAGACGAAATGGGAGATAAGATACTGCGTGAAGAGTTTGACAGAGCACTGAAAGACCTGAGTCGAAACAAGGCCCCGGGAGTAGACAACATTCCACTAGAACTACTGATGGCCTCGGGAGAGCCAATCATGACAAAACTCTACCATCTAATGAGCACGATGTATGAGACAGGTGAAATACCCTCAGACTTCAAGAAGAATATAATAATTCCAATCCCAAAGAAAGCAGGTGTTGACAGATGTGAAAATTACCGAACTATCAGTTTAATAAGTCACAGCTGCAAAATACTAACGCGAATTCTTTACAGACGAATGGAAAAACTGGTAGAAGCCGACCTCGGGGAAGATCAGTTTGGATTCCGTAGAAATGTTGGAACACGTGAGGCAATACTGACCTTACGACTTATCTTGGAAGAAAGATTAAGAAAAGGCAAACCTACGTTTCTAGCATTTGTAGACTTAGAGAAAGCTTTTGACAATGTTGACTGGAATACTCTCTTTCAAATTCTGAAGGTGGCAGGGGTAAAATACAGGGAGCGAAAGGCTATTTACAATTTGTACAGAAACCAGATGGCAGTTATAAGAGTCGAGGGGCATGAAAGGGAAGCAGTGGTTGGGAAAGGAGTGAGACAGGGTTGTAGCCTCTCCCCGATGTTATTCAATCTGTATATTGAGCAAGCAGTAAAGGAAACAAAAGAAAAGTTCGGAGTAGGTATTAAAATCCATGGAGAAGAAGTAAAAACTTTGAGGTTCGCCGATGACATTGTAATTCTGTCAGAGACAGCAAAGGACTTGGAAGAGCAGTTGAACGGAATGGACAATGTCTTGAAAGGAGGATATAAGATGAACATCAACAAAAGCAAAACGAGGATAATGGAATGTAGTCAAATTAAGTCGGGTGATGCTGAGGGAATTAGATTAGGAAATGAGACACTTAAAGTAGTAAAGGAGTTTTGCTATTTAGGGAGTAAAATAACCGATGATGGTCGAAGTAGAGAGGATATAAAATGTAGACTGGCAATGGCAAGGAAAGCGTTTCTCAAGAAGAGAAATTTGTTAACATCGAGTATAGATTTAGGTGTCAGGAAGTCGTTTCTGAAAGTATTTGTATGGAGTGTAGCCATGTATGGAAGTGAAACATGGACGATAACTAGTTTGGACAAGAAGAGAATAGAAGCTTTCGAAATGTGGTGCTACAGAAGAATGCTGAAGATAAGGTGGGTAGATCACGTAACTAATGAGGAGGTATTGAATAGGATTGGGGAGAAGAGAAGTTTGTGGCACAACTTGACTAAAAGAAGGGATCGGTTGGTAGGACATGTTTTGAGGCATCAAGGGATCACAACTTTAGCATTGGAGGGCAGCGTGGAGGGTAAAAATCGTAGAGGGAGACCAAGAGATCAATACACTAAGCAGATTCAGAAGGATGTAGGTTGCAGTAGGTACTGGGAGATGAAGAAGCTTGCACAGGATAGAGTAGCATGGAGAGCTGCATCAAACCAGTCTCAGGACTGAAGACCACAACAACAACAATGTATGTAGAGAGAATGTTAATAAATAGTATTGACTAATTGCTACCGCTATAATAATAACAATAATGTTGGTGATAGTGACACACACAGAATACACTGCCGGAAAACAAGTAGTACACTTGGAAAGAAGATATCGATTTTGATCCGAAGATGGCAAATGCCACCTGAGGGCTAGTAGAAGTTATAAGGTGGTCGTGTCATTTTGATTTTTCTATGTTATCGATGCGCACATCAAAGAGAGAGAGAGAGAGAGAGCAAGTTACGCCACTGTTAAACAATCTTTGGTCTTGTGGCACGGTCTTGTTTCTGCTTAGTCTGATACACTCTTAGTTGAAGTGTGGTAGGTGACAGACATATTTAGTAGTGCTATGTTGACTTGTGATTGTATCTGTTAGATAAACAAACATTTACTGTAAAGTACAGCAAGGATGAATATGATGTATATATTCGAAAGCGAAATGCATATAAATTTTGATCAATATTAACTTTTTTTAAAGAGATGAAGTTTGAGGAAAGACTGCAGCACTGCGCAGCTAACTTGTAGAATAATGATTGTCAGCTAGTTAACTTTCTCACAGCTAAAAGAAAGACGACACCATTTCACTGAGTCATGCATTAACATACTAATTGAATAGCTGTATCATTGTTATAGAAATTCTGTGTTACCATTGTATCCTCTTTAAGTCATTGTTCACTTTGTTAAGCATAGTATTGTTCAGACCTATGTTATGTGTGAATATCACGAAGATTTACTCTGTCTTTTTGAATACATATACTTTGTAAAATCGTTGTCTTGGAATATAATTCATAGTGAGCCGTGGCGAACTGGCGCCAGTGTTATTTTCTTCATGTATCGTTGAGATAGATTGTGGTTGAGGTAAGCTATCTTTGCCTTTCGCGCATCTTATGTTCGGGTTGGCGGGCGAAGGGATTGGTTTGTTAGCCTTCGACGGATAACCCTCGAGATCTCGTGACATTCGCTGGGAGACGAGTGTCAACGGCGGCCGAACGAGCGTGATGACCGTTATATGTTGTGGTGTGAAATTGGACGGGGGTTTTGGTGACATGGGCAGCTTGGAGATACAAGTTCTGTGACTTCGCTGGGAACAAAATTTGAAGGGAATCGGCGAAGTTGTGGAACCTGCTCCTTCGTATTATGTACGTGATATGAAGCAAGTGGTCGTAATTGTGTTTTGTTGACCGACGCACTCAGAGGCATTTAAATTGTGTAACTATGGTGAGACTTTCATAGTAGAACTTTAAGATGGCCTAGCTAAATGGTGGCCGGTATTTGAAAGTTTTCTCAGAAGTTTTACCAGTGCTCTCTGTGTTTCTTGTAATCAAATGATTTCATATTGCCGTTTTCAAAGCCTGCACTCTATTAATACAGTTGTCCGTGTGTAAAATGCTTAAGGTCGAAGTTGCGAATTTGTCAGTAGTGTAATGTGTTCCTTTGCACGCTTACCCATATATCGAGTCAAAGGTTCTGCCGAGTGTTTCTATGTTTCAGAGTTATTGGAATGTCTTCGTGATTCGCGCAAAAACCTTTGATTGTGACAGCGCCTTGGCGGGGAGTGAAATGTCTTCCGAGGTCTAGCCCTGGCAGTGTTTAAGAACCTGGCCACAACCGGGAGTTGTTCACAAACCGCCTTCCAAAATTAAGTATTTATCTTCCTTCCACCAATGCGGGTTAAGCTGGTAGATATATAAATATACACTCCTGGAAACTGAAATAAGAACACCGTGAATTCATTGTCCCAGGAAGGGGAAACTTTATTGACACATTCCTGGGGTCAGATACATCACATGATCACACTGACAGAACCACAGGCACATAGACACAGGCAACAGAGCATGCACAATGTCGGCACTAGTACAGTGTATATCCACCTTTCGCAGCAATGCAGACTGCTATTCTCCCATGGAGACGATCGTAGAGATGCTGGATGTAGTCCTGTGGAACGGCTTGCCATGCCATTTCCACCTGGCGCCTCAGTTGGACCAGCGTTCGTGCTGGACGTGCAGACGGCGTGAGACGACGCTTCATCCAGTCCCAAACATGCTCAATGGGGGACAGATCCGGAGATCTTGCTGGCCAGGGTAGTTGACTTACACCTTCTAGAGCACGTTGGGTGGCACGGGATACATGCGGACGTGCATTGTCCTGTTGGAACAGCAAGTTCCCTTGCCGGTCTAGGAATGGTAGAACGATGGGTTCGATGACGGTTTGGATGTACCGTGCACTATTCAGTGTCCCCTCGACGATCACCAGTGGTGTACGGCCAGTGTAGGAGATCGCTCCCCACACCATGATGCCAGGTGTTGGCCCTGTGTGCCTCGGTCGTATGCAGTCCTGATTGTGGCGCTCACCTGCACGGCGCCAAACACGCATACGACCATCATTGGCACCAAGGCAGAAGCGACTCTCATCGCTGAAGACGACACGTCTCCATTCGTCCCTCCATTCACGCCTGTCGCGACACCACTGGAGGTGGGCTGCACGATGTTGGGGCGTGAGCGGAAGACGGCCTAACGGTGTGCGGGACCGTAGCCCAGCTTCATGGAGACGGTTGCGAATGGTCCTCGCCGATACCCCAGGAGAAACAGTGTCCCTAATTTGCTGGGAAGTGGCGGTGCGGTCCCCTGCGGCACTGCGTAGGATCCTACGGTCTTGGCGTGCATCCGTGAGTCGCTGCTGTCCGGTCCCAGGTCGACGGGCACGTGCACCTTCCGCCGACCACTGGCGACAACATCGATGTACTGTGGAGACCTCACGCCCCACGTGTTGAGCAATTCGGCGGTACGTCCACCCGGCCTCCCGCATGCCCACTATACGCCCTCGCTCAAAGTCCGTCAACTGCACATACGGTTCACGTCCACGCTGTCGCGGCATGCTACCAGTGTTAAAGACTGCGATGGAGCTCCGTATGCCACGGCAAACTGGCTGACACTGACGGCGGCGGTGCACAAATGCTGCGCAGCTAGCGCCATTCGACGGCCAACACCGCGGTTCCTGGTGTGTCCGCTGTGCCGTGCGTGTGATCATTGCTTGTACAGCCCTCTCGCAGTGTCCGGAGCAAGTATGGTGGGTCTGACACACCGGTGTCAATGTGTTCTTTTTTCCATTTCCAGGAGTGTATATTGTCTGTAATCTGTTCTTATACGAACCTGTTTCCTTAAATATTAGCGACTGGCAACTGGCTAAATTTTAAATTTCTTAGCATCTGCTGAGTTCCTTGCGCAGCTCTTTCTAGTAGTGTTTTATTAACACGTCTGACCACGTGAACGTTCATTTTTAAAGATTAGTGTTTCTGTTGTAGTTTTTTATGTAAGTGGTTCTACCAAGTTGTGTAATTGGATCTTAGCTTGGCACTAGTGTTGAAGTGTCATTAAGACAGCCTTTATTGGTAACTGTTTTCATTATGTGTATTTTGAGAGAAATCCTATATGGGAGTTTGAATTTCTGAAGTTCGTCAGTTCAAATGGTTCAAATGGCTCTGAGCACTATGGGACTTAACTTCTGAGGTCATCAGTCCCCTAGAACTTAGAGCTACTTAAACCTAACTAACCTAAGGACATCACACACATCCATGCCCGAGACAGGATTCGAACCTGCGACCGTAGCGATCTCACGATTCCAGACTGTAGCGCCCAGAACCGCTCGGCCACTCCGGCCGGTAAAGTTCGTCAGTAATTCTGTTTTCTTAACAAGGGAAAATAAAGCGAGGGGTGTTAATGCCCGCCATCGTTAAGTTTGTAATTTACCTTCTAACAAGTGCTTCTTTAACCGGTTGAAATAGTAAGTTTATAAGGGTATTTTAGTGAAAAATGTTAAGCGTGGCCATTTGAATGTAGTAACTGGTTTAAAGGAGTTTGATGAAGTGGCTATGTGAAGTAATTGACAATTGCTATGCTTAAGGTTTCTATAAATGCCTGGCACATTAAGTTTTTTACAACTTTCTCTTAAGGGACTGTTTATTTCAGTACTGAGTACTTTGGGTTTGTAACTGTATTTGCAAAGCTTTATCTAGTGGCTCGTCCACAATTTGTAATCGTCAAATTGCTTAAAAGGAGTAATGTCAATAAACTGTCTTAATTATAAATTGTGACTACCTACCATGATTCCATCCCGCTTCCTCTTTTATGATATCTAAGATGTGGTGGGTGAGTGTGGTACGAAAAGGGAACCACGTACCACATAGGAATAGTTACTATCCCCATCCTGTTGCTTATCATTACGCATTATCATATCTCACAGTTTGAATATAGTTTGGAAATTTTATTTATAAATATAAATCTAGCTTAGCTGTTGCCTGCTCGCTGCTTGCTTTCGAGAAATCTGCAAACAATGTTGTCAAGACGCGAGGTAAGTGGAAATTTTGTTTGCGCATTTAATATAAAGACAAACTGCATTCTGATCAGTTACAGTTCACTTCAAATTAGGTCCTGTTTGGTGTAAGGCTACCACTCGAGTTTAAGTTGGAAAACAGTTTATGGGGACATAGTTTTGGTAATACATAGACCTTTATAGAGTGCGAGGTAAAGTTGGGCTAAATTTCATTCAGAAAGAAATATAGCGTGGAGGTTACAATACAATGATACTGGTTTCAACTTCGTCCGCCAACAGATAGCATAGTGGCATAGCTACCAGCGCGCCATCTATGTCTACCGTTTAATACGGAATGCTTACACCCAGATGGCTCAGCGTGGTTTAAACTTCTACAGCAAGCAGGTAACCATGCCACGGAGACATAATTGTGCTTCCTACAGCCAAGTGGGCATGTTTGAAAGGGGTCAAATTGTGGCCTTCCGAGTGCGGGATGATCCTTTCGGAGGATTGCCACACAAGTTCGTGTTGGTCATGTGAATCTTCTCACATCCGTAGACGAGGTTGTGGACGTCCACGCAGTGCAGGCGGCTACCAGGATTGTCGTATTCTAAGGGCATCAGAGGCAAATCGTACAGCTACCGCAGCACATGTATAAAGGCTTGTGTGCCCAGACGTGCAACACGAACTTTTGCAAACCGGTTATTAACAATAGGACTATGGGCACGCACACCTTTAGCCTATCTTCCACTCACGCCACAGCATCGACGTGCGTGACTAAACTGGTGCCGTCACAGGGTCACGTGGAAGATGGAATGGCGCTCCGAGGTCTTCACCGATAGCAGATTCTGCCTGCACGCAAGTGATGGTTTTTTGCGTGTACGGCGTAGAACTGGTGAGCACTGTCTCGTGGACTACATTCGTCCAACACACACGGACCCCACCCGAGGCTTTATGGTCTGAGGTGCAATAAGCCGCAACTCTCGTTCATCTTTGGCATTTTGAAGGTGGCGCTAAACAGTGCTCGGCAAGTGCAGAAAGTTGTTAGACACATTCTTTTGCCCTTCTTGCAACAGGAATGTGATGTGTTATTCCAAGAGGATAATGCTCGTCCACATATTGCCTGTGAAACACAACGTGCTCTGCAAGATGCGCAGCAACTTTCCTGGCCAGCACTATCTCCAGACCTGTCTCCGACTGAGTATGTGTAGGACATGATAAGACCAAAAGTGATTCAGGCGACTCGTCAACCAACAACTCTTACAGAATTACGTGAACAGGTCGAGCTAGTGTATCCCAGGACAGGACAGTATTCGCCATCTGTACGATCAACTGGATGCCAAAGACAGCGCCAGTATTGCTGCCCGTGGAGGCTACACCACGTACTAACATGGGTGTTTCAGCATGGGTCGACACCTGGCACTGCAGAACAGCTTGTACTACTGATTTGTAAACGTAATTTTCATGTACTTCATATGCTCTGTTGCATCAATAAATCCTGAGTGGATAGGAAACTTCTAAAAGGATGTACTAATCTTTTTTCCAGCAGTGTGTATTTATAGCTGTACAAAAGTGATATTTTCAGATAGCGAAAGTTCTGAGGGAAAGACATTTAGGTAGATTACACCAGCCAAGAGACTTGTGAAATGAGGAAAATCTGCTTGCAAAGAAAGATGTAAGGGGTAAAAACTGCGTTCAGGGGTAAAGGTAAACATTACTGTTACTTCAATACACAAATCATTAACTGTCTTTTGAAGTTGCAGTTGTTATTCAGTTCTCTGGTATGACGAAGGACGTCAAACCAGAGTCGGACTGCTGCTACTGAAAATGACTTCGAGAAATCAGTTGAGTGATGGAGTTGGGCATGTGAATTTTGAAACTTCCTGGAAGATTAAAACTGTGTGCCGGACCGAGACTCGAACTCGGGAGCACTTGCCCGCGAAAGGCAAAGGTCCCGACTTCGAGTCTAGTTCCGGCACAGTTTTAATCCGCCAGGAATTTCCATACCAGCGCACACTCCGCTGCAGAGTGAAAATCTCATGTGGATTTTGCTCTGCTGATAACGAGAGTTTCTGCGGTGTTGTTCAGACAAGAGCGTTAAGATCGAGGTGAGATATGAGAGACCGTAATGAAGACAGAGTGTACGGAAATTTCTGCTCTTGTGCAATGTAGCTAGGATAGTTGTGTATAATATGGTAAAATATGGTCGAAGAGTGGAACGGCACAAAAGTATCGCATGCAGGCGTTCATCACCGGTTCCAGGTGCTGTTAGCTTTCCTGGAAAGGATTTGCAGGAAAAATCGCTGTACTCAACAATTATTGGAAATATTAACGTTTGCACAAGTTTGTTTTTCAGGTCAAAACAGAAAAGCTTTAGTATATTTGTTGCTAATGCCTTCTTGCATATTGCCGCTATGTTCACACACAGATTTAACTAGTCGCTTATTGTTACTCATATACTTCATTACTCCGGGGGATAAATTAATATTTATCCCATCTAGGATTAACGATGACAGTGATTCCCGATATTTCGAGCTTATGAGCCCAGTATGACCAATCAGGACAGCTTAGTTTATGGTTGGGTAGAGCTTTACTCCTATATCCGGCACCCGTTTCGATAGTGCACAAAGATCGAAATTAATATTCTCCGTAGTTGTCTTCATATTTATTGGTTTTGCACGTAGATACAACTGGAGGTCGTCAGTGTGCATGTGATATTTGCAGTACGACAAAACTGATGACATACCACTGACATACAATGAAAATAGTACAGGACTTAATATTGAGCCCTGGGGTTGCCTGATGCTACTTGCCTCCTTTGTGACTTCATGGTGCAGGTCGAAACACATTACTCGCGAGACGACAGGTAGGATTACAACCATTGCACTGCACTTGGCGAGAAATTTAGGCTCCTAAACTTGGCAACGAAAATGCCGAAGTCGACAGTGTCAAAGGCTTTCCTTAAGTATAAGAAGTACGAGGCCTGTTCAATAAAGAATGATCATAATTGTTTTATGGTCATAATTTCTCATGCTAAAATTCAATCTTATGATGTTCTATTCTGTTTGCTTAATGTCCAATAAACATGTCGTAGTACTTTCATTGTTGGGACTCCTGGTTCCTGCCTGTGGGAGGCAGGCAAGGTCAGACATGTTCAGTATTGCTTACCGCTGCAATGGAGGTAACACGCGAGGAACAATACGCGGCTCTGAATTCTGCTTTCGTCTCAACAAATCTTCAGCTGAGGTCTATAAAGTGTTACAGGAGGCCTATGAAGAGTCTGTTCTTCAAATCAAAAATGGTTCAAATGGCTCTGAGCGCTATGGGACTTAACATCTGGGGTCATTAGCCCCTAGAACTTAGAACTACTTAAACCTAACTAACCTATCACACATCCGTGCCCGAGGCAGGATTCGAACCTGCGACCGTAGCAGTCGCGCGGTTTCGGACTGAAGCGCCTAGAACCACTCGGCCACTGCGGCCGGCGTCTGTTCTTCCCTAAAGCACAGCTCGAAGGTGGTCTAAAATTCTAAAATGTTTAAAGAGGAAGACAATCAATTTCAGAGGAAGGTGGACCCGGTGCTCCAGTTACTGCTCTTACAGAAGAAAGCATCAACACTGCTGCTATATTTGTGAGAGAGGATCGACGAATTACGTTAAGATCTCTTTCTGAAATATTGAACATGTCATTGGGTGCCACCTACAGGTTGGTGACAGAAAAATTACACATGACACGTGGTTATGCTCGATGTGTTCTAAGACTCCCAAACAAAAGGAGATTCGCGTGCAAGTCCGCATGCAGTTAAAGTGGACGTTAGAGGAAGATCCGGAGTTTCTTTCAAATGTAATCACTGCTGATGAAACTTGGCTATATCATTTTGATCCTGAGAGCAAACAGCAAGGCGCAGTGTGGAAATCTCCTTCATCACCAACCCCCAAAAGAGCTAAAGTGCTTGCTTCTGCTGGGAAAGTTATGGTCATCTCCTTCTTTGACATCCATGGAATGGTTTATCAGCATTTTGTACCTGCACACACATCAGTAACTGGGCAATACTACAGGGATACCCTGAAAACATTCCAAGTCCATATCAGGCGCAAAAGACCACATTTCCGTGAAGCAATTCTGGATCTTGTACCACGATAATGCGCGGCCGCATATTGCCAATCTTGTTACTGAATATCTTCCAAAACCAACGTGAAGTGCATCCCTCACCCTCCCTACAGACCGGATTTATCCCCATGTACCTTTTCTCTATTCCCTAACATGAAGAAACGCCTTCGTGGGAGGCATTATCGATCATCAGAAGCATTGGTGAAAGCTGCGGAGGCGATTTTGGAGGAAAACCCAAAAAATGGTTTCCAGCATGTATTTGAAGACTGGCAGAAACGCTAGGACAAGTGCATCGCAGTCGTGGGAAACTACTTTGAGAAGGACCATCAAAATTGTAAGAATGAGTGACGGTAAAGGTCTGCTGTCAAAAAAAAAATTATGAAAATCCTTTATTGAACAGCCCTCGTACAGGACAGCTGCTTCTTGTGTATCCACATCAAGTGTCAGGTCGCCTGTTACTTTTATTAAGGCAGAAGTTGGGCTGCAATGTTTACAGAAATCAGATTGGCATTCGTCTGTTATGTTGTTTGTGGTTACACTGGGGGTAGTTTGCTAGCTGGTAGTGGACCATGTCTTCTAAGGCCTCGCACAGTGCTGAAACAATACGAATTGGTCGGTAATCAAACGGTGCTGTGGCAACTTCCTGTTTAGTTAGTGGCTTAACAAGTCCGTTTCCAGACCTCAAGGAAAACATTGCTTATTAAGGAGTTGTTGAAGATATCTGTTACAGTGAGCGTTAATGGCTTAATAATGAGCTTCATCATTTACACTGTAATGTCATCGGGCCAGTTGATGCTAACACGCATGATGGATATTTTGTCGGTATTACAGAATTTTTCGTTGATACCGTCGTTTACCCCATGAATTTATAAACAGGTCCATTTACATCAACTTTCCATCATAATGGACAGTGGGAATACAGCCGTGTGATGATCCGCAATTTCAAATAAAATCTCCCTTTAGCTGCAAGGGTAATTTTTAATTTTTTAAATTGAATAATCGATTTCGGGATTGCCATACTGTAATGCTGGCTTCGTTTCCACCACTGTGGAATGTTTCAAAGTTTTGTTAATTAAAAGTAAAACAAGGCCGCATCATGTTGACAAAGGCGAGAGAACAATGAAGTCATTAAAACCTAAGTTTTAGAATTAATTAACTAAATCAAGTTATTCTGCTTCCTCCAATCTCTTCAACTCATTAAATTCCTGTTATCTTCATGTAAATGACTCATCAGACACAGAAGTCGTTGTTGGAGAGCGGAAAAGTTTGGTGACAGAAGACCGTGTTGACGTTTCGTTTCCACGCAACGAAATGATTTGCACGATAGCAACAGTGGTAATCGGAATTAGTAAAGAACGTTAGATTACATAAGCCACTTGTAGAGATGAAAAGGCATAAAGTGTAGCACGCCGATGAAGTGCGTTCGTTGTATCACCAGACAAGCCACTTGCAATGGATTTAACGCTCTTCAACTTTAATACAAGCTTCATACACCATTAGTAAAAAATATCAATCACATTACTAGAAATAAAAACATAGTTAAGCTCAACTCTCATAGCATTCAGGTAACATTCCAGAATAAAAAGATGTATGACCTGACAACATGGCGATCGAAACAAGAAGAGAGCTTCATCCTAAAAAAGGATAAAATCGAAATTCAGAAAAAAGTATTCGGCTAATTAATTACACAGAGGTAAATTATGTTTCAAGCATAATTGTTTTATCTCTGACACAGCGAAATATGATTCTCTGCACAGTCCCCTTGAATGGCAAAGACGGTGTCTGTTACAGATGTTGGAAGCCCCATTCAGTGGTACAGAATTTAGGAGCTCAATATTGGACATAGTGTATCAATATTAGCAATTACATACTTTCAGTTAATTGAACATGAAGTAGTTTTGCTAGATAATTGGTTCCTTTTAGACAAGAAATTATTATGGTAAACAGTTACAGCAGATTAAAATGAGGAATTTATTTGTTTGCCATGACATTTAGACAAGCCGTTCAAACACAACAGATTGCTTAAAGTTTTCCGAACAATATATTACTGTAGATGTCATGACGTAGTGTTAATATCTGGATTGTTGATGTGCTCGTGACTATTTGCACGTAGTCAACAGAAAACGTGAGAAAATTATGACAGGACCTTCAGACGTTAATACATTACACAGAGAAATAATGCAGCAATTAACAGTGACAATGATACAGATTACATTAGAGATGCTAACTGTGTTGAGCATGGTTTTTGACAAAACAGTTTCTCATAATTTACTGCTCAGTAAAATTATTATTCAGTACCTGATTTGCATTTTCGGTTTCCGCCTCTTAAATTCGCCATAAAAATTTTCATTTGATGTAATTAACACACACACACACACACACACACACACACACACACACACACACACACACACACATATATATATATATATATATATATATATATATATATATATATATATAATTTTAAATAATGTCCTCATTACTTTTTCTTTTCCATTGTTTCTCATAAATAATATCGTACATCCAACATACAATACTTAGGATAAGTGCAGTGAATTAATTTACAGTTTGCATTTGCGTAGGTGGTACTGTAAGAAACTTCCTTGTTAACATACAAGCAAAATATTCACATAAATAGCAAAGATTAGGGATGCATGAAATACCTTAAATGGATCTATTTTATCTTAGGGGATCTTCTTATATATCATTTACGAAGCATCACTCAGTGTCTAATACACGGTGATTTAAACGCGCCAAAGTTTGTGATAAATAAGTTCGTAGATCCCAAACCAGTCTGTAATTGATGTCCAAATCACGCACTGTGTGAGTCTCTCTATGTCCCGCCAGGTATACCCTTATTTCACAACAGTGAGGTTAGGCTTGTGGCATGCAGAACGGTTAGTCACGCCACGGCGTCGTTACGCCAGTTGTGCTCCGAAATTTCAGTTCCTTAGCATATGTGAAAGTGTGCGTAGAATCGTCTCACATCAGACGAAGAAAGCATCAGCTTACACTACACCAAAAGTAGATATCAGATTGCTGAGTTCATCTCTACTTCATACAGCTTTCACTGGTGTTTCTTTTTGTTGCCGATTTCAACACGTTCTAACACAGTGCTAGTTTGAATGGGCCTTAGCTTCTCACCGTGTGTGTTCATCACTGTCCCATATCTTTGTCGCGTACTCAAAACACTATAACATTTCAGTTAGCAAATCCACTATATCACAGTTTATAAGTGTATGTTATTTACAGTGCTTTCTTGTCACCCCAACGGATCTCAGTTGCTTTTAGTAAAGCAAAACACAGTTAAAAATGTTTACAGAATTAAGTGTGTACATCGTTCAGTAGCATATCCATGCACCATGACATAAATAAGTTTGCAGTCAATAAAAAAGTTTTTTTCACGACTCTGATCTGATTTCGTATAACGGTAGTGTTCCCAAGGACCGAACATTTATGTAGGTTAGGACAACATCAACTATTCTTAGGACCTTTGCATATGTCAATCAAGACAAAAGCACATGTGAAAATCGGCAGAACATAGAGAAAGAACAGAAAACGCCTCAGATCTGAGCAAAGCACTTATTTAGACCCACGAGCTACCAGGACAAATGTAATACTTCAGAACCCGCTTACAGGGCTGATGTCAGTACATGTTTCTGAACATCACTATGCGAGGTGCCGGGGCTAGTAGTGTATTTATCACTAAATTCTACTAGAATCCACATGTGTAAATCATGCTCTAAGCCCCCCCTATTCTAACTCCGACTTTTGCTGTTGCACAAGGATAAAACAAATACGCGAACTGACTCTAATCAACCCTGCTAGTGGAGTAGAAGAGAGTTTGGCACCTGCAATAATTTAATTTGATAAATAAGTTAAATAAACAAAGGTTTCATTAGCATAGTGAGGAATGATAGGGTTGCTCTATTGATTAACAGAAAGAAAGTTCTGTCCAAAATAACAATATGGTTTATTAAGATTAAACGCAGAATAGTAAAAGAGACACAGGAAGTATAAAACATCAAATTGGCTAAAATTGGAGATTCATACAAACACAGTAAAGGTGAAGTTGTCCCTAACTTAGATCGTGAGGTTTAAGACGAAGTGGTATGTGGAGCCAATTCCTTTCCACTCAAATCTCAAGAGAGACACACAGCTAACCCAATAGTAATTGCTGCTACTCGAAACTGAACAAAGTTAGAAAAGGATGAACAGGCGCGCTCTGCTGAGCTCTGATTATCACCTAGGAAAAATCCCTATCTGCCGGTGCTGCGGACGTACATTACCAACAGTCTTCTTATCTCCCAGAACACGATCTGGCGTACCGCAGGCGAGGGCTGGCTGCTTCGACGTCCTCGACCGAAAGGCGACTGCCGACTACCCAGAGCACCCGTACAGGCCGAACACCGAACATTCCCGCCCCCACGACAGTGGCCGTGGTTACGTTCCAATCAGCAACTCGAAAACCGGCGGAAATTCCACTCCATTGCCGGAGCACTACCATTCCACCAATGGAGATTCTTGGCGCCAATTTCCGTGCTGATTTTGCAGAAAGTGCGGGAATTTTCCCGCCACAACTGCGTGGGTACACAAGTCATTCCCACGCCTCGCTGGTAGCCCGCCAGAAAGTGTTTTCGCAAAGTTTCTCTGAAGTAACGGAACCTCTAGCCCAGCCGCTACTTCACACCCCAGCGGGCGTGTCTCTTGACAATGTCGGCGTCTGAAAAGCATTCACTCGACTGCCTCACACACGTCGGCTTAACTCTCTCCAGTTCCACAGAGCCCGCCTGTCACCGGCCCACCCGGGTGACGAGAGACGCTGCGTGGGAAGTACGCGTGTTAAGGAAAAGCAACCCTCCACCGCATGCAACTAGAGAGGAGAATCGTAAGATAGAAATATGAGAGGGGGCTCATGCCACCTCTCATTGCCCCTACGCCATTTTAGATTGTAATTGGTGAGCGGTTGGCTCACTTAGGAGCAAGGTAGTGAGTCAATCGCCCAAGAACAATCTTACAAAGTGACTCCACATACCGCACTCTATAAAAAAAAGATCATTGCAACTGAAAAATGCAACTCATAGAGGGAGGATTATTTATGATGTAGCCAACTTCACCTTCTTAATATGGAACACTAACACTCACATCACACATCCATACCCAGGGAGCCCCTTCCAAACACCGATTCACGCAGACATTCACGCTCTAAACATGGCCCGGGCATCTGAGCCAAATATGGAGCAGTTTATTCTTTACAATCAGAGTTGGAGTGCTCCGCAATTAAATGCCCAAGATGTTACAACAATTTTAATCATTAAACTAACCTGACCTCACTCACACATGATAATATTTAAGTTAACAATCTCTTTGTGAGTTTTCAGAATCTAGTTACAACCTCCGATTCATTCTGTCTCCCTGCAGCAAGAATAACCTTTACAAAATGTTCCCTGAACTGATGGTCCATTCACAATGACAGTGGTGGTATCTGCTTCAGTTTATGGGGACTTCAGGCACACTGTTAGCATACACACAACAATAAACACAAAATACAAAAAAAACATGATGTGGAGAACAATACAGTAATCTGTAATAAGAATTACAGTGTAAAACACAAACGCATACAAGGTATAACATACATTACAGAAACAACATAAGAGAAAGAAATTTAAGAAAAACAAAAAAAAACAAGGTTCATGGGGCATCAAATTGTGCGTGCACATTGCACAAAGTTCACGACTGTGCTGAGAATGAGGCACTAAATCACATTGTTAGAAATATCCGTGGCACTTCACTGATTCCACTGTACTGACATCACATAAGGCTAAACGTCGGTTGTAGTAGCTACGTTGTGGCAACAGCAATAGGGAGTTCTGGAGTGTCTGCAGTACGCTGTTGAGATTGTAGTCAGACCCACGCATATGATCACGGCAGTACGGTAGGAAGACACAGTGATAGGTTCTCCTCACGTCGATTAATTGTTTCTGAGATCTCCTTGTTGGGATACATCACTAGTCTAGGTCTCTTCTCTCGCTGGACAGAACTTTACGTTTCCCAATATTGCAGTTCGACGAGGGATGATGGCACGTGGAGTGACTCCACAAGTGTGTGAGGTCATCCATACAGGATCGAACTAGGAGCGACTATTGTTAAAAACTGCTCTCTAATAGAGAGGAGAAGTAAGACATGAGACCATACATTTGTTAGTGTGGCACGATACTGCTTTGTGTATGCAGATCGGCCAATGCTAGTGAGTTGTAAAAACCCAAACAGGTGAGTATAGAGCGTCCCTTTCTGTCCTGAGGCACATGAGGCGCAGGTTCTGACACGATATGTGATGTTCTTCGTGTACTCACGACAACGTGGTCTGCCGCAGGGAATCCCTCCAAGCGGCTGCCGCGTCCGGAGAGCTAGCAGGCTGTCGCGTGTCAGGGTCAACGGCCAGCCCCACTTTCGCTTGTGGCGGGGCGAGGGTCCCGTGTAATCCCTCAGGTAGGCAGCCGGGTGACTGTCAGCGTGTAGGACGGGACGCTCGCCCTCTAGCAGGTAGCCGAAGACCTCTTGTTTTTGCGCTGGCTGGCCTCTGCATTGCCACGTTCCTCGTCATCTGTACAATTCTTACAAAAGTCTTATGCCTAACTTTTTCCCATGACCTTCTATGTTATAATAAATTTACATAATGAAACATTGATGGTCTGTCATTTCAGACACTCTTATTTTACTTTTATAGTTATTAATCTATGGCAATCATTATAACATCTAATCTAGACATGGAAATAATTTATTTTGATATATGTGTAGAGACCGATCTCAGTATGTACATGGTGTGTGATAACTGATGCTTTGTAATGGATGAACAACTAAATGTGCGGGCCCGCACTAATATTACTATTAATTATATAGATCGACAGTAGACATGCTTCAAGAATTAACTACCATATCCCAACGATCTACATTCTACGTCTTTTAATTAAATTATGTTGTTATGCAGGTCTAAGTTTTACTGTGCTATAAAGAACATGCAACTACGCTACTTTCGCTCGCCCGTCGTCCCTCCATCTCGGGTCTGTGGTTTGGTGACCTGAAAAATAGCAACTCAACAGGCGCGCGCCACACTTGTGGTAGAAAACCCCCACAATATTAATCTAGTTATTGTTAAATCCTACAGTTTAACTTATCCTAGTATCGTACTTTCCCTTTTATTTATTTATTTATTTATTTTATTTTATTTATTTATTTATTTATTTATTTATTTATTTATTTTTTATTTACCTTATACAATACCCTTACATAGTTCCTGTTACGCTGAGATGTCTTGCTGCTCGCCGCTATTGACGACAGTGATGTGCGCGCCGTACGACATGACCTCCGAGTTTTCATTACGCCTCACTGAAACTCCAGAGACTGGGTTAGCCATGGCTATACACGACAATAAATTTATAGTTGCAACTTCCTTCTCTATGTGAAGCGGTTTTCGCGATCGAAGTACACCTTTCCAGAAGCAATGTAATATGACCAAGCCAGGACTGGTTCCTGTTGAGGATTCAGACACCCAACACACGCCAGCTACACAGTATGTCACGAATATCCAAGTACCATTCCTTGGTGATTCATCTGTGACAAAAACGAGCAGCACGCTAAATCCCCAACCAGCACATTAGCATGGTAGGCTTTTATGCCCTCATTTCTCTCGTCTAGGGCACCATTAGAGTCAAATGCTCACAGGTTCACCCCGACTTGCAAGACAACGATACCGGCGCAGCTCTGCAAAAACTATACTGCCCATATTCACCCTCGAAATCGCGCAATATACCACAATCGTGCAGTGCACTGACGCGTGCCTGCAAGCATTGGTATGAACGTCTCACGAACTGGTTGTGGCCGCTATGGAGCGTATCACGACCTCTCAGAACGCTTCTAAGAGCACGTTCTTGTATGCGCCCGTTTGTGCGACGTCTCGTCACTCATCCTTATCCCTTAACATGGACACCAGATAGGAAAGGACAAAAACATTGCTCATGAAAAGGTAGTGTCTCCTACTCCATCGACATTGGAGATCGCAAACATAAACAAAAAGAGGATAGCAGCAGTAAATTCTTATGCAAGACAACGCAGCGTGTTAATACTTTAGCAATCTTAATCTATTAATGTAACGATTATTGTTCCCCGAACAAAGGTTCATATATTTGCCTATTCTACTATGTACATTTCTTACACTACTACTATTCTACGAACTCCTTTATGTGAGATATGTGGTGGAGTCCTATGGACTTCTTTCCTTTCAGCGTCTCCAATTCATAAGCATTGTGGTGAGCTGCTCTCCTTATATGGTACGGGCCGTTGTAAACAGAATAGAATTTTTGGCATTTCATTTTTTGTTTGTTCGAAAGTCGGAAAGACTTAACGAGCACCTTTTGTCCAATTTGGAAGTGTCGTAGACGAGCTCCCCTGTCGGCACGTCTCTTCCTGACCTCTGCTGCAGCCCGTATCCTCTTGAGAGCCAAATCCACTATGGCTTGGTGCTGCGTTCGCGCCCTTGGTGGGAAGTTTACGACCTTGGTTATCAAGTCCTTAGGAATCCGGTTTTTCAGTACTGTAATGGGTGCCAATTTTGTTATCCCATGGGGTGCCTCATTGATCACCTCCTGGAAGTCTTTAAGGAAAACGTCCCATGTCGTGTGCTGTTTGTTACAGTACAACCGGCACAAGTTTCCGAGTTCTTTGATAACCCGTTCTGCAGCATTCGAGCTCGGATGGTGTGAAGATATAAAAATGGGATCAATTTTACATCGACGCAACATCTCCTTCCATGTTTTTGACTTAAACTGTGGCCCGTTATCAGAAATGATTCTACTCACATGACCAACCTGTGGTAGGAAATCCCGGATTAGGGCTCGTGATACAGTTCGTCCTGTTGCCCTCTTCAGTGGCGTAAAGGTAACGTATTTGGACGTTAGCTCAACAAACACTAATACGTAAGTATATCCTCTTCTTGTTCTTGGCAAAGGTCCCATCAAATCTGTTGCTGCTAATTGTCTTAATTTGGTCGGTACGATTGGGTATAATGGTGCCTGCATGCTCACAGTGGTGTGCTTAGCCTTTTGGCAGTCTTTACACACCGACAGTACCCTCCGAATTCGACGCTCCATGTTTCGAAAGTAACACATGGTCCTTAGCTTGAGATTGCACTTGCGTGGTCCGAAGTGTCCATAGCTGAGGTGAGTATGCCATATAACCTTGTTTATTAGGTGTTCAGGGATGCATACCCCCCATTCAGTGTCATTGGCATAATTTCGGTGGAAAATTATGCCTTTCCGCAAGAGATAGAACTGCCTGATGTTGGCGTGTCTTCTGTCTATCCATTTCTGTTTCAATAACACTAGGGCAGGGTCCTTGTCTTGCTCCTTCTTGATGTCCTGCATACTACAGGTAATAAAATTTTCAAAGGCTACTTTCTGCATATAGAAAAGGCAGTAGTGATTTTCCTCCAGATCTTCTTCCATGTTGTGCTCAAATCCGATCGGTGACCGTGATAAGGCGTCTGCAATAATGTTCTGACTGCCGGGGATATATTCTATCGAAAAGTTGTACTGCTGCAGATATGATGCCCACCTAATGAGCCGCCTGTGATTAAGCTTTGCAGTCATCAAGAACTCGAGTGCCTTGTGGTCTGTGTAGACCCTCGTCTTGCGACCAAACAGAAGGTATCTGAATTTTTCAAACGCCCATACAATAGCCAGCGCCTCTAACTCGGTTACTGAGTAATTCCTCTCACTCTTGGCTAGTACTCTGCTAGCAAACGCAATTGTCTTCCACACCCTGTTTCCGTCATGTACATAGTCTTGGAACACCATGACACCCAGACCGGAGTATGAACTGTCCGTTACTATGCAAAGCTCTTCTGCTAAATTAGGGTGTGATAGGATGGGTGCTTGTAATAATGCGAATTTTAATGCTTTCCATTCGGATTCGGCTGCCTCATCCCATTCCCAAGGAATCTTCTTTCCTGTAAGTTGATGCAACCTAGGACTGCTCTGAGTTTTGACATGTATAAAGCGGTTGTAAAAATTTATGATCCCCAAGAACCCCCTTAACTGCTTCTTTGTCGTAGGAATGGGAAACTTTTCAATCGCTTCGATCTTTTCGGGATTTGGCGCAATGCCCTCACCCGTGATGATATGTCCCAGAAATTTGACAGAGGACGTCCCAAAATTCGATTTTTCAATATTGATAGTCACTCCGTAATCCTTGAATGTCGCAAGGAGTTCACCGAGGACCGCATTGTGCTCTCCCCAAGATTTCTCCGCGATCAGCAAATCGTCCACATAGCTGGTGACATGACGTTTCAAATTATCGCTTAGTATGCCGTCCAGCCCCCGAATGAATGCGGCAGATGAAACGTTCAAACCAAATGGTAGTCGACGAAACCGGTAACATCTTCCAAATGCTAAAAAGGCTGTGTACTGTCTGCAATTTGGATGGAGCTCGATCTGCCAGAAACTCGATTTTAGATCAACTGATGAGAAGATTGATATTCCATGGAAGTTTTGTAATAGTTCCTCTAATCGTTCCGGTCTGTCTGTTTCGGGTTCAATTATGGTATTAATTTGTCGCGAGTCCAAGACTAAACGAATACTACCATCTGCCTTCTCGACTACTCTTAACGGGTTATTATAGGCTGAAGCCGTAGGTTCAATTATTCCTTCACTCAGCATTCGCGTAATTTCAGCTGCTACTTTCTGTCGATATGCCAAGGGGATTGGATAGGGTGGCACACGAAACTGGTTGTGCGGACGAACACGAAATTCATATTGGAAGTTCTTTATTGATCCTGTCTTGGGAAGAAAGACCTCCGCATGTTCTACTAGTAATTTATGAAGTTCTTTGCGGTGGTCACTCCTTATATTCTTTATTGCTTCCACTTTTTCTCCTATTTTCTCCTTTATTTCTCCCATTATTCCGACTTCATTCTCATCCGTGTCCTCTCCCTTACCCGCAACGTCGACCTGTTCTTCCTTTCTGTCTTTCAGACACGCATAGTTTATCCGAACACAGTTAGACGGTAGTTGAGCTGGGATCAGCTGATCGTCGAACTTAATGTGGACGGGATTCCCTTTCCTCAAAACCACTTCACCTCGTCCTAGATCAACTATCGCTTCATGTTCATTTAGGAAGTCCGTTCCTATTATCATGTCGATCGCCAGATTTGGCACGATCCAGAAGTTAGACTCTATTTTGTGTCCTTGGCAGGAGAATTCCAGTCTTGTTTGTTGGGTGACCTCCGTACATTTACCCGCTAATGCCCCTTTTATTTTGGTTTTCTTAACCGATAGGACAGGCCAGTCCATCTCCTGAGAGCACCTCTTGTATGCTGCCTCAGATATTGCTGTTATGTAGCTTCCACTATCTATTATCGCATTCAGACTCTTTTCAGCTATTGCTACTGTGATAAGAGGCTGCCGATCATGTCGAGGAGTTGCTTTATGTTCCTCGAGCAGGATTTCTGATAAATCTTCGTAATGTATCATCCGTAGTTGGCCAGGTCCGAGATTACGTGCGAAATTCCGGCGGCCTGTGTTCGCACTAGTCTGGCGTCAATCCCTAGTTAGGCTCCCCCTCCTCTGACGTGCATTAGGATTTGCGGGTCTGGTTTCAATCTCCTGGTTCCACCGTTGTCCTTGGTTTCGCTCTCTCCAATTACGGTCGCTTTGCCTTTCGTTATTCCTTCTATCCCAGATTCCTTGTCTAGATTGACCCTGCTCCCTGACGTTCTGGTTTCCGTGTCTTTGGTTTCCATAACCTTGAATAGCGTAACCTTGACTTCCGTAACCCTGGTTTCCTAACTGACCAGTGCGATTATGCAATCTGCTGTCGTCTTCTGTTCCTGGCCGGTGGTATTTGTTACTTTGCCCCTTCTTCCTGTCCTTTGCGTCTTGTTTATCAAAGACTACTTCGAGTTCGCGCAATAGAATCTTGAATGCTTCTATGTCAGATCCACACTTGCCGACAAGTGTCTGTTGGTACCTAACTGGCAATTTGGAAAAGCAAAATTTAATGATTTCTCCGTTACTATATGGACTATCTAAAAATTGATTCTTCTTGAGTAAATCCTCAAGAAATTTGGTTGCGCTCCTATGCCCGGACACTTCCAGTTCAGGACAAAATATTATTTCCTCTTTAATCCTGTCTTGCGTTTCCTTTGACCAGTAGGTACGCAGGAATGCACCAACAAATTCCTGATAGGTCCGACACGTCGCTGCCACACCCCGCATCTTTTCCGCGGCTTGGCCTTCGATGTGTCCACACATGAATTCTAATTTTGCCTGGGTTGGCCATGATGCCGGTAATGAATTAGTAAATTGCATCACCCAGCTCTTCGGATGCATCGACCCTCCATTATCTTTGAACTTCTGGAATTTGAGTATCGACAGGAAGTGATTGTGATCAAAATTCTGTCCGATCCTCGCACTAGTGTTGTCAGACGATTCCGATACTTGCACGTCTGCTGAGTGTCCTGCTCTATCTTGCTGATAACTGTGATGTGCTACCTCTGTATCACAGTGGAAGTGGCACTCAGAATTCACTCTCCTAAGTGGGCTATAATTATTGGAGCTATTACTCGCTGTTTCTGCGTGTGCAGTGTTAGTTCCGCACTCGGTCAATGGGCTAGAGCACGGCGGGCTTTTCCTCGGAGACACAATTCTTTGTACTCCATCATTGGTACCCGAACGCGCAGTGCTCGTGTGCCCGTTTTGCTCTAGTTTTGCTATCCGACTCTCTACTTCTTCCATTCGTTTCGTGGTGTTCGCAACCGCGATATTACCTTGAGTTTTTAAGAATGCTAGGGATTTTGAGTGGGATTGTGTTGTACGTCGCAAGCGCCCTGCGAGTTTAGAAGTTGATTCCGCGACTTTCATTGCCCCTATTGCTGCCGTTTTGGCTAGGCCTGCTACTTTTTGTGCTACCATTGACATTTGTTTTGCTTCTCCACATTCTTTCTTTATTGTTAATAATTCCCCACGAATTTCCCCTATATGCGAAATTATTGCCTCCGTGTCCTTCTTACGCTGTTCGTCAGCTTCTTCTTTCTCCTTCTTACGCTGTTCGTCAGCTTCTTCTTTCTCCTTCTTACGCTGTTCTTCAGCTTCTTCTTTCTCCTTCTTACGCTGTTCGTCAGCTTCTTCTTTCTCCTTCTTACGCTGTTCTTCAGCTTCTTCTTTCATTGATCGTAGGAAGCTCAGTATTGGGTTAATGTCATCATTTTGATCCTCGTCACACCTGGGTGATGTAACTCTGGACACCTGTGCACTAGAGCTCTGACGTGGCCGAGCTGGCCCCTGTCTGCTCTCGTTCGTTTGATTATAAACCTCTACTACCGTCTCGACCTGTGTGCCCGTCTCTGTTTCATCCTCTACCTCACTCTCATAATCACGGCGGCGACGTTGCTCTAAGATCGCGTCCAAATCACCTTCCTCATCAATGACCCTGGCGTCCTGTCCTGCTAAAAATGTGCCCATCTCATCTCCGAACCTATTCCCGTCAGTAAACTGCCCCTTATCCATTATGCTATCCTCTTTTGTTTTAGCTTCGCCCGATAATAGTCGTGCCTTACTTCTCGTTATCATTCATAAAAACAAATTCATCTAAAATGCACAATAAAATTAATCTACTCCATATATTTTTTCACATAAACATAAAATTTCAACAACGCTGTTCCAACGCTGTAATCACAAACACAATTAGGTGTGGTACAGAAACCGCACACAAATCCGACAAAGTGCGATGCGGTACAGACACCACATCAGCGAAACACAAAAAAAACAATGAACAAAAAATATATACACTGAAAACAAAAACTGTAGTCATGCGCCGCTACTTAAAACTAAACGCGGAACTACCAAAAAAAACTTGGGTATTAATCATTAAAAAAAATAGAGAGAAAAAAAATTGAATGTTCCTACTAAGAATCCTGTTTGTTTATCAGAGATTCACAGGAAAGATCCGAGGCCAAGGGTCGCCATATTATGCGAGGTGCCGGGGCTAGTAGTGTATTTATCACTAAATTCTACTAGAATCCACATGTGTAAATCATGCTCTAAGCCCCCCCTATTCTAACTCCGACTTTTGCTGTTGCACAAGGATAAAACAAATACGCGAACTGACTCTAATCAACCCTGCTAGTGGAGTAGAAGAGAGTT
This sequence comes from Schistocerca nitens, assembly GCF_023898315.1. Taxonomy (NCBI): domain Eukaryota; kingdom Metazoa; phylum Arthropoda; class Insecta; order Orthoptera; family Acrididae; genus Schistocerca; species Schistocerca nitens. The sequence continues at coordinate 625,961,104 of NC_064614.1, read as the reverse complement.
TGGCACCTGCAATAATTTAATTTGATAAATAAGTTAAATAAACAAAGGTTTCATTAGCATAGTGAGGAATGATAGGGTTGCTCTATTGATTAACAGAAAGAAAGTTCTGTCCAAAATAACAATATGGTTTATTAAGATTAAACGCAGAATAGTAAAAGAGACACAGGAAGTATAAAACATCAAATTGGCTAAAATTGGAGATTCATACAAACACAGTAAAGGTGAAGTTGTCCCTAACTTAGATCGTGAGGTTTAAGACGAAGTGGTATGTGGAGCCAATTCCTTTCCACTCAAATCTCAAGAGAGACACACAGCTAACCCAATAGTAATTGCTGCTACTCGAAACTGAACAAAGTTAGAAAAGGATGAACAGGCGCGCTCTGCTGAGCTCTGATTATCACCTAGGAAAAATCCCTATCTGCCGGTGCTGCGGACGTACATTACCAACAGTCTTCTTATCTCCCAGAACACGATCTGGCGTACCGCAGGCGAGGGCTGGCTGCTTCGACGTCCTCGACCGAAAGGCGACTGCCGACTACCCAGAGCACCCGTACAGGCCGAACACCGAACATTCCCGCCCCCACGACAGTGGCCGTGGTTACGTTCCAATCAGCAACTCGAAAACCGGCGGAAATTCCACTCCATTGCCGGAGCACTACCATTCCACCAATGGAGATTCTTGGCGCCAATTTCCGTGCTGATTTTGCAGAAAGTGCGGGAATTTTCCCGCCACAACTGCGTGGGTACACAAGTCATTCCCACGCCTCGCTGGTAGCCCGCCAGAAAGTGTTTTCGCAAAGTTTCTCTGAAGTAACGGAACCTCTAGCCCAGCCGCTACTTCACACCCCAGCGGGCGTGTCTCTTGACAATGTCGGCGTCTGAAAAGCATTCACTCGACTGCCTCACACACGTCGGCTTAACTCTCTCCCGTTCCACAGAGCCCGCCTGTCACCGGCCCACCCGGGTGACGAGAGACGCTGCGTGGGAAGTACGCGTGTTAAGGAAAAGCAACCCTCCACCGCATGCAACTAGAGAGGAGAATCGTAAGATAGAAATATGAGAGGGGGCTCATGCCACCTCTCAACTAATACTAAATCAACTTTGCATCCGTATCATATACCAACATGACATATTATGAATCTATAAATAATTGGTAACAGGACATGCCTTTCTTGTGCCAATCTTCCATTTCATTTGTACGACAGGAACTGGGAACGCACAACCTCGAGACACTTCAGGCACAAGCAGTCATCACTATTAACATTTGCGACTTCCAGGCGTAGGACCTCAGAGTTAAAATTATCGACGATGACCTCATTATCGACGCACGGTGTGATCTACCCGGCACGCCCTCCGCTCAGTCCACCCATCTAATCACACACGCCTATCGGCTACTCTCCCACATCAGTTGCACTGCCCTATAAGCAACTGTCTTTGGACGGCATCCTCACCACCACCGTAAAGACGCAGAGGCGCTGCCAACTGTCAACCCACTCGACGCCACCGATTCCGCTTCCTTCACCTGCAGCGGCATCAACACCACATCAACGCCCGACGACACCACATGCTCCACCTCAGTCGTGGTTCGACCGGCCACTGCAACTACCGGCACACCTGACTCCATACCGAGTATACTCCGTCTCTACCACATCACAGACAGCAACAAACGGTCCAGCCGTGTCCCTCCCAGCAGCCAGCCTGGGCACTGGTGGTCACGCACATCTCTGTCCTCGCCACACCACAGCCGACGCTGCCTTCATAATAGATACAGGCCTTAATGCGGAACTGGCGGGAGGATAATCAGCTGTTTCATTGAGTCGGTGCATTGTGCACGCGAGCGTGTGTTCATATGAAGTTTAGTGTTATTTTCTATTTGTACAAAGCCTAGAAACTGTCGTGTCCCTAGCTGCAAATCTAATTATTATAGAAATTTGAACTTCGAAAGTGATGCCGTTCTATGTTTATTTCCAAACCTACCGACGAATTTGTCCTCTCCCGATGTGCTCAGCGCACTGACATGGAAGTGTGACAAAAAGTTAACGAGAAACGTGAAATGAACAAATACACGGATTGGCTCTGAGAAGACAACATATGCAGTTTAGATCACATTACAATTAATCAAGACAGATTTAACCATAACGACTGGCCTCTTAAAAAGAACAGTGATCGTTTATACTTCATGTATTTAGAATTTAACGAATGCCCTTCAGCGAGAAAAGTGTTGACCTTGAATTGTAAATTTTAACCTCATACAGTGTGTGATAACGTAAACATAGAAGCTAGTAGGTTTGACAGGATTTTAGGATTACAACTTCTTTCTAATACATAGACTAAATTGGACAATTTGTTATATGCAATTAAAAATATTGAGGGCAGAGAAATTACCGTCAAGGAAAATGTGTGTAGAATTCGGACACTCCTAAGTGAATGCATCGAAAAAAAGTGAAGAAGCTGATGATATAACGTTAAGTCTTGAGTGCATAAGTGACAACTGTAACTCTTCACATCCAAACAGTTGAGGTATTTCATAAAAACGCTTCTCACTGCTTGCAGTTTTACTTTTCATTTCCACCAGCTTATACATTTTTGCCAAAGTTGAAAATTATTGTTTTGCCACGTTCACATCATTTGAGAAGTTAAATGTATGAGGAATCTACAGTGGAATAAATATATTCGCAAACTAAGCATGATGCCCTAGAACCTCATGAAAAGTTAGCATGCCTTCTACATGTCTAAATTCTTGCTAAGCCAAAAATTACGTACAGGGGTAATAGATTGGACGGAATTGCCTGTAATTCAACAGATATAAAAGCAGCCTCTAGTCTCCAGACACTCGTAATTACATGAATATTATCTGAGAACAAAGGTGTAGCGGCACTAGGTCTTGAAAAAAAAATTAGAAGCTGAAATTTTACATATGACAACAGTGAATGTCCTAAGAATACTTCATGAAATTGGTTATAATGTTGTATGTATCATTACTGATAATAATAAAATTATTGTCAAGCTGTATAAAACATTATGCAGTGGCACACCAGTTAAGGCTCGCATAAAACATCCATGTGATAGCTGTAAAATTTTTTTCTTATTTTTGATACAGTTCACTCACTCAAAAATCTTAGAAATAACTGGTTGAATGAAAAGAATAACACATGTCTTTTTCCATCTCTGTCTAATGTACCTAACATAAAACAATGTAACTTCACCCACATCTGACAAGTATATAAGAAACAAAAACTGGACTTTGTAAAAGATGCTCATGGCCTTTCCTTCAGGGTTTATTACCCAAATAGTATAAAAAGGCAAAATGTTAGTCTTGTGCCTCTGTTTGATGAAAAAAAACATATTTGCTGTATCAACATTAGTAGGGACTGATAGTGATGGCACTAAAGAGTGGTTATAAATGATAAGAAATTGGTGGATGCAGTTAATGCTAAGCATCCTAAAAAGAGGGTTTGTTTAAGAGATGAGAATGCTGATCTCATCAGTTCCATGGATCAAGAAAATATCAAGCACTTGCAGTCATTCTGTACTTGGTCGCGAAGTTTGTATGATATGCATGTAATCGATGTTCCCAAGAACTGTGGGAAACTCAGCAGAGAAACCTTCACAGCTTTATTATACATTACTTACACATTAGTTAAGTTGTGTGAATACCTGTGCAGTGATTTACAGTAGGTCTGCGTTATGTGATGTTAGGAATATTCCAGAGAGATGATTTAGAGCAGAGATTTGGAAAATATAAATTCTTCCAACCCATATGTGGCATACAGCAAACCAGTGCTTAACAGTATTGGTTAAAAACAGTCTTGGTTGCAATTTTTTAGTTTTTTATTTTTCAACGACGTGTTTCGCCTTATTTAGGCATCTTCAGGTTATCTTCATAGAAAACAGAGAACAAATACATCTATTTAAGAATCACGATCGCGTTGTGCAGACTTGGATAACCTATAAACATGTATAAACAGATCAACTATTGAAAGAGCAAATACCTTAATTTGGTATTTCTTAGAAGAAACCTTTAGTCAGTGTAGCCAAAGGGCATCGTCGAATATATGAGGCCAATATCGCCTTCGTTAAACTCAGTAAAAACTAGAAATATAACCTATAAGGATGTATAAATAGATCAACTATTGAAAGAGCAAATACCTTAATTTGGTATTTCTTAGAAGAATCCTTCAGTCAGTGTAGCCAAAGGGCATCGTCGAATTTATCAGGCCAACATCGCCTTCGTTAAACTCAGTAAAAACTAGAAATATAACACGACGATCTTTCAATAGTTGATCTGTTTATACATGCTTATAGGTTATCCAAGTCTGCAAAACGCGATCGCGAGTCTTAAATAGATGTATTTTTTCTCTGTTTTCTATGTAGATAACCTGAAGATGCCTAAATAAGGCGAAACGCGTCGTTGAAAAATAAAAAATTGAACTAGCAACCAAGACTGTTTTTAACCAATACAATAAATATAAATAATGAGTGGTTGTTATTACGATGTGCCAATTCAGTAGACTATAAAACCTGAAAGAAAATTAAAACTTACAAGTTTGTTACAATTGCAGTCAAAGAAAGTCAACTCTCTGAATGTCTCTGGCAGTATTAAAGATGTCAATGCATCCTCTGTACATGGTGTAAATATTGATCCATCTCTTGCTATGGAAACTGATGGAATAATAGAAAAAGCTGTAGAAATAGATGTGGACGCCTGTAATTTAGAAGCGATTGTATTTATTGCTCGGTATTTTCGCTTTAAGATATGTAACAGATTAACATGTGTGAAATGTAAAAATCTTCTCTATGTATGTACGCATGTATGTGATACTAAATCGTATACCAACCCAAAAAGTAATTATGAAGTGCTGTAATGTATTATAAATGTTTATTATGTATGGTAAATAGTGTGCAGTATAATGTCTGTCATTATACGTCTATGTAATTAATTTCGAATATACTGATACTGAAAATCATGAAAAGTATTTTAAAATACAGAGAATGAAAACCATATAAGCCATGGTTAATTTTATATCAGAAAATACAATCACACGAGTTGAATTTGGTTTATGTCTGCGTACGAATCTGTTGCCTCACTGTCGACTGAAAGCGTGACATCATCAACAGTACTATGGCCTTGAATTCTCGAGGGCAGTGCCTCGTCCTTTAGTGCTCCGCACTGCTGTGTGGTGGGGGGGGGGGGGGGAGCAGGTGATTCGTGAGGAGGACAGAGGTATCGATATTGCAGAACAGAGAGCTGCGGCACTGGTGTGTGATATCTGTGGTACAGAGAGTTCAGAGCTTTGTGTTTAGTAGACATGCTGTATGTTTCTCTCTCATAATAAAGTTTTGTTAACCCCTAACCGTGTCGACCAAGTTATTAGTGCATCTCCCTGGACACAGAGTGGAGATCTACCACACATGGTTCAAAAGGGCGTTTCTTCAGCTAAAGTTGCGAGGAAGAGGAGATTAGTGCTTAATGCCCTGTCAACAATGAGGTCATTAGAGACGGCTTATGTAAGAACGGAGAAGGAAATCGGTCATGCCCTTTGAAAGGAACCATCGTGGCATTTGCCTTTAGCGACTTAAGGAAATCACGGAACATCTACATCTGAATGGCCAGACGTGGGTTTGAACTGTCGTCCTCGAGAATGCGAGTCCAGCTTGTTAACCACCGCGCAATCTCGCCCGGTTAAAGTTGCGAAATGCTTTGTTTCAAAGATGAGAATAGAAGTAGCATTTCGCACAGATAGGAAATTAAAAGGCTAAGACACTACATAAAGTGAAATGCTGAAGTGTTCTCCTCATAAGGAAAGTTCATCACTGTATGTTGAGCATTCTCCAGTCTACCCATATCCCAACCATCAATTAACTAGCCGCGTACAATGCGTTTATCTTGATGTAGTGAACTAAGCGGGATTTTACGCTTCCTCTGGTCCTCTTCCCAGTTATCATTCCCGCTAGTGTAGCCCTTACTATAGAGAAAATTTGGACTGTGCCATCCACAACTATAGAATTGTACCATTATGAATAAGAATGTTTCAGCTGTATAATAAGTCTTTGTTTATGATCCAACTACTTTCGGGTCGTTAGAGACACATTTCAGATACACATATCTATTCGCTGCGGGCCTCATGTTGTCACGAAGGTGTTAAGCCATAGATTGCCAGAATTGGGATGATGTACCCTCCATTCTGCTCTATTTTAAATTGGACTACCAACCTCATGACGGTTAAACATTTTTATCACAATCGGACCAAGAATGTTGGGTCACCTACTGGCTATCGTCTGGAATAAATTATGAAATAAATACGTATCCCTGAGGATGTGGCTCTAACGCTGCGAAACTATTTGGATCACAAATAAGGATTTATCATACAGATGAAGCAGTCTTATTCATCATGCTTCCTTATGTTACAGTCTTTTCCCATCCGGTACATAGGCAGTTTATTCTGTGTCTCTAACTTGTTTCCAGTGTTAGTGTTTTCTCATTCACCCTATGTAACTCATCCTAATTCCTTAGTTTATATGTTCAATTATATCTTCGATTTTTCTCCAAACCCACGTCTCAAAAGCCTCCAAGCATTGTCCCTTTCTGCCCTTGCGGTGTCGGTGTTTCGGCACCATTCAGGGCAGCGTTCCCTACTAAATACTTAGCTAATCTTTATTTAACTGATTATTTAAAGGGCCATTAAAAGTTACTCCTCGATCTGTTCTTGCAGTAGGTATTCTAGATTTTATTTCTTGGTTGCGTACAGTGTTAATTATTGTTTGCATCTTACAGAGAACCAACTTGACATATTTTAAGGAGGAAAAAGCACTCTTGCAAGATATCAGCCCAGCAATCGATCCCTCGCGAAAATTTGTGAGACAATTCTGGCAGTACGCTGCTATGACGTGAAAGTGCAGCACATCGGTTGTTCGTTACTCGCTCCGTCCCGCTGCAGCCGCCGATTGCGCGAGCACAATGGTGACCTAGAGCCATCGTATTCGCGTTAGGTTGTAGATGAGGGAAGAGGAGAGGAGAGGTGGGCAGATCTTCCCTACGTGTTTTGAAACCTTTTTAGAGAACCTACGTTGTTCTACGCGAAAAACAGCATGTAATATCAGTACATAACATGTCAACCTCATGCACTTATGGGTTCAATACTGTCATAACTGATTTCTCGTATTGATATTCTGAAGCTACATATATATCTTAAAACGAATGAACCTAAGTAGCTCACGAATTATTGTAAAACGAAGCTAATAATTTTCGATTTAGAATTCAATGGCATCAATAACGTTGAAGAATAGCGCTTTTCCTGCAAATGTCCTTTTCTTTAACATTACCAGCTTTAAAATAAAAAAAAATAACGCACAACATAATTCTTTAATGACATACTAATTCGTTTCACTCATCTACATCACATTTGTGAATCGTGAAGTAAATATGTTCAAAACAAAGATATATCTGGCACCAGCTGCAGATTGAAAACAGTGCACTTTGACACGACGAATAAACAATGTTACCAATGTCACAAGAGTATTTCGCAAACCTCCTACTCATTCCACCGTACAGTGCTTCGAGCTCGAACATTACGTGGCTGCAGTGGGGCGGAGCGGGTGGCCACGGTGCGCACGAAAGTTTAAAATCTATACTTTCAGAAGTTCGTAACTGCATACTACTAGAAGGACGGTACAAGTTTTCGCACAGAATCGATTTCTGGGGCTGATATCCTGCAAGTCTGCTTTTTTTCTTCTTAAAATGTGAGGTCAACTTGGTGATGTTTCCTTGTTAGATATCTGAAGTTATGAACTGTTGCACTAACTCATCACAAATTTTCATATGTATCTTCCTTCGGAGCCTTATAAACGCATTGCCTTAGTCTTTTTCACATTTATCTTCCACATTCCTCAGAGCTGTCTTTCAGTTCATTTAATACATTGTTAACTCCTTTTTCAGTTCCACTTGGTAATACCTAACCATCTACAAATCATATACATTTGATGAAATACTTAAAAATCAGATTTTTGCAAAATAAAGTTACAAAAAAACGATTTATCGGGAAAACTAGAATTAGTATTACCTTCATGTGTAAAGAGCACGAGAAGAGGCGAAGGCTGCTAAATGCACCCTTGATTTACACCTGAAAACATTGCATATTGAAACAAACGTTAATGATAATTTAGATATTCCTCTCAAACCAGAGAACGGAGACCTAACTCGCTAGGATAAATGCATATATTGATACTTAAAAAAAGACTCATTCTTAGCGCATAAGCAGATTTTAATCACTACTACTTTTATATCATCTTTTAGTATTTAATTTGAATTAGGTTGTTTATACGCATTTTAAGAGGTAAAACAGAAATCTAGATAGTTAATAACGAAAATATTATTCCAAAAGTAATGTTACATGAGGTGCATAAATCCATTCTAGTTTTGAAGAAATATCTGACTGTCTTGCCACCAGCGGGAAGCAATGTTTCAGACTTGTTCGTTAGATTTACGGGGAGTTTCGAACATGGGCTGCATTTCAGACGGAGGCTCTCTGTGGCTACGTTGCCAGTGCGAGACACCAACAATCTCCGCGACGCACTTACCACGGCGAGAGGCCAACCGGATAATCCTCCACAGGCGAGATTCGCATCGGCCACATGTAACCAGTCTCCAGCAACCGCTACAGCTTCCAGCTGTTCGTGAACAACAGTCAACTATTTCACCTAGATCCCACATTGACCAAAGTCTCCAGATAAAACAACGACATCTAATAATATGCACGTAATAAAATAAATGAGCGAAGCACTTTGCACAGCCTAAGTACTGCAGCTGCTTTAGCGCGCAACTGATTGCTGGAGACTCTTGCTTCTCGGTTGACCCACTGCTGCGGTACCCGCAAGGACCCACATCCATGAAGCAGTCCTGCTAACACTTTTTCTGGTGACGCCTGGTAGCACTCACAGAGTCGAACAATAGCTGTCTGCCAAAGATCGACGATTGTTTCGCATGGAACGTTTTAGAGTTGGGCGTTACCTATTTGTCAATTTGAACACGTGTGATGCCTGCGAAATCTGCCGGAATTCCCAAAATTGTGGTTCCCTGTGCTATGCTCGTTTGAACCACTCCTTTGTCTCCATTGCCTTATCCTGAGAGAACACAAGTGTCTTATTTCTTCTTACTTCTGAACAACAGAGGCACTGCAGTATAGTGTTTATCCGCCGAAATCGCGCAATCCACCTTCAACTGAAATGTCTCCCCTGTACGGGAATATACATAACCAATGGACGAGAGCCTCTTGTAGATAAATAGCTAGTAACATATGGAAGTTTGGGTCTGTCCCTGAGTCGTGCTTGGATCCCCATTCGGGAAAAGCGGGAAAGCCAATTTCGAGTCCCGGTCCTGCACAATTTTCACTCTCCATTATGCGGTTGATGGTTGTCCATATTGGCAACTGCGAATGCATCTCATGTATTTCATAAAGGCTGCAGTCACCGCAGTGCCTGATCCTTCGGACATGCATTATGGATCTTATATCTGAACGACATAGTTACTGCGACCTCGTGTCTTATTTCGACGCCTTGTCTTTTATTCCTTCGAATGCAGAGCCTGATGTCAAACAGAGCTTTTCCAGTGAAATGTCGTGTATCTTTGGATCACTTACTACAACTACGACCTACATCGGGTGGTTACAATAAAACTTTCCATATTTAACACGTTATAACACGGAAACTAATTAGCGTACGAGGACCAAACTTGGTCATGCCAAGGACATGGGGAAGATAAATAATGCAAAATCAGTTCAAATGACATAGCTTTTACGTGCTGCTACGGTACATCATACCATTACATAGCGATACTAGTACTGCTACAAAAGATGCTCAGCGTGGCGCCCGTCAGCGTCCAGAAGAATCTGAAAGTGCATGATTGCATTCTGTACAGCAGAACGAAGCATGTCCTTAGGTATGCTGGCTATCTCTCTTGTTATGCTGCCGATCGTTTCCAAATGTGTTTCGGAGAAGCAGGTGAACTTCATGAGCGATGTGCATTGAGGCCCAATCTTGTATTAAAACTGTTCAGTTCAATGCGTCTCTCTCATGTAGGGCGGGTGTAGCATGCTGGCGAGGCATACCGCAGTAACGCTGGCCAGTCGCACTGTGCGTCTTTGGTCCCTGGGTGCCGGCCTGTTCAAATAAGAATGGGTCAATGATGACCGTAGCCGTGAAACCACACCACTCGGTGACACGTTCACCATACAGAGGTATTTCATGCACAGTGACTGGAGATGAAGATCCCCACACTCGGCATTTCTGTGTGTTCACCTCACTCATTAGAAAAAATTGGGCTTCGTCTGTCCAATCCTTGCGAGAAAGCGAAGAGCGAAGTCAACACGTCGTTGTGTGTCCTGTGGTGCAATCTGCAGTACGATGTGGATCTTGTACGGATACAATTTGACAATGGTTCCAACCACCTTCCGTAGAGTCGATCAAGGAATTTTCAACTGTCGTGACATAGCACGAGCACTGCCTGACGACGGGGAATTGCAACAGCGATTTCATGTACCATCTGTGCTACAACCGGTTGTCGGCCTCTTCCCGGAGCGACGCCCAGTTCTCCAGTTGATTCGAACTTCCACATCGTGCTCCGCACAGCAGGTGGGGCGACAGGACCCTTCCATAATTCTCTAAGCCGGCGATATTCTCGAAGTGCAGCTGCCTCATTACTGTTGTTTTGATAATAGAGCTTCACCAACAATGCTCTGCTCCTTTTGTCCAAGCTCGTATTGACACGTCATCAAGTGCACTGCGACTGATCAGGTTTCTTAGACTATCATTCATGATCACTGATCACGGCACATATTGGCCAAAGTTGGAACTGGACAGTGGAGCTGGGACGCATGGAAGTCATGCATCCCATACTCTGGACATTAATGTTACCAAGTTTGGTACTAATAGGTGATTAGTTTTCGTGTTATAACGTGTTAGATAGGGAAAGTTTAATTATAACCTCCCAGCATATGAAGTGACTTTGCTCAAGTAAAAATTTCTTCCATAAAATTTAACGTAATTTTTGTCTGAATCTGTGCAAGAAAAAGCGTAGATAAACTTAGGATAAATTATAAAAAAAACTGGTGCCAATAGTTGCAAAGCCACTAGGCAAGTAGTGTCACTGTGAACCAAAATTCTGGGTCATATATGAGAAAAGAAGGGAAAAACAAATTGCATCATTTACAGGAGCGACTTGCACTAATCCAACATTATATTTTCACTGACTTGCGAATGCATCTGACTAGTCTTGTTGGTCGAGTGAGTAGCTGTTTTCCTGCGTGCCGTGATAAGATTTGATGATTAAAGAGTCTCAAATCTTCCTATCTTTATTTCTTTACATCAGTAATACGATAATGTTAAGGATGTATACGCTTTGTGTTCCATTTCTTTTCCTTTATCAAAGTGTCGTGAGGATAAAGATTATTTATCCAAGCAGTCCTTCATCGGACAGAGTGAAACATATCCTTTTTTAAATGAACACACAGCCATTTGACTAAATTGTTGTTTATTTAATTACGACCCAGGTTTCGGCTTTTTATGTCATTTTCAAGTGATTGAGTTTACGTCGATAACATATATTGCAGGACATTAAGCTCAAAATTGGCCATAAATTAACAAAAATATTGGCTCCCCACGAAGTGCCAGATGTAGAACCTCTGTCTTGCAAAAAGATCAGTAAATAATAGTGGAAGTACGTCATATTTAGTAAATATGATCACTCCCACTATTATTTGCTGATATTTTTGCAAGATGGAGATTTTACATCAGGCACTTCGTGGGGAGCCAATATTTTTGTTAATAAAAAATTTGTTAAAATTTCTGGTCTTATGTAAAATCGCTAAGCGGATCTACAGGTCTAAGGCTTCCATTCATTCCCTTGTTGGCCAGTCTGGTGAGGCAGTTGAAGATGGCAAAACGAAAGCCGAAGTTTTAAATTTTACGTTCAAGAAATCGTTTACACAGTAGACTCGTACAAACATACCGTCATTTGACCATCGGGCAGACTCCCGTATGGACGATACAGCAATAAGCATCCCTAGCGTAGAGAAACAATTGAAAGATTTGAAAGTGCATTTATTGTGGATCTCTCACCCAATACAAAGACCCAGGTGACTGGAAAAAGGCGCAGGTTGTAACCTCCCCCTCACTTATCGACCTTAATGACAGTGAAAAATTAAACCGCGTGTACCTAATGGGAATTTTGGAAAAGCAATCGTCACCGAAGTTAATCTGTCGGTAAAGAGGGAGGAAAGGGTTACATCTAAATGAAAGGAAAAATGCAAATGAAACTGGTGGAAATTAATTTTGAAAAGGGGTAAAGTTAATAAAGAAAGTAAATGTGCGGCCGTTACGTCAACAATTAACTAGCGGTAATTAGATATTTGAGATTTGGGGGAAATCACGGTCGCCTGTCCTAAGGACAATTACTATAGTAACTGAAAAAGAAAGGTTATTACACATATAATTAGCACTAGAAGCGTGGCAACTGAAGGTTGACACGTGTAGTGTGAAAACTGAAAGTTTGTCAGAAGTAATAAATTTCGCTACACTCTGACTTAATTTAGCAAAAGAATTAATAAATCCGGAAAATCGAAAGTTAATTTAGTGACTGAAGTTAATAGTGAGCTTTCTTTCTGAAGCACATCGAAATCCAGCAGAATACGGTTAGCCTTGGACTACCTCAACAATCATTTCAAAAGCAACTTGACTCTACGCAATTTAGAAACAAGAGATTTAACTTTGAACTTGAATTAAATGATTCTGAATAATTAACAATAGTAAAATTTAGTACGTACCAAGCTGAGCTGCAGTCACAGGTAAGCTAAAATATGCTAACAAAACTCGCACTCTTAATTTGTGCTTGTGTAATCTAACTATTGTAGCCAGCTATGCTTTAACTGCACTTTGAAACTAAAGTAATGAAATGCAATGATAGTACTTTAATGCTGGCGTCTGAATTTCAACGACACTCGGTTTCATTTCGGAAAAGGAAGGGACCCTGCTTGGTAATGCAATTGGGACAATGAGCAACAAAGGTTCATGCTAAGTTGCTGTAATTTTGCGAGGCAAATGGAACAATGTGAAAAGCTGAGGTCTGCCATACAGTTCTGAAACTTTACGTGCTTTTAGTCTTCCTTGTTAGTTGATTGAAGGTTTGAAGCCGTCGATCGAGGAGGTGGCGACGGTCACTCATTGTCGGCCGTCGCTGTTGCAGAAGCTGGATGTTGGCGCGCCTTCTTCTCGACACGGTCACCAAACGAAACGGGCTCTTGATGTGCGCCGGCTAATGCTTCCCGTCCGCGACACCGTGCCAGAAACTAACATAGCAAGTCGAGCGCAATTACATGCTGCTAAACCCCGAAAGCGCGGCAACTCGCGGGAGCGTCACACCACACACCTGCTCCACTCGCTACCCCAGCCAGACTCCAACTGCCCTGCCCGCGCTCCACGCGGCAGAGTTAACACTACCAAAGATCCTACACACTTTGATTCTTCACACGACCTATCGATGTAATCGTTCGATAGCAGTTTTCCCTAGGCAAGACCCAGCGTAAAAATACAAATAATATTTACGAAACAAACCAATTATACATCGACATAAATGCATATATATATATATATATATATATATATATATATATATATATATATATATATATATACAAATAGTAAAACAATTACAATATCTAAAGGCACAGAAATGTCATATATTCAGGTAACAAAATAAGGAAAAAACTTACAGTACAACAGATGGAAATAGGAGGATATGCATTTCCGGCGTTACACGTGCCCCACATTGTCTGAGGATGTTCGTGTGACCTAAACAGACTCAGAAAATGTCCCAAAAAATAAACAGCGGAAATGCATATGCTCAAAACATCATCAAAATTTAGCATTCGTCTAATTAAGCATAAATCATTTTTTTAGACCATAAAAATTGAGTGGAGACAGTCATAATCTTATTCCACTCTGTAATCTTGCACAAAATAAAACAGGTTGACGACATATTAAAATTCATAGAAAGCATAGAAAACGGTTTAGCTATTCCAAAACCATTAAAATTCGTAACCTTGCCAGTATTGTTGCGCCCGCCTGTGCGGCACGCTTGATCTCACTCGCCTGTGTAGCGGCATTTCCAGAACGTCCGTTTCACTGAATTCTTTAGGAAAACTCACTCCCGAGTAATCTCAAGGAGTCCCTTAATACTATCACAGTGGATAACCCAACACTGTCCATCATCACACGCATGTACTAGCCTGAAACTTAAAACAGCGTCTAAGTACATCGGCAATGACTAGTAAAACACACATTCATGAAATCTGACAGCTAGTTACAAAAGCATATTTACATTCCTTAATCTACTGTGACTTAGCTGAAAACTTAAACTAGCAGCTTGGATTTTTCAATTGGTTAAAACGTCTAATCAAAAATTAATTACTTGTTAATTACAAGTTCTTTAATGACCTCTAGGTCAGGCAAAAGCATCGCAACATGGCACATCCTTAAATCTTACACTCTATATTACATACTGTACAAATTACCCATTCTGTGGTATTAATCAATTCTAGGTTGGTACAATTTCAAGTCTACAATATTCCGTATACCTAATCGTTTTCCAGAGCTTGGATACTCTAAGCAATAAGCATTTGTGTGAGGTATACCAATGACTTTATATGGTCCATTATAAACAAACTTAAATTTAGAGATTTCATTGTCTATCTCGCTCGATTTCTCATGAGCTTTTACAAGAACTAAGTCTCCGATTGCAAACTTAGCAAAACGCGCTTTAGCGTCATGACGACGTATGCGAGCATCGGCATTTAGCTTCATTACTTCTCGCTAACGATCTTTTTTCACACCAATACTGTCAATCCGTGGAGGGAATTTGATTACCTCTTCCAATTCACTTTCTACACTTTTGCCAATGCCGAAATTCCTCACGTTACTGCAGTTCAAATTCATTCCTGCGTCAATGTCATCCGGCCAGTTAACAATGTGTATAGGCTGGTATTGCCTATGCACACCGTCCCCTGCCTCGTCAAAACTAACTACTATTGTTTTATCTTGTGACGTACATCTCAAAGTTTTGCTTTCGCAATTAATCACTGCACGGTACCTTAATAGCCAATCTAACCCGATAATTACTTCCGTAGTTAAGTCTGGCACGACGACAAACTCTTCTTCAAATCGTGCCCCACATATCTCGAACTTGACAATTATCTGCTCTGTGACCGGTTTACTGGCCTTCCCAGTAGCACCGATAATTTTCACTCCTGTTACTGGCATAACTACGATACCAGGTCTGTCTTTCAGTAACTCAAATATTTTCCCAGATACAGCACTCAATTCTGCACCGGTGTCAATTAACACGTTTAGTTGTAGGTCGTGCATATTAACAGACACTACTATCTGTCTACACTTGTCCTCGACTGTTTCTTTATTTTCCCACCATAAATCCTCGTCTATATCCAGGTCATTCCAGAAAAAACCATCCGGCTTTGATCCTAAATCCGGTTTATCTGGCGGCCTTTTCAGCCTCTGTTCACATACAGTCTTAATTTCAACACGTTTGTCCTGAGGCTTAGTCTGTAGCTTCGCCTCCAATACCGAAACCTTTTCCTCTAACTCGTCAACTAGTGAGTGTTGCCCTGCTATCATTTCACTAATTGTCACCTTCGTTGATTCCACTTTGGCCAGATTGATATCATCCGGCAATCTACCTGGAGGAATGTGCCCAGTAGTCTCTGCAATTACTTCCGCTAGATCTGCGCAACCCACACTGCTATCGTCTGACCGTATAATGTCAGCTCTAACCTCATACACGCTGTAATCCACATGCTTTTCTACCAATCGTGTCCGGCTATCACTAAAATTTTCGTAATCTTTCTCCTCAATACTTTCGCAATGTTTAAACTGGAGTTTTGCGTCGGATGGGTCGGCTACTTCTACCACTGTAACTTTCGGTAAAGTCTGCCGGTTAGGGCCAGAACTTTCCGTTACTACTTCAACAGCCAACTCCTGCGGGACGAAACACGACGAATCTTGCTCGTGCTCCCCATTAACATCAACTATTTCTAGTAAAGTCTGCCGGTTAGGGCCAGAACTTCCTATCACTTCACAAATACTATCTTCCTGTGGGACGAAACGCGGCAAATCCTGCCCGCGCTCCCCATAAACGCTTCTCCCATACAGACCCCTATAATCTCTTAGTTCGTCGTATAAGCGACCGAACTGCCTTAACCAGACCTCATCCCTCTCTGCATCCCCTCGCTCGATGACGGACGTTTTATCCGACATCTGATCTTCTCTCAACACTTGCGAATCATTCTTAAACTCAATCTCCAGTTCCGCTGTGGGTATTACAGCTACCACTTTATAATCGATTTCCGGAACACTACTTAAATTGTTCTCACTGACAGTGAATGTACTTCCTACTGCCGTGTATACAGCTGATTTACTACCTGTGGGCGCACTCCTTTCTCCTAACACTGGCACACTCTCCCGCCGTTGATTATTCCACACGGAATTTTCATAACGACGACACCTGGGTTTTCTACTGTTATTGGGCCGCCAAAATTTCTCCACGCCCGGTCGGCCCCTCACCGGCGCGGCTAATGGTTTCCCTGTCTCGTCCCAGCAGATACGCTCCCCGGATGCTGCTGAGGCGGCTGATCACACACTCTGGCGTTATTACTATTCTGCGAAGCCCGTATCACGCTAGTATGATACTGGTTTCCGTCATTCCTGTTATTATTTGCAGTGTATCGATTGTCATTACGGCCCGAACCACTATTGTTATTGCTGCCAAGATTGCGGTATGCATTATTCCCATAGTTATGATTGTTGTGGTTGCTGTGGTACCCGTTGTTGTTACCACGGCCTCTACCAGTATCGCGATTATTGCGCCAATTGTCCTCGTCCTCAACTCTTTCCAGGAAATGATTGATTGTCCTGTAATTGCTTCCTACGTAGCGTTTTGTATCATCTGGAAGCTTCTTGTAGAGTTCCCAGACTATTTCGGATTCCGTGCGGCGATCACGCAAATATTCCAACTTGCGGATCCAGCCCTCACAAAACTCCTTCATCGAGCCGCGCGAATTCGCATCGAAAGGCCTCGATACGACAAATTCGCGCCAGACACTTTGCTGTTTTTGCTCTGACCAGTATTCAGCCAGAAACAAATTTTTAAACTCGTCAAAGGTCAGGTTCGTAATGTTGAGGTTTAAGCCCCAACGCTTGGCATCACCAGCCAACACATCAATAACCGCATTAATTTTTCTCTCATTAGTCCATGATCTGGGTAAAACTCTTTCACAGTTTTTAATGAAATCCGTCGCGTGTATACCGCCTTTTTTCAAGGGGTCGAACCGCTCCTCTTTCGTCAACAATTCCGAACTATGTGCACAGATTGGCACATAGCTCTGTTTTTCTTCAAGTTTCTTTTCTAATTCCGACACTCTCGTAATCACTTAGCAAGTGGTTGTCGCAAGCGTTTCCACTTCCCTCTTTTTCTCTTCGCAGGTATTAGCCTGCTTCCTCACTTTGGTATCTACTTCGGATACTAAAACCTTTAAAGTTTCCACCTTCTGTTGATCGTCTTTTCTCACTAATTGAATTTGTTCCGTCACCTTATTCTCGATGATCGGAGCAACTGCGTCTCCTACACTTTTCTCGATTCTGCTAATTTCGGAATTAAAACGCGTATTTATGCTCGCAATTTCCGCCTGAACGCCTATCATTTCCTGTTTAAGATTACCGATTTCGGTATTAATCACAACAATATCTTCTTTGATTTTATCAACTTTTGTGTTAACAATTCCAACATTGTTGTTAACAACATTAATAGCTTTGTTCTGATTGTCTAGCTTCCTGTCAATTTTTTCAGACTGAGCTTTAATTTCTGCCGATTGAGTTTCTATCTTGCTAGACTGAGCCTTGATTTCGTTAATCAAAACATTCAATAAATCAGTTAAATTCCCGGAAACTACCGGTTTTACTTCCGTAGCGGCTTCCTCTTTAATTGTCCCCCCGTATTCGTCATCAAGGGATTCCGATTTGATTTTCACTTCCGATTCCGAAACATTTTCTAATGTTTGGAATTCCATTTCTGCTCTTTGTTGCGTCTCGGCGGTCGCGTCTTTCATGCTAGCCGCCTGCCCCTGAACAATGGGTACCGCGGTGCGTGTTTCCCACTGTTCGACCGATTGTTCCGTACCCAAGTCTACCAAATTTTGGTAATTGTTGCCTTCACTCATTTTAATAATTTTCAATATAAATAACAAATCTCAAATCTAATTAGGATTCCTCAGACTAATATTCTCGCTGACGTATCGACCATTTCGTAACCACTACTTTGTTACGAGATTTGCACAATGCAAAATTCGTGTCCAGAACAACCTCAAATTTGAAGATTGTCCTGTCACCAGGTCGCCACGTGTAACCTCCCCCTCACTTATCGACCTTAATGACAGTGAAAAATTAAACCGCGTGTACCTAATGGGAATTTTGGAAAAGCAATCGTCACCGAAGTTAATCTGTCGGTAAAGAGGGAGGAAAGGGTTACATCTAAATGAAAGGAAAAATGCAAATGAAACTGGTGGAAATTAATTTTGAAAAGGGGTAAAGTTAATAAAGAAAGTAAATGTGCGGCCGTTACGTCAACAATTAACTAGCGGTAATTAGATATTTGAGATTTGGGGGAATCACGGTCGCCTGTCCTAAGGACAATTACTATAGTAACTGAAAAAGAAAGGTTATTACACATATAATTAGCACTAGAAGCGTGGCAACTGAAGGTTGACACGTGTAGTGTGAAAACTGAAAGTTTGTCAGAAGTAATAAATTTCGCTACACTCTGACTTAATTTAGCAAAAGAATTAATAAATCCGGAAAATCGAAAGTTAATTTAGTGACTGAAGTTAATAGTGAGCTTTCTTTCTGAAGCACATCGAAATCCAGCAGAATACGGTTAGCCTTGGACTACCTCAACAATCATTTCAAAAGCAACTTGACTCTACGCAATTTAGAAACAAGAGATTTAACTTTGAACTTGAATTAAATGATTCTGAATAATTAACAATAGTAAAATTTAGTACGTACCAAGCTGAGCTGCAGTCACAGGTAAGCTAAAATATGCTAACAAAACTCGCACTCTTAATTTGTGCTTGTGTAATCTAACTATTGTAGCCAGCTATGCTTTAACTGCACTTGGAAACTAAAGTAATGAAATGCAATGATAGTACTTTAATGCTGGCGTCTGAATTTCAACGACACTCGGTTTCATTTCGGAAAAGGAAGGGACCCTGCTTGGTAATGCAATTGGGACAATGAGCAACAAAGGTTCATGCTAAGTTGCTGTAATTTTGCGAGGCAAATGGAACAATGTGAAAAGCTGAGGTCTGCCATACAGTTCTGAAACTTTACGTGCTTTTAGTCTTCCTTGTTAGTTGATTGAAGGTTTGAAGCCGTCGATCGAGGAGGTGGCGACGGTCACTCATTGTCGGCCGTCGCTGTTGCAGAAGCTGGATGTTGGCGCGCCTTCTTCTCGACACGGTCACCAAACGAAACGGGCTCTTGATGTGCGCCGGCTAATGCTTCCCGTCCGCGACACCGTGCCAGAAACTAACATAGCAAGTCGAGCGCAATTACATGCTGCTAAACCCCGAAAGCGCGGCAACTCGCGGGAGCGTCACACCACACACCTGCTCCACTCGCTACCCCAGCCAGACTCCAACTGCCCTGCCCGCGCTCCACGCGGCAGAGTTAACACTACCAAAGATCCTACACACTTTGATTCTTCACACGACCTATCGATGTAATCGTTCGATAGCAGTTTTCCCTAGGCAAGACCCAGCGTAAAAATACAAATAATATTTACGAAACAAACCAATTATACATCGAAATAAATGCATATATATATATATATATATATATATATATATATATATATATATATATATATATATACTCCTGGAAATTGAAATAAGAACACCGTGAATTCATTGTCCCAGGAAGGGGAAACTTTATTGACACATTCCTGGGGTCAGATACATCACATGATCACACTGACAGAACCACAGGCACATAGACACAGGCAACAGAGCATGCACAATGTCGGCACTAGTACAGTGTATATCCACCTTTCGCAGCAATGCAGGCTCCTATTCTCCCATGGAGACGATCGTAGAGATGCTGGATGTAGTCCTGTGGAACGGCTTGCCATGCCATTTCCACCTGGCGCCTCAGTTGGACCAGCGTTCGTGCTGGACGTGCAGACCGCGTGAGACGACGCTTCATCCAGTCCCAAACATGCTCAATGGGGGACAGATCCGGAGATCTTGCTGGCCAGGGTAGTTGACTTACACCTTCTAGAGCACGTTGGGTGGCACGGGATACATGCGGACGTGCATTGTCCTGTTGGAACAGCAAGTTCCCTTGCCGGTCTAGGAATGGTAGAACGATGGGTTCGATGACGGTTTGGATGTACCGTGCACTATTCAGTGTCCCCTCGACGATCACCAGTGGTGTACGGCCAGTGTAGGAGATCGCTCCCCACACCATGATGCCGGGTGTTGGCCCTGTGTGCCTCGGTCGTATGCAGTCCTGATTGTGGCGCTCACCTGCACGGCGCCAAACACGCATACGACCATCATTGGCACCAAGGCAGAATTGAATCTCATCGCTGAAGACGACACGTCTCCATTCGTCCCTCCATTCACGCCTGTCGCGACACCACTGGAGGCGGGCTGCACGATGTTGGGGCGTGAGCGGAAGACGGCCTAACGGTGTGCGGGACCGTAGCCCAGCTTCATGGAGACGGTTGCGAATGGTCCTCGCCGATACCCCAGGAGCAACAGTGTCCCTAATTTGCTGGGAAGTGGCGGTGCGGTCCCCTACGGCACTGCGTAGGATCCTACGGTCTTGGCGTGCATCCGTGCGTCGCTGCGGTCCGGTCCCAGGTCGACGGGCACGTGCACCTTCCGCCGACCACTGGCGACAACATCGATGTACTGTGGAGACCTCACGCCCCACGTGTTGAGCAATTCGGCGGTACGTCCACCCGGCCTCCCGCATGCCCACTATACGCCCTCGCTCAAAGTCCGTCAACTGCGCATACGGTTCACGTCCACGCTGTCGCGGCATGCTACCAGTGTTAAAGACTGCGATGGAGCTCCGTATGCCACGGCAAACTGGCTGACACTGACGGCGGCGGTGCACAAATGCTGCGCAGCTAGCGCCATTCGACGGCCAACACCGCGGTTCCTGTTGTGTCCGCTGTGCCGTGCGTGTGATCATTGCTTGTACAGCCCTCTCGCAGTGTCCGGAGCAAGTATGGTGGGTCTGACACACCAGTGTCAATGTGTTCTTTTTTCCATTTCCAGGAGTGTATATACAAATAGTAAAACAATTACAGTATCTAAAGGCACAGAAATGTCATATATTCAGGTAACAAAATAAGGAAAAAACTTACAGTACAACAGATGGAAATAGGAGGATATGCATTTCCGGCGTTACAAGGTGACTTCACTATACAAGAAGGGCAAAAGAAATTACCCGAAAAATTATAGACTAATATCCCTAACTTCGGTTTGCTGCAGAATCTTTTACCATGTTCTCAGTTCGAATATAATAAACTTTCTTGAGACTAAGAAGCTTATGTCCACGAATCAGCATGATTTTAGAAAGTATCGCACTTACGAAACTCAGCTTGCCCTTTTCTCACATGATATTCTGCAAACGGTTGATGGGCAACACACAGATTCCATATTCCTAGATTTCCGGAAAACATTTGACAAGATGACCCACTGCAGGCTGTTAATGAAGGCACGAGAATATGGAATAAGTTCACAGATACGTGACCGGCTTGAAGTCATGGAACCTAGTATGCTGTCCTCGACGGCGAGTGTTCATCAGAGACAAAGTATCATCAGGAAAATCCCAGGGAAGCGTGATAAGACTGCTGTCGTTCTTCTTCTTCTTGCGTTACGGCCTCTGTAGGACCACGGGTAGCCCCTTCGTGGACTGTATTTTCCTCTTCTTCTCCCAGAACCTCTTCATTCTTTCTCTTCTCCTCTCCCGCTCTTCTTCCGAGATCTTCAGTTTCCGTTTCTCCTGGCGGTTCCACTGGTGACATTCTAATCTTTTCCTGTATTCTTCTCTGTCATTGACCTCCGGCATATTTGTCGGTGTATATTTGTTCCTCCAATTTTTCTTTCCTTCGACCTTGATCCCCAATTTCAAGCAGTCCTTCCGAAGTTCAACAATCCACTTGGTTCCTGTCTTTCCCCTTGTCCTCCCTGTTGTTTCCCACACTCTCTTCGTCATTCTGTCCATACTCATCCTAACTACACGCCCAGCAAACCTTGCCCTTTTGAGTCTGATTTCCCCGGATATTGTTCTCATGTTCCGGTACAATTCTTCCCTAGGTCTTCGCATCCACCTCTCTCCACCTCTATTGGGACCTAGTATTTTTCTCAGTATTTTCCTCTCTTCTTTCTCTAGTTGCTCTGCCCCATTTCTTCCTAGTGTTATCGTCTCAGCAGCATATAATACTGCATTCCTCACTGTAGCCTTGTAGTGGCTTATCTTTGCCTCTGTGGATATATTCTTTTTATTGTATACCTCTCTCGTCATGCAGACGGCTGACATCTTCTTTATCCTCTGTGTTATTCCCTCCTTGCTCCTGTTCCTTCCTGTTATAAATTCTCCCAGTTATTTAAATTTGTCCACCATTTGCACAGTGCCTTCGTGTGTTTCCCAGTCTGCAGTGGTGTTTAATGTCTTTGTCTTGTTATAGGCGATCCTCAGTCCCACCTTTCTGGCTACCTTACTTAAGTTGTCGAGTTGTGCCTTTGCGTCATATTCCGTCTCACTTACTATTGCTATGTCATCTGCAAAGGCTAGGCAGTCCACTTGAGCCCTGTTGTCCTTTTTGTCCCCCACATGGGTCTTTGGTATTCCCATTTCCTCGTTTATTTCTCTCCACTGCCTGATCACTTCGTCCAGTGCTATATTGAACAACAATGGTGACAATCCATCTCCCTGTTTAACACCAGTCTTGATCTCAAATTCTTCTGACAGTGCTCCTTTGAATCTCACATTGGCTTTTGTGTCTGTCAGAATTTCTTTTATGAGTTCTTGTGTAGTTCCATCAAGTCCTCTGTTCTTCAGGATCCTAACAAGAGTCTGTCTGTCGATGGAGTCATATGCCTTTGTGAAGTCCACAAAGGTTATTACCGTCATTTTGTTTTGTAAGGCCCTATGTTCTATCAGTTGCTTCAGGATAAATATCTGTTCTACACACCCTCTTCCCTTCCTGAATCCCGCTTGGTAGTCGCAAACTGTACTTTCTACCTGTTCTTCTACTCTCTTGAACAATAGTTTTGACAGCACCTTGTATCCGACCTCTAGTAGCGATATTCCTCTGTAGTTATTTGCATCTCTCTTGTCCCCCTTCTTTTCTATTGGTACTACAATTGCATTCTTCCATCCTTCTGGCAACTTCTTTGATCTCCAGATCTGGTGAATTATGTTGGTCATGTTGTCTATTGCTTTGTTGCCTCCTCACTTTATCATCTCGGCTGCTATACCATCTTCTCCAGTTGCCTTACTATTCTTCAGATCGCTTATGGCATGTGCGACTTCATCCCTGGTTGGAGGGCGTGGCTCTCTCTCTTCTGTGTCAGTCCCCAGTTCCAGCTATTCTTCAGGTGGTTCACAGTTCAGCAGGTCGTGAAAGTGCTCTGCAAAAATCCGACAGTTCTCCTTCGCACTGACAGCCAGCTCCCCTTTCTTATCTCTTATATACAGTTCTCTACCCTTGTATCCAATCAGACTCTTTTTGAATTTCCCGAAAAAGTGTCTGCTGTTGTTTTTCCTGAAGTTGGTCTCAATCCCGTCCAGTTCCTACTTCATCTTTTGTCTTCTGGTCCATCTTATTGTTCGGGCTGCTTCCCTTCTTGCTCCTAAGAAAACTTCCCATTTTTCTAGGTCCTTCTTGCTGCTCCAGTCTCTCCAGGCTTTCCTGCGAGTCTCTACCGCTTCCTTACATTCCTTGTTCCACCACCAGTGCTTCCGTTTCTTTTCTTCCTTTCCCCATAGTTTATCCTGTTTCGCCATATTTCGCTTCATGTGGTCCCATTCACTGAATAATTTAATTCCTTCCTCATATGTGGATCGATTGTGTCTTAATATGTCTCTGTCTACCTTTATGTTTTCTGTTCTTCTATTCGTCTGTGGCAGTTTGTCCCTGTTTGGAATCCAAAGGCACTTAACTTCTGTAAGATAGTGATCCGATTCTATTCTTGTGTTCTTCCTGACCTTTGTGTTCATGATCTCTTTAGCATTTGTCCAGCCGATTGCTATGTGGTCAATTTGGAATCCCCCAAGGCGGGTGCATGGGTTTGCCCATGTCTTTTTCTTACACGGTTTGGCCCTGAAGTGTGAGGTCATCAATCTCATTTTGTGTTCTCGACACAGTTCAATTAGCCTTTCTCCATTTTTGTTTGTCCGCTGCTGTGCAGGGTACTCGCCCACTATTCCTTTATGTTGCTTCTCTCTTTCAAGCTGTGCATTATAATCTCCTTCTAGTACCTTTACATGTCTATATGGTATGTTTTTCAGTGTATCATCTAGATCTTCCCAGAAACTTTCAGCAACTTTCTTGTCTTTACTGTTCTTGCCATTTGTAGGTGCATGTCCATTTATTATTGTATACTTTTTGTTCCATGCTTGAAAAGTCAGTGTTGATATCCTTACTGACCTGCTCTTCATTTCAGTTATGCCATCCTCGTATCTCTTGTCTACTATGAACCTTGTACCAAAGCATCTAGGTGCATGTCTTTCTTTTCCCCACTTTAACTCCTGGTTTCCCCTTCAGTATTATGAAGCCCTCTGACTCCACTGTGTCTTCGTCAGTGTATCTTGTTTCCTGCATCGCTAATATTCCAATGCTTCTCTCTTTCATCTTATCTATTACCTGTTTAAGTTTACCAGTTTTAATCATTGTCTGTACATTTATGGTTCCAATTCTGGAAGTCTTTTTAGTTTTAATCTTCTTTGAGGTTCTTGGGAGCTCCGACTCTTCCCTTATGCACTTTTTGGCAGGTCCCCCAGAATCCGAATGCCTGCTTGCGTCGACCTTGGTCAACGGGGGATTGTCCTCCTGGGGTAATCTCGATTCCATAGTGCAATCCATTCCATGAGCTAAAAAATTTTTTGATGGGACGGCTCATGTCCGTCCAGTTATACGACTGAAGTTGTTAGCCGCAGAAGATGTGTTCAGGCCGCCCCTGACATGGGGACACAGACGCCTTCGGTAGCCGCCCCTAACATGGAGTACCGCCACTACCTGATATGTTTCAGTGGCTCTTCCGCTCTCTTTGCCGTTGGGAAGCGACGTTACTCTTCCGCCTTCGAGATCGTTGGCCGGCCTTCGCCTGTAACCCTAGGTAGGGGCCCTAACTGGGTGCTACCATCCGGAGCCAGATGGACCCAGGTTTTTTTACGAGGTTGTTACTGCTCCCCTTCCTCCTTCCCCATGACTTGCGAGATGGGGCCCCGGGCTTGGGACCGGCAATGGCGGAGTTACTGCTGTTGTTCTCTATATACATAAATGATTTGGCGGACGGCTTGGGCTGCAATCTATGGTTAGTTGCTGATGATGCTGTGGTGTACGGTAAGATGTCGAAGTTGAGTGACTGTATGACGATACAACACGACTTGGACAAAATTTCTAGTTGGTGTGATGAATGGCAGCTAGCTCTAAATGTGGAAAAATGTAAGTTAATGTGGATGAGTAGGTAGAAAAAACCTGTAACGTTCGGATACGGTATTACTAGTGTCCTGCTAGACACAGTCAATTTGTTTAAATATCTGGGCGTAACGTTGTAAAGCGATGTGAAATGGAACGAGCATGTGAGAACTGTGATAAGGAAGGTGAATGGTCGACTTCGGGTTATTGGGAGAATTTCAGGAAAGAGTGGTTCACGTGTAAAGAAAATGGCACATAGGAAGCTGGTGCGACCTGTTCTTGAGTACTGCTCGAGTGTTTGGGATCCGTACCCGGTCGGATTGAAGGAAGACATCGAAGCAGTTCAGAGGCGGGTTGCTAGATTTGCTACTGGTAAGTTCGAATAACACGTAAGTGTTACGCAGACGCTACGGGAACTAGAACGAGAATTACTGGAAAGAACATGATGTTCTTTTCGAGAAACACTGTTGAGAAAATTCAGAGAATCCGCATCTAAAGCTGACTGTCAAACGATTCTACTGTCGCCAACATATATTGCTCGTAAGGACCACGAACATAAGATACGAGAAATTAGGGCTCATACGGAGCCATACAGACAATCGTTTTTCCCTCGCTCTATTTGCGAGTGGAACAGGGAGTGAAATGAGTAGTAGTGGTATAGGGTACCCTCCGCCATGCACTGTACGGTGGCTCGCTGAGCATCTATGTAGATGTAGAAACACGGAATCAGTTTCAAACCCCTTGTCAATTTGAAATCCCTTGTCCCCAGAAATATAATCAGTCACGGATCTTTTTGGACGGACGGTGTACATATATTTCTGTACGACAATCCACTTGGTTTGTCGTCCTGAGCATACCAAGCCACATGCCCTGTTTAAACATGTAAATATACATTTATCAAGAACGTAGAAAAATGGTTTTTACCTGATGTCTTCAGTGCTGCACATCCAACGTCTAAGACTGTAACATTAAAGCACTAGAAGCACATCGGGAGAAGTACTTCAGCAATGTATGGTAACAGCTTTAGTTGACTGAAGTTTTCCATGCAGGAAATGCTACTGGTTGTTGAGAAATCATATCTGCAGCAGCCTGGCGGGTAATCTCGAACTCGTGAGTCCCACTGGATATCAGTAACGCGTGTTGCATACCATCGCTAATGAAGAACTAATTATCCAGAGCTTGCTGCCTGTACGCTGTTGACATGAAAAATTAAGCTAGCAGAGTTAGATAATTTACATAGCCGTTATCCCGTATGAGATAACAATACTACTGAAACTGAGTAGTTCATAATATTCGACGACGCTCTCAGTCTTATCTGCCATTTGATATCGCTCAATTAAAATTTGACGAGCGGCCGAAACGTATAAAGCATGCCTGGGCTTTTTACCTGTATTTGAGTACCAGGTGCAACCAATTACCTGAAGCATGGCGGTAGGACGCAGCCGTCGCACGATGCAGTACCTGACTGCGGTGACAGGTAAATACTCGCTGCCTCCTAGCTTTCCACCCACTCGCTTTTGTGGCTTTCCACGACAACGGCATCTGAATGTTAGCGAATGCAAGTACTGTCTATGAGGACAGACTCATGCCGACCAGAAGGGTGACTGAAAGCAGAAGAGTAATGTAGTTCCGGAAACTGTTGTCGCTGTTTTGAGAACTTCCTGTCAAGGATACAATAGCGAATGGAAGTGCTTCTGTATTGGAAAATGAGTTTTAGACTCCTGTGACTCTCTGGCTGAGGGGAGTCATTCTAGTTGGCGCTGCTTGCACGACTCGCTTAGGCAGTTGTGGAGTAGAGCAGTGTAGCTGTTAACGATGAGAAAAAATATGAAGGGCCCCATCCAAATACAAGGGAAAGTTTTTTTAACATCACAAATTTACGGACCAGTTACATCGTAGTGCAGCATCATCACACAACTGCGCGTTAGAAAGGCGTGTCACACAGGTTAAGAAAGTGACTCCATCCTGCGAGGTGGCTAGGTTAATATTACTGTCCTCTTGACTTCATTTGTATTTTCCGTGGCAGCTCTAGTTCACATCATACGTGCTGGAAGTTTTAAGGGAGAAGGCTACGAGTCGTTACTTAGCAGCTCCAGTTGTTCAAGAGACAAGTTGTACAAAATACATCGAATATTTTCTCACAGAAATTATCCGCTCTGTAACTCTCAGTATTATCTCTGAGTCAGATAATCTAGGTAGTTGGGACTAGTATGCGCTTAGCACACAATAATTAAGATTAATCGTTTTCGTTAATTTCCAATTGAAATGCAAGAAATTAATTATAATACAAGAAATTAATATCACTGAATACAAAACAAGAAATAAATATGACTAAAAATATCAATTCAAATAAAATCTTACACATTTACTTACCACTCCGTTAGCTTAAGACAGAAATGCTACGAAAACGTCCCTAGAAGCGTAGTGGTACTCTAACATTTAAAAGAACGAGTGAATAGTAGATATTTTGAGACGACTGGGACTTTTCAGTTGTAATTAATCAAGTTATTTTTCTAGAATACTAGAAGGTAAAGCCTAGCAGTATTCTAATATTTAAAAGAAAGAGCAAATAGTAGGTATTCTGAATCCTGTGGGACTTTTCAGTTGTAATGGATCAAGTTATTTCATAGGGTAACCAAGTAATATTACTGAAATGACTCAATACGATTATTTATTTTCTTGGCCAAACAGGCAAAGGAAAGAATACTAGGGTTGAACATCCCGTGTACAGAGACGGAACGCAACCTCGTATTAGTAATTGTGGAGGAGGAAATTGGTCGTGGTGTCTGAGAGGAAGCCCGAAGGGATGTAAGGAAACCACAGAAAACATAAGGATGTTGGGCATAGATATGGAAACACCGAGAGAAATGCGTGCTTGAACATAAACGCACATGCTATCCAAGCCTGCAGGTTGTGCTACTGTAATTATGCACGAACGCCATCTGTGCAACGTCTTCAATATGTTACAAGTGTCAGTCGAGGTCAGAACAGTGTTCGGTACAAATGTGAGTGCGTTATGTCGGGGCTAAGTGAATTCGAACTTAGGTAAATTATTAATGCTCGTGTGTTGGATGCTTCTGTAACCAAGAGAGCAGAAGTGTTTGGTTTTTCAAGAGGCACGGTATCGATGATTTATACAGTATTAAGGAAAGCGGAAAACATCATCCGCTAAGTTATAAGGTGGATGAAACTGTGTGTTGAGTGATCGTGACAGGCAGTCATTGAGGTGGAAACTAAGACGACAACAGTTGCAAGAGTCACTGCAGTGTAGAATGTCGCTGTCGTGAACCCTGTCAGCACCAAAACAACACGAAGGGGGCTCCATAAGCAGGAAATTGTAGGGCGAGCTGGAACTCCACAACCACTCATTAGTGATGCAAATGCCCTTACCAGGAAAACGTATTGCTTAAGCCAAAAAAACATGAACGATGGAGCCTTGGAAGAAAGTAATTTGGTCAGATGAATCTTGTTGCACACTGTTTCTGACATCTGACAAAGTTTACGTCCGAAGAGTGAAACATTGCAGGAGTCCTGTGATGATTTTAGCAGCCATATCATGGTACTCCATGGGGCCCGTGGTTACTCTGCAAGGTCATGTTACTTCCAAAGTTTATGTGACCATTTGGCTCATTAGGTGTGTTCGCCAGCGGTAATACTGAGTTCCAAGACACCAGGATCCCTGTTCAGATAGCTCGCACCTTCAGGAACTGGTTTTGTGAGCACAACGATTAATTAAAACATCCCCTGGCCAACATGGCCATGAGATCTCAGTATTACTGTGCCTTTTTAGCCTACTTTGGAGAGAACAGTCCGTAAGCGTGATGCTCCTACATTATTGTTAGCTGAATTCGCAGTTATTTTGCAGGAAGACTTGTATAAGGTTCCTTTGGAAAACCGTACACGACCTCTACTTCAATTCCGAGACGACTCGAAACTATTTTGAATGCCAACGGGTTTCCTACACTGTATTAGGCATGGCAGTAATTTGTGTGTCCGGTAATTCCATAGTTTTGTCCAACCCCAGTAAATTTGGACGGTCGGAGGAAGATTCGAACTGCTGTCCTCCCGAATGAGGGTCTAGTGTCCGATCATCATACCATCTCGATCCGTAAAACGATGTAAAATTTCGCCAGTGATCAAATACCGCCCTTTACACAGTTCCGAAGCTTAGTATGCCTGTAGTATTTGTCAAAGAAAACATCGGTTTTTCCAAATTTTACGATCACAGATACAGTACTGATCCATATATCACGCTATCATTTTGCCTTGGATAACATTTCCTCTCAAATAAAGAAAAAAACAATCCCCAAAACTCCGATGTGGAGTAGCATCTAATATGCCTTTCATGGTTGTACTGTGATATCTTTCAACAGTGGGTGATATTACAGGTGAGCTAAAGAGATTAGTGTCTGATACTCGCAGTCACGCTAGTGTCGAAGAAGGAAGCAAAACCTATATCACTAATGAGTCTGAGAAGGAATGTGAAGTCGAGGAAAGAGATAAGAACGGTCCAAGAGATTGGTGTCGTTTAGGCAGAAACAGTGTGACAGCTTGCGGAGTCCAGAAATAAGGGGTGCACTAGTTAAGGCAACTCAGCTTGATTGAGAAAATGTGCATAAAGTTCAGTTGCCAGACACCGGAGGAAAAAATATATCTTGTGAAAATAAACAAGGAGATGGCCACTAGTAGGCTTCAGCGCTAATGGGCCAAGAATATGACAAAGAGAAATGCAACTGCGAAAAAATACCCGAAAGCAGATTTCGTTGGTTACTTTGAGACACATAAAAATCTCTCAAAAATGCATTGAATAGAACTGTAGGTGCTACAGCGACTGGGACTGGAACAGTCGATTTCAGTAGATAGTTTCATCTTTTAAGGGCAAGGAAATGAAGTTAATATTACTTCGATTTCCGAGGAGGTAGAATTTATCAGATATAGAGAACTATAAGCAATTGAATAAGAGTGAGAACTTTTAGGAATATTCTACAGAAGACAGTGTGAGGGTTTTGGGAATTAATCAGTACCGGATAGTCCTAAACTCACTGGGTACTAATTGGTAGGTGACACTGCTGGCACAGGATCGATTCAAAATATAATGCTCTATTGAGGGAACACTGCAGTCGGAACGACAATTATGAACGGCTTATGAGGCAAATTGTCTCGGTGTAGAACGGCTTGGATCTTAAAAGAATGGGAAAGCCGCACTTGGATAAAATCTTGCTGTACCGTTAGCGAAGAAACGGATTGTTATGAGTGATTACCAAGCAAAAACGCTAAATGTAGTAAAACTATATAATTATCTCTGTTTTCGAAATGAGTCTGCTCAGTTGACGTCATGATGGGAAAAAATCACAGGATTCTATCACTGTCTATTTTGGTTAGAAAAAAGTATAATGAAAAACGCCATGAGTCTTCTGTTGTGTGACACTTCTCCACGACATTCTCCCCAAGTTATCAGTTTTTGATGCTCTATTGACTCACAGACAGACCACGCAAAAGAAATTCCCAGTTTGCGGATTGTTGAGTTAGATCTTCGTAGTAGAGTAACGGGAACAGCCCAGCTGTAGGTGATTTAGATGTATGAATTCAGAATAACACATTCTTTTAGCGATGAACACTTGCATCCAAAACCTATCAGCTTCACATCCGAAGACTGATCATTACATCAGGCTGGTCTGTCTTCTTCTGACTTATGGAACTAAGTGTCCATGTGATGCACCTGTCTCAGCTCTGTGCTCCAGTAGCGTTTCACCACTTCCTCATTCTCATTGGCTAAACGCTATCTCCACCAATATATACAGTATTCTTAGGTTCTAAAGACTGGGTTGACTTAACGTGACTACCTTTGAGTTAAACCGAAGTTGTTCTTGTTGTTGTTGTGGTCTTCAGTCCAGAGACTGCTTTGATGCAGCTCTCCATGCTACTCAACCCTGTGCAAGCTTCTTCATCTCCCAGTACCTACTGCAACCTACATCCTTCTGAATCTGTTTAGTGTATTCATCTCTTGATCTCCCTCTACGATTTATACCCTCCACGCAGCCCTCCAGTACTAAACTGGTGATCCCTGGATGCCTCAGAATATGCCCTACCAACCGATCCCTTCTTCTAATCAAGTTGTGCCACAAACTCCTCTTCTCCCCAATTCTATTCAGTACCTCCTCATTAGTTATGTGATCTACCCATCTAATCTTCAGCATTCTTCTGTAGCACCACATTTCGAAAGCTTCTATTCTCTTCTTGTCCAAACTATTTATCGTCCATGTTTCACTTCCATACATGGCTACACCCCACACAAATACATTCAGAAACGACTTCCTGACACTTAAATCTATACTCGATATTAACAATTTTCTCTTCTTCAGAAACGATTTCCTTGCCATTGCCAGTCTACATTTTATATCCTCTCTACTTCGACCATCATCAGTTATTTTGCTCCCCAAATAGCAAAACTCATTTACTACTCTAAACCTCTCATTTCCTAATCTGATTCCCTCAGCATCACCCGATTTAATTCGACTACATTCCATTACCCTCGTTTTGCTTCTGTTGATGTTCATCTTATATCCTTCTTTCAAGACACTGTCCATTCAGTTCAGCTGCTCTTCCAGGTCCTTTGCTGTCACTGACAAAACTACAATATCATCGGCGAACCTCAAAATTTATATTTCTTCTCCATGGATTTTAATACCTACTCTGAATTTTTCTTTTGTTTCCTTTACTGCTTGCTCAATATACAGAGTGAATAACATCGGGGATGGGCTACAACCATGTCTCACTCCCTTCCCAACCACTGCTTCCCTTTCATGCCCCTCGACTCTTATAACTGCCATCTGGTTTCTGTACATATTGTAAGTAGCCTTTCGCTCCCCTGCCACCTTCAGAATTTGAAAGAGAGTATTCAAGTCAACATTGTCAAAAGCTTTCTTTAAGTCTACAAATGCTAGAAACGTAGGTGTGCCTTTCCTTGATCTATTTTCTAAGATCACTCGTAGGGTCAGTATTGCCTCACGTGTTCCAACATTTCTACGGAATCCAAACTGATCTTCCCCGAGGTCGGCTTCTACCAGTTTTTCCATTCGTCTGTAAAGAATTCGTGTTAGTTTTTGCAGCCGTGGCTTGTTAAACTGACAGTTCGGAAATTTTGACATCTGTCAACACCTGCTTTCTTTGGGATTGGAATTATAATATTCTTCTTGACGTCTGAGGGTATTTCGCCTGTCTCATACATCTTGCTCACCAGATGGTAGAGATTTGCCAGGGCTGGCTCTCCCAAGGCTGTCATTAGTGCTAATGGGATGTTGTATACTCCCGGGGCTTTGTTTCGACATAGGTCTTTCAGTTCTCTGTCAAACTCTTCACGCAGTATCATATCTCCTATTTCATCTTCATCTACATTCTCTTCCATTTCTATAATATTGTCCTCAAGAACATCGCCCTTGTATAGACCCTCTATATACTCCTTCCACCTTTCTGCTTTCCCTTCTTTGCTTATTACTGGATTTCCATCTGAGCTCTTGACATTCATACAAGTCGTTCTCTTTTCCCCAAAGATCTCTTTAATTTTCCTGTAGGCAGTATCTATCTTACCCCTAGTGATATGCGCCTATACATCCTTACATTTGTCCTCTAGCCATCCCTGCTTAGCCATTTTGCACTTCCTGTCGATCTTATTTTTGAGACGTTTGTATTCTTTTTTGCCTGCTTCATTTACTGCATTTTTGTATTTTATCCTTTCATCAATTAAATTAAATATCTCTTATGTTACCCAAGGATTTCTACTAGCCCTCGTCTTTTTACCTACTTGATCCTCTGCTACCTTCACTATTTCGTCTCTCAAAGCTACCTATTCTTCTTCTACTGTATTTCTTTCCCCCATTCTTGTCAATCGTTCCCTAATGCGCTCCCTGAAGCTCTCTACAACTTCTGTTTCTTTCAGTTTATCCAAGTCCCATCTCCTCAATTTCCCACCTTTTTGCAGTTTCTTCAGTTTTAATCTACAGTTCATAACCAATAGATTGTGGTCAGAGTCCACATCTGCCCCTGGAAATGTCTTATAAATTAAAACCTGGTTCCTGAATCTCTGTCTTACCATTATAAAGTCTATCTGATACCTTCCAGTATCTCCAGGCTTCTTCCATGTATACAACCTTCTTTCATGATTCTTGAACCAAGTGTTAGCTATGATTAAGTTATGCTCTGTGCAAAATTCTACCAGGCGGCTCCCTCTTTCATTCCTTGTATGTATTGTATTGTATTGTATTGTATGTTGACCGGGGACCTAGAAACGACGGAGAGGCTCTGTCCCCGCCGCAGTCGCAGTGGTCCACAACCCAACGACGACTACCGCAGTCCACTTCACCCCTCCGCCACCCCACAACGAACCTAGGGTTATTGTGTGGTTCGGCCCCCGGTGGAACCCCCGGGGAACGTCTCACATCAGACGAGTGTAGCTCCTATGTTCGTGTGGTAGAGTAATGGTGGTGTACGCGTACGTGGAGAACTTGTTTGCACAGCAAATCGCCGACGTAGTGTAACTGAGGCGGAATAAGGGGAACCAGCCCGCATTCGCCGAGGCAGATGGAATACGGCCTAAAAACCATCCACAGACCGGCCGGTTCACCGGACCTCGACACAAACCCGCCGGGCGGACTCGTGGCGGGTCCAGGCGCTCCTTCTCGCCCGGAAAGTCGTGCGTTAGACCGCACGACCAAACGGGCGGGCTACCTTTCATTCCTTACTCCCATTCCATATTCACCTACTACATTTCCTTCTCTTCCTTTTCCTACTGTCGAGTTCCTGTCATCGATGACTATTAAATTTTCGTCTCCCTTCACTATGTGAATAACCGATGTATTATTACAATACTTAGTATAAGGAATCCTATTAACATTTAGGTATGCTCAAACCATTTACAATAAGTAAAAATAATAGTCTGAACAAAAATAAATAACACAGAATTCTCGTGCAAGTGTGCTTACATTAAAAATGACAAAAATTATCATTAGATAACTACACAAGTGAGACAAGATCTGAGGCATGCCGTGATGCATACAGCTGCTGTGTTGTTGTGTAGACTACGACATTTCCGTAGTGAAAAAGATATAAAACCTAATAATAAATAAAATACCCACAGATGTGTAGCTGCCAGGGATGATAACTACGAGGTGCATTCAAGTTCTAAGGCCTCCGATTTTTTTTCTAATTAACTACTCACCCGAAATCGATGAAACTGGCGTTACTTCTCAACGTAATCGCCCTGCAGACGTACACATTTTTCACAACGCTGACGCTATGATTCCATGGCAGCGGCGAAGGCTTCTTTAGGAGTCTGTTTTGACCACTGGAAAATCGCTGAGGCAATAGCAGCATGGCTGGTAAATGTGCGGCCACGGAGAGTGTCTTTCATTGTTGGAAAAAGCCAAACGTCACTAGGAGCCAGGTCAGGTGAGTAGAGAGCATGAGGAATCACTTCAAAGTTGTTATCACGAAGAAACTGTTGCGTAACATTAGCTCGATGTGCAGGTGCGTTGTCTTGGTGAAACAGCACACGCGCAGCCCTTCCCGGACGTTTCTGTTGCAGTGCAGGAAGGAATTTGTTCTTCAAAACATTTTCGTAGGATGTACCTGTTACCGTAGTGCCCTTTGGAATGCAATGGGTAAGGATTACGCCCTCGCTGTCCCAGAACATGGACACCATCATTTTTTCAGCACTGGCGGTTACCCGAAATTTTTTTGGTCGCGGTGAATCTGTGTGCTTCCATTGAGCTGACTGGCGCTTTGTTTCTGGATTGAAAAATGGCATCCACGTCTCATCCATTGTCACAACTGATGAAAAGAAAGTCCCATTCATGCTGTCGTTGCACGTCAACATTGCTTGGCAACATGCCACACGGGTAGCCATGTGGTCGTCCGTCAGCATTCGTGGCACCCACCTGGATGACACTTTTCGCATTTTCAGGTCATCATGCAGGATTTTGTGCACAGAACCCACAGAAATGCCAACTCTGGAGGCGATCTGTTCAACAGTCATTCCGCGATCCCCCAAAACAATTCTCTCCACTTTCTCGATCATGTCGTCAGACCGGCTTGTGCGAGCCCGAGGTTGTTTCGGTTTGTTGTCACACGATGTTCTGCCTTCATTAAACTGTCGCACCCACGAACGCACTTTCGACACATCCATAACTCCATCACCACATGTCTCCTTCAACTGTCGATGAATTTCAATTGGTTTCACACCACGCAAATTCAGAAAACGAATGATTGCACACTGTTCAAGTAAGGAAAACGTCGCCATTTTAAGTATTTAAAACAGTTCTCATTCTCGCCGCTGGCGGTAAAATTCCATCTGCCGTACAGTGCTGCCATTTCTGGGACGTATTGACAATGAACGCGGCCTCATTTTAAAACAATGCGCATGTTTCTCTCTCTTTCCAGTCCGGAGACAAAAAATCGGAGACCTTAGAACTTGAATGCACCTCGTATAGCGCAGTGCTATCATTTGAGACATTCTTTGTTGAAATCGCATGAAGTACACGCATAAAAAGTTTTGAATCACCCCAGTTCCTAGAACTCCTGAAGATAGATGTTGACTGTGGATATTGTATCCTCTGACAATTCAGAGATGTGACTAAACCCGCCCAAAGATGAACAAACATGCATGAGCAGCGCCAATTAGACGGAGGGATCCGACAGCCGGTCAGTTCCAGTCATTCCACTAGGAAGGAGGTACACGGCTAGTGTTGTCTGTAGTTCAACCATGCCTAGACGCTCAATCCCGCAGTTTGATCGCGTCCTCATTGTTACTTTGTGCCAAGAAGGGCTCTCAACAAGCGAAGTGACCAGGCGTCTCGCAGTGAACCTAAGCGATGTTATTCGGACATAGAGGAGATACAGAGAGAGAGGAACTGTCGATGACATGCCTCGCACAGGCCGCCCAAGGGTTACTACTGCAGTGGATGACCACTACCTACGGATTATGGCTCGCAGGATCTCTGACAGCAACGCCACCATGTTGTATAATGCTTTTCGTGCAGCCCCAGGAAGTCGTGTTACGACTCAAACTGTGCGCAGTAGGCTGCATGATGCGCAACTTCACTCCCGACGTCCATGGCGAGGACCATCTTTGCAACTGGGACACTGTGCAGAGCGGTACAAATGGGCCCAACAACATGCCGAATGGACCGCTAGGATTGGCATCATGTTTTCTTCACTGATGAGTGTCGCATATGCCTTCCACGAGACAATCGTTGGAGACGTGTTTGGAGGCAACTCGGTCAGGCTGATCGCCTTAGACACACTGTCCAACGAGTGCGGCAAGCCGGCCGCGGTGGTCTCGCGGTTCTAGGCACGCAGTCCGGAACCGCGCGACTGCTACGGTCGCAGGTTCGAATCCTGCCTCGGGCATGGATGTGTGTGATGTCCTTAGGTTAGTTAGGTTTAACTAGTTCTAAGTTCTAGGGGACTGATGACCTAAGATGTTAAGTCCCATAGTGCTCAGAGCCATTTGAACCATTTTTTTGAGTGCGGCAAGGTGGAGGTTCCCTGCTGTTTTGGGGTGGTATTATGCGGGGCCGACGTACGCCGCTGGTGGTCGTGGAAGGCGTCGTAACGGCTGTACGATATGTAAATGCCATCCTCCGACCAATAGTGCAACCATATCGGCAGCATATTGGCGATGCATTCGTCTTCATGGACGACAATTCTCGCCCCCAGCGTGTACATCTTGTGAATGACTTCCTTCAGGATAACGACATCCTCAACTAGAGTGGCCAGCATGTTCTCGGGATATAAACCCTATCGAACATACCTTGGATATATTGAAAAGAGCTGTTTATGGACGACGTGACCCACCAACCACTCTGAGGGATCTACGCCAAATTGCCGTAGAGGGATGGGACAATCTGAACCAACAGTGCCTTAATGAACTTGTGGATGGTATGCCACGACGAATACAGGCATGGATCAATGCAAGAGGACGTGCTACTGTGTATTAGAGGTACCGGTGTGTACAGAAATCTGGACCACCACCTGTGAAGGTCTCGGTGTATGGTGTTACAACATTCAATGTGTGGATTTCATGAGCAATAAAAAGGGTGGAAATGATGTTTATGTTGATCTTTATTCCAATTTTCTGTACAGGTTCCCGAACCCTCGGAACCGAGGCGATGCAAAACTTTTTTGATGAGTGTATTTAAGAGTTATCAATTTTAAGATTCATTAATAACTTCTGCAGTTTTTAAGATAGTGAAAATGTTTTTGTTTCATCGCATGCGTCTCGTTTTTGGAGATGGCAGATGTATTCTGATTTGCTCTGCTATGGTATTCTGATTTGTTACTGAATTTCTACGTGTTGTATGTAGCCACATTTTAGACTGTCTTAAAAGCCGCCATTACTAGTGTATCTTCTACCGTCAAGCCATATGAGCATCCACCATCCTAGTCCCCCTGCTCTGGGATTACCCATATCTGATCAGGCACTGACCGCCTTTGTATCTCAGCTTACATGGAGGACTGTGCGACAGCCTCGCCACGACGATTCGCACCCAGCCAAGCAAGGAAATTCACCGCTCCTCAGTACCAAACCTAGACGAGGGAACAGCTCGTCTAAACACAGGTATCATTACAAGGTCATGAGGAATTACGTTGGTCATCGCAGAGACTAATCGATAGCTATGACGGAAAAACCAAAATTGTAGTCCGTGAACACAATACTTTTATATGATCCCTGTACGTTTAATTATTCTCAGAATCTGATTAAACTTTTATTCTTATGATAGGAGTTAAAGCTGAACATCAACCTAAATAAATACCAGATCAAAGCTAGTGCAATTCAGAATCGAGCACGCTAACAAAGTGAGCGAGCAAAACAAGCAGACAAATGAGGCCGAGGACCCTTGTACAATGGTTTATATAATCACTTATGTGTTGTGTTTGGTCGCTCCTTTGGCGCTACTTCTATCAGATGATTCCCACTGTCTAAATCCATTGTGGAGAAATAGTTACACTGACCCATGTTGTCGAGAGTCTCTGTTAGTTTTGGTATCAGATATGCATCGGTGATTGTTGGTGGATTGACGTATCGGCAGTCACATCAATATCTGTATTTTTTTGTGCAATCTGGTGACATTTTCGGAACCAAAATTACCGGTGGCATCCGGAGACTACCACTATACTGAATAATAACGTCAGCTAGCTGCTGGTCAATAAATTCTTCCGTTATTGGTTGCATACACTTCAGAACTCAATACTGGTTCTTGTACATTGGAGCATTATTCCGTGTTTGTATTTTGTGTTGCGTGAGTGGCGTCGCTGGTAACGGACCACTCGGATTAAACAAATCCGTGGACTGTAGTAACAAATCTTCCAATGGTCCTCTCTCATTTCCCCATAAATGGTTCACTTTCTCACATAATGCAGATGCATTGATGGTTTGCTTGCGGCAGAGGTCCTCAAGTGAGCTACCCAGGTCATCTTCCTCCAAAATATCCCAATTAGCGATTAGTAAACCCTTCGGCAGACAAACTTCATCCTTGCCAAAAATATCAAGACTGACTGGAACCATGAAATCTCCATCCACGTCACTGACGCATACCATACTTCAGCATACAAAACAGTGCGACTTATTAAATTCTTCATTAGTTCTCAGTGGATTTACAACATATGATAAATCCTTAGCTACGTCTATACTACCTTTTTTTACCCAAATCAACTTCCACATGCCTTGTGGTATCGTATCATGCCAACTAATCTTTAGTGCCTGTGTATGCAGTTTATCTGGTAGCACCTTCATGGTAGGGGAACCTTGCGACAGTGTAACAATTGTAGCTGTTGCCGGAAACAATGTTCCACCAAGTTGAATTGTACACTGTGAAAGGTCAATTTTTCCGTGATGTTTAGCACTGAATTCGAATCCCAGAATCGCACAATACCCTTCGCCACACCCGACAATACATCTACATGTTATCGAAAACACTTATTTCCCACGTTAAAACTGAACTGCGTGGTCCGCTGTGAATTCACATCATTATCGTCAACTCCGTGGCGTCTGCTGTCTCTTTCCGCCAGGGAGATCCAGAGTTACTACTGATACCTGAGCACTTGTGCCCACCAGAAATTTATGTTCCGTACCATTTACTTTGCCTAGCAAACAACAGTTCATCTCTGCATACGTTTCTGCAGTCTCGTGTTCAACTAGGAACGCCGTTCAACAGATGGGGCACGCCCGTACCGTTTAATGCCCGATTGTTAGGACATTGCTTGTCCCGTGCTTTCTTCCAACAATCACGTGCTTTATGGTCCTCCTATCCTTCTTTATAGCATTCAGGCTGACGTGACCCGTGAGCCCTCATCTAAAACACTTCACTTCAGGAGAACAAACACTATGATCACCCTGCCTCCGTGTAGCAATGTCGATCTCCTCCAATCGCATAGCAATCCTAACAGCAACAGGTAAGTCACTTGAGGCATCCATTCCAACCCTACTCAGTATATCCGCAGAAATACCTCTTATAAACACATCCAGAGCCTTGTTGTCTGTCTCAAGCTGAATCACTCCATCAGCTTCCACATTCTGCGTTAGTTCATACATTTGCAAGTTCAGTTTCCTATGCTGTCAGGGAAGGATTCCACTTATTCGTCATGCTTCTGTAATAACCCATTTAGTATCTCCCTGAAGAACTTCACTCTGTTCTGCTCCCGATAGCACTGTGCTAGACTGTTAGCCAGTTCATCGAGTGTTTGGACCTTATTGAAGGTCTCATGGTACACAACAAACGTTCCGCGTCCCCCACTAACCTTTATCTATATTCAAAGATTTTTCTTCCGACCATTTTCCCAATTTGGCGTCAGCCTTTAGTCACTACTAAAAATTGATACTTCCTCGGTTATTTCCCCTAAAATGGGACTATGATGTTAGCTGTTATGGGATCGATGGCATGGGCAGGTACATTCAACAGGATTTATTGTACCTGAATCAAGGAGTCCTTGTCTCACAATGGCTTCCCCTTGTTTTATTGTCCAACACAAGGCTTCAGTATCTTGCCGCTGCTGCGCAGTAGTTTCTACAACGCGGTTATCTGTCCCTTTAGAGCTTTCACCATTTCATTCACACTCACTGCTCGTGTGTCTGGAATTTTTGTGAACTCTATTTGCCATTTTACAAGAAGAGAAGGAAACTGCACACACAGTAGGCAAAAAAGAACTAGACTACACGTAATATTTACACCGCATCATAGCCCAATGAGATTCTGTGCTTTGGTGTGCCCTGTGATTAATACTTTTATATGTGGTACAGGTAGCTGGCACAATATGAACACATGCAAGTCGTCCTGCGATAAATTACAACACGGAAGCCTCACTGGCTGCAAGTAAACTTCTGTAGTGTTCCTGTGGAACTGAGACAACTCTGCAGGTACCTGTGGTCTAACGAATGAGACTTTTAAAGTACTTTTAAAGTCCCTATGGCTCAACATCGTTGTAAATTAGATAGACTGATAAGGTAAGCAATGAGGAGGTTATACACATAATCGCAGAGGAAAGGAATAGGTGGAAAACCCTGACAAGGAGAAGGGACAGGATGAATAGGACTTCGTTAAGACGTCAGGGAATGATTCCGTGCTACTAGAGGGAGCTGTAGAGGGCAAAAACTGTAGAGAAAGAAAGAGATTGGAGCACATACAGCAAATAACTGAGGACGTAGGTTGCAAGTGCTACTCTGAGATGAAGAGGTTGGCACAAGAGAGGAATTCGTGGCGGGCCTCATCAAACCAG
Source organism: Schistocerca nitens (assembly GCF_023898315.1). Classification (NCBI taxonomy): domain Eukaryota; kingdom Metazoa; phylum Arthropoda; class Insecta; order Orthoptera; family Acrididae; genus Schistocerca; species Schistocerca nitens. The sequence continues at coordinate 625,919,565 of NC_064614.1, read as the reverse complement.
TCAGAAGACTGATAACACAAAAAAAATTACTCATCATGGTCATACAGAATATAGAACAAGAAAGTAAACAAAGATCAGTCACACACCACAACGCATTGTTATGAACTTCGACTCAAAGCTGTTGACCTGACATTAGAGCCGCATAGATGGTCGGCTGCTTTTGACCTAGATGTGTGGGTGCGATACGGTAGTGAGGTCCTCACTACATTCGAGTGACCAAGAAAACATAATTAGCAGCAATACATTCATTAAGCAGTAATGCAGGATTGTCTTCCAAAGCGCCGTGCCATAACCGGGCCGAGGGAATAGCGCCTCGTTAGCAGCGGAAGGCTGGTTTGCGCTTGTATTGCAGTATCGCCAGCACAGCGAAATGTCGGTGGTGGCTACTACGTCATGGGTGGCTGTAGACCTGCGGATTCTGGCGGCCTCCAGCTCTGCTTATCGTTCTCCAAATTACTCTCCTGGCTGTCGAAGATTTCCACTCAAGAATCTCGTCCTAGGTCGGCTAGAAGTGTTCACTGGCTCGGACGGGACAGCTCTCAGCCCCCTTTTAGGAGACAGGGGCCAGAAGCATTGGTGCCTGCCATAGGAATGGGATGAGCAGCAGCAGCGCTCATCCACTCGAAGGTGCTTGACGGAAAGCGTCCAGGTAGCGAAGGTGAAGGCTCCAGCAAGCCTGTAGGGTGATGGCCATCAACGCCCCCCATGAGTGTGATCTTGGAAGCTGGGCATTGCAGCTGGAAGCAGCAGCGTCCTTCCAGCCAGACTCGTGATTCCATAAACTGGAGACAGCTAGGCGTGCTGAGGTTCGACCTCTGTAGTCTCCCGTCTCACAGGATAGCTGCAACTGACACAAGGGCTGACATTACGCACTAGGTAGTAGGCAGTCAGCAATAATCAATCAGTAATATGACATTTGTTAAGGAAGGCGGGGTATTCACGTTGCCACTTTCCGTGCGGCGGTGGAGATGGCTACTCCATCAGCTGTCCTGGTTGTACCTCGCTGTCAGCTCTCCTAGTACCTTCAAATTTTCGCAACTTCGTCTCTAAGATGCACTTTTATACTGGCTTGGCACCTGAATACTTGATGCTGCGTTTTGCATAGCGTTTCTTATGAAACTTTGTTTTGTCACTGGTATAACAGTATCTGTCGGCTTTCATAATGTAATTATGTTTCCCTTGCAGACCTGCGCGCCTGGTCATTCCCCCGTATTGCGATAGCTTCCTTGTATGCCGCAATTCGCTCAGCATTCCCCCAGAGCTGACAGTCTGCTGGGCATTGACACAGCCTGTTCGTCTTCCGGGAGTTGCCAAGATAGAATTGGACAAAGTTTAAGCGTCGGCCAGGGATAGTATCGCGGGATGTAACAACACAAAATTTTTGTCAAAATCGTAATATTCCATAATTTCTCTTTCTATTTATATCCCTTATAGCACTGTAAATACCAAATACCACAAGGCGTTTTGTTATTCTTCGCCCTTTACGTGCACTGACCTGAGTATCACTAAATGAGGGCTCTTGCTCCTAAATTCGCTCACTACCAGACACACATCAGTGCACCATTCCCTCAAAGACTGAAGCCGCACGTGAACACTTGATATCGCATGGAAATACAGAACATTCAGGTGGCGTTGACTTGCTGCGCTGTTAACGGTGTACATGTGGCAACGAAATTATGAGGTGGGCGAATCGATGGACTGCGCGGAGTGGATGTGATCTTGAAGTGTCTAATTTTGTGGCGGTCGCTCTAGTGGAACACTGGTAGAAGAAACACGAAAAACGTTGTATCGCTAGCAGGGCACTAGATGAAAGAATCCACTGGTCTAAATGAAGATCCTTGTTCTTTGAAATCAGATAAAATCGGGCGCCACGTCTTACTTAAGAGGAAACACTTACCCTATTAATAATATTATCGGATAGTGGAATTTCAAACGAGTACTTTGGAAAACATTCCCAACAGCAGGATGCAGGGGCGATAGTTTGTCTCTCATCATACAACACGTTATGTACCTCATTAAGACAGTGTTCTGCCATTACGGATTTCTACGGTTGGAAAAAACTAGCGTGACGATTGTGCTCTACAGATTGGTCCTGAATAGTACGGAGAGGTTGGACAATGTAATACAACTCACATTGACAAGGAGCTTTGTCTACTGTGAGTTTCCTCAGTGCCAAGTCATCGTTTACTAACCCAAGAGTTGCTCTAACCTTAGGTGGAGCATAAATACACTTCAGATGTCATATTATATTAAAATTTCTGAAATTTTCGGGCCGGCCAGAGTGGACGAGCGGCTCTAGGCGCTGCAGTCTGGAACCGCGCGACCGCTACGGTCGCAGGTTCGAATCCTGCCTCGGGCTTGATGTCCTTAGGTTAGTTAGGTTTAAGTAGTTCTAAGTTCTAGGGGACTGATGACCTCAAAAGTTAAGTCCCATAGTGCTCAGAGCCATTTGAACCATTTATTTGAAATTTTCGAGGATATACTCAACGGATCCTCTGATGGTTTCACTGGATGTACGACCTGAAGAGCACGACATATTTGTTGGTCAGTATAACCACTCTGCTTAAAGACAACCGTAAGATGCTTCAATTCCCGTATCAAATTTTTTTCGTCGGAAATGGCATAGGCTCTCTTCGTTAAAATCTGCAAGACCGTCGTGAGTTGGTGTGAAGGGTAACATTTGATCGCATGAAAATAATAATGACTGTGCGTAAGTTTGCGATGTAAACGGAGGTGACCCAATTTATAGGACACCTAAAAACATCGTGTCGGACCTGTGCTTCTGCCTGGCCTGGCGCAGAAACTCGACTTAGCATGAACTCAACTTTTTTGCTGGATGTATTCCAATCTCTGTCCTCCTATACACGTTTTACCATCTAGAGGTTCCTCTATTACCATGGAAGTTATTCCCTGATGTCTTAACATACATATATTCCTTTCCTCGCCGATTCTGTGGAGCCGCTCCTCATTCGTCACCTTATCAGTACAACTAATTTTCGTAATTATTCTGTAGCACGACATCTCAAATGCATCGATTCTCTTCTTTTCTAGTTTTCCTACAGTCCATGTTTCAGTACCTTAAAATGCTGTACTCCAAACATACATTTTCAGAAATTTCTTCCTCAAATTAAAGCGTATCTTTGGTACTAGTAGACTTCTCTTAGCCAGGAATGCATTTTTTGCCGGTGTTAGTCTGCTTTTTATGTCCTCCTGGCACCGACCGACAAGGGTATTTTGCAGCTTAGGTAGCATAATTTCTTAACTTCATCTACTTTGTAATCATCAACATTGATGTTAAGTTTTCCCGGTGTTCTCATTTCTGCTTCTTCTCATTACTGTCGTCTTTCTTCGATTTACGCTCAATCCATATTCTGTCCTCGTTAAATTGTTCATTCTATTCAACACATCCCAGAATTCTTCTTCACTTTCACTGAAGACAACAATGTCATCAGCGAATCTTATCACTGATACCACCTTTCACCTTGAATTTTAAATCCATTCTTGAACATTTCTTTTGTTTCCATCATTGCTTCTTAGATGTATAGATTAAACAATAGAGGTGGAAGAGTACATTCCTATCTCACAGACTTTTGAATCCGAGCACTTTGTTGTTACTCTTCCAATCTTACTGTTCTCTCCTGGCTCTTATATATGTATATAACACCCGTCCCTCCCTATAGTGTACACCTATTTTCCTCAGAATTTCGAACACATTGCACCTTTTGACATTTTAGAACGCTTTTTCCGGGTCAGCAAATCCTATTAGTGTGACGTGAATTTTCTTTAGTCTTACTTCCACTATAAAACGCAACGTCAGAACTGCCTCTCTGAGGGCTTTACCTTTCCTAAAGCCATACTGATCGTCAGCTAACACAAACCGAATTTTCTTTTCCATTCCTGATTATATTATTCTTGGCAGCAACTTAGATGTATGAGCTGTTAAGCTGATTGTGCTGTAATTCTCGCTCTTGTCAGCACACTCAGCCTTAGGAATTGTGTGGGTGATATTTTTCCGGAAGTCAGATGGTACAGCACTAGACTCATATACTCTACACACCGCCGTGAATAGTCGTTTTGTTGCCACTTCCCCAATGTTTATAGAAATTGTGATGGAATTTATCCATCGCTTTCGTCTTATTGGGTTTTAAGTCTTCCAACGTACTTTTAAATTCTATTTCTAATGCTGGATGCCGTATCTCTTCCATATTGACTCCTGTTTCGTATTCTGTCATCATAAAAGTCTGCCCCTCATACCGGCTTTCAGTGTAATCTTTCCAACTATCCGTTCTACAGTACATATCTGACTTTGGAATCTTTGCCTGACAGTGAAGTAATGTAATTGATAATACCCTACAGTCTTCTGACCAGAAATCCCTGTCTTCTTTCCACTTTACTTCAGTGAGTCCACTATATCTAGATTGAGACTCTGCATTTTTCTTTTCAGATTTTCTAGCTTCCCTACCACGTTCAAACTTATGACAATCCACGCCCCGACTCGTAGAACGTTGCCCTTTCGTTAGTTATTTGATCTTTTTCTCACGGCCATCTCCCATTTGGCAGTCCCCTCCCGCAGATCCGAATAGGACACTATTACGGAATATTTTTCCAACGGAAAGATCATCATGAAACTTTTTCACTTCCAGGCCACATGTTTTGTAGATACAGATTATGTGTCTTTAATGCAGTGGTTTCAATTGTCTTCTGCTTCCACATGCCGTTGACCGTCGCTGATTCTTTCGCCTTTCAAGCGCAGTTTGTCATCACAGAGGCAAGAGAGTGCCCTGAACCTCTGTCCTCTCCTCCCCTCTTTGACGAGTCCTTTGGCAGAATGAGGATGACTTCTTATCCCGGAAGATTTCGGCCACCAATGCTGCCTCTATAGCCATCTATAATTGCGAGAGTGTTTCCAGGATAGGATATTGTACACGAACTGACCTGTCGCATAAATGTTCGCCGGGATCACTTTGGCCCATGGCTTTGTGGGGCTGGGCAACACTCGAACCCTACCATCAGTTCTTACCAACTGAAATCGGGACTCATTTGACCAGGCCAAGGTTTTCTGTCGTCAAATGTCCAAACGATATGGTCACGAGCCCAGGAGAGGTGCTGCAGGTAGTGTCGTTATGTTAGCAAAAGCACTCGTATCGGTGTCTGCCGCCATAGTTCATTAACGCCGAATTTCGCCACACGTTCGTCGTACGTCCCATGTTGATTTCTGCGGTTATTTCATGCAGTGTTGTTTGTCTGTTAGCATTAACAACTTCACGCACATGCCGCTGCTCTCGGTCATTAAGTGAAGGCTGTAGGCCACTGCGTTTACAGTGGTGAGAGGTATTTGGAATTTTCGGCACACTCTTGACACTGTAGAGCGCGGAATATTGAATTCCCTAGCGATTTCCGAAACTGAATGTCCATACGTTTAGATCCAACTACCAGTTCGCTTTGAAGGCCTGTTAATTCAGCCGCGAGTCATAATCACGTCGCAAACCTTTTCAAATGAATCGCCCGAGTACAGATGACAATGCACTGGCCTTTTATACCTTGTGTACGCGATACTACCCATCCGTATAGGTGAAGATCGCAATCGCATGATTTTTGTTACTTCAGTGTACACTGTGCCCCAAAGGTCCATCGTCATTTCTGTGACCCAAAACATCAAGGAAAGGAGCTCTCTATTCTTTTCAACTTCCTTCGTAAATTTTTTACTAGGATGGAGATAATTAAAATGGATCTAAAAACGGTTCGAAGCATTAATCCTGTGATCATCAGCGTATTTCCAGAAACAGGTAGGTTTAAGAAACAAGGTCCTGAGCGTCATGTCTACAAAGCCTTCCATAAAAAGTTTGGTGACTGTGGAGGAAAGGGGGCTGTCCATAGCCATTCCGTCAGTGTGCTCAAAATATATATCATTAAATAAGAAATATTTCGATGTCAGCACATGACGACGTAACTTAGTTGTTTCATCGTCGAGTTTCTCACCAAATTAACCACAGGGACTCTTCGCTAGGAAGTAAAAAGTTGTACAACATCAAAACTAACAAGTAATCGTGAAGGACCAAGGCACAAAGACCTCAACTATCGGATAAATTCCACTGCATTAGAAATGTGATGTGCACATTTTCCAACATTGGATCCGAAACTGGAGGTAAATATTTGGCCAAATTGTAGGTAGGAACACCCAGACTGCTCATAACTGGACGAAGAAGAATCCCATGCTTTGAACCTTATATAAACCATATAATCTTAGGGGAACAGCAGGTCCAGGGTGAAGTTCTGTAAACACCTCATCAGGAAAGGAGCTCTTCTTAAGAAGGGAAAGAGTCTCCCTTTTCATTTGTTCCGAAGAAGCATTGCATAGTGTTCGGTATACCGAGTCCTCCATTTTATCCAAATATCTCCAAGTGAGAGAAGAATCGTAGCATTGCTTTTCGCAGCTGGAACAATAAGTAAATCCTGATCTTATGTCATGGGCCAATGCCCACCTTTTTACGCGATGAAATGTAGCTCCTTGGGGGTGGTGCTCGATGAAGCTTGAGGGAGACATTTCGCCTAATTTATCTTCTACCTTATTTTCTCCGCCGGGTCTCGGAAAGCTGGACACGTCTTGCGCAACAGCACAAATGAAATTACTAATGAGAACACTCATCAGTGTGGGAGCAAAATTTAAACCTTTCTTGTGACTGATAACAAATTGTCATCCAGCTGTTTTTAGTTAGATTAACCACAATTCGTCGACGGGTAATGTCATCAGAAATGGTGAACTGAGCATGGCGCCCCTCTCCACCATCTCCTCCCAGTAAACGTTCTCGATGTGTTTACCTAGGCGTTTCCTGTGTAATGACTGATGATACCCTTATCAGGTACAAGGCCAGAAAATCATCCTGACACAGTATTTCAACGGACCAAGTGGCCGCCATCTTCAAATGAGTATGCTGGTGCACCACTTTGTTAGAACTAGTTTTCCGACAAAATTGGCGGCTCATTTATACACCGTGATCGGCCGGTTGCTGCCCCCAAGTGCGAGTCACCTAGCAGCGCACCGGTCGAAGAAACAGGCAAAACGATATATCACTAGCCAGACGTTAATTAAAAGAAGCCACACGTCGAAATGGCTGTTCATGTTTAAATGGCTCTGAGCACTATGGGACTTAACATCTGAGGTCATCAGTCCCCCAGAACTTAGAACTACTTAAACCTAACTAACCTAAGGACATGACACACATCCATGCCCGAGGCAGGATTCTAACCTGCGACCGTAGCGGTCGCGCGGTTCCAGACTGAAGCGCCTAGAACCGCTCGGCCACACCGGCCGTCTGTTCATGTTTAAGAGCACATAAAACAGATACCACGTCTTAATTAAAGGAAAACCCGTATCCCTATCAATAATATCATCAGATAATCGAATTTCAACAGATTTCTTTACAACACATTCCGAGCAATAGGAAGCAGAATCGATCATTCACGTCTCGTTACACATCTTATGTCGCTCATTAAGACAGTTTTCTGCCACTGCAGATTTCTAAGGCTGGACCAAACGAGTGTCACGGTAGTGTTCTTCACATTCGTCCTGAATAGTGCGGATAGTTTGGCCAATATAAACCGTCCCACAATGACAAGGAACTTGGTATACTCCAGATTTCCTCGGCCCCAAGCCGCCATTTACTGATCCAAGAAGCGCTGTGATCTTGGCCGGTTGTATAAATACTATTTTGATGATCTTCTTAAAGTTCTTAAATTTTGTAGCGTGTACTGCCAGAATCAGGTGAAAAAAGCAACAAATTTACAAGTATCTTCTGATGGTTTGACTGCAGGTCCGAACTGAAGACCAAGGCGTATTTGTCAGTCAGTATAGACATTATGTTTAAAAACAAATGTAACATGTTTCAGTACCTATATCAAACTTTCTGCGCCGGTTTATTTTATGACAAATAGTTTCAGAAAATTAACGGAGTGGGTATGGAGAGCCCGCTTTCTCCCACAGTCGCCAATCTTTTCATGGAAGACTTTGAAGACATGGCGCTCAGGATACCGTTTCTCAAACCCATATGCTGTTGGAGATACGTTGATGATACTACTATGGTTCGCATTCATGGGAATAATGCTTTGAATCATTTGTTGGATCATTTTAACTGTCTGCATCCTAGTGTAAAATTTTCCACCATTGAAAAGAGTGGAAAAATCCCTTTCCTTGACATTTTGTCCTACAGAAATGACGATGGCGCTTTGGGCCATATTGTGTACAGTAAACGCACGCATACTGATGTTATTTTCACGCGATCACCTGTTATCCACCACATCAGCACACAGAGTCCTCGCAGACTATGGTGAAGAGAGCGTATGGCATTTCCGATTAAGAAATTCGATACAGGAACTGAAATACCTAAAAGTTGATTTGAAGGAGGATGATTGTACTTACCAACAAATACGTCGTGCTCTTCAATTCGCAACGCCGGTGAAACCATCACATGATTCTTGCAAATCCGTTACTTTTTTACCTTTCGCTGGGTGTATACGCTCGAAACTTTCTAGAATTTTAAGAAATGTGGTATCGAACGTGTATTTTTACAACCAATTATGATTAGAGTCATTGGGACTGAGAAAATCCAGAGTATAAAAAATTCTTTGTTATTGTGGAATAGCTTATATGGGCCAAACTACAAGTAGTATTTAGGACCGATGAGTGGAAGACGATCGTCACACTCGTTTGGTCCAGCCAGAGAAATCTGCAGTGGTGGAACACTGTCTTAATGAGGGCCATAAGATATATAACGGGACACGAATGATTGCTCCTGCTTCTCGCTAATGGGGATATTTTGTAAGGGAATCTCCTGAAATTCGGTTTTCTCTTAACATTTTTAACAGGGATAAGAATTTCCGTTTAAGTAAGATATGGTGTTGTGTCGGCTACTGTGGGAGTCAGCACCGAGACAAAGGAGGAGGGCAGGAATCCAAAATGATATGTACCCAACACTTTCAGATTAATAGAATACTTTATTTCTAAAATGGAAAGAAACGTAACTTAACTTCTCGTTATGAAGCGGCTTCCTGTGCTTCCTAAATACAATTACTTTACTCTCTATTACTACTCCCAGAACGTAGGCTAAATATCGCCTATCTATTACTCAGTACCGGTGTTCTCGAACTCTGCGACCGAACTGGTCTCGACCAGCGATGAGCGGCTGGTAATTTCAGCATTGACGGGAGGCTTTGAAGTCTATCTTTCTGGACGTAGGCCCTGCCTGCTCTTTCAGCGCCTTCTTGATGCCGTTTCGCGACGCTGCGCTGGTCGGTGTGCAGTCGATGCTTTAGGACTGCACACCGTATTCACATTCTACCTGATCTTAAACAACAATGGCTTGGATTTCGACCAGCAGCTTCTTTAAATTAATGTGCTGTTAGAGACATATTGTTTTGTCTATTTCTGCCACTGGTGCGCTACTAGTCGACCTGAGCTGCTCATGCTCACGGGGAGGCCCAGTCGCAGAGTATGAAGGAGCCGCCGATCCTACTGGAAACACTGTTGTGGTGAGATTGTACATCAGCATACCCAGCGAAGATGGTGGCCAATAGGTCAGTTGAAATTCTGTGTGAAGATGACTACGTTATCCGGCTGCATACCCAAGAAGACTATCTATATAACTGCTACTGTTTCCAGTATTTATGTCATAGTTGCGAGTATTTCTGAGTGTTGGAATCGATGTTAGATGTTGGTGTTTCGGTTTCAGTGTGAAGACTGGTTTGATGCAGTTCTCTGTTTTTTACCAATCTCTTCATTCTGCATAACTACCGCAATCTAAATCTATTTGAACCCGCATACTGTATTCAAGCCATGGTCTTTTTCTACGGTCTTTACATTCACACTTTCTTCCACTATCAACTGACGATTCCTTGATGCCTCACGACGTGTTCTGTCAACCGATCCCCTATTTTAATCACGCTGTGCTACAAATTCCTTTCCTTCCCAGTTAGCTTCAGCATTTCTTCATTACTTAAACAATCTTCCAATCTAATTTTCCACATCCTTATGTAACAGCAAATTTGAAGAGCTTGTATTTGCTTCTTGTTTGAACTGATTATGGCCCACGTTACAGTATCGTAAAAGGCTGCTCTCGACACAAAAGACATTCAGAAAATACGCCGTAACACACTCCCTAGCACTTAAGTTTACATTCGATGTTAACAAAATTGTTTCTTTTTTTTCAGAACTGTTTTCTTCCTATTCCATGAAGTTTCGGGAATGCAACCGTCTCATGTTGTTTTCTTGCCACGATATTTCGACTGATAACCAATCAACCATGTGTGTTCATTTCGCACTGGAGATTGCTTGTGTTTTTTTTTTTCGTTATTGTGATTGCATCCCTCCTCGCCACATATGACCCGGTGAGGGGGGGGGGTATGGGGTTAGGGGGGGCGGAGCTGGCAGCGGTATATTCAACCCGTTCTTCAACCACGGGACTACACACTCTTTTAAAATAATAGTGAAGTGTGTGGATTGTGAAATACTAGTGTAATAAGGCTGGCTGAATAGTATTTTTTATTGCTACTTCACATCGCTACCTTTATACAAGAAATTGGAGCGAATACGCATGCACAAAGGCAGTCGCTTCATGAGCAACACCTGTAGAGTTACTTACCCTCTCCGAATAATGGTCCATTTATGGCGCGCAGGTGCATGCGTAATGAGATACCAAATGCGCGCTCTCTCTCAGAATGTGGACTCGCGGTGTTGAAAATCATACGTGTAAAAGAATAAGATTAAATGTCGCTAGACGTGCCATTGGTCATAAAATGTTTTCTTTCTGAAGAAATGAAATATCAGCGGGTCCCACGCCTTGTCCGATCGAAGGCCGCCATCACGATTAATAAGGTCTTGCGCTAAACGTACTTCCAACGATTCCTCAATATGGAAGGATCTCCTCGAAGCCAAGATTCCCGTGGCATGTACTGTCCAGCGGGGTACAATGCTCGGCTATGGCTGACTTGCGGGGCTACGAAAGGCGAGTGTGGCGATCATGTACAACGCATCTTTCACGAACTGTGTGCATTGTCTGTCCAATGTAGCCTTTGCCATACAGGCAAGGTATTCTATAAATTCCAGCCTTCCACAATCCCAGGTCGTTCTTTGCCTAACCGAGAAGAGAGCACATCTTTGTAGGTGGGCTGAAGATTACTTTGACTTGATGTTTTCTTCTGCTTAATTTCGACGAAATATTGTGGGCGTGCGGCAGGAGCGCCCTAGACTTGAGCCGCTCTTTCCCCTCTTGATTGCTTGGATAGTCACCTTTCTTGTCCCTTAATGCTGTGCTGTTCTGATGTTGAAATCCATTATCTTTGAACACTGACTGTAGGAGTACCAGTTCTTTTGCAAGGCTGTCCCCATCATACACAATATGTACACCGTGAAACAACGTTGAAGGTCGCCCATAGTTTGTGATGGCTGGTGGCAGCTAGACGCCTGCAAAGACAGGTCTGTATGTGTGGGCTTACGGTAAACGGAATGCCCCAATGATACGTCCATTGCCGGCCGGAGTGGCCGTGCGGTTCTAGGCGCTACAATCTGGAGCCGAGCGACCGCTACGGTCGCAGGTTCGAATCCTGCCTCGGGCATGGATGTGTGTGATGTCCTTAGCTTAGTTAGGCTTAATTAGTTCTAAGTTCTAGGCGACTGATGACCTCAGAAGTTAAGTCGCATAGTGCTCAGAGCCATTTGTACCATTTGATACGTCCATTTCCCGTCTGACCATTTGGAGATGGCTGAATGGGTGTCAGCCAAAATATCGTGGCAAGAAGTCGACGTTATCCGACTGCAATAGCGATACTTAATGGGATACTCTTTACAGCAGGAAAATTGCAATAATCACAGTTTTATTCCTGTAGCTAATCAGTATTTTATATCCTCACTACTTCGTTCATCGAGGGTTATTTTCCCACCGAAATTGCAAGACTACTTTTCGTGTGTAATTACCTAATCCAGTTTCCTCAGAATCGCCTGATTTAATTCGAGTACATTCTCTTACCCTTGCTTTACTTTTGTTGATAATTATCTTATAACTTCTTTTCAAAACACAAGCTATTCCGTTTAACTGCTCTTCTGGCCCTAAATATTTACGGTGGCATCAACAGACCAAATTTTTATTTCTTTTCCCTGAACGTGAATTCCGTTTCCATATTACTACAAACGTTCCTTTATTGTTTGCTCAATGTACAGATTGAATAACAACGGGGATAGGCCAGAAGCCTGTCTCATTCCCTTCTCAACCACTGCTTCCGGTTCATAGCCTCCGACTCTCATTGCAACAGTCTGGCTTCTCTGCAAGTTGTTGATAATTCTTCGATCCCTTTGTTTTATCTCTGCTACCTTCAGAATTTCAAAGAGTGATTTCCAGTCAACATTGTTAGAAGCATTCTCTAAGTCTAGAAATTCCATAAAGGTAGGTCTGCTTTTTTCAGTCTAAGGGAACTCGTAGGGTCGGTACGGCCTCATGTGATCCTGCATTATCTAGAATTAAAACTGATCGTCCCCGACATCTGCTCCTTCTAGTTTTTCCATCTTTCTGCAAATAATTCGTGTCAGTATTTTGCAAGCATGACTTATTAAAGTAATGGTTCAGTTATATTCATACTTATCAGAACCTGCCTTCCTTATAATAGAAATTGTACTTCTTATAGTCTGAGGGTATTTTACCTGTCCTCTATATAATGCATGCAAGGTGAAATAGTTTTATATGTCTAGCTCTCCTAACGACTCCAATAATTCTGAGAGAATGTAATCTACACCAGGAAACTTGTTTCTACTTAGCTCTTTCAGAGTTCCGACAAATTCTTCTCGCACTATTATACATCCAATTTCTTCCTCATTTACTTCTTCTTCTCTTTCTGTAATATTGTCTTCGAGTTTGTTTCCATTATTTAGGCTCTGTATTCCCTATTATCTGCATCATTTGCCGCATTTTTATGTTTTCTCCTTGCGTCAGTTATTTTCAATGTATCAAGCGTTATCCAAGGATTTCTACTGGGAGTTGTCTTTTTCCCTATTTATTCCTCTGCTACCTTCACTATTCCTTCTCACAAGGCTACACATGCTCTTCTATTATGTTCCTTTTCTTTGTTTCAGTCAACTCTTACCTTATCCAACAACCGAAATTCTCAACAATCTTTGGTTTTTTCAACTCATCCAAGTCCAAGCTTCTTAAAGTCCTACTTTTTTGTAACTTCTTCAGTTTTATTCCGCAGGTCATAATGAGTCTACCTAACGACTCTAATCCTGGAAATGTTTTTCAGGTTAAAATCTGTTTTCGAAGTATTTGTCTTGTCCTTACACAATCGATTTGAAATCTTTCAGTGTCTCCAAGATTCTTCTACGTATACAACCTTTGTTCACGATTTTTAAATCAAGTGTTAGTAATTGTTAATAATAATTAAATTGTGCTCGCAAAAAAATTCTAGTAGATCGCTTTCGTTTTCATTACTGCCACCCAGCCCATATTCTTCTGCTATTTTTCCTTCTCGTCCTGTTCCTTCTATTGAAATTCAGCCTCCTGCCACAAATTTTCGACTCCCTTAACTATCTGAATACATATTTTCGTCTTACATCATTACGATCTCTTCACCATTTGCGGAAATAGTAGGCATATAAATTTGAACAACTGTGGGCGGTATGGGGTAGGGGGGGTAGGGGGGGGGGGGAAAGAAAGTTTTTGTTTACATAGGTTACTATAATGCGTTCACTATGTTGTGTATAGTAGCTTACCTGCAGTTCAATTTTGTTATACATTGTTAGAGCTCCTGTTGCATATCTCTATTTGACTTTGTGTGTATTAGGTGAGAGACCTCTAATAATAAGTTTGTAATACTAAATGCAATGAAAAATATGTGAGATATCTCGTGAGATGTAACAAAATGTCGGATGTTTCTAACCTTACCAGGACAAGCAAGCCGGCCGGAGTGGCCGAGCGGTTAAAGGCGCTACAGTCTGGAACCGCACGACCACTACGGTCGCAGGTTCGAATCCTGCCTCGGGCATGGATGTGTGTGATGTCCTTAGGTTAGTTAGGTTTAAGTAGTTCTAAGTTCTAGGGGACTTATGACCACAGCAGTTGAGTCCCATAGTGCTCAGAGCCATATGAACCAGGACAAGCAAATAAATGTCGTTCCGAACGGATGATGCCTCTGTACAGCAAGAGCGACAGCGTTGCGATAGCTCCCTGTAATACTGAACACGCATCGTGTTCATTGCTTACCAATTCGAGTGTACATCGTACTGCTGTCGACGTATACTCGTAGAAATTTGGTTGAACTGTTCATTGGAATGGTGGACAGCTAGAGGTGAATTATGGATGGACTACTTACTCATCTACTGACATCGTAAAGAATTCACAGACGACGATTTTATATCTGAAAAGCTAATCTGGGTTTCGTATGACCATTCTGAGATTTCGATCAGTTCGACCGTCTTTTCCAGAAAGAATAGTGTTGCCACTGAACTTTTAATCATGCGTGGATACAAGTTTTACACGCATACCGCAGGATATTACTTGCAGGTGCAAATAGCTAATCTAAATCGACATGTATATTGGGCAGTCAAATGGAAACGAGACATATGGCAAAAAGTTAATAAACTGTTTTTATCCGAAAAATAATCGCCGTGACTGTTAATACATCTATATGTCTTTCTTCAGGGCTCCAAAAATATGGTAATCGCAACGGGAGAGACAGAGACTGCATGGGGGATGTGTAAGGAGTGTTCCCCAGCGGAGCATTTGCAGCGTAGTCGAAACCACCTTGGCAATATGTGGCCTGGTCCACCCCGCCGAAAGTTTGCTGGGAACGCCATACACGTCCTTCATACATTCCCGATTTTTCGTTATGAGATTTCCATATTTCTGGGCATCTGAAGAAGGACATTCGTGGCCGTCGATTTGTTTCGGATGAAGACGTGCACGCATTCATACAATCATGGTTCCGCAACCGCAAACATTTTTCCATGATGGCACTGACCATCTTGTCTCACAGTGGATAAATGTCTTAACAGTTATGACTATTACTTTTGAAGTAATAAACAGTTTATTTACTTTTATTCCATCTGCCTTGTTCTCATTTCACTACCCCTCATACTACAGATACAGAGGAGAATTTAGATTGGAAAGTAATGGTAATCCCCTGCGGCAGGTCCATCGACCACATATAGTGTCATCAAGTCACACGTTATGGACTGGTGGTACACTAGATGAAGAAGGTGATATGGACTGAAAACCCTGTCAATCGAAGTTTGTGCGTTATTAATTGATATCTTGAAGGCAGTATTCTTCAGAAACGTCAAGATAAAACTACTTCAAATTGCCGTTAGTTAAGAGTATGGCCTTGACGTCCCTTGATAGTATGGTGAGTAACCGCAGCTTGCTTCTTCAATTACGCAATGTGTATAGTTCTTTGCATGAGGCCCCACACTCTTGTCCACCATCCAAAACGCTAGAAAGTGCTAGTTGTGACTGCAGCTACAGTGCAGGTAAGGAGGAAGTCCGAAAGGTGCATGAACTATAGTAACTGGCGGGACTGGATATCGCTGTTTGCCCTGAAATCGATGGCACATAACTCGGTCTGTCTGACTGTAAGTCCTAAGTACTGAACTCCCTTGTCGTCGACGGTGACGCCTGAGGTCAACCCTAGGAAATGACTGAAGATTGAGACGCCTGCACTATTCTTGTCCTTCAACTCGGTCTCTGGGCTTTTTTGGGCCAGACGCAGTCCCATGGTACTTAGAGCCATTTTAACCATATCTTATTTCGTCGGGTCCGCCATTCGTTTGTCCTGATGCTCAACTCCGGCGTGAATTTGAGTCCCGACCTCAAGCGATCTACCCGGGTTGCATCGTGTCATCGTTTCTCGCCTGTTCGCTGACATGTGCACCGTTATCCGGCCGTTCGAAGACATAGTAAGTAAAGCACACATGTCGCTTCAGGCGTCTACAGAACTGCTGTCTTCATAGGGTCCGATCGGTGCCCTTTACAGTAAAAACAAGCACCGAAAGAAGACTTAACCGGTGTAAGGAGTTTGGGGTAATTACTCTAGCATCATTGCGTCATGGTAGTAAACGAAGTGAGAGGAGCTACATGAGTATGTGGTGATTTTACCACTGTTAACTCCCCGTCTCACAATATGATGAATTATTGGCGCAATTTCCATTTGACTAACTCTCCTCAAAGATTGACGTAACGAACACATATCTGAAATTACTAGTCGACGCAGACACACAACGCATTTTGGTAATTAACGCGGCTTTCAGTCTGAACAGCTACAATAGATTTACATTCCGTTTCGAGTGCGCGTGGAAAATTTTAGCCTAACGCATAACAACTCATCTAAACTGTTCCACACGGTATGTATTATATGAACGACATAAACATTGCAGGAGTTAGAAGGGTGTAACGTATGAAAAAATTGCATTCATTGTTAAAATATTCGAAGTGAATCGACTCTCATGTAGGCATAACAAACATAGTATTTTCCAGCCAAGAAAATTAAGGCACCATTCAGTCTAAAAATCGTCTTAAGCCCACAGATTTGCATGTTGACGTCGTAACTAAGCTTTTCGGTTGATGCGAGGCAGTACGTCATCAGCATGATTGCTTCAAAAAATTCTTGACGGAACAGGGCAACAAATAGGTCGGTCAAAAACTTAGCAGCACAAAAAGAAAATATTCACAATTTGAAACGAAAGACCTGACGATCTTATATAGCATAAAGAAATTTCATTATTCGTGTATGGCAGGATATTTCGTTTACTATCGGCAAATAATCGTGGGTTATACACTGAAGCGCCAAAGAAACTAGTACAGGCATCCGTATTTAAATACAGAGATATGTAAACACGCAGATTATGGCGCTGCGGTCGCAACGCCTATGTAAGATTACAAATGTCCAGCGCAATTGGTAGATCGGTTTCTGCTGCTACAATAGCAGGTTATCAGGATTTAAGTGAGTTTGAACGTGGTGTTATAGTCAGCGCTGGAGCGATAGGACACAGCATCTCCGAGGTAGCGATGAAATGGGGCTTTTCCCGTATGACAATTGCACGAGTGTATCGTGAATATCAGTAATCCGGTAAGATATCATATCTCCGACATCGCTGCGGCCGGAGAAATATCCTGCAAGAACGGGACCAACGACGACTGAAGAGAATCTGTCAACGTGACAGAAGTGCATCTCTTCCGCAAATTTATGCAGATTTCAACGCTGGGCCTGTCCGTGTGCGAACCATTCAACGAATCATCATCGATATGGGCATTCGGAGCCGAAGCCCACTCTTGTACCATTGATGACTGTACGACAGAAAGCTTTACACCTAGCCTAGACCCGTCAACACTGACATTGGATTGTTAATGACTAGAAACATGTTGCCTGAGCGGACGAGTCTCATTTCAAATTATACTGAGCGGACGGACGTGTACGGGTATAGAGACAACCTCATGAATCCATGAACTCTGCCTGTGAGTAGGGGACTGTCAAGCTGTGGAAGCTCTGTAATTCTGCGAGGCGTGTGCAGTTGGGATTATACGGGCCCACTGATCGTCTAGATACTACTTTGACAGGTGACACGTAAGCATCCTGTCCGATCACCTGCTTCCTATTCATGAGCGCTGTGCATTCCGACGGACTTGGGCAATACCAGAATTGCTACAGAGTGGCTCCAGGAACTCACTTCTGGGTTTAAACTCTTCCGCTGGCCACCAAACTTCCCAGACATGAACATTATTAAGCATATTTTGGATGCCTTGCAACGTGCTGTTCAGAAGAGATCCCCACCCCCTCGTACTCTTACAGATTTATGGACAGCCCTGCAGGATGCATGGCGTTAGTTGCCTCCAGCACTACTTCAGACATCAGTTGAGTCCATGCCGCGTCGTGATGCGGCATTTCTGTGTGCTCGCGTGTTCCCTACACGATATTAGGCAGGTGTACCAGTTTCTTTGGCTCTTCAGTGTAATGTACTATGGTCAAAGCAGCCAGAGCAACAGCTACAGATGTGGGCCTCGTTTCTCAGTTGCATACATCATACATATATCTCACAACATACAAATACACACATGCATTGTCTCGCTTCCAAATAGATGTAGGAGTAGATTTCAATAGGCAGGAACACTTGTTTTGCGACTAATAACATGAGACACATCTTAGACGGGGTCACGATCGAAGCAAGCAAAATGACGCAAGCGCAGACAGACATCATATTCCTCGTATGATTTCGTCATATATCCAGTGGTAATAACTGTAGTACAGCACGACACTATACATAAACTTGCTTTTCTAAGCTCCAAACGGCGTTCTATCGCTTGCCACAGAGGAACAATCGCCATTTCGGTATTGCGCCTACACTCGTGTCATACAACAGTCACAGTCTGGTATGGGCGGAACGAAAACAATGGAATGGCGTCATAACCTACTTGCGGACTATTGACATGAAAACATAAGGAACGGTCTGGGTTTGCCAGGCCTACGTGGGAAACCAATCCTCTGCGTTTTCGCCGTGGTTCATGACATCGAAATTTCTGGGAACATGTTCACATTGATTGATGGCGGCTTAGTGTGGTTGCTGGAAGTGAACATACCCCCTAATTTTTCGGATTTCAAGTTTGGCAGCTCATGCAACGATTAGGATCCCGTCCAACATATTTGCATTAGGGGAAAACACCTGAGACATAGAGTTCAGCCCAATTGAAAAGAGGAGGTCACAACGTGCGGACCAAGGATGTACTTCAAACTGTGTGCACTTTTAATAACCTCCATTAG
This sequence comes from Schistocerca nitens, assembly GCF_023898315.1. Lineage (NCBI taxonomy): Eukaryota > Metazoa > Arthropoda > Insecta > Orthoptera > Acrididae > Schistocerca > Schistocerca nitens. Next base: position 625,900,779 of record NC_064614.1, on the reverse strand, counting down.
GACAACGAAATGTGCAAGTATTAAGGCGTACTACTTACGCAGTTTCGAGAAAATGGGAAGAGAAGTTTCACGAGTCAGTGATGTAAAGCTTCGATGCGACCCTGGGGATTAGTTGGTAGCGGTCATTTTTAACTTATATTTTTTCACGTTATTCATACTTAATTGACAACAAATTTCTTTTCGTGAAAATGTTATTGAAATACATTTAATCGTACATTGCCAATTTGTTTGCACCGATATTAACGAAAACGTTGCTTTACGCGTGTTTTGCATCCAAATTGTCGGAAGAAAGAAATTTTTCAAATGTCAACGAGCTTCGTTTCTCTTTAGAAACTCTGAGGATTCCTTGTGCATGCGATAAAATTTCGTTCATTCGATGTAGCAGGTGTCGTTTTAATTTATCTTTCCCATGTAAGTATGAAAAATATCATCTTGCAGCTTGTAACGTCGACAGCACATCTGACGATTAATTGTACATTACCCTCATCTTCTGGGTTATTTTAGCTCAGTGTATTACTGAATAAAGTTATTTACACTTCTGTTAAACGATTTTTATCATGGGCTTTCCAAGCCAGTCCCTCGTCCCTGAAAACTGCGTCTGCAGATCGAAGCACCCCCGTTTCGCACACAAATGCACGGATTCTTTGGGTAAGGAACGTATAAGGCATCCAGACTGTTCAATGACGAAAATACATATGAGTAAGTTTCGTCTGTGAAGAACATAAATACAGTAAATCGAGTGTAAGTAAGGTGAAATAAAGAAATTGTTTAAATTTATGTATTTTAGTTAATCTTAAAAATGCTGCATTAATATTTAGAAAGTTATTTGTTATTTTATTGTAGTGGCGTGTGAAGTGAATGGCTGCAAATCTTAGCAAACGACGTCAGACGTCGGTTAGGATACAATGTAACATCGTCATGTAACAGTTGGTGATACAATTGTAGCCATGAAAACGTTTTTGATAATAGAGCACGTCAGCTGGTTTCAGAACAAAGGGGGCTTTATTCTCTTATGCAAACAAACTGCTCACTTGAGTGCATATTTTGTTTATTTAGGACGTAATTAGTGGGCAATAACTGTCATGATAAAGAACATAATTTACAGGCAAGATGACGGCCTAGTCTGGGATTTGGGTTCATGTATACCCCGGTGTTAGTTATTGACCAAGTGCTTTTAGTGTAAAGTTATAACTGTCCGTTTAATGATGGTAATTTATGACCCAAAAAATGGCATCTCGCCTACTATGGTGCTACTGGCCCTTCCACCCCACAGGCACCCCTACTGTGCAACCATTCATCATTTAGGGAAATCACAGATAACCTAAATCAGAATGGCTAGACGCGGGTTGAACCGTCGTCCTCTCGAATGGGAGTCCAGTGTGCTTGCCACTGCGCCACCTCGCTCGGTCTTGAATGCTAGTTCAGACTCGCACGGTGAGCATGCCCAAGCCTACATGGTCGACAGTGACCACACGGACATTGCAGTCGGCGTGGCGAAAGCTTGGTCCATGTTTCGCGTCACGAAGTATTTGTTCACACACCGCATTACTGACGACTTTGACGTACATCACACTGTTTACGATGTACAAATGGATGCCCCAAATGTCAGAAGTTGGGATCTTAGCTTCGTCGCATAGAAATCGTCCCCTTCCAAAGCCTTTGGTCTGGAGTAATCATTAAAAAGGTGAATCGTAGTGTGGATTTTAGAAAACGGTTGGCCATAGCTCTAGTACATGTAAGCGACACATAAGCAAAAGCTGCTGAAAGTAAACGATAGCGAGTGCATGCACTCCACAGGCAGAAACACACAAGACGTCTACACTGCATGGCTGCGAAATCCTGACTGTCTAACTGAGCTTCACTTCTGGCAGTACCTCATTTCCTGCTTTCTGAACTTCACAGTTCTCCTGCAAAACTCACAAGACTAGCACCCCTGGAAGAAAGGATATTACGGAGACTATGACTTAGCAGCAGTGAGCAGTGAGCCGATGTGCTAGTCTTGCAAGTTTCGCAGGAGAAGTTCTGTGAAGTTTGGAAGGTAGGAGACGAGGTACTAGCTCTAGTGAATATGTGAGGATGGTTTTTGAGTCGTGTTTAGGTAGCTCAGCTAATGAAGTACTTGCCCACGAGAGGCAAAGATCTAGAGTTCGGTCCGCCACATAAATTTGGTCTGCCAGGAAGTTTGATATCAGCGCACACTCCGCTGCATAATGAAAATTCATTCAAATATCTTTTCCTTAAGCCAAGAGTAAATACATTTTCTACTTCTAGTATTCGATTCGTAGCATAATCACTAGTTTCGCCTCATCACCTGACTTTCGCTCGTCTTTCTTCTTTAAGATAGCACAGGCAGTAGATTTAACGCTCTGTGTTGCTTAGCGAGATAAGAAACACGAATGCTATTCTCATGTTTGGTCATTTCTTCCTCCTTAGATTTCATTGTAACAACCACAGTCCCTGAGAAACCGTGAACAATTTTGTACTTTCTGTGCGTTCGTGAGCCATATTATTTTTTCAGGAATTGGTCATTCGATTTGTTCTTCGATAGTGGTATTCTTGCAGTGAGAACCACTGAATTAACTGTTTAGCTTCCCAGATCAACTTTTGCCCACTAGAGAAGACAAGGAAACGAAAACAGTCTTTGGTTGACAATTTGTTGTATTCAGAGTCATAACCGGTTTCGATCGTTTGATCATCATCTTTAAACTTAGTAAAAGAAGCAAATAAAATTAATAGCTGCAATTTCCCTCGTCACACAATATAAAAACAAGATAAAGCAGTGGAAGACAGGCCGGCCGCGGTGGTCTAGCGGTTCTAGGCGCTCAGTCCGGAACCACGGGACTGCTACGGTCGCAGGTTCGAATCCTGCCTCGGGCATGGATGTGTGTGATGTCCTTAGGTTAGTTAGGTTTAAGTAGTTCTAAGTTCTAGGGGACTGATGACCGCGGATGTTAAGTCCCATAGTGCTCAGAGCCATTTGAACCAGTGGAAGACACTCATGGCCTGTGACGTGCAGCCATCTTAGCACACTATGCAGTACTGCAGCTGTAAGCAGATGCTTACGCTCAAAGACTGTTTTCGTTTCCACGCATTCCCAAATATTCGACCATTGTTACTTTCAAGCTGACCATGTCACCCCTCATCAAGTTTTCACACTACGTGGCAGGGATCTCCCAGCTAATAGATTCATATGGGCTTCTTTTTGTTTTTTTACAGCGTCGCTGATCTACACGTGCTACGGTACCTTCATGGGTTGGCCTGGAACGACTATACCAATCCTGGAGGCAGAAGATTCACCAGTTCCACTCACCGCTGACGAGGGGTCTTGGCTCGCCTCCATCAACTCACTCACCATGCTGGTTACTATATTTGCCGCCGGCTATGCAGTGGACGTCGTGGGGCGTAAAAAAGTGGCCCTTTTTGGAGCTGGACCTTTTGTCATCTGGTGGTTGATGGTGGCGTTCGCCGATTCCTACGGAATGCTGCTCGCAGCTCGAGCGATTGGAAGTTTGGGCGGGGGCGCCATTATTACTGCCTTACCTGTTTTTCTGTGTGAGATAGCCGACACCGACCTAAGGGGGACGCTAATTGTGATCCATTACATCCTGATGCAGTGTGGCACCCTGCTTGTGTATTGCATTGGGCCTTACCTATCAATCACCACCGTTGCTCTCATCTGCACCTCAATTCCGATAATCTTCGTCTTGACATTCATCTGGATGCCGGAGTCACCATACTTCTTTCTCACGCATCACAGAGAAGCGGAAGCTGTGAAGTGTCTCGAAAGACTCAAAGGCCAGCTAACACCAGAGGAGCTCAAGTTTGAGCTGGAGATGTTGTATAAAGATATACGTGAGAAACAGCAAAACAAAGGAAAGTTCACGGACGTTATCTTGGTGCCAGTGCACCGCCGGACGTTGCTCTTAGCGATAGGATTTATTCTATTTCAGATGTCGGCAGGGTCGACCGCACTCACCACGTACACGACGTACATATTTGAGAAGAGTGGAAGCGAGCTCGACTCGAACATCTCTTCCATTATCCTGACTGTCGTCACGCTTGGTGCAAACGTCGCGTCGTCGCTGGTCGTCGAGAGGTTCGATCGGAGGCCCCTCTGCATGGCCACTTTCTCGGCGTGCGCCATCTGTCTGGCTGCAGAGGGAGCTTACTTCTACGTCGACGACATCTACGGAGACGTGCCTACTGCCTTCGACTGGGTGCCACTCGCCGGAATGATTGGATTCAATGTAATGCTACAGTTTCTTAATGGAAAGCTGCTATTGGTTTTATGTGGAATAATATCTTTGTTCTGCCGATGTGGACGTAGTTACTACATTATTATTTCATTATATTATTCTTATTTACTTGTGGACGGACGAGACAAACTCCTGTACAGATGCAGAAGGTTCGGTAGACTTGTAATATAATTCTGTAGCATCTGAGCCAATGATATTCAGCAGTTATTAATTATCTAACCAGTCTTCTAATTGCAGGAGTAATTTCACGAACACGATCTGTGGTGTGATCGACTGTCTGGTCGTTTTGAATGCTCCTGGCCAGTATCTTTGAGCTGGTTCAGGGATAATCATCTGCGTTGGCGGTGTACCATTTGCAGATGGTTATGTGTCCCTATGAATAACAGTTTTCAGAAAAGATCCTAGTACTTCCAGAACACTATTTAAAACTTCTCTGGCCTCGTATAAGTGCCAGTGAATAGTTTTCCAACACTAAAATATTAACAGTGCGGTTGTAGGCTGCATCCTCCCAGAAAAGCGCAATTATTGACAGAGTAAACAGAACCAGTCGACCTGTAGCTAAAGCGTGGGTTTACTCAAGAAAGTTAAACCTCTTTGAGAGATTCTCTGGATTACAGAGCTGCGGAGTCAACTGGGAAATTTCGCAAAATGAGTCGTATCAGTCTGCTACTCTTTGGACCAGAAACGGAGGTAACAGCTTGTGCTGTCAGCTCTCTTGCTGAAAAGTAAATAGAAAGCATACAAATGATTTTCGACTTGGTCATTCTAGCTTTCTTCTATAGAGGCCATTCATCATGTGTCATTATTCACTTAGAAATTTTGGTTTGTAACCATAACTGAAAATCTGTAATTCGTAATCACTGAAAATATGACGGAAGAAATCGGGTCTATTTAAAGATATGTCCAGAAAGTCAAAACATTCTGTTCACTTGTAAATTATATATTGAAACTATCTCAGCATGTATCTTTTTCATGTCCAAATACTGCGTCTCACTTCCTAGTCATTAACCTCATATTATTTTGTGGTCTGAATTGACAAGAGTTCACATTTGCTTCAGTTTTTGACGTCGTAAGCCTCCGTTACTATCGCAAGTATTTTACTATCTCTCAGACCTCCGGAAACGTCTGATACCATGTAAAAACTTATGCTCCGGCTGTCACTGAGAGACCTGCCTAGAAGTGTTGGGAAATGTGAGTAAGCGGTACCGCCAGATTGTTGCCAGAATGTTAGTGTCATTACTTGTGTGTGAACGAACGCTTCCCAGCATGAAAGAATGCTGCTGACGAAATGTTCTCGAGTTTCAAACCGGGTGGCTGTGTTGGAATAACCGCACATACAGCTGGGAACTTGTGGTGTCACCGCCAGACACCACACTTGCTCGGTGGTAGCCTTTAAATCGGCCGCGGTCCGTTAGTATACGTCGGACCCGCGTGTCGCCACTGTCAGTGATTGCAGACCGAGCGCCGCCACACGGCAGATCTAGAGAGACGTCCTAGCACTCTCCCCAGTTGTACAGCCGACTTTGCTAGCGATGGTTCACTGACAACTTACGCTCTCAATTGCCGAGACGATAGTAAGCATTGCCTGCAGCTACGTCATTTGCTACGACCTAGCAAGGCGCCATTATCAATTGCTATTTATCTTGTGATGCATGTACCGTCAGACCGATGTTCACCAATTATGGATTAAAGTTAAGTATTCCAACAGCTACGTACTTTATTTGCTAGACTCAAATCCTTTAACTGTTCCAGACCTCACGCCAGCCTGCGTGAGCTTAAACGCGTGCCTTTCGGCTTCACCTCCTAGTGGCTTGGCTGTCTTGCCAAGTCACAACAGAACTAAAGTTTTGTCCATGAATATCATTATTTTTCTGCCGCACCTCGTACCCAGTCTGTATCTGCTCCATAGGATCCACGTCTAATCTTGTATGATGGATTGCAATGTGTCCCATTTCTTAGTGATACTGAAACACATCGGCTTTACTTTTACAGACTAACTACGAGTTCATTCTTAAAGAGAACGTTTATCACTTCAATGCAAGTGTTGACGTGCCAGATATTGAAACTTTCTCCTTCGACAAATAATAACTTGTGCACGTGTTACTGGTGGCCTCACATGTTATCCTCAAGAAGCATTCTAGCCCCCCCCCCCCCCCTCCCACTGCCTCCATCAAGGGAAGACCACATTTAGTATGGGCGAACAGACCTTAACATTAAGAGTACAAAACTTTTCGGTCATGGACGTATCTCATAGCCATTGGCCGTTCTTGGCTGACCATATTCAATGCTGAATATGTGGATAGACTAAACACCCGGACTCTATGAACAACAGACTGAAGAAATTTAGTTCATGTCAACGGATTCTTCCACTGCTGTTTCATAGGAACATTTTCATACTTTTCAAAACACAATAGCAAAGTTCTACTGCACAATTTGAGTTTTCATTCACAAATTTTGGCCAGGTGTGCCTGAGATATCTCAGTATGTTACTGGCGCACCATCCCTGTTTGTACAACTAATGTCGCTAATCCCCAGAGCTGCCTCTAGCAGCTGTCTTATCTCACCCTCAGAGAAGCAAATGGTTTTCTACGTGTCAATGACTCATAAGTACACGTGATGAAAGCAGACTGAAATGTCACTACTGCATAACTGACAGTTTCATGCAGCCCTGCTATAGTAACAATACACTTAATTTTTTAGTGAGCTTAATGATTTATTGGATTTCTACAGTTTTCCCAAATGCATAAAAACATTGCATATTTTAGTATTTTTGGCTTTGATTACCTTTACTTCTCTAAGAAGACTGGAATAATTGAGATTGTAACATGTGTTAAACTTGTTACAGATTTCGTTCTCTATCGGCCTGGCACCAGTGCTGTCCTTGTTTATGGGTGAACTGTTCCACGTCTCTGTGAAGGGCATCGGCGTGGCTATTGGCACGGTCGTTATAGCACTGTATGGCTTCTTCCTCAAGAAGATGTTCCAAGTGGTCTCTGACGGCCTGGGCGCCTACTACTCCTTCTGGGGCTTCACCGTGATGTGTGTGGCTGCCGTTATTTATGTCTACGCGCTCATGCCCGAGACCAGGAACAAGAGTTTCGCGCAGATCAACGAGGAAATGGACAGTCGTGTAGGTGGAGCAGTCAGCAGTAATATGGACGAATCCATGAAACAATGTCCGAGCTGAAAACAAATCAGTAGTGACTCTTGAGTCACTTGGCTGCAACTGTAAAGCAAGACTGAGTATAATTTATTCTATCTGTTAATAGACTGATATGTGTAATGATGGTGAGAACGTAGTGTAAGGAACGTTAGGGACCAGAAATCGCTCAAAGCTATCACTGCGTCAAGACATTTAAATGTTATCAAATCAAAGTTGGTAAAGTAGAGCTCATGAGGAAAATGTGATGGTCAAACGTTTGGCACACAAATGCACAAATTCTTTGGGTAAGGAACGCATAAGGCATCCAGACTGTTCAATGCCGAACATACATATGAGTAAGTTTCGTCTGTGAAGAATAGAAATACAGTAAATCTAGTGTTAGTAAGGTGAAATAAAGAAATTGTTTAAATTTATGTATTTTAGTTAGTCTTTAAACTGCAGCATTAAGATTTAGTAAGATATTTTATTGTAGTGGCGTATGAAGTGAATGGCTGCAAATCTTAGCAAACGACGTCAGACGTCGGTTAGGATACAATGTAACATCGTCATGTAACATTTAGTGATATAATTGTAGCTATAAAAACGTTTTTGGTAATAGAGCGCGTCAGCTGGTTTCAGAACAAAGGGGGCTTTATTCTCTTATGCAAACAAACTGCTCACTTGGGTGAATATTTTCTTTATTTAGGATGTAATTAGTGGGCAACAACTGCAATGATAATTAACATAATTTACAGGCAAGATGACGGCCTAGTCTGGGATTTGGGTTCATGTATACCCAGGTATTAGTTACTGACCAAGTGCTTTTAGTGTAAAGTTATAACTGTCCGTTTAATGATGGTAATTTATGACCCAAAAAATGGCATCCCCCCACTATGGTGCTACTGGCCCTTCCACCCCACCGGCACCCCTACTGCGCAGCCATTCATCATTTCCCAGACATCAGCTTCACCACCCTTCAGCGTCTTCAGCATCCTTACACTGGCGCTTTTAATTTGGACATTGTTCAAGCAGCAGCAGCAGCAGTAGCAGCACGAGTAAATTCATGTGATACTGCAAATTCCCAGCATTGTGTAGCGTCCAGCGGTAGTAACATAGTTATCACTGAAGTTAGGCAGCCAGTGCTATTTCCTGCACTGTACGACGCTATTTATGTCTTCATGGCTAATTTTTACCGACTTTTTAAGAAGATGCATATTTCATTACTATTTTACCGATTTCCCCCACTTTTTTTAAAACAATGCATGTAAATATAAGATGCGCTTTATCGATTTTTAGGAAACCGCATAATATAGGTGGTTTTAAGTAAATAACAATTTTCAGCATATGGCGCTATTTACAGTTTTCAGACAATTTATTAAGATTTTATGGGGATTAAGTACGGGTGGTTATAATTTAATTTTCCCTTTTAACAAGTTATAACACAGAAACTAATTACCGAACGAGTGCCAAACTTGGTAGCATTAATGTCCAGAGTGGGAGTGCATGATTTCCATGCGTCACAGTGCCACCGTCCAGTTCCAACTATGGCCACCAAGTGCTGTGATCAGTCATCGTGTCTCACACACCTGACCAGTCGCAGTCCACTTGCTGACATGTCAAATGATCTTGCACAAAAGGAGCAGGGCATTATTGGTGAAGCTCTGTAATCAAAACAACAGTACTGCTGCAGCTGCACTTCGAGAACATCGCCGGCTGAAAGAATTATGGAAGGGTCCTCTTCCCCCACCTGTTGTGCGGAGCATGATGAGGAAGTTCGAATCAACTGAAGAACTGGGCGTCGCTCAGGGTAAACGTCGACGACTGTTTGCACCACAGATGGTTGAAATCGCTGCTGCTATGGAAGACAACACTGTGCGCAATTCTCAATCGCCAGGCAGTGCGCGTGCTGTGTCACAGCTGAAAATCCCGTGGTCCACTGTATGGAAGGTTCTTCGAACCAGTCTCATGTGGTATCCGTACAATATCCATATCATACAGCAGCTTGCACCACAGGACGTACAACGACTCGTTGACTTCGCTCTCCATGTTTCGCAAGGATTGAACTTGACGAGGGCTGTCCCTAGACTATGGTAAGGACAGACGTAGCTCATTTTTATCTGACAGGTGAGGTGAACATACTGAATTGCCGAGTGGGGGGATCTTCACCTCCAGTCACTGTGCATGAAGTTCCTCCGTACGTGAACGTGTCACCGTATGGTGTGACTTCATGGCTACGTTCATCATTGGCCCATTCTTTTTTGAACACGTTGGGGCTCAAGGACCAAAGACGTACATTGTGACTGGCCAGCATTACAACGATATGCTTCGCTAGCCTTTCATACCCGCCCTATAGGAGAGAGACGCATTGATCTCAACAGTTTTCCTGCAAGATGGAGCCGCATCGGACATCGCTCATGAAGTCCACCTGCTTCTCGGAAATACATTAGAAAACGATCGAATTATCAGCCGACCGTTTCCAAATGCTTGGCCGGCACGATCACCAGATCCCACTCCCTGTGATTTCATGTTTGGGGCTCCTGAAGGACAGGGTTTACCGGGGCAACATTCACACATGTGCTGATCTGAAGCGCAGCATATCAAGAGAAGTAGGGAGTATACACACGGAAACGCTTCGTTCTGCTGTGCAGAATGCAATCCTGTGCTTCCAGTCTTTTCTGGACACTGATTGGGTGCCATATTGAACCATTTCGTATCAGTAATGGTACCGGTATGTAATGGTATGATGTACCGTAGCAGCACATTAAAAGTGTGTCAATTGAACTGATGCTGAATTATTCCTCTTCCACATATATCTGACATTAATGCTACCAAGTTTGGTACTCGCTTGTTTATTAGTTTCCGTGTTCTAACGTGTGAAATAGGGAAGTCTTAATTATAACCCCCCGGTAGTTACTTTCATTTGCATTCAGCTCCAACTCTCACCAACTGTCAGTCCTCCGCAGATACCTGTAGCTGCTAATACTATACTAACAGTGTCACAGTGCTTAAAATTCACACTATCCATTGAATTATTTACATTAGTGCAACTGCATCGCACAACCTGCTCAATTCAGGGCTACTGTAAGACTAGGGAAAGATTTAGAGCTTAACCACAACGTTTTCACATACCCCCCCCCCTCCCCCCCCAATATTATATTCGAGAGTGGATTGACCATGATGTCGTATCCAGCTAGAGCAGGGGGCAGTGGGCACAGATGTAGTTGTACATATTTTATTTTTTTAGGAACAGACCCACCAGTACTTAAACTTTGGTCCAAGTTATAACGTTACTTATGTAACATGCCGATAGGATTTATGGCTGCTCCCCTGCCCCACATATGTTGACCTGTCAATTCCTAGTGTTTGGGTCACTTTCCTTAAGATTCCTGCAAATTGTCTGAGCCAGACTCTATTCCAGCTCGACCTAGATGCTTACAGCTAGACATTTTCCTGCAGTTAATGATTACGGTGACAGTGTAGGGGATTTCTACTATATTTATGGTGACAATGTAGGGGATTTCCAGTCCTACTAATGTTCAATAGATTTATTTACGTTCAGGTCATCTACCACCTGCACCACAGGTCTTCTTGCCTACTTGTTGACAACTCAATGACCTACGAGCATCCTACACCTAAAACAAAGACGCCGCAAGCCATCCAACTCTCAGTTGCTGGTCGAGTACATCATGGTTGTCTCTGTACCTCCATACATACCTAAATCTACCCTTATGTTTTTGGGAGCAATGTGTTATCTTTCCAAGAGCTTTCTTTTTCGGTTAAATAGTCAAATGGAGTATACTAGCCGATACGATGTTGATGCATTTCCCTCACAGATCAGGCACATAACATGAACAGTTGTGGAGTCACATGACTGCTAGACAGCGACTAGGTAGTACTGAGCTATCTAATCGATGTTACCATTCACCAGTACATACCATTTAACCACCAACTGGTCTATACGAGTTAAAGTCAGTATAGAAGCTGACAGTGACCTCAAAGTGATAATGGGAATTGAGAATGTATACTGAGGTACGAAGTTGGGGCTCGTTCAAATAGTGGTAGAAGCTGTGCGGCAAATTGACACATATTAAGCGACAGTTCGACAGCTAAGTACAGCACATTCTGCCTCAGCATTTCTGTATTCGACAGCAGCAGTGTCAGTACATCAACACTCCTTGTGTTAAAATTAACAGTTCAAAAGTCGTCACCGAGCGTTTTTTCTAAAGCATCAAAGTGTCTTGAACATAGCTGGTTTATAGAACCCGGTATGTGCTACAATGGAGCGATAGTATATCAGTTGTATTGTGTTGCCTAAGATAGTGGAAGCGCTGAAATGGAGATGTGCTGTTTGTGATTTTGGCCACTCAATCATTCTAAGATCAGCAAAAGCACAATGCAAGCTGATATAGGCCGCGCGGTCTCAGGAGCCTTGACACGGTCTGTGCGGCTCCCCCCGTCGGAGGTTCGAGTCTTCCCTCGGGCATGGGTGTGTGTGTTGTCCATAGCGTAAGTTATATTAAGTAGTGTGTAGGCTTAGGGACCGATATCCTCAGCAGTTTGGTCCCATAAGACCTTACCACAAATTTCAAATTTAACTTTCAAATTCAAGATGGTATACACACTGTAACAGGCTTTGTATGCAATAAATGGGTTATTCAAAGCATGCAAAAACCAATTACACGCGAAATGCTGTCGCAATTTCCAAATGTCTGTCCCACTAAAACTAGTCTTCCACACCATGTGCATGTGTATAAATACCACAGTGATATTTGTAATTTAATTTGTTTATGACCAACAGTCAGTTGTCCACTCACTCCCAAAGTCTTCTATAGCATACAGACTCCTTCTTGATTTTGAAATGTCATTTTCTTACGGTGAAAATACCCAGTCATCCGATAGAATCGAACTAGAGGTATGTAACACAGTTTCCAAACGTCTGTCAGGGCTACTTAAGTACAGTGATGCTCTGTAGGGTAGTCCATACTACAATCAACAAATGTTCCATTAAAACTACAGTCTTCTGCACCATACACGAGTAGATGCATATACATCCGTATCCGTATTGTATTTAGCACAATATTTACACAGGATCAAGCTCAACAGTCCGTTGCGTAGCTATAAATCAGAATTTAAAAACAAAGTTCGCTTTAGCGGAGGAGAATGTAAACGTTTTTGACAGACGTTAGTAGTCGCACATGTCCATTTTGTTAAAAAAAAAATCTCGCATTTTATCCGAATCCATAAGGTAAGAGTCATCTGTAGGTCATTGCATTAGTCCAGGTTGCTGATCCATTTCAAAACCAACCAGTTCTGTTTTGGTTGGTTTTATGGTATTCTCACTGTCTCTATACAAATTTGTCGTAATATGTCTCCTGCTCCTTACTATCGTAAATGGTACAATGTCTCTAGACATATCACTCTGACCTACATACGGAGCATACATTAAGAAACCAACGACGTTAGTAGTCGCACATGTCCATTTTGTTAAAAAAAAATCTCGCATTTTATCCGAATCCATAAGGTAAGAGTCATCTGTAGGTCATTGCATTAGTCCAGGTTGCTGATCCATTTCAAAACCAACCAGTTCTGTTTTGGTTGGTTTTATGGTATTCCCACTGTCTCTATACAAATTTGTCGTAATATGTCTCCTGCTCCTTACTATCGTAAATGGTACAATGTCTCTAGACATATCACTCTGACCTACATACAGAGCATACATTAAGAAACCAACGACTTTCTACCGACAATACCGATTACATCTGCTGTATAATGCTTTATACTAAAGCAAGATGACACATGGCTGTAGCCAACACACTGTAATTGATATGTGGCAATTGGTTTTTGTGCGGTGGCAAAATCAGGTTTTCGTTTTCTTCGTACAATGCGCTCCAATACAGAATTTAATCGCTGCTACCTTAGTGGGGTATACATGTCGAAAAGCACTTGGTACCGGATCATATGGAACTATGTAGCACGGGTCATAACAGTAGTTCTCTGTTGGAGGACGGAATGATGTTTTTTTAATCCCATGAAAGAGTGCATGGGTTGACATAAGGGTGTTATTGTCTATCGGTTCTATGTTTTGACATAAGAAATTGCGATTCTTCAGCACATGTCAGGAGTTACGATCATAGTATAGTCATGGCTATAGCATTAACAGCAGGCCTAACTGTGACTGATGTAGGGATAAAGTAGGGATGGTTCGCAGGAGAGCTTCTGTAAAGTTTGGAAGGTAGGAGACGAGGTACTGGCAGAAGTAAAGCTGTGAGTACCGGGCGTGAGTCGTGCTTGGGTAGCTCAGTTGGTAGAGCACTTGCCCGCGAAAGGCAAAGGTCCCGAGTTCGAGTCTTGGTGGGGCACACAGTTTTAATCTGCCAGGAAGTTTCATATCAGCGCACACTCCGCTGCAGAGTGAAAATCTCATTCTGGAAACATCCCCCAGGCTGTGGCTAAGCCATGTCTCCGCAATATCCTTTCTTTCAGGAGTGCTAGTTCTGCATGGTTCGCAGGAGAGCTTCTGTAAGGTTTGGAAGATAGGAGACGAGGTACTGGCAGAAGTAAAGCTGTGAGTACCGGGCGTGAGTCGTGCTTGGGTAGCTCAGTTGGTAGAGCACTTGCCCGCAAAAGGCAAAGGTCCCGAGTTCGAGTCTTAGTCGGGCACACAGTTTTAATCTGCCAGGAAGTTTCATATCAGCGCACACTCCGCTGCAGAGTGAAAATCTCATTCTGAAGAAAATAATAATTTTTAACGATATTGTTTTAATTTTCACAACGTGTATTATCAATGTACAAAAAATATATAACGAAATAATAATAATATAGCTTACGACATCGCTGCCTTCGCCAAAAATGCTTTAACTGTAGCTAAAACAGTTATCTAATACATAGCACACTACGAAAGGCAAGGTTCATATTTAACAAAAATATCAATATTTCTGCGCGAAAGGAAAAATACTCCCATTTTTTCCAGGAAGCATATTTTACACACTCGTGAGTTGTCAGCAGCTCTCAGTCACATGCTGTTCTGATGCTGCTTTCAGAAAATTAATGGAGATCTAATATTAGCCGCATCCTTTGCATTATTTTTTTCATGGAGATTCAATATTAGCCGCATTCTTTGCAGTAATTTTTACATCTATGTTTTGAGAGACATTATGCACAAAGTCCTCAGCCTTCACAAGAGAAACAAACAAGCACTTGGAAAACCACACAGCATGTTCAACCCATGGTTTGCGCGTTTCATTCCAATAGTTCAACCCTCCACCACCATAGATAGACACGGTTTCATCTTCATCGGCGGTGTAAAAGAATCTAGTTTCACTTACTTGCCAGTGCGTTTCTTAATAGCTAAAGACCAACCACCGAAAGGTGCCATCCTAACTCTGTATGTTCTATATTAATTGGTATATGTTCTATATTTAGGGGGAGTTAGATTAATCTTCTGAACATCACACAATAACTGCACTGTGATGCTGATTCAGGAGATGAATGTGAGACAACAGTAAGGAGCGGAAATTAGGAAAAAGCGGAATAAATAACTGAACTCTAATAATAGTTTAATGGCGTCGTTGAAGCTTCGCAGGTTCCCAACAGCCACACTCACTTGAAGCAGAAGTGTCTCCACTCAGCCTTCTGTAGCAACTAATTATTCTGTTTGTTCATTGCATGTATACAATTTTATGTGCATTAAATTTTTTAAATGAAATTTCATCCAGATGTGACATCTATGACATTCATACATATTTGGAAGTAACTGTGATCATGTGCTGTCTGCTCCTATGGACCGATATGTGGATCACAATAGCTAAATCCCTTGCAGTTGTTTTGTGAACTGAGTCACATTTCTTATAAACCAATAACAGATAGCTCTGAAAAAGGCATTGTGTTGCCAAAGGTGGAGCTATCTGTATTTTCAGGCAGGTTGTACGTATTCCCATATCGTGAAAAATTCAAGATTTAGATCTTCTGCGTCTCGGGCGTCATCTGTCATCTTGAAAAAACGCTAAGAAATGGCATTTTTTTCAGTTTTCCTCAGTAACTCGCTTTTAGAGCATTTTACACAACGATATGCCATTTTAAAGAGCATTAAATTTCCTGCAATTTTCATTTACAACATGTTGAAAAATTCGGAACAGCTACTGACATACGATGCTGTGAAAATCAGCAAAAATGTCACGAAATCGCAAAAAAGTTAGATATGTTAGCGGTTTCGCCTCAATAACTTTTTCTAGTAATGGCTCTAGCGGCAGACAGTATGCTCTTTTGCAGATGTGGATGGAGTAACATAGGAGATGCGCTGTATTCCAAAACGTCCTTCAAGTACAAAGATATTGTGGAAAACATTATATTTCTCCATGTGATAAGTGGTTGCGATACCACCACCACTCTGGACAGGGGGAAACTAAATTTCACACCAAACTTGAGAGGGATGTTTCTCACAGAAACACTGTGTATATTTTCAAGGATCCAGCTGCACAAAAAGAGAAGATCATAGAAGCAACTGAAAATTTCCTTGTGGCCCTTTATGGAGGTGTCTCGATCACTTGTATAGATGAGTTGTCATATCTTCGCTTTTGTAAAGATGCTGCAAACTCCAAATTTTATTTGGCACGCCTACCTCCAGCGGGGACGGCATTTCAGAATCATTCATATATTACTTAACTGCTAGTTTAAAGGAGGATGGGGTATAAAAAAGTCGCCCTCAGGTGAGGCTGAAAGCAGAATATTTGTGGTCTAACTCTAACTCCAGTGTCAATGAGTAAAGAACCAACACCGCAGACACTGCTGAACGTGATTTCATTGCAATACAGAAGACTTGTGGCAACAAATGCGGCTGCAAAGAAACAGGACTTGCATGATCCATTGTACGATTATAGGTTCATGGTGGTTTAGAACCATGTAGTAATGCACCAGAGGCTGAATTCAAAATGCAAGAAGACGAGTTACATGGTCCACTAGCCTATTAGTCGAAGTCACGAACGGTACACATCACCCACATCTGAATAAAAACATGAGAAGTTGATTATTGTTTAACTTAAATTTTATTTTAATCACGCATACAAAACTTTATCGTCTGTTTTTAAATTGTATTTTGCTGAAACGTAAGCACATACAAAAGTTTTGAAAATATGTGTTTCTCTTTTTCAAAAATACTTACTCCGTAGAAATGACATGAAAATTATGAACTAAACGTGTATATTGTATACATGTGGCTTGCAGATTAAATTACATTCAGGAATATTAGTTTTGACTGACGATGGTATTTTCAATTTCGTGTCCGCTTTCAGTAAAATTGTTACGGCAACAATTCTCGTCGTAAAAGGGGCAGTTAAAAATATTTTGTATGAAATCCTCTACATCACTGGTTATTGGGCACAAAACTGCACCAGGAGTCACTAAGGCCAAACCACAAACATCTCTAACTTTTTAAGATTTCTTGACGCTTTTGCCGATTTTCACGGCATCGTATTCCAGTAGTTTTAGTGTGTGAAATTTGCAGGAAATTGAGCTCTCTTTACAATTGATGATGGCATATTGTTGTCCAAAAGGCACTGGAAGAGAGCTACTGAAGAAAAACTGAAAAAAGTGTCATTTCTTAGGGGTCTTTTCAAGACGGCGGATAAAATACGAGAGGGTGAAGGTCCAAAACTTGGATTTCTCTGGAGATGGCTGATACATACGACATACCTGAAAATAAAAATTACTCCACTTTTTGCAGTCCAAAATGCTATCTCTACTGGGTTACATCTGCACACTATACTTTCTTTGCCAAATGTGTACTGACGTCGAACACTTCCTGTGGTTTTCACGTGTGTCTTATTCACTTTGTGTCTACTGTTGCCCTTGTTTAATACTGAATGGTTTCAACTCATTCACCATACATCTATGGAACTGCATTGGCTCCTTTTTTATACTGAATGGTTTGTATGTGCCTAGGCTTGGAATTTAATGTGCCGAATATCAACAGGAACACCGATGTATGGTAACAAATTTTTTTGTACAATATTTTCGCACTAAATTAATTTGTTTATTCATAGTATACATAAAATTTTTGTGCAATATGTTTTCCCATGAGAATCTTGAAAGATTACAACTGCTTGCAGTTTTAGAAGGACTTTATGACGCGTTTGTCATCTTTAAGTAGCAGCCTGATTTTTAATTGTGATACAGAATATACCTTATGGTTTGTGATTGAAAACTGACTTGGCATACCATATGCGAAGGAGCATATCTGCACCACATCATAGGAGTTCCAAGAAACCATCTGCCATGAGGATCATTGAGGCCACAGAAAGCGCACCATTCACTTGCCTTTGGGTGGTACCTGTCACGGTGCAGTATGCATTCATTTCGATGTAAGACCTATAAATTCCTCTGTCTGCAACCCATTCGCCACGTCTTTCATCACAACGATAACCTTATCGCTAGCAGGCTTTATGCCGAGAGAGTTATCGATCGTATACCCTGATATGTCGAATACATTGCAATGGCATCTTAATACTTTATAAAGGTCACAAGCCTTTACCCAGTAAATTAGCTCTGGGTCAGTAAAATGAGTTTTTGCAAACTCATAATGAAACTGGAACATGTGGAGTTTCGATAGGCCGAAAATACACATACCGCCAAAAAAAGGTTTGATGAACCCTATGAAAACCTAAGCCATTTCCAGAGGTACAAATTTTTTGTTGAAGTTTGTAACCCATTTAAAATTTAGCTTGGCAATCAGTTACTTCCATAATAGGAACTGAATAAATAACACAATGGTTTCTAAAATTCTGTGTGGTTTTCCTGATTGCATTATTTACAGGCTTCTAAGAGTCAGTCTCAAAATCATATGTTGCATAATTTCTCTTACTGGTAATGATACCAATGTATCACATAATGAGCATGACTGGTAGACTTTAATTCTAATCAGTTGCATTCCCCCTTTTTTTTATCCCTGGCATCATCAGTTTCAGGAGGGAACGGTTTCACTGATGTCGATAATCAGAACATAGCGGAAAATCGCTGTGTGCTTCATGCAAATCTGTTAGGATATAGCATGCCCCCGCCACGAAATATCGTATGTCAGACTCTGCTGGCACAGATGAGAAATCACCCAGCGCAACGATTTCTACATGAGACAGGCGTCAAGCCTCCCGCAATGGGCAAAGATTGTTGCATGCATGTCCATATAAAACGTTTACATCCTGATACAGGATGTAATTTGAATTAGCAGATGTTGTATTTAACTTTTCACCTATTCACAAGTTAGTTGCTTTTGCCTTCATATGTAACCACTGGCAAATTCCCCCACAAATTTCGATCACAAATAACTACATCGTGTGGAGATTGGTTAAGAGTTTCGTATTGATTCCTGCGCTTTTGAGCGTAGTGTCCCACAAAAGACCTGGTGCAGAGTAGTAGGATGCAGAGTCCAGCATATATGTTTCCATGCATACACTCCAGAATTTTCTCGAAATGGCCATTTTTGCAGCCGTTATGGCAAGCCTGTAAGATTACTAGAAAATGTGGTTGTGCTGGCCAACACGGCTTTATGGAGTTTCTCCATCGAAATTGATAGTAATATGGGAAGACCACTTCCTTTGTCACAAGTTGAAACTTACCATCATCGGAATGGGCAGCAAGAGAGTAGCATATCCACCTGATGTGTAGTTTCAGCAAGTTACTGATGTGGTACATGCATACACTGTAGTGAGTCCAGGAAGTGCAGAATAATCATTGGCATGATTCACTTGGAAAATGAAATAGGTTTTCATTGCTCTCAGGCAGGATCCTAACGATATCATTGCACAAGACAAAATCAGCAAATTGCTCAAAAAGGAAATGAGCAACACACCTACTGATTCTGGAAAGAAATGGATAAGTGTCATTGTAGTTTGTAGTTCAGGTTGCAATCAGAGCTTGCCGCCAGATGACAATGATTACTATGCAGAGCATCCATTTCCTTATCAAATGGCAGTCCAAAAACATGGCAGTCAACTGTATCATCAAATAATGTTTTACCTTCCTTCGAGTTGGTCATTGTAATTTTGGTGTGATAAACCACATCAACTTCACATATAGTACATACTGGTCTTTGAGGGTAGTATGTAAGGCCATGTAGTCGCTATCACAGCACACCACAGGAGCGAGAAGACACTTGAAGTGAGCATATACGATAAAACGTACTGTGTATTGGTAGTGAAATTTCTTAAATTTTAAGAATTTATTTGCGTCAGTAGGTATCTCTACCAATACCTAGTCCTGTGTAGAGCAATGCAGCGCAAGCTATGTTAATCGCTTACTCATATGAAATGGGTTCAGGCAAGTAGTGCAAATATGCTGTGCACCACGAGTTTTTGGTAAATTTGATGGCGGGGGAAGGGGGGGTGGCAACGAGAAATTGGATGACACAAATTCTTTTCCCAGCAGCAGCGTTGTTTATTTCCTTGAGATATACACTGAAGCCACAGAAGTCATGGGATACCTCCTAATATAGCGTCGGACCTCCTGCTGCCCAAATCTCACATTTCATGGACTCAACAAGTCATTGTAGTCCCCTCCAGAAAATTTAGCCGCGCTACCTCTGTAGCCATCCATAACTACGAAAGTGTTGCCGGTGCAGGATTTTGTGCACAATTATGCCTCATAAAAGTTTAATGTCATTTGATCTGGTTGTTCACACCATTTGTTCGAATGTCCAGGACGTTCTTCAAACCAGTCGTGAGCATGTAACCTCCCCGAAAGAAATTAGAAATAAAAGTCAATGATAATGAAAATGTGCCAAGCGTAACATCCTTGCAAAATTAAAGAATAAGAATTGCGCAAATGTAAACTCACTACAAAATATCGTTAAGGGATGAAGATTGATCACAAACCCACAATAACATTAATTAAATAATGAACCATGAACTGAATGTAACAACTCAACAGCAATAATTAAACCTGACAAATTTTATAAGGACAGCAGCGCTGATCTAGGGCCCTGTGAAATAATTAAACCAAAATTCTTACCTCAGTAAAACTGCATCTACACTCCAGGAAATGGAAAAAAGAACACATGGACACCGGTGTGTCAGACCCACCATACTTGCTCCGGACACTGCGAGAGGGCTGTACAAGCAATGATCACACGCACGGCACAGCGGACACACCAGGAACCGCGGTGTTGGCCGTCGAATGGCGCTAGCTGCGCAGCATTTGTGCACCGCCGCCGTCAGTGTCAGCCAGTTTGCCGTGGCATACGGAGCTCCATCGCAGTCTTTAACACTGGTAGCATGCCGCGACAGCGTGGACGTGAACCGTATGTGCAGTTGACGGACTTTGAGCGAGGGCGTATAGTGGGCATGCGGGAGGCCGGGTGGACGTACCGCCGAATTGCTCAACACGTGGGGCGTGAGGTCTCCACAGTACATCGATGTTGTCGCCAGTGGTCGGCGGAAGGTGCACATGCCCGTCGACCTGGGACCGGACCGCAGCGACGCACGGATGCACGCCAAGACCGTAGGATCCTACGCAGTGCCGTAGGGGACCGCACCGCCACTTCCCAGCAAATTAGGGACACTGTTGCTCCTGGGGTATCGGCGAGGACCATTCGCAACCGTCTCCATGAAGCTGGGCTACGGTCCCGCACACCGTTAGGCCGTCTTCCGCTCACGCCCCAACATCGTGCAGCCCGCCTCCAGTGGTGTCGCGACAGGCGTGAATGGAGGGACGAATGGAGACGTGTCGTCTTCAGCGATGAGAGTCGCTTCTGCCTTGGTGCCAATGATGGTCGTATGCGTGTTTGGCGCTGTGCAGGTGAGCGCCACAATCAGGACTGCATACGACCGAGGCACACAGGGCCAACACCCGGCATCATGGTGTGGGGAGCGATCTCCTACACTGGCCGTACACCACTGGTGATCGTCGAGGGGACACTGAATAGTGCACGGTACATCCAAACCGTCATCGAACCCATCGTTCTACCATTCCTAGACCGGCAAGGGAACTTGCTGTTCCAACAGGACAATGCACGTCCGCATGTATCCCGTGCCACCCAACGTGCTCTATAAGGTGTAAGTCAACTACCCTGGCCAGCAAGATCTCCGGATCTGTCCCCCATTGAGCATGTTTGGGACTGGATGAAGCGTCGTCTCACGCGGTCTGCACGTCCAGCACGAACGCTGGTCCAACTGAGGCGCCAGGTGGAAATGGCATGGCAAGCCGTTCCACAGGACTACATCCAGCATCTCTACGATCGTCTCCATGGGAGAATAGCAGCCTGCATTGCTGCGAAAGGTGGATATACACTGTACTAGTGCCGACATTGTGCATGCTCTGTTGCCTGTGTCTATGTGCCTGTGGTTCTGTCAGTGTGATCACGTGATGTGTCTGACCCCAGGAATGTGTCAATAAAGTTTCCCCTTCCTGGGACAATGAATTCACGGTGTTCTTATTTCAATTTCCAGGAGTGTATATATGTGTAGAACATGAAGTAAATATAGTGCACATGCACTGAGTACAGAACATATCAGGCAAAGACAAAATATATACAATGAGTACAAAACATATTCACAAATGGCAAAAGTGCACACGCACAGTAGTACAGAACATATCAGCAAATCACAAAAAATGTATATGCAATGAGTAGAAAACATGTTAACAAAATGACAAAAGTGCACATGCGCTGTAGTTCAGAACATATCAGCAAATCACAAAATGTATAGGCCATGAATACAAATCATGATAAAAAATGATTTTTAATATGTTACAAGAATTAGGATAGGAAAGGGAAGGATTGCGTCATGGTTGTAGCACTTTAGGTTGCACGCAGCTGCACTGAAAGTCCATATCTTTCTACAGAAGCACAACACCAAGTGAGGCAATCTAAAGTTCTTTTCCCAGAAGTATTAATCAGCGTAGCCAAGACACTGAAATGCCGTAGTAATATTCCATGTTATCCTTTTGGTAGTACATTAGGTACACCAAACAGTGGGACCATAATAGCATCTCATCGCTCATTGTGGTGGACAGCATGTCGTGTCAACACCACGTTCTTGTCTGTTACAGCAACGTAGAATTAGTGCAAAAACCAAATATAGTGCTCCATGATCATGAGGATATACAGGACAAACGGATATTGCAGTAATTCCAGGTAATTAGGTTAGAAGGTGAAGGACATTAAGTCACATACTAGCCTTCATTGAGAATTACACTAGTAATGGGTGGCACTCATTGCCCAGTCATTGAACATTTCTGTACCATGTACGTAGTATTACAGAATAATGTTCATGAGTAACTTTACAGAGAACATTGGCACTCATTGCCTAATTACAAACCATCAGAAGTCATTTACAGAGAACATTGGCACTCATTGCCTAATTACAAACCATCAGAAGTCATTTACAGAGAACATTGGCATTCATTGCCTAATTACAAACCATCAGAAGTCATCATTGAAAATGAGTTAATAAATGGCACAATTAATCTAATTATAGTAAACATTGTCCTCATAGTTCATCTTATTACATTAATCAGTGGCATTCATTTGCCAGTTACAAAGCATTTTTTTATGCAAGCAATGCATTGCGTTGGGTTCGATAATTAATAACAATATTTGCTTTTGAGTTATTGCTGCAAATGAAGATGTGTAACGTCATTCGTCATGAGTCAGCTGTATCAAGATTATGAAACAAGTAGAGTATATGTAATCACATTCATAAATGACATGGGTTTAATGAACAACTGCTTATAGTACATTAATTTCATGAATAATTTCTCCTGCAAAATATACAAAAATGGATTATTTGACTGAAAGAAGAAACGCATTTTCTGCTGAAAAGTAGTGAACTTCGAATTAACAGGTAGTGAAATGTGTATAAAATGTGTTCCCTAGCTGTCCTTTCCAAAACCTTCAGTCATCATACTATGCAATACAACACATACTGTCAAAACGAACTGCAACAAATACTTAAATAACTACAGAGCATAAATACATAAACTTCAACATCATCCTCATCTGTAAAGAAAAAACTTCATTATCCATCACTTCATTATCATAACTCCATTATTATCATCACCTGTAAAGAAAAACTTCATTATTCATAGCTGCATACTCCTCATCATTATTCATCACCATTCATTATCATCTGCAAAAAAAATCACTTCATTATTCATTACACAACTATTCCTTATTTCTAGCATATTTCCTCACTAAAACTAAGATGTGAAGTTCTGTCTGACAGCCTGCATCAATCGCTTCGTATTCTGAAAAAAAAAAATAGTTAAGACTGCTATTCTACAATGTGTATAGTATATTCTTGTTAATGCTTGTTAATTCTGATCCATTTACTCTTCCTCATAAGGTTTTTGCATCTTCTTTCGTTTATTCCGTAGGTGAAATTCCCATTTCTGTTTAATTTATTTCCTTTGCACGTTATTTCTTTCTGAAAATGATGAACAAAGATTAATGTCTTGCATTTAATTCATATTCCCATTAGATAAAAACTGGTTTATAGTGATATAATTAAGCATACAGCATAGCATGACAGAAAACGTAATATGTCAAAAACATAGACAGTGTGCAGGTGCAAAAAATGTACACAGAGTATCACAATGTAGCAGCAAAAAAAAGTGTAAAATAGTCACGATGTTGAGATATCATAAGGCAAAAATGTCAGAGTCAACTGGTGTTTGTTATATCCTAAATATTTCATAGTGCATACAAACAAAACAGGAAAACAATCATACATACATGAAAAATGGAAAATATGCACGGTCTGATATATAACGACGAGGAAAGCGACCTGCTAACCTTACCTTGCCGGGCACTTGCCAAAAAAAAAAAAAAAAAAAAAAAAAAAAAAAAAATACGACATTCGTCAGTAAGTAGTCACATAAATATAATTACATAAGTGGTCATAAAAATGTGTAAGTTCATCTGGAAAATATGCAACAGTCTGACGTGTAACGACAAGAAAAGCGACCTGCTAACCTAACCTTGCAGGGCACTTGCCAAGAAAAATACGACAGTCATCAGTAAGTATTCACATGAATATAATTGTATAAGTGGTCATAAAAATTAGGAAATGGCACTACAGCATGTTAAATCATAAAGTATCTTCATTCAATAAAAGGTTTAATATTCGATATGTGGTGGTTTCCTTTCGATTTTCTGGTTCTCAAAGTTTCGACGTGTATAACATTGGGGTGAGGAATGCTGCGAATCCGATATGGGCCTGCGTATAGAAGTTCAAATTTACTGCACCTACCTTTTATTTTGTTGGATAAATAGTGTGTACGTACTAATATCTTCTGTCCAACGTGAAAGTCACGGCGTATACAAACCTGTTTTTGTTGTCTTCTCCGGCGCTCTGCGGCACGTTTGATGTTGTTCAGCGCAATGTCAATTATTTCATGGTGTCGTAGTCGACGAGATGTAGGAAATGTTACTAATTCTTTAATTTTGTTAAGTGGTTCAACATTTTTCAGTATAACAGACGGAGATAGCATAGTAGATTCATTCGGTATGGAATTAATTACATCTTGGAATGAGAGGATGTGTGTCCCAATCAACATGTTTTTTATGGCAGTAAATTCTACACAGTTTACCAATTTCTTTCATTAATCGTTCACAAGGGTTCGAAGAAGCATGGTACCTGGATATATAGATCGGAGAAATGTTTCTAGCTCGTAACATACGTGTCCATATAGCAGATCGAAACTGTGGTCCATTGTCGGAAATTACTTTCAACACATGCCCTACATGAAATAGAAAATGTTTTACAAATGCCTTCGAAACAGTTGTAGCAGTAGCTTTGCGTAACGGAGTGAAGGTAACAAATTTTGAAGTGAGTTCAACAGAGACAAAGAAGTAGCAAAAACCTCTATTAGTTCTGGGAATTGGACCAAAAATGTCTACAGCGGCCATATGTCTCAATTTAACAGGTACAATGGGATGTAATGGAGGAATATGTGAAGTCGTATCTGATTTAGCTTTCTGGCAGATTTTACATGACGCTAAAACTCGTCGTATACGTTTCTCCATGTTGGCAAAATAACAGCTCTGTCTCAGTATAAGAAAACATCTAGCTCCGTAATGTGCGTAATTTAAATGAGTATACCAGATCAATTTGTTAACAAGCTCGTCAGGAATGTATAATAACCAATCGTTGCTGTCAGGATGAGAGCGGCGAAACAGAATATTATTGCGTGCAGTGTAATGGTTTCTAATCGTAACATTATTCCTATCTTGCCAAAGGTGTTTAATCTCTTTCCACACGTTGTCTGTACTTTGCTCTTGTGCTATGTCCTGTAATGATGACGAAATGAAATTTTCAAATGCAACTTGTTGAATGTACATGACGCTGAAATTTGCTTTGCAGAAGTTGGTTGCGATGTCTTGCTGATTGTTGCTAGGAGAACGAGATAGTGCGTCTGCTACAACATTTTGTGTGCCGGGAATGTGAACAATTGAAAAATTAAATTCCTGTAAATAAAGTTTCCATCTGCTTAACCTGTCGTGTGTAAATTTAGCGGAAAGTAAAAACTGTATAGCTCTGTGGTCTGTGTAAACTGAAGTGTGTCTTCCATACAGAAAATGCCGAAATCTGGTAAAAGCCCATACAACACATAATGTTTCAAGTTCTGTAACAGAATAATTTCGTTCAGCAGGTGACAGAATGCGACTTGCAAAAGCGATGTTTTTAATTACTGTGCAACCATCTTCTTCAACTTCCTGGAAAATATGTACGCCTAAAGCGGTGTTAGAACTGTCGGTGGCAATGGAAAAATTTCTAGTAAGATCTGGGTGCGATAAAAGTGGTGCATTCAACAAAGCGTGTTTCAGGTTCATAAATTCAGAATGTGCTTGCTTATCCCAGGACCAAATAGTGTTTTTACCTGTCAACTGACATAATCTAGGGGTGTCTAAAGCAGAGTAATGAATAAATTTACGAAAAAAGTTAATTAAACCCAAAAAGCTACGTAGTTGTTTCTTCGTCGTAGGAACCGTAATGTCACGTAAAGCTTGAAGTTTTTCCGGATCAGGCGCAATGCCTTCTGCTGAAATTACGTGTCCAAGAAATTTTATACAAGTTTTACCAAAGTGCGATTTACTGAGATTAACTGTGAGTCCTTGTGCACGAAAAGTTTGCAACAGTTGTTCAAGAATCAGATTGTGTTCAGACCAGTTAGCTTCTGCAAAAGAATGTCTACACACGTTGTGATTCTGTCTTTAAGTTCTGTCGGAAGTATTGTGTTCAAACCGCGAATAAAAGCTGCAGAAGAAATAGTTAAACCGAATGGTAATTTACAAAATTGATAACAGTCACCAAAACAGAGAAATGCTGTGTACTTTCTGCAGTTAGGATGGAGCTGAATTTGCCAAAATCCCGATTTCAGATCTAATGTAGAATAAATAGCAGTACCGTGAAATTTCTGTAGTAGTTCTTCTAGTGTCTGTGGTCGATCTGTTTCATTAATAATTATGTCATTGATGTGACGCGAATCAAGTACGAGGCGAAGTGAACCATCTTTTTTCTTAACAATATGGAGCGGGTTTATGTACGGACTAAATGCCGGTTCAATAATTCCTTGCTCGAGCATATCTTGCAATTCTTTCTTAACTTGCTCTCTATGAATATACGGAATAGGATAATGTTGGCTTTCAATGTGTCGTGCTGTTTAACTTGAAATTCATACATAAAACCGGACATAGTACCAGGAATGTTGTCGAAAACTGGAGCTTGCTGTAAAAGAATTTTGTGTAGTTGCTTGTGTTCGTCGTCTGTATTTGCACTGCTCTGTTTAACTTTATCAGAAATCATCTGCATAATGTCATATTCAGCTTCGTCTGGAGTATTATAGTTATGTACGTACGTATCCGTGAACAATGTGGAATTACAGTCTATGCTACGTGATACGGAAATGACCTCAGTACAATTAATTGTTTGTTCTTCCGCAGATAAAGAGTGCTGAAATTCTAAAGCCAGTTGTACATTTTCATCCTTTAACATTAAATAGGAATTTTGAAAGTCAATAATGGCGTCGTGTTGCACCAGAAAATTCGTACCTAGAATAACGTCTGTTGTCAATAAGGGAACAATTTGTTCGAGTCTGTCTGTCACTGTCTGAATATCTACTGTATGTGTATCGGTTTTTGATTTAAGATCAGAAATTTCATCACGCAATTCGGTGTTCAACTGTTTGATAGTGTTAATTTCGTCTGATACTGTAGCAATATTGTTGTCTACGTATGTTTTTGCTTTCGCAAACAATTTACGTTTATCTTCCTGTCTTTGTGCGGTAATTGTTTCCATGACTTGTCGTTTTACTTTATTTTGTTCCTGTATGAATTTACGGAAACGCGTTTCACTGTTTTGTACGTGGTGATTAAAGCGTTCGTTAATTTGGCTGTTCTGTTGTTCGAACTTCGCGTCTATTTTTGTATCCAGTGTGCGCGAAAGTTCTGCTGTCATCAGTTTAAACTCGTCGCGTAACTGTGTTGCTTTTTCAGAGCATTGTTTAGCGACTCCACTAATTTCGTCTCTAAGTGTTTCTGTTGTAGCTGTTTGCCTATCCCTTAATTCTTGAGCAACAGATCTAATTTCTTCGCTACTTTTCCTAGCACAAGCCTCAATTTCCTCGCGTAACTGTTCTTTAGTATCATGACATTGCGCGGCAACGGCTGTAATCTGTTCACTAAGCTGTCTGGAATTGTTGTCTAATTTTTCATTAAGGTTGTCTTGATTTTCATTAAGTTGTTTGATCTGTTCACTAAGTTGTTTGTGATTGTTGTCTTGTCTTTCATTCTGTTGTTTGGAATTTTCAGTAAGTTGTTGTTTAAAATCTTCTTTACGGTCGTCTTGTTTTTCATTAAGTTGTTTCAAACTTTCCCTAACTTGTTTGTTATCTTCACTCTGTTGTTTGGAATTGTTATCTAGTTTTTCAATACGTTCATTAATATGTAGCAACAACGCCATAATTTGATCCGAGCCAAAATTAACAACTCTCTTCTCTGTGCTGTGTGTTGGTGTATTTGCATTTGTCACGTTTTCTGTAACCACTTGGTTATTCTGTGATTCTTGGAAATGTTTGCCAATCGGATGAGCACTGTTAGTCACTACACCGGAATTAAATAAATCTGTCGTACTCTGACTACTCTGTTCATTTTCAATAGAAAAATTTGCCTGTAAATTTTGCAAACCGGTTGTGTTAAGCTGGGCAGAGCTCATTGCAACAGAACCCCCCGCGTCATCAATTGTCGTCAAATTAACAGAGGACACAACTGAGTTCGTCTGTTCATCACTAGGATCAAAATCAACATTAGTGGTCGGTACACACTGATTGTCCGTAATTGAAGGATTGTCATCATTACAATGCGTGTCGCAAGTACTATCGGTCAAGTTGTTTAAGTTGGTTATTTCACTCATTATACCTCGCGATGTACTATTAACAGTTTTTCGCCGCATTTTTACACAAAACACAATTATTCACAAATGAAAAAAAGACAATACAAAAATCCAACATACACTATTACGACAAAGAGCAACAAATTGCCGATGATCAGTGGAAAAAAGATTGACAAATTAGAAAAAGCATTGCGCCAAATGCTAATTATTTTTAAGTGGATAAGAGCAGATATATTACTACTTCTCAGAAGATTCTCAAAGAAATACGATCCTGGTCCGGATGTCGCCAAGTGTAACCTCCCCGCAAGAAATCAGAAATAAAAGTCAATGATAATGAAAATGTGCCAAGCGTAACCCCCTTGCAAAATTAAAGAATAAAACTTGCGCAAATGTAAACTCCCCACAAAATATCGTTAAGGGATGAAGATTGATCACAAACCCACAAAAACATTAATTAAATAATGAACCATGAACTGAATGTAACAACTCAACAGCAATAATTAAACCTGACAAATTTTATAAGGACAGCAGCGCTGACCTAGGGCCCTGTGAAATAATTAAACCAAAATTCTTACCTCAGTAAAACTGCATCTATATCTGCTCTTATTTTTCGGCATAGCTTCGTGCAATGCTGGCTTATATTTAATTTTGATTCTTGGAGGGAATGCATAGGCAATATTATTTAGCTTGAAATGAATCTTTTTCTTTAAATGAATTACTTTATAAAAAGTTATTATTGGGGCATCATTTTGAAGAAATTAATTACAATTAACATACGTTATTAGCTGAGCGCAATGCTGCTTCATTACCTTCTACATTAATATACATATCGTCCACCACATTCCTGACCAGACTCGTGGGCAGAGCACACCGCGGACGCATGCCGACTCGCTACACACTAGCACTGACTGAGTACCACTATCCAACTGTCTACTCCCTCTGCCGACTCGCCACACACAAGCACTGACTGAGTACCACTATCCAACTGTCTACTCCCTCTGCCGACTCGCCACACACAACTAAACTCTCGCGCGGTCAAGCGCAGACTAGCCACGATAAATAACTCTCTGGTCAGAGATTCTGTCATGCCTCGCCATCGCTGGTAATGAATACATATGAAACGTACGCGTATCATAACCCTCCACTGTGGCGGCAAAAAATTGGCAGCGATGGTGAGTCATTTGGACTTGCCATGAGCAACAAATTTTTTTAACTAATTAACGGTATTTGCAAGTACGCATCTGCTAGGTCCAACTTCGAAAAATACACTCCTGGAAATGGAAAAAAGAACACATTGACACCGGTGTGTCAGACCCACCATACTTGCTCCGGACACTGCGAGAGGGCTGTACAAGCAATGATCACACGCACGGCACAGCGGACACACCAGGAACCGCGGTGTTGGCCGTCGAATGGCGCTAGCTGCGCAGCATTTGTGCACCGCCGCCGTCAGTGTCAGCCAGTTTGCCGTGGCATACGGAGCTCCATCGCAGTCTTTAACACTGGTAGCATGCCGCGACAGCGTGGACGTGAACTGTATGTGCAGTTGACGGACTTTGAGCGAGGGAGTATAGTGGGCATGCGGGAGGCTGGGTGGACGTACCGCCGAATTGCTCAACACGTGGGGCGTGAGGTCTCCACAGTACATCGATGTTGTCGCCAGTGGTCGGCGGAAGGTGCACGTGCCCGTCGCCCTGGGACCGGACCGCAGCGACGCACGGATGCACGCCAAGACCGTAGGATCCTACGCAGTGCCGTAGGGGACCGCACCGCCACTTCCCAGCAAATTAGGGACACTGTTGCTCCTGGGGTATCGGCGAGGACCATTCGCAACCGTCTCCATGAAGCTGGGCTACGGTCCCGCACACCGTTAGGCCGTCTTCCGCTCACGCCCCAACATCGTGCAGCCCGCCTCCAGTGGTGTCGCGACAGGCGTGAATGGAGGGACGAATGGAGACGTGTCGTCTTCAGCGATGAGAGTCGCTTCTGCCTTGGTGCCAATGATGGTCGTATGCGTGTTTGGCGCCGTGCAGGTGAGCGCCACAATCAGGACTGCATACGACCGAGGCACACAGGGCCAACACCCGGCATCATGGTGTGGGGAGCGATCTCCTACACTGGCCGTACACCACTGGTGATCGTCGAGGGGACACTGAATAGTGCACGGTACATCCAAACCGTCATCGAACCCATCGTTCTACCATTCCTAGACCGGCAAGGGAACTTGCTGTTCCAACAGGACAATGCACGTCCGCATGTATCCCGTGCCACCCAACGTGCTCTATAAGGTGTAAGTCAACTACCCTGGCCAGCAAGATCTCCGGATCTGTCCCCCATTGAGTATGTTTGGGATTGGATGAAGCGTCGTCTCACGCGGTCTGCACGTCCAGCACGAACGCTGGTCCAACTGAGGCGCCAGGTGGAAATGGCATGGCAAGCCGTTCCACAGGACTACATCCAGCATCTCTACGATCGTCTCCATGGGAGAATAGCAGCCTGCATTGCTGCGAAAGGTGGATATACACTGTACTAGTGCCGACATTGTGCATGCTCTGTTGCCTGTGTCTATGTGCCTGTGGTTCTGTCAGTGTGATCATGTGATGTATCTGACCCCAGGAATGTGTCAATAAAGTTTCCCCTTCCTGGGACAATGAATTCACGGTGTTCTTATTTCAATTTCCAGGAGTGTATGATTAGGACTGAACTTTAGGGACTGCGAGAACAATATTTGCTTTTGACCAACAGTGCATTAATAATTGTGTGAATTTGATCTATTTGATATTGTTAATATAAAAAATTTAACATATTGA
The DNA here is from genome assembly GCF_023898315.1 of Schistocerca nitens. NCBI lineage: Eukaryota > Metazoa > Arthropoda > Insecta > Orthoptera > Acrididae > Schistocerca > Schistocerca nitens. Next base: position 625,869,197 of record NC_064614.1, on the reverse strand, counting down.
TCCTGGCCACTGCCCAAAATAATTAGTAAAATTTTTTTGTGGGGAGCAGGGGGGCTACGTAAGTGGGCTGCTTCTGTGTTGGCAGCGCTGTGTAACGCTTTGTATTGGATCTCTGACTGCGCTTCTTTGTAAGAGACTCTGTGGCTGGTTGGACGTTGGAGGTGAACACCCAGCAGTGATGGATGTTAGATGTGAGAGGTTAGCATTGATAGAGGGTAGAGGTCTGAAATGTTAGCGTGTTCGACTTGGAGGTTGAATACTATTCATGATTATATACCTTTGTACTAGACGTCATCGACGATTTACATTCGTGTTTGAACTGAATTTCAGATTATTGAGGTAAAAAATACATTATTTGGTTTGCAATAAAATCTTTCCTTAGCTTACCACTTGCCTATTAGTAGTTAGTGGCTTAAATAGTTAGAATCTTTTATTTAGCTGGCAGTATTGACGTTCACTATATTGCAGTAGTTCGCGTAATGAAGATTTTTGTGAGTTAAGTGCTTTATGAAATGTATAGGTTATTGTCAAGATTTTTTTTTTTTGAGCAGTCAGATTATGTTGTGTTAGAATATTGTGGGTCAGTGTTGACATGATAAGAAAAAGTAAAGAGAAAGTAGGCTCAGTACGTTCAGTTTTACTCAATAACGAAGGAGTTCCATCTTCTTAGTCATTCAGCGATTTAAGTAAAGACACACACATTTAAATAAAGAAGTTTTAGTACATATGGGCACAATTCCAAATTTATCATTTTGTCGTGACATCTGACAAATTCTATGTAGCCTAATGAGTTTTGTTTAATATGGAAACTTGTCGAATTTGGAAAGTTATTTTAGTCCAATGTGGTTTCGTGTTATGAGCAAGTTTTACTATACAACATATGTGTGTATGGCATTTCAGGTGTTACAATATTTTTAAATTGTTGTATTCTTATATTTCATTCTTATATTTTGTTCTTATGTTTATGCCTCGGGAAGATATGGTTCATTCCCTCGGATGATACGGATCGTAGAAACTTTCGAATCATAGAAAGACCGAACACCACGAGAATCGAGCGAAGGCAGATTGGCCACAGCGAAATTCGTTCGCATAAATTCTGTTCGGGAAAGAAACGTCGTCAATAAAATGTTCAAATGTGTGTGAAAGGTCATCAGTCCCTAAGCTTACACACTACTGAACCTAAATTATCCTAAGGACATACATACACACCCATGCGCGAGGGAGGACTCGAACCTCCGCCGGGACCACCCGCACAGTCCATGCCTGCAGCGCCTCAGACCGCTTGGCTAATCCAGCGCGGCCGTTGTCAACACTGCTGAAGATTTCATTTATTTACAACTTTACGGCAACCATGCATAACGGATTATTTTTCTTAAAACTGGCGCTTGCAACTTACTATGAATCATAATATACTACAGAAATTGAAAAATCAGTTTCAAATTATTTTCCATTTATTTATTTTCTTCCATTCATTCACTAGACAGACAATTAGGAGACTTATAAGGGCACTGTTATTTCAATGTACACTGGAACACAATCGTTTTAACCTTCTACAGACATGGGTAGAGACTGGGTGTTGTGTGCTGTCCTTAGGTTAGTTAGATTTAAGTAGTTCTAAGTTCTAGGGGACTGATGACCATAGATGTTAAGTTCCATAGTGCTCAGAGCCACATGGGTGGATCAATGAAAAACAGAAGTAAAAATAAATATAATAATCGGGTTTTGAACACAGAGTATAAAAGTGGCACTGATCACAGTGGCACCTCAGTGACTGAACGATTTACTCAGAAACGGTCGAATATCTACGCATTAGCCAAGACTCGTGTTCGCTTACTTTGACCCCTCTTCCACTGAGCGAAGTTTCTGGGAAATCAGGCTATGGCACATGCCTTTTTGTCGTAAGAAAGCTGAGGAAAACAAGGAGTCAGTCAGCCAGAGGTTATTTTACTATATAAAAAAAAGGCCAGAACTTTTAATTTATCGTATTTAGAAACAACACAAGGTTATTAATGGTGACTCTTATCAATGAAAATCTTACAAAGCAATATATCCCACAACATGCGCAAGATGCTCAAGCTACCATTTACAGAGTGAGGTGGCGCAGTGGCTAGCACACTGGACTCGCATTCGGGAGTACGACGGTTCAATCCCGTGTCCGGCCATCCTGATTTAGGTTTTCCGTGATTTCCCTAAATCGCTCCAGGCAAATGCCGGGATGGTTCCTTCGAAAGGGCACGGCCGACTTCCTTTCCTGATCCGATGAGACCGATGACCTCGCTGTCTGGTCTACTCCCCCAAAACAACCCAACTCAAGCTACCATTTAGTGACGCTGAAGGTCAGAAGAGGTCAGACGTTTGGTCGCCACAGGGAATACTACACACACACACACACACACTGGAGATGGGCAAACTCGTTCGTCCTTGGGAACTAGTTCACTGGTATTCGCTCTTTTTTGGGAACTGTTCATTTTTACTCGTTCACCACTCGTTGTGCTTGGTATGTGGTTCTTATGAAAAACTGAAAATTAGTAGCATAGGTGACTGAAGATGGAAGGCGCAAAGAGGGGACACTTGCCTCCCCCTGGAGTAGAGTTTTTATTCGTAACAGAATTCTCACACACTTGAAATTTTCGTGATTCTGCAAAACATCTCGTTTAGCGAACTGTAGCGTTATGTGGCTGATCGCAGTGAACTAATATAACGTAGCGCACGAAAAGCCGGCCCCGAGTACAGACTGCTCGCCAATTACGCACGATTTGTTGACCGCTACGAGCAGAATAGATAAACATGTTATAATCAGGCAGTGAAGAAATAACAAATAAGCTAATGCAAACAACTTCGACACAATAGATAAAGATTGGTAAGCGACAATGAACAGTCTAGTGCTCGGGGCCGATTTTTCGTGCGCCACCCTGTACCGCGGAAATAATATCGTAGGAGTTATCATATTCTCTTTACAAAACGTGACACCAGACACACTATTACGAAGCGCGGCCTTCATTCGGTTGTAAGTCGGTCTGCCTTCCATAACAATGAACATGCTCTTTTGCCTTTGATAAAAAAAAGACGGAAAATGGCCAGTCGTATGTGCCATGCCGACGTCCTTTGCATGTGTAATAACAAAAAACCTTGCCTTTTTACAAGTATTCCTTCTGCTGTTTATCGAAATAGTGAAGTAAGCTGATTTGCCCTTTTGTTACCTGAAAAGATGTATTACATACTACATAATTTTTATGTAACATACGTAATTATAAAATACATTTTAATTACATGTCGTGGACGCTGGATAGAATGCGAAAAGAACCAGAAGTTCAGAGTTCAAAAAAGATTTGAAACAGATCTAGAATGGGGGTGCGAAGCGAACGAAACGAAACGAACAAGAACAACAATTCGATACTGAACCATGAGCAGTCGGCAGTGGAACTGTGACGAGTGGTCACGCGAAGAAGGGCGAGTCCGGCCGAGCGATACCGAGACCGAGACCGAGACCGAAACAGACAGGTATGGGACCGGGGCTGGAACGAGACTGGCCGACATTCCGTTCGGGAACGAGACCGACCCTTTCCCGTTCCCGGGAACTATAAGTAGAAAGCCGCGACCAAAGTGAACTATGAAAGACCGTTCCTTATAATTCGTTCGGCGCTCGTTCCGCCAGCGCCGAAGCGCCAAAGAAACTGGTGTACACATGCGTATTCAGATACAGAGACATCTAGACAGGCAGAATACGGCGCTGCGGTTGACAACGCCTATACAACACAAGTGTCTGGCGCAGTTGTTAGTTTACTGCTGCTACCGTGGCTGGTTATCAAGATTTAAGTGCTTTTGAACGTGGTGTTATAGTCGGCGCATGAGCAATGGGACACAGCATCTCAGAGATGACCATTTCACGAGTGTACCGTGAATATCAGAAATCTGGTAAAACATCAACTGTCCGACATCACTGCGGCCGGAGAAATATACTGCAAGAACGGGACCAACGACGACTAAAGAGAATCATTCAGCGTGACAGAAGTGCAGTCCTTCCGCACTTTCTTCAGATTTCAATGCTGGGACATCAACAAGTGTCAGCGGGCGAACCATTCAATGAAACATAATCGATATTGGATTTCGGAGCCGAAGGCCCACTTGTGTACCCTTCACTTAAAGCTTTACGCCTCGCCTGGCCCGTCAGCACCGACATTGGACTGCTGATAACTGGAAACATGTTGCCTGATCGGACGAGTCTCGTTTCAGATTGTATCTAGTGGATGGACGTGTACGGGTATGGAGACAACCTCATGAATCCATGGACCCTGCATGTCAGCAGGGGACTGTTAAAGCTGGTGGAGGCTCTGTAATGGTGTGGGGCGTGTGCAGTTGGAGTGATATGGGACCCCTGATAAGTCTAGACACGACTCGGACAGGTGACACGCACGTAAGGATACTGTCTGATCACCTCCATTCATTCATATCAATTCTGCATTCCGATGGACTTGGGCACTACCAGCAGCACAATGCGACACCCACACGTACAGAATTGCTACAGAGTGTCCGGAGGAATACTCATCTGAGTTTAAACACTTCCTGTGGCCACGAAACTCCCTAGACAAGAACGTTATTGAGCTTATCTGGGATGCCTTGCAACACGCTGTTCAGAAAAGATCTAAACCCCCTCGTACTCTTACAGATTTATGGACAGCTATGCACGATTCCTGGTGTCAGTTCCCTCCAGCACTATTTCAGACATTAGTGGAATCCATTCCACTTCGTGTTGCGTCACTTCTGTATGCTCGCGGGGGCCCTATCCGATATTAGACAGATGTACCAGTTTCTTTGGCTCTTCAGTGTATAATAAAAGTAAGTGTGGCGTGTCTGCGTGTGCGGCCAAAACCTTTCAAGCGAATTTCGCAGTCAAGTGGGCTTTTATGGTGTGATAATCCTCCATCCCCCATACATGAAGGTTTTGTTTTGGAACTGCAGGAGGTAGTTAGGACGACATGCGTGTCTGAAGACAACATAATAAATGTAAGCGTGGTTTGTGCGTGCGTGAACCTATAACTCCGTGATACACTACCGCAGCGCCATGGGGGTTATATGGTGCGGTAGTCCTCCAACCCTGATCTATGAAGAAGTCCAGGTTTAGAACTGCAGGGGTTGGGTTCGAGAATATGTGCGACAAAAAGTGGCATCGCACAGTGTCCTCTTGAGGGAAGAGAGTGAAGCAGCTTGGAATCGACTCCGAAGTGGCCGAGACTGGCCAGAATGGTCCTTCTAGAATGGTATACAATGTTGGAGAATGTTGTAGAATGTTCCAAAATGTTACGAAATGTTATAGAATAGCTATCACCTTGTAATGGTCACCAAGACAGTTATTTCAATTTAGGGTGCTGCTGAGCGCTTCAGTGGATTTAAGAGTACGGGAGAGTACTTTTGAGCGTTCAAAAATATTTTTTAGCGTGGCTTATTGATATTGTTGCTACATTTTAAATGTTTCTTTTACTGTGTTCTCGAATGTTTTCAAGTGATCTAGAACGTTCACAGACAAAAGTAAAAATAGAAACCGTGCGAAGCGGGTCTTTTCCGGTAGTCTTGGAATAAATTAAAGTCTACAAATTTAAAACTAAGTTTCAAGTCATACTTGAAAAAGAAGACATACAAATACAACTGAAAACAGAAAGCAAAATACGTAATCATCGTTTAAAAGAGTACAACACGAGATGAAGTTGCGAAATGTTTTGTTTCAAAAATATGATCAGATTAAAAGGTTAAGGCACAATATAAAGCGAAAAAATTGTCATTTGTTCCGCTCCTAAGGAAGTTCATAACTGCAAGTTCAGCCCTCTCAGTACCATCCGTATTCCAGTCATTCTTTACCTAAGCGCGTACAATGCATTTGCCAACTGCCTTGCCGGAGTGTTAGCACCAGTTCCCGTCAGATCACCGAAATTAAGGACTGTCGAGTTGGGCTAGAACTTGGATGGAACTTGGTGACCATCCGGTCTGCCGACCGCTGGTGGCAATCGGAGTGCACTCAGCCCTTGTGTGGCAAACTGAAGAGCTACTTGATTGAGAAGTAGCGGCTCCCGTCTCGGAAACTGACATACGGCCGGGAGAGCGGTGTGCTGACCACTTGGCCCTCCATATCTGCATCCAGTGACGCCTGTGGGCACCGTCGTGAATGATGGGATGATGAGGTGCGACAGACCGACAGGTTCCACGGCTGCATGTGTGACAAGGTGCTTCATCTGATGACATTACAAGTCCAACATTTGTCATCCACTATACGATTATTTCCCGATATTTGCGGCCACATGTTTCTTATACTAAATTAGTAATGTGAGCATCATCTGCGTCGCTTCAGGGGTTTTTAAACATTAATAAGAATGACCCTGTATTTGGTGCCAAAAAGACAGAAAAAGGAATTAATTCTTGACATGTAAGGAGATCTAGATCACTACTTCTCTTATAACATATATCAATATTGAAGCTGAAGTAAGATCTTTACACACACTTAATGGGTAAAGCAGAAACGAAGATAGTTAATAACGAAAGTAATATCATTCCGAAAGTAATGTCTCGTGACGGGCACAAAGCAGTCTGAGATACGAAGAAATAACTGACTCTTGTCACATCGTCAGCGGGAAGATATGTCTCAGATTTATTCGTTAGAATTATGGTGACTTTTGACCGTTTGCCACAAATTAGATGTTGGTTCTCGGTTAGCCACGTTGCCAGTTCGAGACACGAACAATCTTCGCAACGTGTTGGCGACGGCGAGAGGCCAGCACGACACTCGCCCACAGGGGCAAGTCGCAGCGGCAATATCAAGCCAGTCTACAGTAGCCGCTGTAGCTCCAGCTGTTCGTGGACAACCATCAACTCTTTCATCCAGATCCCACATTGGCCACAACCTCCAACCATGACTCTCTGTGAGAACAACTCCTGGCCCCAGCCCGTCCTAAATCAAAAACACAGTAAAGAAATTAAAAACAGTACACACATTCAAAAACTATTTGCTGTTAACTTTCACAGAGAGGCACGAAATAAACCAAATACACAGCCTCCGGTGTTCTAATGAACTTTGTAATGTCCTTCAGATTTGGATGCGTGCCTGAAGGGACACTTACAGACATGCATGTATGCATATCTGAAGGAACAGGCACTGCAGCGATCGGCAGTATGAAATACGAGAATGATATTCGGATTTGCGAATGTGGTTAAGGCTTATTTTACATCTACCCGGCACCCAGTAGCCAACACCGCTATAGGTTGTGAGGGTGAGGCGCTTACGGGACGTTCGACACCAGGCCGACCGACGACGTGGACCGCTAAATGACAGCCGACAGCCGGGCTGAGGCTGTAGGACACCGGCGGCCCCCACTGTGTCGGGTCATTGTCGGTGTCGTGCGGAAATACCGGCGCAGGTGGTGGCGCATGCAGGGCAGTAGAGAGCTACACATCTACCCGACAACTATCGTGTGCCGATCACTTGTGTTTTGCTTTGTTGGTGGTTCAATCTGTTCTGGACATTCCTAGTCTACTGTGTCATGGCGGAAATTGATATCGAAATCCTTATAACATTAGTTCAGGAGCGGCCAGTTTTGTGGGGCAAGACTTTAGGTACTTATAAGGACAGAATACACACAAGGAATGCATGGATCGAAGTTTGCTAGACCTGAACGAAGGCTTTGAACGGATGTGTGACAAAGACAGAGACGACTGTGGTAAGAACAGATCTTTATTTTTTACGTTAAATACAATTTTTTTTTTACATCAGTGGCACATTAAATTTTAGATAACTGCCATTTCGCAGATCACTCAGGTATCATAAGATAATCCGTCATCATTTTTCGTACATTATTCGCACAAATTACCGTACGCACACATTCACTTCTTGTTATACTTTCAAGTCCAGTTACGGACAGAGTATCCTCGGGGTTGTATCCTTCTTTTCTAAGAATGGTATTGTGCAAAACAACAAATGCCATGACAATGTCAAGAGCAAAATCGGGTTTTAAATTTATAGCGCTGTTGAAAATCCTCCATTTATTAGTCAGTATCCCAAATGAACATTCTACGTACCTCCGGCCGCTTGACAGGCGATAATTGAACACTCTTTTAGCAATTGTAAATTGGTGTCCAGAGTATAGTCACATGTGTTAATGCAGTCCAAACGCTTCATCACCAATAAAAAATAAGGTACCTTTGGACTTAACTGTGCTACGAAGGCAGTTTTTTCCATTGGTGATTTCCATAAAGAACATTCTTTAAATATAGTAGAATCACTCTCTTTGCCATAACTGCCCATATGTGCGTAGATAAATCTGTAGTCAGTCAGCCACAGCCATCAACACTATAGATGAATATCCTTTGTACATGTAATACATTGAGTTACATGGATGGACGATACGAATGTGCTTCCCATCTACAGCTCCAATGCAGTGAGGAAAATTTCCTCTTTGCTCAAATTTTCCAGCAATGTTTTCAAAGTCGTCTTTGGTAGGTAGAGGCATACATTCAAAACGTGGAGAGCAAATTGCTTGGCACACACGTCTGACTATTTTACTGATTATGGAAACGCCAAGTCTATAACTATAATGCAGGTCTGTGAACGTACAACCACTGACCAGATATCTGGAAAAAAAATTTGCTTCAGTAATATTACATTTTTTATATCTTTCTGGAAAAGCGGATAGTGTATACCTAACGTAAACAATAATGGAAGAAATGAAGTGGACAACCCTACATTAGGACCATTCTCTGCCCAGTGATCTGAAATTGGAAACAATTCGCGCATGATCATCACACTTCTTGATGAAACTATGTACGAACATTGGTACAGTCGTGCTCAATCGTATCCGAACGACCTGAATTGCATTTCGCCTGATTTGCATGCAACTCCCATAACGCAGCTGTCTAGCAGGTCCTCTACTCGTTCCTTGGTACAGTCGTTTGACTATTGAAAATGGTTCCAACAAGTCACCACTAGAAGACACTGCTCTGTATCGCAATAACGCAAGATGTAAAATTATACCCCGATACTAGAAATATCAGGGAACACCTTATCACAGATAAGACTGTCCTTAAGGCTTGTAAGCTCACATTTATTGCAATAAATGATATACCTGAAATGTTACCACTCTCATTGCTACGTCAGATAGGTAATGCACGTAGTAAGTTAGTCGTATTCATGATTTCCTCTTCAAAGTAACATATCGTACTTGTTATTTAACACAAAATTACATTAAACTTTAAATTATTCATGAACAGCTGGTTGGGAATATGTATGAACTTCAAATGACACGACGAACCGTCTCGTTCTGCATATGGATTCAAACCCAGGTCATGCAGACTAAGATTTCGCGACTGACGGAAACTAACAATCATTCCTGACTAGGCATACCTCGATTTTAAACAGTGTCAGTTAGCAAATATCAACTTTAAATTACATAACGTAAACATTTTTAACAGACGCCAATTCCTACCAGCATCTATTGTCCCTGTTAACGAACTACGAGAGATGTTAAATATTGCTTATTCACAAGTAACTTACTTGAAATGCCGTGAGGTAAAGTTTTGAGTTGGACAGGGATTCGAACTCAGAACCTAATCGGATTGTTATCGAAGCACAATCAACTGTGACATATCCGATTTTCTCGGCAGTAGTTAGATGTTTTAACTGAAATGACGAGACGAAACATTAATGTTTTCATTCCCAGGACTCCAACCCGGTACCTATCGCTTTTATATTCTAGAGAAAACGAACGTTAAATATGGGTTTGTTACACCAGCAGCGACATGTGAGCATGTTTGAACTATAAATAATATGACGAAGAGTTCAGTGCCGACTGGGAATCAAACCCCACACATGTCGTTGTTGACTACACACAAAGAGACGTCAGCTACCGAAATTTTCTCCGCCAGCAGCTGGGAATAACATCCTCGAACTTAGAGTGATCTCTCAAATAGTTCTGTGTCTCACTGGGAGTCATAAGACGTCAGATTTCGTTAGTGTTGAGAGCGAATGAAAATGCATTAAAAATCAAAATTATTATCCACCAGCAGATAGCTGTTCTCATGCTAGAGCTTGATGATACATAATGAAAACTTTAGTGCCGGGCAGGAATTCGAACCCATTCACGCCCAATATGTGGAGATGTTGAGGAATCTGCAGTTTTGAGTAAACAACAAATAGTAGTCGAGCTGTATTGTCACGAAGGGATCAAATTCCGCGTCGACGGCGGTGTCAGTTGCACTCCAAGTTCAGAACCAATTTCGTCGACATACAGAAGCTTAAATAAAAGATGGAATAAGTGTCCTGCGACCCTACATAGTGTTTGTTTCGTCACTAGAAATAAATAACTACTATAAGAAAGTTACTGGTGATAGAATTCCCACATTTCGACACTCCTGACCGTATTGTGGTTGAACTTAACGTCTACTTGGTAGAGAAGGAATATCATGTTTAATGTGAATTTCAGACCACAATGCCATTATACCTTCTTCACTTGGTGTAGCCAGAAGAGAATAGAATCTGTCTCTCCCTATTAAAAATCATAGGCAGAAGTGGGAACGAATCCAGACCATCAGCATAGCAACATATCATCAAGCCAACAGACCACCAAATCCTCTTCAGCGCGACACTTTCATCTATCACAACACTGTTGCGACAACCCGATGAGAATTCTGACACACAGGCTCCCTGTAGTGGTTTGCAGCATGTTCAGTACATTCATTTACTTGGTTGACCGAATCGCCATGAACTAGCTGCCTCGGCTACCCAGCTACCATTCGACTCTATTTTGTAATCACCGAAATAAAATCACGTAACTGCCACCTACACAGAACTGCCAACAGTGTAGGATGCAGAAATTTAAATAGGAAGTGTTCCTTTCCATTTGAGCTACTCTATTGCGCTATCTGTTTGTTGAAAATGTCATGCAGTGCAAAAGAAAAGCTGTAACTGTCTGTCTCTCAGAAGTCTAGATCCGGCTATTCGCATTATCTCACAGCACTGTGGAATGCGGAATTTCTGGAGGAGCTGTTGTTGACATCTGGAGCTGCTGCAGCTGCATGAGAGCTAGTAGCGTAACGGTAAGCGCCGCGCACCGTAACTAAGAGACGCGAGTTCTCTTATTCGCTGCTACATTTTTTAAAACGCAATTCTGCCGTCTGCTGAATTTACCAATTTAATGGAACTTTGCACATAATTCTTTTCACTTCTCAACCCAAAATAGCCGCATGTGGACAAAGGGCTAACTTCTGTGACATTTTGTCCTTTTCAGGTTTAATATACGGCCAGGCAGCAGATGCATCTCGAAGCTTTTGTATTATGTATGGGGAGAGCGCATCGTGCCAAAATAGAAAAGTATTTTCTACATTAGCTGTCGTCTGGTAGTGGCATTTTATTCTTCTTCAAACTTTGTTGGACAGCTTTAACTCAGAACAAGTTTTCTACATGGATGTAATCAATAAACTGCACGTGCATTGTCAGACTGTTATAGATAACATCAGAGAATTCACATATATCGAGATGATTAATTTCTCTCTCATGTTTAGTGTTGGTTTAACAACACTAAAGGAAAGCTTACGAAAATTGTGCACTGTATTATAAGAAATTGAATAAAACTACCCACGATAACCTTATGACGAATGTTTTAATAAAACTGAGTATCTGTACACAAGCGTGCCTCTATCGGCACAAATTAGTAAAATACTACTGACTTAGATTTCGATTGGGACTGTGTTTAATTGGTATGCTGTGTCATACTCAACAGGTATGCAAATTGTGGCATTTCGTAAATAAAGCTATGTATTGCTAGAAACCCAAAATTTGCTTGTCAGCAGCGGAAAGAGTCGTCCCCTTTTGTGCAGCATTGAAAGATTTTCACCATTGCACTATGAGCTGAAAGTATTTTCTTGCGACTTCCTTATCGATGTTTGATCTGACTGCTTGTAGCTGTTTCACAGAAGGGATAAAATCGTTTCAGTCTGCGAGACTGGAACCGCGAAGCATAACAGACGCTTTTCCACAGCTCAACACGTCACGACACAGCTAGCGAAGAGGTATGTGTTGTGCCTTCCTCTTACGAGGCCAATAGGGACTACAAATCGTAAACCGCTATTTAAAGGACGAGATTAGTTGCGATTTCCACGTGCAACGGCTTTCCTGGGCTGAAAACCGTAAATTTGCAAGCTTTTGTTACACCTCAAACGATAATAAGTCAGCTTATTCAATGGAAATGACAGGAAATATCAAGTGAACTTTGAGGCTTAATTCCGTGCACACCAGGAAGTAACTCGTAGATCACAGAGTTGCGAAACATACATTGCCTTGTTGCCAAATCTCAGTTACAGTACCAGCAGGAAGAAGACGAACCGATGTGATCCTACAGCGGTCTGGGAAGTGACCATAGCTGGCGTCTCAAAGACGCGGCTGCTACGGCCTGGAATGCGTAATGCGTCTGATTCGCATTTCTGTAACTAGGTGTAGGGACTGGAGGGTACTTACTAATAATACTCAGAACTGACTGCAAACTAAGCATCATAAATCAGTAACTCTCATAGTTGTTTTTATATTTCTTTCGTAACTGTACTCAAAACTAAGAAACTCATTCACGGACGTTTTCGTGCCTCGCCGATAGTCGAGCACACCAAAAAAATAAAAATAAAAAAAGAATGTGTGTGTGTGTGTGTGTGTGTGTGTGTGTGTGTGTGTGTGTGTGTGTCGAAAACGTCCGTGAATGAGTTTCTTAGTTTTGAGTACAGTTTCTTATAATAAAGTGCACAATTTTCGTAAGGTATCCTTTAGTGTTGTTAAACCAACACTAAACATGAGAGAGAAATTAATCATCACGATATATGTGAATTCTCTGATGTTATCTATAACAGTCTGACAATGCACGTGCAGTTTATTGATTACATCCATGTAGAAAACTTGTTCTGAGTTAAAGCTGTCCAACAAAGTTTGAAGAAGAATAAAATGCCACTACCAGACGACAGCTAATGTAGAAAATACTTTTCTATTTTGGCACGATGCGCTCTCCCCATACATAATACAAAAGCTTCGAGATGCATCTGCTGCCTGGCCGTATATTAAACCTGAAAAGGACAAAATGTCACAGAAGTTAGCCCTTTGTCCACATGCGGCTATTTTGGGTTGAGAAGTGAAAAGAATTATGTGCAAAGTTCCATTAAATTGGTAAATTCAGCAGACGGCAGAATTGCGTTTTAAAAAATGTAGCAGCGAATAAGAGAACTCGCGTCTCTTAGTTACGGTGCGCGGCGCTTACCGTTACGCTACTAGCTCTCATGCAGCTGCAGCAGCTCCAGATGTCAACAACAGCTCCTCCAGAAATTCCGCATTCCACAGTGCTGTGAGATAATGCGAATAGCCGGATCTAGACTTCTGAGAGACAGACAGTTACAGCTTTTCTTTTGCACTGCATGACATTTTCAACAAACAGATAGCGCAATAGAGTAGCTCAAATGGAAAGGAACACTTCCTATTTAAATTTCTGCATCCTACACTGTTGGCAGTTCTGTGTAGGTGGCAGTTACGTGATTTTATTTCGGTGATTACAAAATAGAGTCGAATGGTAGCTGGGTAGCCGAGGCAGCTAGTTCATGGCGATTCGGTCAACCAAGTAAATGAATGTACTGAACATGCTGCAAACCACTACAGGGAGCCTGTGTGTCAGAATTCACATCGGGTTGCCGCAACAGTGTTGTGATAGATGAAAGTGTCGCGCTGAAGAGGATTTGGTGGTCTGTTGGCTTGATGATATGTTGCTATGCTGATGGTCTGGATTCGTTCCCACTTCTGCCTATGATTTTTAATAGGGAGAGACAGATTCTATTCTCTTCTGGCTACACCAAGTGAAGTATGTATAATGGCATTGTGGTCTGAAATTCACATTAAACATGATATTCCTTCTCTACCAAGTAGACGTTAAGTTCAACCACAATACGGTCAGGAGTGTCGAAATGTGGGAATTCTATCACTAGTAACTTTCTTATAGTAGTTATTTATTTCTAGTGACGAAACAAACACTATGTAGGGTCGCAGGACACTTATTCCATCTTTTATTTAAGCTTCTGTATGTCGATGAAATTGGTTCTGAACTTGGAATGCAACTGACACCGCCGTCGACGCGGAATTTGATCCCTTCGTGACAATACAGCTCGACTACTATTTGTTGTTTACTCAAAACTGCAGATTCCTCAACATCTCCACATATTGGGCGTGAATGGGTTCGAATTCTTGCCCGGCACTAAAGTTTTCATTATGTATCATCAAGCTCTAGCATGAGAACAGCTATCTGCTGGTGGATAATAATTTTGATTTTTAATGCATTTTCATTCGCTCTCAACACTAACGAAATCTGACGTCTTATGACTCCCAGTGAGACACAGAACTATTTGAGAGATCACTCTAAGTTCGAGGATGTTATTCCCAGCTGCTGGCGGAGAAAATTTCGGTAGCTGACGTCTCTTTGTGTGTAGTCAACAACGATATGTGTGGGGTTTGATTCCCAGTCGGCACTGAACTCTTCGTCATATTATTTATAGTTCAAACATGCTCACATGTCGCTGCTGGTGTAACAAACCCATATTTAACGTTCGTTTTCTCTAGAATATAAAAGCGATAGGTACCGGGTTGGAGTCCTGGGAATGAAAACATTAATGTTTCGTCTCGTCATTTCAGTTAAAACATCTAACTACTGCCGAGAAAATCGGTTATGTCACAGTTGATTGTGCTTCGATAACAATCCGATTAGGTTCTGAGTTCGAATCCCTGTCAAACTCAGAACTTTACCTCACGGCATTTCAAGTAAGTTACTTGTGAATAAGCAATATTTAACATCTCTCGTAGTTCGTTAACAGGGACAATAGATGCTGGTAGGAATTGGCGTCTGTTAAAAATGTTTACGTTATGTAATTTAAAGTTGATATTTGCTAACTCATACTGTCTAAAATCGAGGTATATCACTCTCTGTGTGCCTAGTCAGGAATGATTGTTAGTTTCCGTCAGTCGCGAAATCTTAGTCTGCATGACCTGGGTTTGAATCTATATGCAGAACGAGACGGTTCGTCGTGTCATTTGAAGTTCATACATATTCCCAACCAGCTGTTCATGAATAATTTAAAGTTTTAATGTAATTTTGTGTTAAATAACAAGTACGATATGTTACTTTGAAGAGGAAATCATGAATACGACTAACTTACTACGTGCATTACCTATCTGACGTAGCAATGAGAGTGGTAACATTTCAGGTATATCATTTATTGCAATAAATGTGAGCTTACAAGCCTTAAGGACAGTCTTATCTCTGATAAGGTGTTCCCTGATATTTCTAGTATCGGGGTACAATTTTACATCTTGCGTTATTGCGATACATAGCAGTGTCCTCTAGTGGTGACTTGTTGGAACCATTTTCAATAGTCAAACGACTGTACCAAGGAACGAGTAGAGGACCTGCTAGACAGCTGCGTTATGGGGGTTGCATGCGAATCAGGCGAAATGCAATTCAGGTCGTTCGGATACTTTTGAGCATGACTGTACATATCTCCAACTAACAATGGCAGTGTTCTACTTTCGCGAATTACTACTTGTGGAAATGTTGTCACTTGTTTCACCCCAGAGTGCACCTTTGCACAGTGTGTCCACAGTTTTCGACAACATTGAGATATTCTTTCCCATTCATCTGATTGTAATTACAAACATTCGTGTAGGCTGGATACATTCTCGGAAGGATGTATTACGGCGTTCAATGGAACTTTTCATTCGTGCATGTAGATCGTCAAAAGTTCGTAAACTCATCCGAAAATAATTAAAAAACTTATGTTCATCTCCCTTTAATTCCTCAAAAAGAACAAAGAATGCACCCACTTCGTCTCTTCTCATATTGAGTGGATGACCCAATGCATTCTTCTTCTGTTTTTCAAACGTCAGTACAAGAGATACCACTCTAATAGCCGGTTGTGCTCCATTTGTAATCGAGAATGACTGAATATACACAAGACACGGATGGACGGCAGGACATGCCGTGCGGTTGTCGGCTACGTATGAAGAAGCGGTAGGTCCTCTGTCGGCCCGGCAAAAATCCCGGCTTGTCGGCTGCCCGGTTGATGTGAAATAAGCCCAGACGATGGCTACATCATACGACGGTGACACTCAACAGCAGCAGCGTTAGGACTGGATTATGAATAGGAAGGTAAAGCAAAGAGTGTGTTGCAGTGAATATTTCAGTGACAGGGTTTTTCTTGTCAGAATCGACAGCAAACAAACGCCGACAACGATATTTCAGGAAAAGAGCTAGAGAAATTATATGAAGATATTGAAAGGATAATACAAAAAAAGTGAGATGAAGATTTAATAGCCATGGGGGACTGGAATGCAGTTGTAGGAGAAGGTGTAGAAGAAAAGGTTACGGGAGAATATTGTCTTGGGATTAGGAATGAGGGAAGAGAAATATTTATTGAGTTCTGTAATAAATTTCAGCTAGTAATAGCGAATGCTCTGTTCAAGAATCACAAGACGAGGTGGTGTACTTGGAAAAGGTTGGGGGATACGGGAAGATTTCAGTTACATTACGTCATGGTTAGACAGAAATTCCGAAATCAGATACTGGATTGTAAGACGTATCCAGGAGCAGATATAGATTCAGATCACAATGTAGTAGTGATGAAGAGCAGACTGGAGTTTAAGAGATTAGTCAAGAAGAATCAATACGCAAAGAAATGGGATACAGAAGTACTAAGGGATGACAAGATACGCTTGAAGTTCTCCAAAGCTATAGATACAGCAATAAGGAATAGCTTAGTAGGCAGTACAGTTGAAGAGGAATGGACCTTTCTAAAAAGGACAATCACAGAAGATGGAAAGAAAAACATAGGTACAAAAAAGGTAAAAGCGAAGAAACCATGGGTAACACAAGAAATACTTCAGTTGATGGATGAAAGAAGGAAGTATAAAAATGTTCAGGGAAATTCAGGAATACAGGAATTCAAGTGGCTGAGGAATGAAATAAATAGGAATTGCAGGGGAGCTAAGTCTAAATGGCTGCATGAAAAATGTGAAGACATCGAAAAAGAAATGATTGTCGGAAGGACTGACTCAGCATACAGGAAAGTCAACCTTCCGTGACATTAAAAGCAAGGGTTGTAACATTAAGAGTGCAACGGGAATTCCACTGTTATATGCAACGGAGAGAGCGGATAGGTGGAAAGAGTACATTGAAGGCCTCTATGAGGGGGAAGATATGTCTGATGTGATAGAAGAAGAAACAGGAGTCGATTTAGAAGAGACAGGGGATCCAGTATTAGAATCAGACTTTAAAGAGCTTTGAGGGCCTTTAGGTCAAATAAGGCGGAAGGGATGGCTAACATTCCATCAGAATTTCTAAAATCACTGGGGGAAGTGGCCACAAATGACCATTCACGTTGGTGTTTAGAATGTATAAGTCTGGTGGCATACCAGCTGACTTTTGGGAAAATATCATCCTCACAATTCCGAAGACTGCAAGAGCTGACAAGTGCCAGAATTATCGCACAATCAGCTTAACAGCTGATGCAAACTATAGGGAGAGATGGGTAATATACAATATGTACAGCCGGCCGCGGTGGCCGAGCGGTTCTCGGCGCTACAGTCTGGAACCGCGCGACCGCTACGGTCGCAGGTTCGAATCCTGCCTCGGGCATAGACGTGTGTGATGTCCTTAGGTTAGTTAGGTTTAAGTAGTTTTAAGTTCTAGGGGACTGTTGACCTCAGAAGTTAAGTCCCATAGTGCTCAGAGCCATTTGAACCATTTTGAGCCAATATGTACAAGAGCGAATAATAAGAGTGGACGACCAAGAGCGAAACGCTCGGATTAAAACTGGTGTAAGACAGGGATGTTGTTCTTCGCCTCTACTGACCTATCTGTACAGCGAAGAAGCAAAGACGGAAATAAAGGTTCAGGAGTGGAATTAAAATTCAACGTGAAAGGATATCAATGATACGATTCGCTGATGACATTGCTACCCTCAGTGAAAGTAACGAAGAATTACGTGATTTGCTGAATGGAATGAACAGTCTAATGAGTACCGAATATGGACTAAGAGTAAATTCAAGAAAGACGGAAATGATGAGAAGTACCAGAAACAAGAACAGAGTACAGCATTGTATGGTAGTGAAACATGGATTCTGGGAAAACCGGAGCAAATACAATCGGATCATTTGAGATGGGGTGCTACAGACGAGTGTTGAAAATTAGGTGGACTGATAAGGAATGAGGAGGTTCTGCACAGAATCAGAGAGAAAAGAAATACGTGGAAAACACCGACAAAGAGAAGAGACAAGGTGATAGGCTATCTGTTAAGACTTCTGGGAATGACTTCCATGGGACTAGAGGGAGCTGTAGAGGACAAAAACTGTAGAGGAAGACAGAGATTGGAATACAGCAAATAATTGAGGACATATGTTGCAAGTGCTACTCTGAGATGAAGAGGTTGTCACAGGAGAGACATTCGTGGCGGGTCGCATCAAACCAGTCAGGAGACTGATGACCCCAAAAAATAAGACAGTCAACATTTGTGCCGGGCTGGGGCTTGAACCCATATCTTCCGCTTAACGCGAGCGGTCGCTTTGGCCGCCTCGGGTACATGAGAACGCTCGGCGGACCGACACAACTTCCAGATGCCTCTACTTTCGTGCAGATCCTCTATTCACACAGATACTGTGAGTCCCGTACATGAAGAGAGTATAATTGAAGTCGAAGCCCAGTAATGAAGGGTGACTAATGGATAGCGCAGTCAAGGTTTAGCCATATCCGCATATGAGAATATCTTTCTCGTTGAACGCTGCCTGCTAAATCTACTAGAATTCTCCAACTTGTGAGCTCTAACAGACATGCCGTTCGAACCGCTCCTTTCTCGCCGTTACCTTATCCTGAGAGAAGGTACGTGTCTAAATTTTGTCCTTGCTCTTTTTTCCTTCGAATGCAGAGCCTGACGTTACACAGAGCTTTTCGCAGCGAGATGTTGTCTATCATTGAGTCGCTTTTTGTACCTAAGTTTTCAATCTGACTTCGCTTTGCAAGAGTAAAACTTTCTTAACTAAATTATAACTAAATTTTTTGCTTAGCCTGTGCTAGAAAAAGCACTGGTAAAATGGAATTGCCGTGTGGCTAGGGCTTCCCGTCGGGTAGACCGTTCGCCTGGTGCTAGTCTTTCGAGTTGACGCCACTCGGCGACCTGCGCGTCGATGGGGATGAAATGATGATGATTAGGACAACACAACACCCAGTCCCTGAGAGGAGGAAAATCTCCGACACAGCTGGGAATCAAACCCAGGCCATTAGGATTGACATTCTGTCACGCTGACCACTTTTTTTTTACCACTCAGCTACCGGGGACGGACATGCCAGTACTTATTAAGCCATTACGCACCCAGACTCATGAACTAAAATTCCATGTCATGCATATGAGAAAAGAAAGGAAAACCAATTTGCATCTTTTACAGGAGCGGCGTACACTAATTCGACATCAGACTAGATCTTACTAGTCGTGTTGGTTGAGTGAGTTCCTGTTTTATTGCTTTCCGTGACAGGTTTTGATGATTAACAATCTCAAATCTTCCGACCTTTATTTCTTTACATCAGTAATACGATAATACTACGGGGTTCCAGTGGACGAGACTTGTGTATTCTCTTTCTCCCACATTTCTTCACCAAAGTACCGTGAGGACACTGATTACGTGCCCAGAGCCGTCCTTCATCGAACAAAGTTAGACATGTCTGTGCGATGGTGCAATGATGGCATTGATTACTGAATTTTTCGCAAGTAGTCTTCACAACCATGCGATTATTTTCACACACTTTCAAGCCTGACTGAAACTTTCATTCTCACTGATGTTTACACCTATGAATTCCGAACACACGGTATGTAGGAAATATGCCAGAGGGGGAGAGTTGTAGATTATCCTGCAATAAAGGGTAGTATCCGATGAATTAGATTCAATGAAAAAGAATGAATGAACCGTTGGGAGTGAAAACAATGAAGAAGTAACGATACGATATCGGTGAAATTCATTAAGTTGCTTGCTACGCGGGAGATACGGATTCGTATTCCGTCCTGACTAAACCCAATTAGTGATTTCACACAACATGTTACATTTTCAGCCTTTGAATGGTTTTCACTTAAATCACTCCAGGCTATTGTATCTCGTTTCATTTCATCCACACTGAACGCTTAATTTTATTTCAGTGAATCTAGTGGCGGATACATACGGGGGCCGCGTGGGCGCGTGCCCCCCCCCCCCCCAGGCTTGCCGGCCACTGGCATTGCCGCCCCCCCCCCCCCCCCAGGCTTGCCGGCCACTGGCATTGCCGCCCCCCCCCCCCCCCCCCACCACACCAGTCAGCCCGCACGCTATTAGTTCGTTTCTTTCGTCAGCCGACTCGACCGAATCGAGTTACCCAGTAATTGTACTTTCCTATACAGCACGCGCGTCCGCGTCATCGTATTTTATACGTTTCTGTCACACAGATAGTTAACACATACCTACCAGAAAAGTCGAGGCCATTCTAGTGATCTCGATACGTTATTCTGTCTGGCATTTGTTCGAGAAAAGTCACGAATATTCTACTGTTTTCTTCTACGGAGAACCTTCGATACGTAGCGTTGCCGCGCGGAGTGGCCGCACAGTTGGAGGCGCCATGTTACGGACTGAGTGGCCCCTCCCGCCGGAGGTTCGAGTCCTCCCTCGGGCGTGGGTGTGTGTGTTTTTCTTAGCATAAGTTAGTTTAAGTTAGTTAAGTAGTGTGTAAGTCTATGGACCGATGACGTCAGCAGTTTTGTGCCTTAGGAATCCACCCACACAAACACACATACGTACACGTAGCGCTATAAATACGGACTATTCGCCGAATACGAAGCTAGTTTACATTCACAAATATTAAGATTACTGACTATTTTTTTTTTATTACGGTAAAACTAAAGGTAGCTCAGTACATCCCTAGCGCCTCTTCCTTGAGGCCGGCCGGAGTGGCCGTGCGGTTCTAGGCGCTACAGTCTGGAACCGAGCGACCGCTAAGGTCGCAGGTTCGAATCCTGCCTCGGGCATGGATGTCTTTGACGTCCTTGGGTTAGTTAAGTTTAATTAGTTCTAAGTTCTAGGCGACTGATGACCTCAGAAGTTAAGTCGCATAGTGCTCAGAGCCATTTGAACCATTTTTCTTCCTTGAGGTTTTTCTGTATCCGCCACTTATCTAATGTAATTAGTATTATTTATTAGTGGTGTTCCAAAATAGGTCAAAGAGCGAATGGTGACAAATACTGCACTGCATCAGATTAATTGCATGAATAGAGTCAGAAGAATTAATTATTCTCCACAACAATATGAAGGAGACAGTAAAGAAAAAAAAATACATGCAAGAACTGTCCCGTAAATCCAAAACATTTCTAGTTTGCATTACTAAAAAAATAATGTTAAGATGGCGCATTTAATGATTTACGCGAGCTACAAAGTCACTACCACTTCAGTTCCATGCACAGAATGTCACACAATGTGAGCCGGCCGGGGTGGCCGAGCGGTTCTAGCCGTACAGTCTGGAACAGCGCGGCCGCTACGCTCGCAGGTTCGAATCCTGCCTCGGGCATGGGTGTGTGTGACGTCCTTAGGTTAGTTAGGTTTAAGTAGTTCTAAGTTCTAGGGGGCTGACGACCTCAGAAGTTAAGTTCCATAGTGCTCAGAGCCATTTTGTCATACAATGTGAAATTGTCCTTTGAGATGTTGTTCAACTCGACCGTCACATTCGCACCTTCTTCGGCCTTGACGGACCACTCTGCACTTTGTCGTTTTGTGGTGGACTGTATTAACAACACGAAGTCTCGTCACCAGAGAAGTTTTTTTTTTTTTCTAAATTGTCCTCGTTTTTCATTTCAGTAAGTTGGAGCAGGCGTCCGCGGGTTGTTGTCTTATTTTGAGAGGCAAGGTGTGCGGGACAACTTTGCACACACTTTCCTCTTCTTCAAAACAACGTATCGAACTCTTGACTTAGGATGCACAGTTCTCTGCTCCATTACGATTTGTGACGTAACAACGTTGATACAATACGGCTACACGTCCATCAAGTCTGTTTTTAGTTTAAGGTGCCACTGTAGTTACTCTGCCGACGTCGCTAATACGCCGGAAATAAAAGCATTTGCGGAACTTTTTGATAGAAGTTGTATATGTCTTTATGTACGACAGTCTACTTAATTTGTCATGCTGAATATGTCACTTACCAAGCCACAATCTCGGTTTAACCATACGAATAAAATTAATGTAGAAAAAAGGCGGCAAATACACTCCTGGAAATTGAAATAAGAACACCGTGAATTCATTGTCCCAGGAAGGGGAAACTTTATTGACACATTCCTGGGGTCAGATACATCACATGATCACACTGACAGAACCACAGGCACATAGACACAGGCAACAGAGCATGCACAATGTCGGCACTAGTACAGTGTATATCCACCTTTCGCAGCAATGCAGGCTGCTATTCTCCCATGGAGACGATCGTAGAGATGCTGGATGTAGTCCTGTGGAACGGCTTGCCATGCCATTTCCACCTGGCGCCTCAGTTGGACCAGCGTTCGTGCTGGACGTGCAGACCGCGTGAGACGACGCTTCATCCAGTCCCAAACATGCTCAATGGGGGACAGATCCGGAGATCTTGCTGGCCAGGGTAGTTGACTTACACCTTCTAGAGCACGTTGGGTGGCACGGGATACATGCGGACGTGCATTGTCCTGTTGGAACAGCAAGTTCCCTTGCCGGTCTAGGAATGGTAGAACGATGGGTTCGATGACGGTTTGGATGTACCGTGCACTATTCAGTGTCCCCTCGACGATCACCAGAGGTGTACGGCCAGTGTAGGAGATCGCTCCCCACACCATGATGCTGGGTGTTGGCCCTGTGTGCCTTGGTCGTATGCAGTCCTGATTGTGGCGCTCACCTGCACGGCGCCAAACACGCATACGACCATCTTTGGCACCAAGGCAGAAGCGGCTCTCATCGCTGAAGACGACACGTCTCCATTCGTCCCTCCATTCACGCCTGTCGCGACACCACTGGAGGCGGGCTGCATGATGTTGGGGCGTGAGCGGAAGACGGCCTAACGGTGTGCGGGACCGTAGCCCAGCTTCATGGAGACGGTTGCGAATGGTCCTCGCCGATACCCCAGGAGCAACAGTGTCCCTAATTTGCTGGGAAGTGGCGGTGCGGTCCCCTACGGCACTGCGTAGGATCCTACGGTCTTGGCGTGCATCCGTGCGTCGCTGCGGTCCGGTCCCAGGTCGACGGGCACGTGCACCTTCCGCCGACCACTGGCGACAACATCGATGTACTGTGGAGACCTCACGCCCCACGTGTTGAGCAATTCGGCGGTACGTCCACCCGGCCTCCCGCATGCCCACTATACGCCCTCGCTCAAAGTCCGTCAACTGCACATACGGTTCACGTCCACGCTGTCGCGGCATGCTACCAGTGTTAAAGACTGCGATGGAGCTCCGTATGCCACGGCAAACTGGCTGACACTGACGGCGGCGGTGCACAAATGCTGCGCAGCTAGCGCCATTCGACGGCCAACACCGCGGGTCCTGGTGTGTCCGCTGTGCCGTGCGTGTGTGATCATTGCTTGTACAGCCCTCTCGCAGTGTCCGGAGCAAGTATGGTGGGTCTGACACACCGGTGTCAATGTGTTCTTTTTTCCATTTCCAGGAGTGTATATTTTTCCTAGACATCATCAGTGCAGCTCGCCCATCGTCGACGTATATGGTAAGTGTTTCAGTTAAATGAAGTTTTCCGTGCAGATACTGTTATTAGCTGTTGCACAATCATATTTGCAGTAACATGGCAACTAGTCTCGGGCTCATGAGTGGCACTGAATATCAGCAAAGCGAATATCATATTATCTCTAAGCGAAATCTTATTACTAAGCAAATTGCTTCTACTCTGTTGACATGAAAACTGAGCTCCCGGAATTAGATAATTTGCTTTGTGATTCCTCTGTATAAGATAACAGAATTACTGAAAAGCCGTAGTTAAAGCGGTTGTTCGTAATATTCTGCGACGTTGTCAGTCTTATCTGTCATTTAATATTGCTCAATTATAATGTGACGAGCGGCCGAAACGTATAAAGCACGCCTGCGCATTTTACCCATATTTCAGTACCAGCTGCAAGCAATTGCCTGAAGCATGGCGGTAGGACACAGCCGACGCAAGATGCAGTATCTGACTGCGGTGACAGGTAAATACTTGTTGCCTACTAGCTTTCCACCCCACTCGCTTTACTATTCATGACAACGACATACGAATGTCAGCGAATGTCTATTAGGAAATATCCCAGCCGACCAGGAGAGTGATTGAGCGTACAAGAGTAAAGAGGTTCCTGAAACTGTTGTCTCTGTTTTACCATCTTCATGAGAAAATGCAGTTTAGACTCGTGTGGCTCAATGCCTGAGGAGAGCCTTCTAGTTGGCGTTACTTGCACGTCTCGAGTAAATGATTGTGGAATGTGACAGAGTAGTGTGCTTGTGTTGCTGACGATGGAGGACAATATGAAGGGTGGAAAGTTGCTGCAGAGACATATATAGGGGAAGGGTGTTCTTACGTCACAAGGATTCGTGCTGGTTGTGTCCAGGTCGAGTATCACCGTACATGTGTGCGGTTATATTATCAAGGCGTTTGGTCGAAAAGCGATACCATACCAGAAGGAAGCTGAGTTAAAATTACTGTCCTCCTGGCCTCATTTACATTTTCCGTGGTTACTGTAGTTCACATTAGAATTGCTGGAAAATTTCTTGGACAAGGCCACGATTCTTCGTTCAGCAACTTGTGTTCTCGTGTTGTTCCAGAGACGAATTGTACAAAAATACATTGAAAATCGTCTCACAGTAATTATTCGCACTGTGACTCCCAGTATTAATGATGAGTCAGATGACATATGCGCTCAGTACACAAAAATTAAGTTTTTCCAATTAACACTTAAATTTACAATACAAGAAATGAATATCCCTGATACATTCCTGACATGGTCAGTCGGGGGCCAATTTGCATTGTATGACAACTGAAGAAAACTTTACAAGCCAAGATAGTTAAACAATCATTTTATTGAATGACCAGTATCAACAGAGCTATGCTGTCATCATCGGATCTTATGCCGTAAAAATTTTAACAGCAGAAGATCCGTTGATCACAGCATAGCTCTGTCGAAACAGGTCATCGAATTTTTAGCGAACGTGGTTTGTGATGTTTTTTCACTTATCGAATATCCCTAAAGATATGAACTGAACCTTATACATTTACTCAGCACTCTGTTATTGAAGACAGAAATACTTCGAAAAATTCTCAAGAAGGGATTTATCTACAAGGAATATATCAGTGATATTCATTTCTTCTACGGTAAATTAACATATTCACATACTGAAAACACAGTAAATAGTAGATATTTGGAAATGTGTGTGATTTTTCAGTTGTAACGAGCCAGGTTACGTTGTAGAGCAGCCACGTAAAGTTGTGGCAGTGTCGTAATACTGTTATTTATTTTCTCTGCCAACATTGCAGGGGAAAGAACACTAGGGCTGAACATCCCATCTGCACAGACGATTTGCCCCCCACCGGTACGCGGTTGCTAAGTCAGGGTTTGACACTGTGCAAACCGATGCATCATCCGCCTATCTAAAGGGACATGGTCGTCACATTTTGCATTCGTTATCAAAAAAAAAAAAAATAAAATAAAATAAAATAAAATAAAAATAAAAAAAAATAGAACGGTGCGTGGCGGCCATAAGGCGACTACCGTGCTTTAAGGGCGAGAATGATACCAGACCTTCGTCCAGTGCCTCTGCTACGAGACTGATATCAGGTATTGTATGTGAAACGGTGCTTAGCGTGTTAAATTGTACCGAAGCATACATGCAAATACCGGTTTCTGAGAAAGACATTCCAAAGATGGTCAATATGACACCTTTTGGTTTGTCTGAAAGCTTACTCTTGACTTTCGACTTGAGAAACTCTGCGCAAACATGGCAACGATTCATTGATTCAGTGTTACGAGGATTATCGTGTTATTTCGCTGACCTGGACGGCATGCTCGTGTTCTCAGCGAATCCAGAGGAACATGAACGGCAACTAAGAGAAGTTTTTGAGCGCACCGATGTGTACAGCATCGTTTTGATCATCTTTAAGTGCGTGTTTGGACAACGTTTTTTGGCCTCCTTATTTCATCAGCGGGAACACGTTCTCAGCCGGAGAAACTTGAAGCCTTTTGGAACATTCCTCGCCCAGAGACAGCCAAAGAATTACGCAGGTTCAAAAATGGCTCTGAGCACTATGGGACTCAACATCTTAGGTCATAAGTCCCCTAGAACTTAGAACTACTTAAACCTAACTAACCTAAGGACATCACACACACCCATGCCCGAGGCAGGATTCGAACCTGCGACCGTAGCAGTCCCGCGGTTCCGGACTGCAGCGCCAGAACCGCTAGACCACCGCGGCCGGCATACGCAGGTTCCTTGGTGTGCTCAATTTGTGCCGCTGCCATCTGCCACATGCGGCAGAATGTCAAGAACTACTTAAGGCAGCTCTGGCCATTTCGAAAACTAAACGTGGAGCAACTGTGCACAGGTCACAGTCAGTGATAGACGCCTTCGATATAATCAAGAAGAGCATACCTGAGGACGCGCTTTTCGCTCATCCTGCTTAGATGCACCCCTTGCGATAGTGGTCAACACTAACCAGATATCAATCGGTGCAGCACTGCAACAGTATGATAACGAAGCCTCGCAGCCCCTCGCTCTTTCCTCTGTGTTGACATCGAGCACACATGGTGATTCCCTTAAATATACACATATGGGTGCACTGTAGCAAGAGGCCAGTGATCAAAGTCGCTTCCACTGACATGCATAAACTTTGCCACCTGTACTGGAAGAAGACTATATTCCGTAGCTTATCAATCACAATAGAGAGTTCTCGTGTTATTTCATAAGTAGTTTAATACAATGGAACATGTATGACCTGGAATTATTGGCATCTACACATCCTTGAACTATTCTCATCTGCAGCTGGAGGCAAGAGTATTCACAAGTAGGAGGATAAAGCCAAAGTTGGTGCAGTCTGCATTGTTGCCAAATTTGTTTAAGATGGCGACACTCCCTGGAGGGTCAGCCCAACTCCTCTGTGTGGGGGATAGATGTGGCAACATGACACTGATGATTTCACCCCTCCTCTCCTCTCCTCTCCTCTCCTCTCCTCTCCTCTCCTCTCCTCTCCTCTCCTCTCCTCTCCTCTCCAGGTCATATAAATGAATTGTCATGCACACGGGTATTACATGAATTTCAGACACATGAAATATCAATACAGAACAGTATCTTTCACATTATCTGATCCCATGTAGGAAAAAAAAAAACGACAATCATTTTTACATTTGACAGCAAGATAAAATTCACATCTCTCTCATCCTCGTTACTTTTCTAAAATCCAACAGAGTAGAATACAAAGTATAAAAACGTCGCTAATGTCACCTGATAGAGAACTTGATAAGATTTTTATCACTTCTCTCTCCTTCGATATACCCAAACAAATACCATCTCTGTGCTGACGTCGAGCACACATTAGTTCACAGGAGCAGGTGGCCAGTGATCAAAGTCGCTTCCACAGACGTGCATAAAGTTTTGTCGCCTGTACTTGGAGAAGACCATATCCCATAGACTATCAACCACATTAATGTGTTCTTGTTTCATAAGCAATTTTTCGACATTGTTTTTTTTTGCTGTAACACATACAGCAGTGTATGACTACAACTTTACACACCACCACACGTTTTATGTTTCTACCATGACTTGGGAGGTCTGTGTAAGGTGCTAAACCAACATCAACATGTTTCGATCTATTGGCTATCACAGAAAGCTCGACATCATACGGTATATGGTAAGCTCCTCTCACAACATGCAGGTTGGTTGAAATAAAAGACAGAGGCGCTGTTCCTTATTGACAAAAATGTGGAAGACATGAGAACATATGGAAACTGGAAGAGTTTTCAACATTGTAGAGCATTTCGAAACAGCTGTCTGAAGGTGATGACCTCTACATTTAATCTCGTGTTCCATAGTAACAGGAGTAGCAGATGTATTACATTTTCGAAGAGACCAAGACCATTGTTTCCTCATATTGGTGGTGCATATTACACCCAGGTATCCAGTATCTGTTTTGGTGTTCATTCTGACCTCCAGATCTTTGGACATTGCGTCTTTCATCTTTATGACTTGGTATGCATAACCACATGTGGAACAAGGGAGTATTATGCAGGACATAAACCACAGGTCACACCGAGTATGGACAATCGGTTGTCAGTCGCATAGGTGGAAGAATGGAATTATTTTCATACACTCAGGTGATTATGTGAGTACCCTCATTCCTCCAGACTTTTGTCACATTTTCCGCTTTTTCAAGTATATTCCATCAATTTTCCAAATTTTACAGGTTTTCCGTAATTTTAACGCATTTTACATAATTACTCAAGTTCCAAACTGCTGATCTCCACGACTTGTCACGTCAGCAATACATCACATCATATCGTTCTTGGGATTGCAGTATGGTTCTCAGTTTCTGTATCATTGTTAAACCACCCCCTCCATTACTATGTGACTGTTATATACATGTGAAAATATCGTGAACCCTGTTACGCTGGCTGTATCACGTGGTACAAATACTGTTTTGTAGTGTGCAAAATAACCAGCAGTAGAGAAGATATGCAAAAACTACGTTCCTTAGCTTGAAAACTTCATAAAGTCGGTAAGATTTTATTACTATTGGCCATCTCTCCCTCTGTGGTTGGGAGTCACAAAGTATTCTCACTTTCATAGGCTAAGTCGGAGATCGAAAAATCTCGGCAACGAATCATAGCCATAGCAACACTCTGCCCTTTATTTAGAAACAACCTGCGCCATCGTTGAACTTATCAGCTAAAGATCCTGAGCAAAACACTAGATGGTCTTGCTGCATCTTGTAACTGTTCCACTGTCTTTAGCTAACCCTCCTTAGGCAACATTGCCTCTGATTTAATTTGCAACTGACAAAAAGGTGGTGAGTAACAAACGCGCTACATTCAACGTCTCATGAAGGAAAGGAACGAGCTGAGTTCCACGCAATGGATACACTTCAATATTTTGCTTTCAGAAAGTGCATAACTTATGTTCCAAACTTGCACAATTAACTGTCGCTAGTGATATAGACCAGTATTCTCATTCCAGTATCGTAACTGCCTTTCCAAGAAGGCTGTTACGCGCCAATCTTAATCATGTCACTCATCCAAGTACACATGATCTCTCTAGATACATGAATGCTCAGATCGTTAGCACTCCTTACTGGTGTAGAGCAGATACGAGCCTAATACATTTGAGAGTGTTGTGGCGATAGAACAGATGGTTAAGGAGAAAAAGAAATGTATGCTTAATGCATGGTGGAGCTCCAGGCGGAAGGAGTTTCAAACATTTTACGTAAACCACATGTACTATCAATTCTTGAGTATTGTCCTAGTGTCTAGAGACCATACCAAGGAGGTACTGGAGAGAGAGAGAAATGATTTAAGACTATAAACACACACTCCTAAGGCTACATAATTCCGCGCTTAAACATGTTGTGTGGTGTGCGTACTGTAAGACCTTCGGTACAGACACCATCAGATTATGTGACTTGTCGCTCTAACGAAGTAGGCGAGTGTAAGCAACATGTCTCGTGGTCTTATCGTGGCGTGTTTATCTTCTGCCGTTAGGTCAGACGATAGAAATGCCACTTGCACGCTTAGAGTAGTAGATTGACGTTGACCAACTTTAAAGAGAACTTGATTAATTTTCACACACATTTATTAAAATAATAACCAGCATAAACATTACTTAACTTAGTTCTGGATGCTATTTACAATTGACAATCTGAAGTTCCTTTGGTCTTGGTACGTTAATCTTATTCTCACATATCTCTGATACTTGACAAAGTGTCTATACATTTATCTTCATGGTTATGTACAGGAATATGGTAATCTTATTAGGCGCAGACTGAAACTTGACTATAGACTGGTACCGACTAATGCAGACTGATACAGACTGGTGCAGACAAATGCAGATTGACTAATCGGAGGTCTGTACACTCGTTATAGTACCTCGAGCGTTCAGGTATCACTGCGCGAGTGTGATCCGCGAGGAGAAAAGGTTCTACATTAGCAGCAATCTCATTGGCTGCATTACATATTAATACGCGGATCGGCGGAAGCAGAATTTGGTCCGTCTCTAAGACAGCGCCATCTCGTAGTGCGGAGACGGACGAGTGCTGCTCCTGCTCTGTTGTGCTTAGTGGGGCGCGCTCTATTGGGAAAGTTGTGTATGCGCTGACTACGCGGAACTATGTACACAACATGTTGTAATGTTAAAGCAGTGTAGTTTCCGATATATTAGTCGTGTAAAGCAATGCAGTTAATGTTCCGATGCAGAGAAAATATTTCCAACACCATTCGTAGGTTCACAGTGCAAGCTTCGTATCCCCCTCAATATGGTGGCAAACCTTAAGATGCTAAAACTTCTGCCTACTACATCAAGAGATAAAAACATAGATTCTTTGTGATACACGCACAGTAAATGTTCTCAGAGGTATATAGTGCCCATTGTTCACGTCCTATTACGTTTCGGAAATTGCGCTACATTCGCAACAGTCCTATAAAATGATCACCAGCAATGTAAAATGCACGAAAAAAAGACATGAGGAAATGGAAAATTGCTTAAAAGCGGTGTTCGACGTGTGAAATTATATTCCATGCTGCACTAAGTCCGTGAACAGAACACAGTCTCTTCCACACACAACCACTGTCAAGCAAATGTATACACAGGCATTGCAGTACTTCATGTACCTCATCACTAACTTAGAATAGCTGCAGTTACGAAACTGAAGACTCGATTTATGTACAATATATAGCGAGGAAATAGTGCACATCGCAAGCATCTTCGTTCATCTAGAGCAGGGTGCCAAAATAGGTTTTCCATCGATTTGGTGGACATGATTCATCACGCATGCATTGTAAGTCCTCTGTCAGCTATCGTATAGGGAGGTTTGCTGCTAATGATCGCAGGTAGATAGCACTCTAAATCACACCCAGAACACACAATTTTATATGAGTCGAAAGCAGGTTATACCAGACAACAGAAAATGACTAAGAGAACAACAGAAAAAAATAGTTAACTGTGCAATAAATGACCTACCACATCATCTCCTTCTCTGTAGTATGCATCATCAGTCTACCTTGTTACAGCGCCTCTCAACCAATTACTCCGTTTACTTTCTTTCTTCCTTTAACGCAGATCCATGTCAGTTTAGAGCCAAATGGTTGTCTTTCCAGAAAAGCATCAGAGACAACAGTCAATCCGCATGTATTCCTTAGATGAGTTTAAAACACTTGCACAGGGTCAGACACGCGAGCCATTCTGTAGTTGGATATTGCAGTCCCCAAGCTGGTAATACAATACTCTATAGCAAAAAGGACGTAAAGTTTACCGTAACCACATGTCCAGACACTTTATAAAAATGCTGCAAGGTGGTTGTTGATAACTTTGTGATCACTCCAGGACTTGTGATCTGACATATATAAATTTATTACTCCACATTTGGTGCTCATCTACGTTAAACGATCTGTTCCAGCCATCTTATCGCTGTCTCTGATTAATTAATGTTTCACTGGTTCCCTGTGCTTCCATGACGACTTTTTCTCGTATTCCTCTTGCTGTCATATAATCGCTCTCATGTACAAGAATTTACCTGCACCAAGCAAACATGTCAGTACTCTCTCATACTCCCTCTATTTTGTTGTATTTTTCCTCAGTTTACATGTATTTTCCATCAGTTTACGTAATTTTGTCGGTTCTATGTCTTTCCTGCATTTTTTCGATATGTATATGCTTATATTGCTGACATGACCAGATGTGGCTTGATTTTATATGAGTAATATTCCTCAGCCTGTCTAAAAATTCTCGAGAATTTCCCTCCTTCTGATGATCTACTTGCATGTATTTAAGATAGGACATGCATGAAAGTAATCGAACTAGACAGTTGAATGTGTAGTAGCCCCCATTTCATAGCTACATGACAATCGACGAATGTTGCGTGCAAAGGATACAGTGGGAACTTCGTGTGCATGGACCATAGTTTGGGGTTAGAAAGCTGACGTTATCCTGATGTAAACACGACGCAATTAGGCTGTTTCGTATGCGAGGCGAGGACCCCAAACCCTTGCTCCCTCATTCCAGCAACACCAAAAGTGTCGCCAGTGACGGTAGGTTTCTGGGGAAATTTTCGATATCCATACGGTAGGTGAGTCCAACTCCACCATGAGTGGGATATTGGTAATGCTGGATCCACACTGTACTACATTCAAGAATATTATTAGATGTGGATCCAGCTCACAACACATCGTTGGTATATTGTATTGGGCAGATACACCTGTACATAGACAGGTATAGCGGATGGGGTGGATCCGTCGACCTAATAATACCAGGATAATGTTCAGAATGGATCAGCCCCATGTATGATGCTAAGCGATGTCTGAAATGTGGGTCCACCTGCATTAAGTCTTAGAATATTATTCGGGATGGATCCAGCTTTTTGTACTTGCAAGAATATGGTTCATTCTGAATTCAGTAATATTTTTTTGGGGGTGGATCCACTTACGCAAAGCCTAGGGTGGCGGTTGTGGTGGATCTCTCTGCATAATTATTCCCTCATAATTTAGTGTGGATCCGCCCCACTGTATAGTATGTAAGTTAGATCAGCAACGTTAGAGTCGATGCTACCACCACAGGAGATGCATTCAGTGTCAATGAAGTAAGGGAGATAAGGGATAGGGCCCCCACCTGGGGAACTCAGCAGATGAAGTAGCGTAATTGCGTTGTGCTCGCATCACAGTAACGTCAGTTCTGTAACCCCAAACAGCGCTCCATGTACATGTGTAAATACCCTGGCTAGATTGGTGGCATGTATCACAGTTGGATGGTATATACAAAAATAGCAGACGCCTACAGAAAATCGCGGTAGCAGCAGCAGGAGAAATCAGTTCCATACAAGGTCAGCACTATGTTGCACCTTCCTGTAAATTGGAATGCGAACCAAGTCAACATGCAGAACTGCTTCCATACTTTGAGTTTCTATCAACTACACCCCTACATGAGTCTGCAACATATTCATTGGTGCAGCAGAGTACGACACTAGCTTGTTTCCAGACTAAATTTCCAATATATCCTTTACATGTGGCAGTCATCAAGTTTCATATAGATACCAAATGGGGTTACTTTCAACTCTCTAGTTCGATTACTTTCATGCTTGTCCCATCTGAAATGTATGCATATAGATCATAGGTAAGGAGTAAATTCTCGGTAATTTTTAGTAGGTTAATGAATATCACCCACCTTTATAAAATCAAACCACACTTGGATATGTTAGCAATATGAGCATGTACAGTCGTGCTCAAAAGTATCCGAACGACCTGAGTTGCATTTCGCCTGATTCGCATGCAACCCACATAATGCAGCTGTCTAGCAGGTCCTCTAATCGCTCCTTGGTACAGTCGTTTGACAATTGAAAATGGTTCCAACAAGTCACCACTAGAAAACTCTGCTCTGCAACGCAATAACTCAAGATGTAAAGTAATATCACGATACTACAAATATCAAGGAACACCTTAACACAGATACGATTGTCCTTACGGATTGTAAGCTCACATTTATTGCAATAAATAACATACATGAAATGTTACTACTTTCATTATTACGTCAGATAGGTAATGCACATAGTAAGTTCGTCGTATTCATGATTTCCTCTTCAAAGTAACATACCGTACTTGTTATTTAACACAAAGATATCGTGACTGACGGAAACTAACAGTCATTCCTGACTGGGAGGAAGGAGACCCGACCAAAAAAAAAAGTTGCGTAACGGTAAGCGTCGAGCGCCGTAGATAAGACGTCGCGAGTTCTATTATATTCGTTGCTACATATTTTTAAAAAGCAATTCTTCTGTCTTCTCAGGTTATCAGTTTAATGAAACTTTGAACATAATTCCGCCCGCACCTCGTGGTCGTGCGGCAGTGTTCTCGCTTCCCACGCCCGGGTTCCTGGGTTCGATTCCCGGCGGGGTCAGGGATTTTCTCTGCCTCGTGATGGCTGGGTGTTGTGTGCTGTCCTTAGGTTAGTTAGGTTTAAGTAGTTCTAAGTTCTAGGGGACTTATGACCACAGCAGTTGAGTCCCATAGTGCTCAGAGCCATTTGAACCATTTGAACATAATTCCCTTCACTTCTCACCCCAAAAAGCTAAATGTGGAAAAAGGGTTAACTTCTGCGACATTTTGTTCGTTTCAGGTTTAACAGACTTCCAGGCAGCAGATGCATCTCGAAGCTTTTGTATTATGTATGGGAAGTGTGGTGTCACCGCCAGACACCACACTTGCTAGGTGGTAGCCTTTAAATCGGCCGCGGTCCGATAGTATACGTCGGACCCGCGTGTCGCCACTGTCAGTGATTGCAGACCTCACGCCAGCCTGCGTGAGCTTAACGCGTGCCTTTCGGCTTCCTCCTAGTGGCTTGGCTGTCTTGCCAAGTCACAACAGTTTAGCGACGAGCTAAATCGCGTTTGTACCAATTCTGCAAATGCAAAACGATGTGGCAGCAGCCGCTCCACCGCTCACGCAGCCACAACACGCAGTTGCACCACCTTTTCGTCCTTTTGATGCGGCACTGGAAAGCTGGACGGAGTGGTCACGCCAATTTGGATTCCATCTCGCCGCCTACAGAATTCAGGGTAACGAGCGGCAGCCTTTCTTATTATCGTGCGTTGGAGTGTCCACCTACCATGTGATAGTCAAATTGTTTCCCGACGCGACGTAGTAACTCTGTCCTACGAAGAAATTTTGTCTGCGTTAGATGCATATTTCAAAGAATCAGTCAATGTAGTTGCCAAACGGTATACGTTCTTTCGTACAAAACATGCGGCTGGTCAAACTAATCGGGAGTGGGTTGCAACCTTGCAAGGCTGTACTAGGGATTGCGCTTTTGAGTGTGAATGTGGACTTCCTTATTCAGATACTATGGTACGTGATGCAATTGCACACAACTCTGATGTTCGTATACGGGAACAGATTTTGAAACTAGTCAAGCCCTCCCTTCAACAAGTGATAGACATATTGGATCGGCAAGACACACTTGACTTTGCTCAGGAATCATTTGAAACTTCACCAGCCATGTGTCACATTAACCGGCCCGCCGGGCGAGCTGCACGGAACAGTAAACAGCCCTCGCGCCCGTCCGCGCAGCTGCCGCCAAGCTCTCAGCCACGTGTGCCGTGCAAGCAAGCACATGCAGTGCTAAAATCATGCCCGCAGTGTGCTACTAGACATTCGCGTGAGAATTGCCCGTCACGCCAAGCTATTTGCTTTTTCTGTTATAAAAAGGGACATGTTCAAAGTGTTTGCCAGAAAAAGCTCAGATCGGACACTCACAACCATTCCAGGCCCTTTGCTTCGCGCCGGAATCGGCATCGAACCAAGGATACTCCGGCTCATGAACCTTCGCCCATGGAAATTCATGTAGTTCATTCCACTCCGCCTAGTGCCACTCTCTCTAACAGTGACTGTGTTCGTCCCACAAATAGTGTTTGTCGACATCGCTGGAAATCCCGTCAAGTCGCAAGTGATTCTGTACCAGTGTCAGTTCATTTTGCACGAGACAGTCGCTCTTGTCGTCAGCAGGACAATAAACTTTTTGTAGACTTGGACATTAATGGCAACGTGATACCATTCCAGCTCGATACCTTGATCAATCAAGACACGTACAAACAGCTGGGCACACCTCCGTTGCGTGCCGCAAATGTTAAGCTCAGAAGTTATTCAGGACAAGCAATCCCTGTGTTAGGACAGTGCAGCCTTCTGGTAACATACAAGGGAAAAACAAAACTTGTGTCATTGTACGTCCTTAGTTCTTCTTCTGCAGTGAACTTGTTGGTTTAGATTTATTTCAGTGGTTTAACTTGTCTATAGTCAATCAGGTCCTATCAGTGAACCAGGCTGTGCCTTCAGACAGTGTTTCTCGTCTATGTGAAGAGTTTGCAGACATTTTTGCACTGGGCCTTGGTTGCGCTAAGAACTATAAAGCACATTTGGAACTGAAAGTAAACACGCAACCGAAATTTTTCAGGGCGCGCAATGTTCCCCACGCATTGCGTGATGAGGTCGCAAGAACATTAAACGATTTGGAATCACAAGGTGTAATTGAACGTGTGCAGGCTTCTCTCTGGGCATCACCCTTAGTAATTTTGCAAAAACCTTCCCGAAAATTGAGACTTTGTGTGGACTTCAAAGCTACAGTGCATCCACAACTAGTGACTGCAACTTTTCCTTTACCCCGCCCGGAAGATCTTTTTGACAAACTGTGCCCGGGTAAATATATTTTTCGAAGTTAGACCTAGCAGATGCGTACTTGCAAATACCGGTGGACGAAGACTCCCAGCGCGTTTTGGTGGTTAACACGCATCTTGGTTTGTATCGATTCAAACGACTGCCATTCGGGTGTGCATCCGCCCCTGCATTGTTTCAGCAATATTTACAAACTGTTTGTGCGTCGGTCCCTACTGCAGCAAACTATCTGGACAATATTGTGATCTCCGGAAAGACGGAAGAAGAACATT
The DNA here is from genome assembly GCF_023898315.1 of Schistocerca nitens. NCBI lineage: Eukaryota > Metazoa > Arthropoda > Insecta > Orthoptera > Acrididae > Schistocerca > Schistocerca nitens. Next base: position 625,832,476 of record NC_064614.1, on the reverse strand, counting down.
TAGCCAATCTCAGAACATTATTTCAAGTCTTGCGACAAAATAGTCTTCGCTTGCGGAAGGACAAATGTGTGTTTTTTGCTCGTGACTTACCCTATCTGGGACATGTCCTCAATGCCCAAGGCATACTTCCCAGTCCAGAGCACCTCCGTGCCATACAAGACTTGCCTTCGCCGCAGAATTTGAAGCAGCTACAGAGTGTGCTGGGAAAAATCAATTACTATCATAAATATGTGCGCCACGCCTCTTCCATTTCAGCTCCGCTTCATCGCTTACGCCGTAAAGGTGTTCCGTTCGTCTGGACGACGGAATGCGACCGCGCCTTTCGCCAGTTGAAATCGGCGTTGCTTTCCAATACATGCCTTACGCCATTCGATCCCCGGACGCCCCTTTTGTTGATGGTGGATGCATCGGATTTCGGGATCGGTGCTGTGCTTGCGCACAAAGATGTTTCGCACGATCGCCCTATTGCCTTTGCGTCCAAATTGCTCTCGTCTGCACAAAGAAATTATTCACAGATCGAGAAAGAAGCTTTGGCTCTCGTATTTGGTGTTACAAAGTTTCATGATTTCTTGTATGGTCGTCACTTTACCATCATCACGGACCACAAACCTTTGACATCGCTTTTTCATCCGAACAAGCCTGTACCTCCACGTACAGCGCAGAAATTCATTCGCTGGTCAATTTTCCTCTCGCAGTACCGCTACGATATCTTGTATCGGTCCACTGCTAAGCACGGAAACGCCGATGCGTTGTCCCGTTTGCCTGTTGCTGAGGATAGAGCATTCGATTCTTCCGGACTTGCTTGCATGTTCATTGATGCCGAAACCGATGACGGGATCGAATCGTTTCCGATTGATTTTCGTCGTGTAGCTACAGCCACAGCTGCTGACCCTGTCCTTGCTACTGTTTTGCGTTTTGTTGCCACGCAATGGCCCTTGTCAACGTCACGGATCGAGGATCCGTTGGTTCGCCGATTTTTTGCTCACAAGGAGAGACTTTTTGTTCGACGTGGTGTTTTGCTGTTGCGTTCTGATAATGATCAGTCCAGGGTCGTGGTCCCACGTTCGTTACAGTCCTCTGTCTTACAGCTTCTCCACCAAGGACATTGGGGTATAGTGCGAACGAAACAACTTGCTCGTCAGCACTGTACTTGGTTCGGAATCGATGCTGCGATTACGAATATGTGCTCTTCTTGCATGGCGTGTGCCGAACAACAGTCAGCACCACAGCGGAAATTCTTTGCATGGCCAAAAGCCACTTCCCCTTGGCAACGCTTACACATCGATTTTGCTGGTCCATTCTGGAATGCTCGATGGTTGGTTGGTTCAAATGGCTCTGAGCACTATGCGACTTAACTTCTGAGGTCATCACTCGCCTAGAACTTAGAACTAATTAAACCTAACTAACCTAAGGACATCACACACATCCATGCCCGAGGCAGGATTCGAACTTGCGACCGTAGCGGTCGCCCGGCTCCAGACTGTAGCGCCTAGAACCGCACGGCCACTCCGGCCGGCTCGATGGTTGGTTGTGGTAGATTCATTCAGTAATTTTCCTTTTGTTGTCCGGACGTCTTCCACGACGTCATCTGCCACCATCCAAGCGTTATCCGCTATCTTTTGCATTGAAGGTCTTCCACAGACTATTGTTTCCGACAATAGCCCACAATTCATGTCCGCAGAATTTCAGTCATTCTGCAAGGCCAATGGTATTCAACATCTGACGTCCGCGCCGTTTTCGCCGCAGTCAAACGGTGCCGCTGAACGTTTGGTCCGGACTTTCAAGTCACAGATGTTGAAGTTGAAAGAGTCGCATTCTCGGGAGGACGCGTTATTGCTCTTTTTGTCCTCGTATCGCTCTCAGCCCCGAGATGGTCGCTCGCCGGCTGAGTTGCTCCACGGTCGTCCTCATCGACCCTTGATGTCTTTGCTACATCCGCCGCATCAGGTTCCTGTGCAGCGGCAGACACCTGCTTTTGCCCCAGGCGACGTTGTCTACTACCGCAACTATCGAGGTTCACGGCGCTCGCTCGAAGGGCGCATTCTTCGCTGCCTCGGCCGCGCTATGTATCTGGTTTTGGGGGCCTCTGGTGAGGTGCGTCGGCATCTCAATCAGCTGCGCCTCTGTCGTCGCACGGTATCTGCCGCTCCCCGTCTGCTTTCAGCGACGGTGCCATCCGGACAGCGCCCTGGGGACCCATCTACTGGCTCGCCTCATCCCGAGGTGTTACCGACGCTGCCTTCCATTTTGCCCCATGGCGACGCGCCGCCGCCTGTACTCCCGCCGGCGACGCCCGCAGTGGACGCGTCGCTGCAACCGCCGGGCGCCTCCCTGGGTCACGCGCCGCCGATCGCTTCCCGTGACCCGTTGTCCTCCGCCATGGACTTCTTGCCCGCTCCGGACCATAGGACGTCTTCGCCCGTCGGGTGCCCCGACCCGATGGAGATCGACCCTTCGGCCCCTCCTGTCTCTCTACGTGCGCGTACACCGCATATTGGCGTGCACCCTGGACTAGGTTTTCAGGCGTTTCCTAGCTCCCCTCGGACCGAATGGCAGGGTGCGGGTGGCACAGCCTCGCCTGTTGTTAGGCTCCCCACCTCGTCGCATACGTCAACATGGGGTCCTCCCCACGGCGGGTGGAAGCCTAGTAACACAACCGTAGGCCGATTTGCGGGGGAGGAATGTGGTGTCACCGCCAGACACCACACTTGCTAGGTGGTAGCCTTTAAATCGGCCGCGGTCCGGTAGTATACGTCGGACCCGCGTGTCGCCTCTGCCAGTGATTGCAGACCTCACGCCAGCCTGCGTGAGCTTAACGCGTGCCTTTCGGCTTCCTCCTAGTGGCTTGGCTGTCTTGCCAAGTCACAACAGGAAGAGCGCAACGTGCCAAAATAACCAGAAAAGTATTTTCTACATTAGCTGTCGTCTGGTATGGCATTTTATTCTTCTTCAAACCTTGTTTGACACCTTTAACTCAGAACAAGCTTTCTACATGCATGTAATCAATAAACTGCATATGCATTGTCAGACTGTTATAGACAAAGGCAGAGAATTCGCATATATCGTTGATGATTAATTTCTCTCTCAAGTTTAGTATTTAGTATTGTTTTAACGACACTAAAAGAAACCTTAGGAAAACTGTGCACTGTATTATAAGAAATGAAATAAAACTACCCACGATAACCTTACGACGAATGTCTGTTTTAAAAAACTGAGTATCTGTACACAAGCGAGCTTCTATTGGCACGAATTAGATACATGTTACTCACTTAGATTTCGATTGGATCAGTGTATAATTGGTATGCTGTGTCATACTCAACAGGTATGTAAATGTGACATTTAATAAACAAAGTTATGTATTCCTAGTAACCCAAAGTCTGCTTGTCAACAGCGGAAAGAGGCGTTACCTGTTGTGCAGGATTGGAAGTTTTCACTATTGCACTATGAGCTGAAAGTATTTTTTTGCGATTTCGTTATCGATGTTTGATCTGACTGCTTGTAGCTCTTTCACAGAAGGGATAAAAACGTTTCAGTCTGCAATATTGGAACCGCGAACCATAAGAGACGCGTTTTCACGGGTCAGCACGTCCCCATACAGCTAGGGAAGCGGTGTGTATTGTTCCTTCATTTTACGAGGCCAATACGAATTGGAATTCGTAAACCGCTGTTTGACGGAGGAGATTAGTTGCGATTTCCACTTGCAACGGCTTTCCTGGGCTGAAAACCGTAAATTTACAATCTTTTGTTACACCTCAAGCGATAATAACTCAGATTATGCAATGGAAGTGACATGAAAAAGCAAGTGAACTTTAAGGCTTAATTCCATGCACACCAGGAAGTAACTCGTCGACCACAGTGTTGCCAAACATACCCTGCCTTGTTGCCAAATCGGAGTTACAGTACAGGGTGATTCAAAAAGAATACCATAACTTTAGGAATTTAAAACTCTGCAATGACAAAAGGCAGAGCTAAGCACTATCTGTCGGCGAATTAAGGGAGCTATAAAGTTTCATTTAGTTGTACATTTGTTCGCTTGAGGCGCTGTTGACTAGGCGTCAGCGTCAGTTGATGCTAAGATGGCGACCGCTCAACAGAAAGCTTTTTGTGTTATTGAGTACGGCAGAAGTGAATCGACGACAGTTGTTCAGCGTGCATTTCGAACGAAGTATGGTGTTAAACCTCCTGAGAGGTGGTGTATTAAACGTTGGTATAAACAGTTTACAGAGAATGGGTGTTTGTGCAAAGGGAAAAGTTCTGGACGGCCGAGAACTAGTGATGAAAATGTAGCACGCATCCAGCAAGCATTTGTTCGCAGCCCAGGAAAATCGACTCGCAGAGCTAGCAGAGAGCTGCAAATTCCACAATCAACTGTATGGAGAGTCCTACGAAAAAGGTTAGTTATGAAACCTTATCGTCTGAAATTGGTTCAAGCACTGTCTGCAGCTGATAAGATTAAAAGAATCGATTTCTGTGATTTTATCCTTGCTCAAATGGAAACAGATGAATCTTTCGTTTCAAAGATTGTGTTTAGTGATGAAGCAACTTTCCACACTAACGGGAAAGTCAACCGTCACAATGTCTGTATATGGGGCACTGAGAATCCGCGGGAAACAACTCGGTATGAACGTGACTCGCCTAAGGTGAACGTTTTCTGTGCCATTTCAGCCAATAAAGTTTTTGGTCCCTTTTTCTTCGAAGATGCTACTGTAACTGGACTACAGTATCTGGAGATGTTAGAGAATTGGCTGTTCCCTCAGCTCGAACAAGAAGCACAACAATTCATATTTCAGCAGGATGGAGCGCCACCACATTGGCACTTATCTGTCCGTAACTACCTGAACGTCAACTACCCGAGGCGATGGATCGGCCGCCAGGCAGCCCGTGACAGAGCACTTCATCACTGGCCTCCAAGAAGCCCTGATCTTACCCCCTGCGATTTTTTCTTATGGGGGGTATGTTAAGGATATGATGTTTCGGCCACCTCTCCCAGCCACCATTGATGATTTGAAACGAGAAATAACAGCAGCTATCCAAACTGTTACGCCTGATATGCTACAGAGAGTGTGGAACGAGTTGGAATATCGGGTTGATATTGCTCGTGTGTCTGGAGGGGGCCATATTGAACATCTCTGAACTTGTTTTTGAGTGAAAAAAACCTTTTTAAATACTCTTTGTAATGATGTATAACAGAAGGTTATATTATGTTTCTTTCATTAAATACACATTTTTAAAGTTGTGGTATTCTTTTTGAATCACCCTGTACAAGCAGGAAGAGGACGAACTTAAGTGACCCTAGGGCGGGCTGGGAAGTGACCATAGCTGGCGTCTCAAACACGCGGCTGCTATGGCCTGGAATACGTAATGCGTCTGATTCGCGCTTCTGTAACTAGCTTTAGGGACTGGAGCGTGGTTATTAATAATACCCAGAACTGACTGCAAACTAAGAATCATATATCAGTAGCTCTCATAGTTGTTTTTATATTTCTTGCGTAACTGTACTCAAAACTAAAAAACTCATTTACAGACGTTGTCGTGCCTCGCCGATAGTCTAGCACACCAAACAAATAAAAATAAAAAAGTGCATGTGTGTGTGTGTGTGTGTGTGTGTGTGTGAGAGAGAGAGAGAGAGAGAGAGAGAGAGAGAGAGAGACAGAGACAGAAAGAGATAAAAAATAAAAGGATGAGAGAGGGGGTAAAAAATTGTTGTAAAGAAATTGAATACTGGTATGTAAAGAAATCTTTCATTAAAATGACACGTTCCGCATCATTGCGAAATGTCGTATTCATGACCTATGGAACAAGTATCGATCTAATCTAATCTAATCATATCATATTGCTGACTAGCCGTGACGAGTCATGAATTACCGAAATTTTCGCCAATATCAGTAACCAAATCTTAACTTGAAAATAAAAGACGACAGGTTTGTAATAAACTGGGACTCCAATCAAGACCCTTTCTTTCCTGTTACCTAACCACGAAAGATGTCTGATATACCTCCATTCAGAAGTAATAAACTGTGTATGCATTTATAGATGAAGCGCTTGATGTGAAGTTCTGTGACGGAGATACAAACCAAACACGTAATCTGGTTGTTAACTAAGTAAAATCAAATGTTACGTATCGGTTTTTCTTACCAGCTGCTAGGTGTTTGAATCTAAAATAAGGATCAAATTTTTGTGCCTGAGCGACAATCGAACTGCACTGCTATTGTTCTTCTTTATCGTCCCTGAATATATCTTAAGTATCAATTGCTTGCTCAGCAACAGTAAGATGTGTGCGTGTTTGACCAGAAATTGTTGGCAACACATGAACAGACATTAAAAATGCACGTCATTTTCACTAGCAGGCCGGTGTGCACGTGATAGGGCTTGAAATGGAATTATGAATATTTTTGTACTGGATCAGGAATCGGACCCACATACTTACCTTTGGAGGAGACATAAGGAAGATTGCAGTCTTGGAAAAAGGAACGAAATGATCGAACTATACTGTTCCGAGACTTTCAGATCCTCGAAAGAGGAAATACAAGTTCGAATCACAGTCCAGCACCAAGTTTTTCGACGTCCCTAGTTCAATCAAGTACAAATAAAATAAGTGCCCTGTTTCTTTAAATGGCTATCGGTTCATCAAAAAAAATAAAATTTTCTAATGTAAGTAAGTTTACTGGCGACAGTATTTCTGTTTACCATGAGCTCCACCTATGTCACTTCCCTAAGTAAACCGGCGCTGTGCAGGTGGGACTGAAGGAGCGTGATGTTTAATGTGGATTCTGGATTATGTCTTTCTCTTGAGGTTACTGGAGGTAAAGTAAATCTGTTTGTGCCTCTTAAAAGTAAATGCCTGAACCCACGCATTGCACTTGTGATAGTTCGTTCCACCAGACCATTGTGGCCATATTTCCCAGCCCTAGGAGTGTGCTGTAATGGATGATGTGCTTAGCTTACAAAATTAGTCACGATGGAAATAATGCGAGTCTATTACATGGTTAAGTAGAAGCAAGCTTCTGAGGCGGAGACTATGCTATTCTCATGTCAGCAGGATGTAAAGACTCTTCTAGGCATCACTGCCTCGATGTGAAGCCATTTTGAAATTTTCACTAATTAAGGAAATTTATTAGTTCGAGAAAAACCACTGCGAAGTGTGAAGTTACCGGATAATTCGGTTATTACTGTCATTATCACTATCATTTTCTCCACACCGCTGCTGGAACACATGTGCTTGAAGATCATTTAATGCCTTTTGGTCACTATAGAAGTAGTTTCCCAAGAACAGGTTGTTTCCCTGTCTACGGAATGCTTTTCATGTTAATATCAAACATCAGCAATTACTCGTAGATTGCATGAAACCTAAAGTAATTAATGAAGACGTTACTTTATAACAAAAACGCGCTGCCTTTCTTCATTTACTTGCGCCTAGAAATGGCTGTCGAATACTGCCAAACCAAAAGCCTAGGCACCTTACTGCCTTCCGATATGCGTCGCTGTCAGTTCTTCCATATTATTTGGTCGACGTGACTTGTTTCAAGTTGTGTTTGACAGAAAACGTTCTAGAAAATCAATTGTTTTCCTTTGCAATGAACAGAAATATTTTCATTCTAAGCTATCCAAGTTCCAAGTTTTCGCAATATTAGTTCAAATTTAATATTCGCTTCTATAATGTAGGAAAGTATTTCACAGTTGCAAAACCCGCATCCGACTCATTGTCCTTACACTTAGTCGCTGGCCATAAATTCTAGCTCAGAGTGACACCAGTTTAAGTAACCTAATGTAGCGAGGACTGTTTGCCAGTGCTCTTTCTCACCGGAAAATACGTAATTCACTCGTTGGACTCGATAAGTACACTGTAACAGTAATTTCTGTGTGTATGCAATGCATACGGATTGTAGAATTTAGTGGTGCTCTCTCTTCCAGTTCTGTATACAATATGTCTGACCTAAACGGGCCATTTATCATTACAGGCCGTGGGTGGTGCAACATCATACTGACAACAGTAATGTGCTTATACTACAACCTCACTGTTCGTTTAACCTGATTTTGTAATCATTTAAATAAAATAACATCACCTTCCAGTGGGAGACATTTCATCCCCCTTTTCCATCTGCGAAATTTGTCAGTAAGCTTTTTGCCTTCCAACCAGCGAAATGCGACAGAGTACGACCGGTAAACGATTCACAAACGACGATTTAGTGCTGTTAAGACGATTTCTTTAAACATTGGCGTAGCTGAAGGAATTTAGTTTCTTCTTAAATCGTCTTACGGTGCAACGTTCACAGGTATCTCAAATAGGAAATACTCTTTATCCAGGTGCGAAGGTTGTAAAACAAACTTCTCACAGTTTATGTCAGGTTGATCTTTTCGTCTGATAGCACTGCGTTAAGTATTTTGTCTAAGAGGTATCACGGGTAGTGTTCCTGTAGCTATGGGAAATAGTGGTTGAAAACGAGTTTAACACCAGTGGGTACAGCACTGCAAAATTTTCAAAATGATTATCAACCTAAGTTTGAGTTCATACACAAACTGAGGCGCATTTATAATATTCAAGCTAGACTGTGTATCCTTGTCTCCTTGAGTGGGCACACACGTATACAATACAATGAATACTTCGAACACTATAGTTAATGTTGCTCTCATAAACTAATTTTTTTAAAATTCTTCTCGTTCTTAAGCGTGCAATATGTGTTGTAGATACAGTCTTAGAAAAAAGAACTGACCGCCGAGTCGTTCACGTAAGGTGGACAATAAAGTCGCACTCCCCTCTGAATTCTGAGCTCGGCAATATGCTCTATCTGGCAATATTGAACTGCTACACTTCCCAGAGGAACTCTTGACTGCCGTCTGAGTACATTACTCTTGTCTATGACCATATTCTTGAGATAAAACGCGAGACTAGCTAATGTGAAGTCTGATAACCATAAGCACACGTCGACAAAATTTGCCACTTTCCTCTCGGTGCGGAAGCTATGAGTATAATTGATGCGAATCTACAATATATTTCACTTTCTGTCACATTGGTAATAACAGTTTGGTTCAACAATATTTTAGCGAGAGATTTCTGAGCCGACCATCTGCCTGTGAACACCGCATGCGTCTGAGTTCTTTGGGACCCGTTTGCTGCCTACCGGCGGGGTCTGAGGCACTGTGCTGCCTCACCTTCTGCCGACAACGTCTGCTCCACTCCTCACGCTCGATGGTGTAAAATGCTTTAATGTTGTTGAGTGGTGTCCCATAAAATCTGTCTACGATTTGTGTTTTACACTCGATAGCAATTGAGGTGCAAAACCGTTTTCATTTGATGAGTATTTTATTACACTAGTATGCAATACATCGATGTGGCACAGAATTAATTTCATTGTTTTTGATCCAGTGCATTATAATTGAAGCATCACATCTTTTTCTTTCTCGTTTCACAGGAGATTCATCAAATAATTTATTTTTGTCATGGATTCATTAGTGTTAGTCAAGGCACAGAGTGTAAATGCAGTGTAATGTGTTTGGTTTCTTTCTTTGATTCCCTATGTTATATGGATGCGAAACATTGTGTCTATACCTTTCAGAACATGCTCTATAGCTACTATGGCAAATTGCTTGTTTTGAGGATCACGCATTAAATAATGGAGAAGTGAACACTGTTCAAAAGTGACATTTAAAATATTCAGTTGGATTTAAGGCGACAAAATTGCCCATATTTGAAGCTACCCAGAGAAAAAGTAAGTTTCTAGAGCCATTGTTAGCAAATGTTTGCAGAGAGTTCCTAATTGCTACTGTGGAAATTTAGCATAGAGGCCCTGTAGTAATCAAGAGGTTCCTCTCCTTCATATTTATCACTCCGGCATGTGAGTCTTTAGTGAAGAACAACATTGAATTTCATATCGTTGACGGTCGATTCGAATTTCTTCAGAGACGCTTGTATTGTGAAGCAGCTTGGCAGTCAGAAAGCCGAGATCTATGTCCATTAACGCAACTTACTGTGTCGAGCTACCGAGAGGATTTGATGCATAAAGGTTTTCTCCTGATTTTGTTACAGAATTTTTTCTGCAAAATCGCACTGCTATAAAATCAATCAGAAAAAGAAGCTCGCACACGCTGGCCCCAACCACAGGTAGAACAGATGACTCCTTGAACCGTTGCGACACAAGACATGGGTGGTACCATGGGCTACGGACACACTGCTGCCAGCACCCCACTCTCATCATGGTATTGGTCACTCAGCCTCATAATGCATCGTGAAAGATAATAAAAGTTGTCACTTATCTGAAGAATAGCATTTCTTTAGCCAAAAATTGAATTTTCTGTCTCAGTGTCTTAGATTACATGAGGATTATATAGCACGAGTCATTCAAATGGAAAGGGAATATCAAGTAAGTTTAGCGTGTCAATTCAGTACCATACACGGAAGTGATTGCACTGTCACAGTGTTGCGAAATGTTTATGACGATGTTTCCAATTCATAATTCCATTTCAAGCCCTATCACGTGCACACCGGCCTGCTAGTGACAATGACGTGCATTTTTAATGTCTGTTCATGTGTTGCCAACAATTTCTGGTCAAACACGCACACATCTTACTGTTGATACTTAAGCTATATTCAGGGACGATAAAGAAGAACGATAGCAGTGCGGCTCGATTGTCACTCAGGCACAAAAATTTGTATCCTTATTTTAGATTCAAACACCTAGCAGCTGGTAAGAAAAACCGATACGTAACATTTGATTTTACTTAGTTAACAATACGATTACGTGTTGGGTTTGTATCTCCGTCACAGAAATTCACATCATGCTCTTCATCTTTAAATGCATACACACTTTGTTACTTCTGAATGAAGGTATATCAGACATCTTTCTTGGTTAGTTAACAGGGAAGAAAGGGTCGTGATAGGAGTCCCAGTTTATTACAAAACTGTCATCTTTTATTTTCAAGTTAAGATTTGGTTACTGGTATTGGCGAAAATTTCGGTAATTCATGACTCTTCACGGCTAGTCAGCAATGTGATATGATTAGCTTAGATTAGATTAATAGTTGTTCCATAGATCATGAATACACACACACACACACACACACACACACACACACACACGCACACACAAACACACACACATACAGACATTCTTATTTTTTTATTTGTTTGGTGTGCTAGACTATCGGCGAGGCACGACAACGTCTGTAAATGAGTTTTTTAGTTTTGAGTACAGTTGCGAAAGAAATATAGAAAAAGCTATGAGAGTTTAAGAACCTTCAACATCGCAGCGCATCAGCAATCGTTGGTTAATATATTAAAAAACTAAAACTAACACTAGGTGCTTTTTTCGCAATCGAGGTGGGTTTTTAGTTTTTTAATAAACTATGAGAGTTACAGATTTATGATGCTTAGTTTTCAGACAGTTCTGAGTATTATTAGTAACTACGCTCCAGTCCCTAAAGCTAGTTACAGAGGCGCGAATCAGATACGTTACGTATTCCAGGCCATAGCAGCCGCGTGTTTGTGATGCCAGCTATGGTCACTTTCCAGCCTGCTCTGGGGTCACATAAGTTCGTCCTCTTCCTGCTGGTACTGTAACTCCAATTTGGCAACAAGGCAGGGTATGTTTGGCAACGCTGGGATCGACAAGTTACTTCCTGCTTTGCACTGAATTAAGCATCAAAGTTCACTTGATTTTTTTGTGTCATTTCCATTGCATAATCTGAGGTATTATCGCTTGAGGTGTAACAAAAGTTTGTAAATTTACGGTTTTGAGCACAGGAATGCCGTTGCATGTGGAAATCACAACTAATCTCGTCCTTTAAATAGCGCTTTGCAATACATACATACATCTTAGCTAGCTGTGTGGTGACGTGATGACCTGTGAGTAAGTGTCACTTATGGTGGGCGGTTCCAGTCTCGCAGAGAGAAACGTTTTTATCCCTTCTGTGAAAGAGCTACAGTACATGCAGTCAGATCAAGCATCGATAACGAAATCGCAAGAAAATACTTTCAGCTCATAGTGCAATAGTGAAAACTTACAATGCTGCACAACAGGAAACGCCTCTTTCTGCTGTTGACAAGCAAACGTTGGGTTTCTAGGAATACATAACTTTGTTTATTAAATGGCACATTTGTATAGCTGTTGAGTATGACACAGCATACCAATTAAACACAGTCCCAATCGAAATCTAAGTGAGTAGTATTTTACTAATTCATGCCGATAGATGCAGGCTTGTGTACAGATACTCAGTTTTATTAAAACAGACATTCGTCGTAAGGTTATCGTGGGTAGTCTTATTGCATTTCTTATAATACAGAGCACAGTTTTCCTAAGGTTTCTTTTAGTGTTTTTAAAACAATACTAAATACTATACATGAGAGAGAAATTAATCATCAACGATATATGCGAATTCTCTGCCTTTGTCTATAACAGTCAATGCACATGCAGTTTATTGATTACATGCATGTAGAAAATTTGTTCTGAGTTAAAGCTGTCAAACAACGTTTGAAGAAGAATAAAATGCCATACCAGACGACAGCAAATGTTGAAAATACTTTTCCGGTTATTTTGGCACGTTGCTCCCTTCCCATTCATAATATAAAAGCTTCGAGATGCATCTGCTGCCTGGAAGTCTATTAAACCTGAAACGAACAAAATGTCGCAGAAGTTAACCCTTTTTTTAAACATGGAGCTTTTTGGGGAGAGAAGTGAAGGGAATTATGTTCAAAGTTTCATTAAACTGATAACTTGAGAAGACAGCATAATTGCTTTTTAAAAATATGTAACAACGAATATAATAGAACTCGCGACGTCTTATCTACGGCGCTGGTCGCTTACCGTTACGCTGCTAGCTCCCATGTAGCTACAGCACCTCCATAAGGCGACAAAAGTTCATCCAGAACTTCCGAATTTCACAGTGCTGTGAGATGATGCATATTGCCGGATCTAGACTTCTGAGAGACCGACAGTTACAGCTTTTCTTTTGCACTGGACGACGTTTTCAACAAACAGAACGCGCATTAGAGTAGCTCAAATGGAAAGGAACACTTCCTATTTAAAATTTCTGCAACCTCCACTGTTGGCAGTTCTGTGTTGGTGGTAGTTACGTGATTTTATTTCGGTGATTACAAAATAGAGTCGAATGTATGCACTGTGTAGCCGAGGTAGCTAGTTCATGGCGATTCAGTCAACCAAGTACATGTACGAACCGAACATACTGCAAACCACTGCCGGCCGCGGTGGTCTCGCGGTTCTAGGCGCGCAGTCCGGAACCGTGCGACTGCTACGGTCGCAGGTTCGAATCCTGCCTCGGGCATGGATGTGTGTGATGTCCTTAGGTTAGTTAGGTTTACGTAGTTCTAAGTTCTAGGGGACTAATGACCACAGCAGTTGAGTCCCATAGTGCTCAGAGCCATTTTGCAAACCACTACAGGGAGCCTGTGTGTCAGAATTCTCTTCGAGTGTGTCGCAACGGCGCTATGATAGAAAAATGAGCCTCAGAGAACATGATTTGGTGGTCTGTTGGATTGATGTTAGGTTCATATGATATTGTTCTGGATTCGATTCCGACTTCTGCCTACGATTTTTGGTAGGGAGAGGCAGATTCTATTCTCTTCTGGCTACGCCAAGTGAAGAAGGTATAATGGCATTGTGGTCTGAAATTCACATTAAACATTATATTTGTTCTCTGCCAAGTAGACGTTAGGTTGAACCACAGTAAAGACAGGAGTGGGAACTCTATCACCAGTAACCTTTGTTATACTAGTTATTTATTTCTAGTAACGAAACAAACGCTATTTAGGGTCACAGGACACTTATTCCATCTTTTATTTGAGCTTCTGTATGTCGATAAAATTGGTTCTGAACTGGGAATGCTACTCAGACCGCCCATAACGCGGAATTTAATCCCTTCGTGACAATGCAGGTCGACTACTATTTGTTGTCTGTTCAAAACTGCACATTCCTCAACATCTCTACATACTGCGCGTGAATGGGTTCGAATTCTTGCCCGGCACTAAAGTTTTCATTATGTATCATCAAGCTCTAGCATGAGAACACCTATCTGCTGGTGGATAATAATTTTGATTTTTAATGCATTTTCATTCGTTGCCAACACTAACGATATCTGACGTTTTTGACTCGCAGTGAGACACAGAACTATTTGAGAGATCACTGTAAGTTCAAGGATGTTATTCCGAGCTGCTGGTGGAGAAAAATTCGGTAGCTAACGTCTCTTTGTGTGTAGTCAACAACGATATGTGTGGGATTCGATTCCCAATCAGCACTGAACTCTTTGTCATATTATTTGTATTTCAAACATGCTCACACGTCGCTGCTGGTGTAAGAAACCCATATTTAACGTTCGTATGTCTTGAATATAACAGCGATAGGTGCCGGGTTGGAGTCTGAAGAAGGAAAAAATTAATGTTTCGTCTCGTCATTTCAGTTAAAACATCTAGCTACAGCCGAGAAAATCCTATATGTCACAGTTGATTGTGCTTCGATAACAATCCGATTAGGTTCTGGGTTCGAATCCCTGTCCAACACAAAGCTTTACCTCACGGCATTTCAAGTAAGTTACTTATGAAGAAGCAATATTTATCATATCTCGTAGTTCGTTAACAGGGACAATGGATGCTGCGTAGGAATTCGTGTCCGTTAAAAATGTTTACGTTATGTAATTTAAAGTTGATATTTGCTAATTGATACCGTCTAAAATCGAGTTTTATCAGTCTCTGTTTGCATAGTCAGGAATGACTGTTAGTTTCCGTTAGTCACCTGGGCTTGAATCCAAATGCAGAACGAGACGGTTCGTCGTGTCATATGAAGTACATACATGTTCTTAACTAGCTGCTCCTGAATAACGTAAATTTTTAATGTCACTTTGTGTTAAATAACAAGTACGGTATGTTACTTTGAAGAGGAAATCATGAATACGACGTACTTACTAGGTGCATTACCTATCTGACGTAATAATGAGAGTGGTAACATTTCAGGTATGTCATTCATTGCAATAAATGTGAGCTTACAAGTCTTAATCGCAGTCTTATCTATGATAAGGCGCTCCCTGATATTTGTAGTATCGTGGTATTACTTTAAATATTGAGTCATTGCGATACAGAGCAGAGATTTCTAGTGGTGGCTTGTTGGAACCATTTTCAATAGTCAAACGACTGTACCAAGGAGCGATTAGAGGACCTGCTAGATAGCTGCGTTATGTGGGTTGCATGTGAATCAGACGAAATGCAACTCAGGTCGTTCGGATACTTTTGAGCATGTCTGTATATATCGAAAAAGTGTGCAAGAAAGACAAAAAATCGGTGAAATTAAGAAATCGTCGAAAAATACATATAAATTGAGGGAAAATGTACTGTTGTTGTTGTTGTTGTTGTTGTGGTCTTCAGTCCTGAGACTGGTTTGATGCAGCTCTACATGCTACTCTATCCTGTGCAATCTTCTTCATCTCCCAGTACCTACTGCAACCTACATCCTTCTGAATCTGCTTAGTGTATTCATCTCTTGGTCTCCCTCTACGATTTTTACCCTCCACGCTGCCCTCCAGTACCAAATTGGTGATCCCTTGATGCCTTAGAACATGTCCTACCAACCGATCCCTTCTTCTAGTCAAGTTGTGCCACAAACTCCTCTTCTCCCCAATCCTATTCAATACCTCCTCATTAGTTACGTGATCTACCCATCTAATCTTCAGCATTCTTCTGTAGAACAACATTTCGAAAGCTTCTATTCTCTTCTTGTCCAAACTAGTTAACGTCCATGTTTCACATCCATACATGGCTAAACTCCATACAAATACTTTCAGAAACGAATTCCTGACACTTAAATCTATACTCGATGTTAACAAATTTCTCTTCTTCAGAAACGATTTCCTTGCCATTGCCAGTCTACATTTTATATCCTCTCTACTTCGACCATCATCAGTTATTTTACTCCCTAAATAGCAAAACTCCTTTACTACTTTAAGTGACTCATTTCCTAATCTAATTCCCTCATCATCACCCGATTTTATTCAACTACATTCCATTATCATCCTTTTGCTTTTGCTGATGTTCATCTTATATCCTCCTTTCAAGACACTGTCCATTCCGTTCAACTGCTCTTCCACGTCCTTTGCTGTCTCTGACAGAATTACAATGTCATCGGCAAATCTCAAAGTTTTTACTTCTTCTCCATGAATTTTAATACCTACTCCGAATTTTTCTTTTGTTTCCTTTACTGCTTGCTCAATAAGTAGTGCTAACCTCCTCGTCATACATACATCTAGAGAGATCATGTGTACTTGGATGGGTGGCGTGGGTAAGATTAGAGTAGAAAAGGCTTCTTATGATGGTAGTTATGGTAGTGGACTGAGAATACCAATCAATATGATTAGTGCTGGTAATACAATACGGTCTGTATCACTAGCATCAGTCAGTTGTGCAAGTTTGGAACATGTGTTATACTCTTTCCGGAAGCAAAATATTGAAGTGTATTCATTATGTGGAACTCAGGTCATTCTCTTCCTTCATGAGTTGAATGTAGCGTGTATCGTGCTGTCTCCTTTTGGCCAGTTGCGAATTAAACCAAATTCAATGTTGTAAATATAGTTGGTTAAAGATAGAGAGACCATCTAATGTTTTGCTCAGTATTCTTAGCCGATAGGTTTAATAATTGGGCAGATCATTTCGAAACAGATGGCAGAGTGTTGCTATGGATATGCTTCATTTGTTGAGGTGGTATTCATAATATATATTGGTGAGATATTTCAGTCTCCGACTTTCTCCTATGAAAGCGAGAATACTTTGTGACTCCCAACAACAGAGGAAGCGATGGCCAATAGTACTAAAATACTATCGAATTTATAAAGTGTTTCAGCTAAGGAACATAGTTTTGGCACCTAAGCTCTGCTGATTGTTATTTTGCATATTACAGAACAATTTTTGTGTCATGTGACGCAGCCAGCGTAACAGGTTTGACGATAAGTTCACATGTATATAGCAGTCACAAATTAGACAGTGTGCTTTAACAATGATACAGAAACTGAGAACCATGTTGCAATGTCACTGGCAGATGGAATCACAAGAATGATGTGACGTGACGTTTTGTTGACGACAAAAGTCGTGGAGAGGAGCGGCTTGGAACTCGAGTAATTGTGTAAAATGTGTTGAAATTACGGAAAACCTGGTAAAATTGGGAAAATTAATGGAAAATACGTGAAAAAACAACAAAAGTCTGGTGGAGTGAGGATACTTACATACTCACCTGGCTGTAAGAAAATCATTCCATTCTTCCACTGGTGTGACTGACAAAGGACTGTGCATACTGTCCGTGTACTGTAGTTTAAGTCCTGTACTATATTCCATTGTTCCAAATGTTGTTACGCGTGTTGTTGTTGTGGTCTTCAGTCCTGAGACTGGCTTGATGCAGCTCTCCATGCTACTCTATCCTGTGCAATCTTCTTCATCTCCCAGTACCTACTGCAACCTACATCCATCTGAATCTGCTTAATGTATTGATCTCTTGGACTCCCTCTACGATTTTTACCCTCCACGCTGCCCTCCAATGCTAAATTTGTGATCCCTTGATGCCTCAAAACATGTCCTACTAACCGATCCCTTCTTCTAGTCAAGTTGTGCCACAAACTTCTCTTCTCCCCAATCCTATTCAATACCTCCTCATTAGTTACGTGATCTACCCACCTTATCTTCAGCATTCTTCTGTAGCACCACATTTCGAAAGCTTCTATTCTCTTCTTGTCCAAACTGGTTATCGTCCATGTTTCACTTCCATACATGTCTACACTCCATACAAATACTTTCAGAAACGACTTCCTGACACTTAAATCTATACTCGATGTTAACAAATTTCTCTTCTTCAGAAACGATTTCCCTGCCATTGCCAGTCTACATTTTATATCCTCTCTACTTCGACCATCATCAGTTATTTTGCTCCCCAAATAGCAAAACTCCTTTACTACTTTAAGTGACTCATTTCCAAATCTAATTCCCTCAGCATCACCCGACTACATTCCATTATCCTCGTTTTGCTTTTGTTGAGGTTCATCTTATATCCTCCTTTCAAGACACAGTCCATTCCGTTCAACTGCTCTTCCAAGTCCTTTGCTGTCTCTGACAGAATTACAATGTCATCGGCGAACCTCAAAGTTTTTCTTCTTCTCCATGAATTTTAATACCTACTCCGAATTTTTCTTTTGTTTCCTTTACTGCTTGCTCAATATACAGATTGAATAACATCGGGGAGAGGCTACAACCCTGTCTCACTCCTTTCCCAACCACTGCTTCCCTTTCATGCCCCTCGACTCTTATAACTGCCATCTGGTTTCTGTAAAAATTGTAAATAGCCTTTCGCTCCCTGTATTTTACCCCTGACACCTTGAGAATTTGAAAGAGAGTATTCCAGTTAACGTTGTCAAAAGCTTTCTCTAAATCTACAAATGCTAGAAACGTAGGTTTGCCTTTTCTTAATCTTTCTTCTAAGATAAGTCGTAAGGTTAGTATTGCCTCACGTGTTCCAACATTTCTACGGAATCCAAACTGATCTTCCCCGAGGTCCGCTTCTACCAGTTTTTCCATTCGTCTGTAAAGAATTCGCGTTAGTATTTTGCAGCTATGACTTATTAAACTGATAGTTCGGTAATTTTCACATCTGTCAACACCTGCTTTCTTTGGGATTGGAATTATTATATTCTTCTTGAAGTCTGTGGGTATTTCGCCTGTCTCATACATCTTGCTCACCAGATGGTAGAGTTTTGTCATGACTGGCTCTCCTAAGGCCATCAGTAGTTCCAATGGAATGTTGTCTACTCCCGGGGCCTTGTTTCGACTCAGGTCTTTCAGGGCTCTGTCAAACTCTTCACGCAGTATCTTATCTCCCATTTCATCTTCATCTACATCCTCTTCCATTTCCATAATATTGTCCTCAAGTACATCACCCTTGTATAAACCCTCTATATACTCCTTCCACCTTTCTGCATTCCCTTCTTTGCTTAGAACTGGGTTGCCATCTGAGCTCTTGATATTCATACAAGTGGTTCTCTTCTCTCCAAAGGTCTCTTTAATTTTCCTGTAGGCAGTATCTATCTTACCCCTAGTGAGACAAGCCTCTACATCCTTACATTTGTCCTCTAGCCATCCCTGCTTAGCCATTTTGCACTTCCTGTCGATCTCATTTTTGAGACGTTTGTATTCCTTTTTGCCTGCTTCATTATTATATTTTCTCCTTTCATCAATTAAATTCAATATTTCTTCTGTTACCCAAGGATTTCTATTAGCCCTCGTCTTTTTACCTACTTGATCCTCTGCTGCCTTCACTACTTCATCCCTCAGAGCTACCCATTCTTCTTCTACTGTATTTCTTTCCCCCATTCCTGTCAATTGTTCCCTTATGCTCTCCCTGAAACTCTCTACAACCTCTGGCTTTTTCAGTTTATCCAGGTCCCATCTCCTTAAATTCCCACCTTTTTGCAGCTTCTTCAGTTTCAATCTGCAGTTCATAACCAATAGATTGTGGTCAGAATCCACATCTGCCCCTGGAAATGTCTTACAATTTAAAACCTGGTTCCTAAATCTCTGTCTTACCATTATATAATCTATCTGATACCTTTTAGTATCTCCAGGATTCTTCCAGGTATACAACCTTCTTTTATGATTCTTGAACCAAGTGTTAGCTATGATTAAGTTATGCTCTGTGCAAAATTCTACAAGGCGGCTTCCTCTTTCATTTCTTCCCCCCAACCCATATTCACCTACTATGTTTCCTTCTCTCCCTTTTCCTACTGACGAATTCCAGTCACCTGTGACTATTAAATTTTCGTCTCCCTTCACTACCTGAATAATTTCTTTTATCTCGTCATACATTTCATCAATTTCTTCATCATCTGCATTCATCATCTGCATTCTTGTTACGCATACTAAGCCATTAAAACGAAAACTGCAATGTCCAAAGATCTAGAGGTCAGGATGATCACCACCTAGGACACAAAAACAGTCATTGTAAAGGTACGTGTAGACAATCCACATATAAATAAATAAAGACAGTACCTTGTGTCCTGCCTCTCCAGCAGCTCAGGACAATCTTTTTCTGATCAGCTCACAATTCGTTGATGGGAGGCAACTAGAGGACAGGAGGGGTGAAAGTGAGGGAGAGAGGGGAAGTGGGGGTGGTCACACTGCCCCCCCCCCTCCCCCAATCCCGGCCCCTCCCTGGGCAGAAAGTTTGGAAACGCCCCTGGGAGAGTTGCCACAATGAATAAATTGGCAACAACGCTGACTGCACCAACTTCAGCTTTATTCTCCTACTTTCACATTCTACACGGACCACAAAGCTCTGACCTTCGCTTTCCACCAGAACAGCGACAAGTGCTGTCGAAGGCAGTTTAACCACCAACAATTTACTGCCCAATTTTCCACAGACATTAAACATACTTGAGTATACAAAAATGCAGTGTCGGACTGTTTATCGCGCGTTACCGCCGTCACGGTGACAATCGATCTCGCATGCTTGGCTCAAGCAAAGCAGTTTGACAAAGAACTCAAAGATTGCCTAAACGATACAAAAATAGCTCTGCAGCACACGCTCACTGACGTTTCAGAGGCAAACATTGAAACTAAGGTGTATTGTGACATATCCAATGGAAAAGCTCGCCCGTTAGTTCAGGCAGAGCTGTGCAAACAAGTATTTCATAGCCTCCACGATCTCGTCATCCCGGAGTAGCGGTGACGACGAAACTTTTATCTTATCGTCATGTGTGGCCCGGGATACAAAACGATTTCCATTAATGGTCTCGTGAGTGCGTTAATTGCCAGTGCAGGAAAGTTTCACGTTATGTTCAAGTGCCAGTAGGTAAATTCCTGGACACGACCGAGAGGTTTGCCCATATACATACTGAGATCGTGGGACCGCTACCACTACCCGAAGGTCAACGGTATATGTTAACCATTGTTGACAGATTTACACGCTGGCCGGAAGCTATTCCTGTAGATAATATCCCCGGCGAGGCGCTAGCTGCTACGTTTACGTCCAACCAGAGGGTGGAATCGTTGTCCCGCCACAGACTCGAACTGCGGTCCCCCGTTGGATGCTTCATGTAGTCTCCCTTGTAGCACGGTACCGTCGTCCAAGAGAGCTGTGACACTAAAGACACTGATATTACTTGACAGCCCCCTATTTTTACTCGGTAGTGCGCAACCGTTTTGCGAATGGACCTCTTCAAGTCACATTACGATAGCGCTAATACGCTAGTTTCGATGGCGGTTTATTGCAAAAGTTACTCGCAATCGCACTGAGTACGTCGTTTCGGCAACTCTTGCGCCAATGTCGGCACAAAATACTTTGCTGCTTCACATAGCACAAAGTTATTATCAACTAGCCGGCCCCTGACTTACGGGTACGGCTACAATCCACTGCTACAGATTCACACTAAAATTACTTTATGCCGTGACGCCGATACAAAAGCAATTATCTTTTTCTTAATCCATAGAGACAATACTTTTTATTCTCCTTCTAAAAGTTTATTCGTTGCCTAGTCACTTATTTCGGCTTATCAGCTGTCTTTCGCTAATCTTTCTTCTTTAACATTGCACAGATTATAAAACTATCCTTGTACTGTTTAGAGGTATTAGAAACACGAATACCATTCTTATGTTTGGTTATTCTTCTGCAACAACCTTATTCCCCGTGACAGCATGAACACTTTTTGACATTCTTAGGAGTCACAAATGACATTAATTTAATGTAATAAGTAGGAAAAACCGCAACACGGAGAACGCAACGTCAACAAAAAATATTCAGTGAATGCAACCCTGCTTACAGCTGATGATACTAACGAAATGGGAACATGGCGACAAAGTCATGTCTGAGCGTTCATGAGCGTATGTATAAATGCGGCTCTCGATTTGTTCGTGGCTAACGGCATTCTTGTCTTGAGGTATCACGATATTGACTGTTTAGTCTCATAGCTCGGTTTTTGCCCACTAGAAAACACGTGGAAACCAAAACAGTTTTTGATTGCGAATTTGTTTTATTCGATTCAATAATCAGTTTCGATCGTTATAACCGTCATTAGATCGATCTGTCTGCCTAAAATCAGTAAGAGAAACAAAATCAGTAACTGTGATTGCTCCCATCACTTAATACAAAAACAAGGTAAAACTGTGATGAACAAGAAAATGGCTCTAAGCACTATGGGACTTAACTTCTGAGGTCATCAGTCCCCTAGAACTTAGAACTACTTAAACCTAACTAACCTAAGGACATCACACACATCCATGCCCGAGGCAGGATTCGAACCTGCGACTGTAACGGTCGCGCGGTTCCAGACTGTAGCGCCTAGAACCGCTCGGGCACTGCGGCCGGCTGTGATGAACACTCAGGTCCTGTGGCGAATAGCCATCGCTAGCATACAGGGCAGTACTGCAACTTTAAGCAGACCGTATTTACTATCAAAAACTGTTTTGGTTTCCAGGTATTCTCAAATACTCAGTCACTGTTACCTTCAAGGTGTCCGTATCACCCCTCATCAGTTCTGCCCACCATGTGGCCGGGATCTCGCAGATAATATGTTCATACTCTTATGGCCTTCTTTTTGTTTTCTTACAGTGTCGCTGATCTACACGTGCTACGGCACTTACATGGGTTGGCCTGGAACGACTCTGCCGATCCTGGAGGCTGAAGATTCGCCAATTCCACTCACCGCTGACGAAGGCTCTTGGCTCGCGTCCATCAACTCACTCACCATGCTGGTGGCCATATTCGCTACTGGCTACGCAGTGGACGTCATGGGGCGCAAGAAAGTGGCCCTTCTTGGAGCAGCACCCTTTGTCGGCTGGTGGTTGATGGTGGCATTCGCCGATTCCTACGGAATGCTGCTCGCAGCACGAGCGATTGGGAGCTTGGGAGGTGGTGCCATTATCACGGCCATACCCGTGTTTCTGTGTGAGATAGCCGACACCGACCTAAGGGGGACGCTAATTGCGATCCACTATATCCTGATGCAATGTGGCACCCTGCTCGTGTATTGCATTGGGCCTTACCTATCCATCACCACCGTTGCTCTCATCTGCACCTCAATTCCGATCATCTTCGCCTTGACATTCATCTGGATGCCGGAGTCACCATACTTCTTTCTCACACAACACAGAGAAGCGGAAGCTGTTAGGTGTCTCGAAAGACTCAAAGGCCAACTAACACCAGAGGAGCTCAAGTTTGAGCTGGAGTTGTTGTATAAAGATATACGTGAGAAACAACAAAACAAAGGGAAAATCACGGACATCATCTTGGTGTCTGTGCATCGCCGAACGTTGCTCTTAGCGATAGGGTTCATTCTGCTCCAGATGTCGTCTGGATCGATAGCTCTCACCACGTACACGACGTACATATTTGAGAAAAGTGGAAGCGAACTTGACTCGAACATCTCTTCCATTATCCTGTCGGCCATCACGCTTGGTGCAAACGTTGCGTCGTCGCTGGTCGTCGAGAGGTTCGATAGGCGGCCCCTCTGTATGGCGACTTTCACAGTGTGCGCCATCTGTCTGGCTGCAGAGGGAGCCTATTTCTATGTCGACGACATCTACGGAGACGTGCCTACTTCCTTCGATTGGGTGCCGCTCGCCGGAATGATTGGATTCAATGTAATGCAACAGCATCTCAAGGGAAAGCTAGTATTGGTTTCATGTATAATATTATCTTTGGTTTTCCAATATGAATATAGTTACTGTAAAGTGATTTTTCAGCAATTCCATAACGTTATTCTTGTTTACTTGTAAATGGCTCTGAGCACTATGGGACTTAACATCTGTGGTCATCAGTCCCCTAGAACTTAGAACTACTTAAACCTAACTAACCTAAGGACATCACACACATCCATGCCCGAGGCAGGATTCGAACCTGCGACCGTAGCAGTCGCGCGGTTCGGGACTGAGCGCCTAGAACCGCTAGACCACCGCGGCCGGCTTACTTGTAAATGCATCACATGAACCCGTATGCATCAAACAAATAATAATTAATGTAATGCAGCAGAACAAAGTGAACGAAACCATGCAGAAGGTTTCGGTAGACGTAATATAATTTTAGAGCGTGTGAGGTAGTGATTTTAAGCAGCTGTTAATTATCTAACGAAGATTTTAATTGCAGGAGTAATTTTAGATACATTACGTATGGCGTGACAGACGGCCACTGTTGAGGGATAATTTTGATCATTTTGAATGGCCAATATCTTGGAGCTACCGCAGGGATGACTATCTCCTTCGCCGGCGTAACCGATGATTGTGTTTCCCTATGAATAACTATACTCGGGAGAGTTCGTGGTACTCGTAGAATCCTATTCAATTTTTTTTGCACTGATGTAAATATCAGTGAACACTTTTCACAACATCAGAATGTTAATAATAGTCTGGTGGTGGAGGTAGCACCACGCAGAAGAGTGCTGCCACTGTCAGAATAATCAGATACAGTTGATCGGCGGCTGCATCGTGGGTTTTCTGAAATGTTTAACGTTAAACCTATTTGGCAGATGCTACACAAAAAAATGGTTCAAATGGCTCTAAGCACTATGGGACGATAAACCTATTTGGCAGAAGATCTACAAAAAATGGTTCAAATGGCTCTAAGCACTATGGGACATCTGAGGTCATCAGTCCCATAGACTTAGAACTACTGAAACCTAACTTACCTAAGGACATCGCACACATCCATGCCCGAGGCAGGATTCGAACCTGCGACGTAGCGGTCGCTCGGTTCTAGACTGAAGCGCCTAGAACCACTCGGCCACTCCAGCCGGCATTAAGAAATGACATCAAACGGATTTTACTTTGCTTATTCGAGGTTTCTTTGATGGAGGTAATTTGTCGTGTTACATTCTTCACTTAGACGTTCTGGTCTGGAACGATAAATGAAAATCCATTAATCATAATTACTTAAAATATGATTGAATAAACCTAGACCATTGGCAGTTATGTCAAGAAAGTCAGAACATACGACGATCAATTGTCTTTTCGTTCAGTTCTAATTTATGTTTTGAAACCAGCTTGACTTACAAACTTTTCGTGTCCCAATATTGTACCACACTCTGGAGAAAGGTAAAACTCAACTTACTAATCCTTAACCTCAATATTATCTGGCGGTCTCAGCCGAGAAGAGCGTTTACTCATTTCACGTTTGCGTCAATTTTTGACGTCGTTAGCCCCCATTACCACGACTCGTCTTTTACTGTTTCTCTTTTACTATGCGATTCAAAAATTTGTGCCCTGAGAAGGAACGTCCCCTGAAGACTTCCGCGCGACAGCTACGGTCGCAGGTTCGAATCCTGTCTCGGGCATGGATGTTTGTGATGTCCTTAGGTTAGTTAGGTTTAAGTAGTTCTAAGTTCTAGGGGACTGATGACCTCAGAAGTTAAGTCCCATAGTACTCAGAGCCATTTGAACAATTGTTCGCGAATTCCCGAAGCTTTATATAAAAACTGTAGGCACACGTTCGTCCAAATGTGGCTGTCCCTTCTTTCGTGGCGCAGTACAAAAACTCATCTTCCCTTATCTCGTTGTATACGGCTATGTATCTCCTGAAGGAGACTGAGCCCGCATCTCGTGGTCGTGCGGTAGCGTTCTCGCTTCCCACGCCCGGGTTCCCGGGTTCGATTCCCGGCGGGGTCAGGGATTTTCTCTGCCTCGTGATGGCTGGGTGTTGTGTGCTGTCCTTAGGTTAGTTAGGTTTAAGTAGTTCTAAGTTCTAGGGGACTTATGACCACAGCAGTTGAGTCCCATAGTGCTCAGAGCCATTTGAACCATTTGAAGGAGACTGAAATTTGTACTGCCAGCCAAAGAGAGATTGACCTAGAAGCGCCGGCCGCGGTGGCCTAGCGGTTCTAGGCGCTTCAGTCCAGAACCGCGCGACTGCTACGGTCGCAGGTTCGAATCCTGCCTCGGGCATGGATGTGTGTGTGATGTCCTTCGGTTAGTTAGGTTTAAGTAGTTCTAAGTTCTAGGGGACTGATGACGTCAGACGTTAAGTCCCATACCCATAGTGCTCAGAACCATTTGAACCATTTTTTTTTTTTTGACCTAGAAGCGTCGGAGAATATAAGTCAGCAATGTTGCCAGATCGCTGTCAGCGATACCTGTCATTACGTTTCTGTGGGTGCAGGTTTACCAATTTATATTGCTGATGTAAAGCTATACAGTTTCCAACTGGGTGACTGTTTTGGAAAACTGGTATCTGCAGTTGGGTAAGCGTTTTCTGTATTAGTTTCATTATTTTCTGCCACATCTCCCACTCAGAATCCATCTACATCGAAGGATACACATCTGTTCGTTTAGAATGGTGTGTTATAAGTTCCGGCTCTTAGGGATAATGAAACTTACCTCCTTTAATTTTACTGCCTACACAAGAATTCATTCTTGAAGAGAACGATTATCAGTTCAGTGAAAATGTTGGTGTGCTTTGCTTTTAAACTTTCCCCTCTAACGAATCGTAACCTGTGCAAACGTTGTCGGTGGCATCACTTACGTATTATCTTCAGGAAGATACAACCGCCCAGAGACTGCAGCAAGGGAAGAGCGTATGTAGTACGGACACTGTGGTCTTACCAATTGAGTACAAAACAACAAAATATCGGTGATGTATGTGCCTTCTAACCACTGGGCGTCGTTGGCCGATAGTTTTCCAAGCTGAAGCTATGGTTTGATGTACATCCAGTAACTTTGAACACGAGAATGAAGAAATTTAGACAATATCATGGATTCTTCCGTCACTGTTTGATAGGAATATTTTCATACTTGTCAATCAAAATACAAATAGTGAATGATCTGCATCACAATAGATTTTTCAGTTACTTATTTTGACCATCTGTGTCTGAGACGTTTCAGTGTGAAACTCGAACACCATTAAAACTTGTCCATCTGTCGTCGTTATTTAATGCAGATCGTTATCACACCTACCTTCCCTTACCGTCACAGAAGCAAATGTTTCTCTACAAGACACTGACTATTAGGTACACATGATAAAAGCAGATTGTAACTTCACTTCTGCGTAACTGTCAGTTTTATGCAGCACTACTATGGTAACAACATACGCAGCTTTTGAGTGACTTCTATGGGTTTTGAAATGTGTAAGGCCAATACACGTTTTAGCATTGCACTTTTTAATATGTTTAGCTACATGTTAGATTATCTTAGCTTTCTCTAAGAAGACCGGAAAATGTGAAGTTATAATGTATGTTAAACTTGTTCCAGATTTCATTCTCTGTCGGCCCAGCACCAGTGATGTCCTTGATCATGGGTGAACTGTTCCACGTGTCTGTCAAGGGCATCGGTGTGTCTATTGGCACGACTGTGATAGCGCTGTATGGCTTCTTCCTCAAGAAGATGTTCCAAGTGGTCTCTGACGGCCTGGGCGCCTACTACTCCTTCTGGGGATTCACCGTGATGTGCATGTGTGCTGTTATTTATGTCTACGCAATCATGCCCGAGACGAGGAACAAAACTTTTGCGCAGATCAACGAGGAAATGGACAGTCGTGTAGGTGGACCGGACGACTGTAATCCGGATGAATCCACGAAAGAATGTCCAAGATGAATCCAAAGCAGCTGTGGCTCCTGAGTCACTTGGCTCCAAATACTGCCTCTTGAGTTGCTTGTCTCAAAATCTGAAGCAAGACCGATTATAATTTATTCTGTCTGTTGCTAGACAAATTGCGATGACTACCGGAACCTAGCGTCAGGGACGTGGACCATAAATTGCTTGTAACTAGTATTACTACATGAGATTTAAATGTTATCAAATCATAGCTGGTAAGGTAGAGCCGATGAGGAAACTATCATTGTCAAACATTTGGCTCATAAATGCACAACTTATTTGCTTAAGGAACACAAAAGGCGACTGGAATGTTGATTAAGGAACATACATATGAGTAATTTTCTTTTATTAAGAATGGTAATGCCGTGAATCGACAGTATGTAAACCGAAATGAAAAATGATTGTTCAAATTTCTATTTTTCAGCTAATCTTGACATAGCTACATATACATTTATAAACTTCAAGTTATTTTGCGCTCGTGACGTGTTAGGCGAACGATTGAAAATCTTAGCGAACGTCGTCAGACTTCGGTTTGGATACAGCCTGATGCAGAGTCATTAGACATTTCGTGATACAGTTACAACTACGAAAACATTATTAGTTTGCGTGTTTGAATCCTGACAAATAGATTGTATTTCCCCAAGAAATGGAGGAGAAATAATCGTCAGTAATTCATGAACAGCTGACTGTCCAGCAGTGCGCTGGGTTAATCCCAATTCCTAATAAGCTCCGTACTGTCACAAAGAGAGGTGATGAAACGTAGACTAGTATCTGTACGAGAAAAGTTCATTTACACCCAGCTTCAGCTTTTCCATAGATCTGCTAAATAATCTTATGGTGAAAGCCAGAAAGATTCCTCTGAAAAGACCGAAACCAATTTTCTGCGCCATCTTTATCCAGACAGAGCTTGTATTCCGCCTATAATGATCATGTCATTAACAAGACGTTAGATGTCAATCATCTTTTTCTATGCGTTTGTTGGAGATATATTTCAACACTGTTCTTATTTTGTAAATACAGTTGACACATACTGATCACTTTCCTTTAAAAATGAAATTAAATTTATCAGACACTTCAACGCAATCAGGTTATCATTTAATGAGCGTCCAGGAACACTGAGTTCGAACAAGTTCGCTTTTATGAGTGCACCATCGGTACGGGAAGTGTAAACCTAGATCACAAGCTTGGCTCACTTCAGTGTTGTAGGTGTCTGCCGTACACCAGCTCTTTAGCCCATGCATTTATTAGGGAACTCACTGTTCGATCTGTTAGGCAGATTAGCGAAATGATTTATGAATAAACACAGTGTCTGTCGAAACAAAATAATTATTGTTTAAATCCAATACTTGTTTGTCGTTAATAATTCACACATTCGCGAATGGTGGTCTTACACAACTGTGGAATCAAACGGAACACGTGCAAGGAAAATAAGCTTAACAACCAAGTTCTACAGAAATATTCAGAGTCGGCCAATACAGATTTTCATTATTAATCGAAACACAAAATTCAAGGTCATTATCCTGAATGATCACTACGAAAACAAGTAAAAACCGATCACAAGCAAAATAGTTATATTTCTCAGCTGCCTCAAGTCCCAAGTTAAAAGGTATATGGGCGCTCAGTCACCAAAAATACCGTCAAGTCCAGTGATAAAGTCTGAGCCTACGCTCAACAAATTTATACCGTCCAACGGCAAGTTATTTAACTAGCGCAGCTGCTTCGCCGCCCAGATTGTCTCGACAGTCGCCATGCGTGTCTGGGGGACGAACTTATAGGGAAGATTGTGTGGAAAAAAAACAGCAGCATTTCCTCATATGGACAGCCTGTGAATCCAAGATGACGAGTAAAACAGAAGAAATATTGTAATCCAATAGGCAACACAAGCTGTGTGGCAGAATAAGTAAGTTCAAACCTCACAGAATATGGATCGCGTTACTATAATTGCGGGCTGGTTGTTTGTCTGGTCTCTAATCCCAACGTTGTATATAATTTAAAAAAGACATGGGAACGCAGAAGTAACTTCCCACTTTTGGCGTACAAAACGCTCATCAAGAAAAAAATGGTTCAAATGGCACTGAGCACTATGGGACTTAACTTCTGAGGTCATCAGTCCCATAGATCTTAGAACTACTTAAACCTAACTAACCTAAGGACATCACACACATCCATGCCCGAGGCAGGATTCGAACCTGCGGCCGCAGCGGTCGCGCGGCTCCAGACTGCAGGGCCTAGAACCGCTCGGCCACTCCGACCGGTGCACATCAAGAAACAAGAGGTTGTTACTGGCCTGTAGGAGTGTCCCCACTGATTGGTCTACCTCTTCGCGCCAAGAACTGTGGTGACGGCGACTCATTTTATTGGATATACCAAAAACTTGGAGCGAAAGCAACTGACTTGCTCACGCTGCTCAGTCTGTGCCATAGAGTCCCGTCCTTTGATGTTCGTACAGTAGAGGGAAAAGGCAAAAATGTCATGTTCAATTATTCTCTGGCGACGCCAGTGCTGACATGGTGGTCCTTGCCCTCAGAGAGGATAGACACCGGCTCTAGCCAACAAAAGCACAGAGTGGGACGTAGCCTCACTCTGCTAAACTGCTGCACTCCCCAGGAATGCTTACCCCTCCTTAATAAATTCACTGACCAATTTCTGCTGACAAACAAGAACTGCAGACCACACAGGGAGTAAACCTTCTCTGCGAGAAAAATGGAATGTCTTCCAGCCAAGCATACGTGCCTAGAACTCTTGATTAAAAAAAATATAAATAAAAAAATAAAAATAAAAAAAGCACTTACACAAAATACTGGCAGAGAAACGAAAAAATATCACATGGAGATATTTGACAGTCATGTCACATCAACCTCAAATATTTTTAAGTAACAATACTGTGGCAAGGACTGACTTTGTCCTCCTTATTGTGAATTTCGTAATCATTGGTAATGCAATTTTCGGTCTTGCTGGTTTGTCATTCTTCCATTTATTTTCAGTGGTAGAGTTCACACAAAAAAACAAGGAGTCTGCTAACTATAGCTGGGACGAAACTGCTCGCAGGGGCAGCAGTTATTACTCACCGATGAGTACTGCGTGGCAATCGATTGTGTTTAAAGGCCGTGCTGCAGGTCCTAGCTGCATAATCACCAGTCAGCAATTCTTCCTATCTATCGTCAGCGTTCTAATATGTATTTCATCACAAGGAAAAGTCGTTATTTTTCCTGTCACCTTATTTTATTTCATATATCATTCATAGTTATCTTGTTGTGTGTAACAGTACTATTATTCTTGTTCAGTACTGTCCACATACCAACAGTGATCACTTTTCCTCAAAAAAGTTCTTCCGTAGGGTAAGAAACAATACTATTATCCTTGTTAAATACCGTCTACATACGAACAAAGATTATCCTTTCTCAAATTTCTGGAGTAACAACAATTCCCGCAAACGTGACGTCAGTTTTACGTCAAACACAATATCGACGGCCACATGGTCGGCTATCGAATAATATGAATATTATTGCTCCTCGATTCACTTGCAGTAATTTAAACTGTCCTCGTAGGATTCTGCCTAACCACACACTCGGAAGTCGCTACATATTCGGAAATAAAGAGAAAAAAATTTGTGAGAAGAAAAAAATACAAATTTTATTGCACCTCATTTTAGTCGTAGCGTTTAAAGCTGAACTCTTAGTTTCCTGCCTGACCAAACATTTGGAAATAGTCATATATTCGGAAATAAAGAGCGAAATATTAATGAAAAAGCGGAATATTAATTTTATTACTGCTTGTTTCAGTCGCAGAAATTAAAGCAGTACTCTTAGGTTCCTGCCTAAACACATACTCGGAAATCTCTAAACATTTATTTCATCCTCGTTCGCCGGCCGGAGTGGCCAAGCGGTTCTAGGCGCTAAAGTCTGGAGCCACGCGACCGCTGCGGTCGCAGGTTCGAATCCTGCCTCGGGCATGGGTGTTTGTGATGTCCTTAGGTTAGTTAGGTTTAAGTAGTTCTAAGTTCTAGGGGACTGATGACCACAGCAGTTAAGTCCCATAATGCTCAGAGCCATTTGAACCAACCATCCTTCGTTCTCAGATCGGACTGAATGTAAATAATATCCAATACTGCAGAATACACTTGTATTAGATTCATAAGAAAGTAACAGAACGTGTTAACAACGCTAACATGAAAAAATGCAGATAACGGAACGTGAACCAACAACTTTCGACTCCAGAAACCACCACTTTATTCATTACGCTAGCACGTAACCACGCGCTGTTTAACTTCGGTCTTAGATATCATATTCTATGTTGAAGGCTTGTATCGTTGACGCGTTATTAAGCAACATTTAATGATAATGCTTATGTGTTTATGATAAATTTTCAATGCTCCGTTGAAACGACATACTGCAAATTATAAAGCAAATTTCTTTCATTCTAATTTGTAAATTGTCGACGATAATAACTCACTCATAAGAGAGCACTCTTATATGAAGGCATTAACCTTCGATAAATTACTGACTGACATAATTATAATAAATCATTCGAAGAATGACATGTTTTTGTAAATCTTCGGTACGCGTGCTTGAAACCTTGAAAGAGGTCCGTATCGAATGCTAGCAAAAGTCAATAGCTGATCATGCTGCTGTAGATATTGTGCGTGACGTCAAAATGACTTCACGTTTGCGGGAATTATTGTCCAACGAGCGTTACCCTAACTTCTGAAGCACAAAGTCTCTAACAACCACAGAATTTGTAGCGGTACACGCCATTCCAGCTACTGCCCATTAAATAATGTCCCTGGCGCGATTTGTATCATACAATATATTAGAACCCCTTCATCACCCTTTCAAAAAAGAATAAAAAACTCCGAAAATTGCATACTCGTTCGTCACCTATTTCAGGCATCCCAGAAATTAAATAATTCAAACAACCACTGGAAGTATAAGATTTAGAAAATGACTAGGCGTTATATTACCTGCTACATTTATAACACCTCAGGTTTGTACATAGATAAAATGTGTTAGCGATATCAAAACATAACACCAGGAATCTCCGTTATACATAACATAAATCAAATAAAGTTATCTTTTAGCCTGGGCTCAATGTGCGAACTTGCTACTAGAAGCTTAGTGTTTGTCGACTTCATTAATCAGTTATTTGCGTTACATTACGTAATATGTGTGTAATATGCATCTTTCATGGACCAGTGCCCACCAGTCTCAAACATGCTACATAATTATCACAATATCCCTCGTTTTAACAAATATTTATGATGGTTAAATATTTTGCTCAAAATACTTCCGAAATTGAACCTGCAACCACTTTTCTTAAAAAAATGATCAGATATCACAAAACATTTTTCTGTGACATCGGGATGTAATAATTGCTGTAATAATGTTGCTTGTTTGCATAAATTTAACAAAAGGAAAACTTATCTTTAGTACGTAAATTTGCATCAGAAAGATATGTTGTGAACTTGACAGTTCATGAGAGCTTAACGTAGTACCTAATGGCGCTCACACTAGAAAAGGCTTGTTCATTTGTTTTTACTATTTATAAGTTGTACAAGGTGTTAATCTGAATGCAGAACGACACAAAAAATTAAATAATCTCAAAAACGAAATCCTCTAGAGTCTCAATTGGCCAGATACAATTCTTACCTAGTACCTGGTGAGTAGTAGATACGATGAATGGGCGTCAAAAATCATCTACAGTTCTTGTGAGTCCAAAGTAACTAAATATGTCATTACAAAAAAAATTGTTCTGCCAAAAAAAAGAAAAAAGGAAAAAAAGGGGGCCTAATATGCAGAATAAGAGTAAAAACTTTCGACCCTTTGAGGCACAGCTCGGTTACAACGTTTCATTGTGCAAAACCACGCTCCTTTGAAAGGGTGACTGCTTCTGTGGCTTAAAGCACACCGATTGTCTGTTTTGGTTGACACCTGTATTATGCTAGCCGACACGGCAGTGGCAACAATCACGTGCGAACAGTTGTTTGTGTAAGCACGTGAGGAGGTCGCTGACCTGCGCCAGCCCAAAGGGAGGGAGGCCCTATGTTCTATCTGCTGGACATGGCTCTTCTCGGGTCTGCTTCATGTCCCACCTGCTTATGTAATAGTCGTAAGATTTATTAGCTAGGTTGACAATTGTATACAAATTCACAACAGCTCATGATAATCCTGACATGAAATCTTCCCTATGTCTGAAGATCGGAATAAAAGTGCAACCTTGAAATATTTAGAAAAATGGTCTTTAGCTTGATGTCTGTCGCAAATCAAGGCAAAGCAAAACACGATTTCCACAGCAAAAGTTAAGTGCAGACCGTGACGCAAAGAATCTCATTTCTAGAATGAAATTTTCACTCTGAAGCGGAGTGTGTGCTGTTATGAAACTTCCTGGCAGATTAAAACTGTCTGCGTGACCGAGATTCGAACTCGGGACCTTTGCCTTTCGGGGCCAAGTGCTCTAGCAACATTTTTTTTTACCAGAAACAGGGTAAGTAAACAAAACATCTTTATTTGTACAAACATAAATGCAACAGAAAGGCCATCCTTCCGGCGGAATCAACACGAGACGTTACACTCGAACAAGGCGAGCAATAGTCTATATTAACAAGGTGTGGGAAAAAAATAATAACAACAACATTGAAGTAAGTTAAGAGGTGTGAAGCCATAGACAAAAAGGGAAGAAGGTGCGGGGGGTATGATAAGACTTGCAGGCATCTGCTGGGCAGGGGTCAACATGCGAGGCCTGGCCATGGTGTGTCCGAAAGGAGGACAGAGCCAAGGAAGCCAAGGAGGTGACAGTTGGGGGAATGACCAGCGTGCTCTGCTATAGTCCATAAAAAAGGGGGCACTTGTCCATGCGCCTATTCCACTGTGTGTTACGACATAGAAATGTATCGCGGAGAGTTTCAGATGTCAGCAGGAGGGAGGGGGGGGGGGGGGGGGTGGTATCATCCAGCTGAGCAAAGGTGACGTAAAGATAGCATGTACTTAATTGGCGAAGAAGGCGCGGTAGCGCAATTTGCGCGCGACTTCACTGTGGGCGGTTTGTAAGTACCGCCAGAAGTCAAGGCGTGATTTGTCGCTATCATTATAATGTAGGTGATCGTCCACCCCTTGACCCAAACGATCGCATGATTTTTGGTGGTGGGGAAATAAGTATCCTCGGGATGGATAGAAGTTCAAATGGTTCACGCGGTTCCAGACTGAAGTGGCTAGAACCGCACGGCCACACCGGCCGGCTGGATAGAAGTCCATGGGTCAATCGAATCCGGCGGAACGCGGAGATAACAGGCAACGAACTGTCGACCCCGTTCCCAGACGTCGCTGGTGGCAGCACAAGTCAGTTGGTGGGCGTCGTCATCCATGAGGTAGCATATCAAACAAAGCGGAGTGTCTGTTAGTCCGATAGCGTGAAGACGTTGATTTGTGGCGAATTTTCCACATGCGACGTGGTACCATGTTGCCCGGACGTTGGGGGGAAGGAGGCGCTGTTGGATATGACGCCAGACCGTGGACCACCACGTCGATGGATGTTTGAGTTCGATGTTGTTGCTGGATATGAAGCAATGGAGTGTAAAAATCTTTAGTTCCAGGAAGACGCGTGATCGGTAGGTGAGTATGAGCGTAACTGAAGTCGACGATGAAATGAAAAATGTGCGCCAGACGGTGCTTGATGTGTCCGACTGGTACTGGTGGCGTTATGGTCGCGGGCATAAGAGTTTCCAGCAAGCTGCGCGTAAGGGATGGGCACCTGTTCCACTGCTTCTGCACGGTGGACATGTACAAAGCCGCAGCTAGGAGTCGCACACGGACAAGGCCAGCCTGGAGGCTGCTTCCAATAGTTGATGGCAGCAGGAGAACCTGTGCGATATGGAACACTCTGAACGCCACATGTTGATTGAGGTATTCGACACGTTGTAAAGAACCGAGTCGGTGTAGGAGATTTTGCTGTCGCAAAGTGAGATCAGAAAGGTGGCTCGTCAGACTCCGGATGTGTGGCTCCAGGTTTAAGGCACAGAGTGGTGTCGAAAGTGGGCAACCTAGTGCTAGTTCTTCTAGATTCTTAAGAGAGCTTCTTTGACGTTTAGAAGGTAGGAGACGAGGTACTGATGAAACTGAAGCTGTGGTGACGGGTTGTGAGTCATGTTCGGGTAGTTCAGTTGGTAGTGCATATGCCCGCGAAAGGCAAGAGTCCCGAGTTCGAGTCTCGATCCGACACACAGTTTTAATCTACCAGGAAGTTTCAATCTCATTTCTATCTTTAACAAGTCGTTACCCCAAAAATTTTATGTTTAACAGTTTTTCGGTGCACCGTCACCGTCATAGATCTGTCCATGTGATGATCTGAGTCACATTTGCAATACGCATAGCAAGTTCAGAAAAGATGGCGTAATCCAAATTAGGCCACACTTCTAGCAGTATGGGCTGGTCAATGTACAAAAGTGACAAACAAGAAGACAAAATTCCTAACTTAAATTTGGTCAGGATCGCTCAGCGCTCTATTGGCGAAAGCTGGCGTCTGACAAATCCTCTGAATATCTCAACAAATACCCCATGGTATAATACGCAGCTGGAACTATGTCAAAAACCAGTAAAATCATCTACAGTGCATTCTATGATGAAGCAGAATATAATATTCGTAATTCCTCCTCATGTCACGCACACGCTACATTTTCAGAAGACCGAAACATCACTTTTGTTACCTGACCCGTTGCTTCGTTGACGGTCTTGAAAGAAAACAAGACATGTTTGTCACTGCTTGTAGCTGCACTGCATCATCTAAAACATTTGTAAAATTAGCATTATACTCATGCAATATGGGGTTATCACGCTATGTGCAGTGAGACAAGAAAAAGTGGACATACAGATAAATACTTCTATAAAGTGGTTAGCGAGGGGCATCTAGTTGCAACGCCCTTTGCGTAATTCTAATACTGACCTTGTTTTACATATTACTATGCCCTACTACTGACTGCCAGAGTGCTAATCTAAAAGTGTAATTGACTCCCAAAAAGGACATGTACTTGCAATCTATTGGAATCACAAGCATCAGAAGGTAAATCATAAAAGATCTTACTGCTAAACACAAACTTGATTACCAATTTTAATAGCTACGATGGGACACACAACTCCTTCAGTGCTGCTCATGTCGGCCAACAGGTCGTCTCTGACTTTGTAATACTTAAGCAATCTGAATCTACATCTACATCTATCCTCTGCTCACCACTGTGAAGTGCATAGCGGAGGGTACGTCTCATTGCACCAGCTACTAGAGATTTTTCCCATTCCATTCACTTATGGACACGGGAAGAATGATTGTTTAAATGCCTACGTGCATCCTGTAATTAATCTGTTCTTGTCCTCGCAGTCCCTACGGGATCAATACGTAGGGGATTGTAGTGTATTCCTAGACTCGTCATTTAAAGCCAATTCTTAAAATTTTGTAAGTCGATTTTCTTTGGATAGCTTACGTCTGTCTTCAAGAGTCTGTAAGTTCAATTCGCCTCTGTGACTCTCTCCCACAAATCCAACAAACCTGTGCATATTCTTAGAGCCTTTCTTTGTACACTTTCAACGTCCCCTGTTAGTCGTATTCGGTACAGGTCCCACACACCTGAGTAGTTTTCTAGGACGTGTCGCATAAGTAACTTGTACGCAATCTCCCAAAGTAGACTAACAGAGTTTCCCCAGTATTCTACGAATAAACTGACGTCTATCACATGCTTTACCCATGGGTGAGCCTATCCTCACTAAGTGTTATACCCAAGTATCTGTATGAGTTAAACTATTCCAGCTGTGACTCACTAACACTGTAGTCATAGGATACTAAGTTTTTTTTTCATTTTGTGAACTGCAAAATGTTACGTTTCTGAACATTTAAAGCAAGTTGTTACTTTTTGAACCACTTTGAAATCTTATCAATATCTGACTAAATATATATGCAGTTTCTTTCGGACAGTACTTCTTTATAGATAACTGAAGCACCTGTAACAAGTCTGAGGCTACTATTAATATTTTCCCCAGAGTCGTTTATATAAAAGATGAAAAGCGAGTATCCAAACACTCTCCTCTGGGACCCACCCGAAATTACTTCTACACGTGTTGTTGACTCTCCATCCAAAATATATTGCTGCGTCCTCTCCACCAAAAAATCCTCAATCCGAACCACAGATTTAGCTTGATAGGCAATACGTTTAAGCTATGGTTTAGAGATGGATTTCGTATTTCGACTATTCTTGCTGCTCTATTTACCTGCTGCCTTGGCTGACTTTACAGACCATTTCCAGGAAAAGATCTCTCATCACATTATCTGGGTGTCTGATGTCGCCAGTTATAGTCTGATTTAGAGATCGGCTACTTTATACCATACATTGAGGTGACAAAAGTCGTGGGATAGCGACATGGGCGTATACAGGTAGTGGTAGTATAGCATACGCAAGGTATAAAACGCCAGTAAATGGGCAGTCATTTGTACTCAGATGGTTCTTGTGAAAAAGATATCGACATGATTATGGCCGCACGACGGGAAATAACAGACTTTGAACCCGGGATGGTAGTTCCAGTTAGACACATGGGACATTCCATTTCGGAAATCGTTAGACAATTCAGTATTCCGAATCCACAGTGTCAAGAGTGTGCCGAGATAGCACGTTTCAGCACAACCTCTCACCATGAACAACACAGTGGCTGACGACCTTCACTTAACGACTGAGAGCAGTGGCGTTGACAGTACCAACAGACAAACAATACAGCGTGATATAGCCGCAAAAATCAATGTGGAACATAGGACGAAGGTATCGATTAGGTCAGAGTGGCGACATCTGGCGTTAATTGGTTATGGCAGCAAACAGCCGACGCGTGTTCCTTAGCTAACAGCACAACTTCGCCTGCAGCGCCTCTACTGGGCACGTGAGCAGATCGGTTGGACCCTAGACCACTGGTAAGCTATGGCCTGGTGAGATGAGTTCCGAATTCAGCTGGTAAGGGCTAATGGTAGGGTTAGAGTGTGGCCCAGACCACACGAAGTCAAAGACCTAAGTTGTGAACAAGGTACTGTGCAAGATGCTGGTGGCTCCATTACAGAGTGAGCTATGTTTACATGGAATGGACTGAATCCTCTGGTCCGTCTGAACCGATCATTGACTGGAAATGGTTATGTTCCGGTACTCTGAGACCAGTTGCAATCATTCATGGATCTCATGTTCCCAACCAACGATGGACGTTTTATGGATGACAATGCGCCATGCCATCTGGCGACAATTGTTCGCGATTGATTTGAAGAACGTTGTAGACAAATCGAGTGCACGATTTGGTCACCCAGATACCCCGACATGAATCCCACTGAATATTTATGGAACATAATCGGGAGGTGAATTCGTACTCAAAATCCTACATTTGCAACACTTTCGCAAATATGTGCGTTTGTAGAGGCAACATGGCTCAATATTTCTGCAGGGAACTTCCTACGACTTGTTGAGACCATGCTACGTCGAGTTGCTGCACTACGCCGGGCAAAAGAAGGCCCAGCACGAGATTAAGAGGCAGGGATCTTCTGTCTTAAGTCGGCATTGTGTTTATGGACAGTTAGTCAGGTCACCACTATTGAAAGGGTAGTCAATATGCTGATTCCATTTCTGGATGTCATTGAAATACGTTAAATAAGATTGAAAGTGTGCTCCATTCAGTGGCGGAACTTTTATGAGGCTAACCCTATTTCGTTTTGCAGGAAAGCAGTACTACTTTATAAAATTAGATTCAAACTCTGCGAAGGTTGTACAGTGTAATGTGACTGCTAAAAGTTTCACGATTACGAAGTTACTCATGAACTTCAACTTTCTTCTAATTGGCCAAGAGCTTAGCAGGCTATCACTAAACTTTCCAATCAACGTTTCAATGTGTAGGCCTACACCTGCGGTATAAGTGAGGAATCTCATCACTGAGAAAAAAGTGCTTGTCATCAAAATCCTGCCCCTTGACGGACACGAACACGGATTCCGCACACACTTCTCTCACAATGGGCCTGTTTTTCATCGAGGAAGGCGCTACCCTTCAGAATACGCTCTGCTACACACGTTAGTGGCGTCACAACTCGAGATCGCTCAGTCCTTCTCCTTGAGATCGCTGAACCTCTGAGACCTGAACCGGTTCTGCAGCCTCTGATACCAAAAAATGGCTCTGAGCACTATGGGACTTAACAGCTGTGGTCATAAGTCCCTTAGAACTTAGAACTACTTAAACCTAACTAACCTAAGGACAGCACACACATCCATGCCCGAAGCAGGATTCGAACCTGCGACCGTAGCAGGCCTCTGATACAGTTTGCTCCTCCAGCGACTGCACTCTTGAGATATTGCTTAGATAATGAGGTGTTAGTGTCCTTTACAGTCTGCATTCTTTCAGAAAGAGAAGGTGTTTGTTTCCTTTACTTTGTTCAATTTTGACACAGCCCGGACCAGTCTGGTCAAGCTTTTCCTGTCTGCTTCGGCCTGTCTATCCCTCACCTCCACTTCTTTCTGTCTGCTTCTGGTTGTTCTAGCATCTGTCTTGCCCGGAATGGAATGATCCCCACAAATCCGAAATTCGAGCTACTCTACGCCATGGTCGACTCTGTTTTGCAAGCGATGTTACTTTCACTCTGTTCGCTTGTCAGGGCGGTTTCCAGGTTTTCAGGCAATGCGACTGCTACTGACACGTTCCTCAGATTCCATTCAAACTGACACGTTCTTCAGATTCCATTCAAACCTCATAGGGAAAAGCTTTCTATGCACCACTAGACCGCGCTTGACTAACCCAGTTCATGTTTTAGGAATGAAATCTAGATCTACTCCACAGAGACTTGTCTCTGTCACAAATTTAACATATATAAATTACCCTAAGCACAGAAAA
Organism: Schistocerca nitens; assembly: GCF_023898315.1. Taxonomy (NCBI): domain Eukaryota; kingdom Metazoa; phylum Arthropoda; class Insecta; order Orthoptera; family Acrididae; genus Schistocerca; species Schistocerca nitens. The sequence goes on along the minus strand of NC_064614.1, from coordinate 625,792,057 downwards.
CCTTCACATGTCCGAGCAAATCTCCACATACAAATATAAATTTACTCCAGTTAAGACCCCCAAAATACATACGCCCACACACGCACACAAACACACACACACATACATACATACATACAAAAGAAATATGTTACGTCTTCCTTTGCACGGCGTGTGTTTCTTTAGTGGATACAGAATCATGGAACACACCTCTTCATGAACGTATAACTAGGATATTCAGAAGGATGTAGGTTGCAGTAGGTACTGGGAGATGAAGAAGCTTGCACAGGATAGAGTAGCATGGAGAGCTGCATCAAACCAGTCTCAGGACTGAAGACCACAACAACAACAACATCTTCTCTCAAGTAGTAAAAATAATACATAACGTCGTTGCTTTATTTGCAGCGTCGGTTGCTAACAGTAGATTTGAATGTAGAAATATACGGGGTGTTACAAAAAGGTACGGCCAAACTTTCAGGAAACATTCCTCGCACACAAATAAAGAAAAGATGTTATGTGGACATGTGTCCGGAAACGCTTAATTTCCGTGTTAGAGCTCATTTTAGTTTCTTCCACCTACGCTCAATGGAGCATGTTATCATGATTCCATACGGGATACTCTACGTGTGCTGCTAGAACATGTGCCTTTACAAGTACGACACAACATGTGGTTCATGCATGATGTTGCTCCTGCACATTTCAGTCGAAGTGTTCGTACGTTTCTCAACAACAGATTCGGTGACCTCCACCCTCTTGACTTTCATTTATGGGGGCATTTGAAAGCTCTTGTCTACGTAGTCCCGGTACCAAATGTAGAGACTCTTCGTGCTCGTATTGTGGACGGCTGTGGCACAATACGCCATTCTCCAGGGCTGCATCAGCGCATCAAGGATTCCATGCGACGGAGGGTGGATGCATGTATCCTCGATAACGGAGGACATTTTGAACATTTCCTGTAACAAAGTGTTTGAAGTCACGCTGGTACGTTATGTTGCTGTGTGTTTCCATTCCATGATTAATGTGATTTGAAGAGAAGTAATAAAATGAGCTCTAACATCGAAAGTAAGCGTTTCCGGACACATATCTACATAACATATTTCATTTCTTTGTTTGTGAGGAATGTTTCCTGAAAGTTTGGCCGTACCTTTTTGTAACACCATGAATACAAAGATTCATAAATCTGTCACTCTTCAGTAAAATGTATATTCAGAAGACGCCGAACCCTGGCCACTATGAAGGTCTGTAAATGTTATTCATCTGGCAAACACACGAAATGAGTTCACTGCATGAATGTTCGAAATTAAGTACACCAGCCTCTGGAGCTTCGGAGAGGGAATGCTTGATCTCGTTGGCAGCTGCATAATCTTCGTGGCAGCGCCTTCGTGCGACACTGGCGGCTGTAGGAAATGCGGTGGCGTAACCAGCGGCGCGCGTATTTGAACGAGCGGCCTATAGGATACTGCCTGATAGCGCAAAACAAACTGCAAATAACACACACTTCGAAAGTGCCACTCTAGCATATGCTGCAACTGCAGCTTGATGTGTAAGCAAATACAGAATGGGACACAAAAGTCGTCGCTACAGCTCTTTGTACCCCAAGATGTGTCATACTGTGCGGCCTTAACTGAGAGGTATCATATGAAAACCAGAGGTAAGATTATGGACGAGGGCCGACATGGAACTCGACGGGCTCTCTCTTTGACTTTAAATAGCAGTTGGTTGGGCATGGCCACAGTACACAACGAAAACACCAACATTGTGAGAACAACTTAGCTCTAAAACAGGTTATACGAGGGTTGTTCGGAAAGTAAGGAATGGAAACAGCAGTGAAAATCAAAACTGTTTTCTTTGCTTTAGCTACACGTTCCAGGTACTTCTCTACATAGTCATCGCTCTGACTTATTTGTCGGAGCGTTATACCAAGTCATAGAAGGCAGCCGCCTGTGCCCTCCGATAGTTCTCTACGCTGGTCTATAACGCGTAGCCTGCGCCCAAGTGTTGTCTTCGTATCCACAGATGATATTCAGGACGAGCCAGTTAGGGCTGTGTTGTGGGTGATCGAACACTTACCCACTTCGAAAAGGCTGCAGTGGCGTCTTCACTACCCCTGCAGAGTGCGGCAGAGAACTGCCATGAAGGAGGAAGTGCTTGGCAATTGTGTTAGGTGGGCTGCATTCACTAAGGCGAAGCCTCTCAGCGGGCCCTCCTACTTGGCGGGAGACATCGTTGTTCTAGGCATCTTTACTTGCTCACAGTGCGCTCACAACTGAAAAGAGCGTCTTGATGCGATAGACGGACATCCAAAACGTCTGTGAAAAGCCTCGTCGGATTTTCACAGTGCTTTCGATTTCGCGACCGATCGTTTCTCGCTTTCCGAATAGCCCTCGTATGTGTTATTTGTGGGTCGACTGAACGTGGAAAAGTTGTAGGACATTTAACACCATCACGTTACACGGTTACCGTCGTGCAATTTCAGCCATGAATGGCATGGAGACGGTTACTGGATATTTAGTAATTTCAACTTACAGTGCCCACTCGCATTTCCTCAACTTATGACGTGGCTCAAGCACGATCTACTTTCCTTGCTGCCATTTAAGTGCAAATGTGGTACATACACCGCAGAGGCATAGGCACTAATGCTACTCCCAGAACACGTGCTTGGCCACTGAAAAAAGGCTTACACACAAAATGAAAAATTCTTGGATTAGTGTACTGAATTTATGGCAACTGAAGGTTAACACAAGCACTTAAACATTTCAAGTATCTCTAACCTAACGCACGCCATCCTAAAACTTATTCTTGAAACCTGAAGAAAGAAATGAGTCATGACGTGAGGAATGGACCTACTGCAAGTATCACCCAGCTCTAACCATTGAATTAACATCTCATTAAATTGAAATGTCCCCCTATCAATTAACACAAAAAGTTATCTTAAAAAAGAAGCGTTTTGATCAGTATTCCATCTTAAATATTTCACATGCCCACAACGCTGCGGATGAGTTCTGATTTCATAGCACTTAACAAAGGTCAACTGCTGCAAGCTACTCCCAGCGTCTCCTCTCCACCAGTCCCCGATCTGCAAATGGCACTAACTATCAGTACCAAGTTGTAGAATACCGAGCTAGTAAACTTTCGACTACGCCTCTACTGTCTTAGCCAGACTTTATCTCACCAGCAGAAAGATTACTCACACGGATCCAAACGTGCAAAAAATTAAACAAAATTAAATTACTGAACGAGGCCACAGCAAGGAAAATGTTAGAAAGTGGACACATGGAAGAATAAAATATGAAACACGGAAGTTCAGTTTTTAGCTGAATGTTTAGGGTAGTATAAAGTGTACTTTCGGTGTCCTTGTAAGTGTGACTCGATGCCTAGTGAATATTGCATCACTTGAAATAATTGAAAGTGAACATACAGTACCCGTTCAATACTTCAAATGATTTTAATTAATCAGTGGTATAACTGCTATTAATTTGTATATACAGGGTGTTTCAAAAATGACCGGTATATTTGAAACGGCAATAAAAACTAAACGAGCAGCGATAGAAATACACCGTTTGTTGCAATATGCTTGGGACAACAGTACATTTTCAGGCGGACAAACTTTCGAAATTACAGTAGTTACAATTTTCAACAACAGATGGAGCTGCAAGTGATGTGAAAGATATAGAAGACAACGCAGTCCGTGGGTGCGCCATTCTGTACGTCGTCTTTCTGCTGTAAGCGTGTGCTGTTCACAACGTGCAAGCGTGCTGTAGACAACATGGTTTATTCCTTAGAACAGAGGATTTTTCTGGTGTTGGAATTCCACCGCCTAGAACACAGTGTTGTTGCAACAAGACGAAGTTTTCAACGGAGGTTTAATGTAAACAAAGGACCGAAAAGCGATACATTAAGGGATCTGTTTGAAAAATTTCAGCGGACTGGGAACGTGACGGATGAACGTGCTGGAAAGGTAGGGCGACCGCGTACGGCAACCACAGAGGGCAACGCGCAGCTAGTGCAGCAGGTGATCCAACAGCGGCCTCGGGTTTCCGTTCGCCGTGTTGCAGCTGCGGTCCAAATGACGCCAACGTCCACGTATCGTCTCATGCGCCAGAGTTTACACCTCTATCCATACAAAATTCAAACGCGGCAACCCCTCAGCGCCGCTACCATTGCTGCACGAGAGACATTCGCTAACGATATAGTGCACAGGATTGATGACGGCGATATGCATGTGGGCAGCATTTGGTTTACTGACGAAGCTTATTTTTACCTGGACGGCTTCGTCAATAAACAGAACTGGCGCATATGGGGAACCGAAAAGCCCCATGTTGCAGTCCCATCGTCCATGCATCCTCAAAAAGTACTCGTCTGGGCCGCCATTTCTTCCATAGGAATCATTGGCCCATTTTTCAGATCCGAAACGATTACTGCATCACGCTATCTGGACATTCTTCGTGAATTTGTGGCGGTACAAACTGCCTTAGACGACACTGCGAACACCTCGTGGTTTATGCAAGATGGTGCCCGGCCACATCGCACGGCCGACGTCTTTAATTTCCTGAATGAATATTTCGATGATCGTGTGATTGCTTTGGGCTATCCGAAACATACAGGAGGTGGCGTGGATTGGCCTCCCTATTTGCCAGACATGAACCCCTGTGACTTCTTTCTGTGGGGACACTTGAAAGACCAGGTGTACCGCCAGAATCCAGAAACAATTGAACAGCTGAAGCAGTACATCTCATCTGCATGTGAAGCCATTCCGCCGGACACGTTGTCAAAGGTTTCGGGTAATTTCATTCAGAGACTACGCCATATTATTGCTACGCATGGTGAATATGTGGAAAATATCGTACTATAGAGTTTCCCAGACAGCAGCGTCATCTGTTGTTGACAATTGTAACTACTGTAATTTCGAAAGTTTGTCTGCCTGAAAATGTACTGTTGTCCCAAGCATATTGCAACAAACGGTGTATTTCTATCGCTGCTCGTTTAGTTTTTATTACCGTTTCAAATATACCGGTCATTTTTGAAACACCCCGTACATTGTGATACTCTTTATTAAAAACAGTTGTAACTTTCGTAATACTTATGATAGGGCCACGCTTAAAGCTGCAGTGAGCTCATCTCATCTTTGCGATTTATACGGTGCATTTTGTTGCGTCATGTTTGTAAGAACGGTCAGATAGTTTCCCTGAAAATTCAAAATACATCTTATACTTCGTGCAGTATAGTCACCACTATCTTTTCTTCAACCACCTCGCCGGCCGGAGTGGCCGAGCGGTTCTAGGGGCTACAGTCTGGAACCGCACGACCGCTACGGTCGCAGGTTCGAATCCTGCCACGGGCATGGATGTGTGTGATGTTCTTAGGTTAGTTAGATTTAAGTAGTTCTAAGTTATAGGGGACTGATGACCTCAGCAGTTAAGTCCCATAGTTCCCAGAGCCATTTGAGCCATTTAGCCATCATCCGCCTCACCCATGTCTGCGTGTCCCTGCCAGAGAAAATCCCGCACCCACTAGACACTCTGCTAAACCGTGGCCAGCCCTTCTCGGTCGCCGCGCTGACAACTAAAATTCCATCTTTGAAGATGATACACGTCTTACTAAACACAGATTTTTTTCGGTACTGTGTTCACCTTAAGAATAAATAACATCATACCATGTATTCTTCCGCGTTTCTTATTGGATTTCGTTTCACGTGGAGCGGAAGCCGAGCTGTGTCCAGTGCAGTCAAGTACGATCATAAGGATACGTTTTATGCTGTGTTACAGACACACAGACTGAACGATGATGCGGGACAACAGCTTTACCGGCGCATTTAACTTGGACAGTACTGGTCAGCCAAATGCTCCAACTAACCTGCAATGATGTGAGCAGTTGCAGTTCAGACGTAAAAAGAGGCGAGCAGAGAAACAATATAGCTTTGAATGTTATTTAATTTTTTTAAGCGAATGGAATAATATTCGGCAAAACTACAGCACTACCGCACACTTATTAGGTGACCAGACGGGAAGAATACAATGCTCTCGCTCTCAGCTAACAAAGTTTTCTAATTACCAACAAAAGGGGTGAAATTCTCAACTTACACACAGGGTAATTTTACTGAGCGAGTTATGTGTGATGCAAGAGCATACTGCAGGGATTTCACCGTGTTATTGAATACCGGAGCCACTGAGGTTGCTACTTACAATCAATCGGCTGGTAGTCTCTTAGATCCTTCCTTATCCGAATCCGAGAAATACATTTCAGTTCAGGAACTGTCATCTGCTACGTTGGTAATGAGTCGATCAACACCAGAATCCACGAAGTCATCCAGGTGCCGCATTTTCTCCTCTTCTTTTATGACGTGCCGTTTTATAACCCGCTAGTGACATGTAAAAAATCTGCGCGCGTTAGTTCTAGCACGTCTGGCAGCTTAACAGGTTTTTTATTTCGAGCGAAAAATACCTTAACTTGTTCCAGATAAGTTCTGTTGGGTTCACATTGTAATGGTACGGTGCCAAATGTAAAAATGTGGCATTTGTATGGTGTGCTCGACGCTGTGAAAATGATTGTTCCTACGACACTTGTCACTCTGGTTCGTGTGTGATATAAAACAATGGACATATTACAAATAAAGAGTATTTGGTTTTTCATTTTTGTCGAAAAAAATTGTTATGCTTTTTTAATTTAAGCAACCTATTTCTCGGTACTTTTTAATCGTGTTTCACACGGATGTTTCACTACGGAGCAGGAAGCAACCTCAGCCATTTTCATACTGCGACAATCAGAGCACAACAGTAGAGAGACTGTGACTGTACACGATTTCATAAAAGATGACTAAGAATTTATATTTGAAATGGAAATAGGAATTTCGCATGCAATATGTAATTAGAAAGAAGAAGGCGTTCTTTATTTATAAAAGATGATTATGAATTTTAGAATTACGAGATACAGGTATTTCAAATTGACCAACAAAAAATTAACGAGGAAAAGATTGCCAAGGAGAGACTTGAACTAGCGATCCATGAACTGTACCAGATTATCACTATACTATTGCACCGATTCCTCTATACAACCTGTATGTATTTGTAAATAAACTCTATCAAATTTAGTCCCTCGGAAAACTTCAAAGCCGATTTGTTTCTGTAAATTTATGAAAAATAATAAGAGCAACCTACTTCTCGGAACTTTTTAATCGTATTTCACTCAGATGTTTCACTGAGGGGCAGGAAGCAACCTCAACCATTTTCATATGCGACAATCAGAGCACAACAGTAGAGAGACTGTGACTGTACACGATTTTTGAAATAAAAACTGCATAGCGAAAGTGTGATTAAGAAAAACTTTCGTGGCTGTTCATACATTAGAATATTTTAAAGTTTCGTATAACATAAGTTAGTAATAAGATATCTAATACACAAGTAGGACCTACTTCCAAGAGCATAACGACGCCAATGTACATGTACTACGGCATCTGACCAATCATCACGCTTGTGTTTGCTTACATCAGGTTTATTCTTATGACGAACACAGTGCAGCTGCTGAAGCAATGACTGAACTTCGCAAATTTATATACAAAGTTTCGTTTTCGCCCTACATCGAAAGAACTGGTGTAGTCCTTACGCCCCAATGCGCTCTTACTCGAGGGAAACGGGATCTGTGTACCTTCCGCGTATCGTGATTTAAGATTCCCCCTGTTTATCTGGATCATTTTAAGTGAATAACTTGATGGTTCCCTCAAATAAGCTGTTGCTGATTTCCTACTCTATCCGCAGTTAATCTGAGCTTATATTTCGTCTCCGAAGACTTCTTTCCATTTGGTTTCCTTCTGACCACCGTCAGTGCGGCATTTCGCCTTCTGTCCTAACGCGGGTGCCTACCTGGCCAATGCCAATACTTCTGTCTGTCCTACCACATGGTCAGGGGATCCTCGGCGTGCAGCTCTCTCCTCTGAAAGCCCGAGACACTCGACTCAGTTCGTTTTCCTTGCTCGAAAGCAATAGCCTGCATTTAAGTAAGCAATAGCGCTTTCACTTTTCTCCTAGTGACATATTTTATCTGCATTGGTGTGTGGGTCCAGGTAATGCCGCATCAGCAACACAGATGGAAGTTTACGGAGTTATCGATTCTGAAATAAATATTCCAGACCCGTCGTGCAAGGAAAACATCCTTCTACATCTGTTGCACTACGAATTCCACCGAAAGGTGGTTCAGCTGCTAGAAAGAGTAATTACTTGATCGCTTAATAAGTAAGCTCGTATGGATCTCGCGAAGCAAAGTGCGGTACGTCTCAGAGCTAGTTTTAAACATCAGTCAGAGTATAATGCCAATTGCATGTTATGATTCATAGCTGTGTATAGCGAATAAGCTGCTGACTCCAACTCTTGGAACAATATTTCGGAGTGGCGATGATAATTATCGTGTATACATATATAATGAGGGATCACCTTTGTATGTGCAACACACGGAAAAGCAAAGAGGCACTCTTCCTTGGAGTTGCTCATTGAGCTCATGAGGCTGAAGTAATGCTGTTAATATCCCTCATGGCGTATTCCAGACAGTGATAGCGGAGAAAATGAAATCGACATTGTCGAATGGAGATTGACCTCATGTTACGCCTGGGACTCGCTCTACAATGTGGTAGATAGTGTGAGTTTTTACATAATAGCTCACTAAACAATGGCAAGTAAGTACTCACTTAATAAACGGAAAATAACTTTACTATATGAGCACAAGCTCAGTGAAGTTACTTTCTGTATTCACGTAAGAGAACTGAACAAAAAATATTGGTGAGGGTAGTCTGTCTGTAAGCCGAAAAGCGAGCAGGATTCGCAATGGGGGAAGTTGCCTTTCCCGAAATAACGCTACAACTGCCGTACGGGATGATTAAAAATGAATGTAAGCCCTAGCAGTATAGAGCGGTGTGCAGAGATTTACGTAGATTCTATCCATATACTTTTCGTGCGATAATGTTATTAGTTGACTCACATGTGCATTCCATGTAGTCTTAAGGTATTTTTTGGTAAATAAATAGCCCTCTCCCAAGACAAGCTGTGGAGGGTCAGTTTAACTTTGTGAAGCACTATTCTTCCTTCTTGTGACGTTGTGGGGTAGATAGACCGGAGAATCACCTGCTGGATTTCCAGCTTGCAGACCTTTGAAGGAGGGAACTGCATGAACACTATCCGGCGACCCACCTTCCATCGCACCTCTACACCCCCCCCCCCCCTCTACTCCACCCTTACACGTTCAGAACACGATTTACCCCTTAATACGGCTATAATGCAATTATGTGGTAGGCGTATTTGATATTTGTTTTTTAACTCAATTCATTTAAAGGTAAACACAAATTTTATACCGTTAGAAAACTATTTTGTATAATCTGCAGTTTTTCCATTCCCCGGGAAACCGTTATTCTTAAAGGAAAAATGAGAATATAATTTCAGGTAGGAAATTTAATGTAGTTTAATTTTGTGGGGGAACATTTTCGCCAGAACCCGCCATTTTCAAGTTATCCTAGAAAAATATAAAAAGGTAACCTTTAAGCGCCCTCGCAATCCCAACGTCCACAGCTCATTGGTCAGGATTTTTAGTGTGTTGATCATGTCACTCCCTCTTACTAGTCAACAAAAAATTGCGAATACATGATTTTTTTTTCTCCCAGTCGATCTCCTTTCGTCTTCGTTGATTGAGTTACTAGGGCATTGCCGAGTTTGGAAACAGCGTATTTACGATAGCACGAAATAGCGTGAACGACCTCTAAAACGTACAGAGAAGCCCGAAGAAAAATAATTAGTGAAGATTAAGATTCATCTAAAACGAAAGTGTGCGTTCACATATCATTGAAAATCGCTCAGGCCAACGATCAACCGTCTGGGAAAAACGACACGGCGACAGACAGATAATCACACAGCACATCACGATTAGCTAGAATACATTTACTGCGGACTTAAAAAGCCACGCTTCAAACGTCTGTCAGTTATGACTACATCTTCAAGGACCCTTTATTAGCTGACTGTTATCTACAAGTGCAGTTGTGATATAATATTTAATCATCTTGCAATCTTCGAAAGACAGAAAGAGGTGGCTCAGTGATTGCGATACTGGACTCTCTTTCTGGAGACTGATGGTCATATCCCCAGACTTAGATCTTTCATGGTTTCCCTAAATCAGTTATGAAATAGGCTTTCCATAAATCACTTAAGGAATGTCGGAACGATTTCTTAGTAAACGAGACGGTTGACCTTCTTCGCTATCCTCAAGCCGATGTTGTGTTCCATCTACAATAACTGTACCTTCTTTCTCTGCTTCTGTAATTGATTTCCTGAAGCAGTCATTTTTCTTCACTGCAAATACAGTGTAGGAATGACCTTACAGTTCGCTCGGACTACCGACATTTCCAGTCAGGATACAACTTCCCTCAGGTTCAGAGCAACCACAATGAGCAAGTTGTGTCCACGACATTACCAAAGACGAAGTTCACATCTGTCACTCTTTATGCGGGAGATGAATACTGTATTCGTTGAACATAAAAAATCTGCTCATGAGAAATAATTATATCTTAGCGCATCTCAGAGGAAGATCTAATGAAACCCTCCTCTCCCACTTTCATTTGATATTGTGACGCGACGTTATTCGTGCGAATTAGTGATAATACACTGAACAGCCAAAGAAACGTACACCTGACTAATATCAATGTCGCAATGCGACGTGGCATGAACTCGACTAATGCCTGAACTAGTGCTGCGGGGAGGGGGGACTGACACCATGAATCCTGCAGGGCTGTCCATAAATCCGTAAGAGTACGAGAGGGTGGAGATCTCTTCTGAACAGCGAGTTACAAGGCATCGCAGATATGCTCAATAATGTTCATGTCTGGGGAGTTTGGTGGGCAGCCAAAGTGAATAAACTCAGAGGAGTGTTCCTGGGGATACTCTGTAGCAATTCCGGACGCCTGGGGTGTCGTATTGTCCTACTGGAATTGCCCAAGACCATCGGAATGCACAATGGACATGTATGGATGCAGGTGATCAGACAGTATGCTTGCGTACGAGTCACCTGTCAGAGGCGTATCTAAAGGTATCAGGGCTCCCATACCACTCCAACTGCACGCGCCCCACACCATTATAGAGGCTTCACCAGCTTGAACAGCCACCTGCTGACACACAGGGTCCGTGGATTCATAAGGTTGTTTCCATACCTGTACACGTCCATTCGCTAGATACAATTTGAAACGATACTTGTCCGACCAGGCAACATGTTTCCAGTCATAAACAGTCCAAAGCTGGTGATAACTGGCCCAGGAGAGGCATAAAACTTTGTGTCGTGCAGTCGTCAAGGGTAATGAGTGGGCCTTCGGCTCCGAAAGCCCATATATATGATGTTTCGTTGAATGGTTCGCTCTCTGATACTTATTGATGGCCCAGCATTGAAATCTGCAGCAATTTGCGCGAGGTTTGCACTTCTGTCACGTTGAAAGATTTTCATTGTCGTTGGTCCCGTCCTTGCAGGATCTTTTTCCGGCCGCAGCGATGTCGGAGATTTGATATTTTACCGGATTCCTGATATTTACGGTACACTCTTGAAACGGTCGTACGGGTAAAGCCCCACTTCATTGCTACCTCTGAGATACTGTGTCCCATCGCTCGTGCGCCGTCTATAACACCATATTCAAACTCACTTAAATCTTGATAACTTGACATTGTAGCAGCAGTAACCGACCTAACAATTGCGCCAAGCACTTGTTGTCTTATGTAGGCCTTGTTGGCCGCAGCGCCGTATTCTGCCTGTTTATCTCTGTATCTGAATTCGCTTGCCTATACTAGTTTCTTTGGGGCTTCAGTGTACCTTTCCTCGAACTTAGAAAAGGTGAATAGTTACAGAACTGTTGGCCCTGCTAGCAATGTGGTTAACAGTCACTTCATTATGAATTTTTGAAAGAAACCAAACAACTACTTAGCTGCTTTTATTGTGGACTGAGTAGGTGATATATCCCCATTTGCCAGCCGTAGGGACAAATCTCTATAAATATGGAGATTTGGCTTTTTTTCTCGAAATGTAGGGACATAGGGAGTGATTTCCGATCCCCCCCTGTAAAACGTAGGGACCTTTTTAGAGGGAAGAAATATTACAAAATAAGAATTTTAAAAAGCTGTGAGGGCCTACTTCAGGGACGAAACTAGGTGTAGAAGCAACGTATTTTAGTCTCTGTCTGGAGAGGGTAAATGATGGGGAAAATACTGTCGTGTCTGTTGCTTAGCGCTCCTCGTGCCGATGAGTTGCTGCCTCCTATGGCACAAAATTTCACACGGAAGTAACGTACGGAGGGGAATGTGCATTACGAGACAATTATTTTCAAATACGGTACTTCAGAGGGTCGTTCAATGTCCCTACATTTTTTTAAAAAGCCATAGACAAACATCCTTGTTGGTGCTTCATATTTGATGTTTGTTCTGTGCACCGGTGAAGTTTCAAACCGTTCTGGCAGATGGCAAAGCGGTAGTACAGAGTCTAAATGGCGTCTACGTACGATTCACGGTACAAGCTGCGTGCTTTTATTGAATTCTTGTGTGCAGAAATAGAAGCCGTGGTGAACATCCATAAACATTTGTGAGCAGGGTATGGCGATGCTGAAATTGATAGGAGTACAGTTGGGCGACGGGTAAAGAAAGTTACAGCCTCAGGAAATGCAGGAACCGAGCTCCACGATCGGTCACGCTCGGGACGTCTTATCACAGCCACTGCTCCAGACATGCTGAATCGTGCAGATGCATATTCGTCCCGACCGGCGCATCACAACTCGACAACTGGCTCTACAGTTGTCGGTCAGCATTGGAAGTGTCTCTGCAAATGATCGAGACTCTCGGATATTCGAAGACGTGCTCACGAAGGGTTTCACGACCGCTCACAGTGGACCACAAGATTCAAAGATCTGAATTGTTAGAGCTTAAAGATTCTCTACGGGGAACAGACTTTGAAAATGACGAGAGTGTCACTCATACAGTGAAAACGAGGCTACACCAACAGAACAAGTGCATTTACCAGCAGGGAATACATGCTCTTTCACAACGCTGGCGTACAGTCATAGAACGTGACGGAGACTACGTAGAAAAACAGGACATGAACAAGACATTTTTATGTATATTGTCACAAAAGTCTGACTCTTAACAATAAATGTGTTTTGAGAAAAAAAACGTGGGGCATTAGTTATTGAATGACCCTCGTATTTGTAGCAGAGAACGATATCAAAAATTTAAATCGTCGCAATACAACGCAATCATTTGAAGAAAAATGACCACTGTTGAGGAAACCCTGACGCTACCAACAATCGTGAATAGATAATTAACGCGTGGCCGACCATGTGACGAACGAAACCGGGGACCCATCAGGCAACTTTTAGCGCTTCTACTGTAATTTAACCAGCATTGTTATTACCACAGTTACATTCTTACACTGATCAGCCACAACATTGTGACCACTATTCACCGCGTCGTTGGATAACGCGTGGTGGCGTTGCGGGAATGTAGTGCGGTAACAATGGTATCTAAGCGGAGCAGACAAGGACGGTGGGTCACCCTAGCGAAGATACGGGCTGCAAATGGGGAAATCCCTTAAGATAAGCGACTTTGAAGAAGGGCAGATTACTATTATACAGAGCCTGCGAACTAGTTTCTCGGTTAGACACTGGACTCGCATTCGGGAGGACGACGGTTCAATCCCGCGTCCGGCCATCCTGATTTAGGTTTTCCGTGATTTCCCTAAATCGCTCCAGGCAAATGCCGGGATGGTTCCTTTCAAAAAGGGCACGGCCGACTTCCTTCCCCGTCCTTCCCTAACCCGATGAGACCGATGACCTCGCTGTCTGGTCTCCTTCCTCAAAACCAACCAACCAACTAGTTTCTCGGAAACGGCGAAGCTGGTCGAATGCTCGGCTGCTATTGTTGTGAACATCTACGGAAAGAGCCAGAAGGACAGTGAAACTATCACCAGGCACTTCTACCGACACGTGTCACACAGTGTAGGAATTGTTCCATTTCATTTCGTAGAAGTTATTTCGTGATTCTCTGTCATATCTTAAAAAATACGATGAGTAGAGGGGCAGTTACAAAAACCTGTCTAAAGCAAGCAGTGAGATGATAGAGCACTGAGGGCGCATATGCCATCTAATGACAGCAGGGTAAAGTAAGGCAGCTCGCCGCTGTAAGGTGCTGCCATAAGTCTGCAAAGTACGCAACCAATAATCCGAGACTGTATTTTAAATGAACAGCTTGAGATAATGTTCTTTTTTGTATCAATCTCTATCTTAGTTTTAGAAGTATTATGAACCCTTGTAATTCAAGTTGTATTGAGTCATGACTATAGGCTTAAGTTAAAATCTAAATGGTTGAAATGGATCTAAGCACTATGGGACTTAACATCTGAGGTCATCAGTCCCCTAGACTTAGAACTACTTAAACCTAACTAACCTAAGGACATCACACAAATCCATGCCCGAGGCAGGATTCGAACCTGTGACCTTAGCAGCCACATGGTTCCAGATGGAAGCGCCTAGAACCGCTCGGCCACAGCGGCCGGCCACTGAAAATCTAAAGGGACTTAATTGCAGAAGGGTAAGGCGGGAGAACATTGTGACAAGAAGTTCCAGAATAGTTCTCTTTGTGAGTAGGAATGGTTGTGAAGTAGCGTGTGTTCCGATGCCCATGTACTGTATTGTGTGGTGATTAAAATGAGAACAGTCATTGCTAAACGCCCTCCGATGGACGGGAAATTATTGATACACTTAATTCTACAGTATTAAGCAACTATTTGTCAACCAAGCAGAAGTGGCAGTCATTACCATGGCCAGTGGTAAGTCGTTTGGTGTGAAGGAGGCAGACATTACCCACTGTACTGGCCAAATGTTGCGATGGGAATTACAACTTGTAAGCCACTGTGTAAAAGCTGCTAAACCATACATCGGTACCGAAATCTCGTCAGAGGCTGCAATACGTTGCTCAACATTACAAAAGGACTGACGTATTTATTTCTATAGTGAAGTTCAGTATATTTTATTTTTCGTAGTTACGGACATGTTGTAAAAGTCATGTTTCTTTATCCTCATACACAAGTTAAGTAATACAAGTTGTGTTTAAAACCAACAAGCTTTATCACAATGTTGCTTTTCAGTAGGTGTTTAGTGTTTCCTTTTCACATACTGTGATATTTAATTAGCAGTATTTTCAGATCATTAGTTTGTTATACGTACGCCTACATAAAGCACTTAAAATTATTATTGCCATATTAAGCAAAGCATCAGATTGTACCAGTTATTTTATTACATTGACAAAAAAATAAAAATAAAAGAAGTTACAGAAGAAGACAACCCAAGGAATTGTGCACATTTTCATTACTACATAAAAGATAACGACTTTGGCGTTCAGAACATACGATTTTACTAATTCACAGTGTGTGACAAACTAAATCTATGTGTCAACAAAAGTGCAGGAAAGTGTTTTTGTTACGTGCATTGACATACTATCAGTTCAAAAAAAAACCTTCACAATGAAAATTATTAGGAAACATCAGTGTAACAACTCATTTTCAGTCAGAAGTTAATTCTCTGTAACGATAATGTCAAAGAAAGATGTTTATTAGTTACAAAAATTACAAATAACACCACCACAGTAGCTATGCATTTTCAATGCTTAGCAGGATCTTTTCATTCAACATTTCATTGTTATTTTACATAAAAGTGTGAGAAGTTTAAAACAGATTTATACTGTACTGATGAAAGTGTCTTTGCTGAGGTAATGAAAAAAAAAATACATGCGTTGGATCTCTGTTGTCCATATGCAGTGTATGCAGCTATATCAAGGTGGTTATGACTTACATTGTGTGCTCTCCTCCCCCTTATTACTTGTCAAGTTACTATATCGGTTCCAAAAATTATTCAGAATTCAAGAGTGCATGGTAAAGCCCAACTCTATAGTGCTTAGAGTGATTAGTGAAATCAATCACTTCTGTCACTAAATGTAACTGGGATTTCTCTTTTGATGCTAGTCAGTTGTCAAGATGAGCATTATTGCAAAGGGCATTTGATTCTAAAGCTTTATGTCAGGATGAAAAACACAAAATAAATTACTTTTTCTTTCTTAACAACATGTGGGCAGGGTGGGTTCTTCCTTGGCTCGGGTATGAGGTAGAAGGAAACAGCATTTTTACATAAGATAACTTTTATTGAAGATTTGTACAACTGTTCCCTTACTCGATTGTTCTGGCTGAGAGAGCGGCAGCTGTGTCGTTTGCGAAGCCTCTGCTGCGGCAGCGGCGGCGTCTGATTACGCCTGGCGGTGTGTATCTCGCGTCGCCGTCTCGCCCAGTTGACTGGAGACGCGCCTCGTGCGGTCGCCCGTTTAATTATTGAGAGCGAAGTCGTGCATCGGATGGAGGTACCTTGGATGTGGCGTCCCAGTGTTTCTCTTCTCTAAGCGACCGCGTGTGTCAGTGTTGTGCGTCGGCCAGCGGAACGGCGCGGCGGGGGAAGGCCAGTGTCCCGGACTCGAACAACGGACTCCAGCTTGCCAGTATTCGGCTGTCCGATCTTCATCCCAGCTCACAGGTGACTGCTGATGTGAGGCCGTCTCCTTCCCGTCCTCACGAGTCACCCGGCTACGTAAAAATCAGTCTTCAAATACCTTCTAACTTCTGTCTTCTGGCGGCGAGGCTGCTGCTTGCTATTCCATTACAGCGGCGGACTTGGTGCGTCTGTGTATGATGTAGTCTCTTCTTGCATGACGGTCTTCAGCACCGAAACTGACTGAAAACTACTGCTACTCTCCTTTTTGTCGGGCGCACTGAATCTCGCGTATTTATTCACTTCAGTTCACTGGAGGTGAACGACTTCACGGTCATTGCCTCTTCTGTCACGTTGAAAAGCTTCTCGAAGAATCTTCTGCGGTCGGTCATTCGCTCTAGTAATGTAGGCGAGGGCCTTTGATCACATGTGACAACTGAGAAACACGTGAGACTGTTTAATAAAAACTGAAGTACAGTAAACAAAATTAATACAATAATACTCAAAAGTAACCACTCAAGTACACCAGTTAAGAGTGTGGATCCAGTTAACAGGGATTTGATGAAGTGGTATATTATTATTTGGCTTATTTTTTTTTGTCTTAAATAAAAGAAAACTGTACAAAGCAGAAACACCAACACAAAAGTTCCAGATATACCCTCTCCTAGCGTTATAATTTTAGTTTTGTGTTCACTTTTTAACTTTAAGGCATGTTGCATCATAACATTGGCATCAACTTTGCCTTGCTGGAAGTTTATGAACGTATCTAATGACTTCAGAAGGGAACTGTCAAGGGAATCATTGAGGTAGGATAGGTTTTGTGTAGGAAATGCTTGTATCGCGTTTTATGGCCAATAACAAAGTAAAGAAGGAATATATTGTTAACTACAAGATCCACATGTTTCTACGTTCACCTTTTTTTCTTAAAAAAATAAACCATTATCATTTATGAATTATTTAAATTTGTATACTATCCACAGTCTACTATGAGTCAACTAGGACATTCGTATCCTTGGTCGAAGATTGTATGGTGCCATGTCTGTATGTTGTGCTGGCGTGGCCACTCTTTTGCCTTTTCGGGAACTTCCTCCACCCTTCGGAAAAGCAGACACTATTGTTGAAGGAATTACATCTGGAGCGCCCTTAAAAAGTTTTAAACGACTTGCATGGACAATAGTAGTTCGGATGGGCAGTTGCAGTCTAACGTTGATTGGTGACGTGATCTCAATAATTTGATAAGGACCTCTGTAGTTTGTTACAAATTTCTTCGTTTTTCCTTTCGCAATGTATTGTGTTGACGGCATCACCCACTGACCGATTTTGTAAGTTGGATTTTTAGCTTGGGCATTACCTAATCTTTCCTGTCAATCCAAAGCCTTTGTATTAGATTTTTGAACCATTTTCCATACATCCTTCATCATTAGACTGAAATCTCTTACTGTTTCTCCGACTTTTCCGTTTTTCTGCCTGATTACATCAAAAGGGGACGGCATTTTTCTCCCATAGACCACTTCATAAGTTGACATGCCAGTTGCTTCATGCGTTTTGGCGTTGTATACCGACACGATTATTGGTAAATACGTATCCCAATTAGAATGTTGTTCGTTAATATAATAACTAAGTATCTTGCCAATTGTACGATGAACTCTTTCTGTGCGTCCGTTGCACTGAGGGTGCAACGGAGTTGTGCGTAATTTACGTATTTTTAGTAAGTGGCATCGTTGTTTCATTAATTAAGACATAAAATTGGATCCCTCATCTGTGATAATAGTTTTAGGTACGCCAAATTTAAGTATCCGGTTGTTAATTAAAGCTTGGACAACTGTATTTGCTTGCTGAACTGGGAGACTCACCATAGCTAGATAGCGTGAAAAGTGGTCTATAATTGTAAGAACATACGAGGTGCATTCAAGTTCTAAGGCCTCCGATTTTTTTTCTAATTAACTACTCACCCGAAATCGATGAAACTGGCGTTACTTCTCGACGTAATCGCCCTGCAGACGTACACATTTTTCACAAGGCTGACGCCATGATTCCATGACAGCGGCGAAGGCTTCTTTAGGAGTCTGTTTTGACCACTGGAAAATCGCTGAGGCAATAGCAGCACGGCTGGTGAATGTGCGGCCACGGAGAGTGTCTTTCATTGTTGGAAAAAGCCAAAAGTCACTAGGAGCCAGGTCAGGTGAGTAGGGAGCATGAGGAATCACTTCAGAGTTGTTATCACGAAGAAACTGTTGCGTAACATTAGTTCGATGTGCGGGTGCGTTGTCTTGGTGAAACAGCATACGTGCAGCCCTTCCCGGACGTTTTTGTTGCAGTGCAGGAAGGAATCTGTTCTTCAAAACATTTTCTTTGGATGCACCTGTTACTGTAGTGCCCTTTGGAACGCTATGGGTAAGGATTACGCCCTCGCTGTCCCAGAACATGGACACCATCATTTTTTCAGCTCTGGCGGTTACCCGAAATTTTTTTGGTCGCGGTGAATCTGTGTGCTTCCATTGAGATGACTGGCGCTTTGTTTCTGGATTGAAAAATGGCATCCACGTCTCATCCATTGTCACAACCGACGAAAAGAAAGTCCCATTCATGCTGTCGTTGCGCGTCAACATTGCTTGGCAACATGCCACATGGGCAGCCATGTGGTCGTCCGTCAGCATTCGTGGCACCCACCTGGATGACACTTTTCGCATTTTCAGGTCGTCATGCAGGATTGTGTGCACAGAACCCACAGAAATGCCAACTCTGGAGGCGATCTGTTCAACATTCATTCGACGATCCCCCAAAACAATTCTCTCCACTCTCTCGATCATGTCGTCAGACCGACTTGTGCGAGCCCGAAGTTGTTTCGGTTTGTTGTCACACGATGTTCTGCCTTCATTAAACTGTCGCACCCACGAACGCACTTTCGACACGTCCATAACTCCATCACCACATGTCTCCTTCAACTGTCGATGAATTTCAATTGGTTTCACACCACGCAAATTCAGAAAACGAATGACTGCACACTGTTCAAGTAAGGAAAACGTCGCCATTTTAAGTATTTAAAACAGTTCTCATTCTCGCCGCTGGCGGTAAAATTCCATCTGCCGTACGGTGCTGCCATCTCTGGGACGTATTGACAATGAACGCAGCCTCATTTTAAAACAATGCGCATGTTTCTATCTCTTTCCAGTCCAGAGAAAAAAAATCGGGGGCCTTAGAACTTGAATGCACCTCGTACTTATTACCAGCAGGTGTTTTATGAAATGGCCCTTAGAGATCTATTCCACAGATTTGAAATGGACATGAAGCCTCGGGGAGCCTCTGTAAGGGTATTTTTAAATGAGAAAGTTCAGCTCGTTGTGCGCACGCAATGCAATTACGAACGTACTGCGCAACATCCTGCTTTCTGGTTTGCCACCAAAATCGTTCTGCTACACGTCTTTCGGTTGTCAACTGTCCACCGTGTCCTGCAAGGATATGATCGTGGGCCTCTGCCGTTATTTCTTGTCTAAGGTGTTGGGCAACAACAATTCACGGTCCAAGTTTTGTTTTATGGCATAATACACCATCTTCAAAGCAAAATTGTTTTTGAGTTGCGTATTTCTTGCATTCTGTATCCTCATCTTGTGCCTTTCTCCAGTCCTCAGTATCTCGGCCTGTTGCTTCCAAAAGTGCTATTTTCCGACTTACGCAATCTGCATTCGTGTGTTTTGCCTGGTTTATGGATAACTTCGAAATCCATTTCGGAAAGACATAGGGCCCAACGGGTAAGACGACTAGATGGATCCTTTAACCCAAGCAACCATTTTAAAGCTGCGTGGTCTGTAATAACCTTGAATTTCCTACCATACAAGTAGCATTTAAAGTATTTGATGCCATAAATAACACTTAAGAATTCTTTCTCCGTTGTGGAATAATTTCTTTCTGCCGTTGTTAGTTGTCTCGAAGCGTAAGCTATGGGATGTTCTACGCCATTAATATTCTGACTCAAAACAACTACTGAATGACCACCTGCGTCACAGGATAAAATAAATTCTTTATTATAATCTGGGTAGGCTAATACTGGACTGTGTGTTAACTTATCTTTAAGGGTTTGAAATTGAAACGTCCCCTTTGAACAGTTTTACAGGACTGTGCTTAAACTGACGCACAATAGTTTTAGCGCAACGCAATCTGACTTTCAATAATCTCTACAAGAGAATGGCCCTGACTAATATTAAACTATACCTTTCACAAATCACTAAATCACTTACCTCACAATAATCTTAGTTTCTCCCACTACTGCAATATAGCGAGCGCCACTACTGCCAGCTAAATAAAAGATTCAAACTATGGAAGGCACTAACTACTGATAGGGATAGTTAGCAAATGAAAGATATTAATAGAGAACAAACACTGTATTTACCTTAATAGTCATAATATATATAGCAGTTCATGACAAATTACAAAACTCCGCCATCTCTCTCCCCACATCCACCACTGCTGGCGGCTCACCTCCCACAAATCACTAAATCACTTACCTCACAATAATCTTCGTTTCTCCCACTACTGCAATACAGCAAGCGCCACTACTGCCAGCTAAATAAAAGATTCAAACTATGGAAGGCACTAACTACTGATAGGGATAGTTAGCAAATGAAAGATATTAATAGAGAACAAACACTGTATTTACCTTAATAGTCATAATATATATAGCAGTTCATGACAAATTACAAAACTCCGCCATCTCTCTCCCCACATCCACCACTGCTGGCGGCTCACCTCCAACTGAGCAACGCTACGTGCTGTTCACAGCCAGCTGCCTAACACTACAATGGCGAGTATTACAACAATGCAAAGCAGCCATTTTCATACAGAGGTGGCGTTACCAATAAAAAAACCTAAACAGCCTACTTACATAGCCCCCATGCTCCCCACAAAAAATTTTACAAATGGTTTTGGGCAGTGGCGTTCACAGCCAGCTGCCTAACACTACAATGGCGAGTATTACAACAATGCAAAGCAGCCATTTTCATACAGAGGTGGTGTTACCAATAAAAAAACCTAAACAGCCTACTTACATAGCCCCCATGCTCCCCACAAAAAATTTTACAAATGGTTTTGGGCAGTGGCCACTACAGATTTGAAAAATTTTTTTCATAATTACAATAACAAAAAAATCAAATGCACACACTTATTGATACAATGTTGGTCAAAAGCTAAAATTTTCTCACAGTCCATAAAGACAGTCCTGATCATTCATCACATTGCAGTGTTTTTCTCAAAGTCTGAGCAGTAAAAGAAAATGCACACGGAAGTAGTGGATTTCCATGCAGTCTTGAAGAAGTAGCGTTGTCCTTCCAATGGAAAGACAGTGCTGACTCTTGACATGCTGACAGTTAATGGGCCACAACAGAGCAAACCCACAGCGGAGTCAGTCGAAGTTTTGAAGAAGATTGGTAGGTAGGTCATCACAGAGCAGACCTACTGCAGTCCTGGTAGAGATTACGGTATTGGTGGGCCACCAGAGGTGCAGACCCACTGCAGTCCTTGTAGAAATAATGGTATATACAGCAAGCGCCACTACTGCCAGCTAAATAAAAGATTCCAACTATGGAAGGCACTAACTACTGATAGGGATAGTTAGCAAATGAAAGATATTAATAGAGAACAAACACTGTATTTACCTTAATAGTCATAATATATATAGCAGTTCATGACAAATTACAAAACTCCGCCATCTCTCTCCCCACATCCACCACTGCTGGCGGCTCACCTCCAACTGAGCAACGCTACGTGCTGTTCACAGCCAGCTGCCTAACACTACAATGGCGAGTATTACAACAATGCAAAGCAGCCATTTTCGTACAGAGGTGGCGTTACCAATAAAAAAACCTAAACAGCCTACTTACAAAATGCTGATTCATAATCTTCAGACCAATGAAATTTTGCACCCTTTTTCAATAACTGGGTTAAGGGTCGGGCAATTTCACCAAAATTTTGAACATATTTTCGGTAATACGATGCGAGACCAATGAAACTTTGTACCTCCTTAACGCATTGTGGTGATGGGAAGTCCTTAACTGCCAAAATTAATCGAGCATCTGTTTTAATTCTTCACTAATGACATGCCCTAGGTATGTAACCTCTGTCAATTCAAAACTACATTTTTCCATATTTAATGTTAATTTAGCTTTTCTAAGTCTCTAAAAAACATTACGCAGATGCACAGCATGTTCATTAATGTCTTTGGAGAATACAATAATATCGTCTAGATATACACAACATTGCTGAGTTTTGAGTCCTCGCAATACTCCATCGAGTAGTCTTTGAAAAGTTGCTGGTGCATTATTCAAACCGAAAGGCATTCTTTTAAATTGCCAGTGGCCTTCAGGGGTAGAAAATGCTGTTTTATGCCTATCTTCAGGTGCAACTTCCAATTGATGATATCCGCTACGTAAATCGATTGTTGAAAAGTATTTACTGTCACCCAAACTGTCAATGATATCCGTAATGTTTGGAATAGGATAAACATCTGAGATAGTTTATTTGTTAAGTGTGTGTAGTCACAACAGAATCTATATCGTTTCGTACCGTCGGGAGACTTCTTTGGAATAATTACAATATTTGAATTATAAGGCGAATCAGAATATTCTATAATTCCATCTTTTAGATGCTGTTCTAAAAATTCATCCAGTACTGGCTGTAAGTGATGCGGAACTCTATAAGGCTTTCTATAAACTGGGGGGCTATTTACTGTTGGGATCCTATGCTGTGTGATATCTGTTGCTGGCAGTGGACCTTCTGCATTAAATAAATCTTGGAGCTCAACTAAAACTGTTTCTATCGTGTCTCTATCCTTTCCTTTCAAATGCTCAATCTTCTGGCGTAATGCGGCTTATAGGCGTCTGGTTTCTGACCATCAATAATATCTGACCAAATGAAATCTTCTTCTTCAAAAGTACTGACTGTAGCTACTAATATTCCCTTATGCAACTCTTTGTCGTCCACTCCGAAATTGTCAATATGTACTGGTACTTTTCTTTTTCCTTCAACGTCTTGAACCTGTACAACACTTCTACGTACAAAAGTGTGATGCATCTAATTCCTCATTTTCCTCTAATGGCTCTATGAGACACACTGTATCTGTAGGTACCTCGGGGTCAACGGTCATCCAGAAAAGTTTTCCTGAGCCAAATGGTATCTTATCCCGCGAATCAACCTTCAAGGACGTTGCATGTAGTGTAGTTGATTTCACCTTCCGGTTGGGGAAATATTGCGGCAGCGGGCCCTTAGCAGCGGTGTCACCTAGCTGAAACACTATTCCGCTAAGTTCTACAGTTTTCTGTCTGAGGTCGATTTTAGCGTGATGTTTATTCAGGAAATCCAGTCCTAGAATCGCGTCGTACCCGGCAGTTACCTTTGTTACCACTTCTACATCTTCTTGAAATTGTACACCGTGAATATAGAAAATCAATGATGTACATCCTAACGACTTCACTGTACCTCCTCCTACCCCACTCAATCTATACCTTGGAGGGCCATATTTGTTTTCTCCAATGCATTCATTACTCACTATTGATACGTTTGCGCCTGTATCCACCAGCATTCCGCCTTCACATTAGCCTTAATGGCATGAAATTTTATTGGGAACGCCTGGCGACGGCTCCGACATTCCCGTTTGAGTTTAACTGATTTCTATTTCCAAAAACTTTCTGAGACCTGCATTCCTTGAATGTGTGACCTATTCTCTGACAATTAGTGCATTGAGGTTGTCTGCAGTTTTTTGCTATATGTCCCTGTCGATCGCACCTAAAACATCGTACTCCTGCTGAAAATACATTTCGCTTCTCCTTGTATCGGTGGCAATATCTATTTCGTCGAAAGCCGTCGCCACAGATACAGCTTCCGCTAAATTTTTAGGAAACTCTGCCCTGACACGACGGGACGTTTCAGGAGGTAACCCACGTAAAAATGTATCCAGAGTTCTATCTTCTGCCTCTTGTAAAATAACTTTATTTGCTCCATCACTAGTTGTCAACTGATAGGTGTTAATATTAACTTTTCCAATCCTATCTACAAAGCTTTCTAACGACTCGTTTTGCCTCTGAGTGATAGTGTTTAACCTTTCCCTATAAAATCTACAGCTGTTCTGTTCTTGAAAACGTTTAAGTAATCCTTTCTTCAGTTTCTCAAATGTTGGAGCATTCCGTAATACTTCGTGGTATAATACGAGGTGTGGCTAGAAAAAAACCGGACTAGTACTAGTGAAACAATAAAACGAATGCAATAAGGCTGAAAGTCGCGTGGCCTGTCACGTGACTCTCGCTCCGCCTACTGCTCGAGTTTCATCTGCCTCCTGCACTCAGTCTGCCCGTGGCGTCTGTTTTAAGTAGTTAACGTTTTGTCTGTGCGTCGGAAAATGTTGAGTGTACAGAAAGAACAGCGTGTTAACATCAAATTTTGTTTCAAACTAGGAAAATCTGCAAGTGAAACGTTTGTAATGTTACAACAAGTGTACGGCGATGATTGTTTATCGCGAACACAAGTGTTTGAGTGGTTTAAACGATTTAAAGATGGCCGCGAAGACACCAGTGATGACACTCGCACTGGCAGACCATTGTCAGCAAAAACTGATACAAACATTGAAAAAATCGGTAAACTTGTTCGACACTTTCCTTGTCAACTCCTGTTAACTCAGACACTGCTCTGATTGTTAAACGGCGATCTTGTCGAACAAGATGTGGGCAGGATGGGTTCTTCCTTGGCTCGGGTATGAGGTAGAATGAAACAGCATTTTTACATAAGATAACTTTTATTGAAGATTTGTACAACTGTTCCCTTACTCGATTGTTCTGGCTGAGAGAGCGGCAGCTGTGTCGTTTGCGAAGCCTCTGCTGCGGCAGCGGCGGCGTCTGATTACGCCTGGCGGTGTGTATCTCGCGTCGCCGTCTCGCCCAGTTGACTGGAGACGCGCCTCGTGCGGTCGCCCGTTTAATTATTGAGAGCGAAGTCGTGCATCGGATGGTGGTACCTTGGATGTGGCGTCCCAGTGTTTTTCTTCTCTAAGCGACCGCGTGTGTCAGTGTTGTGCGTCGGCCAGCGGAGCGGCGCGGCGGGGGAAGGCCAGTGTCCCGGACTCGAACAACGGACTCCAGCTTGCCAGTATTCGGCTGTCCGATCTTCATCCCAGCTCACAGGTGACTGCTGATGTGAGGCCGTCTCCTTCCCGTTCTCACGAGTCACCCGGCTACGTAAAAATCAGTCTTCAAATACCTTCTAACTTCTGTCTTCTGGCGGCGAGGCTGCTGCTTGCCATTCCATTACAGCGGCGGACTTGGTGCGTCTGTGTATGATGTAGTCTCTTCTTGCATGACGGTCTTCAGCACCGAAACTGACTGAAAACTACTGCTACTCTCCTTTTTGTCGGGCGCACTGAATCTCGCGTATTTATTCACTTCAGTTCACTGGAGGTGAACGACTTCACGGTCATTGCCTCTTCTGTCACGTTGAAAAGCTTCTCGAAGAATCTTCTGCGGCCGGTCATTCGCTCTAGGAATGTAGGCGAGGGCCTTTGATCACATGTGACAACTGAGAAACACGTGAGCCGGTCATTGCCTCTTCTGTCACGTTGAAAAGCTTCTCGAAGAATCTTCTTAACGTCTGTCATTGGCTCTTGGAATGTGGGCGAGGGCCTTTACTTACATGTGACAACTGAGAAACACGTGAGCCGGTCGGGCGATGCCCTGACGGCTGAATCGGCAGCGTCCGCTTTTGTGGGGAGTGCGATGGCTTTTCCTCAACTTGCTGATTTGCCAGCGCCGGCTGTTGGCACTGCTGATCTGTCCGCTGTTTTCCAGTGTGTAATTCTTCTAAACTAAATTAAGTTTTTCATTTATTTTCCAATTTCTACTTCACTTTGATTTCACCAATTTATTTACTTATCTTAAGTACCACTCAACAGTGAGCTCTTACTGCATGCGAGTGTCAGTCCATTGTAATTACTAGTCCGATCGCCAACTATGGTCACGTATAGGCGAAATCCATATAAGTAAGAGGTTTATTAGGAATTTTTAGATACACCATCATATAGAAGCCAGAGAAGTAAAAGTATGAGAGAGTAATGTGAATGTTTATGTAGAAAGGTTGAAAATGTAAAGGGATTGATAATGGAGGAACATTTATTACATGTGTTGCCTAGGAAGCTATGTCAGTTTGGACAACTGTGACAAAGCAACAGCCGGCCGCGGTGGCCGTGCGGTTCTGGCGCTGCAGTCCGGAACCGCGGGACTGCTACGGTCGCAGGTTCGAATCCTGCCTCGGGCATGGGTGTGTGTGATGTCCTTAGGTTAGTTAGGTTTAAGTAGTTCTAAGTTCTAGGGGACTTATGACCTAAGATGTTGAGTCCCATAGTGCTCAGAGCCATTTGAACCATTTTGAACAAAGCAACATTTTTGAGGGGAGTAAGTGAACTTAATATATGGAATAGGGCTACTGAAAACATATCTTATAATAGTAATGAAAACAGATCCAACAATGAAAATAATAATAGCCACAATAATAATAACTAAACTGAGAATGGGGAATATGCTGTGAGAACAGTGACGTGGTTACCATTCTAGGACCTATTACTCAGATGACAATTACAGTAACGACTGGCAGCAACAACGACGGGCCAAACTGGAGCGGATAGAGAGGAGAGGGCCCCACAACAGCAAAGGCAGACTAATGAAAGGATGTTCAGGATGAATACATCTTACGGCGAAAGGCAGATTGATAAGTCAGAAATTAATTGTGGATTTAAAAATAGAAATAATAAACACTATGCTTGGTGTGACAAATACATGAAGTACTGGGGAAAGAGAGAATGGGAATTTAAATCAAAATAGGTGCAGGCTTTGCCTGAAATGCTTGGAGAGCAGGATCGCAGAGGTATCATAAACTAAGGAAGGCTTATCAGGTAGACATAGATGATATTTTGGTGGTAGAGGAATATGAAACTATGGAAAGAATATCCCAAAAGGCAAATAGTGTTCCCAGAGAGGTGGTAAGTGATGGCAGTAGAGAGATAAATCAATGTAGTGAACAGTAGGACTAATGAAATGGTAGGAGATGTTATATTAGAAACCAGTGGCAGTACTGGTGATGTAGAGACTGAGGAATATGATCATGGGGTAGATCCATTATGCAATTTAGGTGCAAATGTAATTGAATATGGAAAGGAGAAGAGAGACAATGTGGAGAATAGGCAAGAGAAAATTGAGGAAAGGTGTAATGTAAACACAGCAGACAATATTGGGAGTACCATTGCCATTGCGAATTATAGTGAGGAATCAGTGAGTAGTGGCAGTGATAGTAATAGGGAGGATAAGGATGAGGAGATTATTAGTATACGTTCTACTGTAAATGAACTTGAGCTATCTAATACAATGGTAATGGATGATGGGGAACTACTAGGAGATGATTTTATGGAATATGATGTAAATGAGGCAAAGAGTTAGACAACAGGACAACAAGACACAATCAGTGAAGTTTTTAGCAAGGAAGTATAGGAAGTCTACCAGATATTGGACAGGAAACATTGGAAAAAGCCCAGGACTCTGTAGAATCTACAGAGCGAGAAACTGCAAAAGACGTAGCACATATATTTTTAATCCGAAGATATAGGTATAATGAAAGTAAAAGTTACGAGGAAAATATAAAGGAGGATGAGAGATCTGCCATAAAGCGACTTCAGAAAGAAAGGGAAGGCCGCGCGAGATTAGCCGAGCGGTCTTAGGCGCTGCAGTCAAGGACTGTGAGGCTGGTCCCGGCGGTGGTTCGAGTCCTCCCTCGGGCATGGGTGTGTGTGTGTTTGTCCTTAGGATAATTTAGGTTAAGTAGTGTGTAAGCTTACGGACTGATGACCTTAGCAGTTAAGTCCCATAAGATTTCACACACACACACACACATATATATATATATATATATATATATATATATACATATATATATATATATATTTGGAAGAGCAGGGGACACCACAAAAGGAGTATGTAGGTGGGAAAAGAAAGAAGCCTCCAGATAAGAGTTATGATTTAGTTCAGAGGTCAGCTGAACTAGATGCTCGGGAAAAATCAGATACCTCCAAATGAATATGAATTAAACGGAAGGAAGAAAGTGCCCAATAAGACTAATAAAGTAGTCCACAGTATGTTTCTCGAATGACTGATGAGGCGATAGAACAAGATTTATTAAGGAAAGAGGAAGTACAGATGTCAAACAAAGTGGGACAACCAATTATTGAAGTAAAGTGATATGGGATTAAGGAGAGTACCTTGCTAGACAGAGGGAGTGAAGTAATAGGTATTGCAGAGAGCTTATGGAAACATTTGGCTCAGGATAATAATATTGCATATATGTCTCTGCCTAATTTAGAGATAGTTAGAGCTACAGGAAATAGTAAGTCCATTAGGAAAAAAGTGTATTTGTCATTCAAAATTGGAATGTGTATTCTTAGTAATCCCTAACATGAATATTATTCTTGTCTCAGACTGGATGAGTGACAACCATGTAATAATTAATTGTGATCAACGCTTGATGTCGTTCAAATGTCTTGGTATAGAACAGAAGATAAAATTCATGCGACAGGTTGTTGATGATAAAGAACAATTAGGTAGTAGAAGCACTATGTGGAGATTGCTATGGCAATGTAGAGTTGAGCAGTCTGTAAAAAGTAAGGATGATCTAAAAACCAAAGAGGAAATGTTTAGGCAAAGATTAGTGAAATTACCAAAATTAATAATGAGGAAAAGTCAGAATTATATCACACTAATTGAAAATAAGAAATTTTCAGAGGAAACACGGAGAGTGATTGGATTTGAGTGTAGGTTGAACATCAAACCACACGAACCTTTTTATAGGAAACCTTTTGAGATCCCAGTAACCAAAAGAAAAGCTGTGGCTGAGGAATTGGATAGGATGGAGAGACTACGAGTGATAGAAAGAACTAATAGCAACCATAATAACCCAATAATGTGTGTTGGAAAGAAAGATGGTGGAGTGAGAGTAGTGTTCGATGCAAGGAAGCTGAATATTATTGAATGAGAATGTGACGAACTTGATAGTTTGGGCGACATAATTCAAAATTTTAATGCAATTAAATGAGCAGTCTTGGCCTGACCGCCGGGTACTGGCAGATTCCATTAGCTAAGGAACATAGGAAGTATGCTGCTTTCTTGTTTGGTGGAAAACTGTGTAGTGCCATCTGGGTCGAATGTATCTATATCCACGCTGGTCGGAGTGGCCGAGCGGTTCTAGGCGCTACAGTCTGGAACCGCGCGACCGCTACGGTCGCAGGTTCGAATCCTGCCTAGAGCATGGATGTGTGTGATGCCCTTTGGTTAGTTAGGTTTAAGTAGTTGTAAGTTGTAGGGGACTGATGACCTCAGCTGTTAAGTCCCATAGTTCTCAGAGCCATTTGAACCATTTTGCCGGCCGCGGTGGTCTCGCGGTTCTAGGCGCGCAGTCCGGAACCGTGGGACTGCTACGGTCGCAGGTTCGAATCCTGCCTTGGGCATGGATGTGTGTGATGTCCTTAGGTTAGTTAGGTTTAAGTAGTTCTAAGTTCTAGGGGACTAATAACCACAGCAGTTGAGTCCCATAGTGCTCAGAACCATTTGAACCATTTTTTTGAACCATTTTCTGACAGAGTGTAAACATCCTCATGACAGGTTAACCAATGGATATTATATTTACAACAGTTGGATTTTGAAATACATTATATAAAGTGCGAACAGAATGTTGTATTAGATGCATTATCAAGGTTACCTATAGGTATGGAAGACTGTGAGGATGGTTTAGGAATTGAAGGTTGTAAAAGAATGAATTTCACAAAAGGAGTTAAGCCACAGAAGAAAATCAATATTCTGTACTGATGAACGTGTCTTTTGCTGTGGTAATGAAAGTAACACATGTATAGGATTCATATTGTCCACATGCAGTGTATTCCGCTATTTCAGAGTGGTCAGGACTTATATTGTCTGCTCTCTTCCCCCTTGTTTTTCTTGTCAGTTTACTATATCGGTTCCAACAATTATTCAAAATTAAAGAGTATGTGGCAAGAGCTTAGCTCTGCAGTGCTTAGAGCGATTTGTGAAATCAACACTGAGGTCTCACTGCACTCGAGTGTCCATCCACTATAATTACAAGCCTCATCGCCAACCACGGTCATTTATAAATGAAAACTGATCCACATAAGCCTTGACCTGGGTAGGGCATCGCACGCTAAATGGTTGGACGTTCACGACTCTTCACAGAACGTGGTATTCAAAGGTTTGTCTGCTCTGTAAAGTAAGATAAACGGTGATCTGTGGCATCTTTGCTGAAAGTACACACTGCTGGTGCATGCATAAGTGCTTTGATGCATACTGTTCATTGGATATTGTTGAACACGGAGCTCCGCAGCAGATAACCCCTACATGTTCACATGTTGACCCAGGGGCATCATCAATTACGACTGCAGTGGGCACGGGATCGACGGGATTTGATCGTCGATAAACATCGAAATTGTCGGCTCTTCGGGTGAATCACATTTTTACTACACTAGATCGTTGGTCGTCTCCATAAGTACCGTCATCGGTACTTTATGAACCCCATCTCATTTTAAGAAATTGATAAATTCAGTCCTCTTGCCCCTTAAATTGTACTTACTTTAGATCGAATCTACCTTAGAACTGAATGTGAAAAGGTATTAAATAGTTAAATACTTCAACTGAAAACGAAGAAATAAATATTCATAATTTTAGGCTACGGTAACTTCAGTTTTATCAAACTGCTGTAATTGAAGTGATACATATATTACACTTATCAGAGCCACTATCCCAAAAGATTCAGTTTGTTGAGCCGAATTTTGCTCTTAGCTGTTAAGAGGAACAGATTTACCAAATCTGCAAATCCTTTCGGAGCAGTATCAGTATTTGTTACCAAATCTTGTTTCATTGCGTGTAGGCGCGTGTCGGGAGTCTGCTCTGGTCGAGACTCTGGAGGATGGGTATTATTGTAGAAGGTAAAGAAGCACCCTTGCGCATATCTAGTAATGTATATTAACTGTCATCAATTTCTTAAAAAAACGCCCCAATAATAATTTTTATAATATAAAGCAATTTTTTTAAAAAAAAGCATTCATTTCAATTTAAAGATTTTATCCAATGAATAATTATTCCTTTCACGAATCATAAATCATAGGCCAGCATTGCACGGAGCTGTGCCAAAACTTTTTTATGTAAGAGCAGATATATTCGCAGTTTTTAATTGAGGTAAGAATTTTTGCTTTTTTTATTCAGAATACAGGGTCGAGACGCAGCGCTGCTGTCGACATAAAATTTACCAGGTTACTGAATTTTTTTATTATTTTGGTGTTTAGGAATTTTTCTGTTTCGAACTTAACATTAAATGAGAAAAGTATTTTGTGGGTACATTAAATGTGAATGCATTTCTGCACAGAGATTATAAATGGGAGCCAATTTTGTACAGAGGTTACAATATTTAAAATTCATTTAACTATTATTTCTGTGGGGAGGTTACATTTGGTTTATTTTTAATTAATATTATTGTGCGAAGGTTACACTTGGTTCATGGTTTATTTTAATATTTCGTGTGGGGAGGTTACACTTGGCGACATCCGGCCAGGATCGTATTTCTCTGTGAATCTTCTCATAATTAGTCATATATCTGCTCTTATTTACTTAAACGTAGTTTGCATCTGGCGCAACGCATTTACTGTCACTCTTTCTTTCACAGATCATTGGCAATTGGTTGCTCTTTCTTGTAATTGTATTTGTTGCATTTTTGCATTGTCTTTGTTTCATTTGTGCTTAATTTTGATTCGTGAAAAATGCCGCGAAAAACTGTTAACAGTACATCGCGATGTGCAATGAGTGAAAAAGCCGACTCTAATAATTTGACCGATAATACTTGCGAACCTCAGTGTAATGATGATAGTCCTCCATTTACCGACAATCAGTGCCTACCGACCACTAGTAATGATTTTAAGGCTAATGATGAGCAAACGAATTCAGTTGTGTCCTCTGTTAATTTAACGACAATTGATGACGCGGGACGTTCTGTTACAATGAACGCTGCCCAGTTTAACACACCTAATTTGCAAAATTTACGTAATGAACAGACAAATTTTTCTAACGAAAATGAACAATGTACTCAAAGTACGCCAAATTTATTTGATTCCGATTTAGCGACCAATAGTGCACATCCGATTGGCAAACCTTTTCGAGAATCACAGAATGACCAAATGGTTACACAAAACGAAACAATAGCAGGTACGCCATCAAACAGCACAGAGAATAGAGTAGGTAATATTGG
The DNA here is from genome assembly GCF_023898315.1 of Schistocerca nitens. Classification (NCBI taxonomy): domain Eukaryota; kingdom Metazoa; phylum Arthropoda; class Insecta; order Orthoptera; family Acrididae; genus Schistocerca; species Schistocerca nitens. The sequence continues at coordinate 625,759,230 of NC_064614.1, read as the reverse complement.
CTGGGATCAAGTTATGGCATTATTACTACAAATCAATGAAAATTTAGACAACCATTTCAAACAACGTAATGAAAATTTCAAACAATTCAGTGAAGAACTAAACAACAATTTCAAACAACTCAATGAAAAATATGACAGGTCGATCAAACAACTTAATGAAAGTTTCAAACTGTCGAATGAAAAACACGACAACCTTAACGAACAGAACAAACAACTTAGTGAACAGATTACAGCTGTTACTGTGCAACGTCATGATACTAAAGAACAATTACGTGACGAAATTGAGGCTTGTGCTAGTAACAGTAGCGAAGAAATTAGATCTGTTGCACAAGAATTAAGTAGTACACATGCAGCCACAACAGAATCACTTAGAGATGAAATTAATGCAGTCACTGAACAATGTTCAGAAAACGCAACACAGATACGCGACGAGTTTAATTTAAAGTCACCAGAATTTTCACACACTCTGGATACGGAAGTCGATAAGAAATGTGAACAACAGAACAGCCAAATTGAGGAACGTATTAAAGTAACAAAAATGAAAAATGTTTCAGTCACTAACACGTCACAGCAGACGCCACATTCCGAACATTTGTCACACTCACACAGCCAGTGTAACTTAGATAATTTACAGAGACTACGCGACTTAAAATCCGAAAGGACACAGACAAACAGATTCTCATGCAATCCTGAACCTGTTCATACATTCAGAGACGATAACGTTGATTAGGAGCAATTTTTATCCGTAAGAAAATCTAAGGTGTTTGAAAATGACGGAGCGCAGTTGCACGTTTTGAACTGGATACGTCGATTTGTTTTTGTACTTTCACTGCCATTGCCTGTAATGCATAAACTAGCTGTGGACTGGATACAACAATTTTCTTTTGAATTTTCACCGACATTGCCTGTAACGCAAAAGCTAAAATTTATTTGCAGCGCGTAATAGACCTCAGGGGATTCATTACGCTTTAATGAATATGTGCCGTAGCGTGCACAGGGCCCCGAGCCGTAGTAGTGCTGTTTCATCTTTAGTTTTCAGCACTGCTGCCTTCTCTTCTACTATCCTTTATATCTATCACAACAGCTCTTCAACTATCGATCTATCTAGGATTAAGAAACGTGTAAAGAAAACATGATATGACGAGTTTTTACCGAAAGTGACATTTTTCATTAGACGCTCCAGAAATGGCAACCACGAGAACTTTAATACCAGATAAAAATTTAATCATCAGTATGTGTAAAATTATTAGCAACAGGAATCACATTTTGGTAAGAACAGAGTTGTTTCCCAACAACAGCAAAAAAACCAACCGGTTAGCATGCCTAACCAACAATGTAATGTACAAGGTCAACCAAGCTTTAATGTTTCGTCGCGTACGCGTATAGCGTCGGCCCCAACAAATAGTAACACACAGCAACAAGGAAATCAGTACGTACAGAAAACACACCATTTCAATTCCTATCGCAATGCACCGTATAGAAATGACTATCATGACAGACGTAAAAGTAATGAGCACAATTTTCAGTGTACGTTTAATAACAGTCGGTCTTGTTGTTGTTGTTGTTGTTGTGGTCTTCAGTCCTGAGACTGGTTTGATGCAGCTCTCCATGCTACTCTATCCTGTGCAAGCTTCTTCATCTCCCAGTACCTACTGCAACCTACATCCTTCTGAATCTGCTTAGTGTATTGATCTCTTGGTCTCTCTCTACGACTTTTACCCTCCACGCTGCCCTCCAATGCTAAATTTGTGATCCCTTGATGCCTCAAAACATGTCCTACCAACCGATCCCTTCTCCTAGTCAAGTTGTGCCACAAACTTCTCTTCTCCCCAATCCTATTCAATACCTCCTCATTAGTTACGTGATCTACCCACCTTATCTTCAGCATTCTTCTGTAGCACCACATTTCAAAGGCGTCTATTCTCTTCTCGTCCAAACTGGTTATCGTCCATGTTTCACTTCCATACATGGCTACACTCCATACAAATACTTTCAGAAACGACTTCCTGACACTTAAATCTATACTCGATGTTAACAAATTTCTCTTCTTCAGAAACGATTTCCTTGCCATTGCCAGTCTACATTTTATATCCTCTCTACTTCGACCATCATCAGTTATTTTGCTCCATAAATAGCAAAACTCCTTTACTACTTTAAGTGTCTCATTTCCTAATCTAATTCCCTCAGCATCACCCGATTTAATTTGACTACATTCCATTATCCTCGTTTTGCTTTTGTTGATGTTCATCTTATATCCTCCTTTCAAGACACTGTCCATTCCGTTCAACTGCTCTTTCAAGTCGTTTGCTGTCTCTGACAGAATTACAATGTCATCGGCGAACCTCAAAGTTTTTACTAATTCTCCATGAATTTTAATACCTACTCCGAATTTTTCTTTTGTTTCCTTTACTGCTTGCTCAATATACAGATTGAATAACATCGGGGAGAGGCTACAACCCTGTCTCACTCCTTTCCCAACCACTGCTTCCCTTTCATGCCCCTCGACTCTTATAACTGCCATCTGGTTTCTGTACAAATTGTAAATAGCCTTTCGCTCCCTGTATTTTACCCCTGCCACCTTCAGAATTTGAAAGAGAGTATTCCAGTTAACGTTGTCAAAAGCTTTCTCTAAGTCTACAAATGCTAGGAACGTAGGTTTGCCTTTTCTTAATCTTTCTTCTAAGATAAGTCGTAAGGTTAGTATTGCCTCACGTGTTCCAACATTTCTACGGAATCAAAACTTATCTTCCCTGAGGTCCGCTTCTACCAGTTTTTCCATTCGTCTGTAAAGAATTCGCGTTAGTATTTTGCAGCTGTGACTTATTAAACTGATAGTTCGGTAATTTTCACATCTGTCAACACCTGCTTTCTTTGGGATTGGAATTATTATATTCTTCTTGAAGTCTGTGGGTATTTCGCCCGTCTCATACATCTTGCTCACCAGATGGTAGAGTTTTGTCATGACTGGCTCTCCCAAGGCCATCAGTAGTTCTAATGGAATGTTGTCTACTCCCGGGGCCTTGTTTCGACTCAGGTCTTTCAGTGCTCTGTCAAACTCTTCACGCAGTATCTTATCTCCCATTTCATCTTCATCTACATCCTCTTCCATTTCCATAATATTGTCCTCAAGTACATCGCCCTTGTATAAACCCTCTATATACTCCTTCCACCTTTCTGCCTTACCTTCTTTGTTTAGAACTGGGTTGCCATCTGAGCTCTTGATATTCATACAAGTGGTTCTCTTCTCTCCAAAGGTCTCTTTAATTTTCCTGTAGGCAGTATCTATCTTACCCCTAGTGAGAAAAGCCTCTAGATCCTTACATTTGTCCTCTAGCCATCCCTGCTTAGCCATTTTGCACTTCCTGTCGATCTCATTTTTGAGACATTTGTATTCCTTTTTGCCTGCTTCATTTACTGCATTTTTATATTTTCTCCTTTCATCAATTAAATTCAATATTTCTTCTGTTACCCAAGGATTTCTATTAGCCCTCGTCTTTTTACCTACTTGATCCTCTGCTGCCTTCACTACTTCATCCCTCAGAGCTACCCATTCTTCTTCTACTGTATATCTTTCCCCCATTCCTGTCAATTGTTCCCTTATGCTCTCCCTGACACTCTCTACAACCTCTGGTTCTTTCAGTTATCCAGGTCCCATCTCCTTAAATTCCCACCTTTTTGCAGTTTCTTCAGTTTCAATCTGCAGTTCATAACCAATAGATTGTGGTCAGAATCCACATCTGCCCCTGGAAATGTCTTACAATTTAAAACCTGGTTCCTAAATCTCTGTCTTACCATTATATAATCTATCTGATACCTTTTAGTATCTACAGGATTCTTCCAGGTATACAACCTTCTTTTATGATTCTTGAACCAAGTGTTAGCTATGATAAAGTTATGCTCTGTGCATATGCTCTGTTGGTCTTACCAACAGCAAAATCATCCCCAACAACATATTATCATGAATGAACCGGGCAGTAGATATCATCCCGAACGTAATACGTCAGGACGAAATAACAGAAAACTTCAAATAGTGGAAATGCCACAGCATCCTCCCGAAAATAATAGCACGTCAGATAGAATTTGACTAAATACAGTACAGGTTGCATCTTCCAGCAACGTAAGCGATACTTTTGACACAGAGAATCATGTTCATGAAAATGTTATTACTTTTGACGACATCCGAGACACTCTTTTGCAGGAAAGACCAGTCATTCAAAAAACCATTTCACACCCTGTCATCGAAGTAAAAATTGGACCATCCAAATTTTCAGCAGTAATTGATTCTGGATCTCCTATGTCAGTTATAAATGAGGAAACTTTCAACGAATGTAGCAAAGAGAATAGCTGTCCTACGTTACCATTAGGCAAAACTAAAGTAAAAGGAACAGTATCTGGTAAAGAAGTAGATGTAAAATTACAGACACATTTATCATTTTGTATTGCAGGTCATACATTTCACTCAAATTTTTTGATTGTTCCCTTATTGACGACAGACGTTATTTTAGGTAGGAATTTTCTGGTACAACACGACGCAGTTATTGACTTTCAAAACTCCTATTTAATGTTAAAGGATGAAAATGTACAACTGGCTTTAGAATTTCCGCACTCTTTATCTGCAGAAGAACAAACAATCGTACAGAGGTCATTTCCGCATCACGTAACATTGACTGTCATTGCACAATGTTCACAGATACGTACGTGCACAACTATAATACTCCAGACGAAGCCGACTATGACGCTATACAGATGATTTCTGATAAAGTTAAACAGAGCAGTGCAAATACAGACGACGAACGCACACAACTACGCAAAATTCTTTTACAGCAAGCTCCAGTTTTTGACAACGTTCCTGGTACTATGTCCGGTTTTATGTATGAATTTCAAATTAAACAGCACGACACATTTAAAGCCAAACATTATCCCATTCCGTATATTTACAGAGAACCAGTTAAGAAAGAATTGCAAGCTATGCTTGACCAAGGAATTATTGAACCGGCAATTAGTCCGTACATATAAACCCGCTCCATATTGTTAAGAAAAAGGATGGTTCACTTCGCCTCGTACTTGATTCGCGTCACATCAATGACATTATTATTAATGAAACAGATCGCCCAGACACTAGAAGAACTTCTACAGAAATTTCATGGTACTGCTATTTATTCCACATTAGATTTGAAATCGGGATTTTGGCAAATTCAACTCCATCCGGACTGCAGAAAGTACACGGCTTTTCTCTGTTTTGGTGACTGTTATCAATTTCGTAAATTACCGTTCGGTTTAACTATTTCTTCAGCAGCATTTATTCGCGGTTTGAATACAATACTTCCGACAGAACTTAAAGACAGGATCACAACGTATGTAGACGACACTCTTATTGCAGAAGCTAACTGGTCTGAACACAATCTGATTCTTGAACAACTGTTACGAACTTTTCGTGCACAAGGACTTACAGTTAATCTCAGTAAATCGCACTTTGGTAAAACTTCTATAAAATTTCTTGGACATGTAATTTCAGCAGAGGGCATTGCGCCCTACCCGGAAAAACTTCAAGCTTTACGTGACATTACTGTTCCTACGACGAAGAAACAACTACGCAGTTTTTTGGGTTTAATTAACTTTTTTCGTAAATTTATTCATTACTCTGCTTTAGACACCCCTAGATTATGTCAATTGACAGGTAAAAACACTATTTGGTCCTTGGATAGGCAAGCACATTCTGAATTTATGAACCTGAAAGAAGCTTTGTTGAATGCACCACTTTTATCACATCCAGATTTTACTAGAAATTTTTCTATTGCCACCGATAGTTCTAACACCGTTTTAGGCGTACACATTTTTCAGGAAATTGAAGAAGATGGCACTACAGTAATTAAAAACATAGCCTTTGTGAGTCGCATTCTGTCACCTGCTGAACGCAATTATTCTGTTACAGAACTTGAAACATTATGTGTTGTATGGGCATTTACGAGATTTCGGCATTTTCTTTATGGAAGACATACGACCGTTTACACAGATCATAGAGCGATACAGTTTTTACTTTCCGCTAAATTTTCACACGACAGATTAAGTAGATGGAAACTTTATTTGCAGGAATTTAATTTTACAATTGTTCACATTCCTGGTACAAAAAATATTGTAGCAGACGCACTATCCCGTTCTCTCAGCAACAATCAGCAAGACATCGCAACCAACTTCTGCAAAGCAAATTTCAGCGTCATGTACATTCAACAAGGTGCATTTGAGAATTTCATTTCGTCGTCATTACAAGACATAGCACAAGAGCAGAGTAAAGGCAACGTATGGAAAGAAATTAAACACCTTTGGCAAGATAGGAATAATGTTACCATTAGAAACCATTACACTGTACGCAATGACATTCTGTTTCGCCGCTCTCACCCTGACAGCAACAATTGGTTATTATGCATTCCTGACGAACTTGTTAACAAATTAATCTGGTATACTCATTTAAGTTACGCACATTACGGAGCCAGAAAATGTTTTCTTATACTGAGACAGAACTGTTATTTTACCAACATGGAGAAACGTATTCGACGAGTTTTAGCGTCATGTAAAATCTGCCAGAAAGCTAAGTCAGATACGACTTCACATATTCCTCCGTTACATCCCATTGTACCTGTTAAATTGAGACACATGGCCGCTGTAGACATTTTTGGTCCGATTCCCAGAACTAATAGAGGTTTTTGCTACATCTTTGTCTCTGTTGAACTCACTTCGAAATTTGTTACCTTCACTCCGTTACGCAAAGCTACTGCTAAAACTGTTTCGAAAGCATTTGCAAAACATTTTATATTTCATGTAGGGCATGTATTGAAAGTAATATCCGACAATGGACCACAATTTCGATCTGCTATATGGACACGTATGTTACGAGCTAGAAAAATTTCTCCGATCTATATATCCAGGTACCATGCTTCTTCGAACCCTTGTGAACGATTAATGAAAGAAATTGGTAAACTGTGTAGAATATACTGCCATAAAAAACATATTGATTGGGACACACACATACTCTCATTCCAGGATGTAATTAATTCCATACCAAATGAATCTACTATGCTATCTCCGTCTGTTATACTGAAAAATGTTGAACCACCTAACAAAATTAAAGAATTAGTAACCTTTCCTACATCTCGTCGACTGCGACACCATGAAATAATTGACATTGCGCTGAACAACATCAAACGTGCCGCAGAGCGCATGAGAAGACAGCAAAAACAGGTTTGTACACGCCGTGACTTTCACATTGGACAGAAGATATTAGTACGTACGCACTATCTATCCAACAGAGGCTCTTCTTGTCGTTACACATCAGACCGTGTACATTTTTCCAGATGAACTTACACATTTTATGACCACTTATGCAATTATATTTGTGTGATTACTTACTGATGATTATCGTATTTTTTCTTGGCAAGTGCCCGGCAAGGTAAGGTTAGCAGGTCGCTCTTCTTGTCGTTACATATCAGACTGTGCACATTTTCCATTCTTCATGTATGTATGATGGTTTTCCTGTTTTGTTTGTATGCATTATGAAATATTTAAGATGTAACAAACACTAGTTGACTTTGACATTTTGCCTTATGATAGCTCAACATCGTGACTATTTTACATTTTTTTTTTTTTGCTGCTACATTGTGATACTCTGTGTACATTTTTGTACCTGCACACTGTCTATGTTTTTGACATATTACGTTTTCTGTCATGCTATGCTGTATGCTCAATTATATCACTAGAAACCAGCGTTCATTTAATGGGTATATGATTTAAATGCAAGACATTAATCATTGTTCATCATTTTCAGAAAGAAATAACGTGTAAAAGAAATAAGTTAAACAGAAATGAGAATTTTACCTTCAGAATGAACGAAAGAAGATGCAATACCTCGTCACGAAGAGTAAATGGATCAGAATTAACAAGCATTAACAAGAATATACTATACACATCGTATGATAGCAGTCTTAACTAATTTTTTCTTTGAGAAAACGAGGCGATTAATGCAGAGTGTCAGACAGAACTACACATCTTAGTTTTAGTGATGAAATATGCTAGAAATAAGGAACTCTATACTATGAATAGTTATATAATGAATAATGAAGTGACTTTTTTGTAGATGATAATGAATGGCAATGAATAATGATGAAGACTATAGTGATATGGATAATGAAGTTTTTCTTTACCGGTGATGATAATAATGGAATTATAGTGATATGGATAATGAAGTTTTTCTTTACAGGTGATGATAATAATGGAATTATGTTGATATGGATAATGAAGTTTTTCTTTGCAGATGAGGATAATGTTGAGGTTTACGTGTTTATGCTATGTAGTTATTTAAGTATTTGTTGCGGTTCGTTTTGACAGTATGTCGTATGTCGCATGGTATGATGACTGAAGGTTTTGGAAAGGATAGCTAGAGAACATATATATTTTCTACACATCTCATTACCTGTTAATTCGAAGTTCACTACTTTTCAGCATAATATGCGTTTCTTCTTTCAGCTTAATAATCCATTTTGTATTTTTTTTTTGCAGGAGAAATTATTCATGAAATTAATGTGCTATAAGCAGTTGGTCATTAAACCTGTGTCATTCATGAATGTGATCACATATACTCTATTTGATTCATAGCCTTGCTACAGCTGACTCATGATGAATGACGTTACCCATCTTCATTTGCAGCAATAAGTCAAAAGCAAATATTGTTATGCCCCAGCAATTAATTATCGATCCCAACGCTATGCATAGCTAGCACCAAAAAAAATGTATTACCAGTCCAAAATAATGATACCAATTTAAAAGAGTTATGAGTAATACTGAATAATTTTTTTCCAACCACAGACTTTGAGGAATAGCTACAGAGTGTTACATTTTAAATATGTTATATGTCACTTGAATGATGAAAAATGTTTTGTAATATTCAATACTTGCTGACCAATGAATGCCAATGTTTCTTATACTTTAAATTTATATTATGTCACTTTCATGCTACATACAGGGTTATTACAAATGATTGAAGCGATTTCACAGCTCTACAATAACTTTATTATTTGAGATATTTTCACAATGCTTTGCACACACATAAAAAAACTCAAAAAGTTTTTTTAGGCATTCACAAATGTTCGATATGTGCCCCTTTAGTGAATCGGCAGACATCAAGCCGATAATCAAGTTCCTCCCACACTCGGCGCAGCATGTCCCCATCAATGAGTTCGAAAGCATCGTTGATGCGAGCTCGCACTTCTGGCACGTTTCTTGGTAGAGGAGGTTTAAACACTGAATCTTTCACATAACCCCACAGAAAGAAATCACATGGGGTTAAGTCGGGAGAGCGTGGAGGCCATGACATGAATTGCTGATCATGATCTCCACCACGACCGATCCATCGGTTTTCCAATCTCCTGTTTAAGAAATGCCGAAAATCATGATGGAAGTGCGCTGGAGCACCATCCTGTTGAAAGATGAAGTCGGCGCTGTCGGTCTCCAGTTGTGGCATGAGCCAATTTTGCAGCATGTCCAGATACACGTGTGCTGTAACGTTTTTTTCGCAGAAGAAAAAGGGGCCGTAAACTGTAAACCGTGAGATTGCACAAAACACGTTAACTTTTGGTGAATTGCGAATTTGCTGCACGAATGCGTGAGGATTCTCTACCACCCAGATTCGCATATTGTGTCTGTTCACTTCACCATTAAGAAAAAATGTTGCTTCATCACTGAAAACAAGTTTCGCACTGAACGCATCCTATTCCATGAGCTGTTGCAACCGCGCCGAAAATTCAAAGCGTTTGACTTTGTCATCGGGTGTCAGGGCCTGTAGCAATTGTAAACGGTAAGGCTTCTGCTTTAGCCTTTTCCGTAAGATTTTCCAAACCGTCGGCTGTGGTACGTTAACTCCCTGCTTGCTTTATTCGTCGACTTCCGCGGGCTACGCGTGAAACTTGCCAGCACGCGTTCAACCGTTTCTTCGCTCTCTGCAGGCCGACCCGTTGATTTCCCCTTATAGAGGCATCCAGAAGCTTTAAACTGCGCACACCATCGCCGAATGGAGTTAGCAGTTAGTGGATCTTTGTTCAACTTCGTCCTGAAGTCCTGTTATGACTGACTGATGTGAGTGCATTTCAAGCACGACATACGCTTTCTCGGCTTCTGTCGCCATTTTGTCTCACTGCGCTCTCGAGCGCTCTGGCGGCAGAAACCTGAAGTGCGGCTTCAGCCGAACAAAACTTTATGAGTTTTTCTACGTATCTGTAGTGTGTCGTGACCATATGTCATTGAATGGAGCTACAGTGAATTTATGAAATCGCTTCAATCATTTGTAATAGCCCTGTATATGAATACCAGTAGCTTGATGCTACACTGTTTAGCTCCTGTTTTGACTGATGACTTCTGATGATTTGTAACTGGCCAATGAGTGCCAATAATTATTTTTAAATATGACATATGTCACTTGAATGATGAAAAGTGTTTTGTAATATTCAATACTTGCTGACCAATTAATGCCACTGTTTTTTATATTTTAAATTTGTATTATATCACTTTCATGCTATATATATGAATGCCAGTAGCTTGATGCTACACTCTTTAACTCCTGTATTGACTGATGACTTCTGATGTTTTGTAACTGGTCAATGAGTGCCAATAATTATTTTTAAATATGTCATATGTTACTTGAATGATGAAAAATGTTTTGTAATATTCAATACTTGCTAGCCAATGAATGCCACTGTTTCTTATATTTTAAATTTATATTATGTCACTTACATGCCATATATATGAATACCAGTAGCTTGATGCTACACTCATTAACTCCTGTTTTGACTGATGACTTCTGATGATTTTTAACTGGCCAATGAGTGCCAAAAATTATTTTAAATATGTCGTATGTCACTTGAATGATGATAAATATTTTGTAATATTCAATACTTGCTGGCCAATGAATGCCACTGTTTCTTATATTTTAAATTTATATCATGTCACTCTCATGCTATATATATGAATACTAGTAGCTTGATGCTACACTCATTATCTCCTCTTTTGAATGATGACTTCTGATGGTTTGTAACTGGTCAATGAGTACCAATGTTCTCTGTAAAAAAAAGACTTATGAACATTATTCTGTAATACTTCATACATAGTACAGAAATGTTCAATAACTGGGCGATGAGTGCCACAAATTACTCAAATTAGTTGTTAGACTGGTGTAATTATCAATTATGACTGGCATAAGACTTCATGTCCTTCACGTTGTGACCTAATTACCAGAAATTACTGTAATATCCTCATGCTCATGGAGCACTATATTTGGTTTTTGCACTAATTCTACGTTGGTGTACCTTACAAGAACGTGGTGTTGACACGACATGCTGTCCACCACCTTGAGCGATGGAGATGTTATTATGGTCCCACTGTTTGGTGTACCTAATGTACTACCAAAATGATAACATGGAATATTACTACGACATTTCAGTGTCTTGCTTACACTGATTAATACTTCAGGGAAAAGAACTTCAGATTGTCTCACTTGGTGTTGTGCTTCTGTAGAAAGAAATGGACTTTCAGTGCAGCTGCGTGCAACCTAATGTGCTACAACCATGATGCAATCCTTCCCTTTCCTATCCTAGTTCTTGTAAAATAGTAAAAAAAAAAACTACAGTGCATGTCCACTTTATGTCATTTGTTAATATGATCTGTATTCATTGTGTCTACTTTTTGTGATTTCCTGATATATTCTGAACTACAGTGCGTGTGCACTTTATGTCATTTATTACTATGATTTGTATTCATTGCATATACATTTTGTGATTTGCTGATATATTTTGAACTACAGTGCGTGTGCACTTTATGTCATTTGTTAATATGATTTGTATTCATTACGTAAGTACTACAGTGCGTGTGCACTTTATGTCATTTGTTAATATGATTTGTACTCATTGCCTATACATTTTGTGATTTCCTGATATATTCTGAACTACAGTTTGTGTGCACTTTATGTCATTTGTTAATATGGTTTGTACTCATTGCCTATACATTTTGTGATTTCCTGATTTATTCTGAACTACAGTGCGTGTGCACTTTGTATCATTTATTAATATGATTTGTATTCATTGCATATACATTTTGTGATTTGCTGATATATTCTGAACTACAGTGCGTGTGCACTTTATGTCATTTGTTAATATGATTTGTATTCATTACGTATGTACTACAGTGCATGTGCAGTTTATGTCATTTGTTAATATGATTTGTACTCATTGCCTATACATTTTGTGATTTCCTGATATATTCTGAACTACAGTGCATGTGCACTTTATGTCATTTGTTAATATGATCTGTACTCATTGCCTATACATTTTGTGATTTCCTGATATATTCTGAATTACAGTGTGTGTGCACTTTATGTCGTTTGTTAATATGATTTGTACTCATTCCGTATACATTTTGTGATTTCCTGATATATTCTGAGCTACTGTGCATGTGCACTTTATGTCATTTATTAATATAATTTGTATTCATTAAGTATACATTTTGTAATTTCCTGACATATTCTGAACTACAGTGCGTGTGCACTTTATGTCATTTGTTAATATGTTTTGTACTCATTGTGTATACATTTTGTCATTGCTTGATATGTTCTGTACTCAGTGCATGTGCACTATATTTTATTTCATGTTCTGCACTTATATATATATATGTATATATTCTGTGATTGTAAACTTAGTTAATTAAGAAAAATTTGTTTCTCATGGCAAGTCCAATTGACTCACCATTGCTGCCAAATTTTTGCTCCCCCAGTGGAGGGTTATGTAAGACGTATGCGTTTCCGGCGATGGGCGAGGCATGGGAGAGTCTCTGACCAGAGAGCAGTATGTAGTTAGTTGTTGCTTGTCGCTAGTCGGCAGTAGTCTTGAGTAGTCTTCTGTAGTCTGCGTGAGTCGGCAGTAATCGGCAGTTGTGTGCGCGTGTCGGCGCGTGTCGGGAGTCTGCTCTGGTCGAGACTCTGGAGGATGGGTATTATTGTAGAAGGTAAAGAAGCACCCTTGCGCATATCTAGTAATGTATATTAACTGTCATCAATTTCTTAAAAAAAACGCCCCAATAATAATTTTTATAATATAAAGCAATTTTTTTAAAAAAAGCATTCATTTCAATTTAAAGATTTTATCCAATGAATAATTATTCCTTTCACGAATCATAAAGCATAGGCCAGCATTGCACGGAGCTGTGCCAAAACTTTTTTATGTAAGAGCAGATATATTCGCAGTTTTTATTGAGGTAAGAATTTTTGCTTTTTTTATTCAGAATACAGGCTCGAGACGCAGCGCTGCTGTCGTCATAAAATTTACCAGGTTACTGAATTTTTTTATTATTTTGGTGTTTAGGAATTTTTCTGTTTCAAACTTAACGTTAAATGAGAAAAGAATTTTGTGGGTACATTAAATGTGAATGCATTTCTGCCAAGAGATTATAAATGGAAGCCAATTTTGTTCAGAGGTTACAATATTTAAAATTCATTTAATTATTATTTCTGTGGGGAGGTTACATTTGATTTATTTTTAATTAATATTATTGTGCGGAGGTTACACTTGGTTCATGGTTCATTTTAATATTTCGTGTGGGGAGGTTACACAGTGAAAAACAGGCGAGTGTATTTTTCAATACCGTAATTTTGTCAAGTTACTCTACTGCATGCCTGTGTTTATTCAGTGTCCATCAAGTTCATGAAAGCTTTACTCACTCAGGTGGAAGTAATTACTCTTTTCTTTTATAAATTCAGGAAATATATAAATGAAATCGTTGACTCCGTGCTGTCGTGTATTATTTTGTGCCGTAAATTCAGGATAATAATATTAATACGTGACATGAAAACTGAAGCTCCGATTTCAAATATTAATTATGGGAGGATATCAATAAAACTTACATAACTCGAAAGGTACTTTGCCATAGATGTGCACAAAGAAAAAATCGTGTGTGTATGAAGCCATTAAGAGTGGTAAAAGGAATTAGATGCTTTCATATTCATAATCGTAGCACTCATTAAAATCTCTAAACTTTGAACATCGAAAATCGTAGTGCTACCAACTTCTGCCTTCTGTACCGATCAGGTGCTATAATAGGAATGACAAACCAAAGTAACAACGTTTCGTGAAAACAACGTTCATGTTTAAATGTTGCAGGTAGTTGGTAACACACACATATCGTGCAGTTACAATGCCCACAACTCCTACGTCGCTGGTGTCAGCAGTGGAAAACGAGACGTAGTAACGAAGCCGTCGAAGGTAACAAACGCTGTTTACTAGCATCGTTTTCTTTCATTTACTTTCGTCTAAGAGTAAACGGACGTGACTTTGTTTCTTGGCCGCCGTCGTCGCAAAATGTGAAGTGTTCCCAATTTTCTGTTCCTTCTCTTTGAATAGCTACGACTTCCTTCATTATACGGAAAATGTATTTGTTTTAGGGATGCCCCGAAGAAGAACACTAAACGCGTCGGAATGAAAGACGAAGAGCTAGAGAGAGAAAATTTTCGTATAGACAAAGTAATACGAATAGTGTGGACGGTGATAATGATAACAGTGTTATTCAAAGTAATTATGGAGTTCTAATTGCGGTTGATGAATTTATTGTGCAGATTTTGTAATGCAGATCAATCCGCATCTGCGGTTCCTTTAGGCGATACAACGGCATTCACATTGTGTTGTTATGAGGGAAGAACTAACTTGCTGCCGTTAACACGAGATTTCTTTTCCAACGCACAGTATCAAGGACTCACTTCAAGTGATGGAAATTAAGAGAAATCAAAGAATTATTTCAAGAAGTAGCTACAGTGCAGCATTTGCTTTGAGTCATTTCTGATGCTAAAATTTCAGATATAGTTTTACATGAAGTATTTCACTTTAAGACACATGGCATTTTTTATCTCAGATCATACCAAATAACTGTTGATGGAATTTCGACCACAAGCGATACTAGTATTGATACGGGGTACTTACTGAAGTTAAGGAAAACGTGGAAGGGAGGACCCAGCAATATAACTTTCTCTTCACACACCCTGTTTATTTAATGATATATAAACTGTGTTTTACAGATAATCGCAGCATTTAACCATAAAATTTTCTGTAACTAAATGAACGAATTTGCAAAATTCTTTTGGCCTTAAACCTTAACTTGAATAAGCTTTTAATCTTTGCAAAAGAAATCTGAAGTGCTGTATTGCAAAACAGCAAACAATATGACAATGATTACAAGACGGCCGGACCTGCAGCCCGCCTGTTATTGGCTAGAACAGCTGTGTTTACTAGTTTACGCAGTCTATCTTATTAAGTGCCCTTCTGAAACACATGAAACTACATAAGCATCAATGATGACAAGAGTGATTCAATTACTCAAGACAGATGACTTAATTTTTAATTTGAAAGATGTATGTCGGAAGGTTCGGGGTTAAGATGCGCACCTGTGCTTAAAGGTTAAACAGATTAGCAAACAATATGACAACGATAAGGCTTACTTCAATCCAACCAATCTCTTAATTTCAATCGACAACCAAGGTACGACTGGATCTTAACTCGTCCCAACTCACAATTTGATTTTAATTAAAGCCCTGGTGACATGTGGCAGATAATATTTTCAAAGTTAAACTGATTGTCAGTTATTAAGACCACTGTGAAGGAACGTCTTAAAACATTACTTGTGAACACTTATTACAAGAGAACTCACTGGGCGGAACCACAACATCCAGCTAAAATACACCAATAATAACCCGGTCTTTCAAACACTGAAACGAACAGCTTAGTACAACAGGTTGTTCAGATTATAACTAATGACTGAGAAATACAATTACAATCAAAGAATTGAACCGGTTAACAGCTAAATCTAACCATAAGGTCCCTCTTTTGCTTAACGGCAACCTGTGCCTTAGTGTAATTGTTCCGGCTGTATTTACAACCAAGAGCTGATTAATTAGAACAGTAATGATCAGGAACAAACCAGAAAGGAAAGGCAGTACAATAGCGGGACAAATTTTCAAACGACAACTTGTGTCTTAGTACAATATTACTGCCTATATTTACGACCAAAGAGACGACCGAGTAAAACTCTGATGGTTGGGTACAAGCCAGAAAATAATAAGGAGGGAGGTAGACAAGGAAACAAATCACCACGAGGATTACAGAATGTTACTCCCCTTTGAGCAAGCAGTTGCAGCCGGCCGCAGAGGCCGAGCGGTTCTAGGCGCTTCAGTCCGGAACCGCGCGACTGCTACGGTCGCAGGCTCGAATCCTGCCTCGGGCATGGATGTGTGTGATGTCCTTAGGTTAGTTAGGTTTAAGTAGTTCTAAGTTCTAGGGGACTGATGACTTCAGATGTTAAGTCCCATAGTGCTCCGAGCCATTTGAACCAAGCCAAGCAGTTGCATGGATATACGGTGTGTCGCAGCGGTTACTGAGTGGTGCCGATGAAAGCCAGGTAGAAGATATCAGCCAGGCCACGAGAAGTCGTCCGACACGAATGTTGCCAACCAACCGACGGGATGTTGGCTTGCTGCTTGTAGTCGACGCTGACCCCGGTCAAGTACTCCGGTATCTTCGCTCTGCGCAGCTCCTCCTTGCGCAGCTCGTGGTCTCGGCCTCTCGGACCTCGTGACCACCTCTTATCGCGACGCTACCGCCAATCCCCAAGCTTCGTACCTCCCTCTCGGGCCAGCGAACCCCGTATGTATAACGGCAACCAAAGACCTTCTAAGGACACAACCCACATAAACCAACTCTTCCTCATAGATATTGGCAATGGAGCCGCAAGAGGAATAGTCGATACTACACCTGAGCCAGTGCCACCAGACAGTCTGCTAATTCAAAGGTACCACGGCTCAAGTATAAATTAATGACTGTTCCCTGCGCCCTGGTACTGACCACAGATCATTGAAAGGATTCGGGAAGTTTCATGCTGCTAGTAATTGCTGCCAACGAATTGTATCTAAAACAGTGTGACGCAGTAGCCATTAAGGTGCGTCCACACAATACCCTTTTCCCGTTAAACTTCGCACATGCACCAACATTTCCGGAAGTGCAACTACGAATGCGCATTTGTGCATGCCTCATTTCCTCGAAATGGAGCCGTGCGTAAGGGCGCATTGCTTTCCTGGTTCGGTGGAAATCTCTTGCGCTGTTTAGCATATGACAGGCAGCTGGGACCTACATATGTGTGTTTCCTAGTGTTGTGTGTTGAGGTTATACTTCAAAGCGATTTATGTGCAATAATGTCGGCTGACTCCAAAGAAAGCACGCTGAAATTTATAGACGATTGCTGACAATGAGAGGGCATATGGAATTCCGTTTTAAAGGTTATGTGAATAAAAAATTGAGATGTGGCGCGATCAGCGTCAACTATTAGACTTAGTCTTCGATCATGTTACTGTGAAGAATGACAATAGTCTCGAAGTAGTAAATCAGAGAAGAATCAGCCTATAAATCTATGAAAAGTATATATGAGTACTCTGGACGAATATTAATGTTATGGCGACGTAACATTCGAAGCGCAACGTTTGAAGGGTCTGACATCTGAACAAAAGAAAATGTGGGATTTGTGGCGCCCCTCAGCAAGCTACAGTACCGGTACTAGAGATAGAAATGAAGGGCACTGATGATGTAAAAAATACAAGTACTCCTAGTGGAATCTGGTGTATACGCCATTACTGAATTTGTCGATACGAGGATGTTAACCTATATATAATCCCTCTTGAATGAAGTTGTGTAAACAACTTCTTATAAAATCAAAATGACTTATTAATATTTAATTAACGTCTCAGAACGACTAGGAACTTCCTTTAAGGTATGGTACTACTTTTGTCAGTTTCAGGAATAATTATTGAAGTACATTCTTTCGAAATATGATATAAATCGCTCTAACTGGCATATACACTGGTGTCTAAAATTAAAGCAACAAACTGCTATTTTCCCGTCCTGTGTTAAATTCACGATATAATCATAACTGTCAACAGATGTCGTTAACATCGTGTTCTGCACGGAAGATGGAATTCTCATCAACGAACACGTAAGACGGCAATTAACCACGCTCCAAGACTTACAAGCAGCTCTGCAGGAAGAATGGGCTTCATTGCCTCAACGTTAGATTGATGACATCATTCACAGCATGTGCCGTCGTTCTCAAACCTGTGTTGGTGCCGGGGGTAGTCACACACCACACTGAACACATTAACGAGTTGTCAGAATATGTGTGCAAATCATTCTTTCCTATCATCTGTTTATACCTTTTTGTGGCAATATTAACGCAACCTTGCAAAATTTCCGTTTGTTGCTTTAATTTTGGACACCGGTGTAGATCGCCGGTTGCCAGCTAACGAATTGTTACTGCTAGCCCTATCGCTTCATTTTCCTAAGCAGAAACTCTTAAATTTCGCTTTGGCAAACTTCCTTGGAAATACGCAAACGAAACTTGAGTGTCACTATGTATTTCTCGTTCCTCTGCTGTTTATATACTATTTTACCAATAGTTGTTTCGTGTTTACGTTTTCTGTTGTTTTTCATTGCAATAAAGGCAGCACAAAACGAAAGTTGAGTATCACTATGTATTTCTCATACCTCTGCTGTTTATATACTATTTTACCAAAAGTCGTTTGGTGTTTACGTTTTCTGTTGTTTTTCATTGCAATAAAGGCAGCACAAATTGCCGAGCAAAGTAACAGATGCATAACAGCCCGCTTGCACAATGAGGCAACATCTGGACACGAGAACGAACATGCCTTCGTGTGTTCTTTCCACGAATTTTTGAGCATGCCCTTTGCTCTTTTGTTCTCGTGCGTCAGCGATTGCGCAAGAGAAAAGACTCATCGTATGGACATACCTTTACGTTGTGAAGAGTTTACTATTTCATCACGAGCTGTACGTTGGTGGAGTGCTTTAAGATGCGCAATGGGACTCGAAACCGATGGTGCGAAAAAGAAAATGGTCTGCAAAAAGCTGTTGTGGCCTTCTTATTTATCTCACGTAATGATACTAAGATTATCAGAAATGTGCATAGACATCTCTGTAAAACCCTTTTATGAAACGATGATACTTTTGACACGTGCGTCATTTCAATCACAGTAAGCCTTGCGTAAGAATCACGAGCTGCGTAAGTTAGAATTGCGCTTATCATACACCTGTTTTGTTTTAATATTATACACAGGAAAAGGTCAGCTTTCAGATAAAAACTTTTACTTCTTCAAATATGCGTTTCGGTGCTCGTGATGAAGATGTCCATAAAAATGAGGTTTCTATTAACATGGAAGGTGGGAAGACGGTATGAAAGAAAAACCTGTGATGTTAAGCAAATAACTTGGCTATTAGTTATCTGTTCCACAACGGATAGCAGTAGGACATAAAGAAGGAAGTTTGCGAGGGAATAC
Source organism: Schistocerca nitens (assembly GCF_023898315.1). NCBI lineage: Eukaryota > Metazoa > Arthropoda > Insecta > Orthoptera > Acrididae > Schistocerca > Schistocerca nitens. Next base: position 625,739,819 of record NC_064614.1, on the reverse strand, counting down.
GTAAGCACGCATTCTGGTAAAAATATAACGTTTACTGAAGACACAACTGAACAAACTAATAAACTAAACAACTAATAAATGGATAATGGTTGCCGTTCTTCGTAACACTCTCGACTGAGTCACAAAATTACATTTGCAGCTGCCTCTTGGAGACTCCAGCACGATATATCATTAATTATTATTTATGGAGGGGTCAGAGGAATCTTTCATTGGCGACATGCACGCATATACAAACATTTAATAGAGATTCAGGGTAAGCATAAGAATAAATAAAAACTCCACCAAATGTTTGGCATATGGTCGTTCACTTTGCCTGAGTGCACGAAGCAAGTGAAGAAGACTTCAACGATAAGAATAAACTGTTAATAGTTGCACCATAGAAGCTATTTGGGAAGCTTTACCCCGAGAATCAGTAACTGTGACCTGTAAAGATTCTGACAATCTGTTAACACGTGGTCGTCACAAACAAAAATTATGCATAAAATTAGTGATAACATTCAGAATAGCTAAGCAAATCTGACAGGATAGATTACCGTGAGACACGATCTGCGAACTCAAGCCTCTAGATCCGTACTTAAACAACAAAGACATGTGGAAACTTGGTTGCTAACTGAAATAGAAATTAGCGAAGTTTCAGAAATCTGTTCAATTACACTATACTCGTGAGATCACCAAAGAACTAAATCAGACTGAACTGAGAAGATAAATCACAAGTCAACATGTTTGAATAGAGGTAGAGCAGAACAATGGCTTACATGCATGGCTACGTGCAACTGGTTATAATGTTTTGCAGTGAACACATGGTGTATCGTGGGGCGATCACTCTGTTTTTAAAATACTTGAAAAGCCACGATAGCTTCAATATCGTTTTTTAGATGACCGGTTTCAGCACTCTGAAGGTGCCATCATCGGATCTGAAACGTGGATTAACATTTATAAAACCATATGGACATCATGGCACATGAGGCAGACCATATAAAATCATTGTCACAACCAATAAAAATAATAAAAAACTGCTCTCATGGTCGTTCTTTCCATAAAATATAAAACTGAAGTCACCAGATGAAACTAGCACTGGTTATAATGTTGTGAAATTAACAAGAAAAATTCCGTATACCGCTCAACGAGCAATGAGCGATGAGAGCAAGACGTTAATTTTGACTTTATCTTAAATCTACAGAAATAAGCTAACGAATTAACTATGAATAGGCAGACTCACAGTTAATTGTTGTCGCCCGTCTCGCGTCTCCCACGAGCGAACTCTTTTGGAATCCACGCGGCCCGGTCCTCCGGAAGTGCCCAGAGAGGTCCCTGTTGTGTGGAGCCAACCTGTTCAAGAGCTTCGTCCAAGGCAACAGAAACCTCTTTGCTACCTGGTACGTGCTTTATAGGGTTGGCTATTCTGCCACAGTAGTACACTACTTCTACTGTCACAGATCTAGATACTGAAATTTATCTTGTACACTCTTATTCATGGTTTTCATTCACCAGGTGAGAGGAGGAAAGAAGTCTATATACCGACAAATTGCACATAGATGTATCGAATATGCGTGTGAGGCTCCGATAATTACCAAAAATCTTTGTATAATGTGAAGTAAATAAATATAATACACCTTGTGGCCACTATAGACACACTCAGCTGCTCAGTCTTTTTTTTTTACGTAGTTTGCGGTTTTCGCCCGGAATTGAGGTGCCACAGGTGGGTACACTACGTGAAAAATCAAACAAAATGGCTCGTGTAGAGACCCTTCAGGGGTTTCACAACATAATAAGCCGAATACTGCGACTCTGTGAAACACCGAAACCAGTCATTTGAAGAAATAAAAATTTTCATCTGGTAGCTGCCTTTCTTTGTGTAATACAGAACACCTATTCCTCGATGCACCCCTACCCGCAACCCCGCGCTTTCCAGGTACCCGGTGGCCGACAGCCTTAGATGAAGGGAACAGACAACAAAATTTAAAAAATGTATAAAAAATTAGAAACAAAAACTGAAAATGAGTCTTTCTTTTCACACATTCCAAGTGGAAAATAACTGGAAATAGTGCGTCATTTCCAAAAGAAAGATTCCATGTCGTTGCATTTGTTGGCAACTTTAGTAGGAAGCACAAACTGATTCACTGCTGCACATGACGTAGATAACAGCAGCAAGCTTTCCAAATAACATTGTGAATATTTTGTTTGAAAAAAGTGACAGTTTAGTGCATAAAATTACCAATAAAGCGGAAATGCTACTACCCAATACATGATCAGCTTTTATTGTCGATAGTCTAGAATTCTTCTTGTTCGTAGTGTGTTTCAAGACGAACGCTGGAACTTTTCACATGTCATGTTGGGACATTATCGAAAATGAGTTGGCAAAACTGGATATACCACCTTCAATTAGTTGACCATTGCACAGATATACAACATGTTTTCCAATGCACGTAGTACTTCGCAAGAGCTTCTTCCAATAAAGAGAATGTCTGCAATAATAGTGACGGTTTGACATCTTCAATAAAGGCATGGCTGTAGTCAGCTTTGTATTTTTATTCCTTTCAACCCAGCCTCATGTTGGTACCGGGTCGATGAAGACTTATCACATAGTCAAGAAAGTTGTTTGTTTTAAAAAGCTAATATTATTATAAAACTTAATGCCTTTAAAATAATACTCCTCAGAGTACATAGCAGCTTGATGCACCTTAGATCATGGAAAGCGGATAGGGCATATCCGCTCTATTTTGATACGAGTATGGGCTCTACTGTCTTGATGATGCTGCACAGTGAACACACAAGTAACTCATACATTCCTCATGATTTTGCTAAGCGGATTACCTGGACCATAGATTTACAAGGAATGAGCCCCACAGACACAGCCTCCATGCTTAAAACTAGTGAGCCGCCACTTCCCATCCGTTGGCAGCTCCTAATGGCCTATCGGGCATACTGCTTCTTGACTTACGATCACTGGCACTCTTTGTGGTTGATTACCTCCCGTGGAATCGTTTTTCATAAACCAGTCATGAGCAACGAATCCATATGACATTCTCACAGAGTATGATCTTGCGTAATTATATCTTTGTCAACTCTAAATCCTTTCGCTGAACTGCAGATGATGTATACTCTAACTGCTTGCGAGACCCAGAATAAGTTGAGGTTGATGTACTAGGAGCCTCTGCATCAGGTAACGCTTTCAAATGGTTATTCTGCATCATTTTGAGTGAACGCAATTTACAGGGATGTATCGAAGCAAGTGACAACTTCCAGTAATTCTTTCGTGCTTATAAAACAAAGTTCATCTAATATAGTTCCAGGAAATTTTGAAGTCATAGAGCAGTTGAGACGCATTAACGTGTTGCGTATTATGACCTACTGAAGGCTTTCGTGGTATTCAACATACTGTATACAGTTAGTGAAGAAACTCATTCAGACCCTGAGACGTGCCTCCTTTCAGTCAGCCAGGTTGGATGATATGTTGTAAACACACCGGAACTGATAGATTAATTGCTTCTTTGGCAAAGGACACGCTTGTGTGCTGAGTTTGTGGCATGGCATATCAATGTGCCAAATCCTGCAAGACTGCAACGTGTTTTCCGATGAGAAAGCAGCCTATATGTTTAGATGACGACGTGCTTTCTACTTTGGGTGGTGACTGACGTGTGTCAAGCCACTTCTAAATGTTCGTATGGACAGCTAATCTGTAGCTGAAGTATCAGACAACAATAGAATATAAGCTTTTGAGATACGGTGCTAAAGAAGAATACTCAACATTAGATGGGCAGATTGGATAATTTATGAACAGGTACTGTACTCACCTTGGGAGAAAAGAAATTCATGACACAACCTAACAGAAGGGATCGGTTGATAGGACACGTCCTAAGGCACCAAGTTATTTTCAGTCTGGTAGTGCAGTGTAGTGTGGCTGTAATTAACACTTGACTATGGTAAGCAGATTAAAATGCATATAGGATGCCACAGTTACGCAGCCATGAACAGTCTTCCACGGGACAGACTGCAACAGATGACTGAATCAAATTAGTCATCGAACTGAAGATCACAACAACATTAATGAGATGGTTATAAATAGCTAAGCAAAAATAATGATTTCACTGTAAATGTTGTTAATGTTTTATGCGACTTGTACCTCACTTTCTAAGCATATTAACACTTTTATCGGATTTACGGTTCTTATTGCTTACATTGTTTTACCAAGTAACTTCCTTTTTAATAACATTATTATCATTGCATTGTGACTTGCGAATATGATGTTGTGCTCCAGCAGCAACAACACTATTGCTGAAAGGCACACCTACAAAAGAAAATTTAAATATTACAGATTGACAAAAGTGAAATTTTACATTACGCTACCTGTCCCCTGGCAATATGTAATTTCTTTGCACCTACAAGTTCAGTAAAGATGACGGAAGAATAGATGTATGGGGAAAAACACAAAGAAGCGTGTTGCGAAAAAGTTGCTTTAATGCCACACTTGTTTTCTAATTAATGTGGAGTTAACATGAAATTCATATCAAGACTCAGTCTTAATGAACAATGAGTGTATCGCACAACAGAATGACTTGACTAAAAAGTAGGATACGACGTGCTTGTTGTCTCTTATCTCAAGTGGTCTTTGATTGCACTCAGCTACCGAACCATCGAAGATAAAAATCAAAGATAGCATGTTCGGTGGCTCCACTTCGAGTGTGAGATAAAGAGGAAAACCGTAAGTGCATTCCTTGACCGTCAGAGCTGAATTTTATTGTACTAGTATAGTTTTCCTATTGTACCCCACGATGATATCTTCTCTGCAGTTGTTTGATATCAGTTAAAATCAACGATACTAGGGCGGTACACTTTTTAGCACCATCCATTTTTATTTGTCTGATGTTAATATACGGCTCACTTCATCCCAGTTATGCCCAACGTTCTTAATAATGTATTTCTGAGATTCTAGTGTATGCATTTTCTGCGCTTCTATTACTGTCTGTCACCACACTACGATTACAGTCCATAGGCAATAAATATATTTTTTACCGGCTCGCGTCAGTAAAAGGTAAATATAAAAATAGGGTCTACCACTGGTGTGACGTGTGCGATTCTCGTAGGCAATAAATATATTTTTTACCGGCTCGCGTCAGTAAAAGGTAAATATAAAAGTAGGGTCTACCACTGGTGTGACGTGTGCGATTCTCGTTTTGACAGATAGGCTACGGAGGCTTTTGAAAACATGTAGAGGTGTGCATCAGTCAGATTAATTATTCTGGTGACGGATTGGAGTTTTGTAATGTGATTGACCGAGTGGTTACTCACTTACTGGTGGAGTACTGTATAATAGGCACTCGAATGAAAACGAGACAGATGGAAAAAGTAATTAAATTGTTTATTATTTCAAAAGCAATAGCCGTAGCTCTTAATACAGTTATCCCAATGTGAGACAAGACGCTCAGTGCCTTGTTGGAAAACTGTTTGCGGTTGCCTACAGAACTATGACCGTACACCGGCGTGCATCTCATCGGAAGCAAATCGACGACCATGTATGTCTTTCTGCAGGGCTCCAAAAATATGAAAATCGCATGGGCAGTGTGTTACGGCTTCCCAGCGCAACTTCTGCAGCGTAGTTGAAACAATCTTGGCAACATGTGATCCCTCCTGAATACAATCACGGTTCTGTTGGTAACTGCATATATTTTTCCATGAAGGCATTGGCCAGCTTGTCTCAGGACGGTATACATGTATTAACAGCTACGGCTATTAGTTTTGAAATAATAAACATTTATATACGTTTTCCATCTGCCTCGTTTTGATGTGACTGATCCTTATATATCTCACGTAGGTACGGTAACACTTATGGGTACTCAAATGTGACAATGAGCAATGCTTCGACCGAATAATGCTCACCTAGAGCAAAATCTCTACACAACCACACCGAAAATCTTACTGACTGTAGCGTTCACCACTTTCAGACTCATGATTGGACGCGAGAGCGCTGCATTTTGCAAATAAACTGCCTAACTTATGAAGGATAGAGTGGATTATTGTACGTGTTGCTGATTCAGTACTGTATCGTTAAGTGAGAGGTGACTGCTAGATAACTGGAGGAGTAGGAATGAAGCAGTGAAAACATAAGTGCTTTGAAGATCGAAAACTTGATTTAGAAGATTGCTATATGGACGAACGGCTTCAGATTACTGGAAGAAAGTGGGAGACTGATTTTAAAATTTTTTCATCCGTTTCTTAGGCAGGCCTTAATAGCATTACAAGCAAGAAGCCATTAAGGCATGAAGCAGAGAGCGTAAGTAAGAAGTTGCAGTTGTGAATTGGACGGCAGTATATGCAAGACCAAAGTAAGGTAAGCGGAACGTTGATAAAATCAGTCAGCGTGACAGGCGGTGCACGTTGTTTACGGAGAATTTTTTTAACGCTAAAGATTGAAACTCTCGAAGGGGTAAAACAAATTTCCAGGTCACTATTCGAACTCGCATTTTGCAGAAGGTAAACTAGTCCCTATTTCGAATCTGCAGATGTTATTATGACTAGACGCGATAAGGATAATGTTCTAACGAAAAAGAGACTTGAATGTTTTAGCTCTCAGTAATCTCGGGAAACTGCAGAAGCTAAAGAGCAACAACCGCGAATAATGGAGAAGATGGAGGCACAGTTGCTAACGGCAAGGTCAGTAAAAGCGGGGGCTGTTTCGAGCGGTACTGAAAACTGAAACTGTGATAGTTTTAACAATCGTGAGACACTTTTACATACCCACAACACCTGATCACACTGGAGCAGAGAATATATAAGAGGAAACGAGAAAAGAGGTGCTCAAGTGATGAAGGTGCATAGGATAAACATCTGACAGTATTGGGTGATTAATACACAGATGTACGGAAAAGAAAAACCATAATTTCTGGAAGATATGGGCTGCACGAGGGTTCTACATTATGTTCCAACTAGTGGTGGCAAACACTCTCTCTCAAAGAAAAGAAAGAAAGGTATCTGATGATTCAAGTGAAATAAATGTTCAGAAACTAGTTAGCAGACCGCAGGACACGGCAAGGCTGGTTACGATTGCGTGGAGGCGGTAGCATTCATGAATAGGGCCTAAAAACGATGAAATATGCAAACATTTGTGTCCTAAAATTTTACAAATATATATATATTTAAATAAGCTTGTTTGTCCAGTAAAACTGTCAGAAAAAAAAAGCCTGTTCCTTGCGAAAGGTGGGGTAGAAGATTTTATTTTTTTAACTCGTTCATATTGTTGGAAAGGTTACAAAACCAAGTTTTGCCAGCAAAATTTCTCTTGGGAAAACTTTCTACAATTAAAAAACTTCAAAAATTTCGGACTTTTTTCAGTTTTTTTCAAAATATCTCAGTTTCATTTGCCCCTATCGCTTTGACGTCTATTTTCTTTTTTAAAGAGCACAAAATTCTCTACAAATTTGATTCTTACCATTTTTTTCTACTCCCAGTATCTAAGGCGCTACAGCGCGTCAAAAAATACCAATTTTTCAAATTTCGAGCAAAGTGGCAAATTACCTAATTTTTTAACACTGTTATTTCAGTTTCTATTTGTGTAGTATAAAGATATTACTCATGTTATTCATTGGAATTTACCATCTCACTCTGCTGCAGGGTCAGGACAAACAGCATCATATTCAGTAACTACGAACACATTCGCGTCGGATTGCGTGAAGTTTATGTTACAATATGTAATACGATTGCATGCAGGTGCCATACATTTTCTACAGTTGATTGACGTTAATGATCAGTTATAAGAAAAAATATGTAGGAATTGTTCTTTAGCGGACAAAAGCGTATTTATCTTTTGGCTGGCGGAAGGCGATTATCTCTGGTGATTGTTCACAGCGCGCTGACAGCTATTAGCACACAACAATAAGGGTCCTACAGTTTGGAGTCGCTTCCATTCAGTATATGTTGTGGTGCTGAAACTGAGTATGTCTGACATGAATTTGTGTTTCATTTGCGAAAAAACTGTGGTGAGTGGTGGACGCAATGTGAAAAAGAAGCCGGCCGGTGTGGCCGTGCGGTTCTAGGCCCTTCAGTCTGGAACCGCGCGACCGCTACGGTCGCAGGTTCGAATCATGCCTCGGGCATGGATGTGTGTGATGTCCTTAGGTTAGTTAGGTTTAAGTAGTTCTGTTCTAGGGGACTGATGACCATAGATGTTAAGTCCCATAGCGCTCAGAACCATTTGAACCATTTGTGAAAAAGAAAGGACTGAGCACACTTATGGATTGTAGTGCTAAACGCAGGGAGTCTGCCCACACCCGTTTTTGAAAACGCTCAGTGAAGTGATGTTGCATGAAGCATGCTACAAGAAGCACATTAATGAGAGAATGATAGCAGCTAGCCTTCTACATCCTCAGGAACCAACAGGCGTGCTACGTCGGTCGCAGGAAAAAGGTCAGTTCAATTTCAAAGAGAAATGCTTCTTATTTGCAAAAGGGAATTCTGATGACTTTTTAACCAAGCAGTTAAGATTGCCATATGCCAAACGAAATTTTGTTTACAAAGTAATGAAATTGGAAGTGCAATCGACAGTATTAGAACAGGCTAAACGACGTGGTGATGATGGTTCAAATGGCTCTGAGCACTATGGGACTCAACTGCTGAGGTTATTAGTCCCCTAGAACTTAGAACTAGTTAAACCTAACTAACCTAAGGACATCACAAACATCCATGCCCGAGGCAGGATTCGAACCCGCGACGTAGCGGTCTTGCGGTTCCAGACTGCAGCGCCTTTAACCGCACGGTCACTTCGGCCGGCACGTGGTGATGAATTTGGTCAACAAGTGATAGAGCGGATTCAAAATGTAAATGAGTTGGTTGCTGCAGATGGGCGATACCACAGATTTTGCTACAGAAAGTTCTTTCACCGTGTTTCAGCTACTGGACAGAATCGAGGTTACCGACCTGCAACACAAGTAGATGAAGGCATGGAGGCTATATTTGCCTACCTGGAAACTAATACGGAAGAATGTCAGTTTTCTATGGACGATCTGTTAGAGCAAGTACCCACATCATCTCGTTCTGATATTCGAACTGTCAAGGCTCGCCTTTTCCAGAAATATGGTGACGATGTGATGATAGCTGAAACAGCTTCAAAGCCAGGCACAAGAAGATGCTGACGTTATGATTGTAACATCTGCCATTTCAAGAACCAAAGATTTTGGAAGTGTTGTCTTTGTAGGAGATGATGTTGATCTGCTTTTGCTCATGACCGGTTTGGGGCAAGGCATTGAAAACTTATTTTTCTTAAAGCCAGGAAGAGGAAATGCAGAAGACAAGTGGTTTTCCACTGCATCTTACAAGTTTGACAGTGAATATATTCTGTTCACTCACGCCTTTAGCGGATGTGATGCAACATCCGCTTTTTTTGGTCAAGGAAAAATTAAGTGCTGCAATATTGTTGCGAAAAATGAACACCTAACCTCAGCACTTTGCACGTTCAATAAACCACATGCTACCAGTGAAGAAATAATAACAGCAGGAGAACAGGTTACTATCGCATTGTATAGTGGAGGTGTCAGCAGTTCCCACACAATAGACCATTTGCAATAGACTATTCGCCAAGTCTGCCACAAAAAGCAAACTGAATCTTGCACGGTTGCCACCTACACAAGATGCTGCACAACATCTTTCGTTACGGACTTACCAACAAGTCCAAAGTTGGATGGGAAACTGGAAACCTCCTGAGAAATGGGGCTGGAATCACAGTGACCACGGTCCAATATTCGTTATAATGAGCCAAGATCCAGCACCTGAAGCACTTCTTCACATTGTTTCATGCTCATGCAAGCTGAACTGTGGTGAAGCGTGCTCCTACAGAAAATCGGGTTTGAAATGTTCTTCAATTTGCAAGAAATGTATTGGGGTCCACTGCGAAACTGCGAAAACGTGCCAAAATTTTTATATGAAGACAGTGAAGAAGATGTTAGGGAGGATGTTGAGGAAACCGCTGACGAAATCAACGAACTTGCTGAGGCTGACTCACTGTTTAAAGAAGAGGTCAATCTGGGATCAACTCTATGTACAGACCCTGAATCCGTAACTCAAAGTATTTCTGGTGACACTGAGGAACCTGGCCCATCAAAACGTTGGAAGTGATGCTAATACCTGTGTCAAGTGCGCTAAAGTGCGATATTACAAGTATTACAAACCCAGAACTGTCAACATTTTTTATTAACTGACAATGCATTTTAATTGTAATAAAGCTACTTATTTTTAATGTCAACTGTGTGGCCTTTATACACAAGAATAATTACCTACCTAATTAGGTTTCCTATTGCACTAATAATAGTTCAGTTTCCTGAGACAATTTATTTTGTGTGTGTGTGTGTGTCTTAATGATGCATTTTTATATTTATAGTTTTACAAATACCAGGGCTGAGGTGGCCCATAGTGAACTTCAGGTAGTGATGTAAGAATCACAATAGTTGGTTGCCCAGCAATCCTCATGTTGCATACAGAGAAATTGAATACCTGAAAGTGAGGTGGTAAATTCCAACATATAGCATGATGTATAATGTATTTATACTACACAAACAGAAACTGAAAAAATTGTGTTCAAAAATAAGGTATCTTGCCACTATGCTCAAAATTTGAAAAATTGGTATTTTTTGACGCGCTGTAGCGCCTTAGATACTGGGAGTAGAAACAAAATGGTAAGAATCAAATTTGTAGAGAATTTTGTGCTCTTTAAAACAGAAAATAGACGTTAGAGCGATAGGAGCAAATGAAACTGAGACATTTTGAAAAAAACTGAAAAAAGTCCGAAATTTTCGAAGTTTTTTGACTGCAGAAAGTTTTCCCAAGAGAAATTTTGTTGGCAAAACTTGGTTTTGTAACCTTTCCAACAATATGAACGAGTTAAAAAAATAAAATCTTCTACCCCACCTTTTGCAAGGTATATCTGCAATTTGACTGGACTATGTCTTTTACACACCATATAATACTAAATTCACTTCTGAACAAATTGTGAGTGTAGTTACTTCTTTCAGTGTTTGAAACTACCTAGGAATTATTTTTTAAATGTCTGCAAGTGTCTAAAAAAAGTACTAAGTACAATGCAAAAAATAACACCTCTTCAAACAATAAAACCATGTTCTTACTATTACATATCACTTGTTCATCGTATTCCAAATTAGTTGACTCGTTTTATCACTCTCAAGTTTTTCCAGAGTTGCACTGTATTTTAAGGTGCATTTTCAGGTTTTACATTTTCGAAAATCTACGGTTGTCGCTGAAGATAGTTTTGTAGCTGGAAAAGTTCCTATCCATATTACGGGACGTTACAAGTGCGTATTTGAAAGCGGCGAGGTCACTGCAGGCCAGCTTTCGTTCAATGTCTTCAAATGATGTAGTTCAAGAAAATTTTGCACGTTGTAGAATATCAAGGATTCCGCTTCAGATACTTTGCAATTTGTTGTGTACTTTGTCAGCCACACGACCACGAGATCGATCGAATTCACTCTGCACGTGTTACATAGCTGAGTACCAGCAGCTTTCATTTGTGTGATGGCTACTGATATCACTGAGAAGTTGGCGTTGATGTATGCCATATTAGCAGACAACGTGTCTGTAACGACCTCTTTCACAGCTTTGATACCAGCTGATCTATCACTATGACGCTCACGAAGGATTGTATTTATATTGGTGTAGTTAGTGTCTTAATACTCAGCAGCATTAAGCCAAGAGCTTTATCATGTAATAGGAGGTTTGGAGGAGTGAGAGGGGGAGGAGGGGGCGGGGGGCGAGTGAGAAGCAGTGAAGCTGCTTGTGTCTTGAATTTCTGAACTCCTTAGGACGAATATTTCGCCAGGGCTTTACTTTTAGAACACCACCAACAACTTTTGCAACATAGTGCCCACCCACATTGGTGGTTTCATCAGTGGACACCAAGACCTAAAGGTCAGCAACAGTAATTCATACTTTGTTGAACAGTTCCCCGTAGCACACGAATAAATAGTGTTTTATCACTGAGATTCATCTGGAACTGGATGTGGTGTGTACTTCTTCAAGAACTGTCTGAAACGGGTATTCTTCAGCTTCTCCAATGGGATACTGCTAGACAACATCATCTGACACAAGTCCTTGAAATGGACCTGTCTGCTCAAACAATAGTGGTTGTATGCTATCATTCCCCGCAAATCTCTTCATGCAGCTGCTGTGTTTGGCGGTATTCTAGTGTTGTACTTCTCTGTAGTAGCTTTCAACTATACTGGTCTTAAAAGTAATATTGTAGAATTTGCTCAAATCGGCACGTGCATAATTCGGAAATCTGCCCAAACCGTACAAGTATTTCAGTCCCGACGCATCAGTGCACTTTTATACGCTGATTTTTTCTATAAAGCGGAACGTGCCTAATGCGGAAACGGAAAGTAAGTCTCAGAGCATACTTAATAATTGATTGTATAATGCGGAAAAGAGCCTATACAGTAGTACTGTATTACAGTTCACTAGTTATTCACGACTCTACAAGGACTACTTCTAACACCTCTGTTAAGCGGCGCAAAATCAAGAAAAGAGGTCGAATGCAGCGCGGCGCTGCTGGTATGGACCTAAATCCGTGCCGCTATGTGCAACAACGAGTAAATTACGCTCAGTCTCGATACAGCACGTCAAAAGAAACGGTTCGTGCGTCAGCGCTCTGTTTGTCAGCTTTCTCGTTTTCCTCATTATTGATGCACACCGGTTCATACAGAAACATTGTTGCGCATCTACCAACACTGCTGCAACGTGCGCAATCGAAGAGTTTAGTATTGTTCCGTAAAACAATGGTCATCATTTTCTGCCAGTTTCAATTGACAAGTAGCACTTGACATGCTGTCGAAAAAACGGTATGTGTCGTTAACACTTTAACGAAAAGATTAATGTAATCGAGCCGAGTGCGAAAGACAAATTCTCTGTGCGCCAAATTATATTGTGTTTCAAATGCGGTAAAACACAAATTTTTGAGACTTTAGGAGACAAGGACAAGATTCGGGATGAATGTATGAAAGGGAACGGGCATATGAAAAGAAAGGCGAAGAACACCGGAAATGAAGAAATTAATGAAATGAAATATTGTGGGACTGGTTCGTAAGTGCGCGGGCAATCTGGATCCCTGTTGCAGAGTGAGGTTCTGAAAGTCTCTGAAGAGCTTGGAATTGCAGAGTTTAAGGCATCCACAGGATGGCTGGACAGTTTCAAAGCTACGCACAACACCGTGTGGAATAAAGCGTGTGGGGAAGCTAAGGATGTGCAGGAAACTAGCAACAAGATGGAAGACAATACTGTTCAACTTCACTGTGAATTATCCCCCGAAAGACGTGTTCAATGCCGATGAAACGGGACTGTTTCATCGCACGCTGACTTCAAATTCGCTAGCAATACGAGGTGAAAAGTGCACCGGCGTAAAAATGTCCAAGGAAGGACTCACTGTACTGCTGTGTGGAGAGATGTTAGGTGAAATGGAGTAGCCACTGGTGACTGGAAAGGCGGCAAAATTGCATTGTTTCAAAAACATAGACGTCGGTAAGCTTCCAGTCACATGGCGAAGCAATAAAAAGGCGTGGATTGTGAGTGGTCTTTTGGAGGAATGGCTGGGCTCTTTCAATGTCAAAATGAAAAAAGGAAATCGCCAAGTTCTCCTTTTCCTAGACAGTAAAACCTGCTACACGAAAGTAACGTTATCAAACGTGAAATTGGCTTGGTTCCCTCCAGGTTCAACAAGCCTCACACAATCCATGGGCCAGGGGGTTATTTACAAGTTCTGATGTCATTATAGGTGATTACTGATGCAATCTCTATTCTTAGTGTTGAAGAAGCCGAAAGTGTGTTTGCTTTTGCACGGCCATTTTCTGTACTGCGTGCAGTAAATTGGATTGGCTTGGTAGTAAAGGAAATAAATCTCGAAACTGTCACCAAAGTGCCTCACCAAGCGGGGTTTGCGGTCAAGAACAAGAAGCTTCTGTGGTCATCGAAGTTCAAGAGAATGCAGCAGCAATTGCTGAATTAATGAAAATGCGAAACATTTCATGTAGTGCAGATGATTAATTCGAAGTGATGACTTTCTGTCCACTCACTCCACTTTCACTTCAGCAACAGATTTAATAGAAATCCGCAACACAGAGGATGATGAAGAATATAGAAAGGAAGAAGAAGAGGAGAAAAATGATGCCCCTAGAAAAATTAATATACCTGAAGCAACCATTGCATGCATAAATGATGTTATGCAATTTGCAGCACACACGAATTCTCAGAACTTGTTGCAACTATTGTGTGGTTCAAAAAACTGCCTAGAAAAAACGTTTTGAACAGGAAATTAAAACAAGTTTCCCTCCTTGATATGTAGCGAAAAAAGTGAAATATAAAGCAAATAAACATGGGAATAATATGTATGTACAGTCGTGGACAAAACGAGCGAGACCCCTTGCCTTTTCGTTATGCTGATCCGCACGGCTTTAAAGTCTGCTACACAGCATAACAGGCAAGGCGACGAAGTGCTACCAACATACTATGCGCAGGCGTGAAATTGACAAACTATCTGAACTTTTTTAGACTGTATTCCATAATTTGTAAGACTATATTAATGCTGATTAGTGTGTTAAATACAACACGTAAATATAAGACAGAACTGAAAGAACAAACGCTAATTGGTATGAACTGGACAAATAAAAATGAATTTCAACTTATCGAGATGACTTAACTGTTTCAGTAAGACAAAGAACCCCAGATCGTTACGAAGTAGCAAAATATTATCCGCATTCGGCCGCGAAACGGTCTGTGTCAACGTTCAGACCAGTCATACTGGATTACCATTGCTGACCTACCATGAAAGTGTGCAAATTTAGCAATGCGTGAAGATTCATAACGAAATTCACTTAAACATCATTCAGTGCCACACTTAAGTCAATTCCATTATTGACAGAAGCGGAAAAAGGAGGCAGTATCATGTATGAAATTCTACAAGAGTGTCATATTGACATCCACAGAGCGCCAGTACAGAATAAAGGTAGCGATAAATCGTATTGGGTGCGCGAGAATTTCTTAAAATTGCTTTACTGATATTCTACCTGCCTCCATAGAGATTAGAACCGAAAACAAACCAGACCTTCCTTTCACTATGCTAGCAGACAACCTAGGCAAACAGCCCTCTATTATTACCCCAGACATGAACAAGCCGGCAATTTCGCAATAAAAATCTGCAGTTTCTGTTGCATAGAGCTTTCTGGACTCAAAAACATGAATTTTCTTCCTTTATGTCACCACTTATGCGACAATCATTCGGGATGATTATCGAAATAACAAATTACTGTTATTAGAGAGTAAATTTTGTAGGATAATTCTGCACCACCCCAGGAAATAAACGGCTACATAGCTGCCAAACGTATTCTGCATTGTTTCGAATTCTCCACTAGACTCGCCACAGCCAGAAAACGTTCATTAGCAGAAGTGTTTCTTAAGCTAGCTAGCAATGAGAATGTTCGTACTTCTAAAACGCGGTGGCATTAATACTGGGATGTGAATTACCACGTGTATAGGCAAATACATTCTATTTGCATTCCTGTAAACGTGATTTGGATCGAAAACGTAGCTACGACTAATATGCTTATGTATCGACAGCAACTAGAACATTTCGAATAAAGAGTAGCGGGTGTTATTTACGCGGCCCTCATCTTCAGTGTTTTCGTTGTTAGGATTTCGTCACCTAAACCGGTAAAAACGGAACCCTACTAGTCTCACTTTCTTGACCGTCTATCGGTCTACCCAACCCTTAAAACGCGTTTACCTCCAGAACGGGTGGACATAATAAGCGGAAATGTATCGCACTTCTTGCTGTAACCGGTCCCTTGCTGGTGTAAAAAAGTGAGCTTCTATGTCAACGCAATCAAAAGATACGACGGTTTATGTAAAGAAAATTTACGCGAAAGGTCAAAAAATGGCTTCAAGAACTATGCGACCTAACTGCTTAGGTCATCAGCCCCTAGACCTAGAACTACTTAAACCTAGCTAGCCTAAGGGCATCACAGACATCTATGCCCGAGGTAGAATTCCAACCTGCGACTGAAGCAGCCGTGCGGTTCGTCACTGAAGCGCCTGGAACCGCTCGGCCACCGCAACGCGGCGAAACCCTACTCACCTCATGTATAATGATAATATATACTGTCTAGTGAGGATAAACTGTATTCTCCAGCAACTCAGATCGTTTGATCACGGAACTTTTACGAAGCTACATTCAAACTTTGTCGAAGTCGTCTGCAATATCCATTACAAACACCCTAGGAACTTCGTATGCGATATCCACTTCTGAATACGCTGGCAGATAATGCAGTACTATAACAAGTAGGTGGGAACTTATTGTTATTGGTCCATGCATGACACTTTATTTCAATATCACTTTAACGCGCCTAGGTGTTCGTATATGGCTGAAATTAATGAACAAAAAGTAAATAAACAGTAAACAACTTCGATGTTCAGATCAAGTGAAAGTCACATGTCGTAATTACAACATAATTTCGTTGTTACATCTACATGACTACATCAACAGGATTTCTTTGCAATCCGGACTTACGTGCCTGGCAGAAGGTTCGGATTATTTCTCTACCGTCCCACTCATTAACAGTGTGCGGGAAAAGGGACTACTTAAATCTTTTCTTGCGAGCCTTGAATTACATTATTACTATGGTTTCTTCTTGTGTAAGTACCCTAGGAAATAATGTTCTGGCATTCAGAACATATGGTGGTGATTGAAATTTCGTGAAAAGATCTCGTGGCAACGAAAAACGCATATGTTTTCATGAATGTTACCCCAACTCGATTATCAAATCTGGGATCCTCTCTCCCCTATTTCGTGACATTACAAAGCGTGCTACCGTTCCTTGGGCGTTTTTGCGTGCACAGTCAATCACGTCTGTCAAGGATATTATAGCAGTGGACGGACAAACGTAGTGTAGGCAGTGTTTTCAGTTGGCCTGTTGCGTATTCTTAGTGTGCGGCCAATAAAACGCAGTCATTCGTTTGCCTTCCCCACAAAAGTATGTTTTCGATCTTTCCAGTTTAAGTTTTACTGGGTACTGAGATGAACTGACAGTGCTTCGACTTGTGTTTTGTCATGTAACCGAAAGTTAATTATTGTTATTGGACGCAGCTTTCGTGTTTAATGTATTCCTCAGTCAACAACAGTAGACTCCTCGTACACCACACATAACTGTTTCAAAGTATTAAATTGTTACTGATCTTACCATGTTGCAGTGGTCATCTTAACTTGCCGTTTTGAAAAAAAGGAAAATATTTTAGCGAAATGTAGCAACAAAGAAGCGGAGTATCCAAACAAACAAACGTTTCCGGTTTAAGTAGTTGCAGTAGGTCTACTACACAGTAACGTAAATTAGGAGCAAAGTCCATAAGTAGATCCTCATCAGGAAAACCAGCCCTCATAATGCAAAGTGCAACTACAACAAAGAAAGTTTCCAAACATGTCAATGAGTAGTCGAGGAAAGTGGACGCATTCTTTCTACTGAATCCCAACGCACGCAATTTACGAGGGGGCACGCCAAGTGTCAGACCCCGATCTTGCTTTTAACTACGCTCATTGAAAGAGGGGACAAAATAAGCTTAAACTCTACCGCTTCTGAGAAAACGACGGTCAAAGTGTTCAATGCGTTGTTGCTATAGTGTAGATACCGCTTAGCGGTTAAGGATTCAACTGAAGCGGTGGCTCTGCGGCTACCATAGCGACTTCGGAACTTTGCGCTGCGAGTTCGAAACCCGGTTTTTCCTTTTTTCCCCCCTCACTCTCTGAATTATCTACGAATGTTTATTCCAATTTATGATGAAACACTGTTGTCGTTATTCGTCAGTTAATTTACTGTGTAAAGAAATAAGTTAAAAAGGGAACACACAGTGCGTAGTGGGGCGATCACTCTGTTGTAGAAATAATTCAGAAGCCAAGATCGCTTAAATACTGTCTACTGGATAACCGGTTTCAACACACTAAAGGTGCCATTATCGGATCTAAATGTAGATTAACATTGATAAACCATTTGGATATAACGATACATGAGGCAGACGAGATGATTTTATATCAGCTTGTCTCATTCGTTTATTATTTTTTTAATTCATTAATTACACATAAAGTTAATTGTCGAGTAATGACAACATTATTTCAACATAAATTAGAAAAAAAACATTCGAAGATAATTCTGATAGAGAGGCAGGAAAATAAAATAATTAAAAAACCCAATATGGTCTCGAACACGGGAATCAATGCTAAGAAGGAACGACGGTAGCCACTGAGCCACCGCTTCAATTGCGTTCTCGGCTGCAGAAGGTATCTACACTAGAGCAACAGCGCGTTGATAACTTTGGCCGTCGTTTTCTCGGAAACGGTCGAGTGTCTGCAGATAAGCCGAAACACAAGTTCGCTTATTTTGTCCTCTCCTTCACTGACAAGGGGAGGCCGCCAATTGTGAAATTCAGATTCGATTCATACTGCGCATAATAAAAGCTCATGGCCAGAGGTGTAATGTGGCAAAGCACCAAGATGCACTTCTCAGCCGTTGTCGAGAAAATCGACAGTTAGAAGAAACCGCTGCGGTGAAATACTCTCTACGATTCATAGTTTTCTACAGCGTCGTGGCGCAGCGGTAAGCGCTCGAGTTCGTAATCCGAAGGTCGGCGGATCGAATCTCGCTCCATGCAACTTTTTTTTTTAGTATTTGTTTTTTGTAATTCAAATGTGTGTATAAACACACACACACACACACACACACACACATATATATATATATATATATATATATATATATATATATATATATATATATATATATATAATTCCCGGCAACAGGTTGCAACAATTATGCATATAATAAGTTGTTGAAAGTCGTTTGTCGTGGAAAAACTGGCGACTTCGAACATCATTATGTTTTCCGCAAACAAATTTGAATTTCACAAATGTTATTAATTGTCTTCATAATGTTAACCACGTATAGTTAGCGGAAGACGTAGAAACGATATTCCGAAACGAATACGTATAGCGTAAGTCAAACGTTCGAATTAGAATAGAAACCCCACGAACACAAATTTGCTGTGGCAGGTATGAAATATAAACTCCGTTAATCGCTCGTTACACTTGAAGGACAGATGTTGAATGGGCCGAAACGAGCCGCCGCATAACAGCGTAGTTGCCTGCTAACTTCGAAAGAAGGTAGATGCGGTCCCTAGCACAACTTAATAACACCGTCGAAAATCAGTGCGGACGTGAGAGCTTTGGTACACCCTGTTAAACAAACGGTAAAATGGAGGCGGTACAATTGGAGAGCGATCCGCCTTCACCAACATGCATAAGCAATTCATTAATAGTTTATATATATATATATATATATATATATATATATATATATATATATATATATATTTGAATTACAAAAAAATTATAATAATAAAAAAATGTTGCATGGCGTGAAATTCGATCCGGCGACCTTCGGATTACGAACTCAAGCGCTTACCGCTGCGCCACGACGCTGTAGAAAATTATTAATCGTAGAGAGTATTTCACCGCAACGGTTTCTTCTAACTGTCGATTTTCTCGACAACAGCTGAGAAGTGCATCTTGGTGCTTTGCCACATTACACCTCTGGCCATGAGCTTTTATTATGCGCAGTATGAATCGAATCTGAATTTCACATTTGGCGGCCTCCCCTTGTGAGCAAAGTTTCGGGACAATCAGCCTATGACACTTGGCGAGTTCCCCTCGCTCGTCGAGTCGCTTCTTACGCCCGGCGAGAATTATGTATGCCTCCGAGTAAACTGCGCCACCTGGAAACACGGCGAGCGGGGATAAACACGTTTTCCTTCTTATAAGGCAACCCTCTACAGATAAAATTCATGAAGTGTTCTTCAGGTTGCCTCAGATATTTCAGAAATGTTTCTTGCGTCAGGCCTGCCGCATATGCAAAACGTAAACATTTCATTTCATGTAATATTTATCAGGATAAGACATGACAAGAGTGGACCAGTCACTTCTGAGAAAAATTAGAGATTCTAAGTTGCTCCACTATGTAATGACACGGGTATGGGCTTGCGATCTCTCTTTTATGCCATCGATTTCCGTGTTACACATACTTGGCCACTGCGTTGTGGCTGCCATCGTGGAGGAGGCAGTCTGTTTCCTGCCAGCGCTGTTTCCGCAGCCAATATTAACCGCGACGAATCATTCAGTCAACGCTAAATGGCCCATCTGGCTGAGGCAGACAAGGGCGCTATAATAGAACTCCATGCAGAGGGATCTTCAAATGCCGACATAGCAAGAACTATGGGTCTTCACAAGTCGACGGTAGCCAGGTGTATCAGACGAAAGGAAGAGAGTGGTAACTTGAATGGGAGGCCTCATGGCCGTCGCCGCAAAACAACAGCAGCTCAGGATCAGCAGATACGCCGTTTCAGTGAGAACCACCCATTTGTCAACGCACGACAAATTCAGCAAACTTTGGGTCTCAATGTTAGCAGTAAGACCGTCACTCCTCGTGTAAGGGAAGGTGGACTGAGAGCAAGAAGCGCTGCTGTGAAAGAGACATTGACTGTTTCCCAAAGAGAAGCTTGCCTTGCTTTTGCTACTGAAAATGGCGACAAACCTCTCCAGTTTTGGAGGCGAGTGATTTTCACGCACCAAAAAGTTTTCTCTACGGCATCATCCGGAAAAGTACTAGTTTACCGGCCTAAATGTGCTAGGTATAATCGAAAATATATTTACAGTTGCCGAAGGAGTGGCAGGTTGTCGGTGCCGGCCGGTGTGGCCGTGCGGTTCGAGGCGCTTCAGTCTGGAACCGCATGACCGCTACGGTCGCAGGTTCGAATCCTGCCTCGCGCATGGATGTGTGTGATGTCCTTAGGTTAGTTAGGTTTAAGTAGTTCTACGTTCTAGGGGACTGATGACCACAGATGTTAAGTCCCACAGTGCTCAGAGCCATTTGTAGTCGGTAACGGTATGGGCGTGGATATCGGCCGAAGGGTGTGGGCTCCTGTGGGAAGTGGAAGGAAGATTCGATGCGCGCAATTACATATCAATTCTGGAGAACGTGATGTTGCCTGCTGTGGCAGCAAGATTTGGCGATGATCAGATCATGTTCCAACAAGATCGCTCGTCTATTCATATGGCACGTGTGGTTAAGAGGCGGGTCGACGACCATAGTAATATTACTGTAACGGAATGGCCACCTAAAGGAGCTGACACGAATCCCATTGAGAATATCTGGGCAGAAATGGTCAGAGTAATACGAGAAAAGGGCAGTCACCGTCGACTCGCCGACAGCTTTCTGATGTGATTCATGACGCTTGGAATGAGTTACTTGAATCTCCTAGTTATGTGGCTCGAGTTGTGGGCTCAATGCCCAACAGACTTCGGGCTGTTGTGGAAGCCAAAGGAGGCTTCACCAATCAGCTGTTTCAAGCTTTGTTTCTTTCTTCTTCGTCTTTTTTTTTTACTTACAGACGTATATTTTATATAATTTCAAGGAAACGCAGTAAATGGAATGTGGACTGATTTTTGAGGCTTCATTTTGTGACGGCTAAACAGTGCTGCATCATGGGACCCGCTATTTGTCCACATGTGGCTGAACATCAGAGGTGTAAAAAATTTTGAGGTGCCGAAGTTCTCTGGAAGAATAACGTCTTTTAGACAAGGAGATGATTTTTAGTTCATTTCATTTTAACCATTCACACTATGATTTGACATTCTAATCTTTGATTTCATTTTATTATTATGTATCTTTTCTCCAGTGAAAGTCAACGGTAGTAAGTTTCAAGATATGAAGAATAACTGGAAGTTTCTAATTTGTGGAAAGCGTATTTAACAGTTAATATTTTCGACAAATCTGTAGTTATAGGACATATTAAGAAGCGAGTCAAAAATGGCATTGTGGAATGATCAGGTTGGTCTCTAAAGGGTAACGACGATAAAATAGCAAATATGAAACTATGGGTAACAACTATTGTTGATGGTGAGGAGCCATAATCGATATGTCACTTTTCCGTAATTGTATTTCTGAAGTTTATCGTCAATCCTAGGACTGACATCGATACTCTGTTTTACGTAAAGAATACAACCTTCAAAATTTATTTAGCAGCGCAGAATATTAAATCACAGTTTATAGATCAGGAACCTAATCCAACTGCCTTTAATTTTATTCTCACGGATGACTTTGGGACAGTAAATAACAAGAGAAATAAGAAAACTCTCAGAATCAATATATAGAATTCAAGTGTCCAGTGGATTCAAAAGTTTGCTATAATAGCGATTAATTGCTTTTACAGACTCCTTCATGCCTACATTTTCTATCAGACAATGTTTGAAACTAGGACTAAGAAGGTAAACAATTTTTCCACAAATTGTCAAATTGGAAGTCGGAGAGACAGTTACACAAATTACGATGACAACAAACGTTTTTCAAGTAAACTGATCACAGGAGGAATCCAACGCCTTTATTGTGAGTTACATGCACAGTATGTAAACTGGCAACGCCACCAACACACAATACCACTAACAAGGGAACATCCCCATCGCACCGCCCTCAGATTTAGTTATAAGTTGATACAGGGGATAGGCCTTGAAAAACTGAACACAGATCAATCGAGAAAACAGGAAGAAGTTGTGTGGAAGTATGAAAAAAATAAGCAAAATATACAAACTGAGTAGTCCATGCGCAAGATAGGCAACATCAAGGATAGGGTGAGCTCAGGAGCGCCGTGATCCCGTGGTTAGCGCACGCAGCTGCGGAACGAGAGGTCCTTCCGTCAAATTTTCCCAGGAGTGAAAAGTTTAATTTTTATTTTCAGACAATTATTATCTGTCCGTCCGTCCGTCCGATGCGAGGTAACCGCGCCGTAGTATGATGACGCTACACCTAAAAAACATCGAAAGACATGACGTCAGTCGACTATAGCGCACGGAAGAGAGAGTATTCCTGCTAATGAGGCTCCCTGGCTGGCAGTTAACTGTTCGCTACTTTGGACGAGAGTGCATTAAATACGTGCGATGCATTGCGTGGGCAATATGAATCCAGCAAATATAGCTCGTGACTCCAATAACAATGTCAATGAATATTTTCCGAACTGTAAGGCATCGGAAAGTTCCTTAAGGGATCGAACGATTGTCGAACATTTGTATGATTATTTCCTACATTTGTTGAATAACAGTACGTGTGGTGATGATTGTCTGAAAATAAAAAAAAATCAAACAACTAACCCGAGGGAAGCCTTAAACCAACGACCTCCCGTTCTGCAGCTCCTCACGCTAACCACGCGACCACTGCGCTCCCGTGCTCAAGCTATCCTTGATGTTGCTTATCATGCACACGGACTACTCAGTTTGTTTGGTTTGAATATTTTTTTCATAGGTCCACACAACTTCTTCCTGTTTTTCGAATGATCTGTGTTCAGTTTTCAAGGCCTATCCACTGTGTCAACTTATAACTAAATCTGAGGAGGGTGCGATGGGGAGGTTCCCTTGTTAGCTATGAAACAACTGTAGCAAAACGGAGCATCCTCGTTATCCATGTGATGGATAAGACGACTAATTCGCAACATAAATGTCAATGTAAGCATCAGTTTCTGTTGGAACGTGCTTCCCGGACCAAATAACATACATTTCCTACGTCTTCAATGCGAATCATGTAGCAAATGTAATTTAAAGGACATAAAAATATCGAGTGAATTTACTAAAATAATTATGAACCACTTGAATTTGCATTCAACAGGCAATGTTCAGAAGTCTGGTGTAGGAGTACTGCATGCTCTAATTCGAAACAACAAAAATCAACAGAGTAACTATTATTGAACGTCATCAGGTCACTCATCGAGCATTCCTATGCAGTACTGTTACTGGTGACGTGTTATGATGCCTTTATCGTTAACTTCCTAAGAAGAAATGAAAGGCTGAGCCCCACCAAAAGACGTAAACTCGAGGAGAGAGTTGCGTGAACATATTATTTTACATCTGATAAATCCAAAAGTGTGTTTTGGGCTACGAATTCTGCCCCCAGGGTGTGTGCAACACAGCTGGAATTTGTTGCCAACAACTGAGTCACCTTTCGGTCACAGTGTAAGAAAATCGAGCAACAAAACTACATCACCTGTGCTACTGCATGATAACGCACTATGTTGATTTGAGAAACAAAACTATCCAGGAGATTGATAGGAAAGTCGTCTCTCAGGCACATTTGTATTGATAGGGAAGTCCTCTCTCAAGCACTTGTCCCTCTCGTCATATATTTGTAAAATTTTACCTTTCCCACTCTAGATCGATCAACCGTCAAGGCAATTCATTTCTAGACGAAAATACTTTTAAAACTACTCTGGTTTATTGACATCGTTAGAACAAGTAGGTTTCTACAGGCGTAGAATTTGTAAACAACTTTACCATTGTCATATCGTTTTAGATATCGTGAAAGAAAATTCTGCTGCTAATTAATTTCTCTTTGATAATTACTGTTGCGTTTAGTAAACTAATGGAAAATGCAATTAAAATATTCACTGTACTAATACAAACTAAAGTCAGCTTAATACAGAAACATCACGACGGCAGTCTATCTTAATAAAGCATTAAGTTTCTGTGAGACAATTGGGCTTATTTTAACACGAATTAGTAGGATATTACAGACTTTACACTTAGAAAAGATCTGTATTTATTTCATTTCCTGTACCATTCGTAAGTGTTATGAAAATGGGGCTTTTCATAGATAAAATTATGTATTCACAACAACAAAAAAATGTCGGCAGAAAACAAAAGTGGCATTATGAATCTGGCAGTACCGTAAGGTTTTCACTCTGACACTAAGAGTTACTGAAAGTAGCAAGAAGAATTTTGCTCGAGCGTTGTCTTACGATTCCCTTATTAAGTTTTTATCTGCCTGCTTGTAGCTGTGCTACAAAAGAATTAAAAATCTGGCTTTCAGCAAGTCTCGAAAGGCGAACAAAAGCAGCTTGCACCTGGTTACTAAGCATGTTACCTGGGGACTGGTTTTTTCTTAAAGCGGGAAGACATCCTTTTGTGGTTCAATTGGCAAATGTCAGTCAGACGTGTGACGTTAGTCTAAGCGTTTCGGTGTGTTGAATTTGTACCAATGATTTTTCTACACGTTTTTTCTGTCCCAAATAGAGTGGAAGTCTCCCATTAGTATTTTCACGTCATCTTGGTGAATTTTGCTCATGTTATTTTCGAGTGTGTTCCAGAATTTTTCAACATTGTCGGTGTTTTTCTTATTTTCGATGTTGGTGGGTTCAAATGGTTCAAATGGCTCTGAGCACTATGGGACTTAACTGCTGTGGTCATCAGTCCCCTAGAACTTAGAACTAGTTAAACCTAACTAACCTAAGGACATCGCACACATCCATGCCCGAGGCAGGATGCGAACCTGCGACCGTAGCGGTCGCGCGGTTCCAGACTGTAGCGCCTAGAACCTCTCGAACACTCCGGCCGTCGATGTTGGTGGGGACACGTGCATTGATGAGTGTATATGTTTTACTGGGGCTCTGAATGACCATAGTCATAAGTCGCTTGTTGACGGGCCAGCCGCGGTGGTCGAGCGGTTCTTGGCTCTTCAGTCCGGAACCGCGCGACTGCTACGGTCGCAGGTTCGAATCCAGCCTTGGGCATGAATTTGTGTGATGTCCTTAGATTAGCTAGGTATAAGTAGTTCTAAGTTCTAGGAGACTGATGACCTCCACTGTTAAGTTCCATAGTGCTCAGAGCCATTGGAACCTTTTGATTGTCGATCGGTGTGATTTCTTTGACAGAGTTGATAGATCGGTGTTCGAGAAATGCAATGCCGAAGATTGGTACGCCTTTCGTTACCTTTTGTTGTATTCTGCTCTTGAAGATGCAATGGTTTCCCTAATGCACGGTTTCATTGTCAGTTAGTCGTGGTTCTTGAAGTGCAAGGATGAGAATTTTTTGTCGGTCCATTTCTTTTGTGAGATTATTTAGTTTTCGTGTTTGGATCAAGGTATCGATGTTTACTTTTAAATGCATGTTTTTTGCTTGTAGGGAAATTTACCAGAGATCTTCGATATTCTCTGTCGTGCTAACCTGGACTCCCCAGAATCCGAAAATCCAACTGCCGCCTGTCGACAGCCGGGTTGTGTACCACCTGGGATAAAGTTGACTTTGCTTGCATAGTTTACGTTTGCTTGTGTTTCATTGGTTGTGCTTGGGTGATACCAGGACCGGACAGGACCAGAGGGTGTTGAAGCCTTTGAAAGCAAATATTTTCAGCCAAGCTCATTGAGCTAACACGGTGACCAGAGTAACGGTGATTTTCACTCAGACGTGTCTGGATTTTGCGTTCAACGGATTGAGTAGCCGTTCAGGATTGTGTTAGTATTTGGTTCACCCCTAGTATTTGATTTCCTCGGTACCACCCATATGGGGGAGGGTTTCCACTATCCGCCACACGCGATTATTATTATTATTATTATTATTATTATTATTATTGTCATTATGTCTCAGCAAATCCCATATGGTGTATCTTCCCACCACTGGAATAGATGTGTATTGTTCGATTCAGTATTTCCATCACATAAATGTGGTTTATAATTACGTTACATTGCTACTAGTAGACATATTTCTCACTTTTTCTTAGACAGTTGCTACCTGTTACTCCATCATAGGAATTTATGTGCGAAGCATTGTTGAAATACAGACGTTCAAATTATCCGATTTCTGTAATTTCATTTCGATACCAGATCGTTCTAATCGGATTCAGCCAGGTAGTCTTAATGTGGATATCCGACCACGACTGTCATCATATGATAGACTGTGTAAACCACATTCTTTATCGGACTGTTGAATATAGATCACTTATCTATGACAGGACCTGAATTCTTAAACACTGTGGAAAATAATAATCCGATGTGCTTATTACAAATACGTTATTCCAATATAAATATGTGAACTAACGAGATAACAGTTTATTTACAGGAGCAGAACTAATGTTCAAATGTTCAAATGTGTGTGAAATCGTATGGGACTTAACTGCTAAGGTCATCAGTACCTAAGCTTACACACTACTTAACCTAAATCATCCTAAGGACAAACACACACACCCATGCCCGAGGGAGGACTCGAACCTCCGCCGGGATCAGCCACGCAGCTCATGACTGCAGCGCCCCTGACCGCGCGGCTAATCCCGCGCGGCTACTAAAAGTATACTCGTCCACAAAACCCATGTGGACAATTATCTGATAATCGGTCAAGCTTTGCTTTGTCGCAGCTCTTTAGGACAAAAGAATGGACAGCTCCCTGCTTTTTGCGTTTCCGATAGCGCCTACGATAAGAATCTGGTGTCATATTATGTTTCAGAGCCGTAAACTGTTTATTTTTTCACCTCATACTAAAACAAAAGCTATGATATGAGACGAGGAAATGACTTATATGCTTCTCAGGAACTTAAGTTTTTCGCGTTAATTTTCTCACTTCATTCTAAAACAAGGACGTTAATATGAGAAGAGGAAATGAAATATACGCTTCCAAGACATATTATTTCCTTGTGTGCTACTACTGCATACATGAAAGCCCTGCAGTTAATTTTTGTATGTTGGATAAATTTTGATATCACCTCACATTCCTTTGTGAGAAGGTTCCTATTTTCTTAGGATTCAAATAGAGTGGACATTTCATCACTGGTTAATATTCTCATGACTAATGACATGATACCCGTTGCAATTGCTCCATGGCACCTGTGAGTAGAGTCTCAAGTTGGTTACTATAAGAACACGCAGGCAGTGATATCCGCTCACTGCAGTCAGAGCCAAGGTGATTTTTTTCTGTTTATGGCGAAGCTTCTGCTGCAGTGTCCACGCTCAGCCAACATAAACAAATCGCGGCGGCATTGGGCAGTGCTGATCGCTGCGCTTGTCGCAGGCCTCGACAACAAGAGCGCACTCTCTGCTAACGATACTATGGAGTTAATACATCTTACTTAACGTAATATGCAGGACGTGGGTTAGGTGAAAATTCAGTTTGTAACTTCCCATCGCATTAACATACTTTACAGTCATATTTGATGCCCGGTTGTCTGTCTGATGTTAATAGTATTGATTCAGATTGTGCATTAACACGAAAACTCACTCACACACACACACACACACACACACACACACACACACACACACACACACACACGCACACACTCATTGATTCCAGTGAGGGTGACAACTACTGTGTGTTGAACAACACATGCACCAGTCAGTTCCTCAGTTGGCGTCGAGTGGATGAGTTTTTTCAATTACCTTGCATTGCAAGAATTGTATGTAAGAGCCTGAAAGTAAATGGACTTGTATCCTAAAGAGCTGCGACAAAGCAAAGCTTGACCGATTATCAGATAATTGTCCACATGGGTTTTGTGGACGAGTATACTTTTAGTAGCCGCGCGGGATTAGCCGAGCGGTCAGGGGCGCTGCAGTCATGAGCTGCGTGGCTGATCCCGGCGGAGGTTCGAGTCCTCCCTCGGGCATGGGTGTGTGTGTTTGTCCTTAGGATGATTTAGGTTAAGTAGTGTGTAAGCTTAGGTACTGATGACCTTAGCAGTTAAGTCCCATACGATTTCACACACATTTGAACATTTGAACATTAGTTCTGCTCCTGTAAATAAACTGTTATCTCGTTAGTTCACATATTTATATTGGAATAACGTATTTGTAATAAGCACATCGGATTATTATTTTCCACAGTGTTTAAGAATTCAGGTCCTGTCATAGATAAGTGATCTATATTCAACAGTCCGATAAAGAATGTGGTTTACACAGTCTATCATATGATGACAGTCGTGGTCGGATATCCACATTAAGACTACCTGGCTGAATCCGATTAGAACGATCTGGTATCGAAATGAAATTACAGAAATCGGATAATTTGAACGTCTGTATTTCAACAATGCTTCGCACATAAATTCCTATGATGGAGTAACAGGTAGCAACTGTCTAAGAAAAAGTGAGAAATATGTCTACTAGTAGCAATGTAACGTAATTATAAACCACATTTATGTGATGGAAATACTGAATCGAACAATACACATCTATTTCAGTGGTGGGAAGATACACCATATGGGATTTGCTGAGACATAATGACAATAAAAATAATAATAATAATAATAATAATAATCGCGTGTGGCGGATAGTGGAAACCCTCCCCCATATGGGTGGTACCGAGGAAATCAAATACTAGGGGTGAACCAAATACTAACACAATCCTGAACGGCTACTCAATCCGTTGAACGCAAAATCCAGACACGTCTGAGTGAAAATCACCGTTACTCTGGTCACCGTGTTAGCTCAATGAGCTTGGCTGAAAATATTTGCTTTCAAAGGCTTCAACACCCTCTGGTCCTGTCCGGTCCTGGTATCACCCAAGCACAACCAATGAAACACAAGCAAACGTAAACTATGCAAGCAAAGTCAACTTTATCCCAGGTGGTACACAACCCGGCTGTCGACAGGCGGCAGTTGGATTTTCGGATTCTGGGGAGTCCAGGTTAGCACGACAGAGAATATCGAAGATCTCTGGTAAATTTCCCTACAAGCAAAAAACATGCATTTAAAAGTAAACATCGATACCTTGATCCAAACACGAAAACTAAATAATCTCACAAAAGAAATGGACCGACAAAAAATTCTCATCCTTGCACTTCAAGAACCACGACTAACTGACAATGAAACCGTGCATTAGGGAAACCATTGCATCTTCAAGAGCAGAATACAACAAAAGGTAACGAAAGGCGTACCAATCTTCGGCATTGCATTTCTCGAACACCGATCTATCAACTCTGTCAAAGAAATCACACCGATCGACAATCAAAAGGTTCCAATGGCTCTGAGCACTATGGAACTTAACAGTGGAGGTCATCAGTCTCCTAGAACTTAGAACTACTTATACCTAGCTAATCTAAGGACATCACACAAATTCATGCCCAAGGCTGGATTCGAACCTGCGACCGTAGCAGTCGCGCGGTTCCAGACTGAAGAGCCAAGAACCGCTCGGCCACCGCGGCTGGCCCGTCAACAAGCGACTTATGACTATGGTCATTCAGAGCCCCAGTAAAACATATACACTCATCAATGCACGTGTCCCCACCAACATCGACGGCCGGAGTGTTCGAGAGGTTCTAGGCGCTACAGTCTGGAACCGCGCGACCGCTACGGTCGCAGGTTCGCATCCTGCCTCGGGCATGGATGTGTGCGATGTCCTTAGGTTAGTTAGGTTTAACTAGTTCTAAGTTCTAGGGGACTGATGACCACAGCAGTTAAGTCCCATAGTGCTCAGAGCCATTTGAACCATTTGAACCCACCGACATCGAAAATAAGAAAAACATCGACAATGTTGAAAAATTCTGGAACACACTCGAAAATACCATGAGCAAAATTCACCAAGATGACGTGAAAATACTAATGGGAGACTTCAACTCTATTTGGGACAGAAAAAACGTGTAGAAAAATCATTGGTACAAATTCAACACACCGAAACGCTTAGACTAACGTCACACGTCTGACTGACATTTGCCAATTGAACCACAAAAGGATGTCTTCCCGCTTTAAGAAAAAACCAGTCCCCAGGTAACATGCTTAGTAACCAGGTGCAAGCTGCTTTTGTTCGCCTTTCGAGACTTGCTGAAAGCCAGATTTTTAATTCTTTTGTAGCACAGCTACAAGCAGGCAGATAAAAACTTAATAAGGGAATCGTAAGACAACGCTCGAGCAAAATTCTTCTTGCTACTTTCAGTAACTCTTAGTGTCAGAGTGAAAACCTTACGGTACTGCCAGATTCATAATGCCACTTTTGTTTTCTGCCGACATTTTTTTGTTGTTGTGAATACATAATTTTATCTATGAAAAGCCCCATTTTCATAACACTTACGAATGGTACAGGAAATGAAATAAATACAGATCTTTTCTAAGTGTAAAGTCTGTAATATCCTACTAATTCGTGTTAAAATAAGCCCAATTGTCTCACAGAAACTTAATGCTTTATTAAGATAGACTGCCGTCGTGATGTTTCTGTATTAAGCTGACTTTAGTTTGTATTAGTACAGTGAATATTTTAATTGCATTTTCCATTAGTTTACTAAACGCAACAGTAATTATCAAAGAGAAATTAATTAGCAGCAGAATTTTCTTTCACGATATCTAAAACGATATGACAATGGTAAAGTTGTTTACAAATTCTACGCCTGTAGAAACCTACTTGTTCTAACGATGTCAATAAACCAGAGTAGTTTTAAAAGTATTTTCGTCTAGAAATGAATTGCCTTGACGGTTGATCGATCTAGAGTGGGAAAGGTAAAATTTTACAAATATATGACGAGAGGGACAAGTGCTTGAGAGAGGACTTCCCTATCAATACAAATGTGCCTGAGAGACGACTTTCCTATCAATCTCCTGGATAGTTTTGTTTCTCAAATCAACATAGTGCGTTATCATGCAGTAGCACAGGTGATGTAGTTTTGTTGCTCGATTTTCTTACACTGTGACCGAAAGGTGACTCAGTTGTTGGCAACAAATTCCAGCTGTGTTGCACACACCCTGGGGGCAGAATTCGTAGCCCAAAACACACTTTTGGATTTATCAGATGTAAAATAATATGTTCACGCAACTCTCTCCTCGAGTTTACGTCTTTTGGTGGGGCTCAGCCTTTCATTTCTTCTTAGGAAGTTAACGATAAAGGCATCATAACACGTCACCAGTAACAGTACTGCATAGGAATGCTCGATGAGTGACCTGATGACGTTCAATAATAGTTACTCTGTTGAATTAGAGCATGCAGTACTCCTACACCAGACTTCTGAACATTGCCTGTTGAATGCAAATTCAAGTGGTTCATAATTATTTTAGTAAATTCACTCGATATTTTTATGTCCTTTAAATTACATTTGCTACATGATTCGCATTGAAGACGTAGGAAATGTATGTTATTTGGTCCGGGAAGCACGTTCCAACAGAAACTGATGCTTACATTGACATTTATGTTGCGAATTAGTCGTCTTATCCATCACATGGATAACGAGGATGCTCCGTTTTGCTACAGTTGTTTCATAGCTAACAAGGGAACCTCCCCATCGCACCCTCCTCAGATTTAGTTATAAGTTGACACAGTGGATAGGCCTTGAAAACTGAACACAGATCATTCGAAAAACAGGAAGAAGTTGTGTGGACCTATGAAAAAAATATTCAAACCAAACAAACTGAGTAGTCCATGTGCATGATAAGCAACATCAAGGATAGCTTGAGCACGGGAGCGCAGTGGTCGCGTGGTTAGCGTGAGGAGCTGCAGAACGAGAGGTCGTTGGTTTAAGGCTTCCCTCGGGTTAGTTGTTTGATTTTTTTTATTTTCAGACAATCATCACCACACGTACTGTTATTCAACAAATGTAGGAAATAATCATACAAATGTTCGACAATCGTTCGATCCCTTAAGGAACTTTCCGATGCCTTACAGTTCGGAAAATATTCATTGACATTGTTATTGGAGTCACGAGCTATATTTGCTGGATTCATATTGCCCACGCAATGCATCGCACGTATTTAATGCACTCTCGTCCAAAGTAGCGAACAGTTAACTGCCAGCCAGGGAGCCTCATTAGCAGGAATACTCTCTCTTCCGTGCGCTATAGTCGACTGACGTCATGTCTTTCGATGTTTTTTAGGTGTAGCGTCATCATACTACGGCGCGGTTACCTCGCATCGGACGGACGGACGGACAGATAATAATTGTCTGAAAATAAAAATTAAACTTTTCACTCCTGGGAAAATTTGACGGAAGGACCTCTCGTTCCGCAGCTGCGTGCGCTAACCACGGGATCACGGCGCTCCTGAGCTCACCCTATCCTTGATGTTGCCTATCTTGCGCATGGACTACTCAGTTTGTATATTTTGCTTATTTTTTTCATACTTCCACACAACTTCTTCCTGTTTTCTCGATTGATCTGTGTTCAGTTTTTCAAGGCCTATCCCCTGTATCAACTTAT
The DNA here is from genome assembly GCF_023898315.1 of Schistocerca nitens. Classification (NCBI taxonomy): domain Eukaryota; kingdom Metazoa; phylum Arthropoda; class Insecta; order Orthoptera; family Acrididae; genus Schistocerca; species Schistocerca nitens. The sequence goes on along the minus strand of NC_064614.1, from coordinate 625,706,826 downwards.
AACTAAATCTGAGGGCGGTGCGATGGGGATGTTCCCTTGTTAGTGGTATTGTGTGTTGGTGGCGTTGCCAGTTTACATACTGTGCATGTAACTCACAATAAAGGCGTTGGATTCCTCCTGTGATCAGTTTACTTGAAAAACGTTTGTTGTCATCGTAATTTGTGTAACTGTCTCTCCGACTTCCAATTTGACAATTTGTGGAAAAATTGTTTACCTTCTTAGTCCTAGTTTCAAACATTGTCTGATAGAAAATGTAGGCATGAAGGAGTCTGTAAAAGCAATTAATCGCTATTATAGCAAACTTTTGAATCCACTGGACACTTGAATTCTATATATTGATTCTGAGAGTTTTCTTATTTCTCTTGTTATTTACTGTCCCAAAGTCATCCGTGAGAATAAAATTAAAGGCAGTTGGATTAGGTTCCTGATCTATAAACTGTGATTTAATATTCTGCGCTGCTAAATAAATTTTGAAGGTTGTATTCTTTACGTAAAACAGAGTATCGATGTCAGTCCTAGGATTGACGATAAACTTCAGAAATACAATTACGGAAAAGTGACATATCGATTACGGCTACTCACCATCAACAATAGTTGTTACCCATTGTTTAGTATTTGCTATTTTACCGTCGTTACCCTTTAGAGGCCAACCTGATCTTTCCACAGTGCCATTTTTACTTGCTTCTTAATATGTCCTATAACTACAGATTTGTTGAAAATATGAACTGTTAAATACGCTATTCCACAAATTAAAAACTTCCAGTTATTCTTCATATCTTGAAACTTACTACCGTTGACTTTCACTGAAGGAAAGATACGTAATAATAAAATGAAATCAAAGATTAGAATGTCGAAGCATAGTGTGAATGGTTAAAATGAAATGAACTAAAAATCATCTTCTTGTCTAAAACACTTTACTCTTCCAGAGAACTTCGGTACCTCTCAAAATTTTTTCAGCTCTGATGTTTAGCCACATGTGGAAAATAGCGGGTCTCATGATGCAGCACTGTTTAGCCGTCACAAAATAAAGCCTCAAAAATCAGTAAATAAAACTATTCTTGTACAGTTGCTCCGAATCGCATATACCAACCGCCCTTTGCTGCGACAACTACTCAAAGTCTATTGGGTATTTGATTTTGTTCTGCTTTTTCGGGCCTCCTTACCTCTCCTTCTAGCCCAACCTTTGTTCTGCAATTACGTCTTCATCGGGGAGCTTCTCCTCAACATTTTTATTTTGTGCTGAACTGTTTTGTACCCTTCTTGCATACACACGTGTGTCACGTATTTTATAGAGACTGAATGAATATATAAGGTGAGTATTTCTTCTCTTATCAAATTAAATATTACATATCTTGCTGTGAATTAATTTGTTTGTCCCCATTCCACTTATTGCGTTTCCTCGAAATTATATAAAACATAAGTCTGTAAAAAAAAATCGCGTATAGCCTCCTTTGGCTTCCACAACAGCTGGAAGTCTGTTGGGCATTGAGCCCACAACTCGAGCCACAGAACTAGGAGATTCAAGTAACTCATTCCAAGCTTCATGAATTTGCTGATTTGTCGTGCGTTGACAAATGGGTGGTTCTCACTGAAACGGCGTATCTGCTGATCCTGAGCTTGCGTTGTTTTGCGGCGACGGCCATGAGGCCACCCATTCAAGTTACCACTCTCTTCCTTTCGTCTGATCCACCTGGCTACCGTCGACTTGTGAAGACCCATAGTTCTCGCTATGTCGGCATTTGAAGATCCCTCTGCATGGAGTATTATAGCGCCCTTGTCTGCCTCAGCCAGATGGGCCATTTAGCGTTGACTGAATGATTCGTCGCGGTTAATATTGGCTGCGGAAACAGCGCTGGCAGGAAACAGACTGCCTCCTCCAAGATGGCAGCCGCAACGCAGTGGCCAAGTATGTGTAACACGGAAATCGATGGCATAAAAGAGAGATCGCAAGCCCATACCCGTGTCATTACATAGTGGAGCAACTTAGAATCTCTAATTTTTCTCAGAAGTGACTGGTCCACTCTTGTCATGTCTTATCCTGATAAATATTACATGAAATGAAATGTTTACGTTTTGCATATGCGGCAGGCCTGAGGCAAGAAACATTTCTGAAATATCTGAGGCAACCTGAAGAACACTTCGTGAATATTATCTGTAGAAGGTTGCCTTATAAGAAGGAAAACGTGTTTATCCCCGCTCGCCGTGTTTCCAGGTGGCGCAGTTTACTCGGAGGCATACATAATTCTCGCCGGGCGTAAGAAGCGACTCGACGAGCGAGGGGAACTCGCCAAATGTCATAGGCTGATTGTCCCGAAACTTTGCTCAGTGAAGGAGAGGACAAAATAAGCGAACATGTGTTCGGCTTATCTGCAGACACTCGACCGTTTCCGAGAAAACGACGGTCAAAGTTATCAACGCGCTGTTGCTCTAGTGTAGATACCTTCTGCAGCCGAGAACGCAATTGAAGCGGTGGCTACCGTCATTCCTTCTTAACACTGATTCCCGTGTTCGATACCATATTGGGTTTTTTAATTATTTTATTTTCCTGCCTCTCTATCAGAATTATCTACGAATGTTTTTTTCTAAGTTATGTTGAAATAATGTTGTCATTATTCGCCAATTAACTTTATGTGTAATTAATGAATTAAAAAGTAATAAACGAATGAGACAAGCTGATCTAACATCATCTGGGCTGCCTCATGTATCGTTATAACCAAATATTTTATAAATGTTAATCTACATTCAGATCCGATGATGGCACCTTTAGTGTGTTGAAACCGGTTATCCAGTAAACAATATTTAAGCGATCTTGGCTTCTGAATTATTTCTACAACAGAGTGATCGCCCCACTACGCACTGTGTGTTCCCTTTTTAACTTATTTCTTTACACAGTAAATTAACTGACGAATAACGACAACAGTGTTTCAACATAAATTGGAATAAACATTCGTAGATAATTCAGAGAGTGAGGGGAAAAAAAAGGAAAAACCGGGTTTCGAACTCGCAGCGCAAAGTTCAGAAATCGCTATGGTAGCCGCAGAGCCACCGCTCCAGTTGAATGCTTACCCGCTAAGAGGTGTCTACACTATAGTAACAGCGCATTGAAAACTTTGACCGTCGTTTTCTCAGAAGCGGTAGAGTGTAAGCAGATAAGCCGAGACACGTGTTCGCTTATTTTGTCCCCGCTTTCACTGAGCGAAGTTTCAGCAAGATCGGGGTATTTCCTCGGGAACACAGGAAGAAACCATAGCAATAATGTAATTCAAGGCTCGCAAGAAAAGATTTAAGTGGTCCTTTTTCCCGCACACTGTTAATGAGTGGGACGGTAGAGAAATAACCCTAACCTTCTGCCAGGCACGTAAGTCCGGATTGCCAAGAAATCCTGTTGATGTAGTCATGTAGATGTAACGACGAAATTATGTTTTAATTACGACATGTGACTTTCATTTGATTTAAACATCGAAGTTGTTTGCTGTTTCAAAATGGTTCAAATGCCTCTGAGCACTATGGGACTCAACTGCTGTGGTCATAAGTCCCCTAGAACTTAGAACTACTTAAACCTAACTAACCTAAGGACATCACACACAACCATGCCCCAGGCAGGATTCGAACCAGCGACCGTAGCAGTCGCACGGTTCCGGACTGCGCGCCTAGAACCGCGAGACCACCGCGGCCGGCTCGTTTGTTGTTTATTTACTTTTTGTTCAATAGTTTCAGGCATATACAAACACCTAGGCGCGTTAAATTGATATTGAAATAAAGTGTCATGCGTGGACCAATAACAATAAATTCCCACCTACTTGTTATAGTACTGCAGTATCTGCCAGCGTCTTCAGAAGTGGATATCGCATACGAAGTTCCTAGGGTGTTTGTAATGGATATTGCAGACGACTTCGACAAAGTTTGAATGTAGCTTCGTAAAAGTTCCGTGAGCAAACGATCTGAGTTGCTGGCGAATACAGTTTATCCTCACTAGACAGTATATATTATCATTATACATGAGGTGAGTAGGGTTTCGCCGCGTTGCGGTGGCCGAGCGGTTCCAGGCGCTTCAGTGACGAACCGCACGGCTGCTTCAGTCGCAGGTTGGAATTCTACCTCGGGCATAGATGTCTGTGATGCCCTTAGGCTAGCTAGGTTTAAGTAGTTCTAGGTCTAGGGGCTGATGACCTAAGCAGTTAGGTCGCATAGTTCTTGAAGCCATTTTTTGACCTTTCGCGTAAATTTTCTTTACATAAACCGTCGTATCTTTTGATTGCGTTGACATAGAAGCTCACTTTTTTACACCAGCATGGGACCGGTTACAGCAAGAAGTGCGATACATTTCCGCTTATTATGTCCACCCGTTCTGGAGGTAAACGGGTTTTAAGGGTTGGGTAGACCGATAGACGGTCAAGAAAGTGAGACTAGTAGGGTTCCGTTTTTACCGGTTTAGGTGACGAAATCCTAACAACGAAAACACTGAAGATGAGGGCCGCATAAATAACACCCGCTACTCTTTATTCGAAATGTTCTAGTTGCTGTCGATACATAAGCATATTAGTCGTAGCTACGTTTTCGATCCAAATCACGTTTACAGGAATGCAAATAGAATGTATTTGCCTATACACGTGGTAATTCACATCCCAGTATTAATGCCACCGCGTTTTAGAAGTACGAACATTCTCATTGCTAGCTAGCTTAAGAAACACTTCTGCTAATGAACGTTTTCTGGCTGTGGCGAGTCTAGTGGAGAATTCGAAACAATGCAGAATACGTTTGGCAGCTATGTAGCCGTTTATTTCCTGGGGTGGTGCAGAATTATCCTACAAAATTTACTCTCTAATAACAGTAATTTGTTATTTCGATAAACATCCCGAATGATTGTCACATAAGCGGTGACATAAAGGAAGAAAATTCATGTTTTTGAGTCCAGAAAGCTCTATGCAACAGAAACTGCAGATTTTCATTTCGAAATTGCCTGCTTGTTCATGTCTGGGGTAATAATAGAGGGCTGTTTGCCTAGGTTGTCTGCTAGCATAGTGAAAGGAAGGTCTGGTTTGTTTTCGGTTCTAATCTCTATGGAGGCAGGTAGAATATCAGTAAAGCAATTTTAAGAAATTCTCGCGCACCCAATACGTTTTATCGCTACCTTTATTCTGTACTGGCGCCCTGTGCATGTCAATATGACACTCTTGTAGAATTTCATACATGTTACTGCCTACTTTTTCCGCTTCTGTCAATAATGGAATTGACTTAAGCGTGGCACTGAATGATTTTTAACTGAATTTAGTTATGAATCTTCACGCATTGCTAAATTTGCACACTTTCATGGTAGGTCAGCAACGGTAATCCAGTATGACTGGTCTGAACGTTGACACAGACCGTTTCGCGGCCGAATGCGGATAATATTTTGCTACTTCGTAACGATCTGGGGTTCTTTGTCTTACTGAAACAGTTAAGTCATCTCGATAAGTTGAAATTCATTTTTATTTGTCCAGTTCATACCAATTAGCGTTTGTTCTTTCAGTTCTGTCTTATATTTACGTGTTGTATTTAACACACTAATCAGCATTAATATAGTCTTACAAATTATGGAATACAGTCTAAAAAAGTTCAGATAGTTTGTCAATTTCACGCCTGCGCATAGTATGTTGGTAGCACTTCGTCGCCTTGCCTGTTATGCTGTGTAGCAGACTTTAAAGCCGTGCGGATCAGCATAACGAAAAGGCGAGGGGTCTCGCTCGTTTTGTCCACGACTGTACATACAGAAATACACGAATTTAAAGTTCGAGTAAAAATATAGAAATGCTGTGTTATTTAGCAATTAGTGTAAGAGTCCAGTGTTCTGTTGTCCAATAGACAGTAAATGAACATCTACTGTGCTGGAGTGAAGGTACGTAAATACAGTATGTGCATAATTAAAAATTTTTACTACATTTTTGTGCATGATGCCTGACAAATTTTACGTAGCCCAGTGAGTTTTGTGTAATAATGAAACTTGTCCAATTTCGAAAGTTATTTTAGTCCCAGACGATTCCGTTTTGAGCACGTTTTCCTGTATTTTCCCGTCAGAGCTGAAGGCCTTCTCTCCAAAATCACCAAAAAACCTCGCAACTTCATGCAGTTGAAACACTTTACTTTCGGCTCAATAAACAATACTAAGTTTGTACTGAAACTGAATAGTGTGACCATATGTGCGATAGTCATTACGCCAGAAGCCGCCTTTGTTGGCTTCTAGAGCATTTTATCGACACCGTGCAACAATGTCTTACGTCAGCGAACTAACTAGTGTGTTATGCCGCTTGTCTACTATACTCCTGGTAAATAAAGGTTTGTAGTAATTGTTATATTTATTTCTAACAATATCACCCGAAACACTGTCAGACGAACAACATTTTCATGTTTTCACTCTTGTACCCTTAAAGATACTATAAATATGGGGTAAATGCATGTTTGACAAAAAATTGTCGGTATATGACCTATGATGACAAAAACTGTTCGAAATATGACCTGTTACTAAAAAAGTGTGAATGTGACTTTATATGCACAATAAAAATACATTTTTCTACACTACAATACTTGGATTCGTTCATAAATTGTTACAAGATTCAGGAAAGAAATATGATCTGTCATTAAAACCTAGGCGCTACTCATGAACTATGAGATCCCTTTTCAACAAAATATACTCATTTTTAAGCGTATTATTTTACTTCACCCCCCCCCCCCCCATGAACCATGGACCTTGCCGTTGGTGGGGAGGCTTGCGTGCCTCAATCATACAGATAGCTATACCGTAGGTGCAACCACAACGGAGGGGTATCTGTTGAGAGGCCAGACAAACGTGTGGTTCCTGAAGAGGGGCAGCAGCCTTTTCAGTAGTTGCAGGGGCCACAGTCTGGACGATTGAACGATCTGGCCTTGTAACACTAACCAAAATGGCTTTTCTGTGTTGGTACTGCTAACGGCTGAAAGCAAGGGGAAACTACAGACGTAATTTTTCCCGAGGGCATGCAGCTTCACTGTATGATTAAATGATGATGGCGTCCTCTTGGGTAAAATATCCCAGAGGTAAAATAGTCCCACATTCGGATCTCCGGACGGGAACTACTCAAGAGGACGTCGTTATCAGGAGAAAGAAAACTGGCGTTCTATGGATCAGAGCGTCGAATGTCAGATCCCTTAATCGGGCAGGTAGGTTAGAAAATTTAAAAAGAGAAATGGATAGGTTAAAGTTAGATATAGTGGGAATTAGTGAAGTTCGGTGGCAGGAGGAACAAGACTTTTGGTCAGGTGAATACAGGGTTATAAATACAAAATCAAATACAGGTAATGCTGGAGTAGGTTTAATAATGAATAAGAAAATAGAAGTACGGATAAGCTACTTCAAACAGCATAGTGAACGCATTATTGTGGCCAAGATAAACACGAAGCCCACGCCTACTACAGTAGTACAAGTTTATATGCCAACTAGCTCTGCAGATTACGAAAAATTGATGAAATGTATGATGAGATAAAAGAAATTATTCAGGTAGTGAAGGGAGACGAAAATTTAATAGTCATGGGTGACTGGAATTCGAGTGTAGGAAAAGGGAGAGAAGGAAACGTAGTAGGTGAATATGGATTGGGGCTAAGAAATGAAAGAGGAAGCCGCCTGGTAGAATTTTGCGTACAGTATAACTTAATCATAGCTAACACTTGGTTCAAGAATCATGAAAGAAGGTTGTATACATGGAAGAACCCTGGAGATACTAAAGGCTACCAGATAGATTATATAATGGTAAGACAGAGATTTAGGAACCAGGTTTTAAATTGTAAGACATTTCCAGGGCAGGTGTTTACTCTGACCACAATCTATTGGTTATGAACTGTAGATTAAAACTGAAGAAACTGCAAAAAGGTGGGAATTTAAGGAGATGTGGCCTGGATAAACTGACAAAACCAGAGGCTGTACAGAGTTTCAGGGAGAGCATAAGGGAGCAATTGACAGGAATGGGGGAAAGAAATGCAGTAGAAGAAGAATGGGTAGCTTTGAGAGATGAAATAGTGAAGGCCGCAGGGGATCAAATAGGTAAAAATCCGAGGGCTAGTAGAAACCCTTGGGTAACAGAAGAAATATTGAATTTAATTAATGAAAGGAGAAAATAAAAAAGTGCATCCAATGAAGCAGGCAAAAAGGAATACAAACGTCTCAAAAATGAGATCGACAGGAAGTGCAAAATGGCTAGAGAACAAATGTAAGGATGTAGAGGCTTATCTCACTAGGGGTAAGATAGATACTGTCTACAGGAAAATTAAAGAAACCTTTTGAGAAAGGAGAACCACTTGCATGAATATCAAGAGCTTTGATGTAAACCCAGTTCTAAGCAAAGAAGGGAAAGCAGAAAGGTGGAAGGAGTACATAGAGGGTCTATACAAGGGCGATGTACTTGAGGACAATATTATGGAAATGGAAGAGGATGTAGATGAAGATGAAATGGGAGATATGATACTGCGTGAAGAGTTTGACAGAGCACTGAAAGACCTGAATCAAAACAATGCCCCCGGAGTAGACAACATTCCATTAGAACTACTGACAGCCTTGGGAGAGCCAGTCCTGACAAAACTCTAACCTCTGGTGAGCAAGTTGTATGACATAGGCGAAATACCCTCAGACTTCAAGAAGAATATAATAATTCGAATCCCAAGGAAAGCAGGTGTTGACAGATGTGAAAATTACCAAACTATCAGTTTCATAAGTCACAGCAGCAAAATACTAAAGCGAATTCTTTACAGACGAATGGAAAAACTGATAGAAGCCGACCTCGGGGAAGATCAGTTTGATTCCGTAGAAATGTTGGAACACGTGAGGCAATACTGACCCTACGACTTATCTTAGAAAATAGATTAAGGAAAGGCAAACCTACGTTTCTAGCATTCGTAGACTTTGAGAAAGCTTTTGACAATGTGACTGGAATACTCTCTTTCAAATTCTGTAGGTGGCAGGGGTAAAATACAGGAAGCGAAAGGGTATTTACAATTTGTACAGAAACCAGACGGCAGTTAAAAAGAGTCGAGGGACATGAAAGGGAAGCACTGGTTGGGGAGGGAGTGAGACAGGGTTGTAGCCTCTCCCCAATGTTATTCAATCTGTATATTGAGCAAGCAATAAAGGAAACAAAAGAAAAATCCGGAGTAGGTATTAAAATCCATGGAGAAGAAATAAAAACTAGGAGGTTCGCCGATGACATTGTATTTCTGTGAGAGACATCAAAGGACTTGGAAGAGCAGTTGAACAGAATGGATAGTGTCTTGAAAGGAGGGTATAAGATGAACATCAACAAAAGCAAAACGAGGATAATGGAATGTAGTCGAATTAAGTCGGGTGATGCTGAGGGAATTAGATTAGGAAATGAGACACTTAAAGTAGTAAAGGAGTTTTGCTATTTGGGGAGCAAAATAACTGATGATGGTCGAAGTAGAGAGGATACAAAATGTAGACTGGCAATGGCAAGGAAAGCGTCTCTGAAGAAGAGAAATTTGTTAACATCGAGTACAGATTTAAGTGTCAGGAAGTCGTTTCTGAAAGTATTTGTGTGGAGTGTAGCCATGTATGGAAGTGAAACGTGGACGATAAGTAGTTTAGACAAGAAGAGAATAGCGGCTTTCGAAATGTGGTGTTACAGAAGAATGCTGAAGATTAGATGGATAAATCACATAACTAATGAGGAGGTACTGCATAGAACTGGGGAGAAGAGGAGCTTGTGGCACAACTTGACTAGAAGAAGGGATAGGTTGGTAGGACATGTTCTGAGACATCGAGGGATCACCAATTTAGTATCGGAGGGCAGCGTGGAGGGTAAAAATCGTAGAGGGAGACCATGAGATGAATACACTAAGCAGATTCAGAAGGATATAGGCTGCAGTAGGTACTGGGAGATGAAGAAGCTTGCACAGGACAGAGTAGCATGGAGAGCTGCATCAAACCAGTCTCAGGACTGAAGACCAGAACAAAAACAGTATCTAGCATAATTTTATTTTCCTAATTTAAACGTTAACAGATGTTATACATTTTAATTTTTGAATCATTATCTGAGATCATAAATTGTGACGGTCAACAACTACCAGTTACAGTTATATGACCTCCAGTCAGTCAATAAGGAGAAAAACACTTTTTCGAGAAGCAAATAGTTAAATGTCACTCGGTGTACTGTGCGCCTTCCCAATAAGGAAACTGTTAACACCTGTTGGCGGGCGCAGCTCCCCCCGTCGAAGGTTCGAGTCCTCCCTCGGGCATGTGTGTGTGTGTGTGTGTGTGTGTTGTGTCCTTAGCGTAGGTTAGTTTAAGTTGGATTAAGTAGTGTGTAATCCTAGGGACCGATGACCTCAGCAGTTTGGTCCCACAGAACTTACCACAAATTTCCAAATTTTCCTGCTGGCGGTTACGCGATAACGTGTTAGAACTGTCAGATTGTTTAAGGTACCGTCTCGTTTCAACATCATGCCGTTCCGTCAGTTCTCTGTGTCGTCATTCTCTGTATGGTTTTCAGGAGGTTGCCGCACTCATCTAGGAAAAAGAGGCTCAGGTTGCCCTTTCCGCCTCAGGGAGAAATTGCATGTATCATAAACGACTGTGTATCAAATCCACAATTTTCGCTAAACCAACTGATAACATGACTGCCGACATTTATCTCATTGCGTAGTCGAACAGAACACAATGTAGATATTTAGAAACGAGCAGAACTCTTTAGAATCTTCTGTAACCTTTTTTTTATCTCATTATGTATTAAGAAATCGTCCATATTCCTGTATACACGCAAAGATAAGTGGATATAATCTTTTTTAATTAGCACCAAGTTCGATACAAATTCCTCGGATTTATGTTCAATTTGTCTAGGAGTGCTTAAAATATTAGTTATTTTCAATTTGTTGCGTTAGAGATGTTAGCGACTGCAAACAATTTCTAATTGCCTTTGACGATAATTTCAAATTGTAAAAGAAATCAGATACAATGGAGACTCTTTATAACAGTACTATTGTAAAAAAAATATGGTAACCTTTCGCTGATCAATGGTTCCACTGCAGTATGAATCCACCCCTGCTCATAACACTACATATATAGCATTATATGATCCGGAAGGTACATATAGGGGCATATATATGCATATCGATTACGTACTAAAAATGGAAAAACAAAAAGGGGAGGCAGTTTCCTGCAGGCGTACGTGATGAAGTTTTCGTTTGCCGGATGTGTGTTAGTTACTTTTCAATTCTGGAGAATCGCTTTCTCATTTTCTTTATGTTCTCGTTATTGTCCATGTCTAAGAGACACACTGCAAAGTAATTTTACGTAGGCAAATACATATAATTTTCATGGCAACAGAGCTCTCTCGTGCTTCAGTCGTTTCTCGTGACGCAGACATAGAGCATATCCGTTCCTCCGTTCCCAATGATATATGACAAGACGAGGATATGACAGTGTCAGCATACAGGCTGTTCAGAAATTAACATTGCAATTTTAAGGCTTTGATTGATTGAAAACTACACTGGAGAGTAACAAATGGTTTTCAGCATGTTGAACCTCATAAAGCTTTTTTGTCTTCCAGGTGACGCAATTGTGACACAAAATTTAACTTGGAAACCATATAAAATTTGGACGCCACGGCATGCATTCACAATGCATTTGAACATGTCACTGTAGACATCTTGAATCATGTGTGGATAGAAATGACATTCCAATTAGGTGTTATCCGTGCCGCTAAGGGTGCACTTACCGCTGTGCATGGATCAGGAAACAAAGCTTCATCAGTTACCTTGTCACACGTTGAAAACCATCTGTTAATATCTAGTACAGTATAGTAAAGTCCTAAGTAGTAAAGATAATTTACGGACACCATGTGGAGTGGCAGCTATTTCGTACATTTATTGCAAGTTAATAGTTTCTCTTTCGCCACATCCCCGGATAATCTAGCACCAGACAAGCATTGGGCAGAATGTTTGATGGAATATACAGTTACCAACACTCACGTCGTAGGTCCACAGTGACTGGTATGGTCAATGCAGTTGAGTGCTGAACAATGTTGTGCATTACTCCAGGCCTAATTCCACAATATTAAAATTGTATCAGAGGTGCATTCTAATCAAGAAGATGTGCTTTACATCATTTTGAGCTGTAATGTCTGCGATATGATACTATGTCCAATCTAGGCGCATTAGAAAAAGTATGATTCATAGCAGCTTTTGATGGTATAAAAATGTCTTTCATACAGTGGAAAATGGTCAGGTTGTAACCATATTGTAGATAATAATAAATGAAAAGCACCAGTTTGCTTTTGTTCTACAATATTATTTTTATTGCTAACCGGTTTTCGGCTTACAAGGCCATCTTCAGGCATTTACTGAGTATTATCACCAAAGAAGTTAAATGTTAGCAGACAACATTGGAAGAGAAGTAACACATCTAGGGTGAAGTAGAAATATACAGTGAGTAACATCTTTGCAATGAAATAGTAAAAACTGAACAGTACATAAATAACCATGGAGTTGACAGGAAAACCTTTAGCACAAAATAAGAATAGCATGCCTACATAACAGTTTCTATTGATAAACAAAACTATTGAAATAAGATAAAATTAGTACTAGGCAAGGCTGCATCAAGAGGTATGAAACATGGAGAGTGATACAGAACCAATTAAAAAAGAAGAGACAGTTGTCAATGTAAATACAGAATACACGAGGAACTTAAGCCATATCAATACGATAAACAGAAATTAATAAATGCAGGAAAATTGAGGTGTTTGAGGGAACCTACAGTTTGAGAGTGTGGTGGTACTGCATTTTAACATTAGCATTATAATCAAAGCAGTGGCTGTATACCAGTTTACATTAAATAAATGAGCAAAGTAAAATATGAACAGTATTTGATGAGACAACTACAAGGGGAGTTAAACATGGACAGTAATACAAGTACAAGTTAAAAGCAAACCCTTAACTATTGAAACTACAGCATATGTGGAATACAAAGACAACTGCAACAAATAAAACAACTTAATGACTACAGGAAAATGGGAATATGTAGGAAGAGAGAGTGTGGGAAGTAATGAACAACAAAGATGATTATATGAAGTTTAGGAGAGGGGAAGTGTTGAGTTGTGTCTGGTCATTTAGGATGAGATCTGGACTGTGAGCAACATGTTTGTTAATTTCCAGGGCTTCCAGCAGGTTGAGTTTATGGCCTTTGTTTGCTAAGTGAAGTACATGGGACACTGGCTGGTAGTTGTGACCCTCACTCAGTACATGCTCAGCAAATGCAGAGTCTGAATTCTGCAACCTCCAGCTGCGTTTATGTTCAGCCAGCCTAGTTGATATGTCTCAGAGACATATCAACTAGGCTGGCTGAACATAAACGCAGCTGGAGGTTGCAGAATTCAGACTCTGCATTTGCTGAGCATGTACTGAGTGAGGGTCACAACTACCAGCCAGTGTCCCATGTACTTCACTTAGCAAACAAAGGCCATAAACTCAACCTGCTGGAAGCCCTGGAAATTAACAAACATGTTGCTCACAGTCCAGATCTCATCCTAAATGACCAGACACAACTCAACACTTCCCCTCTCCTAAACTTCATATAATCATCTTTGTTGTTCATTACTTCCCACACTCTCTCTTCCTACATATTCCCATTTTCCTGTAGTCATTAAGTTGTTTTATTTGTTGCAGTTGTCTTTGTATTCCACATATGCTGTAGTTTCAATAGTTAAGGGTTTGCTTTTAACTTGTACTTGTATTACTGTCCATGTTTAACGCCCCTTGTAGTTGTCTCATCAAATACTGTTCATATTTTACTTTGCTCATTTATTTAATGTAAACTGGTATACAGCCACTGCTTTGATTATAATGCTAATGTTAAAATGCAGTACCACCACACTCTCAAACTGTAGGTTCCCTCAAACACCTCAATTTTCCTGCATTTATTAATTTCTGTTTATCGTATTGATATGGCTTAAGTTCCTCGTGTATTCTGTATTTACATTGACAACTGTCTCTTCTTTTTTAATTGGTTCTGTATCACTCTCCATGTTTCATACCTCTTGATGCAGCCTTGCCTAGTACTAATTTTATCTTATTTCAATAGTTTTGTTTATCAATAGAAACTGTTATGTAGGCATGCTATTCTTATTTTGTGCTAAAGGTTTTCCTGTCAACTCCATGGTTATTTATGTACTGTTCAGTTTTTACTATTTCATTGCAAAGATGTTACTCACTGTATATTTCTACTTCACCCTAGATGTGTTACTTCTCTTCCAATGTTGTCTGCTAACATTTAACTTCTTTGGTGATAATACTCAGTAAATGCCTGAAGATGGCCTTGTAAGCCGAAAACCGGTTAGCAATAAAAATAATATTGTAGAACAAAAGCAAACTGGTGCTTTTCATTTATTATTATAATGTTGTTCTACCAAGAACCGACGGAAGATTCTGTTAATATGATATTGTAGATACTTATAACGACACTACGTCTCAGAAATGCTGAAAAGAACCATAATTTTCATTCACATTACGTGTAGCTGGACGAGCAAAGTATTAAGTTTGAATAGTATCTTCCTTCGTCACCAAATCTACAACAATTTATTGGTCCTATGCATACTTATGCAATTGGCAGAAGATGAAACGGTAGCCGGTCGGCACTATATGGTCCGCCAGGGCCGGAACACAGATCTGGTAACCTGTCAGGCTTTGAGAGTGTTCTAGGTGCCCGACAATTTCCCCAAGAGTCTTACTTCGTTTGCTTCGAAGGAATATCAACAAACGATTTCTTGGAGAAATTTGTTAACAAAGTAAACAGTACTGCGGCACAGATCCGTAATAATGCGCAACAGACCGGAGTATAACAACACACGCAAAGAAATATCTTGTGCTTGTTCGTAGTACTTAAAATGTAAAAATGTAGTGTAATGAAGGAGAATCACAGTATTCGCCCACAATTTCGTATAATGATTTATTTCCAGTGCTTCTAATACTGCCCGCATAATCCTAAACAGTGTTATTATTCGCAGTGCAAAACTGCCAGCGGTTAATTTTTTTACCTGTAAAACATGGCAGTGTGCGGCCCTGTAGCATGCGCTACGTGGATAAATCGCCTCCGGGATGAAGTAATGTGCAGGTACGAATACAGGTTGTAAACGTACCATGTACACTCACGCGTAGTTGGGGCGGTGTATATATTCTTCGGCAGGTGGTTGTCTTTGAGCTACCGAGCTGCTGGCGCGAGTTTGGATATTGTTACGGCGCGGAACAACAATTTGGGTTTGGGATGCGATAACATTACTATGAACTGGCCGATGTTCTCTGGATATGACTGCATATGTGCCGAATGCTGCACGCTTGTGAAAGCCACATAGTTATTGTAGAACATTTAGTATAAAGTTTTGCGACCACGAGTAGTTGGAACAGCCGATTGAACTAATGCTAAGTTGTGCCACAAACATCTCTTCTCCCCAATTCTGTTCAATACCTCCTCATTAGTTATGTGATCTACCCATCTAATCTTCAGCATTCTTCTGTAACACCACATTTCGAAAGCTTCTATTCTCTTTTTGTCCAAAATATTTATCGTCCATGTTTCACTTCCATACATGGCTACACTCCATACAAATACTTTCAGAAACGACTTCCTGACACTTAAATCTATACTCGATGTTAACAAACTTCTCTTCTTCAGAACCGCTTTCCTTGCCATTGCCAGTCTACATTTTATATCCTCTCTACTTCGACCATCATCAGTTATTTTGCTCCCCAAATAGCAAAACTCCTTTACTACTTTAAGTGTCTCATTTCCTAATCTAATTCCCTCAGCATCACCCGACTTCATTCGACAACATTCCATTATCCTCGTTTTGTTTTTGTTGATTTTCATCTTATATCCTCGTTTCAAGACACTGTCCATTCCGTTCAACTGCTCTTCCAAGTCCTTTGCTGTCTGGCAGAATTACAATGTCATCGGCGAACCTCAACTTTTTATTTCTTCTCCATGGACTTTAATACCTACTCCGAATTTTTCTATTGTTTCCTTTATTGCTTGCTCAATATACAGATTCAATAATATCGGGGATAGGCTACGACCCTGTCTCACTCCCTTCCCAACCACTGCTTCCCTTTCATACCCCTCGACTCTTATAACTGCCATCTGGTTTCTGTACAAATTGTAAATAGCCTTTCGCTCTCTGCATTTTACCCCTGCCACCTTTAGAATTTGAAAGAGAGTATTCCAGTCAACATTGTCAAAAGCTAGAAATGCTAGAAATGTAGGTTTGCCTTTCCTTAATCTATTTTCTAAGATAAGTCGTAGGGTCAGTATTGCCTCACGTGTTCCAACATTTCTGCGGAATCTAAACTGATCCTCGCCGAGGTCGGCTTCTATCAGTTTTTCCATTCGCCTGTAAAGAATTCGCGTTAGTATTTTGCTGCTGTGACTTATGAAACTGATAGTTCGGTAATTTTCACGTCTGTCAACATCTGCTTTCCTTGGGATTGGAATTATTATATTCTTCTTGAAGTCGTAGGGTATTTCGCCTGTGTCATTCATCTTGCTCACCAAAGGGTAGAGTTTTGTCAGGACTGGCTCTCCCAAGGCTGTCAGTAGTTCCAATGGAATGTTGTCTACTCCCGGGGCCTTGTTTCGACTCAGGTCTTTCAGTGTTCCGTCAAACTCTTCACGCAGTATCATATCTCCCATTTCATCTTCATCTACATCCTCTTCCATTTCCATAATATTGTCCTCAAGTACATCGCCCTTGTATAGACCCTCTATATACTCCTTCCACCTTCCACCTTTTCCTTCTTTGCTTAGAACTGGGTTTACATCAAAGCGCTTGATATTCATGCAAGTGGTTCTCCTTTCTCCAAAAGTCTCTTTAATTTTCCTGTAGGCAGTATCTATCTTACCCGTAGTGAGATAAGCCTCTACATCCTTACATTTGTCCTCTAGCCATCCCTGCTTAGCCATTTTGCACTTCCTGTCGATATCATTTTTGAGACATTTGTATTCCTTTTTGCCTGCTTCATTTACCGCGTTTTTATATTTTCTCCTTTCATCAATAAAATTCAATATTTCTTCTGTTACCCAAGGATTTCTACTAGCCCTCGTCTTTTTACCTACTTCATCCCCTGCTGCCTTCACTACTTCATTCCTCAGAGCTACTCATTCTTCTTCTACTGTATTTCTTTCCCCCATTCCTGTCAATTGTTCCCTTATGCTTGTTCTTGGATGATGCAAACTACAAATTGTAGCGAACCCATAACTTTGGTTTTTCAAAATCGACACTCCATTATTGACTTGATTTTTTAAATCAATAAATAAATTTGTGATATGAAAGGAAGAACTCCGACCAAGTGGATGCAACACCGAACAATTCAGTAAAACAAAGCCGAACAACTGGAAACTCAGGCCACCTCACTAGCAGGTTAATCATTGGTACTGAAGAAGACGTGTGAAATTATGTCGCTCGGTTCTGGTGCGATGTCAAGGCAAATTTACGGGCCATACTGTCTGAGGCAGGCTGGACATCAGATGCGGCGTAAATTGAACGTTTCGTCACAGAACAGAGAGTATACAGAAAGAAGAGCATGAGCGGCTCCTTTGATTTGTGTAGAGTCAACCTTTGTGCTCGATGCCGTTTTGAAACCGAGGCAACGCGAAACGATTCGTTTAATAAATGACAACTGAGAATCAGTTTTCATTCAATAATGTCATAATGAATGAAATGATCGTATGGCATTGTTGGCCGGGAGGCCCCGTGTGGGGAAGTTCGGCCGCCGTATTGCAAGTCCTTTTTAGTTGACGCCACTTCGGCGACTTGCGAGTCAATGAAGATGAAAATATGATGAAAGACACACAACACCCAGTCATCACGAGGCAGAGAAAATCCCTGACCCCGCCGGGAATCGAACCCGGGACCCCGTGCGCGGGAAGCAAGAACGCTACCCCAAGACCACGAGCTGCGGATATAATGAATAGTGTTCTGGGGTAACTCATCTCTAAAGAAAGTTTTCATTGCACAAAAAAGTGATGTAAGAGTAATATGTAGCGCACACTCACGATCTCCTTGTAGGGATCTGTTTGATAAAGATAATACGTTTGTTAGTATGCCCATCTTCCGAAGCAGCTATTAACATCTGTTATTATAGGTTTTCTGTCTTGAGCTGACTGCAATCTAATTAAAAAGAAATACACCAGACGTGTATCGCTTTTATTTACAAAGCGTCTTCCATTGTACTCTGTAAAATGGATACACAAGTTTGTACATTTTTTTTACTGTTTTAGGTTAAAAACAGCGTTTTCTTTATAAAGTTGGTCTGCAAGATACTTATGGTGTTTCTTAACATAATCTGCTCCTTCCCTTCTTGCTAGCAGTGGTCGGTGTCGACAGGCTTCTTTTCACATCTGCATCTGGCAGTTTTTGCCATTTTGCGTTACTTCCTGCTCTGCACTATTTACAATTGACTTTTTTAACTGTTTTTCTTTCGTCACGGCCACAGTGTTTGTGCCTATTCGTTTGTATTCGTTCACGTTGTGAGTGTTGCCAACCTATAAATGAGAGAGAAAGAGAGGGTTAATCAAATTGTATTTCTTGTATGTAGGTAGAGACGTGAGATAAGTGTTTTTTTAAGTAGGGGGAGCGAGGGAAGAGAGAAGGATGGCCTGGACGGTGATTATGGGACAGTTCTGGGAGGAAATAGTAGTGGTAAATGGAGCCTGTGGTTACATGTGTACTTTTAATGTTATATTAAGTGCTCAGTCAGTTTAAAGAGTGTGTGGTTTGCCAAGCTGATCTGATCATTTACGAGTTGTTTCTCCATTTATCACTACCATTTCCTCCCAGATCTGTCCCATAATCACTGTCCAGGCCATCCCTGTCTTTCCTCCATCCCTCCCCCACACCCCCGCTCTGAAGAAACACTCTTCTCATGTCTCTACCTACATACAAGACAATTTCACTAACTCTCTCTCCCTCTCTCTCGTTTACTCATGCACACACACACACACACACACACATATATATATATATATATATATATATATATATATATATATATATATATATATATATATATATATATATATAGAATCGTTTCATAGGTCGGCAACATTCACAACGTAAACGAAAACAAACGAATATGCATAAACAATGTAGCCGTGGTGAATGAAAAACTGTTAAGTCAGTTTTAAATAGTGCAGTTCAAGAAGTAACGCAGAATGGGAAAAACTACAAGGTTCAGATGTGAAATAAAGCCTGTCGACACCGACCGCTGCTAGCAAGAAGGGAAGGTGCAGATTATGTGAAGAAACACCATAAGTATCTTGCAGACCAACTTTATAAAGAAAACGCTGTTTTTAACCTAAATCAGTAAAAAAATGTACAAAATTGTGTATCCATTTTACAGAGTACCATGGAAGACGCTTTGTAAATACAAGCGATACACGTCTGGTGTAATTCTTTTTAATTAGATTGCAGTCAGCTCAAGATAGAAAACCTGTTTTCTCCATACCGTAACGATATGTGCCTTTGCTTCCAACTTTAAAAACAATTACGATATTTTAGCTACAGTTGATACACAGCAACGTATCATCTAAAACGAACAAAACGTAAAGTAGCCAACGACCAAATTATGCTACACAGTACTTGGAAATTAAGTGGAGGAGGAGGAGGAGGATATTAGTGTTTAACGTCCCGTCGACAACGAGGTCATTAGAGACGGAGCGCAAGCTCGGGTGAGGGAAGGATGGGGAAGGAAATCGGCCGTGCCCTTTCAAAGGAACCATCCCGGCATTTGCCTGAAGCGATTTAGGGAAATCACGGAAAACCTAAATCAGGATGGCCGGAGACGGGATTGAACCGTCGTCCTCCCGAATGCGAGTCCAGTGTGCTAACCACTGCGCCACCTCGCTCGGTGGAAATTAAGTATTACAGTAACTATGAGCCATATAAAAAATACGTTTCATCATCAAGCTGTGATACGAAATTATAAGATCGGAAAGAAATCAATTTTATATACCAGTTATCTTCCTGAGAACTGAACGAGAGATATATACACTAATGAAGAACACATGCAAATGCGAAACGAGAAGTTTTTAATCTTTTACAGGAAAAGAAGAACCTCTGACGAAAAATAACTCCAGGAGTTGACGTAGCTTTGCTTTACTTACATACAGTATTTTCAGGGTTTAATAGTGTTTACAGCAAGGATATCGGGGAACTAATTTTTCTCATGTACTGCTATCAGCGGTTTCTTGGAAATCGCTCATCACTTTCCTGTGTGGTCTTTTCTTTTACTACTGCTCATTATATGTTTGTAACTTTTACAACACATAAAACAAATGTTTACTTGGAATTAAGACCCCCAGCTAAAATTTACAATTAATAAACTAAACAAACGCATCCGTTCACCTTCAGCTTCGAACACAGCTGTTTACTCGGTTTCAATATGGCACAAGCACTGCATTCGCAATAAATTTTGGCGCCTGTATTTCAGCTGATTTTCCATTCTGTATACCCTCCATTCCGCGGCCTGGTGGGGGATTATTGGAGATTACGTGACTGGTCGTTACTACACTGAAGAAACCTTTACGGGTAAAAGGCGTGAAGAATTTCTTACAGAAGGGCTATAAAATACTAGATACCAGCACGGTGGGTGCCTCACTCACGCCACTCACTTGTGCCAAGGAAGCGCTCTCACAGTTATTTACTGATCGCTGGGTAGGGCATGAAGGCGTTATCAGTTGGCCTGGACCTCCGCCAGATTTGATGCCACTTGACTTTATTCTCTGAGGTAAACGCAAAGATAAGGTCTTTGCACAACTTCCACCGGACCAAGAGGATTTAAAACATTGCATCATATGCAATGATATCGACTGGATCTCTTCAACCTGTTCGTAAGTCCATGAACCGGTAACTCCAAATGTGTAATCCGATAGACATTTGATAACACAAACGGAATTTTAAGGAAGTATTTATGGCCATATTTGTTTGCGATTTCCCTTTTGCCGCTGTTGATGGTGTAATTTTGCAATGTAAGTGAGTATCTTGACATTAGAATCACGACGTTACGTAATTATTTAATAATCTTTATTCTGCACGTCCCTATATTACAGTTGCAATGAAATTTGACCGTCACCTTTCTTTAAAACCTCTAGCAGAAACAAAAGCGGGGCTGTTACTGTAATTAACTAGTGAATCATCCCTAGACGCCTAGTCTTTTGCCTTCCAGTTGGTGAGTCGGTCCAACCGTAAGTATACAACTGTGATTACTGTTGTTGTTGTGGTCTTCAGTCCTGAGACTGGTTTGATACAGCTCTCCATGCTACTCTATCCTGTGCAAGCTGCATCATCTCCCAGTACCTACTGCGACCTACATCCTTCTGAATCTGCTTAGTGTATTCAACTCTTGGTCTCCCTCTACGATTTTTACCCTCCACGCTGCTCTCCAATACTAAACTGGTGATCCCTTGATGCCTCAGAACATATCCTACCAACCGATCCCTTCTTCTAGTCAAGTTATGCCACAAACACTTCTCCCCAATTCTATTCAATAACTACTCATTAGTTATGTGATCTACCCATCTAATTTTCAGCCTTCTTCTGTAGCACCACATTTCGAAAGCTTCCATTCTCTTCTTGTCCAAACTATTTATCGTCCACGTTTCACTTCCATACATGGCTACACTCCGTAAAAATACTTTCAGAAACGACTTCCTGACACTTAAATCTATACTCGATGTTAACAAATTTCTCTTCCTCAGGGACGCTTTCCTTGCCATTGACAGCCTACATTTTGTATCCTCTCTACTTCGACCATCATCAGTTATTTTGCTCCCCAAATAGCAAAACTACTTTACTACTTTAAGTGTCTCATTTACTAATCTAATTACTATCACTTTTAAATTAAACTTATCTCCGCCATTCTGGTTTTGTAAGACAGCCTCGTCAATCTGCAGTGCCTTATCAGTCTGACGCCACAGGTTCGCATAATAACTTCCGCCTAAGACAGCAATCGGTTTCAGTCTCAAAACAGATGAATCCTAAATTATGAATGTTGAAATTTCTCCGAAAGGAAGAATCAGATTTTGAAGACTGAAAAGCCGTTGGATGAGTCTCGTTTAGAACTGCGATGCTAACAGCAGAAAATACTATAGTTAGAGATCAGATTATATGCATTTGTATGTTGCCTATGCATTTACATGTTTCATCGGTTATCGTGTATTTTAACTAAAAACTAGCAACGATGCATATTTTCGCTCTATGTTTACAATAGTTTAAAAATTTAGACGAATGGTCTCTTGCTCGATCTAGTTTCGATGTCTATTAGATTGACCACAACATAGAACTGCATGCAGTCACTATCCGAGAGGCCACTGGCTAGCGAAATCATTACAGAAGGGTTATAAGAACAGGCATAGTCAACGTTCCAGCGCCCGCGCCCGCTGTCATACCTTACGCGCTGGCAACAAGTAAATTAAACTACGCAAACCTTTAGTCGCACGTCCATTGTTTCAGTTTAGCTTTCTGTTTACTTGTACACAGTTGAACGTGTTTACGACGTATAGTGTGTAACGTATTGTGCGCCATACCGTCCGAAAAAAGAAACGTCGTTTCGTGGATGGCTGACCATCCTGGAACAGTTACGTTTGACGGAATTGTTTTATATTGTCGAGATTGCGAGAAAAACGTTTCATGCAAAAAAAAGTTTCAAATAAACCAACATGTCACGAGAAGTCTTCATATAGCAGGAATGTAGAAGAAAGGACCACGACAACAACTTCTGACAACACCAAGCTGCAGTAGCAGGGATTTGTCCAAAGGTAATCAAAAAAGTCGATTTAACATGGATCTATGTGAAGCTTTCATTACAAGCAATATTCCTCTTCATAAATTTACAAGCCCTATCCTCAAACGCTTTGTGCGCAAATATTGCTTAAATCAAAATACACTCCTGGAAATGGAAAAAAGAACACATTGACACCGGTGTGTCAGACCCACCATACTTGCTCCGGACACTGCCAGAGGGCTGTACAAGCAATGATCACACGCACGGCACAGCGGACACACCAGGAACCGCGGTGTTGGCCGTCGAATGGCGCTAGCTGCGCAGCATTTGTGCACCGCCGCCGTCAGTGTCAGCCAGTTTGCCGTGGCATACGGAGCTCCATCGCAGTCTTCAACACTGGTAGCATGCCGCGACAGCGTGGACGTGAACCGTATGTGCAGTTGACGGACTTTGAGCGAGGGCGTATAGTGGGCATGCGGGAGGCCGGGTGGACGTACTGCCGAATTGCTCAACACGTGGGGCGTGAGGTCTCCACAGTACATCGATGTTGTCGCCAGTGGTCGGCGGAAGGTGCACGTGCCCGTCGACCTGGGACCGGACCGCAGCGACGCACGGATGCACGCCAAGACCGTAGGATCCTACGCAGTGCCGTAGGGGACCGCACCGCCACTTCCCAGCAAATTAGGGACACTGTTGCTCCTGGGGTATCGGCGAGGACCATTCGCAACCGTCTCCATGAAGCTGGGCTACGGTCCCGCACACCGTTAGGCCGTCTTCCGCTCACGCCCCAACATCGTGCAGCCCGCCTCCAGTGGTGTCGCGACACGCGTGAATGGAGGGACGAATGGAGGCGTGTCGTCTTCAGCGATGAGAGTCGCTTCTGCCTTGGTGCCAATGATGGTCGTATGCGTGTTTGGCGCCGTGCAGGTGAGCGCCACAATCAGGACTGCATACGACCGAGGCACACAGGGCCAACACCCGGCATCATGGTGTGAGGAGCGATCTCCTACACTGGCCGTACACCACTGGTGATCGTCGAGGGGACACTGAATAGTGCACGGTACATCCAAACCGTCATCGAACCCATCGTTCTACCATTCCTAGACCGGCAAGGGAACTTGCTGTTCCAACAGGACAATGCACGTCCGCATGTATCCCGTGCCACCCAACGTGCTCTAGAAGGTGTAAGTCAACTACCCTGGCCAGCAAGATCTCCGGATCTGTCCCCCATTGAGCATGTTTGGGACTGGATGAAGCGTCGTCTCACGCGGTCTGCACGTCCAGCACGAACGCTGGTCCAACTGAGGCGCCAGGTGGAAATGGCATGGCAAGCCGTTCCACAGGACTACATCCAGCATCTCTACGATCGTCTCCATGGGAAAATAGCAGCCTGCATTGCTGCGAAAGGTGGATATACACTGTACTAGAGCCGACATTGTGCATGCTCTGTTGCCTGTGTCTATGTGCCTGTGGTTCTGTCAGTGTGATCATGTGATGTATCTGACCCCAGGAATGTGTCAATAAAGTTTCCCTTCCTGGGACAATGAATTCACGGTGTTCTTATTTCAATTTCCAGGAGTGTATATCAGACGAATCATAATTGCGTAAAAATTACATATCTTTAATGTTCTGTAAGAAATACGGAATGAACTCGAGGACACCATTATCTGGATTTCAGTTGACGAAACTGCAGACACTTGTGGCCGTTACATTGCATATTTAATTGTTGGTGCTTTAAAAGAAGAGCTTCTTCTTCCTCTTTAGCGGCCTGCAAAGAACTTTAAACAGCAAATCGTTCTACGATCGCAAGATTTGTGAATGAGGGTATTAGAAAAATATTTCCGGAATCTTCTGCAGATGAAAGGGTGTTCGTATCTATTTCAGATGGTGCTCCCTAATGATCAAAGGAGTAAAAGCTCTCTGAGTATTTTATCCCAATTTGATTAATGTGACGTGCTTTGCTCATGGAGTACATCGCCTTGCTGAAGAAGTACGTTCCACGTTCGTGAATGTAAATAAACACGGATTTCATCAACAAAGAAAGTGTTTCTAAAGGCTCATGTTCGCATCAAGAGCTACCAAGAAAAACTACCAAATATGCCTTTACCTCCCGAACCAGTTGTAACTCGTCGATGTGTAGTTTTACAATGAACGTTTCGAAGCCATTAGAGGGGTAGTAAACGACTTAGATAGTGCAGAGGCATTGGCAGTTTGCCAGTGAAAGGAAGCTTTTAATTATTCCGGTATTAAAAAAGACGTTGCTGTGATTATCACTCATTTTTCCCATATACCTGCAGGTATTAAAAAGCTTTAAACTCAAGGTTTGGCTTTGAATGAATTTATCCAGTTAGTGAATAAGGTTATTCTAATGAACTACTAATTAAAGAAAAGTGTAAAAATATTTTATAAAGTAACCCTGGCTTTGATCTCTTCTGCCAAATTGATAGCTTTATTAATGGGACAGGTGAACTTTTATCAGAAATAATAAATGCCAACATAGCACCCAATTTCAGATACTGCCCAGTTATCTCAGTTGATGTAGAACGGTCCTTTCCTGCTTATAAAAATGTTTTAAGTGATCGAAGACAATTTACTACCGAACATTTGGAACAGTACTTGGTCGCTCATGTTTACAATAGTAGAAAAACGTAAAAAAATTGTAAATTATGCTTTGGTCCAATAGTATTAACTAAAAGTTAATGCTGTTCAAAAAAATTCGTGATTGTTTTCGTTTTTTTTATGAAAATATTACGGAGTTTTGAGCGCGCCCCTCTGCGTGCGATATATCTCGACGTTGGTCCTGTACATATCGATTGTTTCTCTACGACTCACTCGCTTCGCGTCCGCTTGTTGCCGACAACAATAGCAAGGAAGGAACAATTCTTGAAACATGGTATGCGTCCCTATTTTGCACATTTTTAGAAAATAATGCCAGAAAGGCCCCCTTCCTAACCTCTACAAGAAAGTATTCAGGAAATTATATCAGCGTTCTGAATGTACTGAATTTTCGCGTGACCGGCGCTCTTTCTCGTAACTGATATTCAGAGGTTCGACTTTGAGATTTTATTGCACACAGTAACTACCATGTTTTTTAATAATTTGATCTTGTATATTTCGACTCTTCACATGCATTTTTAAGCATTTTTCATGCATATTAGCATCCATATTTTAAGGTTTGTATGATGCATACAATCCGGTCTCTAATTGCGAGTCTGAAAAAGCTATGCTGGTTTCAATATTGCAGGACTAAAAGGGACTACACGCAATTTAGTGAGAACTTTGTTACAGTTCATCTGGGCAGAAACAGAACTCTGTAGTCTATTATCTGAAGCGGTTCAGGAAATACCGATGTTACATTCTACAGTAAATAGTTGCCACCACACTGTATTTTAAATAATCTTAACTGGACTTTTGCCTGTTCACAACTCACATGAACGCCGATAAAAGATCGTTACCGCTTTTCTAACGTCAAGATAATATACCACAATATACACTGTTAGACAACCTCCTCTGATACTGCACTTCTTCACTCTTTCTACATAAACATCAGAAGTATGAACACACACACACACACAATCAAGTCTCTGGATCATGGGGTCCTGGGTTCGATTCCAGGGCGGGTTGGGAATTTTTTCCGGCCGGGGACTGGGTGTTTGTGTTATCCTCATCTCTTGTCGTCATTCGAAATGTGGCGATATTGGAACTGGAAAGATTGGGAACTTGAACGGGCGATGATGACCACGATGTTCAGCGCCCCACAAACCAACATCATCATCATCATCATACAATCAGTTCATTCTTAGAAAACATAAAGCAGATATAGTAGGCTAATTAGGAAATGTTGCGAACTCTTATTTACTTGATGGGAGTGCAGAAGGTTGGAATACAAACCGACGGCTTCGAAAAATTACGTCACAAGTTACCACAGATGATGCATTGCAAAGACATAGACATATACCACGTATCTCCATATTTCGAATGTAATGTTACATATATTGCATTTTTCGCAGTAGAAAGCCCTAGTATCCTATTATTCACTTGATATTTATAGGTCAACAAAAGAAGAGGATAGTAGTGCTAGCGAAAGCAAAAGAAAAAACGACATACATAACATTGGCATGACCTCTGTAGGTCAACTGAAGAACACGATACAAATTTCAAGTAAGTCGATTTTCTCGCCTTCGCTATTATAGTTCAACTGGAGGCAGTACTAGCGATGGCAAAAAAAGCCAAAAAACAAAATTTGTCTCCTGTACTTCAGTTGTCCTGTATAGGTGAACTGAAGAGTAGGATACAACCTTGGTAGTTCAGCTGAGGTACACGATGCCAGTGTTATGTATGTCGCTTTTTTTTTGCTTCCGCTAGTAGTAGTATCCTGCTCTTCAGCTGACCTATATAGTACAGGATATGAATCAATCTCAGAGGAAACAGCAATTGGAACAGTTCACTGTCAGACAAAGGTATCAATCAAAATGTGTACCAAAATGATTGAAATTACCAAAAGCGACAAAAAGGATACAGTATACCTATCTCTTAATAACACGTTTATTTATTTTTATTTACAGTTATGACGCTTTGCCACAGAAGATAATCGATTTATTATCTACGGCTCCAACATAAAAAAATACCTAATATCTATGATTAAAATATGACGTCATTGGTCAAATCCGAAAAGTTGTAGCCCATTCTTCAGTTGATATAAATTATCAGTCTAGGAATATACTACAGCTCCTACAGGGTGTTTCAAAAATGACCGGTATATTTGAAACGGCAATAAAAACTAAACGAGCAGCGATAGAAATACACCGTTTGTTGCAATATGCTTGGGACAACAGTACATTTTCGGGCAGACAAACTTTCGAAATTACAGTAGTTACAATTTTCAACAACAGATGGCGCTGCGGTCTGGGAAACTCTATAGTACGATATTTTCCACATATCCACCATGCGTAGCAATAATATGGCGTAGTCTCTGAATGGAATTACCCGAAACCTTTGACAACGTGTCTGGCGGAATGGCTTCACATGCAGATGAGATGTACTGCTTCAGCTGTTCAATTGTTTCTGGATTCTGGCGGTACACCTGGTCAACCGCGGGACTGCTGCGGTCGCAGGTTCGAATCCTGCCTCGGGCATGGGTGTGTGTGATGTCCTTAGGTTAGTTAGGTTTAAGTAGTTCTAAGTTCTAGGGGACTTATGACCTAAGATGTTGAGTCCCATAGTGCTCAGAGCCATTTGAACCATTTTGGTACACCTGGTCTTTCAAGTGTCCCCACAGAAAGAAGTCACAGGGGTTCATGTCTGGCGAATAGGGAGGCCAATCCACGCCGCCTCCTGTATGTTTCGGATAGCCCAAAGCAATCACACGATCATCGAAATATTCATTCAGGAAATTAAAGACTTCGGCCGTGCGATGTGGCCGGGCACCATCTTGCATAAACCACGAGGTGTTCGCAGTGTCGTCTAAGGCAGTTTGTACCGCCACAAATTCACGAAGAATGTCCAGATAGCGTGATGCATAATCGTTTCGGATCTGAAAAATGGGCCAATGATTCCTATGGAAGAAATGGCGGCCCAGACCAGTACTTTTTGAGGATGCAGGGACGATGGGACTGCAACATGGGGCTTTTCGGTTCCCCATATGCGCCAGTTATGTTTATTGACGAAGCCGTCCAGGTAAAAATAGGCTTCGTCAGTAAACCAAATGCTGCCCACATGCATATCGCCGTCATCAATCCTGTGCACTATATCGTTAGCGAATGTCTCTCGTGCAGCAATGGTAGCGGCGCTGAGGGGTTGCCGCGTTTGCATTTTGTTTGGATAGAGGTGTAAACTCTGGCGCATGAGACGATACGTGGACGTTGGCGTCATTTGGACCGCAGCTGCAACACGGCGAACGGAAACCCGAGGCCGCTGTTGGATCACCTGCTGCACTAGCTGCGCGTTGCCCTCTGTGGTTGCCGTACGCGGTCGCCCTACCTTTCCAGCACGTTCATCCGTCACGTTCCCAGACCGTTGAAATTTTTCAAACAGTTCCTTTATTGTATCGCTTTTCGGTCCTTTGGTTACATTAAACCTGCGTTGAAAACTTCGTCTTGTTGCAACAACACTGTGTTCTAGGCGGTGGAATTCCAACACCAGAAAAATCCTCTGTTCTAAGGAATAAACCATGTTGTCTACAGCACACTTGCACGTTGTGAACAGCACACGCTTACAGCAGAAAGACGACGTACAGAATAGCGCACCCACAGACTGCGTTGTCTTCTATATCTTTCACATCACTTGCAGCGCCATCTGTTGTTGAAAATTGTAACTACTGTAATTTCGAAAGTTTGTCCGCCTGAAAATGTACTGTTGTCCCAAGCATATTGCAACAAACGGTGTATTTCTATCGCTGCTCGTTTAGTTTTTATTGCCGTTTCAAATATACCGGTCATTTTTGAAACACCCTGTATGTAGCGCTCATATATGTATCGTGAAGATCACATTAGAATAATTATTGCGCGCAGAGAGGCATTCAGACAATTATTCTTCCCGCGCTCCATACGTGAATTGAAGTGGAAGAAACCCTATGCAATGGGACATACCCTGCCGTGAACCTCAAGGTGGTTTGCAGGCTATAGATGCAGATGTAGATGAACTTTTCGCACAATTCAATTGCATAAAAACAGAATTACTGTAGCCAATACCTATTCTGGGGGGGGGGGGGGGGGAGTTGACGGAGGTAGGGGCAAAGAGGGATATCTGCCCCAGGCGGCAGTTTCAAGTGGTGCCAGATTCATATTCGTGAAGAAGAAAAATCTTTTTCACAAAGCGCCTAGCATCCTGCGCGTGTTGGTCTATCGATTATTCTCATGATTTTGAAACCCATCTCAGGTGGTTTTTGAAGATTTTTGAACAGTCTAGGTTGATTTCTGAACGAATCTTGAGTGGATTTTTGGACGCCAGCATAGTGTACGAGATGTCTCTGCCATGGGAATCCCCGTATCGTCTAGAAGCACAAGACTTTCCCGCAGACAAACGGGGACAGGGCTATGCGAGCTGAGCCGAATAAACCCGAACGGGTGAATGTCAGGAATAAGAGGTAACAAAGCTTACATATTATCTTCTTGGTGTATCCAAGAAAACGAAATTTTGACGGATCGCTACGCCACCAGTTGTACAGTACCAGGTTAGCAGCCTCTTAAGACCTATTCTCGGTAGGGGACTGATGACCATAGATCTTAAGTCCCATAGTGCTCAGAGGCATATTCTCGGTTATCGCGGAAAACGCGTTGTACGAACACGTAGGGTTAGGGAAGTTAACCGGAGAATAAGTTTTGATAATGGTAGGAATAGGTACAGAATTAGTGATGACAAAATTGTTTGTTAAAACCAGGAAAGAGAAGAAACGAAAACATCACACAAATTATATGTGAAGAATACGCACAGTTCCAAATTTATATAGAAATTTCGATCTCATGTTTTAGAAACTGGAGCCTATGAATGAAATGTGAAACTATTTCCTTACAGAAAACATTTACTTGTAGTGGCCCCAATAGGCATTAGATATTGGTATTTCGTGAATTATAAAAATGGTTCAAATGGCTCTGAGCACTATGGGACTTAACTTCTGACGTCATCAGTCTCCTAGAACTCAGAACTACTTAAACCTAATTAACCTAAGGACATCACATACATCCATGCCCGAGGGAGGATTCGAACCTGCGACCGTAGCGGTCGCGCGGTTCCGGACCGTAGCACCTAGAACCGTGGATTATATTCTGTCGTGTTACTTACGTAAGTGAGGTAAAAAAAATGACCATTTGTGCCAAAACAGTCTCGCATTTCTGTCGTGTGTTACAATTGCTGCAATATTATAGAGGGCTTTTTCGTTTCATCTAGCAGACAGTGACAAAATAGACGTAATCAAATCGAGAAACCACACCACTCTGGGGTACCACCCGTGTTAACAACTCTTTTAGTGTTAAACAATAGCATTTTAATTTTTCGTGTAGCAAAACGTTTGACGAACTTTAATGAGGTAATAGAGTCTTTCGCAGAAAGGAAAGCAAGCCTGTAGCAAGATAGAGAGGAAAAAAAAAAAAAATACTGGGATCTACGGATTGAAGAAATGTGTACTGTCTTTCTTGTCTCTTATCCTTACAGGTTTTATGTTTCCTATACTTAATTTTATGTCACACAGCCGGCCGCGGTGGTCTAGCGGTTCAGGCGCTCAGTCCGGAGCCGCGGGACTGCTACGGTCGCAGGTTCGAATCCTGCCTCGGGCATGGATGTGTGTGATGTCCTTAGGTTAGTTAGGTTTAAGTAGTTCTAAGTTCTAGGGGACTGATGACCACAGATGTTAAGTCCCATAGTGCTCAGAGCCATTTGAACCATTTTTATGTCACACAAAATAGAAGGCTATTAGCTAGTAGGCAATGAATTTTCTGAAGAGTTCTTATTCTCCCGGTCACAAATAATACCACTCAGTATTAATTGTGAGGTTCGTTATATTTCTTTTTTAAAAAAAGAGAGGATGGTAGGATGTCAATTCGACCGACTGGGTGCAGGAGAGGCACCACAGGACATTTTAATTTACGCTGTCCTGAACGTAGGCTTGATAGCTTCCGTTACAAAGAATACACGTTTGAATTCTGCAGAGCGAAATACAACGACGTGCAATAGAAGAATACTGCGTGAAGAGGCATAACACTGCACTTTGACACACTTAAGGCCAAATAACATGTCTTACATTTGCTTCAACATGTATGTTTTGAATATCAAACTCTTCAAAATGAACATAGTTTTGAAAAATGGATTTTTTTAAAGTTTTAGACGTCCTATCTCAAATGCTGGAGGGTGAAGGGTAGGGGATACGTGCCACTATCAAGTTTTTGTCCCGGTTCGGAAATATCGTAGAACTGGGTTGACTGTAGCCTACTGCCTTAAGCGGTTCAGGAAATATCAAAGGTGAACAGCTTAGTTGAATCACCATCTAACGGTGCCACAGTAAACATAAAAAACGATGATAAAGGAACGGCTGCCTTATCAAATAAATAGGAAGTGCTGTTTGATTTCTGTTCTAACTCGATTTTATCTTGTCTGACGTTAATGATCTTTTCCTGTACTAAGCTACTCCCTAATTCATTAAATCTGTTTCAGTGTACTATTTACTGTGTCTGATACAGACTTTGCTTTCTACGGCAAACAGTTGCCAACACACTAAATTTTAACTGGGCGATTACCGATAAAAGATCGTTACCTCTTTTCTAAGGTCAAGTTAGTCGACCATAATACACACTGATAGACAACCTTCTCTGATATTGCACTGTTTTACTCTTTCTACATAAACACCACAAGCATGAACACACACATACGCACACACACACACACACACACACACACACACACACACACACACACACACACACACATACACATTTTCTCTTTCTCTCTCTCTCTCTCTCTCTCTCTCTCTCTCTCTCTCTCTCACACACACACATACACACACACATACAATCTCTCTCTCTTTCTCTGACACACACGCAAACACACACACGTACACAAACAAACAAAATCAAGTTATGCATATAAAAAAACAGATATAACGGGATACTTACGAAATGTAGTGAACTCCATTTACATGATGGTTGCATGTATCTGTAATCTTGATTTTGTATTCAAGTTTATATGAAATACGAAAAAGACTGCCTAACATTAAAATTTACTATTTGCTATACAGTTAAATGTTAAGTGAATATGACGTTTTCCTATTGTGATAGCGAAACAGCAAAATGTTGTGGGAGACTTCAGTTAAGGACAGCAAATGGAATATTGATTATCCTTTGACGAAAAAACTGAGTTGCTTGCGCTTATTGGTTCTTTGTTTTATAGTTCTTGACAGAGCAGTGTTATCGGTTGTCGAGATAGCTTTCGCTTGTGAACAAGAGTAATAAAAATAAATACTATTCAACATTCGATAGTGTTTTGATCTATAAGCTTAATTATGAGTTACGCCTATAATTTAAACGACTGTTGTCTCAAGAGTACACAGTTTAACTGCGCGCTATAGATACACTGGATGTCTACTAGGAATAACATAAATATGACTATACTATTTTATTTTGAAATATCTAGACACGGTACAAATCCAACTACGATCGCAACTACACTATGTCTGCAGTGCAACAAATCAACTAATCTGTTGCTGGTAAAGTACTCTATGTTTCACAATCTAGCTCTACTGAACTGTTACTCTTTTTAAATAGAACCTAGTGCTTAAAATGTTTCAGTTTACTATCTGAAACTATTTTGTGAGAATTGTAAGGTTATCGTAGTAAGAGAAGCTGTGTTTATTGTTTATCACTGAGATAAACTGAGATTCTCCTACCTCTGGCTGTAGAGCATCTTCTGACGCCAGATGCTATGTGGTGTATCCGCTGAGATGAGATGGCGGGACCCTGATTTTAACTCTGTCAAGTTAAAATGAAAATTATTTCACTCCAAAATATTGCTCAGTAGATCTGCGTGATGAACAAGAAGTGTTTTGAAAAACTCACGGAGTACTTCAGGATGGGGTTACATGCAGAAAA
Organism: Schistocerca nitens; assembly: GCF_023898315.1. Lineage (NCBI taxonomy): Eukaryota > Metazoa > Arthropoda > Insecta > Orthoptera > Acrididae > Schistocerca > Schistocerca nitens. Next base: position 625,673,470 of record NC_064614.1, on the reverse strand, counting down.
ACTCACGGAGTACTTCAGGATGGGGTTACATGCAATCTTTAGAAAAAATTCAGATATTGTCCTACCAATGTGTACACGCCTGCTGAACCTTTGCTGTGGAGTGGACTGCATATTTATTAACTTCACTTTCAAACACAAGCTCGTATTATATCACAACAAAATAAAAAGTTCAAATTTGTTTGTGGCATTCCGAAAGTTCGCGTAAAATTTAATTCGTCCCTCCGATACGCAGTCTACACAGCTTTTCACATTTCACACACACCTCTTTCACTACAGTGACAAATAAAAGTATCCTTGGCTGTTCTTGTTGTTGCACTCTTCTATCTGAGTTAATAGTCTCCTTCACTCGCTGACATTACATAAATTCCGATCTTTCTTGCTATTCTCTTGTTTCTTGAAAATCTTTTTCTTCATCAAATTAAGTCGGCTTCTTCTCCCGTCTGTCAGTTCACCTCTCTTCCTTTTTGGCCTGCCTCAATCTCGTTTGAATAATGCATATGTCTAATGCTTCGACTAAAAGTCCACGACACGTTCTACTAAGATGGCATTACACTGTCTCCACGCTTCATCTTTAACTCCTCGTTACAGGACGTCCTTCTGTTCTCCATACGTCACAGTCTAAACTACATTTCAAAATACTTCTTCTTTACTACATTACAAGACAGTCCCCGCATTAACGAACTTCCATTATCTTCACTCCGCACTATCAACTGTCTCCCGTCTCCTCCATAGATTAAAAATATTAATTTTGACCTAACGGGCATAGTATTTGACTACATATATCGCAATATTTACAAGAAAAGAATAGATTTACAGATAAAGATCCATTTAACAGGATACATTCATTAACATTTTACTTTTGTATTAACATAATCAGCAAATAAATATGTGTTTATTTGATGTAGGCGACAAAGACAATTAACAAAACAAAATCTACAGTCAAATTAACATGCAGAAAACATGAAAGACTAAAATTTCCTTCACCAACATATACAAAATAGTTGTGTCCCCTTTTTCATTCATCGTCGTTGACCTGATAAATCTTATACACCTCTAGCAAAAAGCTAAAAATAAGAACTGCTGTATAAGAAATTTTGAAAAGTAGAACATTCTAAAGCTAGATTTAAGCTGCAAGCCATTACGTGTTCTTGGATAAGAAGGAGTAGGAACATTGCATTCGAAATCCAGAGAAAAAGTTCGTGTCTCAGCTGAGCGCACGATTTCATCTGTTTCTTAATCTTTCGATCCATTACAATTTGTAACAATGTTTAAATATTTCACTTAGAACTCACTGATATCACGTCTCAGTTTCGTGTATTAACAGCTTCGTAAATTTGTTTTTCCGCCAGTATAGGTGTCTTAGCATGAGATGTTAATGATTTGCGTATTGTCGTGCCCAAAAGTATCCGAACGTCCGGAATTACTTTCTAACCGATTTCTTGCAGGCCGCATAACGTAACTGTCTTACTGTCTTGCAGGTCGTCCACTCTCTTTACGGTATAGTTGACAGACAATACAAAGGAATTACCACACGAGACAATAGAAAATCTCTGGTCTGTATGGCAGACTATTAACGATGAGACAGTCTATAACGCTTGTAGTCTCAAATTTATTGCAATAACAGACATTTCAAATATTGTCAAGTTGGAATAACATGACAAAAGTTTTTGTACTAGACCCGCACCTAAGACTTATCCAGCAACTATTGCACCTGTTTACTGATTGCGAAAGATCTTAAACATGGTTTCATCCACAAATAACGAAGTATGGACATGTTTAAACTTGAAATGACGTAACGTAAGGTTTGAAGTTGGTCGGAGATTCGAAACCAGCAGCAAATCTAATTGTTAACGAAACACAATTAAAAATGTTAGACATAGAATTTTTTCGCCACTAGCGAAGTGACTGAACCTCAAATGACGAGATCAAAAGTTTTGTCTTATCGGGGTTAGAACCTGGCACTCATCGGCAGGAATATGCCTCGCATATAGATTTGTTTCAAATATGCCTCGCATATAGATTTGTTTCACGGTAGTGGGATGTGTACTTGTTGGAAGTTAAACAACGTGACGAAAGTTCCGTGCTGACTGGGAGTCGAACGCCGCACACATCGCCTTTATGACTACAAAGGAAGAGACGTTAAGTATCAAATTCTTTTTCACCAGTAGTTTGGAGGGGCACATGTGAATCTAAAATGAAGTGATAAAAAGTTCTGTGGTAGCTCGGAGTCGAAACCAGCAACTATTACAAATATTGACAAAGCACGAAGAGACATTAGAAATCACATTTATTTTTCACCGGTAGTTTGGTGTCACATGCTTAACCTTGAAATGAAAATTTTGATGCCTGACCTGGATCGTAGCGGTCAGCGCCTAGAACCGCACGGCCACACAGGCCGGCATTGAGCTACTGGGCAGCCATTTCCGTCCTGTCACTAGGGAAGAACTTGGTGCTTTATTCTTGGCCATTTTCATACTAAAAGCTGCCTCAGTTGTTTGTGCTACACAGTATCCTTTTGGTGCCATCAGATGCAAAATATCATCTAAAAAATGGTTCAAATGGCTCTGAGCACTATGGGACTCAACATCTTAGGTCATAAGTCCCCTAGAACTTAGAACTACTTAAACCTAACTAACCTAAGGACATCACACACACCCATGCCCGAGGCAGGATTCGAACCTGCGACCGTAGCAGTCCCGCGGTTCCGGACTGCAGCGCCAGAACCGCTAGACCACCGCGGCCGGCCAAAATATCATCTTTTGTGTTTGGCCACTACCGTTTTCTTTAGGAGATATTTTGCATCAGGCCTCACCCGTTTATACATTTTTACGTAGGTGACATGTACGCACCATGTCCCGTCAGCTATTATGATGTTGGATAGAAATGCTAAATGAGCGACACTGATTTTCAAGCAGAAATGAAAACCTGGCCATCCCTTTAGTTATTAATTCTTTGAATTAGAACGTGCAGTACCCCTACACGCTATGATCAAACTATGTCCATTGAACGAAAATTTCGCACGAAGGTTTAATCGTCACAGTCATCACATTTGGCTGTTATCGAGTACATCGTAGGGATGGGAAAAGCCGACCAGTTAAAACCGATATGGGTACTTTAATTCTGAATAATCGGTATTTTTCGGTATTTGTTTGATCTCAGTTATCACAGATGCTTTTTTTACTAATAATAGAGTAAAAAAAAAAGAAATATCAGGAAGCCATAGCAACAGTGCTAAAATTATTCGTTTTTAAATAAATCTCTTCTGAAAAAGGAGTAACGTCTATTCGTAAATTTTGGATTGGTTTGAAATATTGTGTTATTATAGAAACCGGGAAAAGCACTCAGTGCTATTTTAACAACAATGCCGACAGAAACATACGGCGAACACTTGGCATACGAATTAGCTCAGTATTGCTGAGACAATAGTGGCCCTATTTTCGTGTGTCTTGGCTTCAGGTACGCCATGTCTATACGGTGGTTCCTTGCTGTCGTCACTTGACACCCGTTTTCTTGCAGAATGGCACCAGCCATAGTCTGAAAATGCGTTTTGCGAAGTCACCTTGCAATGACGTACAATTATTACATTTGCTCTAAAAGATTATAGATTTGTCTGCTATTTTTATGAAATAATAAAAGAAGAAAGTAGCAGCAATAGATTGATAACTTAACAACAATTCGTTCATAGTATAAAATGAAAATAGACAGTAGCTGATGTGTTGCCTGTGTTTACATAATATGCCTTTATCTGCTTGTAGCTATTGTAAACCGAGAAATTAACACTGAAAATAGAGTTCTTCAGCCACAATATTCACCATTTAGCACTGACTGTTCGTAATGCCCAAATAGCCGCATGATCCCCGATTACAACATGAGTTTTGAGCAGTTTCGAAAAATTATAATCAGTAGAAGAATACTGGTGATTTTTTAATGTTATTCAACCATTATCACTTATCGAGAAAAGCAGCGAACGGTGTGCAGACTAAGTTTTCTTTTATTCGCCTATTTAATTTAATATTTAGTTTCTATGTATCTCGAAACTGAGAGCGTCAGAATTTTTCAATCTTCGTTCAACTTCTACGTTTATTACAGGAGATAATAGGGATAAAAAACCGAAAACTGCTTATTTCGGAAACTGATAACTTTTAACGGTTTTAACAGTCATGTTACAACGACGTGGAAGAAAACCTATATAGCCAAAAACCTATTATTTCAACGATAACTGGCATCTCTAGTGCACTGACGTGGACCATAATGGTAACTGTAAAGACCTTTTTCATTAGAGACCGTTGTCTTCCCGATTGGCGTATTATTTACCTCGAAACGGTCCTACTTGAAGTGATTTCTTCGATGGAACTAACTTCATACACAGCACAAATGATTCGAGCAGCATCTGCTGCTTTCTTATGTGTTGTAGATCATAGGCGCAAGACTCGAAAGACCGCTCTCACATGGGTGGCTGGCAGCCGCTAGTGTACATCTGCTGCACTGCGCGGAAATTGTTCAGATCTGGGTAACCAGTCAAGAGCTCTTTCGTGGAAATGTTTTTGTTAATTTTGCTGTTACTGGCGGGTTAGAAACTGAAGTAAATCTTCGAGTTTCCATTAGGGTGATATATTCAGCAGATGAAATGTGATTTAAAAATAAATAAAGGAATGAGTGGATCCGACCTTTTGAGTTCGCTTGTACACTGTGCTACGTTTAACAGTACGCCACTAACACATACCGTTCTACATCATGAGTAAAGCAACACTGCCTGTAGAGAAATTTCCGAATACTACAGAGTTGTCAGTTCTTGTAGATTGCAGTCAAGTAATTTTATTTCAGTGATTACAAAATGTAGTCGAAAGTATGTGTTGAGTAGCTGAGGCTGCAGGTGGCTAACTATGTAGTCGAACAAGAAAATGAATAAGCTCTCAGAACTCTCATCCAACGTGGAGCATCTACCGTTGCCACAGAATCAGGAGCCAGCAGTGTGTGCAGTTGGTTGGGTTTGTTAGAATGGTTCTAACGTAGTGTGTTTAAGGTCCGGGTTCGATTCAAACAGTTATTTTTAGCAGGCACTCACAAGCCTTCTTCACTTCTGGTAAAACCGATTCAGCAAGATTCCAGATTTCTCAAGGTGTCCAGCAAAGGCGCATGCCTGGGTTCAAATAGCGGTCCGATACTAAAATTTTCTTCGTGTCATTTCAAGCTCTGCATTGCGCACACCAAACTAATTTAAAAATAATTATGATTTTTAACGTTCCTTCATGTGTTGTCAACAACAACGATGGGTGCCGGTTTCGATTCCCAATCAGGCACAGAAATTTTCATCACATCATTTTAGGTTCAAATATGCCACTCCTAGCTACTGCAAAAAACGACTTCGATAGTTAACGTCTCTTCGTGTGTAGTCATAACGAGGATATGTGCAGGATTAGAATCCCATTCGGCACAGAACTTTTCGTCACGTTATTTCCATTAGGTTGGATCATAAGGTAGCAGCGCTTTTGTTTCGCACGTTGGTATTTCAGTTGCTATGGATTCATTTACCTATTGTAATTTTTATTTGTAGTTCACTGTTGCTATCTGAATTTACGTATTACCATTTTGTCATTTGGAGAGAATCAATGGGGCTGTGGACATTTCCGACATATTCTTCTGTTTGAGTCCAATAGAGGGGTATAAGCAGCGGAAACAGCCAATAACGTTTGCACTCGGTACAGGGATAATACCACTGGACGGCAAGAATATGGTTTTCTCGTTTTAAGCTGGATCGCTTTGACATTTGTGACTCTCCACGTTCAGGAGGACATTCAGGGTTTGATGAAGACCGTTTATACGCATTAGTCCACAATGACCCGCGTTAGTGAGCACAAGAAATGACAGACGTGATGAAATGTGATAATTCCACCATCGTGCGACATTTCTATGCAATGGAGATGGTTCAAAACTTTGGTGTATGCTCTAAGCCAGAGTCACAAAAATCGGCGGGTGGCCATATGTGCATCTCTGTTTACTCCTCATCAATCGGCTTCTGAACAACACCGACGATTCGTATCCTGTTTCGTCGCTGGTGAAGATAAGTAGTGTCTTTATGCTACATAAGGAAAAGAAAGCAATGGTTGAGCTAAAATAAAGCAGCAGTTCAAATGGCTCTGAGCACTATGGGACTTAACTTCTCAGGTCATCAGTCCCCTAGAACTTAGAACTACTTACACCTAACTAACCTAAGGACATCACACACATCCATGCCCAAGGCAGGATTCGAACTTGCGACCGTAGCGGTCTCGCGGTTCCAGACTGTAGCGCCTAGAACCGCTGGGCCACTTCGGCCGGCGAGCAGCAGTTCCCCATACAAAAATCTGCGCGCATCCACCAAAGATATTGTCACGCATCTAGTGGAACATCGGCGGTGTGGTGTACAAGGAATTGCTTCCCCGAGCTGTAACCATCACTGCTGGCATTTATTGTCAACTGCTGAGACGTCTGGCAAGCGCAATCCAAGAACAACGACCAGGAAGACTGCGTGAAGTGTGGCTACTACACGATAACGCCCGCCTGCATTCTGCTAGATTGACAATAATCACTATGGAGGAGTTGGGTTGGGAACTCATTCAGCTTATTCACCTGATCTTGCACCCTCAGATTTTCACCTTTGCCATCCTCTATCAAACAACCTTTCCGGATGAAAATGAACTCCGAACATCGCTCGACGAGTTCCTCGCCTCACAACCACGTAATTTCTACGGTTGGAGAACCAAAAAGTTACCCCTGCCTTGACAGACCGTTGTAAACAGTGAAGGAGAATATATTGTTGATGACTAAAGTCTCTATTATGTGTATCTAAGAAACACAGAGAATAGCGGGGACAATTGACATCTTATAAAATGACTGAAGCGCCTAGAACCGCTCGGTCACATCGGCCGGCAAAAGTAAGTACCACGATACTTTATTTACAGTCTCAACCACATTTGATATGTCTGTCTGTTACCAGGTCGTCTTCTTATAGGAAACTGTGAAAAAATATGTTAAATAAATACTTTGGTCGTCAAGGTTAACATCACCATTATTATCATAAACAGTCATTTTACATATACTAATGGGTAAAGTCCTCCTCTAGATTTTCCATTGCCCTCACTATGTCAGAATTGATAACATAAGCTAATTACTAAATTTCAAACGCGTATTTAGTTTAGTAAAAGGAATCAGGAACATTTTACCGTTCTTTTTATTTGTTTCTGATCATCTAGTAGTTTCACCTACGGTCCATAATATGAAAAAATCAACAACTAGTTCGGTGAATTGATTGTTACTTTGTTTAATTTTCTACTGCACTATGCTGATTATAAATAATTTTCGTCTAATTATAATTTATTTTCGGGTATATTTAGAAACTTATGAAATGAGCTTGTTCTTTTGTCTGAGTATAATCCGTTATATAGTATGGAAATTGAATTATTCAGTAATTTCAAACGGAAGAAGTACATTGTAAAGAAATGTCCTATCTACCTGTGGTCACCAATTAGTAGACAGCAGGCGGAGTGACAGATAACATTGAAGGCACTAGTTGCGAAGGGCAGCTCTTTCAGCTAAGAAAAAATTGTTAATCTGTCGCGCATCTTACTAGTTGGTATTAGACAGATTGAATTTTGTTCTTCAAACCATTACTCATGTGAACTACACTCAAGAGCCAAAAAACTGATACATCTGCCTAATATAGTTTGCGGCCCATGAGAGCACGTAGAAGTGCCGCGACACTAGTGATGGAGGGAATAGACACCATGAATCCTGCAGGACTGTCCATAAATCCGTTAGAGTGCGAGGAGGTGGAGATCTTTTCTGAACAACACTTTTCAAGGCATCCCAGATATCCAGATATGCTCAATAATGTTCGTGTCTGGGGAGTGTGGTGTCCAGCGGAAGTGTTTAAACACATAAGAGTGTTCCTAGAGCCACTCTGTACGAATTCCGGACCTGTGGGGTGTCGCATTGTCCTGATGGAATTGCACAAGTCCGTCGGAATGCAGAAGGGACATGAATGGATGCAGGTGATCAGACAGGATTCTTACGTACGTGTCACCTGTCAGAGCCGTATTTAAGACGTATCAGGGGTCCCATATCACTCCAACTACACACGCCTCACGTCATTACAGAGGCTCTACCAGCTTGAACAGTTCCCTGCTGACATGCAGGGTCCATGGACTCATGAGGTTGTCTCCATACCCGTGCACATCCATCCGCTCGATACAATTTGAAACGAGACTCGTCCGACCAGCCAACATGTTTCCAGTCGTCGACAGTCCAATGTCGGTGCTGAAGGGTCTGGGCGAGGCGTAAAGCTTTGTGTCGTGCAGCCATCAAGGGTACACGAGTGGGCCTTCGACTTCGGAAGCCCGTATCGATGTGATTCGTTGAATGGCTCGCACGATGAGACTTGTTGATGGTCCTGCGTTGAAACCTGGAGCAATTTTCGGAAGGGTTGTTCACGTTGAACTATTCTCTTCAGTCGTCGTTGGTTCCGTCTTGCAGGATCTTTCTCCGGCCGTAGCGATGTCGAATATTTGATTTTTACCGGACCATATGAAATGATCATATGGGAAAATCCCCACTTCATCGCTATCTCGGAGACCCTGTGTCCTATTGTTAGTGCGCCGATTATAGCACCATGTACAAGCTCACTTAAATCTTGATAACCTGCCATTGCAGCAGTAGTATCCAATCTAACAACTGCGCCAAACACTTGTGCTATATAGGCGTTGCCGACGGCAGCGTCGTATTCTTTTTGTTTACGTATCCCTGTATTTGAATACGCACGCCTATACCAGTTTATTTGGGGCTTCAGTGTGTGATGTACACAATTTTAATGGTCCTCACATTGTTTCAGCTAATGCAGGAAGTCAAGATTAATGCGATAGAACCGACAGCCTTAAATGTGTGGGACAGAAGGAGGAGCGTATTTTTAGCAAATGAAGCCCCGCTAGTGAATTGTGACAAATTGATAGTAAAGTGCAAAACAAGTTAAATTACGCATTATCACCGGGGTTTGCCAAAAATGAAGATGATATAAATTAGACAAGATCTGAATAGCATTTTGAAGTATGTGGCACATGCTAAGATTCGCTGTTGATAACTGAATGTAGATTTGACGGCTTATCAAAGGTTTTTTTCTGATGTAATAAAGCACTGATGTTACGATGGCGACATATGCGTATGTGACCTTTGGATACGTTTTATTACGGACTGAGGAATAATGTCATCTGTTCAGACTATTTCACTCTGTGACTCAGTGACACAATTGTCTTCATAGCAACTGTCTGACACATAACTAAATTAGATATTGCTGAATACTATTTTGGTTGCCATTTGTGTAGAAATTCTTATTTTGCACATCTTTTTAATGAGCAGGATCGCAATACAAATCTGACGTTTTCTTTTGTGTACCGGGTGGTTATAATTAAACTTTCCCTATTTATTACATTATAACACGGAAACTTATTACCGTGCGAGTACCAAACTTGGTAGCATTAATGTCCAGAGCATGGTGTGCATGCTTTCCATGCGTCACAGCGTCAACGTCTAGTTCCAACTATGGCCGCCAGGTGCCGTGATCAGTCATCGTGATTCATAGTCTCACACACCTCACCGGTAACAGTGCACTAGTTGAAGTGCCAACATGAGCACGATCAAAAGGAGCAGGGCATTATTGGTGAAGCTCTGTTATCAAAAAAACAGTAATGCTGCAGCTGAAAGGATTACGGAAGGGTCCTCTTTCTCCAGCTGCTGTGCGGATCATGATGAAGAAGTTTGAATCAACTGGAGAACTGGGCATCCCTCGGGGAAGAGGCCGAAGATCGGTTGCAACACAGGTGGTTGATGAAATCGCTGTTGCTATGGCAGACGACGCTGCTCGCAATTCCCGATCGTCTGGCAGTGCGCGTGCTGTGCCACGGCTGTTGAACATCCCATGGGCCCCTTATCGTACAGCAGTTTTCACCACATGACGCACAACGACGTATTGACTTCTCTCTTCTCTTTCTCGCAAGGACCGAAGTCGCCGAGTGCTGGCCCTGGACCATCCTACGGACAGACGAAGCTCATTTCTCTATGACGGGTGAGATAAACACACAGAATTGCCGAGTATGAGGATCTTTACCTTCATTCTCTGTGCATGAAGTTCCTCTGTATGTTGTGGCTTCATGGCTACGTTCATCATTGGCCCGTTATTTTTGAACAGGTTGGGGTTCAAGGACGAAAGACGTTCGGTATGACTGGCCAGCGTTACTGTGATATACTTCCCCACATGTCACACCCACCCTACAGAAGGAGACACATTGAACTCAACAGTTTTCATGCAAGATGGGGTCCCACCACACATCACTCGTGAGGTTCACATGATTCTCCGAAACACATTTGGAAATGATAGAATTATCTGCCGATCGCTTTCAAATGCTTGGCCGGCACGATCACCTGATCTCACTCCTTGTGATTTCTGATGGTGGGGTTACCTGAAGGACAGGGTTTACCAGAGGAGCATTCACACATGTGCTAATGTGAAGCCTAACATATCAAGAGAGGTAGCCATCATACCTACGGACATTCTTCGTTCTGCTGGGCAGAATGCAATCCTGCGCTTTCATACTTCCGGACACTGATGGGCGCCGTATTGAGCACCTTTTGAAGTAGTAATGGTACCGGTATGTAATGGTATGATGTACCGTAGCAGCACATTAAAAGTCTTTCAATTGAATTAATTCTACATTATTTCTCTTCCCCATGTCCTTGACAATAATGCTACCAAGTTTGCTACTCGTACGGTAATTAGTTTCCGTGTTATAACGTGTTAAATAGGAAAGTTTAGTTATAACCACCTGGTACTTGCAGTAGTGACCAAGTTGACCTGTGCATACAGACATAAGCGCAGCGCATTATCTTGCGAGATAGGACAGCGAACCAGTTCCAAACAGAATCCATGCTACAGATTAATTGTCTTTGATTTGGTAAAGTGACCAGTAAGAGTGTAGCTGTTATGTGGTTTTATACGCTCGTTTAGGTAAACGCTGCGCTGGTCTCCAACGTTCACCTCAGAATATACGACACCCGAATAGTTAAAATACCATAACACAGAGAAAGATGCTTACGCAGTTAAAAAAAAATGGTTCAAATGGCTCTGAGCACTATGGGACTTAACTTCTGAGACCATCAGTCCCCTAGAACTTAGAACTACTTAAACCTAACTAACCTAAGGACATCACACACACCCATGCCGAGGCAGGATTCGAACCTGCGACCGTAGCGGTCGCGTGGTTCCAGACTGTAGCACCTAGAACCGGTGGCCACCCCGGCCGGCTACACGGTTCACAGATAGATGGCGCACACGACTTCCTTTACCTTAGATTAAGTAAAACTTTGGCTAGGGGAGGGTATCGCCAAAGAAGTTCAGATAAACTGTATTTTCCAAATCATGAAAACCGCGGGTCCCTGGCATAGAAGTAAACTCTAGGAAAGAGAGAGAATGCTATTATAACATGGGTACACTATTTTATGAATGTAGTTCATTACCATGCCTCAAATTACGTTATAATGACATTTAGAACGCACAGTGAAGCCACAGGCATTACTAGACAATAACCAGTGTTAGGTTTGTAGTAGCACATCCAAGCCATGTGATGTGTGATTGTGTAAAATTATGAGGCCATTGTTAATTATTTATCGTCTCAGAAGCAAATAACATACGGCATACTCATTCAAAAACTTAACTAGGAACAGGAACATACCATCGTCAGTTACGCTGATCGCATATTTTGCCCATTCCTCCACATTAGCTCCTTGTAACACCAAAATAGAGTCGGATGAGTGACTTCCGGTTTATCTATTCTTCCGTGTGGCCAAGGGGGAGTCCATCTTCGTGTTCCATCCATCTTTCTAGTGTGCCACGTTTGGAATCTCGTTTGCTGTGGCGATGCTATGAATTCATCAGGGGACACTTTCTTGCCTTCAGTCGTGGGCATCCTTACTGGTAATTAATCAGAATAACAGTGTTTTCAACGCCAGCACGGACGAAGTTGCTCCACGCTAGAGATTCCTGTTATCACCGAGGAATGTAGATCTGATTATGATCTTTGTAGTAGATCGAAAACGGTCATCCACAAATAAAAAGTAACAACTTATACGTGCCCGTGACTGTGTTTACTAAATAAATTTAACAGAATATGAGTTTTCGCTGCTGTGGCTTTGGTCTTCTCGTGTATCTCGTCGAATGTTGCCAGGTGGGATATCTGCGAGACAATACACTCAGGTGACAAAAGTCATGCGATGTCTCCTAATATCGTGTCGAACCTCCTCTTGCCCGGCATAGTGCAGCAACTAAACTTGGCAAGGACTCAGTAAGCCGTTGGAAGTCCTCTGCATAAATATTGAGCCATGCTGCCTCTGTAGCCGTCCATACTTGCGAAAGTGTTGCCGGCGCCAGATTTTGTGCAGAAACTGACATTTCGGTTATGTCCCACAAATGTTCGATGGGACTCATGTCGGGTGAAATGCGTGGCCAAATCTTTCGCTCGAATAGTCCAGAATGTTCTACAGACCAGTCGCGAACAGTTGTGGCCCGATGACGTGGCGCTTTGTTGTCCATAAAAGTTCCATCGTTGTTTGGAAATATGAAGTTCCTGAATGGCTGCAGATGATCTCCAAGTAGCCGAACGTAACCATTTCCAGTCAATGATCCGTTCAGTTGGACCAGAAGTCACAATCCATTCCACGTAAACACAGCTCACACCATTATGGAGCCACCGCCAGCTTGCACAGTGCCTTATTGGCAACATGGAGCCATGACTTCGTGGTGTCTGCACCACACTCGAACGCTACCATCAGCTCTTATCAACTAAAACCTGAACTCATCTGACCAGGCCACGGTTTTCCGGTTGTCTAGGATGCAAACGGCGTTGCAGGCGCTGTCGTGATGTTAAGCGCAGGCACTCGCGTCGATCTTCTGTTGCTACAGCCCATTTACGTTGAATTTCACTGCATTGTCCTAATGGATACATACTTCGTGCGTCCCGCATTGATTTCTGTGGTTATTTCAGGCAGTGTTACCTGTGTGTTAGCACTGACAACCCTACGAATACGGCGCTAATCTCGGTCGGTAAATGAAGACTGTCGGCCACTGTGTTGTCCGTGGTGAGAGGTAATGTCCGAAATTTGGTATTCTCGGCACACTTCGGCCACTGTAGATCTCGGAATATTAAAGTCCCTAAAAATGTAGGAAATGGAATGTCTCATGCGTCTCGCTGAACTACCATTCCGTGTTCAAAGTCCGTTAATTCCCGTCGTGGGGCCGTAATCACGCCGGAAACCTTCTCACACGATTCACCTGAGTGCAAATGATAGCTTCGTCAATGTACCGCCCTCTTATACCTTGTGTACGTGATACTGCTGCCATCTGTATATGTTCATATTGCTATCCCTGCTTTTGTCTCCACTGCGTAAAGATTTTCCAGAGGAATAGACCACAGACATCCTGTAATGATGCGACATGTCTCGTTAACAGCCGCATCCAATGCTTTGGTATGGTGGGATCAGTATTTTATCACTCGTAGCGTAACAAAAACCAGTTCTGGCAGTTTCTGGTTGTGCTATTGAGTTTATTTCTGTTACTTTACTCACAACATTATTTCTGACAGCCATTTTCTGCTTGGTTTCAGAAGGTGCTGCTGAAGAGACAGTGCATGTATTAGAGAAAACGCAAGGCATTTTAAATTTGCACAATATTCCTTAGTTTTATCCTCCAGAGACAGGTGGAAACTCCTGTTTTGGCTCAATGTTCCTAAAATAAAATCATATGTTTGTGCTCCCAGTTTGTTCGTCTTGAGATGCTATCATTCAGAATGAACAGAGTGGGTGTCTAAGGGCTGACAACAATTCCTCGTCGACTGTCTCAAATTTCTTGCTATGTAACGCAATGAGATGATCGCTGGCATAGATGAGAATTTGCGTCCTTCCAGGAAGAAGTTCATCATGTGAGTCTCTTAAAGCCCAAGCGGTGAAGCTCATATTATTCATGTTTTGAGGTATTTAATGATTTGGCAATTTTAGCTTACACAAGGAAAGTTCAGATAATGGGGTTCGACTTATAAACTTTGCAATGACAAATGGTCTCGCGATAAGCAGCACAAAATTTCAACATAAACGCATTCATTTAGGAACATGAATACCACCAGATGGAAAGGTAGTCAATCAAATAGATCATGGAGCTATCCAGAAACGATTCCGAAACAGTAATAAAAATGTCAGAACCTATAGCGGAGCGGATTGTGACACAGACCACATGTTAATAATATCAAAAATGAAAGTGAAACTCAAAAGTAAAAGTAAATAGAAATAGAGAAGAAATTACAAGATATAACATAGGAAACCTGGCGAAAGTAGATATAAAAGAAAATTGGGCAAAAGAAATTAAAAGCAATCTAACAAAACCGAGACTGACCATTGCAGAGCCACAGGGAGTCGAAAGTGTATGGAGACACCTGAAGGACTGTATTCAAGAAGCAGCTTCCAAAATCATATGTGAAAGTGCCATGAAAAAGTCCAGGAAAGAAGAAATGGGAGGAATGCATGGATTAAAGAAAGAGACAATATGACATTGAAGGAAAGATACTATAAACTCCGCCAAGAAACGCAAAGAACCCTAAGACAAGAGAAAAGGGAATACTATAACAATATGATTAGAGAAGCAGAGGATGATTCCCAACATCACAGGACAAGGCAGATATATCAAAATATATAAAAAAAATCCTTTGGTAAATTCAATAAAAGGGAATAGTTTATAAAGGATCAGTATAGGAAAATATTGACCAACAAAAACGACATACAAAACAGATGGAAGACATACTTTTTCACAATTTCTCAACTGCAATGACCCACACTCTTACTTTAAATTGGAAGAACCTGATACAATTGATACAGCTGACACAGTTACTACCCATCAGTAAAGGAAATACAGCAAACAATAAAGAAATTAAAGAATAACAAGGCTTGTGGCGAGGACAAAATATACGCTGAGTTATTAAAGAATGGAGGCCCACAGTTGGAATTAGAAATAAAGGCGTTAATAGAAACAATTTGGGAGGCAGAAACTATTCCTGCAGATTGGAAAACTGCAATTGTGTGCCCCATATTTAAGAAGAATCATCCACTTGTTTGTGATAACTACAGAGGAATTGCCTTACTGGATGTCGCCTACAAAATCTTATCGAGCTGACTATTAAACTGGGTGATACCAATAACAGAAGAACTGATTGGGGACTACCAATGCGGTTTCCGCAGAAACAGATCCACTTTAGATCACTTATTCACCATAAGACAAGTAACTGAGAAGGCGTGGGAATTCAATGTAGATGGCCACATATTATTCGTAGATTTTAAAAAGGCCTATGATAGCAGATGCTCCTAAATATAATGAAGGAATTTAAAATACCATCAAAATTAATCAGATTAGTTAAAATGTGTATAGATGAAACTTTATGTCGCATAAAGACACCGGTAGGAGAAACTTATGATTTTAAGGTGTACACTGGACTGAGACAAGGGGATGCCATATCACCTATTTTATTTAACCTTGACCTAGAGAAGATTGGTAGAGAATTTTGTAAAACCAGTCCACAAGGGATCCAGCTACAAGACTTGCCTATGCAGATGATGTAGCACTAATAAGCAGTTCCAAAAGAGAATTAATCAGAATGATGCAAAATTACTACAAAATTGCTGAGAAAACTGGATTGCATGTCAATGAAGAAAAGACAGAATACCTGCCCATAAGTAAGAAAACCAGAAAAGATGCACCTCTGACTGTAGATCGCTTCAATTTCAAGACCGTTGACCACTTCAAGTACCTAGGAAGTCTTTTTAGTAATAACAACAGAACAGATATAGAAATAGATGCCCGTTTATAAACAGCAAACAAGACACTTTTTAGTTTCATCAAAATTCTAAGAAAAAGATCACTTAGCAGTAACTTCAAAATCCGCGTATATCAATCGACCATTATACCTGTGATGTTGTATGGATGTGAAACATTAATATTTAGAAAGAAAGATGAGGAAAAATTGTTAAACTCTGCGTGCTAGCGTTCAGTCTTTCGAGCTGGTTGCGTTTTGTGCTTGTCTCTACCTGGTGTTCAGGCTGTCTGCTCCAAAGCAGGCTGCCACACACATGAAGTTTCGTACCCTCTTCCGGGGTTCAGTTCCCCGACTCCCCGACTTCGTTATCGAGCCACTGTTGGCTAGCATAGTTTATGCCGAAAATGGCAGTTTCGTGGCGTTGTCACATCCTGTACAGATAAAAAAAAATTATTTGAAGCACTGTTAGTTTGATTATATGGTGTGCTGGGGCTATTGCCATTTCAGTAAATACTCATTTCGAGGGTTTGATACTCTCTATTTCTCTACACATTTAATCTCTCCGTCAGTCTCGCTGTAGGTCTCGATAAAATACCTTTTAACCCAAAAAGTGAACAAATTGTATGTTTTATTGTAATGATGGGCGACCTAAACGCTGTTTAACTTACCTCAGGATGCTTATACGAATTAGCAGGTATTATTTTTAGCATCGAAATCCCAATAAACATTTGGAAATTGCACACTTCGATTCTTAGAAAAAATCCTGATTGAGGAGGCGTAGTGATTAAGACACTGGACTCGCATGCGGGAGGAGCAGGGTCTGAATCTGTCTCTAGTTCTACAGGTGTCGATTTTCCACGGTTTCCCTAAATCGCTTAACGCAAGTGCCAGATTGTTCCTTCGAAAAGAGCAAGGCCGGTTTCCCTCTCTGTTCTTGTCACGTCTGTGCTGGAGATCCTTGTAATGACCTTGTCGTCGACGGGATATTAAACCATAATCTTCCTCATTTCATTCTAAACCATTTTGTGTTTCCATCAAAACTGTGGTGAACATCTGATGGCATCAATTACACAAATAAACAACATCGAAATTTAAAGTAGTTTATTTTATACTATTTCGATATAGCCATATTGTTCGACGGTGTATTTCAAAGCTATTCATACTTGCACCTAAACTTACACTGTTAGAATGTCTCCTGACTACATTCTCATATTTTTAGATAAAAAATGACAACACATTTTGTTACAGAGTAGCTCATTTGGAAACGTCTTATCCTGTCCAAGTCATTACAAAAATATTTTGAACAATTAGAGGGCTGCCACCCATTACCTCTCGAAATGATATACACTATGTGATCAAAAGTATCCGGACACCTGGCTGAAAATGACTTACAAGTTCATGGCGCCCACCATCGGTAATGCTGGAATTCAATAGGGTGTTGGTCCACCCTTGGCCTTGATGACAGCTTCGACTCTCGCAGGCGTACGTTCAATCAGGTGCTGGAAGGTTTCTTGGGGAGTGGCAGCCCATTCATCACGGAGTGCTTGCACTGAGTAGAGGTATGGATGTCGGTCGGTGAGGCCTAGCACGAAGACGGCGTTCCAAAACATCCCAAAGGTGTTCTATAGGATTCAGGTCAGGACTCTGTGCAAGCGAGTCAATTACAGGGATGTTATTGTCGCGTAACCACTCCGCCACAGGCCGTGCATTATGAATAGGCGCTCGATCGTGTTGAAAGATGCAATCACCATTCCCCAATTGCTCTCCAACAGTGGGAAACAAGAAGGTGCTTAAAACATCAATGTAGGCCTGTGCTGTGATAGTGCCAAGCAAAACAACAAAGAGTGCAAGCCCCCTCCATGAAAAACTTGAGCACACCATAACACCACCGCCTCCGAATTTGTTGACGGCAGTACACATGATGGCAGATGACCTTCACCGGGCATTCGCCATACCCACATCCTGCCATCGGATCACAGTGATTCGTCTCTCCACACAACGTTTTTCCACTGTTCAATCGTCCAATGTTTACTCTCATTACACCAAGCGAGGCGTCGTTTGGAATTTACCGGCGTGATGTGTGGCTTATGAGCAGCTGCTCGATCATGAAATCCAAGTTTTCTCACCTCCAGCCTAACTATCATAGTACTTACATTGGGGTACTGATGCAGTTTGGAATTCCTGTGTGATGGTCTGCATAGATCTCTACCTATTACACATTACGACCCTCTTCAACTGTCGGCGGTCTCTGTCAGTCAACAGACGAGGTCGGCCTGTACGCTTTTGTGCTGTACGGGTCCCTTCTCGTTTCCACTTCAATATCACATCGGAAACAGTGGACCTAGGGATGTTTAGGAGTGTGCATATCTCGTCTACAGACGTATGACACAAGTGACACTCAATCACCTGGCCACGTTCGAAGGTTGTGAGTTCCGCGGAGCGCCCCATTCTGCTCTCTCACGATATCTAATGACAAATGAGGTCGCTGATATGGAGAACCTGGCATTAGGTGGCAGCAGAATGCATCTAATACTAAAAACATATGTTTTGGGGGTGTCCGGATACTTTTGATCACATAGTGTATGACAAGTGAGAGCGAGACAATAAACTGGCCTATTCTTTTCAGTCTCTATACATCATTTTTGCATACGTAGTACTATTGCACTTCTAATATACGTAAGAAGGTAGCACGTGTGTATTGTCATAGCTTTTCTTCAATCACAGTCCAAAAATATTCGTGCTTAGCCTCAAGAGACGGTGCTGTTCCACTTCATTTCATCCTGCAGTCACAAGGAAGTGCTGGTAACAACTCCAGCCAGGTGTACATTTAGTGCAGGGAAAAACGTAGGCGCCTTATTGTCTCTTATCTCAATAGTTGAACTATCCATCAAATCTTAATCGTGACACACATTTTTCCTTATTCTCTGATTTCGACAGCGTTAAATAATCAAACAAATGAAACACGATGTAAATTATTAAGGGATACAAACAGCTGTGGTGCAGAATTTCCATGAAAATAAGTGATCAAATATTTAATATGTTTCTGTAATTCCTTCATGTTGGCTCGTTTCCACAAAGACGTATTTATTTGTTCCGTAGTGTTATTGCAAGGATGTAAAATAAAAATAACCTTAGCTTCTTTAAGTTCTCACTTACTCACACTGCCAAGATTGCTGTTCTGCATTCATTATATCTTACTGAGATGACTTCTTTTTATTGCTGTCTGTAGTTTTCTAATTAATGAAACATATGCTGGACATCTTTTTCTGTATGAATAATTAACGGGCTGACACACATTGCCTCTCTAATGATATATGTCAAAAGGACACCACGGATTTTTTCTGATAACTATTATGTTATAAAAGTAAATTCTTAAATTTGCAGGCGAAGCTCTCTTTACTTAATGTATAATAAGTTTACTACAAATTCATGAAAGCAGCGATAAAATATGATACACACACAGTCACCAATAAAACCTTTTAAATTAGCTGGTATGGAATCAGAGATATCTTTATCTTCGAAAGGTGATCACAGAACGCTGGTTCATAATGCTGTAGGACACTGACAGACCAGTACTTTACCATACCATATTCATCTTTGTTGCAAAGCAATAATTCATTTCTTTTCAAATCCTGAAATTTACGTCCACATGAAGCCTGGCTTGTCTTATTTCATAATAATTGTTAATCTGTAAATTATCTTTTAAGTCTACAAGAAACCACACAATACTGACATCACAAGACTCATCACGCCATCTACATATCCACGAAATTGTTATACACGATTAATTCACGGTGCACACGGAAAAACATTAGTATTAGAACAAAAATATACAAAGCAAAAACATGATCAGGGTTTGACGCAGGATGGTTGGCGGTGGAGGCTTCTGTCGGTCGGGCTTTCTGGCTGCAGTCGTCCCAGAGAAACAAAGCTGTCAAAATAAACAGTTTATTTCACTCAGACATTTGCACTCTGACGACGTGGAAGAATGAGCAAAGCTCTCTTAGTATATGATGAGGACCGCATGTATGGCGACGTGAGAGCAAGTGCCCACCTGACTGGTTTGCGACACACTTGCCCAGTATGAAGCACACGAACAAGTTACGTGAGTCGCACCATTAGCTCATGGTAACAGGGGCTCTCGAAGTTGGTTGCAATTTTTTCAAAGGTAGCCAGCATCCCAGTGGACAACAGTGATTTGGCAGGTGATTGTAGAGGCGCAGTGGTGCCTGCACTGGCGGCAGCAGAAAATTGTTGCTGTGCCTAGGACTCAACTTGAAGCGACCCTGGGCATGAGTCCTACTCAATCATGGAGTGGGTCGGGGTGGGATTGGTGATTAGCGCAGGGAGTAGATACAGTGACGAAGGCCCGAAATTGTGACTGTCATGCCCCCCCCCTCCCCCCGCCCGTCAGGCGTAGACTCCGCATCGTAGTACCATTTCTCGGCTGCAAACGAATCTGATACAAAATGACAGCTATGTATACCGGGTAGTAGCGAACGTGTTATGCCAATGCCCCGCTTCTAGTCGCCTTCTTGATGACACCACTCAAGCTCCTCAACCTCGTCAATGGAGAAATTGCCTTGTCTGTACTGCATTCATAGCTATGCTGGCAGGTTTCACTGAACCAGGTATAGCCCATCTCGCAATGAGTAAACAGACCTCTTACTGTAAAAGACATGCCAGCTCATTGCCCTTGCCAGTTGCTCGCAAAATAGTTGTGAGAAACTATTGACTTTGAACGGCTATATCTGTCAAATTACTGATCAAACTGGCAACAACCTGTTAAAATGATCGATTGCAGTCTCGAAAGCTGTAGATTATGTTTCACGAGACATTGCTGATCAGCCATAACTACCTAATAGCCGGTATGTCCAACTTTGACACGGATAACTGAGGCGAGGAGTCATGGCATGGAAGCACTGAGTTCCTGGTAGGTCTCTGCAGAGAGCTGGGGCCACATCTGCACAAATAAGTCACTTAATTTGCGAAAAATCCTAGGAGGGGGACGATGAGCTGTAACGCCACACTCACTCACATTACAGATGCGTTCGATCGGGTTCAGATATGGCGAGTTGGGGGGCCAGCACATCAGTTGCCACTCGCCACTATGTTCCTTGAACCACTCCGTCACAGTGCTGGCCTTGCGACATGGCGTGTTATCTTGCTGAAAAACGCGACTGCTATTGGGACACATGATCGTCATGAAGGGGTGTACGTGTTCTGCAACAAGTGCACCACACTCCTTGGCTGTCATAGTGCCTTGCACGAGCTCCATGACCCATGGAGGCTCACGTGAATGTTCCTAGAGCATAATGGAGACGCCGCCAGCTTGTCTCCCTCCCACGGTACAGATGTCAAGGAGCTATTTCTCTGAAAGGTGACGAATTTCCGCCCTCCCATCGACATTATGAAGAAGGTATCGGGATTCATTAGACCATGCGCCAACGTCCAGTGCCGACGATCACGTGCCTATTTCAATCGTAGTTGCCAATGTTGTGGTGTTAACTTTGGCACACGCTTAGGTCGTCGGCTTCGGGGGGCCAATCGTCAGGAATGCTCGGTGCACACACATTTGTACTTTGCGCAGCATTAAAGTCTGATGTTAGTTCCGCTACAGTTCACCGCCTGTCCTGTTTTACCAGTCTGCCCAGCCTACTATGTCCGAGATCTGTAACGAGGGATGGTCGTCCAAACCCACGATGTATGGGCGTGATGTCACCTTGATTTCGCCACTTATTGAAGACACTCATCACAGCACTTCTCAAACACCCGAAAAATCGTGCAGTTTCCAAAATGCTAGTGCCGAGCCTCCGGGCCAACAAAATCTGCCCTCATTCAGACTCAGATAGATCGCGCGGCGTCCCCATTCTACAGGTACAAACGGTCAGCACACTCACTAATGCAACATACACCGCGTGTGTGTCTGGTTACAGTAATTCCTCGCCAGATGACGCTGCTGTCGCCCGGACAGGTTTATATTGAGAGTAGGTAGGTGGTCATAATGTTATGGCCGATCAGTGTATCTCTGTGTGCAGGTTTCAGCTGTCAAACTCACCTCCTTTGCCGCGTAATGATAATTGAGGCTGGAGCCCTAACAACCACCAGTGCCCTCTCCCCTACCATACCGTCTGCACAGATAAAAGTGTGGTATTATATGTATACTCTATGGAAGCTACGTGACTCAAAACAATGGTCCTCTATAGAGAACAGTGAACTAAATCACCTGTTGCTCAAGTAAATTCAATTAATTCAGTAATACGTGACGGTCTCTTTGTATACTACAAATTTTCGTGGGCCTTTAGCTGTATTCATGTACGGTATTTTAACATTAGTATACTGTATACACAACTATGTGCTGTTTTGATATTTCCCCTATGTAATATTCAAGAACAATTGTGCACGACCAATGGTCTAAGTTACTTCAACTAAACCTGGCCAAGTTTTACCAAACTCTACAGCACTTGACAATTTCAGTACAACCAAGGCATTAAAACGAAAATTCTCACAACTGTCCAGTACTGGAACATTACGATCAAAACATTATCTGAACATAAACATTTTAGTTTAAAATAGTTTCTTACACAAGCACACTTTTAATACTTGGCAAAAGCAAGGTTTCTTGCGGTACCATCGCCTGATCAATGGCGCCTAATGGATAAGACGTGTTCAGGAACAGCACCTGTTGCAAAATCTACTGATATATACAGGTTTCTTACCAGCTTAATACAGTACACAAAAATAACAGCTCAGAACTCTCTTTGTGGCAGTTTCCTGTGCATGAATTTACAACTAACTAACTTGTTAAACTCCACACAACTGACTGCGGAATGGTAAACCCTTAACAGGAAACGCTCGGCCTGTTCAGAATAAAGCCCGAATGTGACAGAGCATATGACTCTATTTAAACCCACACACCGGCACATTAGCAGGGGAGACATTAACATGTAATTCCATAAGCCAATACCGAGGCTCAAACGGTACAATTCAGTATATCAGTTAAACAATAAGCCTCCACGAATAGTCTCTAATAAGCTGATGCTCGATCTGTGAGTCCCCTTAGAGCTCAGCATAAAATAGCTCCGTTTAAAAGTTAGAAGAAAGTGCTTCATCATTTATCCGCACAAACTGATATGATTAAGGCAGCCACCATGGATTCCTAGCAGGACGCGGTGCTTGCTCCCCTGCACAGCTACCTTGCAGGCCAGCAACAACACGTCTCGTCCTCCAGCGTAACTTGTGATCGCCGGTTTCAGACCATTAGCCTCGCTGTTTGTCCATACCCGGCAGAGTCACTACTGCTCTCAAAATTCCTTGCCCGACGTCCTCCAAGGTAATACGAGAAGACATTACGAAACTATAGTAAGTTGAACAGGTCACTGTCAGTGGGTCATAAAACCGACTGATAAATCTAGTAACAGACACGGATCAATAATTAACTATTTGGATACTCAAGATAATCCTCCTCCGTCGCTAAGTGGCCTGCGTAGATGGCTACCATGCGGGGACCCAGGTTCGATTCCTGGTACTGCGAAGGACTTTTCCTTGGTGGAGGGAATGGTATGGCATGCACTGAGCCTCATCATGCCACATGAATAGCTGCTTGATCGAGCAGTAACTGCTCCACAGTCTGCAAAACAGCCGGTAGAGCGGTGTGCTGACCACATGCCCTCCATACAGTTCCCGCATGACGCTGAAAGGCAGAGGATGACACGGCGGTCGGTAGACACGCCTTGGGCCTTCACGGGGTGGCGAGGAGCTCGTTTATACTCAAGGTACGCGAGCTATTCAATATTATCTTTTGTGGAAATAAAGGAAACAAATTAATGAAGCCAAATACCAGAAGAGATGAATTATGGATGTGTGCCCCATTCCCTGCTGTTGCCCAGAAACTACTCCTCAACAAGATAATTAGACCTATCCACAGCATATATCCACCCTCCAATCGGCCTGGTTTCTCGTAAGAACGTTGTGGCTGAGTACTTAAGCCTTGCGGTTCATAACTTTTTTCGTCACCTATGGATCCTCTATCTTTACCGCAATCACTTTCTACACTCCTCCAGGAATATCTTTCAACTGAAAGGAAACGATTTACAATGTCAATCACTGTCTCATTATCATTTTTGATTGGAAGGAGGCTATTGAAGAGCATGTGCTTATCACCAGGGACCTTTAATCTGAATTCTGCTTACAAGGTGGCTATATTATTTTTCCTCATGTAAGACTGTGCAGTTTTTGTTCGCGCAATGTCGGAAGGGGAATTAAAAGAAAATCACTGCTTTCATAAGTGTTTAAAAGTAAATGAGTTCACCCGTGCCGTAACAACTCCATAAGCACGAAAATAACTCCCTTGATAAAATAACACAAACACTCACATGCGTTATACGCAGTGACGTATGCTTGTGTAACAAACAAAAACGCAAATATTACGTTTAGAAAGCGACAGAACGGAAGTCCACGGATCACTTATTTAACACAAAGCTTTTTTACGTAAAATAACTCTACTTCAATAAAACCACTGCGCGTCTAGCTCTAACGTGACTCTCAAGCTGAATCATATTCTCACAGCAGTGTGTGTAACTAAAGAATACTATTCAGTGCACAGTGAGTGAATGATTGCGTAAGAAATACTTACGCTATACCATATGAAGTGAAACTGCATTGAGTGCTTCATTCAGAAGATCTAATTTAGCACTATTTAGTCTGATAACAGATAAGGAAGGGGAATTTGATAAAATACAATCAGCGATCCTTACGAGAAATTCATGGGTCTGTTATATCGGATTTGAGCTACAACCACTTCCTAATCAAACATATTACATATGTGGCAGTAGCGCTAATCCCGTCGCTTGACACACTCCACCTCCGAGTTCGAGTAGGTACTCAGCTTTTCGCGTTGTGTAGTGTCACCGATGTACCGCGAGTACCTCGTTTCGGAGAAATCTGCCTCCTCTAGAAGTAACTACTGAGGAAGGGGTCCTCCGTCGATGATCGCTGTGGCTGTAACGGCTGAGACACGAGCCATAATACAGCTGAACGGCAGCTGGTGAGCCACCACACGATCCAGAACCATCTCCTCTCCATGGGGTACAGAAGCACCAACTCACAAGTCTATTTTCGATCACCACAGGTTACAAGCTTTAGCACAGACGTAGAAAATTGCCAACGTACAGTCAGATCTAGGAAAGAATTTTCGTGGACCGTTTAGTTGTCATACGCGTTGCTGGGAATACCCTAGAAAACAGAGGCAGCAGCGTAACCGTCTTATCAACAGAAACATGTCGCGCCTGTTGGTCTAATGGTAAGGTGCATGCCTAGAAACCGAGAGGTCGTGGGATCGAAACCCGTCCGGGACATAGAAATTTCCAGTCTGACTTTAATGTTGTCTTCACCTTTCAGTGATGTGAGGGGTTGCCAGGACCGACACGTGGTTCGGATTCCACATTAAACCGTAGGTCCCCTTTCCCTGGGGTAGATTATGGACGCGCAGGTCGCTGATGTGGTGTCTAGAAAAGGAGTTGATTGTATGAAATGCAGCAATTACTTCAAAAAATGGTGCCGAAGCTGATGTCCGTAGGGAACATTTGCGGATATCAGCAATGACAATTACCTTGTCGTTAAAAGTTAAAGGACAATGGTCACCGTACCGATTTTCGTCTGTTTGCAATACATGCCATAATAATTACGGTTGATGTCCCCATTATTGCCCATTTTGGACGAAGTGCCATTATATTTAGTCTTGGGTGCAATATGCAGTATACTGGAAATGGTAATTCCGTTGTTCACGTTTGCAAGGCCCTTTTTCCTGGTTTTATACATGTCCGCTGCTTCGCTTGTGTAGACAGTATTGTCTGCACAGATTCTGTACGTTGTTCATAAATCTTCTAAACTTTTCACGCCAATTAAGGCCTGTCTTTTCCAAATGTACTTCTGATTTATAGGCCTTTCCGGCAGCTGGAGTCCAGAGTTTTTGTTAATTATGGCTTTTGCGTTCTTTGTATCTAGCCGGGAGTGAAAAACCAATATTTGAAGATTTAGCTTTAAACTTTTTAATATAACGAAATGTTTTCTTTACAATTTTCATCCTCTGTTTCACCCCCTTAGGGGCTGAGTTTCCGAAAACAGTGAAACACGTATATTTTCTTCTAATAGAGAAGCCAAGTACAAATTTCATAGATTTAGCCTTGAAAATGCTTTCATTACGTAATAATTTCATAAAACTTTTCATCTCCTATTTCACTTCCTTCAGGGATGAACCTCCAAAATCTCTGAAATACGTATTCTTTTGTTTCCAGCCGAGGAGTCAAATACCAATTTTCATAAACGTAGCCTTAAAAGGCTTTAGCAGTTATTAAAAAATTATTTATCTAAAAAAAAATTTCACTCTCTATTTGAATTTCCAAACAACAGTGAAACACAAATTTTTTCGTTTCTAAATGGGAAACCAAATATTAATTTTGATAGATTTAGGTTTGAAAACGCTTTCATAACGAAATGTTTCACAAGACATTCGCTCCCCTATTTCACTTCCTTAGGGGTTGAATTTCGAAAAACATTGAATCAAATATTTTTAAATTTTTAACCGAGAGGTCAAACATCAATTTTCATAGATGTAGCTTAAACAATACTTAAGTACTTAATTAACAATTATTTATTTTCAAAAGATCTGTCACCCACAATTTCACCTCTATAGGTGCTAAATTTCCATAAATACTGACAAACGTGTTTCTTTATTTCTGACCGAGAAACCAAATACCAATTTTCGCAGATCTACCTTCAAAATTGCCTTGATAGCGACATATTTTCAAGAAACCTCTCATCCCTGTTTCATACTGTTAGGGATGGAATTTACAAAAATCCCTTCTTAAACGATGCCTACAGTGTAAGATCAATACCATCACCAAATTTCAAGTTTCTATCCTTATCGATTTACTCTGGGCCGTAATGAGTCAGTGAGTAAGTCAGTAAGTCGGGACATTGCCTTTTACACACAGAGAGTGGTACCAGCTGCTGCTTACTTCTGACCCATTTATGTTTCGTTTACAGTAAAGGTGGTGACCTATGTAACTGCCGAAAGCTACCACAAAGCTATCTGGAGTATCTCCTACGATACTCCACGCATTGGAATCTTCGGTTCATGCTCTGAAATTAAATAGTGAACCTATCAATGTTCCTCTAAAATGTATTTATGAGTACCCAGTAAGAGGCTATTACGTTATTTTACAAGTGAGGCACATCAGCATGAATCGACATATATTCGATAAATAAACTGAACGACTAACTTCAAACAGTGTGCAATGTCTGACAACAACTTACAACATGACCTCTTTTTACATACCAGTGTTGTTCAATTATTACCCAGAAAATTTAGCAAAATTTGTTTCATTAATTACGGCAGGAAGTTGTAACTTAAGAAATGTGCGGATGTGGTTGCGAACGTAAATAAGGAACTTCCAGATACGCGTCTCCTTTCTTTTTTCTGCACAGATATTCAGCTGTTACTCACAAGATAGCTAAGAAGTTTCAGTTTCAAATTTTATAAGAACAAGAGGCGCTGGCTTCGAAGACGTAAAAAAATTTAAAAAAAATTCTCGGGCTGCAACAACAGCTAAGCGTTATCTCGCGTCTCAACTAGGTTGTTTGTGTTGGAGTGCTATCAGTCTCAAGGACTTCGCAGCCATCAAGAGCCGAAAGTTTCCCACTGTAATGCTGTTTGATCGTATCGTTAAACACGATTCATTTCTTTCCTCTTATATTGTGCCGTGCCTATCTGCAGATCTACGAGTAGAAACTAACGAGGCAAAAGTCAACGAACAGCTATCTAGATTTGTGCAATACCTCTTCCATTTTGACAAAAGATCATTACTAGACATAATGTTAACTTAACAAGTTGACCAAACACAACTGAAAAAAACTTCGTGGCGTGCAATTTAAATAAATAAAATGAACTTGACGATGTACGTAATAAGAAGCTGTGTCTCTTATACTTTACGAATATCGAGTTTCCTCAGTTACAAAATGGGAGTACATCACTTTCAAATACTAACAGTATAGTTCATATTACTTCGTTTTATTAATCTTAGACACTCCCTAACAACGCCTATAATCTTGTATTCTCGAATTTATTCTACTTTCATGCTGGAGTAGCCATTGCTCTCCTGCGTTTCCATATTAATTTAACACGTTATCACTGCCAATGGATGTTACTGATCAGCTTCTCGCAAATAAACGAAATCACTAACTTTTACTCTAAAAACTTATAATTTATTTTCTAGTACTCTTCAATTAATGTAAGACGTGATTGCACGCGACCACTTCTTAGTTCTAATGGGCCAAACACAATGGCTTTCCACTGACAAACCTGCACAGGCCAGTTGCACATAAGGCATTGTTGTTAAATAACAAAACAGTTCCCTCTCCGGAAAAAAGGCGCACTCTACTTTGAAAGTTTCAGAAACCATCCAAGCGTAAGGCACTGTACACACTGACATACAAAAAAGAGTGATTCTGGTACCTAGACACTGTTGAGCCGTAGTAAAAATTGCTGTTTTGAAAAGCGCGCCGCAGTGCGTGGTGAAAAGCAGTCGCCCTCCGTTGCTGGCGGTGGCGCCGCTGTGGCAATCGCAGCTTTGGTGTCTCCCTCTGGTGTGAAAGGGGAAAGGTAGCCTGTTTACGTGCATTTAAGGGGCGCGATGAGCTCGGCAAGGGGTCAGTCTGTCAGTCTCGGCGAGTCTGGTTAGTTGGTCAGCCGGATCAGTGTGGGACAGTCAGTGTCTGTCTGTTGTCTGGAGTGCTACGGCCGTAGCAGAACGCTGCCTAAATGGGGGACACAAAATGAAATTTGAGGAAACTGTTGTGATTGCCAACATTTCCGGTTTTTGGAATAGTGTCTATAAAGAGGCGATTGAAATTAAGTTGGCTGATGATTTAATCAACAGAGACAATGGGTTTCCTCTTAGCGAAACGTGGAATCCTGTATTATCTCGCATCAAAACTGAACGTTCTTCGGTGCGGCCTTGATTGCGATATATCGTTGCCAGCAGTGTTTCACTAAGGGCGGCGCCACCTCCCTGTTTTTGAAACCAGAAACCGTGATGGGCGGCGCATGCGTCGTGTACTGAACGGTGGCCTAAATAGGACGTCGAATTGCAATCTTGCGTCAGTTCTCAGCGGGACTCATCAGCAGAAGCAGCATTTCCTGAAGATGGCGAACAGTTGGATTTGCGAAATATCGGGTCAAGTTGATTTTAGGATCCGGCAGCAAACCCGAAGAGACTTTCAAGACTTATTACGCCGGGATAGCCTACGTAATCACTTCTTGAAATATGTTTTTATCTTACCTATCATCTTGCGAGGCGGTGTATGTGTAATGTAGAGCATGTTGTACACTTTATGTAAGTCTGAATTTCATGGGTTTTATTTAAATAGACATTTTTGTAAAGTTGCCACCCTTCCACCGTAAGAGCCCTTTTAAAAACAAATTGCATTTTTGGTGGAAAATAAGTTCTTAGTGTGAGTGTTTGTACCATTTCCATCCCTCTTACGGGGTGCATAGTTAATGTGTTTGTGTGAGTTGTTAAAAATTTTTAGTTTACAATAATCCGGTGTGTTGCAGATTTGCAACAGTGTAGTTTTCAGAGGTCGTTGTGAGCGGTCGTGACCTACGGCCATGTTGAAAGGGGGCGGAAGCTTCTCAGCCCGAAGGCTCCTACTGTACCAAAAAAAATTTTTTTTTATTCTGCCTCTGAATAAAAAAAAAATTTTTTTTTATTCTGTTTCTGAATAATTGTAATTTGATATTTCGAGGGTGCTTTTGTGCTTATAATTTTAAAACTGTTTTGAAAAAGTTTTTAGGAATAAAATTCACATTTGTTAAACTGTAACTTGATATTTCGAGGGGACTTTTCTGCTTACAAATTTTTAATCTGTTTTTGAAAAGGCTTTTATGAATAAAATTTCCATTGGCTGAAATTTAATTTGTTCCCATCAGTTACTCCTTGGCAACTACTTCCACGCTCACATAGTGTGTTAATGTTCTTGATGAATCGCTGGTAAATAAAGTAAATTCTTTAAGAAAAGATTTTGAAAGTAAATTTTCACGGATCAATTGTCTATAGACAATCAAGCGATTATGTACGTAGACAGTCGAGAGACATATCTTCGTCTATAGACATGCATTTGCAGCAGGGCCTCAGAACTTCAGTCTCCTGTTTGAAATGGGAGGCATGAGATATTTCTAGTGTGGACTTAATTGGTACACGATGCCTCAAGTCCCGCCCTCGAAAACGCTTCGTCGGTTTTTTATTACTTTTCTTTTTATTGAATGAAACGGCAGGGTTCCAGACACCTTTTCAAGTCGCAAACATATACTGAAGCGACGAATGAAAATTTTTACCAAGCGTGGGATTTCAATCAGGGTCTCCTGTTCACCAGGGAGATGAACTATTCCACCCTAGCACAGGCTTTGCACAAGTGCACGGACTACCCTGCACGTCTCCTTCATCAATCCAAATTCTCGTTCATGCCTCAGTCCTGTTGGTATTTCCCTTGTTTTTCTTATCGTCAGCATCACTTATCAAGATATGATCAACGGAGAAAGTGTTACAGCTGATTGTCGATTTTCACAAGGCTGGCGGAAAGCGGGCCAAAATATCTGAAGTATCGGTGATTGATGTTGAAGAAAATATTCACAATTTGATAATTGCTTTTCACGCATAGCTTTAAAAAATAATCATTCGAAGAAATTTGGGGCTTCTCCTGTAAACAACGTTCCGTTTGCGTAGGAACACTTGCTATTTCTTCTGCAAGATTGAGAATCAAGAGTAAGCAGAAACACCGACCATGATGAAGAAGGCAACAGAGTAGAGTGACGCACTGAAGACAATGTAAGTACTTCACAAATATATTTTTATTTAAATTTTGTGCTTGAGTATAAAGTTGAAAACAATGTTATTCACATAGAGTATTTAAAATTAATGATAACAATCTAATAACTGGAAAATATTATTTCGGGTGTTTGTAGAAACGGTTTCAAAATGATTGTTTTAAATCGCATGTACTGTTACGGTGTTTAGGATGGGATGACGATGAGCAATCACACAACACAGATTACGATATAGCATACTTTTATTAGAAGGACCGTACATGTCAGAAGCATCGAACTTAACAAACTCATAAAGCGGACTAACGGTCACACAGCTTTATATGGGTTCCCATTTGATCACCAGCGATGATGTTTTTTGACGCAGTGTTCCAGCAATCGTAAGTTATCTGGACTCCTAATTCAGTAAACTTCGTATTGTCTTGGAATCTATCCCTGACTTTCAGAGTAGGTTTTGGTAGAATTTGCAGTACTATTCTCATCCAGTTGCTTCCTCCAAATTGATCAACTAAATTCGTCTGTATCATACGAATAAAAATATCAGCTGGACTGTAGTTACTTCTGCAAAAAACATTGTGCAGATAAATACAAGACAAAACAGTGGTCTCTGCTTTTTCTGGACCTAGAGCTTTCGGTTTTAGTTGTACTCCAAATTTTGATGACATGATGACATGATGGCGGGCTTGTCATCGATATCGACATCTTTAGCTCTAATACACACATCAATAACGTTTGGCATCACCCTGGTTCCTAGAATTGAAGATAGACGTTGACTGTGGATGTTGTATCACAGACACAGTCCCTTTGCCTATTCAGTGATGTCACTAAACCCGCCCAAAGATGGAAACAACCATGCATGAGCAGCGGCTTTTAGACGGAGGGGGTCCGACAGTCGATCAGTTCAAGTCATTCCACCAGGAAGGAGGTACACGGCTCGTGTTGTCTGTAGTTCAACCATGCCTAGACTGTCAATACCGCTGTCCGATCGTGTCGGCGTTGTTACTTTGTGCAAGGAGGGGCTCTCAAAAAGGGAAGTGTACAGGCATCTCGGAGTGAACCTAAGCAATATTGTTCGGACATGGAGGAGATACAGAGAGACAGGAATTGTCGATGACATGCCGCCCTCAGGCCGCCCAAAGGTTACAAATGCTGTGGATGACCGCTACCTACGGATTATGACTCGGAGGAACCTGAAAGCAAAGTCACAATGTTGAATAATGCTTTTCGTGCAACCACAGAAAGTCGTATTACGACTCAAACTGTGCGCAATAGGCTGCAAGTTGCGCAACTTCACTACCGACGTCCATCTTTGCAACCACGACGCCATGCAGCGCGATGCAGATGGGCCCAAAAACATGCCGAATGGACGCATGTGCCTTCAACAAGACAATCGTCGTAGACGCGTTTGTAGGGAACCGAGTCAGTCGGAACGCCTTAGACACACTGCCCAGTGAGTGCAGCAAGGTGGACGTTCCCTGATGTTTTGGGGTAGCATTATGTGGGGCCGACGTATGCCGCTGGTGGCCATGGTAGGCGCCGTAACGGCTGTACGATATGTGAATGCCCTCTTCCGAGCGATAGTGCAACCACATCGGCAGCGTATTGGCGAGGCATTCGTATGGACGACAATTCGCGCCCCCATCGTGCACATCTTGTGAATGACTTCCCTTAGGATAACGACATCGCTTGACTAGAGTGTCCAGCATATTCTCCAGACATGAACACTACAGAACATGCCTGGAAACGATTGATAAGGGCTGTTTATGGACGGCGTGACCCACCAGACACTCTGAGATCTACGCCGAATCGCCGTTGAGGAGTGGGACTATCTGGACCAACACTGTGTTGATGAACTTCTTTATGGTATGCCATCAATGCAACAGGAAGTACTACCGGGTATTATAGGTACCCGTGTGTACAGCAATCTGGACCACCACCCCTGAAGGTCTCGCTGTATGGTGGTACAACATGCAATGTGTGGTTTTCATGAGCAATAACTAGAACTCCTCCCGAACAGGCCATGAAGGGCCCAACGGTACTGACCGGTCGCCGTGTCATCCGCAGCCCATAGGCGTCACTGCATGCGGATATGGAGGGACATGTGGTCAGTACACCGCTCTCCCGGCCGTATTTCAATTTCCGAGACCGGAGCCGCTACTTCACAATCAAGTAGCTCCTCAGATTGCATCACAAGGGCTCAGAGCACCCCGCTTGGCAACAGCGGCAGACTGGATGGTTACCCATCCCAGTCCGATAGCGCTTAACTTAGGTGATTTGACGGGAACCGGTGTTACCACTGCGGCAAGGCCGTTGGCTTCCCGAGCAGTGAAAAAGGCGGAAATTATGTTTATTTTGATCTCTGTTCCAATTTTATGTACAGGTTGCGGAACTCTCGGAACCGAGGTGATGCAAAACTTTTTTTGAATTGTGTAAGTTGCCCAGCGAGCACAGCTACCTTTGGCGTGGTCTGGAGGGCCGGCTTGCTGGGCTCGCAAGTGGGAGTATGACAGCTCGCATGATAAGGGGAGTATCACTGGAGCCATCAAGCTGAGAGGAGACTTTCTGCTGCCATCCACCTGTCTCTTTGTTGACGTAAACTGGGAAGGATATGCATGCGTCAAGTGGGCTTATGTTTGGCTTGCAGTGCCGATTAACCTCAGGAGTGGATTATTAAGAACCCGCCGAGCCGTCAAAGATGTGTTTACCGAAATTTCTGGAAGCTCCTGTTCTTTTTATTGGTACTGATGCCAACTCCTCCATAGAATTTTCAGGCTGAATTATATATATCAAGATTTATGTGTTAAAAAAGGTCTGTTAAATATTTTAATTAGATCTTTGTATATTGCATCTTATTTGAAGTTTGATATATGAATTTTAAGTGTCCGTGGCGACTTTACTTTGGGTTAATGTTAGTTGTCGCCGCTACAAGGAAGCTTGTTGTGAAGTTTGTTGGTAGTGTAATATTTACGTGTGTCATAGTGCTTCTACCTGCTTGTTATTAATTCTCTCCTTCCTTGAGGTAAATAGCTATCAGCTGACACTAGTTCTGGCTCACGGTATTGGTCGATGTTCTCACAGGTTGCTTATTTCTGGTGTGAAAGTAGATTTCCGTGTTGCGCGAATGTTATCAGGGTTAGTGTTAAGAACCGTGTTACTTATGTTATGTACCTTTCGGATAAATGCTGTGCTCAAATTTTAGTTTTCATTTGGCGGAACATTGTCTTTCTGGACTTGGCTCCAGTGCGTAGTATTGATTGAGGATAATGTAACTGCTAACCTCTTAGAAGACTGTTAAATTTCGAATATCGCTCTGTCAGAAATTGCATTAACTATTGGGAGCGTAATTATTATTTATTATAATCTTAGCTGTGACTTGCGCTTGCACTTATTGGAATTTTTGTGCTGCAGGGAATTTTGATAAAATTGCTTGTGCTCTTGAGTCGGTGCTGATTGTCCATAGTCGTCAGAGCCACTCATTCGGGGCCCCGTCAGCTTAGACAGCCTCCTGTTTATGCCATTCTGTGCACAAGACTTGTGCAGTGAAAGCTCGTGATGTCCGTCTTCTGCAGAGCTTTTTAAAGTTAAGTTAAAATTTTAGAACAATTCTGAGTCATTCTATTTGTTAATTAAAAGAGGTTCCCTTTTTAGAACCTTATTGCTTCTAATGTCATTTAAACATTTTACTAGTGGTTGAGATCTCAACGATCATTCTTATTTAATGTAAATTTTGATTATTTGAATATTCATTACGTTTTTAAATCTTTTGTTCTCCTTCTTTGATCATTTTGTACAAGAATTTTTTGGCAATGGTCTATTATGTGGCCGCTTCAGTTTCATTAAAATTTTTATTGGTGTCGTCTGCTCATGATTTTCTCGTAATTTTTATGACTCTTTAAATTTGGCTTGAAGTTTGTCTCATTAGTCTTCTGTCTTATCGTCCGGCAAACAGTCATTGTGTGCAGGTTATAATTCACATTTTCTGCCATCACCGATAATTGTTCAGTATTCAAATTAACTTGTTTAATTTAATTCTTAATTGGGTTTAATGTAATTCAGTCTCTGAAAAACAACTTTGTATGTTGCACCAGTGAATGAACAATGCCAAATCCCCATAGGGCTAGCCCTTCCTCGTTTTCCTTCCTAGCCAAATTAAGGGGCCGTATTCTCTCATTTCAGATGCCAAAAACATTTCAGTTATCCTTCATACTGTACAGCCTGTTGTTCAAAACCGTTTCTGATGTCAAGGATTCCTGCTTGTGATCTGGGTATGGTTTCATCAGGTAAGTAGGTAATGGGAATGCGTCATCTGCTACAAAAACGAATGGGACTGGACATGCTCTTCCTGGTAACGCTTCACAAGTTGGCACATTTAGGGGTTTTTCTAGCTTTGTGTTGAGTGAGGTCTGCTTGAATAAAACACCATCCGAAATCTCCCTTTTCATCCGACATCAGTGTAAATGTAATAGTAATTAAAACTTTTATACATTCTGGATATGGATCACTGCGACTGTCTTGTTAAAGGCAACAGGAATTACTGCAACCAATCGCCGTTTTTCTTCCATTTTTATTTATTCATGACCGGTTTCGAGTCACCTGGTGATTCATCATCAGATGATACAATTTAGTTTGGAGTATTGTGTGGGTCGTGCGTTGCCACAAGGTTAAAAACAATCCACGACCCCATCATAGGAGATGGAAAGTAAAGCGATTAAAGGCGTCATGTCCATCCGCCAGAAGTTTGAGTCCTCCCTCGGGCATGGGTGTGTGTGTTGTTCTTTGCATAAGTTAGCTTAAGAAGTGTGTAAGTCTAGGGACCGATGACCTCAGCAGTTTGGTCCCTTATAAATTCACACACACACACACACACACACACCATCCGCCCATCAACCACAACTCGCATGTCTCTGTCCTCATTCTCTGTCCCCTGCTGCCAACATATTTTGCAATTCTTTTTCGAACAGTGCATTTTTAGCTTGTAGAATAGGATGTACAGGCATGAGATATGGTGAATGGGGCTTTATTTTTATTTTGCAAAATGGACCTTTCATCAGCCCGGCTTCTGCGAAAATATATATTTGTATATTAAGTCTTCACGGGTTGTCAGCCGAGTAGCGTCGTCGTCTCGTAGCGACATTTCTTCAGGCAAAGATGATGGAGAAGCATCTTCGCCTGAAGATGATGGAGACGCAATCCATCGAAACGTTACTACGAGACGACGATGCTACTCGACTGACAACCCGTGAAGACTTCATATATGTAATTCGCCGAGAAAGCCTGCATTTATATATATTTGTAATTATACAACAAGTTAGTAAGCTCCACGGTTGCGTCTTCTGGTGATTCTTCTATGGCCACTACTTTTGTTTTTGTCTTCTCTTCTGACGGATCTACTGCTTCTTCTTCCTGTCATAGATGCGTTGCTCCCCCTTCATTAGCGGTCTTTTTCTCCGTCAGGTTGTAACGCCGGAAATGCATATCGTTCTATTTCCATCTATTGTACTATAGATTTTTCCTTATTTTGTTACCTGAAGATACAACATTTCTCTGTCTTTATATATTGTAATTGTTTTAATATATATATATATATATATATATATATATATATGTCGATGTATAATTGCTTTCTTTTGTAAATATTATTTGTATTTTTACGCTGGGTCTTGCCTAGGGAAAACTATGCTATCGAACCATTAAATCGATAGGTCGTGTGGAGAACCAAAGTGTTTAGGATCTTTAAGAGTGTTAACTCTGCCGCGTGGAGCGCAAGCAGAGGGGAGTCTGGCTGGAGTAGTGCAGTGGAGCAGGTGTGTTGTGTGACGCTCCCGCGAGTTGCCGCGCTTTCAGGGTTTGGCAGCCTGTAATTGCGCTCGAATTGCTATGATAGTTTCTGACATGGTGTCGCGGACGGGAAGCGTTAGCTGGCACACATCAAGAGCCCGTTTCGGCTGGAGACCGCGTCGAGAAGAAGGCGCGCCAACATCCAGCTTCTGTAACAGCGACGGTCGACAATGAGTGACTGTCGTCACCTCCTCGAACGACGACTTCTAACCTTCAATCAACCAAAAACGAAGACTGGAAGCACGTAAAGGTTTAGAACTGTATGGCAGACCTCAGCTTTTAAAATTGTTGCATCACAAAATTACAGCAACTTAGCATAAACCTTTGTTGCTCATTGTCCCAATTGCATTACCATGCAGGGTCCCTTCCTTTTCCGGAATGAACTCAAGTGTCGTTGAAATTGAAACGCCAGCATTAAAGTAATATCATTCGATTTCAAAGTTCAGTTAAGGTATTCATAGCTGGCTACAATATTTATATTACACAAGCACAAATTAAGAGTGCGAGTTTTGTTACCGTATTTTAGCTTACCTGTGACTGCAGCTCAGCTTGGTACGTACTAAATTTTACTATTGTTAATTGTTCAGAATCATTTAATTCAAGTTCAAAGTAAAATATCTTATTTCTAAATTGCGTAGATTCAAGTAGCTTTTGAAATGATTGTTGAGGTAGCCCAAGTCTAACCGTATTTTACTGAATTTCGATGTGCTTCAAAAACAAAGCTCACTATTAATTTCAGTCACTAAATTAACTTTAAATTTTCCGGTTTTATTAATTCTTTTGCTAAATTAAGTCAGAGTGTTGCGAAATTTAT
Source organism: Schistocerca nitens (assembly GCF_023898315.1). Taxonomy (NCBI): domain Eukaryota; kingdom Metazoa; phylum Arthropoda; class Insecta; order Orthoptera; family Acrididae; genus Schistocerca; species Schistocerca nitens. The sequence continues at coordinate 625,636,062 of NC_064614.1, read as the reverse complement.
TACTTCTGACAAACTTTCAGTTTTCACACTACACGTGTCAACCTTCAGTTGCCACGCTTCTAGTACTAATTATATGTGTAATAACCTTTCTTTCTCAGTTACTATAGTAATTGTCCATAAGACTGGCGACCATAATTTCCCCCAAATCTCAAATATCTAATTACCGCTAGTTAATTGTTAACGTAACGGCCGCACATTTTCCTTTCTTTATTAACTTTACCCCTTTTCAAAATTAATTTCCACCAGTTTCATTTGCATTTTTCCTTTCATTTAGATGTAACCCTTTCCTCCCTCTTTACCGACAGATTAACTTCGGTGACGATTGCTTTCCCAAATTTCCATTAGGTACACGCGGTTTAATTTTTCACTGACACTAAGGTCGATAAGTGAGGGGGAGGTTACAAGGTGCTACATAATAGATATGTGTTAACCCACTCTCATTGCCACCGACTGCCTGTGCTATCCTCTGTCTTCATATCGCATCCTCATTTCTTTTCTTTGATCATCTATTTCTGCCTTATGTTCAGCTAATCGGTCAGGTTCCATTATCATTCAGCTTGTGAATTAATACAGCTACAGCATCTCTTCTAAACACCTCCTCATCGACCTTCACCTCCAATACAACTTGGTATGTTATAAGTTTTGCATACTCTCCAATAGTTCCCTTTACTTTAAAACGACTTTAAGAGCTCTTGGCCTAAATTCTTCAAAACTGTAAAGGTCTGAGGTCCTGAGTCCACCATCACTTTCAATCTTATTTCCACAAGTTTTTGGTTATGACGATCGGATTCACCGCCTCGCATTCATCGTTATCTTCTTCATCTGTCAATTCTTATTGTTCTTCCGTCAATACATCCATGCATATCGCACATATCTTCGTTGTTGAGTCTGTTTCCAAATATGCCAAACTATGGGAACTCTAACACTGCACTGTGTAAAGCAATAGACGCTATTGGGATGACCAAGAACCCTGGCATTAGTTCGAAGATTCAACTGCGTGAAGACTTTTTGAAATTAACTAAAGGTAACAGTTTTTTGAAAACTGATAATGGTTCTGTTCGTGATGAAAAATCCTGGTGTTCGGTGGTGAAGAAGCAGAAAAAATCTTGTTTGGAAATGGAACTGTCTTTATGGACGAGCCATTTGACAGTTTTCGGAAACAATTCAGACAACAGTACACCGCAAAAGTTCGCGGAAGCACAGAAGAGGGAAAGAAGGCATTTGCTGTTTTATTTACTTTGCTCCCAGACAAAAGTCAAAATTAACATGAAAGACATTTGCTGGGTTGAAAAATAATACGCCTGGATGGTCGCAGAAAACTGCAGTGCTAGACTTTGAAATGGCTACAATTAAAACTATGAAAACGGCGATCCCTGAAACATCCCTTTCAAGTTGGATTTTTAACTTCACTCAATGTCTTTGGAAAAAGTAAACTTACAAGAACTCCGATTACTGGAGGAAAACAGCGATAGAGACGAAGACCGATTGTTTTGGCGCATATGTGCCGTTATGGAACGTCTTCCTCGAAACAGTTTTAGTGAAGTGTGGATATCAGTATTGGAAGAAATGGCAATGCAGTGTTGAAAAGGTCATGCAGTTCTGAGACTTTGCAGTCACTCAAGGATGGAAATTCCCAGTATACCAACTGAAATATGGAATGTTTGTAACCAGCTGCACACGCCCACGAATGCTGTCGAAGATTGAAAAAGAAAACTAGACTTCTCAAGAGCCCGCCCGGTTAGCCGTGCGGTCTAACGCACTGCTTTCCGGGAGGGAAGGCGTGCTGGTCCACGACACGAATCCACCCGGTGGTTTAATGTCGAGGTCCGCTGTGCCGGCCAGCCTGTGGATGATTTTTAAGGGGGTTTTTCATCTGCCTCGGCGAATGCGGGCTGGTTCCCCTCATTCCGCCTCAGTTACACTAAGTCGACGATTGCTGCGCAAACACTTTCTCTACGTACGCGTACACCATAATTACTCTACCACGCATACTTTGGGGTTATACTCGTCTGGTGAGTTGTTCCCGAGGGGTCCACTGGGGGCCGAACCGTACAATAACCCTGGGTTCTGTGTGGGGAGAGTGGACAGCTGTAGTTTGTTGTGGGGTTGTGTACCACTGCGGGCTGCGGCGGGGACGAAGCCTCTCCGTCGTCTCTAGGTCCCCAGTTCCATACAATACAAAACTCCTCTATAAATCACAAAAACCCGAACATATACTTTCTAATGAATAAGCTGAAGTAGAAAGCAGTAAATGATATCCTTGAAATTAAAAAAAGGATTCCATTGGATACATAGATCTTGACAAAAAATTTAAGACCATTATAAGAATATATAAGGCCGCGAATGATTTAAGAAGATCCTAAAATCTGTGGCATTCTTACAAAAAAATCAAGTGAGAAATTAAAATTCATGAAATAAGATAAGAAGTTTAATCATTTGCTGCAGTAATGTTACACAAAGGAAAAAAAGGTAAACAATAAAAAAGTCAAAATGAAAAGTAGCGTTTAAACATTTCTATGTACTACCTACATAGGCAATCGACTGCGTTCTTATGCTATAAAGTCAAAAGTGCAAACCTCAAGTTTAACTTCCTCCACACGAAATTCGTCCCAAACCATATAATTCAGAAACTTCGCGCATGGTAGCAAATTGAAACTACGCGGGATTGTCATTCGTGTGACACATTTATTTCCGTGGCTGTTGGTTGATATGCCGTGGTGTGGTACTGGAACCTACACCGCTCGCTGTGTGTCATTAGTTGGTCGTCTGGAAGTACTGTAATCCTAGGTGCTGTGTTCCGCACACGATTTCCTTGTCGACGACATTTTTTTACTCTCTCTGTACGAGTCTCTATGTCTTGTTCGTAACAGTTTCTCACTATTGAGTTCGATATCACTATTATTCACCGAAAAGCAGTTGTCTTTACACGGTGAGCCATCCGTCAATCTTCTCTTAAATTTCGTATATTAATTTTGCACCTATAAAACTCGAGTATGGAAGCTTTACAGAGAGAACGCGTTCCATTACCGCACTGTTCAGTTACACTAATGTGACCACCTGTGAAAATCCTGAATAGCCACCTTTTGTTGCGTGGACGTGCAGAAAGAGAGAGAGTGACGTTCTGGAGGGTGCCGGCAGGGATGTGGAGCCTTGCCGACGTCAGTGCCGTGGCAGCTGCTCTAGGTTTCTCGGTTGAGGATCCATGAAGCGAACAGCCCGATCGAGGTGCTCCTACAGATTCTCGATTGGGTTTAAATCCTGGGAGTTTGGCGGCCAAGGGAGTATGATAAACTAATTCTGGTGCGAACCACGCACGTGCTCTGAGAGCTGTGTGACGTGTTACATTGTCCTGCCTGTAGATGCCATCACGCAGAGGAAAAACCAATTGCATGTGGGGTGTACATTGTGCCCAAGGACAGAATCGTCCTACTGTTGATCCACTGTGCCTTCCAGAATGACGAGACGAATATTCCCCAGACCCCCCAGACCATAATGCTCCCTCCTCTGGCCTCAACCCTTTCAACAGTTGTTGCTGACTGTTTGATTTCAGACGTTTTACGCCGTAAACGCCAATGGCAATCTGTTCGACAGAGCATCAAACGTGATTCATCTGGAAAGGCTGCTTGTTGCTACTCAGTGAAGGTCCAGCTGCCTCACTGGTGTGCAAATCCCAGCCTTCGTCACTCATGAACAGCAGTCAGAATGGGCGCATGAACCAGGCGCCTGCTACAAAGGCTTATTCATGAACGTTCGTTGAACTTTCATTGAGGAGACACTTTTGGTAGCCCCTTGGTTCATTTGGGCTGGCAGTTGCTCAACAGTTGCACGTCTCTTTGGCGGTGCAAACCTCTGCAGCCGTTGTTCATCCTTGTCAACTGTTGTGTGGTACACCACAGTTGCCTCGACGCTGGTTTTGGGCAGTGCCACAGTTTGACGACGTTGGCACGCGAACTGTTTACAAATTTAGCCGTTTAGATACGCTTCCATCCTTGGCCTAAAAGCCAATGATCATACCGTTTCGGACAGTAGATAAAAGGCTCCGTTACCGGATTACGACAATGATTGAACTATTTTTCACGCCCCACCGACAGGCTGTATATACGCTTAACTGCTATGCTGCCACCTGCCGTCTGTGAGTGGTTATCACACGTTAACATCAAACATAGGCGGTAGTCACATTAACGTAGCTGGACTGTGTAAATGAACTAGACCGTGTACCTAATATGAACCCACGTCTCTTACACTTTACGAATATCAAAATTACTTAATTACAGAATGGGACTGTGTAACTTTGAGAAAATATCAGTATAGATCGTATTTCTTCGTTTCATTAACCATAGGCACGTAACACACTCCGTGACAATACCTACTCGAATGAACTGCTGCGTTGCTTCCACTTTTATACTGAAGCAGCCATTGCTGCTTTATATATCCTGTTGGTCAGAGTACCACACCCTCCACATCGGAAGATTCTGCCGCCTGGGCTACTCTCAGGGCGAAATCGAAGTTTTGGAAGACCCCCACCCCCCCACGTCGCCGTCCGCTGCTGTCCACTGCCGCCGTCCGCCTGCGCCACCGCCGCCTCCCAGTACTCGCTGCTGTCGGCTGCCGCCCCCCCCCCCCCCCCTTTGTTCTCTTTCCTGACTTCAGCCACATCTGTCGTCGGTAGACAGCACAGTCCTCCAAGGACATCCCCACTACCACCGTCATATACGCCTTCCCTTCCCCTGCACTCACCGTTACCTCCTGGAGTGCCTCCTCCAGGTTTCTGCTGTCTACTCCAGGAGAAAGAAAACTGGCGTTCTACAGATCTGAGCGTGGAATGTCAGATCCCTTAATCGGGCAGGTAGGTTAGAAAATTTAAAAAGGGAAATGGATAAGTTGAAGTTAGATATAGTGGGAATTAGTGAAGTTCGGTGGCAGGAGGAACAAGACTTTTGATCAGGTGAATACAGGGTTATAAATACAAAATCATATGGGGGTAATGCAGGAGTAGGTTTAATAATGAATAAAAAAATAGGAGTGCGGGTAAGCTACTACCAACAGCATAGTGAACGCATTATTGTGGCCAAGATAGACACGAAGCCCATGCCTACTACAGTAGTACAAGTTTATATGCCAACTAGCTCTGCAGATGATGAAGAAGTTGATGAAATGTGTGATGAGATAAAAGAAATTATTCAGGTAGTGAAGGGAGACGAAAATTTAATAGTCATGGGTGACTGGAATTCGAGAGTAGGAAAAGGGAGGGAAGGAAACATAGTGGGTGAATATGGACTGGGGGAGAGAAATGAAAGAGGAAGCTGCCTGGTAGAATTTTGCACAGAGCATAACTTAATCATAGCTAACACTTGGTTAAAGAATCATAAAAGAAGGTTGTATACCTGGAAGAATCCTGGAGATACTAGAAGGTATCAGATAGATTATATAATGGTAAGACAGAGATTTAGGAACCAGGTTTTAAATTGTAAGACATTTCCAGAGGCAGATGTGGACTCTGGCCACAATCTATTGGTTATGAACTGTAGATTAACACTGAAGAAACTGCAAAAAGGTGGGAATTTATGGAGATGGGACCTGGATAAACTGAAAGAACCAGCGGTTGTACAGAGTTTCAGGGTGAGCATAAGGGAACAATTGACAGGAATGGGAGAAAGAAATACAGTAGAATAGGAATGGGTAGCTCTGTGGGATGAAGTAGTGAAGACAGCAGAAGTTCAAGTAGGTAAAAAGACGAGGGCTAGTAGAAATCCTTGGGTAACAGAAGAAATATTGAATTTAATTGATGAAAGGAGAATATATAAAAAAGCAGTAAATGAAGCAGGTAAAAAGGAATACAAACGTCTCTAAAATGAGATCGACAGGAAGTGCAAAATCGCTAAGCAGGGATGGCTAGAGGGCAAATGTAAGGATGTAGAGGCTTATCTTGCTAGGGGTAAGATAGATACTGCCAACAGGAAAATTAAAGAGACCTTTGGAGAAGAGAGAGCCACTTGTATGAATATCAAGAGCTCAGATGGAAACCCAGTTCTCAGCAAAGACGGGAAAGCAGAAAGGTGGAAGGAGTATATAGAGGGTCTATACAAGGGTGATGTACTTGAGGACAATATTATGGAAATGGAAGAGAACGTAGATGAAGATGAAATGGGAGATATGATACTGCGTGAAGAGTTTGACAGAGCACTGAAAGACCTGAGTCAAAACAAGGCCCCGGGAGTAGACAACATTCCATTAGAACTACTGACAGCCCTGGGAGAGCCAGTCCTGACGAAACTCTACCATCTGGTGAGCAAGATGTATGAAACAGGTGAAATACCCTCAGACTTCAAGAAGAATATAATAATTCCAATCCCAAAGAAAGCAGGTGTTGCCAGATGTGAAAATTACCGAACTATCAGTTTAATAAGTCACAGCTGCAAATTACTATCGCGAATTCTTTACAGAAGAATGGAACAACTGGTAGAAGCCGACCTCGGCGAAGATCAGTTTGGATTCCACAGAAATGTTGGATCATGTGAGGCAATACTGACCCTATGACTGATCTTAGAAAATAGATTAAGGAAAGGCAAACCTACATTTCTGGCATTTGTCGACATAGAGAAAGCTTTTGACAATGTTGACTGGAATACTCTCTTTCAAATTCTGAAGGTGGCAGGGGTAAAATACAGGGAGCAAATGGCTATTTACAATTTGTACAGAAACCAGATGGCAGTTATAAGAGTCAAGGGACATGAAAGGGAGGCAGTGGTTGGGAAGGGAGTGAGACAGGGTTGTAGCCTGTCCCCGATGTTATTAAATCTGTATATTGAGCAAGCAGTAAAGGAAACAAAAGAAAAATTCGGAGTAGGTATTAAAATACATGGAGAAGAAATAAAAACGTTGAGGTTCGCCGATGACATTGTAATTCTGTCCGAGACATCAAAGGACTTGGAAGAGCTGTTGAATGGAATGGACAGAGTCTTGAAAGGAGGATATAAGATGAACATCAACAAAAGCAAAACGAGGATAATGGAATGTAGTCGAATTAAGTCGGGTGATGCTGAGGGAATTAGATTAGGAAATGAGACACTTAAAGTAGTAAAGGAGTTTTGCTATTTGGGGAGCAAAATAACTGATGATGGTCGAAGTAGAGAGGATATAAAATGTAGACTGGCAATGGCAGGGAAAGCGTTTCTGAAGAAGAGAAATTTGTTAACATTGAGTATACTTCCAGAAGTCGTTTCTGAAAGTATTTGTATGGAGTGTAGCCATGTATGGAAGTGAAACATGGACGATAAATAGTTTGGACAAGAAGAGAATATAAGCTTTCGAAATGTGGTTCTACAGAAGAATGCTGAAGATTAGATGGGTAGACCATGTAACTAATGAGGAGGTATTGAATAGAATTGGGGAGAAGATGTGTTTGTGGCACAACTTGACAAGAAGGAGGGACCGATTGGTAGGACATGTTCTGAGGCATCAGGGGATCACAAATTTAGCATTGGAGGGCAGCGTGGAGGGTAAAAATCGTAGAGAGAGACCAAGAGATGAATACACTAAGCAGATTCAGAAGGATGGAGGGTGCAGTAACTACAGGGAGATGAAGAAGCTTGCACAGGATAGAGTAGCATGGAGAGCTGCATCAAACCAGTCGCAGGACTGAAGACAACAACAACTCCACTTCACCCTTTACAGTCCCCCCCCCCTTCTCCCTACTCCTGTATCCCCACCTGTATTTTGCTCCTGCTCCTGCTCCTGCTCCCGTCCCTCTTCATCCTCCCGCCACTGCTCCTGACCCCCTACAACCACTACCACCCTTCAGGAACACTTCCTGCACTTCACTTGCTCTGCTATGATTGCCCTAGTTTTCCCCGCCAGAGTCACCGCCTGCCATCCCACAGCTGCCATCACAGAGTGCCCACCCTCTGTTCATAGTGCCTCAACCTCACATGAGGGGCCTCCCCACCACCCTCTTCAAATCCTGCCAGTCCTTCTTCCCTATTACCAGGCCACCCCATCAAAAACTCCCCAAGTGCCCAAATGGCAACCTTGCCTCCACCCCCTCCTCCAGAAAACCACTTCCCACCCAACTTCCTTCTGATTACCCTTCCTCCCACATTCCCAACCCCCACACTTTTTACCTTCATCCTTTCCAACCCCAATCCTAAGTTCCTTGGTGCATGCACCCTCATCCTTGGTATCTGTAACTATATCCCCAGTGTCCTTATTGCTCAACTTATCCCCTACACAGACTCTGTCCTCATCAAATCCCCCCTCTCTCTCTCTTTCCACACTGATCTCTTCTGGAACCTTCCCCACATCACCTTTGGCCCACATGCATCCCTCACACCTTTCCTTACCTCCTCCTCTCCCCATCAACCCAAACCACCTCATTGTCCACCAACCTTCAAGCTATGATCACAAAACTCAGCCCTGTGGTAAAGGAGGCAGAGGTGTTGGTGAAACTGAAGGCCCACCACACCTCAGAATGCCACTTGGTCTAACATATCTACAACAACTCTGGCCCTCATGCATATGTTCCAAGAGTCTGTCTCCCCCATAGATCGCCTCCTCACTCACGGAGCCCTGATTTTCAACTGTCACTCCCCCATTGAACTCTCCCATTCCACTCCTACTGCTGCCAATGCTGTCTCCTCCGCAATGGCCAACTCATCCAAAACTGCAAAAAAAAAAAAAACACCTCCCTCCATTGCACAGCCTCCCACTTCCTCAAACAGCTTCCTAACCTTCCTGTTACACCTGCATCAAAGCCCACTCCACTTAGTCCTCCAAATGCAAAGCCAAACCCCCTCCTACCATTCCTCAGCTCATTGTCCCCATTTGCCTCATTGACCAGCCCATCCACCCCAACAATTCCCTCTGCCCCTTCTACTGCTGAAAACATCATACGTTTCCTGACCACTGTCCTCCAGAATATCCACCCATTCCAATGCTCCCACACCCTCCAGGAGATCTCTCTTGTTGCCCGCTACATCTTCCATTTGAATACCTATGTTGTGTACTCCCACAAACAGGCCCATTTCACCTTTACCCATCTAGATGCCCTTGTTTAAGCCTCCCTGTTCTCCTCTTTTTGCTCTCTCCTTCCCTCCCACATCCTGGTGCGTCAACAGAATCATCACCTATACCTAAACATTGACTCCCTCGCTGCCAGCAAATACCTTTTCATGAATACCCTGTCCAAGCACCAGTCCTTCATCCTTAACAAAACCTTCCTGCAACCCTACCATGTTTTCTGCACGTCTCCTATCGCATTAACTGCACCAACAACCCTCTTCCCTTTGCATGAGGGTTGTTTGATATTGGCCACCTCAAGCATAACCCTATATGGCCACAACCCCTGCTCAGTGACCCTACCAAACACCTCCTCCTCAGCATCTGCTTTCCCTTCATCACCATCACCTGTGCCATTATCTATGTCTGTCCCACCGCTCCTCTCCCCCACGACTTTATCTCCCATGTTGGCTACACCTTCTTAACCTACGTGATTGCCACCAACCTCAACATCCAGAGTCCTGACCCTGCCACCCTTCAGCAGTGGTATCAGTTCTTTGCCAACCTTCACAGTGACCTTGTTCCCCTCCCAAAAGTAACTCCATCCCGGATGTCATTCTCATGTCCCTCAACCTCCTTGGCCATATTGCCACAGACGTCCTTGACCCCTTTGGTAGTGACCACCTCTCAGTCCTTGTCCCCTCCTTCCCCCCCCCCCCCCCATCCGCCTTGCTGCACCTCTAAAGATTCTCCATGACTACCACTGCACCGACTGGGATGCCTACCTGGAACCCATTGCCTCATAGGTTAAAAGCCATTCCCTAACCTTTCACTATCCCACTGACATTGCCCATGCCATTTTCTTCCTCCAGACGACCATCACTGATGCTGTGGAGGCCCATGTTCCTACCAAACCAATCCACCCTCAACACTCTTCCTCCATAGGATGTTATTCTTCTCTGTGAATCCCACAGGCTTTACTGCTCCTTCCTCTGCACCCTTGCCAGGGATACACTCCTCAGCCACCGGCAATTACAATGACACATCTGGAACCTCCTCACAGGAAAGAAATGCCAAGACTGGCGCCAGACATGTACGTGCCTTAACTCTGCCTTCCCTGTCAACTCTTCCAAGTACTGGTCTGCCTTCCATCATCTTACTGGTAGTCATTCTGCCCCACATTACTCTCTTCTCCACGACAACCACCCCGACCTAGACAACCTCTGTGAGGCTAACCATTTTGCTTCCCACCTCTTCCTGACAATCTTCATTTTGATTACTCCCTCTTCCCCACAGTCCTTGAACGCTTGTCCCACCACTCGCCTCCAGTTTCTGGTACTTGGATTGGTTACCACCCTCAGGCATAAACAGTCCCATTACTGCACAAGACATCAAGCTCGTCCTCTGCTCCAAACACAACACTGGCCCTGGTCATGATGGTGTCACCTACTTCAGGGAATCCTCCCCCTCTTTCCTGGCTGCCCTTGCTACCCTGTATAACATCCTCCTCTCCACCGGATTTTACCCTCTGACACCTCTTCCATCTGCCTCACCTCCATGTTCATTAAGGTCTTTGAGTCCATCATGTATCACTATATTCATCACCACCTTAACCAGCACCACCTCCTTCCCGTTGCCCATTGTGGCTTCTGGCCCTCTTTTTCAGCTGATGACTAGCTCCTTAGCCTTACCAATCTTTTTTCTCTCCAACTTAAGTACCATCACTCTGCTATCTTTGTTCCCATTGACCTCCACAATGCCTTCGATTGTGTCTCGCATCCTGGACTCCTCTTTAAACTCCAGACCAACGCTCATCCCATCAATTTCGTCTGTCTCGTTGCTTCCTTACGCTCCTATCGTCCCTCCTATCTGACCAACCACAATACCAACTTCTGTACATTCTATGCCCCAAGGCACAACCCTTTCCCCTCTCATCTGTCTCCTGTATACTGCAGGTATGCCTAAACCTCCCACACCTGTTCCCCTCCTCCAATTTGCTGATGACACCACCTTCCTGGCTCCAACGTACCCTTGAAACATACCTTGACCAGTTCACCACCTGGTGCAACCAGTGGCTCCTTTGCATCAACCCTTTGAAGGTTGTACCACTTGCTCCTTCCGGTTCTACAATTTTTACCTCACCATTTATGGTCGTACTATCCATCTCACTCCTACCCTGAAATACCTTGGTCTCACCCTCGACCATCTCGTCACCTGGACTCCCCATCTCGTTATGATCCAACATAAAGTCCACAATAGAGGCACTCTCCTGAAACTTCTGTCCAGCCTGACCTGAGGCCTGCATCTTTCCACCATCCTTCACACTTACAAATCCTTGATCCACCCCATCTCTTTTTATGCCAGCATCACCTGGGTCTCTGCACCTCACAGCCCTCCAAATCCTTAAACTTCATGCACCCCACCTTGCCTTCTGTATCTGCCTCCTGTTCCCACACAGATCCTCTAGCCCATTGCCACCCTTCACCACTGTATCCCACCCTCTCTCCATCTCCACACACTCCACCTCCTTTTCCAATACAAATTCCAGCACCTACCTGTCCCAGATGATGAGCTTCACCCTGATATCTACCCCTCCCACCAGCTCTAATCCTATCTTCTCCCTTCCCATTCCTCAGGGCTCCCTCTCCCCTTCCTGTGAGTGGTTTCCCTCCCTCCTGCTTGCCTCTCCCTTTCGAATGCATCCCTTCTGTGTATCTGCACTCCCTCCTGACTCGCTTTCCATCTCTCAACCTGTCCGTCTCTGGCCCCTTGGTGCGCCCCTCAACCTCCCCTTTAGCTTTCATCTCACCCTCTCCAGCTCCCCTCCCCCAATGCACCTTCTTATCCCCTATTTTTCCCCTCCTCTCAGGCCTCCTCCCCCTCAGCAAGTCCCTCCTGCAGCTTTTATTCTTTACATGTGTGCTCCATCTTTTACAGTGGTTTTAAAGGGTATTCATTCTGGAGTGTTTCAATATTGTGGCCAACTTTTATTTTATGCATGTGACTTCAGTGTATTGTATGTGCTCTGTGAATTGACAACTGTGTTTTTCAACTTCATGGTAACTTTTTTAACTGTTCCACAATGAATGTCTTCATATCAGTGTATGTTTTAACCCCGATTTTCTCCACCTATTATGCTCTTATGTCCCCATTATTATCGTCTTCTTTATGTATAGTTGCCTCTTTTTTTAACTGAAATGTCACTCGGCTGAAGATTGGCGGATTGTGTCGCTTCCAGCCCTCCCCTGCCTACATGGGGCAGGGGGAATGGACTCACAATAAATAAAAATATTACTGTTTTACGCTTTCACATTAATTTAAGCAATTATCATCGTTCACAGAAGGAATTCAGGATCAATTCAAATATAAATATTGAACCGTTAGGCCAGTGTGTCTGGTGACGCAAGTCGATTGCGTATATTGCTCGTTGCTTTCACACAATCTTTTAAGAGGGCAGTGTACCTCTGCAAGACAAGCGAGTGCATTACTCGTTGCTTTGGCAAAACAGTAAGTTATGTGTAAGTTATCGTTGTTGTGGGCCACTGTGCACACGGACAACATTTTATACAGTGAAATGAACCAAGCTGCATAAAATTGGCTATATTTGTTTTTAATAGACCGCCTAACCAGGACAGGTTACAGGACAAATTAAAGGTTCTTTAAATCCAAGTCGAGACTGACGTTAACGTCATTTATTTGTTCTAATGATTAATGTAAGTCACAATGGGATTAACAGAAAGGGAAATTTTGTATAATCCGAACTAAATTACAAAATGATGTTGTGGGAGGTATGGGATAACTGTGGAAGACTGTGTAAAAAGCTGCCTGTACAAAAATGTAGTGTTTACAGGAGATAAAAAGAGGCACTTTTTCGTGCGATATAAAGTCAGAGGTGCACCTTGCAGAGGTCATGAAGTTTTTGACACTAGTAATTTTCAGAGACAGTGGTGGTGTTCAAACTGCCGTGTCATGAATATTGTTTTAGAGACATTAAATTACGTTGATCGTAGTCCACTGACGTTAGAAGGAAGTGTGTGGACATTAAAAAAAAAGAGAGAGAAATTATTTAGTCATTTATTTGTGACATAGGATCTAATTACAATTTAAAGGTAATTGCTGAAAGACCTGATTTCTATTTACGTGCGCAAATAGACTCTTCTAATATGATAAGCGAGTGTTGCTCTGTGTGCACAGTTCAACAAGACAAAAGAACAGAAGCGTGGGAAAATATACGATAAGAATCAGGCCATAATCAGATTCAGTCTGACAAAGATCCTGAACAATAAACATTTTATCACCGAGGCTACTCAACAACAGGGGTCAGACTGTTTATCGAAACGATTACGTGGACGGTAGCCACAACACATATTATTATTCCAAATGGATAGTGGCTTCTTTCTATTGACAGGCAGTTCCATGTCCTCTTTGTGCTAAAGCTCGTTCAATTATCTAATGCGCTAGTAACTTGATATTTGTTTTTTCGTCATTACAGTTGTTTTGAACTATGACTGCAGGTGATTACAAGATCATACTTCATCTTGGCATCTCTTTGTCTTCACGCTAGCCTTCTCTTGCGTACTGTACTTCAATGAAATATTACACACTTCTCACACATACAGGGGTAGACTGGAACTCCACCGACAAAATTTGGGAAGTTTTTCTGGGATATTTTATACGTATATTGATCTCTGGTGTTTCGATAAGTTGTGATAATGTAACTATGATTTATTCGGTTTGTTACCACAAGTACCTCTGTATCTATGAAAACAACTTTGCAAGAGTGAACGAGTGTGCGATGTGCTTTCACCAAAACGTACCGTGGGTGAATGGAACAAATCTGTTTCCTGTTAACTGCCTGCATATTTAATTGATTTATGTCGGTCAACATTGATCAGTCATCTGACTAGTCTGATACGACCTGCTACGAATTCCTATCCTATGCTAACTTTGTGATCTCAGAAGAGCATTTATAACTAACGTACTCAATTATTTCCTGGATGTATACCAATCTCTTCCTCTACCGTTTTTACTCTGTACAGGTCCTTCTAGTGCCATAGAAGTAATTCCATGATGTTTAAGGAAATGTCCTATCACTTTGTCCCTCTATTTTGTCAGTGTATGCTATGTATTCCTTTCCTCGCCAATGCTGCGGAGAACCTCCTCATTTCTTACCATATCAGTCCACTTAATTTTCAATATTCTTCAGTAGCATCACATCTCAGATGCTACGATTGTCTTCTATTCCGGTTTACTCAAAGTCCATGTTTCATTATTATACAGTTCGGTGCTCCAAACGTACATCCTTAGAAATCTTTCCTCAAATTAAGGCCTAGGTTTGATACTAGTAGATGTCTCTTCGCCAGGAATGCCGTTTTTGCCTGTGCTCCTGTGCTACTCCGTTTCTTATGTCCTCCTTGCTCCGTCCATCATCGGTATTTTGCTGCCTAGGTAATAGAATGTTAAGTTTCTCGCTGTTCTCATTCCTGCTACTTTTCATTGCTTTCATCTTCCCTAAATTTACTCTCAATCTATAATCTGTATTCATTAGACTATTTCCTCAATTCAACAGAGCGTGTAGTTCTTCACTTTCACTGAGGACACTTCTTTCTTGGTCTTCCAGTCTTATTGTTCCCACTTCGTTCCTGTACGTATTGTATATTACCCGTCTTTTCCTATTTTTCGAAAATCTTGTACCATTTTACACTGTCGACAAATCCTATGAACGTGTCTTGACTTTTCTTCAGTCTTGTTTCCTTTATCAACCGCAACATCAGAACTGCCTCTCTGGTGCCTTTATCTTTCCTAACGCCAAACTGATCATCAGCCTACAAATTCTCAATTTTCTTTTCCAATCTTTTGTACACTTTTCTTGTTAGTAGCTTGGGTGCATGACCTGTTAACGGATTGCACGATATTCTCAAATCTGTTGGCTCTTCCTGTCTTCGGAATTATGTGGATAACGTTTCCCGAAAGTCTGATGGTAAATCACTAGTCTCATATATTCTACACACCACCTTGAATAGTCGTTTCCTTACCAGTTCACCCAAATGGTTTTGGATATTCCGATTGGATGTTATCTATGCCATTTTCATTATTTGATAAAAAAATTTTCAAAGCCCTTATTAATTCTTATTCTAATACTCGATCTCCCATCTCTTCCCCGTCGACTCCTGTTTCTTCTCCTATCACGTTATCATACAAGTCCTCCCCCTCACAGAACCCTTCAATGTACTCTTTCCACCTATCTGCTCACTCCTCTACATTTAACATCGGAATTCCGTCTTGCTGCCATTTTGCCTTAGTTTCCCTGCACTTCCTATTTATTTCATTCCGAAGTGACTTGTTTTCCTGTATTCCTGGTTTTTTTTATCCGCAGTAGCCTTCCTTGCACCTGTGTTTCGCTTTTCAGCTTCTTGTGATTGCCCTTTCCAGAGATTTTTATTCCTCTTCAGCTGAATTACATACTGAGATATTCGTTATAGCTGTATCTATAGCAGCAGAAAACTTCAAGCGTGTCTCTTCATTCCATAGTACCTTCGTATACCACTTCTTTGCGCACTGGTTCTTCCTGACTAGTCTCTTACACTTCAGCCTACTCTTCATCATTACTAAATTGTGGTATCAATCTATACGGGCTCCTGGCTATGCCTTACAATCCAATGTCTCATTTAGGAATCTTTGCCTGCCCATGATGTAATCTAACTGGAATCCTTCTGAATCTCCCGTCCTTTTCCCAGAATCTGGTGATTCTCGAACAAGATATTTGCTATTACTCACTGAAATTTATTGCAGAACTCAAATCGTCGACTTTCTTCTCTCTCATTCCTACCAGCGTGCCCATTTTCTTCCGTTATCCTTTCTTCTCTTGCTTCTCCTACGACCGCATTATAATCCCTTATGAAAATTAGATTTTCATCTCCCTGTACGTAGTGAATTATCCGCTCAGTGTCCTAATGTACTTCTCTGGCTCTTCATCTTCTGCTGGCGATTTCGATACGTATACCTGAACAATCGTTATCGGCACTGGTTTACTGTCGATTCTGGTGTGAATAACCCTATAACTGAACTGTACACAGTAACTCACTGTCTCCAGAATGAGATTTTCACTCTGCAGCGGAGTGTGCGCTGATATGAAACTTCCTGGCAGATTAAAACTGTGTGCCGGACCGAGACTCTAACTCGGGACCTTTCCCTTTCGCGGGCAAGTGCTCTACCAATTGAGCTACCCAAGCACGACTCACGCCCCGTCCTCACAGCTTTACTTCTGCCAGTACCTCGTCTCCTACCTTTCAAACTTTACAGAAGCTCTCCTGCGAAACTTGCAGAACTAGCACTCCTGAAAGAAAGGATATTGCGGAGACATGGCTTAGCCACAGCCTGGGGGATGTTTCCAGAATGAGGTTTTCACTCTGCAGCGGAGTGCGCGCTGATATGAAACTTCCTGACAGATTAAAACTGTGTGCCGGACCGAGACTCGAACTCGGGACCTGCTAGAGCACTTTCCCGCGAAAGGCAAAGTTCCCGAGTTCGAATCTCGGTCCGGCACACAGTTTTAAACTGCCAGGAAGTTTCAACTCACTCTCTGTCATATATTTCTATTCTACTCCCGATAGACAACTTTCCACTGATGTAGATTCTACCCTATACTCATCTGAGCAGAGATCCGTATCTTCTTTCCATTTCACTTCGCTGATCGCCACTGTATCTAGAATGAGCCAAGGCATTTCCCCTTTCGTGTTTTATAGCTTCTCTTCCAGGTTCAAGTTTCTGAATTCCACACCCGGACTCGTAGAACGTTTACGTTATCCTTTCGCTGCTTATTCAATCTTTTTCTCATAGTCATCTCCCCCTTGGCAGTCCACTCCCGGATTTCCGAATGGGGGAGTACTCCAGAATCTTTTGCTGCTGGAGAGACCATCATGACACTTTTTCAATTACAGGCCACATGTCCTATGGATACAAGCTACGCGTCTTTAATGCAGTGGTTTCCATTACTTCTACATACTCATACCGTTGATCATGGCTGATTCTTCTGCCTTTTAGGGGCAGTTTCCTAACCAGAGGACAAGAGAGGGCGTTGGACCTCTGTCCGTTCCTCCGCCGTCTATGACAAGATCGTCGACAGAACGAGGGTGATTTCTTATCCCGGAAGTCTTCGGCCGCCATTGCTGATGATTTTTATTCAAAATTTAGAGAATTCCTGGGAAGACGCAGGGCCCAGGACGTTTTGATTAGCAGTTGCAAACGCTAAAACTAGAACACAGAAAATAACGAAAAATTTGTCATCGCGCGTATAAAGTGTACGAGGACTTCAGAGCCTATACGTCTCAGCCAACTCCCTTAGTAATTAGACCAGTTTTTTATCATTTCATTAAATCTAACGCAACGGTGAATTATTTCAAGCTCTGGACAATTAACAAAAGGAAAGTTGTTGCACTTCCTACATCGGTTGTAGTGATTACCGACATCATGTGATTACAAGAGACAATAACTCCTCAGAAAGGGCTTTAACAGGACGACCCTTTAACTTCAAAGCTTTTTAGACATTAGGTAGTTTCCTTTCGCTACCGACTTATAAAAAAAGCTTATAGGGTGTTGGTTTAACGTGCCAAGAAAGTGGACTGCTGGTCATTAAAATTTCAGCTCAATATGGGAGGGCTGCAACAAACGTCGAATTCACGCGAAGTGCTTCGATATGGAAATGATCAGTATTTCAGCGCAATCGAAGGAAGTATGTGGCAGTTATGCCATTTCTGTTCTGTACATAAATAAAGATTACACAGTGTTTTTTTTTCTTTCGGAAATCGCATTTGAATGTTGGTTTTTCGTGAGAGGATGGTGGTAGGCCTCGGTTAAGAAGGGTAAACGTCTACCAGCACATGTATTAATCCGACAGCGTCGGGATGGTGGTCAGTCGAGAAGCGGGTTGTTGTTCCGCGATTCTGCGGCTTGCGTTGGTCAGGTTTCACAGCTGTCTTGCGAATATGGAATTGAAAGTTTCGCGACAGCCGTACTCAATGCCAGCAGAATCTCAACGTGAAAACGCTACCAGGGGCGAGATGGACGGACATACTGTGTGATTTTAACTAAAGTGCAACTACTTATAGACGTCCAGTGTGGGCTGCAATTATCGTATAGCACCGAAACTAGGTAGATGTGGTTATGCGTTTTGCGGAACCAATTTACGCTAAAAAATGAGTTTCAGTTTTGACCATAAGTTGCGAGTCTGGCACTGCACTCTGTTTGTATGATAGTATGACATCCACGCTGTCGTTTCACAAGCTTAACATGAGTGAACAGTATGGGTCTCGAAAAGAGAGACGGTGTGCTGTTAGTGAAACGGTTTGATGTGAACGGCAGCAATTACAGCGCTGCATTGAAAGAATATCATCGACTGCATTGTCTGAGGAGAGACTCGACGTCGTTAAATGCTTTAAAGAAGGTGATAATGAATTCGGAAACACGGGTGAGCTTGGTGTGGCACCTGGAAACGGAAAGCGTCCTATCTCGACGAATGTTACTGACGAGGTTACTACATCTACATCTACATTTATACTCCGCAAGCCACCCAACGGTGTGTGGCGGAGGGCACTTTACGTGCCACTGTCATTACCTCCCTTTCCTGTTCCAGTCGCGTATGGTTCGCGGGAAGAACGACTGTCTGAAAGCCTCCGTGCGCGCTCTAATCTCTCTAATTTTACATTCGTGATCTCCTCGGGAGGTATAAGTAGGGGGAAGCAATATATTCGATACCTCATCCAGAAACGCACCCTTTCGAAACCTGGCGAGCAAGCTACACCGCGATGCAGAGCGCCTCTCTTGCAGAGTCTGCCACTTGAGTTTATTAAACATCTCCGTAACGCTATCACGGTTACCAAATAACCCTGTGACGAAACGCGCCGCTCTTCTTTGGATCTTCTCTATCTCCTCCGTCAACCCGATCTGGTACGGATCCCACACTGATGAGCTATACTCAAGTATAGGTCGAACGAATGTTTTGTAAGCCACCTCCTTTGTTGATGGACTACATTTTCTAAGCACTCTCCCAATGAATCTCAACCTGGTACCCGCCTTACCAACAATTAATTTTATATGATCATTCCACTTCAAATCGTTCCGCACTCATACTCCCAGATATTTTACAGAAGTAACTGCTACCAGTGTTTGTTCCGCTATCATATAATCATACAATAAAGGATCCTTCTTTCTATGTATTCGCAATACATTACATCTGTCTATGTTAAGGGACAGTTGCCACTCCCTGCACCAAGTGCCTATCCGCTGCAGATCTTCCTGCATTTCGCTACAATTTTCTAACGCTGCAACTTCTCTGTATACTACAGCATCATCCGCGAAAAGCCGCATGGAACTTCCGACACTATCTACTAGGTCACTTATATATATTGTGAAAAGCAATGGTCCCATAACACTCCCCTGTGGCACGCCAGAGGTTACCTTAACGTCTGTAGACGTCTCTCCATTGATAACAACATGCTGTGTTCTGTTTGCTTAAAACTCTTCAATCCAGCCACACAGCTGGTCTGATATTCCGTAGGCTCTTACTTTGTTTATCAGGCGACAGTGCGGAACTGTATCGAACGATTTCCGGAAGTCAAGAAAAATAGCATCTACCTGGGAGCCTGTATCTAATATTTTCTGGGTCTCATGAACAAATAAAGTGAGTTGGGTCTCACACGATCGCTGTTTCCGGAATCCATGTTGATTCCTACAGAGTACATTCTGGGTTTCCAAAAACGACATGACACTCGAGCAAAAAACATGTTCTAAAATTCTACAACAGATCGACGTCAGAGATATAGGTCTATAGTTTTGCGCATCTGCTCGACGACCCTTCTTTAAGACTGGGACTACCTGTGCTCTTTTCCAATCATTTGGAACCCTCCGTTCCTCTAGAGACTTGCGGTACACGGTCGTTAGAAGGGGGGCAAGTTCTTTTGCGTACTCTGTGTAGAATCGAATTGGTATCCCGTCAGGTCCAGTGGACTTTCCTCTGTTGAGTGATTTCAGTTGCTTTTCTATTCCTTGGACACTTATTTCGATGTCAGCCATTTTTTCGTTTGTGCGAGGTTTTAGAGAAGGAACTGCAGTGCGGCCTTCCTCTGTGAAACAGCTTTGGAAAAAGGTGTTTAGTATTTCAGCTTTACGCGTGTCATCCTCTGTTTCAATGCCATCATCATCCCGGAGTGTCTGGATATACTGTTTCGAGCCACTTACTGATTTAACGTAAGACCAGAACTTCCTAGGATTTTCTGTCAAGTCGGTACATAGAATTTTACTTTCGAATTCACTGTACGCTTCACGCATAGCCCTCCTTACGCTAACTTAGACATCGTTTAGCTTCTGTTTGTCTGAGAGGTTTTGGCTGCGTTTACACTTGGAGTGAAGCTCTCTTTGCTTTCGCAGTAGTTTCCTAACTTTGTTGTTGTACCACGGTGGGTTTTTCCCGTCCCTCACAGTTTTACTCGGCACGTACCTGTCTAAAACGCATTTTACTATTGCCTTGAACTTTTTCCATAAACACTCAACATTGTCAGTGTCGGAACTGAAATTTTCGTTTTGATCTGTTAGGTAGTCTGAAATCTGCCTTCTATTACTCTTGCTAAACAGATAAACCTTCCTTCCTTTTTTTATATTCCTATTAACTTCCATATTCAGGGATGCTGCAACGGCCTTATGATCACCGATTCCCTGTTCTGCACATACAGAGTCGAAAAGTTCGGGTGTGTTTGTTATCAGTAGGTCCAAGATGTTATCTCCATGAGTCGGTTCTCTGTTTAATTGCTCGAGGTAATTTTCGGATAGTGCACTCAGTATAATGTCACTCGATGCTCTGTCCCTACCACCTGTCCTAAACATCTGAGTGTCCTAGTCTATATCTGGTAAATTGAAATCTCCACCTAAGACTATAACATGCTGAGAAAATTTATGTGAAATGTATTCCAAATTTTCTCTCAGTTGTTCTGCCACTAATGCTGCTGAGTCGGGAGGTCGGTAAAATTACCTAGCTCGGTTGTTGAGTGTAACCTCCACCCATAATAATTCACAGGAACTATCCACTTCTACTTCACTACAGGATAAACTACTACTAACAGCGACGAACACTCCACCACCGGTTGCATGCAATCTACCCTTTCTAAACACCGTCTGCACCTTTGTAAAAATTTCGGCAGAATTTATCTCTGGCTTCAGCTAGCTTTCTGTACCTATAACGATTTCAGCTTCGGTGCTTTCTATCAGCGCTTGAAGTTCCGGTACTTTACCAATGCAGCTTCGACAGTTTACAATTACTATACCGATTGCTGCTTGGCCCCCGCATGTCCTGACTTTGCCCCGCACCCTTTGAGGCTGCTGCCCTTTCTGTACTTTCCCGAGGCCATCTAACCTAAAAAACCGCCCAGTCCACGCCACACAACCCCTGCTACCCGTGTAGCCGCTTGCTGCGTGTAGTGGACTCATGACCTATCCAGCGAAACCCGAAACCCCACCACCCAAGTCGAGCGTTGCGTTGCTGCAACTGAGCGTGCAGCACGTGCTCCGGTTAGTGCTACTGATCATGGAGTGTCACGAGAATCGTCCGTCAATAGTCAACAATTTTGCGATCTACTTTACGCTAGTACCCGTACAAGATCCAGACTGTGCAGCAACTGAAATCTCATGAGCTGCAGCAACATTCTGGATTTGCTCTTCCGTTCTGACACAGATCGAAGTTGATGACATGCGACTACAGCGTGACGAGGTACGTGTTACACTACGGGGTGCAGTGAATACTGCCGAATTTGGGGTAGTGTGAAACTGCTAGTGGTGCAGAAGACCATTGCACCCACCTTACATGACGGTGCGGTGCGGATTCACAAGCACCTTCACGCTCGGTCCGTTCTTCTTTGAAGGGAGTACATGCAGAGGGCATTCCAGGTGTACTGCTACGTCTGCACGTTATCGGGATTTCGTGGTACAGCATGTGACTGCTGCTTTGGAAGAGCGCGACTGTGTGGAAACTTTCATGCAAGATGGGACTACACCTTATGTCGCTGGCTCAGTGAAAACTCTGCTTAATGCAACCTTCCATGAAAGTGTTATCTCCAGACGTTTTCCAGAAACACAGCCTGCAACATCATCTGATCTGAACCCATATGGCTCTGAGGATATCAAAAAGGACGCGTTTATCAGGAACTGAAGACCAGCATAGAGGAACACGTTGTTCAGATTCCACCGGAACTGACGAGTGCAACTGCTGCTCACGTCGTTTCACAGATGCAACATCTTGTCGTTGTCTCCACTGATCATACTGAACAAATTGTGAAAGCATCAGTTGATAATAAAATCAACATTATGCTTTTCTCACTTGTTTGACCTTCCCTGCCCACGTCCCACCCATTATCTATTACATACGGAAACATTTCTATACGCCTTTCTTTCATTCACGGCACTAGATTTGCGCCAGGCGACCAAAATTGGGACTAATTTTTTCTAACGTAAATCGGTTCCACATTAACTCATTAGCATATCTACCAAGCTGCGCTGCTATACGGTAGTTACAGTCCAACCTGGGCACCTGCGAGTAGCTACACTATAATTATAACCACTCGTATTGTTTGCCGACCCTGCAATACAACTTCCCTTGACGCGGAAGCAGAGATGTGCGAGGCGACATAGGTATACCCAACAACAACGCAGGAAATGGTATTGGCACCACGTCGATTTTCCATACGAGTGCCTGTTTTGCGTGCAGCATCGCAATGGCCGCGTTCTTCCAGGAGAACGATCGTTGGCTGGCTTCATTCGTTATCGTCATACCGGCACAGTGTCTGGCGTGACGGTACCGGGTGTCGGGTAAGCAATATGATCACCTCTGGTTCCAATAGCCGGTAATATGCAGAGCAGGCGTTATATTTATGCTGTGTTAAGGCTGGTGGCTATGACCTATTTTGGAGGTCCCTGTGGAGTCATCCTAAGGGAAGATGACGCAACACTGCATGTTTCCCAGGTGCCTCACCTACTGAAAACATATGGTCGTGGATTGACGAAAAACTGGTGCGCCAGCACTCTCCAGGCACTAAGATAGATGAACTCCAATTGCCTTTCTCACTCACTCATTCAGCCCAACCCATTGTCGTTATCTCTCTCTTTCACCTGCATCACAGCCACGGTCCCCTTCGTTTTGTCCTACTACTACAGTCTCCTCTTTCTCTCACTTCTTCGTCTTCTTCTCTATGACTGTTAACATCTCATTCCTTCGTTTCTGCTGCTGCTGCCTCAGGCACTATCTCTCTGTTCACCTTTGTCATTGACATATACCCTATCCCATATTATCATTGGCTCTCGCTCATTTCCACTTTCTCTTTATTTCTCCTCTCCGACTTGTTTCCTTCACTCTTGTCCTGGAAACCACTGTCTGCTATCTTCCAGTAGTTATTACTTTTCTGCCCCTTTGCCATTGCCACTGTCTTCTTCTCTCTTAGCATAAAAAGCGTAACAATGTTCGCATACCAACGTTTGCAAATTGTTTAAAGGTGCTGAGCAAGACAGAATGATGCGGTATCCCACTTTTCAATCAGAGTCTTTTAAATAAGGAGGAACATATTCGCATTTAATGTACTACGACGGAAGCATTTTTCCGCTGGTTCACTTCTTTTCCCTGCTGCAGCAGGGCATGTAACTTATGAAAAGAAATGTATTATTCAGTAAAATTTAGATGGTTTACTTGTGGGAAATTGAATTAGCGTAAAAGTAATTTTACACCTGAGACTGGATTTTACGTGGGAAAATATTCTTCATGTGGTTCAGTGCTACAACATGGCATTCCCAGATGATAACGGAGACACTTTACAGCATATTTATCCGTGATAGCCGGCCGGGGTGGCCTAGCGGTTCTAGGCGCTACAGTCTGGAACCGCGCGACCGCTACGGTCGCAGTTTCGAATCCTGCCTCGGGCTTGGATATATGTGATGTCCTTAGGTTAGTTAGGTTTAAGTATTTCTAAGTTCTAGGAGACTGATGACCTTAGAAGTTAAGTCCCATAGTGCTCAGAGCCATATCCGTGATAATTCACTTTATAATCTATGTTTTCGCCCCACATCGCATTTTATGTGTGTATTTTACGTGCAATTAGGGTAACTTTGAACTTCTGTCTCTAGGAAACGAATTAAGATACGAAAAAAATTTTCAAGGTTGCTCGACATTAGGACCTAAGGAATAACATCGTAAAAATTACAACCATATGCTGTGCGTAGCCGTCTTGGAATCCTCGGCTGGGTTTTGGTCTGGTGCTACGGGTGAAATTATAATTAAAAAAAAACCCTTTTTGAAGGTTTTCCGAGGAATTGTCAGTGAACTAATAGTGTCCCCATACGTTCCATAAACCCACCGTACACTACATCAAATGCTTAACACGATCCTGCTGTTGGGCACAGAAATGGTCCATAGCCCAAGGGCTATTCAAAACACTTGGCCCAATATTTTTATCACATATATGGTTTATTTGTTAATTAATTTTAATCCAATAGTAGAGACATAATTGCGGTTCGCTTTTATTATTCATAACCCGAAGTAAGAATTAACAAAATGGAAAGAGCATGTGGTTTGACCATAAATATTTACAACAAGAAATGTATATCTAGCAAAACAAAACTAAAACACCTCACCATATGGTACGACCAGAATGTTTTTATGGATCTGAATGCCTAACGATGAACTATAAGATGGACAGACTAGAGGTACTGGAAAGAAGGATTATTAGAAAAATAATGGGTGCAATAAAAATTGCAGATGGTTGGAAAATAAGAAGCAATGAGGAGATCTACAAAAATATAGAGAAAATATCTGAAGTAATGGCCAAACGAAGATTAACCTTTTCTACCAAATGAATGGAAATAGACTAACAAAACAAATACTCCTATATTTCTGGAAGAAGCAATCGACAATAGCATGGATTACGGAAGTAAGGAAAGATCTAGAAAGAAACAACATCAAAGGATCAGAAATAGCAGGAAGAAACCGTTTTAAAAACCAAATACTAAATTGGGAAGGCTTTCAAAGCAGAAGAAATAAAAAAACAGGAACAACATCATGGACAGAAGAAAGGGAGAGACTTCATGGGTAGAAAATGAGGGAATCCTGGAATAATAGGAAACAACAACAAAGGAAGAAGAGGAACTGAAGTTGTTAACGTGATCCTAGTTGGTCAATTAGGTACACGTGCTGTCGCGTGGATACTGATAATGGTTCCCACGCGAGGGCATAAACATTGTAAGTAGGCTGTTTAGGTTTTTATATTGGTAGCGCCACGTAGCGCTCTATATGAAAATCACTGACGGTGCTGTGCGCAGTCTGAGGCTGGTCGGCATTGTTGCAATATTTGCTATTGTAGTGTTGGGCAGTTGGATGTTAACAGCGCGTAGCAGGGTTGTGATATGTACGAGAATTCTCGTACGCATACGAGAATTTCGTCATTTGTACGATGTACGAGGCAAAAGTGAATATCGTACCCGAACATACGAGAATTTTGCCTAAAAACATTTTTTTAAGCGTTTAATCCGATCGATAACTGGAGTCGTTACAGACGACTTACTCTACCCTATCCTATCCTAACTTAGTCTACAGACATCACAGAAACATACATGCCCACGGGGGAACTCAAACCTTAGTAGTTGCGGGCTCGTGGCTCGTGACACCACAAAAGTCGTGTGGCTATGGAGGCGGGTCCAAATTTTTTACCAAATATACATTATACACATTTGTTTGGAAAATAATCAATTCATCTGTTATATTTTAAAAATGATTAGAAACTGTTACGAATCCCTGCAGTCTCTGTCAATCAACAAATTTCAGGCAGGAGAGAGAGCGCCAAACTACCGACATTACAAAACGATTTAAGTCGAGAATGAGGCTTAGTTCAAAGCCTGGCCCTGGAAAATAAATTAAATAAGCTAACAATAACGAATCACTTTGCTTTGCATGACATATTTCACTCATTTCGAATTGTTAAGTTTCAGAAATAGAGCGGCCAACGAATCTCAAAGCACTAAATGGAACTTTAATCGAATATTATTGGAAAGCAATTAACAGTAGACCTAATTACCCTACAATACCGTGGAATTGTTAAGTACAAACGAAAGACATTTCATCAGACGGTATTGTTTTGTCTTCAACAAACGATACTCTTAATAATGCGTATTTCGCGTATAGTCATAACGAGTACGTTTAGCTGAACTCATTTACTGTGTAGTTTCCTTTTGTAAGTGTTTCAGGCTACTGTGTGTTACTGTGAGTGGAGAAATGGGAAGTGACAGTGAATATGAAAACACAAGCACGAAACTTTCGTGCACGCCGGAGAAAAAAAATCTAAAAAGAGGTGAAATCTCGAAGACAGAACGGCCTGTCCATCGCCAACAAAAATTTCGTGATGAGTGGCTACATATGCCAGGTTTACGTAATTGGCTGGTGCACGATAGTGATCCGCTCAGGGCGCGAAGCAGATATTACAATACCAACATGGTTTCCGAAATCCAGAATATTAAAAACCATTCGAGAAGTAAGAAGCATCTAAACATGGTGCAGTCTGCTACCGTGCGACAGCCTTCAGTTGCTCAATTTGTCAAAACTCACAACCAGTTAAGAGGAAGGTTGCTAAAGCTGAAATCAAATTATCAGCATTCTTAGCAGAACATAATGTGGCATTTTTAGCTGCTGACCATTTATCCGGTTTGTTAAAAGATATTTTTCCAGACTCGGATATGGCAAGGGCAATGACTCTTAAACGGCACAAAGCACGTGCCATTGTTTCTAATGTTATTGTGACGTCACACAAAGAAGTGTTGGCGAAAAAACTACAACTCGCCAAATTTAGCATAATGACGGACGAGACCACCGATATCGGAACTGTAAAAAATTCCTGCGTGGCGATCCGCTTTTATGACAAATTTTCAGGTGAGTAATAATAAGAGCTAGTTTTGAAATAATAACCAAATTAATTCTAAAATAAATTTTCCTGTTAAGTTACCACTTTGTATCACTTCTCCTTTTACAGGTTTTATTGAAAGTAAGTTTTGGGAGCTATATAAAGTTTATGAAGATGGAGACTTAAATGTTGAGAAAGCTTCTACTGCAGAAAATCTCTACAATGGTGTAGTAAAAACGTTTCAACAGCTTAACATTCCATTTGCCAATATTATTGGCTTTGGAGCAGATGGTTGCAATACTATGATGGGAATTCGTAATTCCGTAGCAAGCAGATTCCGAGATAGCTGCCCGGGAAATTTTGTAATGAAGTGTGTTTGTCATTCGGTGCATATATGCGCAAGCGAGGCGTGCAAGAACCTTCCAAGAGCTTGTGAGGACCTCGCGAGGAATATTTATGGTTTTTTCACTCAGTGCGAAGAGGCAGGCAGAGTTCAAGGAATTTCGGGTACTGTAGCATTTTATATCTCATACACTTTATTTTACGTCCGATCGTGTGGAAATAGGCTAAACATTACGCTTTATTCCAGGTATTTTTAAACTTGGAACCACACAAATTACTACATCCTTCACAGACACATTGGCTGTCAATGATCGCGGTTGTTAGGACAGTGTTTGAAAACTGGGATGCTCTAATGCTGTGTTTTAACAAAAATGGCTTTCTGAGCGAGTTCTAAGTGCTGAACAAGTTTTTAACTGTTTACATGACTCCTTTGCAAAAATGTATTATATGTTCTTAGAGTGGATTCTACCAAAATTTACTACTTTCACCGAGTATTTCCAGTCTAGAGCAGTAGTAATTGTTGACCTTCATGACAAGATTAGGGCTCTCTATACAGAAATACTTCTGTACTTCATGAAACGCACTTATGTCATGGGAAAAAATCTCAGTGATGTTGACCCAAAAAATGCAACTCATCATCTGGAAGATTCACAACTGTATTTGTGTGTGAAAATTCTGAAGAACGTTGGCACACCAGAGATAAAGAATCACCCACATCTTATCAAGGATTTTTATCATCGATGCAGAAACTTTCTTGTGGTGAGTACACCTCGTTTGCCTGAAATCATATATAATTTGTTTTATTGTTTTCTATTCATTTGTGTGTTTATGTGTGGCATACCTAATGAGAGCTATGAATTCTCAAGTATTACGGACAGCTTCGTACCAGATCAAATTACGGTATGATATGGAAGATAAAGTGCTCTCCAAACTAGCGGCACTCAAACCTACAAATGCCCTGTCACAAAGTTTCCGAGATACAACACCTTCACTCATACCTTTAATGGAACTGTTGCCACGTATAATTCCTCCCTCAGATCTCGATTTAGCACAAACTACAGATGACCAGTGGAGGCGTCTCCCTCTGGTTTTGGCTTGTCTCCCAGACTCAATATAAAACGAACAATCACTGGATAAAATGTGGAATATATTAAATAACGAATCTGAAGAATTTAAGGAATTGAGCGTTTTCGCTCTCTCAATTTTGAGTTTACCTCATTCAAATGCAGACTGCGACAAAGTTTTTTCTAAGGTATGTAAAGCAATGAAGCTAATAACTAGTTAATAATATGATTTCCTACTTGTCAGGTTATTGAAGTTTAATGTTCAACTTCAGGTAAATCTCATGAAAACCAAAATTAGGAACAGACTCCAAACCAGTACACTGAATGGAGCACTTCTTGCCTCTGAATGCATTAAGGAACGACCAGGAAACAACGGAACATGTGCAACTTTTGAGCCAACACCCGAAATGTACGACGAGAAAATGACGTCGGACACTCTTTATAAAACGAAACAGGAAGAAGCAAATGTAGACATCGAATTTGTTTCATAATTACAAATTCTTGTTCATAGTTTTATTCATTTGTAAATAAGGTTTTGTAAAGCTATATATATATATATATATATATATATATATATATATATATATATATATATATAAAATTTTCAAAACGTATGAGAATTTTAATTTCATGAGGTTGGTACGACAATCGCGCAGTCTGGATATCACAACCCTGGCGCGTAGCGTTGCGCAGTTGGAGGTGAGCCGCCAGCAGCGGTGGATGTGGGGAGAGAGATGGTGGATTTATGAGAGCGGGTGATCTGGACGTGTGTCCATCACAGACAGTAAATTTGTAAGACTGGATGTCATGAACTGATATATACATTATGACTTTTGAACACAATTAAGGTAAATACATTGTTCGTTCTCTATCAAAATCTTTCATTTGCTAACTATGCCTATCAGTAGTTAGTGCCTTCAGTAGTTAGAATCTTTTATTTAGCTGGCAGTATTGGCGCTCGCTGTATTGCAGTAGTTCGAGTAACGAAGATTTTTGTGAGGTAAGTGATTCATGAAAGGTATAGGTTATTGTTAGTCAGGGCCATTCTTTTGTAGGGATTATTGAAAGTCAGATTGCGTTGCTATAAAATATTGCGTGTCAGTTTAGTGATGATCAGAATAAGTAAAGAGAGAAATGTCTGAGTACGTTCAGTTTTGCTCAGCTGTTTGAAAATCAAATAACGTAAGGGGTTTACCAGCACAGTAATTCATAAATTTTTCTAAGGGGACGTTTCATTCTTTCGTGGTTAGTTAACAGGGACGAAAGGGTTTTCATAGGAGTCCCGGTTTATTACAAAAACTGTCGTCTTTTATTTTCAAGTTTAGAGTTGGTAACTGATGTTGTTGTTGTTGTTGTTGTGGTCCTCAGTCCTGAGACTGGTCTGATGCAGCTCTCCATGCTACTCTATCCTGTGCAAGCCTCTTCATCTCCCAGTACCTACTGCAACCTACATCCTTCTGAATCTGTTTAGTGTATTCATCTCTTGGTCTCCCTCTACGATTTTTACTCTCCACGCTGCCCTCCAATACTAAATTGGTGATCCCTTGACGCCTCAGAACATGTCCTACCAACCGATCCCTTATTCTAGTCAAGTTGTGCCACAAACTTCTCTTCTCCCCAATCCTATTCAATACCTCCTCATTAGTTATATGATCTACCCATCTAATCTTCAGCACTCTTCTGTAGCACCACATTTCGAAAGCTTCTATTCTCTTCTTGTCCAAACTAGTTATCGTCCATGTTTCACTTCCATACATGGCTACGCCCCATACAAACACTTTCAGAAAAGACTTCCTGGCGCTTAAATCAATACTCGATGTTAACAAATTTCTCTTCTTCAGAAACGCTTTCCTTGCCATTGCCAGTCTACATTTGATATCCTCTCTACTTCGACCATCATCAGTTATTTTGCTCCCCAAATAGCAAAATTCCTTTACTACTTTAAGTGTCTCATTCCTAATCTAATTCCCTCAGCATCACCCAACTTAATACGACTACATTCCATTATCCTCGTTTTGCTTTTGTTGATGTTCATCTTATACCCTCCTTTCATGACACTGTCCATTCCGTTCAACTGCTCTTCCAAGTCCTTTGCTGTCTCTGACAGAATTACAATGTCATCGGCGAACCTCAAAGTTTTTATTTCTTGTCCATGGATTAGACTACCTACTCCGAATTTTTCTTTTGTTTCCCTCACTGCTTGCTCAATATACAGATTGAATAACATCGGGGAGAGGCTACAACCCTGTCTCACTCCCTTCCCAACCACTGCTTCCCTTTCGTGCCCCTCGACTCTTATAACTACCATCTGGTTTCTCTACAAACTGTATATAGCCTTTCGCTCCCTGTATTTTACCCCTGACACCTTCAGAATTTGAAAGAGAGTATTCCAGTCAACATTGTCAAAAGCTTTCTCTAAGTCTACAAATGCTAGAAACATAGGTTTGCCTTTCCTTAATCTAGCTTCTAAGATAAGTCGTAGGGTCAGTATTACCTCACGTGTTCCAACATTTCTACGGAATCCAAACTGATCTTCCCCGAGGTATTGGCGAAAATTTCGGTAATTTATGACTCTTCATGGCTAGTCAGCAATGTGATATGATTAGATTAAAACCTTTTCTACCGAATGGATGGAAATAAACTAACAAAACAAATACTCCTTTATTTCTGGAAGAAGCAATCGACAATAGCATGGATTACGGAAGTAAGGAAAGATCTAGAAAGAAACAACATCAAAGAATCAGAAATAGCAGAAAGAAACCGTTTTAAAAACAAAATACTAAGTTTGGAAGACTTTCAAAGCGGAAGAAATAAAAAATCGGGAACAACATTATGGACAGAAGAAAGGGAGAGACTTCATGGGTAGAAAATGAGGGAAACCTGGAAAAATAGGAAACAACAACAAAGGAAGAAGAGGAACTGAAGTTGTTAACGTGATCCTAGTTGGTCAATTAGGCACACGTGCTGTCGCGTGGATACCGATAATGGTTCCCACACTAGGGCATAAGTATTAATACTGTTGTACGAAAGGTTGCCATGGGACACGTCCGAATGCACAGACACTGCGTATGTTATTAAGGCGATAACGCCCCATAATCCCTTCAGTGCAGTTGCACATTAAGTTCAAACTCTTACGGGAATCGGCGAGAGGCCGTGAGCAGTGAGACTAATGAGTGGGGGCTCTACATCAGTAATGTGTGGTGTAAGTTGAGAATCTGGGTCTCATTGGAGGTGTGCTAGGGCAGTGTGTGCAGTTGTGTGCTGACCACTCTGTGCGAATGGCTTAGTGGTCAGTGCATCTGCTTAGTAAGTATGGGACCTGGGTACGTATCCCAGTCCAGCACAAATTTTCAAGTCGCCCAATTGATACAAATCAGTACCCACTGGCAGCCAATGTCTTTCATCCCTCTGTGTTTTAATTCGTAATAGCTGCAGGACACAAATTTTGTCTGTTCTTTTGAACGTATCGAAAAGATCTGACGCCAGAAACGTAATTAAGGCGATGATGCCCAATGAGTCCGTCAGTGCAGACGCACACCAAGCTCGAATTCTTATGGGAATCGGCAGGATGCCAAGAGTAATGGGGCTACTGTGCAGGGGCACTATATCAGTAGTCTGTGGTATAAATTGAGAACTTGAGTCTGATGGGTGCTGTGCGAGGGTAGTACGTGTTTTGTGGTAACCACTTTGTCCTGATGGATTGGACTGGATTGTTTGGGGGAACAGAACAAACAGCGAGCTCATCGGTCTCATCGGATTAGGGAAGGACGAGGCAGGAAGTCGGCCGTGCCGTTTCAAAGGAATCATCCCGGAATTTGCCGGAAGCGATCTAGGGAAATCACGGAAAACCTAAATCAGGATGGCCGGACGCGGAATTGAACCGTCGTCCTCCCGAATGCGAGACCAATGTGCTAACCACTGCGTTGTGTCCTGATGAAATAGTGGTCAGCGCATCTGCCTAGGAAACAGGAAATCTGGCTTTGAATCCCAGTCTTGCACAAATTTTCAACTTGTCCTGTTAATATAAATTGATGGCCACTGGTAGGTAATGTCTTTGATTCCTTTGTATCTTGATTCATAGTGGCTGCAGGATCAAAATGGTGTATGAAAATTTCGTTCATCGCATCTGCCTAGTAAGCAGGAGACCCACGTTCGAGTACCGGTCCAGCATTAGCTTTCAACTTTCCCCGTTGATATAAATAAAGGCCCACTGGCAGCTAATGTCTTTGATTCCTTTCTTGATTCAAAAGATGTCTGGTACCCCCCTTTTCAATCAGTCTTTCAAATAAAGAGGAACATATTTGCATTTAATGTGCTGTGATAGGACAGACGCCACATATATAACTTTGTGACACTTTTAGTACTTTTTGTATCAAAACCCCTTACTGCTGTTATTGATGTGGTCTGAAGCCCAAAGATCGGTTTGATGCATCTCTCCATTTTCTGCTCTATCTTGAGCAAGACTCTTCATATCTGGGTACCTACTGCAATCTACATCCTTCTGAATCTGCTTACTGTATTCATCTCTTGGTCTCCCTCTACAATTTTGACCTCCCACGCTTCCCACCAATACTAATCTGGTGATACCTTGATGCTTCAGAATGTTCCCACGAACCGATTCCTTCTTCTAGTCAGGTTGTACCACAAATTTCTCTTCTCCCCAATTCTATTCAGTACCTCCTCGTTAGTTATGTAATCTACCCATCTAATCTTCAGTATTCTTCTGTAGCACTACATTTCAAAACCTTCTATTCTGTTCTTGTAAAATAAACTGTTTCCTGTCCATGTTTTACTTCCATATATGGCTACTCTCCATGCGAATACTTTCTGGGTGGTTATCCTGAGATTTAAATCTATACTTGATCTTAACGAATTTCTCTTCTTCAGACAGGGTTTTATGCCATTGACAGTCTACATTTTATATCCTCCCTGCTTTGACTATCATCAGTTATTTCGCTTCCCAAATAACAAAACTCATCTACTACTTTAGGTGTTTCATTTCACAACATAATTCCCTCAGCGTTACATGATTTATTTCGATTACATTCCATTATCCTCGTTCTGCTTTTGTTGATGTTTATCTTATATCCACCTTTCAGGGCACTGTCCATTCCGTTCAGCTGCTCTTCCAAGTCCTTTGCTGTCTCTGACAGAATTACTATGCCATGGGCTAACATCAAGGTTTTTATTTCTTCTCCCTGGCCTTTAATTACTACTCCAAATTTTTCTTTTCTTTCCTTTACTGCTTGCTCAGTATACAGATTGAATAACATCGGGAATAGGTTATAAAACAGTCTTTAAAAAGGTTTAAATGTGTGTGATTTCCTATGGGACCAAACTGCTTAGGCCATCGCTCCCTAGACTTGCATACTACTTAAACAAACTTATGCTTAGAACAACAAACACACCCATTCCCGAGGGAGGACTCGAATCTCCGGCGGAAGGGGCCGCGCAGTCCGTGACATGACGACACTGTCTCACTCCATTCTAAACCACTGCTTCCCTGTCATGCCCCGTGACTCTTATAACTGCCAACTGGTCACTATACAAATTGTAAATAGCCTTTCGCTCCGTGTATTTTACCCGTGTCACCTTTAAACTTTGAAAGGGAATGTTCCAGTCAACATTATGAAAAACCTTTTCCCAAGTCTACAAATGCTGTAAACGTAGATTTTTCTTCCTTTAACCTATCTTGTATGAGAAGTTGTAGGGTCAGTATTGCCTCGCGTGTTTCTACATTTCTCAGGAATCCAAACTGATTTTCCCTGGTGTCGGCTTCTACCAATTTTTCCAGTCGCCTGTAAAGCATTCGTGTTAGTATTTTGCAACTGTGGCTTATTAAACTGATAGTTCGGTAATTTTCACATCTGACAGCACCTGCTTTCTTTGGAATTGGAATTATTATATTCTTCTTGAAGTCTGAGGGTATTTCGCCTGTCTGATACATCTTTCTCAGCAGATGGAAGAGTTTTTTGGTGGCTGGCTCTCCCAAGGCTATCAGAAGTTCTAAAGGAATGTTGTCTACCCCTGGGGCTTGTCTTTAGTTAATGAGCTCCTCAAATTTATCGGCTGAAGCAGAAAGTTTACAAGTAATCTACAGTCAAGAGACAAAGGAATTGGTACACCTGCCTAATAATATCCAGGCCCCGTGAGCACGCAGAAGTGCTGCAACACGACGTGGCATGGTCTCTAATGTCTGAAGTAGTGCTGGAGAGAATTGATACATTGAATCCTGAAGCTCTGTCCATAAATCCGTAAGAGTATGAGGGTGTGGAGATCTCTTCTGAACAGCACGTTGCAAGGCATCCCATATTTGCTCAATAATGTTCATGTGTGGAGGGGTTTGGTGGCCAGCGGAAGCATTTAAACTCAGAAGAGTGTTCCTGGAGCCACTCCGCAGCAATTCTGGACCTGTGGAGTGCCGCTTTGTTCTGCTGGAATTTCCCAAGCCCATCGGAACGCACAATGGACGTGATGGATGCAGGTGGTCAGACGTGCCACCTGTCGGAGTCGTCCCTAGACGTATCAGGGGTCCCACATCACTCTATCTGCACACGCCCATCATTACAGTGCCATCACCAGCTTTAACAGTCCCTTGCTGACTTGCAGGGTCCATGGAATCATGAGGTTGTCTCCATACCTGTACAGGTATCTTCCACCAGATACAATTTGAAACGAGACTCGCCGGACCAGGCAACATGTTTCCAGTCATGTCGGTATTGACAGGCCCAGCCGAGTCGTAAAGCTTTGTGTCATGCAGTCATCAAGGGTACACGAGTGGGCCTTCGGCACCGAAATATCGTATATGTTTCGTTGAGAGGTTCGAACGCTGACACTTGTTGACGACCCAGCACTGGAATCTACAGCAATGTGCGGAACGGTTGCACTTCTGTCACGTTGAAAGACACTTCAGTCGTCGTTGGTCCCTATCTTGCAGGATCTTTTTCCGGTCACAGCGATGTAGGAGATTGGATGTTTTACTGGATTTCTAATATCCACGGTACACTCGTGTAATGGTTGTAAGGAAAAATCCCTTCTTCATCGCTACCTCGGAGGTGCCAGACATTTGCTGTTTTATGTAGGCGTTGCCGACGGCAGCGCCATATTCTTGCTGGTTACAAATCTCTGCATTTGAATACGCGTGTCTATACCAGTTACTTTGGCGCTTCATTGTATAAACACGTTTTCTGCACCTGCAAACAAACTTTCTTTGTGAACAGCTCAGGTGTAGGGCACGTACTTATAGCTTCCATCGGTAATGGCTGCTCTATACAAGAGCACAAAGCAGCCGAGCTATACGTTATATATTAACGCAAGTTACTGTGTTTAAAAATAAAAAATAAAAATTGTAGAGGATATGTCGTCATAAAATAATACCAGAGTCACAAAGCTGCGTAGTTTTACAATAGCAAAAAATTATATCAGCCAGTCGATAACGTTGGTTATAGTTTTATAATATAGGACATTACGCATCATCTTATTGGTCCCTAAAATGGTGCTTTGTCGGGTGGCACATGGCTGAGGACATTCTAAAAACGTCATAAAAGGTCGATCTTTGAACCACCAGCAACGTAGCTTCACCTAGGTATGAGGTGGAAATGTCAGTATCTTAACGTGTTTTTATAAACATTATAGACAAATGAGAACTGAAAATAAAAAAGGGACAATTTGAGAGTCCACAGTTGTTTTAGGCATATGTTTGCCGTAACCTCTAAGTTACATGATGAATACCATTATCTTTATAAGCTTTAGTAAATAATACAGAAAATTTAGACTTGGCTATAACATTGTGACTATTAGAGAGTCTCCAGTCCTTTTTAGGCGTCGTGCATTTTAACTTAGGACCTTCATATTCACAGGACACGAACAGTAGCATGTTCTGCAAAAATAACTAGCATTTCAGTCACCTCGGTTCAGCATGTGAGCTGTTGCCTAATAGAAACAGGACCCGCCTTGCCTTGGGCCCCGATAACTTTTTCCACGCTTGATGGCATCGACGTGTACAATGCCCGAATGGTGTTCTGTGGTATAGCCATCCATGCTGCATTCAACTGGTTCAAAAGTTCATCCGTGACAGTTGGCATTGGGTCACAGCGCTGCACCCGTCGTTTCACCATATCCGAGACATAGTCGATTGGTGACAAGTGGGATGATCTGGCGGTCCAAGGCAAAAGGCTGACATCCTGTGACACCAAGAAGTCACATGTTCGTGCAGCAACGTGTGGTCGTGCATTGTCTTGCTGAAAAATGACATCTCGGGTGTTGTGCAGAAAGAGTATGGCTACCGGTCGCAGATGTCATTCACGTAGGTCACACTGATCAGTGCCCTGGACACGCACCAACTGTGATTCTTGGTTGTACCCAATTGCAGCCCACACCGTAAAGCCTTGAGTTGGCGCTATATGTCTTGTGTGAATGCAATGACTATGACGCCGCTCCCCCTATTTGTGGCGAACCAAAATGCGGTCATCATCTTCAAACAAACAGAACATGGAGTCGTCCTAAAACACTATCTAAAGCCATTCCTGTCCCCAGTGATGTCGTTCCATACACCACTGCCGTCTAGCATGTTTTTGCACATTCGCCAAAGGTAGGCGAAGAAGTGGACGACGCGCACGTAACCCATGCCATAATAAACGGCGACGGACTGTCACCCCGACAACGTACGACGTGTTACATTCTTCCTCTGTTGCGCCAGAGCGGAGGGGGAAGCAGATCTGTCCTGCAGTGCCGTTCGGATAGGCGTCGATTTTCTCGGGAGTGGGCTGGGCGGTGAGACCTGAGCCATCTCATCGTGTTCTACGGCCTTGCGTGATCCATTCGTCACACACTCGTTGCACTGCCGAAAAACTTCGTCCCACGCGAGGAGCAGTTCCCCAGATGGATGCATCACATTCTCTCATGTCAATTATGCGTCATTTTTCAAACCCACTGATTTGACGGTAGAGTTCGCATAATCGTCTACGAGACATCATACACGTCTGCTCAAGTCACTATGATCCGTTACTTTCTTTTTATAACGGCAACGGGAGCCACAGGCACAATACAGAATCACACACAAATATAATTATATATTAAAGGAGTTGACATCAGATTGTGTGGTAGTTGACACAAAAAGATAAACTTCAAGGAGTAAGAGGTAAAAATTTTTTATCTAAAATACACTCCTGGAAATTGAAATAAGACCACCGTGAA
The DNA here is from genome assembly GCF_023898315.1 of Schistocerca nitens. NCBI lineage: Eukaryota > Metazoa > Arthropoda > Insecta > Orthoptera > Acrididae > Schistocerca > Schistocerca nitens. Next base: position 625,598,549 of record NC_064614.1, on the reverse strand, counting down.
TTCATTGTCCCAGGAAGGGGAAACTTTATTGACACATTCCTGGGGTCAGATACATCACATGAGCACACTGACAGAACCACAGGCACATAGACACAGGCAACAGAGCATGCACAATGTCGGCACTAGTACAGCGTATATCCACCTTTCGCAGCAATGCAGGCTGCTATTCTCCCATGGAGACGATCGTAGAGATGCTGGATGTAGTCCTGTGGCACGGCTTGCCATGTCATTTCCACCTGGCGCCTCAGTTGGACCAGCGTTCGTGCCGGACGTGCAGACCGCGTGAGACGACGCTTCATCCAGTCCCAAACATGCTCAATGGGGGACAGATCCGGAGATCTTGCTGGCCAGGGTAGTTGACTTACACCTTCTAGAGCACGTTGGGTGGCACGGGATACATGCGGACGTGCATTGTCCTGTTGGAACAGCAAGTTCACTTGCCGGTCTAGGAATGGTAGAACGATGGGTTCGATGACGGTTTGGATGTACCGTGCACTATTCAGTGTTCTCTCGACGATCACCAGTGGTGTACGGCCAGTGTAGGAGATCGCTCCCCACACCATGATGCCGGGTGTTGGCCCTGTGTGCCTCGGTCGTATGCAGTCCTGATTGTGGCGCTCACCTGCACGGCGCCAAACACGCATACGACCATCATTGGCACCAAGGCAGAAGCGACTCTCATCGCTGAAGACGACACGTCTCCATTCGTCCCTCCATTCACGCCTGTCGCGACACCACTGGAGGCGGGCTGCACGATGTTGGGGCGTGAGCGGAAGACGGCCTAACGGTGTGCGGGACCGTAGCCCAGCTTCATGGAGACGGTTGCGAATGGTCCTCGCCGATACCCAGGAGCAACAGTGTCCCTAATTTGCTGGGAAGTGGCGGTGCGGTCCCCTACGGCACTGCGTAGGATCCTACGGTCTTGGCGTGCATCCGTGCGTCGCTGCGGTCCGGTCCCAGGTCGACGGGCACGTGCACCTTCCGCCGACCACTGGCGACAACATCGATGTACTGTGGAGACCTCACGCCCCACGTGTTGAGCAATTCGGCGGTACGTCCACCCGGCCTCCCGCATGCCCACTATACGCCCTCGCTCAAAGTCCGTCAACTGCACATACGGTTCACGTCCACGCTGTCGCGGCATGCTACCAGTGTTAAAGACTGCGATGGAGCTCCGTATGCCACGGCAAACTGGCTGACACTGACGGCGGCGGTGCACAAATGCTGCGCAGCTAGCGCCATTCGACGGCCAACACCGCGGTTCCTGGTGTGTCCGCTGTGCCGTGCGTGTGATCATTGCTTGTACAGCCCTCTCGCAGTGTCCGGAGCAAGTATGGTGGGTCTGACACACCGGTGTCAATGTGTTCTTTTTTCCATTTCCAGGAGTGTATATTCTATTTCTAATACTTTTAAAGTATAAGAGGTAAAAAAAATTATTGAAAACATATTCTATGTACAATACTTGTTTATAAACAACGTTTTTCATATTCCACAAGATTTTGGGATTGCAGCCGGATCTCATCGACTTCTTTCCACGATATTTCGGCTGACAACCTTACAGCCATCTTCAGGCGAGTGTTTGACACTGGAGATTGCTAGTACAAGTCGCTCTATTTACACGTAAAAGTGCCGCAAGACGCGCATGCGCAAGTTACCGTAGCATGCGCGCCACCTGTCGATTCCAAGGCCCTCTACAATATTACTGCATCAATGGAGCGCAAACGAATGCGTCAAACAAGTAAAACATGCACGCAGACATGTCCAAAACAATAAAATGCAAAATTTCAATATTAAAATTAAAATTACTTGTCGCTCGACATGTCAGAAGCCATAAAAAATTTTCTTTTGGTTGATATTAAAGAAATCAACGGGTCCCAGGCCTTATTCAATAGAAAGCCGCCATCAGGATTAATGAGATTTTTCGCCATACGTATTTCCACGGATTCCTTCACAACTGAATCCCAGAAGGATCTCGATGGGGCCAAGATTTTCGTGGCCGAATAATCCATAGTATGTCCTGTGGAAATACAATGTTCGGCTATGGCCGACTTACTGGGCTGTAAAAGGCGAGTGTGGCGCTCATGTTCAACGCAGCGGTCGTCTACTGTGCGTGTGGTCTGACCAATGTAGGCTTTCCCACACTCGCAAGGTATTTTATAAATTCCGGCCTTTCGTAATCCCAGATCATCCTTGGCTGAGCCCAGAAGAGCACGAGTCTTTGTAGGTGGCCGGAAAATTGCTTTCACACAATGTTTCTTTAAAATTCTGCCTACTTTCGATGAAATGTTCCCGACATATGGAAGAAATGCTCTGGACTTAAACACCTCCTTATCCTCTTGATCTTGTGGGTGGTCATGTTTTTTCATCCTTAAAGCAGTACTGACCTGATGTGCAGAATATCCATTATGTTGAAATACAGATTTCAGGTGCTCTAATTCGTCTGCAAGGCTGTCTTTATCAGACACGACATGTGCCCTGTGCACCAACGTTCGAAGGACGCCCATAGTTTGTGACGGGTGATGACAGCTTGACGCCTGCAGGTAGAGGTCCGTATGCGTGGGTTTTCGATAGACAGAATGCCCCAATGACCCATCCACTCTGCGATTAACCATGACGTCCAGAAATGGTAGGCAACCATCCTTTTCAATTTCCATCGTAAACTGAATGTTTGTGTGGATGGAATTCGGATGTTGTAAAAACCGTGAAAGCTCTTCTTCACCGTGAGGCCACACTACAAAGGTATCGTCCACGTACCGCCAGAAGACTGTTGGTTTCAACATCGCCGAATCGAGAGCCCTCTCCTCAAAGTCTTCCATATAAAAGTTTGCTACCAGAGGGGACAGAGGACTACCCATGGCAACACCGTCAAGTTGCTCAAAATATTCATTATTAAATAGAAAGTAAGTAGAGGAAAGGGCATGGTGAAACAGCGCCGTTATATCGGCCGTAAACTTATTGCCGATAAGTGACAATGAATCCAAAAGAGGGACTCTCGTGAAGAGTGAAACGACATCGAAACTTACTAACAAGTCCGAATCCTTGAGCTGTAGTGTTCTCACTCTGTTGATAAAGTCCGCAGAGTGGCGAATATGGTGCGTGCATTTGCCAACAAAAGGTCTCAGTAGCGAAGCCAGATGACTAGATAAATACGAAGTGGCCGAGCGGTTCTAGGCGCTACAGTCTAGATAAATACGAAGTGGCCGAGCGGTTCTAGGCGCTACAGTCTGGAACAGCGCGACCGCTACGGTCGCAGGTTCGAATCCTGCCTCGGGCATGGATGTGTGTGATGTCCTTAGGTTAGTTAGGTTTAAGTTGTTCTAAGTTCTAGGGGACTGATGACCTTAGAAGTTAAGTCCCATAGTGCTCAGAGCCATTTGAACCATTTTTTTTTTGAAGCGTATTTTTTGTTTCTACGTCTGGTTCAGGTTGCATCTGTTCACATTAAAATGATGTCTGTCCTCTCGGTGCAGAAATATGAATGGATATGGGAGGATATCATATGAACGGTGTGTGTCTGCAGTGCTTTGTGGCCCTCCTCTTCTTCGTTGTACAATTGTGTCACATCTTGTGGCTTCACCGTCCGCTATTACGATGGCGACTTCGTCCGCCTGAGCTGCATTAAATCGACAATGGTGTTCTCCAGCCAGCAGTCGTCAGAAATCATTCTGGCTAGTGCTGTCCTGAATGTGTGAATCAGTTGATTGTATTTTTCTAAGATCTGCTGTGTATCTTGACCTATATCTCGTCTCAATCCACTGATGTTTGTGTATCGTCGGTCAGTGCCTGTTTCTTCAATTCCGACGAAATGTAGAAATTTATGGTCTTCGTTGGGTAGTGGCAATAATGACCCATGCTGTGTTGGATTTGTCCTTCGATGCAAAAACAATCGATTTCATCTCTGTTAGTGTTAGTCGAAACGACACCGTAGGTCATTTGGAAGCAAGCATTGTATGCTTTCATGTTTTGAAGAAAGTGTTTTGATTCTGGAATTTCCCCGGTCTTGTAATGCAAAAATTCCTGCGGAGTTGCTTCCATTGGTGGAAATCGAACTCTTCTATTCATGCAGCAGAGTCCTGGTGTTTCTCTACTGAATTTTTTCGCGTTGCAAAATTGGTACACGTTATCCAGTTTTCGATTACGATGTGTTTGTGTTTGTTATATTCTTTCGTCGGGTCGTACTGGAATCCTTTGTTTTTTAGGATATACTGCTTACTTTTCCTCGTCCGCCCTTCTCGTAGGGTGATATTTTCATGGCTGGCTTGAGTTTGCAGTCTGTTATTACAAGATTGTGTCGCAATTCTTGACTGTTCAACACATTAGTTTTATAGAAACTTCCTGGCAGATTAAAACTGTGCGCCGGACCGAGACTCGAGCTCGGAACCTTAGCCTTTAGCGAACAAGTGCTCTACCATCTGAGCTACCCAAGCGCGACTCACGCCCCCTCCTCACAGCTTTATTTCTGCCAGTACCTAGACTCCTACTTTCTAAACTTCGCAGAAGCTCTCATGCGAACTTTGCAGAACTAGCACTCCTGGAAGAAAGGATATTGCGGAGACATAGCTTAGCCACAGCCTGGGGGATCTTTCCAGAATGATGTTTCTCATTCTGGAAACATCCCCCAGGCTGTGGCTAAGACTTGGCTCAGGAGAGGAGAGGGGCATGATGACGTCATCTTGCAGCACCTGTTCTCTTTACTGCAGCCCTGGCGAGCTGACGGTTTAAGATCGTTTTTGGCTGTTGTATTCCTAATCGCTGGAAAAGTTTTTTGAACTGATGTGTTGTAACTAGACCAACAATACACACTATGTGATCAAAAGTATCTGGACCTGGTAAAAAATCACTTACAAGTTCGTGTCGCCCTCCAGTGGTAATGCTGGAATTCATTATGGTGTTGGCCCACCCTTAGCCTTGATGACAGCTTCCACTCTCGCAGGCATGCGTTCAATCGGGTGCTGGAAGGTTTCTTGCGGAATGGCAGCCCATTCTTCACGAAGTGCTGCACTGAGGAGAGGTGTCGATGTCGGTCGGTGAGGTTTGGCACGAAGTCGGCTTTCCAAAACATCCCAAAGGTGTTATATAGGGTTCAAGTCAGGACTCTGTGCAAGCCAGTCCATTACAGGGATGTTATTGTCGTGTAACCACTGCGCCACAGACGATGCATTTTCAACAGGTGCTCGATCGTGTTGAAAGATGCAATCACCATCCCCCAATTGCTCTCCAACAGTGGGAAACAAGAAGGTGCTTAAAACATCAATGTAGGCCTGTGCTGTGATAGTGCCAAGCAAAACAACAAAGAGTGCAAGCCCCTTCCATGAAAAACACCACCACACCATAACACCACCGCCTCCGAATTTTGCTGTTGGCACTACACATGCTGGCAGATAACGTTCACCGGGCATTCGCCATGCCTACACCCTGCCATCGGATCGCCACATTGTGTAACGTGATTCGTCACTTCACACAACGTTTTTCCACTGTTCAATCGTCCAATGTTTACGCTCCTTACACCTAGCGAGGCGTCGTTTGGCATTTACCGGCGTGATGTGCGGCTTATGAGCAGCCGCTCAACCATGAAATCCAAGTTTTCTCACCTCCCGCCTGACTGTCATAGTACTTGCAGTGGATCCTGATGCAAGTTGGATATCCTGTGTGATGGTCTGGATAGATGTCTGCCTATTACACATTACGCCCCTCTTCAACTGTCGGCGGTCTCTGTCAGTCAACAGACGATGTAGGCCTAAACGCTTTTTTGCTGTAATGCCCCTTCGCGTTTCCACTTCACTATCACGTCGGAAGCAGTGGACCTAAGGATGTTTGGGAGGGTGGAAATCTCTATTACAGACGTATGGCACAGGTGACGCCCAATCACCTGACCACGTTCGAAGTCCGTGAGTTCCGCGGAACGCCCCATTCTGCTCTCTCACGATGTCTAATGACTACTGAGGTCGCTTATATGGAGTACCTGGCAGTAGGTGGCAGCACAATGCACCTAATACGAGAAACGTAAGTTTTTGGGTGTGTCAGGATACTTTCGATCATATAGTGTATCTCCTATTGCTACTTACACTTGAGGTATATGGAGTTCATACAGTGAAAGCAAAAACTGTTTGAGAACCTAGATATTTCTTTTTTGAAACTCGTTCAGGATAAAATCACTGCACTAACAAGACAATATACTAGAAATGTCAGTGCAAAAAGTTAAAAATGTAACGCTAATACGTCAGATAAAATAAATTCGGAAATAGTTGTCCGTTTCTGGCGTGCAAGTGTTTATAGCTGTACCAAAAGGTATTCATAAATTCATCATTTGAATTTGCTGCTGTTACATTTGAATCGTTTACAGTTAAAGTTATTGAATATAAGGTCCATCTGTTACGCAAAACACTGCTTTTTCATATGACCATATATATTTTAGCACCTCAGTGTCATCGACAATGTTTCTTTTATTCAGCTTTTTGAAATGTGAACATTTTTTAAGTAATAACTAAGCTGCGAAAATTAGACCTAAAGACAGTTTTTTGTTTTTTATCGTTGCCTTAATTTTACGTTATACTGCTGGGAAGGACCACTTGTACATTATTATGTACTGCTAAATTATCGTCTGCAACCAGATGATATTAACTGGTTGGCAAGTTGACACGTCGCTTTTATATATAAATGTAATTTTTTGTGTCAAGACATCTCGCACATATATTTGGTATTAATTATGTTTGCGATTTCAAATACTTTTTCTTTTGCGTTCTCATGAGTTAACAAGAAACACACATGGAATAACAAATATATTTTGGAGGATTTTGTTTACAACAAACACTTTTCACTTTGCCAAAGCACAGAGTAAACAATGCCATTGTGTGATCCTTCCTAGTCGGCGTTCACATGTTCTCAAGTGAGCTTGGCGCCGATTTTGAATACGTATTCTCTCTCTCTCTCTCTGTGTGTGTGTTTGTGTGCCTCTTAACTGTTTATGTTGTCTTTTTTGTAAAGTTTCTTTAATGTGTCAAATACGTTGAGATGACGGAAGTCTTGGATAGCGATACGCACATATACAGATGGCGGTAGTATCGCGTACACGTGGTAGAAAGGGGTACCGCATTGGCAGAGCGGTCATTTGTACTCGGATGATTCATTTGTAAAGGTTTATGACTGAATATGGCTGCAGGACGGCAATTAACTGACTTTGGACGCGGAATGGTAGTTGGAGCTAGACGCATGCGATATTCCATTTGGGAAGCGTTAGGGAATTCAATATTCCAAGATCCACAGTGTCAAGTGTGTGTCGAGAATTCCACATTTCAGGCATTAACTCCCACCATGGACAACACAGTGGCCGACGGCCTTGACTTAGCGATCTAGAGCAGCGGCGTTTGCGTAGAGTTGCCTGTGCCAGCATACAAGCAACATTGCTTGAAATAACCGCAGGAATCAAAATGGAACGTACGAACAAACGTAACAGTTAGGACAGTGTGGCGAAATCTGTCGTTAATCGGCTATGACAGCCATGCCATATCACCTGCAGCAGCTGCCCTGAGCACGGGACCATTTCGATAGGACCCTAGACGACTGGGAAACCGTGGCCTGATCAGATGAATCTCGATTTCAGTGGGCAAGAGCTGATGGTAGGTTTCGAGTGTGCCGAGACCCTCTAAAATCATGGAACAAGTTGTCAAAAAGGCACTGCGCAAATTAGTGGTGGCTCCATAATGGTGTTTACATGTAATGGGCTGTGGCTTCTGGATGTTCTGCTACTTGAAGACCATTTGCAGCCATTCACGGACTTTATTTTCCCTAACAAATTGGAATTTTGTGGTAAGGTCTTATGGGACAAAACTGCTGAGGTCATCGGTCCCTAAGCCTACACACTACTTAATCTAACTTAAACTAACTTACGCTATGGACAACACACACACCCATGCCGAAGGGAGGACTCGAACCTTCGACGGGTGGAGCCGCATGGACCGTGCGTGACAAGGCGCCCATAGACCGCGCGGCTACCACGTGAGGCCTTCCCTAACAACAACAGAACTTTTATGGGTGACAATGCACCAAGTCACCGGGCCACAGTTGTTTTCAACCGGTTTGAAGAACTTTATGTAAATCTGAGCGAATGCTTTGGCCACCCAGACCATCTGACATGAATTCCGTTGAACATTTATGGAACGTAATCTAGAGGTCAGTTCGTGAACAAAATCCTCCCCCGGCAACATTTTCGCAATTATGAGCGGCTGCAGAGGCAGCACGGCTCAATATTTCTGCAGGTGACTTCCAACGACTTGTTGAGTTCAAGTCATGTCGAGCTGCTACACTACTCAGAGCAAAAGAAAATCCGATACGATGTTAGGAGGTACCGCATGACATTTGTCACCTCAGTTTAATGCATCTTTGCGTAGTGTAGTGTATTCCTATATAACCTGTTTACCTTCTGCCATTGTTTTCTGTATGTGGAAGTTTCCTTCTGTTGTTATTTTACGGTATAGTCTGTGAATAGATTTTAGTATTTTTAAATCAGTTTATATTTTAGTTGGGTGGGGATTGTGGGCTGTTAGGTGGTCAGCAATTGTAGTGTGGGAGCTTTTACTTTGCAGAGTTCTGAGGTTTTCTGAAAATCTTGTTTAAAAGTTCCTGCACGTTCCTCACTGATATTGCACGTGAGTTCGTAGATGCCTGATCTGTTGAATTTACAGATGCACACAAAACCTTACACAACAGAGAGGGAAAGAAGACAGAAATACTCAGAAAACAGGAAACATATTGAGGAACATACAGCATCTTGCAATCAGCACGAGTGCAGGCATCTGGGCATGGAGAAGGCAAGTAATCAGAATTCACGGAATCTGATTTACGACTCACTTATTGCATAAAAAAAGGCTTTGTAGTGCGGCTGATGGGAGCAACTCAACATAAAACATAGACTCTTTTGCACAGACTGCAACGGGAAGCCATCACAGAAGATTATGAACTCCGATAAAGAGTTCAAAACATTCCCCTCAGTGTGGGATCAGTAGGTGGAAGACGATATAACAAGTGAACAACTTTGCTAGAGGACGTCACTTCCTAGTCGATGTCTGCCAACCAGCAGCAGTACTAAGTACTTCAGGTGTGTATCGCAAATTTTTATTAGCTGTAACAATAGCCAATAGTTAACTGTGAGTAGACAACTATTAACGTGAGTAGCTTACAGAATACAAACTTTTAGTTGATATTTCCATACAGTCAAGTGTGCACCCTACACTGGCGTTTTAGCTCAACAGGCGCCTCGCTTCAGTCGTGGCGGAGCCTACGTTTGCAAGCTGTTACACCATCAGAGGATGAGTTTTCACAGAACACATAATCTCTTTGTACACGGTTATGTAACTGGGTAGCTCGTTACTTCCTCGTCTTCAAGTAGAACAACTCGCGTCGTAACGTAACAAACAACTTCTAGATAAGGTGAAATGGAGTTGCTTCCTAACAACGCGTATAACGCTTACTATCTTGTGCAGCACTGTAAACCGATAACTTCACAAGATAGAGCCTCTCTTGGTTGGACCATTTTGTAGTGTTTAGGTATGAGAAGGTGGAGTCAAAGTTTTCTCGCATTTTCTTATATGCCTCAATTACCTATGCCACCTAGGTAACTTAAATCCTTGCGAACAGCCCTCGCAAGGTCCAGGATGATTTTTCAGAGAACGCATAACCTCTTCGTACACGTTTATGTAACCTGATAGCCTGTTACTTCATCGTCTTCAAGCACAACTCTCGTCGTAACCCAACAACCAACTTCTAGATAAGGTGCAATGAACGGTTGTTTCCGAACAACGCAGATAACGGTTATTATCTTGCACAGGTCGGGTAATTGATAACTTGGCAAGATAGGCCTCTCCTGGTTGGGCCACTTTGCAGTGTTTTAAGTATGAGAAGATAGAGTCAAAGTTTTCTCGGATTTTATTTCGTGTCTCAGTTGCCTATGCCACCTTGGTAACTTAACTCCGTCCGTACAGGCCTCGCATGGCCCAACGGTACCGACCTATTGCCTGTCATCGTCAGCCGATAGGACGCGAATATGGAAGGGCATGTGGTCAGGGCATGTGTCAGTTTTCGTGGCAGGAATCGCTACTTCTCAGTCTAGTAGCTCCTCAGTTATCCTCACAAGGGCTGAGTGCGCCCCACTTGCCAACAGCGCCCAGTGGACCCGCACGGTCACCCATTCCCCTTTAGGTAGCGGAATGCTTAAACCGCCCCCAAAATACCGGATGTTTCGGAAAATGTGTTTTACTCTGTAGCTTGCAAAACAGCAAATGAAAGGAATATTTATTTACATAGTAAACCTAAGAAACGGAATTCTCTCTGTGTGGTTGTGAACACAGACTGACAAAAAAAGGGAAGCACCTAGAAGGAGAGCAGGAAACGCAATAAAACCATTTATACGAGGTGTGGCTAGAAAAAAACCGGAATAGTACTGGTGAAACAATAAAACGAATGCAATAAGGCTGAAAGTCGCGTGGCCTGTCACGTGACTCTCGCTCCGCCTACTGCTCGAGTTTCATCTGCCTCCTGCACTCAGTCTGCCCGTGGCGTCTGTTTTAAGTAGTTGACGTTTTGTCTGTGCGTCGGGAAATGTTGAGTGTACAGAAAGAACAGCGTGTTAACATCAAATTTTGTTTCAAACTAGGAAAATCTGCAAGTAAAACGTTTGTAATGTTACAACAAGTGTACGGCGATGATTGTTTATCGCGAACACAAGTGTTTGAGTGGTTTAAACGATTTAAAGATGGCCGCTAAGACACCAGTGATCACACTCGCACTGGCAGACCATTGTCAGCAAAAACTGATGCAAACATTGAAAAAATCGGTAAACTTGTTCGACAAGATCGCCGTTTAACAATTAGAGCAGTGTCTGAGTTAACAGGAGTTGACAAGGAAAGTGTCGAACAAGTTTACCGTGCTTCAAAATTGCTAAATATGTGTGGCAACTGGACATACGTCCTAATCTGAGATAAATAGAAATAAAATTAAAAAAATGAATCCTTATCACAGAAACATTTCATTTATCTCTAATGAATGAAGTTAACACGTTTCATTGTGTTTTCGCTTTTTGCGTGCGAAGACACAGTGTGAGCAGTTTTATCTCTCTGTTATTGTGGACGGTTCCGGTGTTACAAGATCTGTGGCTTCAATATTATCTGGTGCTTTGGTCTTTGAAAGCTTTATCAACTTATCGGTAGCTAAGATGTTTCGGATTATTTTTGGCTCCGAGAAAAGCCATCCCATAACTCAACATAATTTATTCTCTTCTCCAACTTCGTGCGCCAAAATACAAAAGAAGCACTGGACTACATTATACAGACTTCTACTTCTTTTTTTCTGAGTCATCAGTCTTCCGACTCTGACGCGGCCCCTCACGAATTCCTCTACTGTGTCAACGTCTGAGAGTAGCACTTGCAATCTGTGTCCTCAATTATTTGCCGGATCTGTTCCAGTCTCTGTCTTCCTATACAGATTTTACGCTCTAGAGCTCCCTCTAGCATTATGGAAGAGATTCCATGATGTCTTAACAAATGTCGTGTCATCTCGTCCCTTCTTCTTGTCAGTGTTTTCTATACATTCCTTCCTCTCCGATTCTGCGCAGAACTTCCTCGTTTCTTACCGTATCAGTCCACCTGATTTTCAACATTATTCAGTAGCACCACATCTCAAATGCTCTTCTGTTCCGATTTTCTCATAGTCCATGTTTCCCTACCACACTATGCTGTTTTTCAAATGTAAATTCTCAGTAATTTCTTCCTCAAATTAAGACCTATGTTTGATACTAATAGACTTCTCTTTGCCAGGAATGCCCTTTTTACCAGTGCTAGTCTAATTTTTACGAGGTCTGTTCACAAAATTCCGGAACATTCGCAATTGCGCGCCAATGGTGTGTTGGAGCAGAGTGCGGTTGGCATCCTTGAACATCCCTGTGCTTAATGTGTGACTATCGGAAGTTTCATTGTTGTATGTGTGTTAGTTATTCCTCAGTGCTGCATTGATTAGAGCGTTGTGTCGCACAGTTTGTGAATTTCGAGATGGCAGAGTTAGGGCAGTGACGCGTCTGCATTAAATTTTGCGTGAAACTCAAGAAAACCTTTACAGAGACACGCCCAATTATGCAGGAAGCCTACACTGATGAGTGCTTAAGCTACAGTCGGTGTTACGAGTGGTTTTACGCTTTAAAATGGTCGGACGGAAGTTAGAGATGACCCTCGTTCAGAAAGTCCTTCGACGTCTACCGACGAACGTCAACGAAACTGTGCGTGCCAATCGAAGACTGTCTGTCCGAGAGATTGCAGAAGACTGTAACATTTCACTTGGATCATGTCATGAAATCGTGATACAGCATGTTGGAATGCAGCGTGCTGCCGCCAAGTTCGATCCACGGCTCATTAGCCAAGACCAGAAAGACCTTCGCCTCGCAGTCTGTGAAGAGGTTTTGGATCGCACAAATGAGAACGAGACGTTCCTTAAGAGAATCATAACTGGTGATAGACCAAGATTCAGTCTGCACAATGAGTCGGGAGAGGTTCTCCAAGACCAAAAAAAGCTCATCATGCAAGCTCAAATGTCAAAGCCATGCCGATAGCCTTCTTCGACTTTGAAGGATTAGTTTATCATGAAATCATACCACAGGGAAAAAACTGTTAATCGATGGTACTATAGGGACGTGTTGGGACGCTTGCGAGGAAATGTGGGAAGGAAACGGTCTGAAATGCAGCGAGACAAATCATGGGAATGGTTGAAACTTTGTAATGGTTGAAACTTACATTTGTATTCTGAGTGCCCCCCATGAAGACATTTACAGAGAAAAACAGGATCACTCAGGTCTCTAAAAACTGGTTTCATTTCATTCATAGCAGTTTCAGGAAAGGAATGCTTAAGACCGTATATTTGACCACTTTCTTTTGCTTTTTGGTAACCACATCAAGAATCTGCTCCTTTAGGGTAAAGTCCGTGAACAGGGTGGTCATCTCTGGACAACTTATGAAAGTAGGTGGCCCATACAGCTTTTTTCATTGCTGTACTCCTCCTGTGCAGTTCGTCTAATGGCCAGTCCATAATAACTCTGAAGAAGGTCTATTTCAATTCCTGTCAATCTCCCTTGGCCAGACAGAGATTTTCCATCAAACAGCAACCTTCCTTTCATTTCTCTTCGTAGCTTCCTCAACCTAGCACGCATCCTCTTTTGCACATGTCCACAACACCCCATTTTTGTTACCAAGGTATCACCATAAACATTGAACGCATTAATTTTGTTGAAAGGTTTAGATTCCCCATCTCCTAGGTTCTTCGTATATCTAAAAAACGGGCACCGATCTCTGAAATATTTTTGGAGCTCCATCACACTCCGTACCTCCACTGTAACCATCATAAGTCTTAGAACGCTGATGTTCAATATGTTCCTTCACTGTTTTAATGGCAGGCGTGGCAGTACTTGCACTCAACATCAACAACTTTCCCATTCTCCAGAGAAGTAGCACTTAAAACACCATTCAGGGAACGATGTCCTCGACGTTACCATGTCCCATCAAGTGCAACAGCAATGTCCCTGGTTCCAGTAACATTTACAGTTTCTTCTACTGCACGTTTCATAGATGCTTTAGACACAACCGTCAAGGCACCAAAAGTTTTTTATGTACTTGCTGAAGCTACTGGAAGGAGGAGGAAGGTCCATCAAACCACAAAACGTTTGAGTAGCCTTTTTTCCTTTTCATATTGCACGCATTGCATACACTAACTTCAAATTCATATCATATGCATTATGCACAACGTTCGAAGTCATTTTCGAGGTAGATTTCTTGCAGAATCTACACAGAACAACTAGTTTTGACGCTAAACCCCTCCTGCTACTTTGTTGTTCTGTTATTTCCAGACAGCCTACAGAATCACACTGTTTACATTTTGCCACTTCCTTTATCAAAGAAGATAAGGTGACCACATCAACAAGAACAAATCCACTACAAACAGCGTCATTGTTAAACACAAAAATTTGGATTACCAGGAGGTGTGCCATGTGGGGGTTTCTTCCTCGAAGAACTGATACATAGGTTACTTTCAACAGTGTGGCTTGCTTTGTTTGTGAACTGGTTACCACGGAATTTCCTTTAATTGAATTTCTTGATGCGTGGCATAGTTCGTATTTATTGAACACTAAAGTATATGTAATTCCACAAATATATGAAGCACTGCGACAACAAACATTTAGTAACACGTGAACAAACTACTTTAGCGAAACAAAAGTAAATACTAGCAAAGATACAGACACTAGAAACCTGTACTGTTACCAACATATACAATGTATCATACGTATAATAGCTGGAAACCGAAAGTTCACAGTTCTTTCCGAAGCAATACTGGTTTCTGTAACAGAAATGAAGAGGATGTGGCGGCGTACATGACTGTAACTTTAAAATTTTGTATATATAAGTTGAAAAGCGTCAAAGCTTTTCATGTTTATAATTAAAGGAGATAATTGCTTTTAAAATCGGTCATTAGTTTATTGCAATATATGAAGTGTGATGGAGGTGATTTATCGTGTCATTAAGCATCGGTAAAGGGCTATGATTCTTCTCTTTGCAAACTTGGTACACTTTGTGTATGAATGGAATTTTTTGAAGCGTTCCTAGATGGGAAGCCCGGCGACCAGGTGGACACAGGTAGTGCCAATGGATCTATGTCGGCACGCTTCACAGAGGGCAGGCCCCCAGGATTAGCGACAGGCGAAGACGCTGCATACATCAACACGCTGCCAAGGGAAGCCGTGGACATTCACAAGTGTGCCCGAGGCAGCGGAAACTACAAACTTCGAGCGAAAAACAGTTTTGTCACGATTCTGGGTAACACGGACAGAGCGGCGAGTTGAATAGCAACAGCACGACTTGGGTGTCCAAGAATCTCAAGTGGCCCGCTTTCCTAGCTGCGCATTCTTCTTTCGCTTTCTTCAATTTCTTTGCAATGTGTTAAATGCTCATAAAAATGCAAGACACAGTATTCACCGTTTGCCCGCTAAGAGAGTCATATGTTCAGCTGCTTTTTTTTCTTTTTTTTTTTTATTCCTTCCTCATTTATTACACCAGGTCAACCTGTCTCGTGTAATTTATTTATATGTTAAATTAGAATGAAGTCATACAATGCTCATGTTAAAAGGCAAATACCAGGGCAGGCACCTTATATAATTCACTTTTTGTGTGCTGCTGGTGCCAATTCAATTATATTTGTTGTTTTTTATGATACTTTCTACAGTAACTGGCGACTCAATTTTTTTTACTTTTGTTTATCATTATTTGAATAATTTGTGTGTGATTGTTAAATGAACTGGATAAAATTTCAATAATTATTGCATATGCAGTTTTATGCAGTCTCACTGAATAAACCACTTATATGTTGAACAGCCCACCTTGCGCATTTCATTTATAGAGTTTAAATAAAAATTCACACCTCTTTCTCCCTTCCACCAAGGTATATTGCACAACGACAGTTCAACTTGACAGTAACTATATATTGGCTGCTGCTCTGCTATAGGGCTTACATATTATTATTATTATCTTTACTTTCTCAGACGTTAAGTCTGGTGAGGAATGTAGTGACGCGGACCTTTATCAAGCGTCACTTCCTTTTTGCTGTACGGTATATGTTATATTGCATTTAGGAACTTTCGGGTAATTGAACATGTATCAATAATTACGGATTTCTGTAATTGTATATATATGTTTGGATGTAGCTGTATTGCATTGATGTATTGGTGGATATTGTGTGGTATGACTCCTGTAGTTGATAGTATAATTGGTATGATGTCTACTTTATCCTGATGCCACATGTCTTTGACTTCCTCAGCCAGTTGGATGTATTTTTCAATTTTTTCTCCTGTTTTCTTTTGTATATTTGTTGTATTGGGTATTATTATTATTATTATTATTATTATTATCTCTATTATTCTCAACATTATTATTGGTGGCAGTGGTCAGACATAAAGCACTGGCTCCGTGAGCTAATTTCTATCACTTCAGAAGTAAGGAGTTCAGCAATCAAGTGATTTACAAACAGTAAGTATAATGAATGCATTTTAACTTGGTTGATTTTTAATGGAAGTGCAGAGTTTGGGTGAAGCGAATATCACTTCACTAAGGAGAGGAGGATGCATATTTCGTAACAAATGTGGTACTCTCAATGTGGATAGTTAGCTTTCATTTGTGGGAAGGAGTTGTAGATGTCATTCACAATACACTGGGATTGCTTTACCATTCAATAAAAAAATGTTGTTCGAAGTTGGTAGTACTAGTGTGCTGAAAGGTGGCCGTCAATCCATCTTTCCCCTCCCGCCGGAGGTTCGAGCCCTCCCCCTGGCATGAGTGTGTGTGTGTTCATAGCATGAGTTAGTTTAAGTAGTGTGTAGGTTTAGGGACCGATGACCTCAGCAGTTTGGTCCCTGAAGAATTTACACATATTTGAACATTTTGATTGAATCCATCTTGGAAGTGGTTTAGTAACATTCTTAAATTCGGCAGACTGTCCTTTCTCTTCCTACGTTTTCTCAGATTTTTATTATGCCTAGGGGAAACTGATCTGATTGATTGTTACTCTCATTTGCTTTATGCCTGATATTCGTCATACCATATACCTTTATCCACCTTTCTGAAACTTGGATGGTTGCTCGATTGTATGAATGTGAGTATAGCTGCAAATGCTTGCATGCCGGTAAATACGGATGGATTTTCTTGGTTTCGCCTTGTAGCATGGCCTGGAAACGGCCATGGGGTTTGTCTCGGAGGCTAGCTTGCAGCACCCTTTCGGCGGGACCTCTGCCTGCTCGTCCTTTCTCAACACAGGGCCTCCGATTAGTTCCTTCAGAGCCAGATGCAAGAAAAATGGTTGTCCAAATTGGAGAAGTTGAGATGGTGGGAAATTTTGAAAAGAGGAAGCAGGCGTTGTGTCTACTGTCCCCTGATTGAAGAAGATGCCTGGTACCATTGCAAATTGGTTTTGTCAGTTGGTCAGTTCGCCACTGCCGAGTTTTTTTTTCTGTCTCTGTCCACGGAGTAGGATAGGATTGAATTTCGTTCAGAGTTAGCAGACGTTGTTCGGTATCTGGCGAGATGATGTGCCACTGCCTTGTGGGCTTGGAATGTGATTGTGGATGTGAATTAGTCAGTTTTTTCACGTTAGGAGGTTTCTGTTATTGTTAATTCATTTGTGGGTGGCATTTTTGTGCCCAATTAAGTTTTGTGATTTCTTTTCGCCACAGGTCACAAGCAAGCTCTCACAACTCAAAGTGTGCTAGAGATGGAGAACTTTGCCTTCCATTATCTCTGAGTGTATGAATTTTTGTAGCACTTATGCCTATGTTGCATTCTTCACTTAACATAATCCTTGCTAAATACTGATGACAAACTTTGTGTAAGGCATCCCTTAAAGAACCCTACTGACTGCTGAAGTTGAGGAGTTAACCCTTTTCATGAATAAATGTAACTTGGAATCAACTTAGTATGCTAAACTTCTTCCTAATGTGCACTCCGGCATACCCTCCAGTATCCCTGAGTCCATTAACCTCAACTGTCTTGTATTGAAAAGATATGAGAAGGCACATGTTGAAATTTTATCTCCTGATCACCTGTTTTGAAGCCTGATAATCAGAATTCCCGTTGCTACAAAACTTAGGGCCAAATTATTAATGTGACTTCAGCTGGCGGAGCATTCAGTGAGGGTTAAGAGAATGCTGGGTATGGTTTGTTGAAAAGAAAGCATCCAACTACGAAAAAGTCTACGTTATGTACTGAAATTTCATCCCACAGTAAACTCTGTTACAAAATTTAAAATTTTGATGATATCAGTGTTTTTTAAACAGTGGGTTTATTTAGTGTCATTGACTAGTTAGCTCGTGATTTAATAAAATACCTACAAAAAGTAAACATTTGTCTTTCGTCGTTTCAGAAATAGAAGTTTTCAAAATATTATTTTCCTTATGTCGAAGAAGAGAGGGCAGTGGAGGGCGGGGAGTACTAGCTAACATCTGATTGCATTCAGGGGTAATAGTCTCAGAAAAACTGGGAATCACTGCAATAGAGGCAGGGGTGCGCGAAGAGGTGGCCAGTGGGGGCAGCTGCCCTTAGTGAGAAATTTTACAGTTTAACTCTCCAAAGCCTGAGAGTTAAATTGATACGTAATTGAAAATTCTAAGCTTGTATAAAATGTTAAGTGTTAGTGGAGTAACTGGCTTGGTTTCAAATCTTCTTGACTATGAGAACTTTGGAATATCTCAAGGATGTAATTACTATTCGCACTGGCAAATCGGACTTCGCAAATTAAATAACAAGCGGGTTCTGAGTAATGACTACAATCTGCAGCCGTCTCAGTGAGATGGCCGGAATGGAGGCCACGCGAACTTGCACGAAGCCCCTTATTTCCGTTCACACAATATGAGACTCAGCTGTCTTTACAATAAAAAAAACCTGTTAATAACATATAAAGGATATTAGTGGTAAGACATAAAAAAGTATGTGTGAAGTCAGGTTTGTTGTTACTATTGTTCAGACACATTACATTAACATATACTTCTTTAGAATGCAAGGCCAGCAGGAGAGAGGGTGAAGAAGGTAGCGGTAGGTGAAGGGTTTCTTATTTCTCATTACAAATAACACCTTTTGTAGGCAGATTATTATATCTGCTCTTCAAATACGACAGGAAATAATTTCACTTAAACAAGAAAATAAATAAAAAATACTATTTTGTCTCTAAATTGCCCTCTTGATCGAGGCTCGGGAATATCCATATTTACTTGACGAAATCAAACTCGTTCGCCTTTCATTAATTCTAAAAGTCCATACACTGTAAAAATTTTGTTTTTAAATAGGTTAAACACTCGAGTAAGTATTTATTCGAGGACGGAAGTCAAGTCTTTCATAATTTTCTTCGTTAGAACCACAAATTGCGCAATTACTGTTTTCATCATACTGAGCTGTCGAGTGGTCCTGTGACGTTCTTTTACAAAGAAAGCTTTTATACTTTGAAATGCTTAAATGAAAGTGTAAAGTTCTTTAAAAGAAAACTTTATGATTACATTGAATGAATGTCTGAACTGTAGACTGGATACTAAACTCGAATTATAGTGTAACGTGTTTTAAGTGCAATTGGTGTGCTTACTCTGTGTTATTGTTAGCAAAAGCTGTACATGAACTGTTCGGGCAATGCAACTCCCAATATCAGTAAAGAAATACAGTTACTGAAAAATACATTCAGCACCATAGGCAATTAATCCTCTTGCCCTGTTCAAAACTGATAACCTTGGTCCCTGTGCACATAACAATAAATGAAATGGTCTTACCTCTAAAGCAGCACGGTGGAAAGCGATATATTCTGGTCTCTCATGAAAAAAATACAAGCTACAGGCTCAGCGGTGTGCTATACCGGCGGTAATACTAAGAAATGTACAAGAAATTCTACTGGGTGATAAATGAAAACATTTAAGAAAACAACTTCTTTGAAAAACATATGACCTGGATAGGGAGGCGGTGCTGATTGTGGTAAATAACTAATACTGATTTTTTTAGCAAATTGTATTGCAAGTTAAGTTTGTCTTTTCGAAAACATCTGACAATTGAAGTTGGTTATGATCTGGACAGGGAGGCGGTACTGATTGTGGTGAATTAATGAGTTTTTTAATAGCAAAATTACATTTCAAGCTAAATTTGTCTTTTCAAAAACGTCTACAATTGAAGT
Organism: Schistocerca nitens; assembly: GCF_023898315.1. NCBI lineage: Eukaryota > Metazoa > Arthropoda > Insecta > Orthoptera > Acrididae > Schistocerca > Schistocerca nitens. The sequence continues at coordinate 625,578,830 of NC_064614.1, read as the reverse complement.
TACACTAGTTAGAATAATATATCACATTTACTAATTGATCCACAAACAGTGAGACTTATACAGCAAGTGTTATCTAACCTTACTAAACCGGCATAAATGCAAATCATCAAATTACATGTAGCTCTGATAACAAATCATAGAAACATTACAAAAGTGAAATATCTAACTAGTCTTTTTATCGAATCAGTTTGCGTATAATCTGGGTTACTCAACAATTACAAATTTTCAGGTAACTCATCTATACTAACGCACTGGCAAAACAAAAATCATAATTATTTAACATCTTTACCTTGCTTATGAGAGGACTTCTGCTTAAATGTTCTCGTAATTCCTACATTAATCTAACTCTTGGTTGCTTCATACAGCACACCACAAAAACTGCCTAGTCCATCGTCTTTCGCTCACAGACAGCTACCTACTCTAACACAAGACTCTCAGGCCAGAAGTAGTATCTTTGGCTCAGAGATCGTACAGATCCGCATTATAAACCCTATCAAAGACATACATCATTTATAGTATACTACTTTCATTTTAATTTACATTAATATTGTTGTCATATTCGGGTGCCACATACATGTGTGCCCCAGTAGACTCCTTTCAGTCCAAAGTTGTGTTTTTTACAATTCTATCAGTGACACAATTATTACAAGAAGGTTACTCAAAGTCTAACACTAAAATACAATCGACTTGTTTACGGATATAGGCTGCTTATTAAAAAAGGTCTTTATAAAAATTCCTTAGTTAAGTCATTCATGTGAATCTTACGTAAGCGTCCCAACTGGATGGTGTCGTAGACACGAGCGCTGCAGACGACGAATCAGGCGTGTAGGACTGCAGTCGTTATGGCGCGTTGGCTTGGAACCCAGAATCGGAAGCCAGGACCATACAGGAAGGTTCTCTGGAATTAATGGACAGAATACCACGAGTTTATTCAGGACGGGACTCTAGAACATTATAACGACGTCCACATTTGGGGGAATCACATGAAAAGACACATAGACATGAATTATATTAGTTTCACACACAATATTCTTGCCTGCGTGATAAGAAAAGCTTATTTTAGTATATGGATAATTTGTGTTATCTTCACTTAACATTAATAATTATCATTTGAATCAACATTTATTTACGAGTATAAATTTGAACCCACTGTACACTTTCGTGGCTACGCCAGTTTCACTTTAGTACAATTTATTTGTGGAATACTATGGATAGCTCTGTCTTTGTGCATGTTTTGTCACTTTACAAAAATGGCTCTGAGCACTATGGGACTTAACATCTGAGGTCATCAGTCCCCTAGAACTTAGAATTACTTAAACCTAACTAACCTAAGGACATCACACACATCCATGCCCGAGGCAGGATTCGAACCTGCGACCGTAGCAGTCGCGGGGTTCCGGACTGAAGCGCCTAGAACCGCACGGCCACCGAGGCCGGCTTTGTCATTTTAAAACACCTCTTACTTGTCGACGTTAAAAATGTAGGCGTCTGTATCAGAACTGTGGTCTCACGTCACAACACCGGACAACTGAATCTCAATCGCATCCCGCTGCCACGCTGCTGGGGCCTACACACTGATTTAGTGAACGTTCAAGACGCGTGTATTACCAGCAGTTTACAGTATGTGGTGTTATTCACTGAACGAAGCGAAGACTCCTTTTGAGACTGGTATTGGCAGTCGCTTCCGCAACGTCCCACCACTGGTAAGTGAAATGTACTTTCACATCCACATAGTTTATTCAGAGTGTGGCCCAGTTACTTCGCAGAGCCACCCATTACCATTTCACTATTTATCCATCACAAAAAATCCTAGATGCAGGTCACACAATTCGTTGCAAAATCTGAATCAAACAAATTAATTCTCTCTTCTTTGCCGTACTTACAGAACATTTTATATTTGTTTGGGCCGCAGTCACGAGTGGTTAATTAACATTTAGCCAAGATTTCATCCGATGCTTTCACACTGCGTTACAAAATTTTATACATTTACAGCTTTCTTTTTCTTTGTGCGGAGATCATCCGAGTGATCGGAGTATTAATATTTCGCTCTACAATTCCTCTCAGACGGGAACACAATTACGTATCTATAGTGTAGTCAGAGTGTACTAAACAAGACAATATCACTCACTCGTTCATTGGAAAGTGACTGCAACAAATTGTCAATACGCAAACTAAATCATCACAAGCACCGTTGTGCGCAGGAATCGGCCTCATGAAAGGAGACAAGCCATGAAACGTATAGCTGTGGAGCTGTTCGAAAGAAAAATAGAAATAAAATCAATTTATTTGATACTTGTACACAGAATTCTATAGTATTTCTCATTTACTTATATGTTCCTTGAGATAAGTAGGAAATATCGCTATAAACATAAATGGATGGGAAAAAATCACAGCATCAGGAAGGAGTCGTATGACATAAACAATAGTTGGTAGGTATGTTTCTACACCTGATAGATGATGTCTGTTCAAATTTCACACCAGTCTCATAAGAGTGCTAGGACACACTGGGCTGCACCTGCAGTTATGGCCTGGGCTCTGATTTCGTACGACACAGCAGGAGCTCTCTCGTGGTTATCCCACGCAACCTGTCGCGCAAATTTGTACGTCAGTCTGGTGATTTCAACCTGCTCTGCTGCCACTCATTGAAAGCATTCCATAGGGTGTTTTTCAACAGGATAACGCTCGTCCACATACCGCTATTGTAACCCAATAGGCTCTTCAGTGTGTCGACATGTTGCCTTGGCCTGCTCAGTCATCAGATCTGTCTCCAGCCGAACCTGTATGATACACCATCAGACGACAATTCCAATGTCATCCACAAACAGCATTAACCGTCCCTGTATTTAGAGATAAAGTGCAACAGGCATGGTACTCCGTCTCACAAACTGACATCCGGCACCTGTACAACACAATGCACACTCGTTTGCATGCTTACATTCAACATTCTGGCGGTTACACTGGTTACTAACGTATCAGCATTTCAAATTTATAATGGCTTATATTTTAATCTGTGATATAGCAGTTTTAATCGCTTAAATATGTTGCCTGGATAAATGTATTACCGAAACTTCATTACTACTCACGTATCAAATGATAGTTTAATGACTGTTCTGGTGTATCACTACTTATTTACTGACTACGAATGTGTATATTTTCGTTTACAAAAGTTCATGAGAATAGAAGATAGCTGAAACATCACGTGCCATTCAAAATTCTGCACTTACTTCAAAATCTTGACCAGTGATATGTTCGTGGCATACCAAGCATCATATTATCCTTTTTTACTTGTTAATTCTGCTTAAAACATTTCTTATCATCTGCTTTACATACGTACAGCTCAGAACGCCATTATGTAGCCAAACTACTTGTCAATATATGGTCATTGAGTTCATGCCATAAATACTACGACTTTATCTCCTAGGTAGAGCATAGCTTACTCCAGCGGTCATGGCCGGCCGCGGTGGTCTCGCGGTTCTAGGCGCGCAGTCCGGAACCGTGCGACTGCTACGGTCGCAGGTTCGAATCCTGCCTCGGGCATGGATGTGTGTGATGTCCTTAGGTTAGTTAGGTTTAAGTAGTTCTAAGTTCTAGGGGACTGATAACCACAGCAGTTGAGTCCCATAGTGCTCAGAGCCATTTGAACCATTTGAAACCAGCGGTCATGATTAAAGTCTATTTTTATTCTTATTACATTACCAACACATGTCGCTTATGGTCAGCCTTTATTACAAATGCCTTTTACAGCTTTGTTTTGTTAACATGAGGCAGTTACTTATGCCTTAGAGAAAGGGATCCTCATATAACTACTAGATTTCATTTTATTAATCAAATTGCTTCCACGGTATTTGGTGCTATACTCTCATCAAATTGAAGTGAAAAGCTTACTTTTATTCACAGTGTATGAATTCTCCATAAACGCTGTGAACGAACGCTGCATCAAGTATCATGGCCAAGGCTTCAGACCTGAGTATTCATATTCCTTATTCATATTCCTTTTATCACTTAACACAGTTAAACTAAGATTCGCATAGGCGCTTGTTACCGGATAACTTATTCATACAGTTATATTTTAGCTAACAATGATAACATTTCCTGCTCTACCTCAGACAGTGTCTCAATATTGCACAGATCCTTAAACATCTGTTTACACGTCCGTTAGTTAAATTCCATTCCTTATGGAAGGTCTGTCCATTAGTCCCTTCGCAACATTCCGTACTCCCGACGAAACTATATCTAATTACTCATTTGGGCCGTGTCAGTTGACTCCGATTCCGCTTTACGAAATTTTCCTAAAATTGCAGTGGTTGTATACCTATCCTTACTCACCACAACAAGCATCTGGCCATCAGTGTATTCTAATTAGTTACAAAACACCATTTAAATTCACGTTATAGAACATAGCCAGAGTATTTCAGAAATAAGTTAGGATGTCATTCGTTTCTTAAGAATAGGACAATAGGTGTTAACTTTTATATTACCGTAGTTTAACCGTAATTTGAAAGCATTCAACGGTGCCTAACGGAACAAGTAAAAAATATGTCATGTAAAGAACTGTAATTTATGAGCGCCTTGTTCACTTTCTACTTCTGACGTGGTGAAAGTATTTCCTTAGATCTCGATGTGAATAGAGTCCTTTAATCTTTTTACTAGTGGGGCATGCTAACAAGTAACTGGCATCATGTGGAATCTTTACTGTTTGAAAAGATCCTGTGTTCGTCAACTATCAGTTCTTGTTAATACCATTGAGGGTTAAATGAGGCCAACCTTGTTTGTTAAACTAGTGACAAGACGGCTCTCGTCAGTGAAGTCAGCAACACTGACTGCGGGATTCTGATTTTGCCACTTCGTGCCATCATTGCTGTTCAGTTTAGTGTTCGGTTGTTGCGAAATGCCATTTACATTAAAAGGTGTCTCACTCCTTTCACTAGAATGCCACTGATTACTTGAACCGTGTGCCTTAGAGTAAATCATATTTGATTTTATGCACTGGAATACCACTGATTATAACTACTATGGTTATTCCAGGGACGTGATTAATTATTATGGCGGCTAGGATTATACCCACCATCGGTCCTCCACCTCTTTTTACGGTTCGGACAACTTCAATTCATGCATCCACTGCCACACGACATCTGCGGAGCCGGCGCGACCGTCAGTTGCTCTCCGGTGATTGTTGAAAGTACTGACTGTGTGGTTTGACTCTTGCCATTGCGGTTTCGGTAATCATTATTGTTATCGCTAGCTCTAACGTCTTCGTTTCATAAATCAGTTGTGTCTAGCACTGATAAGAAATATTCTAAGTTTGACTCAGAGACTTGGACTAACTTTTTACTAATGTTGATCGGCAATTTACCTTTTAAAATATGTAATACATCGTTGTGGAATTATGGTTCATCCCAGAAGTGAGTTTTATTTAGATACTTCACAGCGTACATTCTTCAGTTTCGTTGTTTTACATTACATGGCTCTGGATTTAGTGGTTATTTTCGCAAACAGTCCTGAACGCATTTATACCAATATTTCAACTAAGGGGCATTTTCAAACTGTTCGTATGTGTGGTAAAATGCAGCTGTAGCAGTTGCTCAGAGGACGGTTTCACCTGCACGAAAATGTATTGTATCTTTTGCTCGTAATACCATGATTTGGGCAATACACCTTTAAAAGGTGTAATAAAAATAACAGAATGTACACTTTTCTTTTCCGGTATTAACTGTCTGTGTTTAAGGAAATTCTCTTCCAGACAAACGGAAGAAAGAACAGAGCCCGTCCCCATACTCCTACTTCTGTGGTTTTGTCGTAACTGATTACTACAATGTATTTTGTCAACGTAAGTATTTTCATTCGGTACTGGACTATGATAAATATCAAAAGTCTCAGCTATCTGAGCTACGTGGGATGAGTCATTCGTAACCTATATCTTTATCATTTTTCATTCTTTCTCTGTGTTTCCTATCTGATCATTAAACGGAGTCTGAACATCCTCTTGCCATTTAGGCAAATCTTGTGTGAATGTTTTTGTATGAATTCTAATTCATCTTTAACCTTCTGTGCAGAAATGCTCTGTTCGGAATACACTTCGGCAATAGTTTGCCGCTCAGCGTACTTAAGCTTTAATATATTTCTGTAATTTTTTGCCCTTTTCCTTTAAAAAAAATTCCTCAATTTTCTTTCATGAACAGTGCAGACACTCTGCTTGGGTTACTACCTGTTGAAGGGTGAATTTCAAAGTATCCTGCTCGAGCTGCAAAGTACCGAGTTTTTCAGTCAATTTCTCTACAGATTCAGGAATGCCTCCAGTGGCGCTTTTCAAATCCGAACACTCGTTAGTTATGGTCTCTAATCGGCTCACAGCTTGTTGGTCACGTGAGTAGCAACCTCGATTTTTGACTGCTGAGATTCATTGCTGACCTGTCCAGTTATTTGCTCAACTTGATTTGATAAACTGTCTTATTGCTGTTTCATAAACGCAAAGTCATTAGACATAGTTTCTTGCTGTCGACTCATACTTTCTTGCCTTTGATCAGTATTGCGTACTTGTTGATTCTGAATGATTGTATTGTTATCCATATCATCTAGTTTTTGTAAAAGGATCTAGTTCCGCACTAACAGATTTAGCTATGGTCCCGCCTTTAGACAGTGACGGTAATTTCACACGCCGCAGGTATCAAGTCATTTACGTTTACAGCTCTGTATTCGCCCACTGGTCCTTGATCTGACTCAGTCTGTGGATTTGTAAGAGGCCATCATACTGAATTGTCTTCTTGTAATATCATACTGACGTTCAATATAATTTGATGAAACTGCTGATTGCAATGCAGCTAATGTGTAAACAGCTCGTAGATGGTATTTCCGAGCAACTCAACATTATGAAACACTTCTTTGAAGGAGAATTGCAGATCGCAACTGCAAGCTACACGTCCGTAATTACGGAAATCCGCCGTCATTTACAATATATGGATCAATTACATAATAACTACAAAATTTTCAGATGATTAATTCTTTCAGTCTACAAGCCTCAAATAAGGGATTTTAGTGCTACGAAAGCCAGCAATAATATTTACTGCTGAATGATTGATGTATTGTCGCACTGTATTACCACGTGTTGTAACCGCAACAATGACGTCTTACCAAAAATGTGTCAGTTGCAGTTTTTTTCTTATTTCATGCCTTTTTCATGGATTCATTGGTTTTAAATACTTTCTCGAGGTAGTTTACGTCTATCTTCAAGGGTCCTCCAGTTCAGTTCTTTCAGTATTTCTGTGACACTCTCCCACGGATTAGACAGACCTGTGACCATTCGTGCTGCCTTTCCTTGTATACGTTCAATATCCCCTGTTAGTTCTATCTGGTCTGATGACCTACGATGTCTAATAGTGCTTAGAGCCATTTGACCCATCGTATCCGGTACGGATCCCGCACAATTGAGCAATATTCCAAACCAGTCGCACGACTGATTTGTAAGTCATGTCCTTTGCAGGCTGACTGTGCTTCCTCAGTATTCTACCAATAAACGACTGGACCTATGTGATCATTCCATTTCATATGCCTAGAAAATATATTTATATCAGTTGGCCGATTGTAATAGCGACTCACTTATATTGTAATCATTGAATACTACGTTTTTTGCGTCATGAGAAGTGCAAAATTTCACGTTTCTGAATATTCAGAGCAAGTTACCAGTCTCTGCACCACTTTGAAATCTTACCAAGATCTGACTGAATATTTAAGCAGATCGTTTCAGATAGCACTTCATTATAGATAACAGCCTCATCTGCAAAATGCCTGATTTTACTACTGATGTTGTCTGCAGGGTAATTAATATAGAACACGAACTGCAAGGGTCCTAACGCAATTCACTGTGGCACACCCCAAGTTACTTCTTTATCTGACGATGCATCTCCATCCAAGATAACATGCTGCATCCTGCCTGATAAAATCCCCCAATGCGGTCATAAATTTCAGTTGATACCCCATATGATCGTACTTTCGACGATAAGCATTGCTCGTCAGCATCCTTGGTCTGTCAACATTTGGTACGGTATTAAAGGCGTCAGTTTAATCCACTCCCTATAATGCATGTTACGCCGATTAACTTCGACGTGGTTCATAAATGTTGACGCGTTAGAGAACATTACGTGAGAAAAGAATTGCAAGTCTCTCTCTGTTTGTTTGAGTGCCTAATTGCAAAACTGCATCTGATTCTGAAAATCATTCCGAAAGAGTTCTTGGCACATGGAGATTCGGTAAGGACGGCATTTGTGACGGCGTAAGATCACCAAACACTTGGGTGGGCAATTCAAGACTGCCGCGGTGGCAATTCAAGACTGCCGCGGTGTTTTCGGTTACTTGCATGTGGATTTGAGGTACCACAGCAAGACCTGCGATTTCATTATTGATGTTTCCTTTTAGTTGCTCTGCGAGTGCGGTGTTTCGGCGTCAGACTTTCCTCGGTAGTAAACTGTTGCACAACACGATGAATAGTTGTACAGGATCACGGCCCATCAGCAAAACGTTCTGCATAAAGAACAGTAGCGGCGTCAACTTTCTTGCCGCCTGGCCGTTAATTAAAATTGTTTCGGTGTTCTCTGCAACAGATTCAACGTCCATTACGTCAACTGTGCCAAAAAAAGAAAGAAAAACAGGCTCCAGAGAGGAGTGGTGCCGAGACTTCACTGCACGTTGTGGGCCGCAGAGCGATGGGACGGGCTGGTGAATGTTTACACGACACGTGTAAAACCATGGCAGGTGCGACTGTCATATCACTTAATGGACATTTCACTATATTGTGGTGGCTGTGGTTTCTATTTCGCCAGTAGTCGCTTAGCGGCTAGCGCAGAAGTTTCGGCGGTTGGGTAGAAACACACTGAAACCAACACCCTGATGACGTGGACTAGCACGGCCACCGAAATTAAGCATTCCGACGGTTTCGGGACTCACTACAATCAAATCCGTAGCGAACAGAAAACTATGTTATGATACAAGTATCTTATTTACTACAAATGCCAATGTGGAGCCTTATTAGTTGTACTATACAATCACATTTTCAATACTAAAGCATCATTTGAACGTAAGAGTCAACCGTTAGAACACAAGGTTTACATTTACATCGTGAGTGAAGTATAGAATCAAATGCGTCCGTTCTTGATTGTAAAAATAGGTACACTTCATATTTGTCGATTACAGCGCCACCTACCACGAATGGAAAACAATGCTTTGAGTAAACCATACCTATTTTTTGACGTAGAATCCGAATATGCCTTAAAAATGGGATGTTCCCATTTTAAAATACAAGGTTGACCCCACCCATGAAGGAGGGATTGCTAGGAGATGGCCAGTAAAACACAGACAGGTGTCCCATTTACTGATATTAACTTTTCACCTAGAACATTTTCTTTTTCATACGATGCGTCGTTTGCGAGAAATTTAGTTGTCTCGAGTTAAGTACTAAAAGCAATGCTACATATTTACAATACAAATTTTGGTATTTCTATGCATTTATTTCACTGTTGTACAAGATTGTATTCTTCCGTATTATTATTTACAGTATAATCTTGAAATGCTGAACAAATGATTTCTGCATTACGATGTTTATTATCCTCTTTTATACACTCCTGGAAATGGAAAAAAGAACACATTGACACCGGTGTGTCAGACCCACCATACTTGCTCCGGACACTGCGAGAGGGCTGTACAAGCAATGATCACACGCACGGCACAGCGGACACACCAGGAACCGCGGTGTTGGCCGTCGAATGGCGCTAGCTGCGCAGCATTTGTGCACCGCCGCCGTCAGTGTCAGCCAGTTTGCCGTGGCATACGGAGCTCCATCGCAGTCTTTAACACTGGTAGCATGCCGCGACAGCGTGGACGTGAACCGTATGTGCAGTTGACGGACTTTGAGCGAGGGCGTATAGTGGGCATGCGGGAGGCCGGGTGGACGTACCGCCGAATTGCTCAACACGTGGGGCGTGAGGTCTCCACAGTACATCGATGTTGTCGCCAGTGGTCGGCGGAAGGTGCACGTGCCCGTCGACCTGGGACCGGACCGCAGCGACACACGGATGCACGCCAAGACCGTAGGATCCTACGCAGTGCCGTAGGGGACCGCACCGCCACTTCCCAGCAAATTAGGGACACTGTTGCTCCTGGGGTATCGGCGAGGACCATTCGCAACCGTCTCCATGAAGCTGGGCTACGGTCCCGCACACCGTTAGGCCGTCTTCCGCTCACGCCCCAACATCGTGCAGCCCGCCTCCAGTGGTGTCGCGACAGGCGTGAATGGAGGGACGAATGGAGACGTGTCGTCTTCAGCGATGAGAGTCGCTTCTGCCTTGGTGCCAATGATGGTCGTATGCGTGTTTGGCGCCGTGCAGGTGAGCGCCACAATCAGGACTGCATACGACCGAGGCACACAGGGCCAACACCCGGCATCATGGTGTGGGGAGCGATCTCCTACACTGGCCGTACACCACTGGTGATCGTCGAGGGGACACTGAATAGTGCACGGTACATCCAAACCGTCATCGAACCCATCGTTCTACCATTCCTAGACCGGCAAGGGAACTTGCTGTTCCAACAGGACAATGCACGTCCGCATGTATCCCGTGCCACCCAACGTGCTCTAGAAGGTGTAAGTCAACTACCCTGGCCAGCAAGATCTCCGGATCTGTCCCCCATTGAGCATGTTTGGGACTGGATGAAGCGTCGTCTCACGCGGTCTGCACGTCCAGCACGAACGCTGGTCCAACTGAGGCGCCAAGTGGAAATGGCATGGCAAGCCGTTCCACAGGACTACATCCAGCATCTCTACGATCGTCTCCATGGGAGAATAGCAGCCTGCATTGCTGCGAAAGGTGGATATACACTGTACTAGTGCCGACATTGTGCATGCTCTGTTGCCTGTGTCTATGTGCCTGTGGTTCTGTCAGTGTGATCATGTGATGTATCTGACCCCAGGAATGTGTCAATAAAGTTTCCCCTTCCTGGGACAATGAATTCACGGTGTTCTTATTTCAATTTCCAGGAGTGTATAAGGGAGGCCCAAAGGCCTTGCTATAGTGGTAACATCGTTTCGCGTAAGATCACCAAAGTTTAGCGATGTCGGGCTTGGCTATCACTTCGATGGAAGACCACCAGGGTGCGCCGTGCGCTGTTGGCAAGCCGGTTGCTCTCAGCCGTTGTCAGTCCAAGTGAGGAGCTATTTGACTGGGAAGTAGGGGCTTCGGTCACGAAAACTGACAACGGTAGGGAGAGCGGTGTGCTGGCCACATGTTCCTCCATATCCGCATCCAGTGACGCCTATCGGCTGAGGATGTCAAGGCGGTCTGTGGGTACCGTTGGGCCTTTCGAAGCGTGCTCGGACCGAGAGAGAGTTTATATAAGGGAGGATGAAGGTAACCTCTATAAGGCCACTCATAGACCCCCATATGCCTTCACACTCAGCCGAAATATTGAAAGTGAATCGTCTTGGTTGATATGTTATCTTCAAGGAATGATTAGGAGAATAATAATTTGGAAGCTAATGACACGAAAGCTTTAACTGCGTAGTTTCGAGGATAGAGATAAATTGTTATTCACTAAATAATAACTTGTAGATAATAAGAACTGGAAATAAGAGCTTCCTCCAAGTCGATTAGCATCTACGGATTATCTGCAGGTACTTATCGAGCTATTAACAGCGCAAATTGCGGGGTATTCCACCATTCGTGCGAGGAGCTTTGGCTGCGCCTGGATCTGTTCGCAACAGCCACGGCAGTCTGGAGCACGATGCAGAAACGCAGCCGGCGGTTGCAGTACCTGGCTACACTAGCAGGTAAACAGGCGCTGTGACGTTTCCCATGCTCTCTGGGGATCATTTATAAGTAAGGTAGTGTGAAACGTAGTCCATTTCTGTCGTTGTGCAGGACTAAAAAAAAAAAAAAAAAAAAACGAAACGTCTTCCCGCGCATATGAAATAGGAGGATGTAACATGTGTGGTTACGATATTTGCGGATGCTGATGGAGACAGATACTGAGCCGGCCGGAGTGGCCGTGCGGTTCTAGGCGCTACAGTCTGGAACCGCGAGACCGCTACGGTCGCAGGTTCGAATCCTGCAACGGGCGTGGATGTGTGTGATGTCCTTAGGTTAGTTAGGTTCTAAGTTCTAGGGGACTGATGACCTCAGAAGTTGAGTCCCATAGTGCTCAGAGCCATTTGAACCATTGAGCAGATACTGACAGGTCTCCGGCTCTAGACAACGTACTCGATTTCTGTATCTACTAAGTCTGGTAACTAGTTCTACCTGTATTATAGGCCCTCGCAGGAAATACAGTTGGGTGTAAGTCGGAAACAGCTGGAATACTATTCACTAAAAGTTATCCCACTGATGGTTAAAACTGATGTAGTTCCCTTCTGCTATGTATTTTCTTGGCTACTAAATATTTAAAAAAATTAATTATTCTAGTGGAACAAAAGTACCTCATAGAAAATAGTGTCTTCTTAAACAATGTGAACAAACAACAGTGATCTACTACGATGACGAGAAAAATGTAGACATGAAATATTTTAGCGTTGGCGTAAATAATTTAACGAGTAACAGATATGAGTTTGACAGCACAACTCTTTTAGTTCATATATCGCCAAAGTAAAGGAATTTGTTTCTTTGTTGTATTTGTTAATTACACGCACAGTGCCACGGTGTATTGTTATCTGGAAAAGCTTTTCCAAACGAAAGTTTCTTCCATTTGATCGTAGGAGCAGTGGGCACTTTCCTTGTATACTGAGTCTATATTCTCTACTTTCTCTCCAAGTACGTATTTTACTTATGTGATATTCCTCTGACTACCAGCGGATTTCGATTAGTCTTGATGAGAGTCCTTGGCCGGCGTCAGCTCAGCAGCTTACGTCGTCCAAAGTTTGAGTAATTTTCTAGTAGACTTAAATGGTATTTTTATAAATGGTAGCCGAAGTCCCAGTTTTTCGTTCTGTCACGGGTTGCTCGCCAAGAAATATGTTTAAATAATAATGAAAAGTTGCCTGTAGTTGTATTCGGTCTGATTCCTGATACTGTACCTGCAAACATTCAAGTATTCTTTTACATTCTTTCTCCTGTACGTAGATGTATAATGTGTCACATTTTCTGCCAGATATCAGCTTCATATTTGGCAGCGTTGAGTGGTTTGCAGTCGGGCTGCAAAATATTGAATTTACTGTGCGGACTACATTTCGTGTGATGAGACCTCGGTCTTTTCTGGTACATTTCCTAATAGTCATCGTGTGCTAGCATGAAAACAAGTGGATGATAATTTCCTGCACATAGCTCTTATCGTCGCAAACCGAAGTTTTTATTAGATTTATCCTTTGCCTCCTTTCCAGAGATGTCACTAAATCTGACCATGACGCTGTCACTTTAATGGGCAGGAATCTAGAATCAACAATGTTCCAAATTAGGCTCCAATTTGTTTCTGGATGTTTCAGTGTCAAGTAATGTCTCGGGACATGCCACGAGTGAAAGTGGTATAGACATACAGCCGTCTGTTTGGATCGGTGTAGTTATGTTGCAGATAATAATAATAAATACAGCATGGTATTGATCGCCCCGCATCTAGATTTATTGGTTTGGTGGCATTTGTTGACATATTTTGAGGCGTGTTGGTATCTTCCTGTTATAGTGCCTTCGTTCTTACTAACAAATCTGTAAATGTCTTTAACTATATGGCCACGCAATGTTTGTAAGTGTCGCGCAAGCCAAGGTTACCACCATGGTAATGGAACACAGTTTTGAGAATGTATAATTTAAATATATTTAAACTCTACACGAACCACGCCACTAATGCCATGATTTATCTAGCATAATTTCTTCCCATCTGTAAGACTGCCGAGAAGTAACCGTGTTTTGCAAGGAGATAAATAGTGTTTGCATCTGTTCAAGTTGTGCAGATGCAGATATGTACCTAACAAAAATAATAAGATAATACTAAAACCTCATGGTTCACAAAATTGATCAGAACACTGTTCCAGATGCAACGAAAAAAACGTGCCAGATTTGACGCTTTATCTACTGTAATTGTAAAACCTGTAAAGCCAAGCTCCATCATTTTCATTTTCATTGTCAATGAAGTATTATTTAATTCACAGCAAATTATTTTGTTTGAAAAATGATAGGGATTCATTAAAATGCATGAATCGTTCAGAGATCTTGTAAGTCCGAACGCTGTTATACAGGCGAAGTACGCTGAAGTGAAAAAAATAGTGGGGTACCTCTTGATATCGTGTCGGGCCTCCTTTCGGCCGTCGTAGTGCAGCAACCCGATGTCGCAGGGACTCAGCAAGTCGTTGGAAGTCCCTTACAGAAGTACATAGCATGCTACCTTTATAGCTGTCTATAGTTGCGAAAGTGCTCCAGGTGGAGGATTTTGTGCACGAACTGACCTCTGAATTATGTTTCAAAAATGTTCGATGGGATTCATGTCAGCAATCTGGGTGGCTAAATCATTCTTTCAAATTGTCCATAATGTTCTACAAACCAATCGCAAACAATTGTGGCCCGGTGACAAGGCGCATATCATCCATAAAGATTTCATCATTACTTGGGAATGTGAAGTCCACGAATGGCTGAAAATGGTCTCCAAGTAGCTGATCATAACCATTTCCAGTTAGTTGGACCAGAGGACCCAGCCCATTCCATGTAAACACAGCCCACACTATTATAGAGCCACCACCAGTTTTCACAGTGTATTGTTGACAACTAGGATCCATGGCTTCGGGGGAGGGGGGTGGGGGAGTGATGCGTCATACTCGAACCCCGTCACCTCATACCAACTGAAATCGGGACTCAACTAACCAGGTCACACTTTCCCAGTCGTCTTGCTTTCAGGTCCAACTGTTATGGTGACGATCCCAGCAGAAGCACTGCAGGCGATGTCGTGCTGTTATCAAAGGCACTCTCATTGGTTGTCTGCTGCCATAGCCCATTAACGTCCGGATTCGCTGCGAGGCCCTAATGATACGATGGTCGCATGTCCTACCCTGTTTCTGCTGTTATTTCACACAATTTTACTTGTCTGTTATTACTGACAACTCCAAACAAACGCTGCTGCTCTCGGTCGTTAAGTGAAGGCCGTCGGTCCTTTCGTTGTTCGTGGGGAGAGGTAATACCTGAAATTTTTATATTCTTGGTACACTCTTAACACTGAGGTTTTCCGAATATTCGATTCCCTAAGGATTTCTGAATGTTCCATGCGTCTAGCTCCAACTACCATTTCGCGTTCAAAGTCTGTTAATTTCCGTCGTGCAGCCATAATCATAGGGGAAACCTTTTCACATGAATCACCTGGCTACAAATGACAGCTCCTCCTAAGCACTGCCCTTTTATAACTTGTGTATGCGGTACTGCCGCTATGTGTACATGCGCATATCGCTATCCCACGACTTTTGTTATCTCAGTGTACATCAAGAGACTGAGAAGTCCAAAAACACTCATACAGTATGATTATTACTTATGGTGATACTTATAAATTCAGTAAAAATATTACATTCTCAACACTTTGATTTGGGTCTACATTTCCTCTTTGTAGATGAGCTTCATATCTGCCTCTTGAATTAACAAATGTTGGCTTTTTTTCTGAAAACTTATGTCGTTTGGAAACGAAAATGCTGTCTTTTTTCTGCTTGGAGTAGAAAGAGAATATATTTTTTTTTTCGTCCCTTCCATTGTTCTGGACGTTCGCTTTCAAAGTGTGAGTAGAGCAAGTGCAGTTCTACATTTGAAATCAATCAATGGATGTGTCCCTTTTACGCCAGAGTGTGAAATGTAGGGATACATGAGGGTCATTTCAACCACTGAAAAAAACGTTCAGTACCAATACTGTTTTGACTTTCTGTCTATCTTATGTGGAGATCTCACCATATCAGTTCTATCTGCGCGACCCAAGTGTTCATTATAATCATATACGACTGTTAGTGACTCCACTTCAATCTTTGATCCATCGTTCTGGTTTCTGAACATACTGCATACTTTATTTTCATGATAATTTGAAAAAAAGTGGATTGCACGATTGTCAGTCCACATTCTGCGAAGTATTAGCACATACCTGAAGAGATGCCATTTGAATATTTTGTTCATTGCCTGCGTCTTTCTCATTAGCACTTAGTTCAGGTTCATTAATATTTTGTGAGGTACTAGCATACGCCTGAAGAATATTTGCGTTATTAGTCCGTGGAGTTACGCATCATTTCACCCTCACTGTCGTCACTACATTCAGAGAGTGTATTAATATCATCAATTTTCTAGTTGAGTACGAATTTCTTTGTCTGTTAGGCCTCGTCTTCAATAGGTAGTCATAACCTGAAACAAAAAGTTCACTAACGTTTTACAAATCAAGCATTATTTCTATTGCTTTTTTTATAAAATGAAACGTCATATTGTAATCAGCAAGTTTATGTCTGTATTTACAAAATGTGAAAGCAGAAAAAAAGCTGTAAACATCAAAACAAACTTGTGAAGTCCCTATCCTGGACCTGACGGGACTGATAAATCCCAATCATATTTTCCGTTGTAACTGAATATTATTGTTGTACAGTATTGATATTTTACCCGGATTAACATTTGTTTGCACAAAGGTAAGTTCACAGAAATTATCACATATATTAGTTCACATATAAATCTTATTTTTACTTACGTAACATTGCAGCGTTGATCCACACACCAAGCAGCCATTTGTAGTACAGTTGCTCACATTTCAGGCTGGTGTATTGGCTTCGGAACGGCTGTACTGACATCCAGCGTAGTAAGCAAAAACTGCGTGAAATAAGTCTAACAGGTTAACTCCAACCTCCCACCACTCAATGAAGGGCTGAAAGAAGGTAGAACCCCAAAGATTGGCGAAGTTTTACCGAAGCTCGAAATTTTGCGCAAACTTATGTGAGATGCTTTTAATAGTTTCGATAGCGAAACTCTGTCTCGAAATCTGGCAGAAATCAAAAATAGATTCTGGTCACATGTGAAGAACACCAGCGGCAAGACGCCATCGATACCCTCACTGTGCGATAACAAAGGTTATGTTACTGATGACAGTGCAATTATACAAGAGTTACTAAACTCTGTTTTCCGAAATTCCTTTATCAAAGAAGACGAAGTAAATATTCCAGATTTAGTATCAAGAACTACTGCGACCACGAGTAACTGAAAAACAAATATCCTCGGTGTTACGAAGCAACTTACATCACTTAATAATCGCAAGCCCTCCGGTCCAGATTGTACCCCAGTGAAGTTCCTCTCAGAGTATGCTTAAACAATAGCTCCATTCTTAAAAGTCGTAAACAACCGCTTTCTCGTCGATAGATTCGCATGCAATGATTGGCAAGCTGCAGAGGCCACATCAATATCCAAGAAATCACAGAGCCATATCGCTAACGTCTATTTGCAGCATGATTTTGGAATATACAGGGTTATTACAAATGATTGAAGCGACTTCACAGCTCTACAATAACTTTATTATTTGAGATATTTTCACAATGCTTTGCACACACATACAAAAACTCAAAAAGTTTTTTTAGGCATTCACGAATGTTCGATATGTGCCCCTGTAGTGATTCGGCAGACATCGAGCCGATAATCAAGTTCCTCCCACACTCGGCTCGTCATGTCCCCATCACTGAGTTCGAAAGCATCGTTGATGCGAGCTCGCAGTTCTGGCACGTTTCTTGGTAGAGGAGGTTTAAACACTGAATCTTTCACATAACCCCACAGAAAGAAATCGCATGGTGTGGTGGTCGTTAGTGTTTAACGTCCCGTCGACAACGAGAGCATTAGAGACGGAGCTCATGCTCGGGTTAGGGAAGGATTGGGAAGGAAATCGGCCGTGCCCTTTCAAAGGAACCATCCCGGCATTTGCCTGAAGCGATTTAGGGAAATCACGGAAAATCTAAATCAGGATGGCTGGAGACGGGATTGAACCGTCGTCCTCCCGAATGCGAGTCCAGTGTGCTAACCACTGCGCCACCTCGCTCGGTAAAATCGCATGGGGTTAAGTCGGGAGAGCGTGGAGGTCATGACATGAATTGCTGATCATGATCTCCACCACGACCGATCCATCGGTTTTCCAATCTCCTGTTTAAGAAATGCCGAACATCATGATGGAAGTGCGGTGGAGCACCATCCTGTTGAAAGATGAAGTCGGCGCTGTCGGTCTCCAGTTGTGGCACGAGCCAATTTTCCAGCATGTCCACATACACGTGTCCTGTAACGTTTTTTTCGCAGAAGAAAAAGGGGCCGTAAACTTTAAACCGTGAGATTGCACAAAACAAGTTAACTTTGGGTGAATTGCGAATTTGCTGCACGAATGCGTGAGGATTCTCTACCGCCCAGATTCGCACATTGTGTCTGTTCACTTCACCATTAAGAAAAAATGTTGCTTCATCACTGAAAACAAGTTTCGCACTGAACTCATCCTCTTCCATGAGCTGTTGCAACCGCGCCGAAAATTCAAAGCGTTTGACTTTGTCATCGGGTGTCAGGGCTTGTAGCAATTGAAAACGGTAAGGCTTCTGCTTTAGCCTTTTCCGTAAGATTTTCCAAACCGTCGGCTGTGGTACGTTTAGCCCCCTGCTTGCTTTATTCGTCGACTTCCGCGGGCTACGCGTGAAACTTGCCCGCACGCGTTCAACCGTTTCTTCGCTCACTGCAGGTCGACCCGTTGATTTCCCCTTACAGAGGCATCCAGAAGCTTTAAACTGCGCATACCATTGCCGAATGGAGTTAGCAGTTGGCGGATCTTTGTTGAACTTCGTCCTGAAGTGTCGTTGCACTGTTATGACTGACTGATGTGAGTGCATTTCAAGCACGACATACGCTTTCTCGGCTCCTGTCGCCATTTTGTCTCACTGCCCTCTCAAGCGCTCTGGCGGCAGAAACCTGAAGTGCGGCTTCAGCCGAACAAAACTTTATGAGTTTTTCTACGTATCTGTAGTGTGTCGTGACCATATGTCAATGAATGGAGCTACAGTGAATTTATGAAATCGCTGCAATCATTTGTAATAGCCCTGTATAATGCGTTCGAATATTATGCATTAGGTCGAAGGAAACGATTTATTGATAAACAGGCAACAGGGATTTAGAAAATATCGTTCTTGTGAAACACAACTAGTTCTTTATTCTCACAAAGTAATGGGTGCTATCGACAGGGGATGTCATATTGATTCCATATTTTTATATTTTCGGATGGATTTTGAGACCGTTCCTCACAAGCGACTTCTAATCAAACGGCGTGCCTATGAAGTATCGTCTCCGATATGCGACTGGATACGCGATTTCATGTCAGAAAGGCCACAGTTCGTAGTAACTAATGCAAAGTGCTCGAGTAAAGCGTGCGCCTGCTTAGCTGGGTGGTAGCGTGCTTCCATTCTCTGTACTGGGTCCGGGTTCGATTCCTGGCCGGGTTGGAAATTTTCTCCACTCGGGGACTGAGTTTTGAGTTGTCCTCATCAGCGGCCGCAAGTCGCGCCGACTGAAATATGACTTGCACTTGGCGGCCGATCCCGATTGGAACATCCCGACCAAAAATGCAATAGGATAGTTTTTTTTAATCGAGTAATGCAAGGAAGTTTTATGTACCCTCTGCTGTTCCTGCTCTACATTGTTTGTAGATGATGCTGTCATTTACCGCCTTGTGATGTCAACAGATGATCAAAACCAATTGCAAAATTATTTATACAAGATATCTGTAGGCTGCGAAAAGTGACATTCGATTCGAAATAATGAAAAGTGTAAAGTCTTCCACAGGAGTAGTAAAGTCAGTCAGCTAAATTTGTATTACACTATAAATCAAGCAAATCTAAAGGCAGTCAATGAAACTAAATGCTTAGGGATTACAATTACGAACAAGTAAAACTGGAACGATCACATAGATAATGTGGGAAGAGCAAACCAAAAACTGCGATTTATTCGAGAAACACATAGAAAGTGCAACAGGTCTACTAAAATGAGTGCTTACACTACCCTTGTCCGCCATCTTCTGGAGTATTACTTTGCGATGTGGGATTCGCATCAGTTAGGATGACGAAGGACACCGAAAGAGTACAAACAAGGGCAATTCGTTTTGCACTGTCGCGAAATAGGGGAGAGAGTGCCACCGATATTATACGCAAATTGGAGTGGCAATCATTAAAACCAAGGCGCTTTTCATTGCGGCAGGATCTTCTCGTGAAATTTCAATCACCAACTATTTCCTTATAGTGTGAGAATATTTTGTTGGCGTCCTCATACATAGGGAGAAATGATCGTCGTAATAAAATAAGAGGAACTGGATCCTGCACGATAATATTTAAGTGTTTGTTTTGCTACGCGCTACTCGAGAGCGGAACGGTAGAGTAATAGCTTGAAGGTGATTCGATGAACCCTCTGCCAGGCACAAAAATTGTGAACTTCTGAGCAGTCACATAGATGCAGATGTAGATGCTATTCCATTAATGAAGCCTTAATTAGCTGTACTTGCCTTCACAACGTTTTTCCTTTTTTCTCTTGTGGCTTGGCTCTAATGAAGTTTCTCAACTAGAGTCTGGAGTGTATGTATATCTTCGAATATACTCCGCCAGTCACTATGCAGTGTGCACGGTGGAGGGCACATCGTACCGGTATTAGAGATGGCTGTCTGTATGCCTCCTTACACCCCTTATCTCTCTTGTCTTACTCTTACGATCTGCACGCTTGTTATGCGATTGTGGCAGCGTAATGGTCACACAGTCGTCTTAGAATATAAGCTCTCTAAACTAACCCATGAGGGTTCCACAAGAACTAGGGTGGATTCTTTCTTTCCTTGCAACGATTCCTATTTGAGTTCCACGAGTATTTCCGTTACACTTTCGTATGGACTATGCCGACCTGTTACGATCGCTCGACGTTTCTGGTCTCAATAAGGACTCCGGCAAATGGGATAATACGCTACAAATGAACACAATGGAGTCTCGTATTCTGTTGTTATAACAGATGCACTCCATCAAATCTAAGACTTCTCTTCGCCTTTCCTAACACAGCTTTTCCTGTAATGTCCCAATCGTGCAACTTGTTAATAGTTTTGTTACGTACTTATACGGTGTGATACGCTCAGGATGCTCACCATAAACCTTGTAATCAGCTATTATAGGGTACGTCATCTCTGTTATAGTCATACTCTTGCGTCTAGCGATACTGAATCAGAGCTGCCATCCGTCCTACCAACTGTAAATCTTTTGCAAGTCGTCTGCATTTCCTTATCGTCAACTAAAGACGACACTTTCCTGTCTACGATAGCATCGTCAGCCAACAGTCTGATAGTGCTTCTGAACATATCTGATAAATTGTTTACGCGTACTAAGTCTGAGGCGGCTGGAAATTAGGCGATGAGAAATTAGGGCCCATACGTAGACTTACAAACAGCCGTTTTTTCCCTCTGTTTTTGCGGGTGGAACAGGAAGAGAGATGACTGGTAGTGGTACACTCACCGTGCGGTGGCTTGCGGAGTGTGTAAGTAGATGTAGTGGAACAAGCTTGTAGGGAAGGCGAATGGATGACTTCGATTTACTTCCAGAATTTTGGGAAAGTGAGGTTCGTCTGTAGAGGAGACCGCCTCTAGGACGCTAGTGCGACCTAAGTTTTAATCTTGGTATCGTTGATTTTTTTCGTGTAAAACAAACTGAAAAAGAATGTCTCCAGTCGCAGGTTTATGCTCCTGAAAACACACTGTTCCGGAAATCCACTTACATTATTTTTTTCTGTTTTAAGTTGCGTTTCTAACATTTCTATAAAGTCAAGGTGTAGCGGATGTCTCCCAGTCCGTTCTGTTGAAAAAGATGGAAATAGGGGCTCTATGTGCCTTGATAAGTTACTACCTCCAAATATGGTAACATAGTAAGTTGGCCGTTAGAAGAAGTTGCATATTGAGGGGATAAACTGCACGTCTGTCAGAATGAAGTTGGCGCTCCACTGATTGTCTGAGATGAGGACTGTTTGCCTCAAATCTCTTGAAGACGTCTCGTTGCTCCTACTTGGAAACCTTCCCCGCAGATAGCTTTTTTTTACGCTTTATTGCGGCCCCCTCTTTGCTACACACCAGCGGCTATTTGCCGCGAGTCCTTTGTTACCAGCCATCTCCGCCGTCCCCGCAGAGTCTTCTGGGCTTGACGCCCCGGGGCAATCTCGCTTCGCGTTAGAAAGATGTCGACGCCTGGTCACGTCCGAGGAACATGGACGCTTACATGTCTCCGGCAAATGCATCTCATATCCTGTGTTAAATAAAGAGTATTCCCCTGCTGTTAGCGTCTTGCTGACGACCGATCCCGTAACGCCCGCGTGGGAGAGCAACTACGCCAGCCTCACGACCGGAGGAACGGCTACCCACCCCTCCAGTAGCGGGCATACCACGACAGGCGGTTACGTCTGAGAGAACCTTGCTTAGCTCCAGGAAGGTCACAGTGTTGAAACGTGGGGTATGATCTAGAACCATGAAACAGACGGATGTTAGCGATATTGGTTGCAGTACTATGCATTAGACTCTTACCCTTTTTGTGAACAGCGCAAGAGGCTCTTGATAAATGTGAGGAGGAAAAGTAGTTGTCTCCTCGATGTATTCAATGTAAAATCTAATGTAATTCCGTCAGGGCCTGGTGCATTGTTCGCTTTAAATAGTCTTAACTGTTTCTCGATATTGACGGTGCAAGTACCCAAATCTCCCAATTGTGAGTAAGGGTGGCAATCAAACATGGATGCATTGGTATCTTCTTGCGTGAATACATATTTCAACGCAGAATTCTTTCAGTTTCCTACTTCTATCTTCAGTTTCAACACGAGACGGGTTCACAATAGACTGCATGATACGGTCCCGTTCAGTTACTTCGATTAGGATGAGAACTTTTCCTACGATTCTATAATAACGTCTGAGTGTGGAAATTATCACAGGCCTCACGTATCACCCTTCTAACAGATGCATGAGTTGCTATCAACTTCTTCCTTTCCACATCTACATTTACACCGTATGGTGCATGGCGAGGGGTACCTTCTACCACTCCCATCAGTTGCCTTTCATGTTCCACTCGCAAATGGATCGACGAGAAAACGACTGCCTGTATGCTCCCTTTCAAGCACTAATTTATTATTATCGTGATTTCGCAGAGCTTACCAAAAATATACGTTGGTGGCAGTAGAATATCGTTCTGCAGCCCGATGCAAATGCCGATTCTCTAAGTCGTCCCTACAGGGATTCCCATTTTAGTTCACAAACGAGCTCTGTATTACTCGCGTGCTGATCGAATCTGCCAGTAACAAATCTAGCAGCACGCCTCGGAATTGCTTCGACGTCTTACTTTGATCCAACATGATGGGAATCGCAAACACTCGAGAGCAGTACTCAAGATGGGTCGTACTAGTTTTCTATACGCGGAGTCCTTTATAGATGAGCTACACTTTCCGAGAATTCTCCTAATAAACCGAAATATACCATTCGCCTAACCCGCTACCACCCTTAGAGCGAGTTACATCTCATATCACTTTGCAACGTTTCGCCTAGACATCACCAATAGTGTATTTGAACATTACAGATATGTTTTTCCTGCTCATCTGCATTAAGTTACAATCGTCTAAGTTTATAGTTATCTGCCACTCATCATACCAAATAGAAATTTTGTCAATTCAACCTGTGTCCTCGTATAGTCGCTCAACGACGTCACTGCCCCATGCACTACAGCGCCATCAGTAAACTCGCTGCCTGCTACTCACCCTATCCGTTAGATAATTCAGTTATACAGAGAACAAGAGCGCTCTTATCACATTTCCTTGCGGCATCCCTGACGAAACCTCTGTCTTTGTTGAATACTCACTGTCCAAGACGGGTTCTATTACTTAAGAAGTCTTCAATCACTGACATCTGATAACTTATTCCCTTTATTCGGAACTTCTGTGTGTGAGCATGTGTGTCTGTGTGGCTAAGGGACCAAACTGCTGAGGTCATTGGTCCCTAGACTTACACACTGCTTGAACTAGCTTATACTAAGAACAACACACACGCCGGAGGGAGGACTTGCTTCTCCATCGGGAGGGGCGGTGCAATGGGTGACATGGCTCCTCAATCCGCGCGACCACTTCGCGCCGGCAATGGGGCATTGTACCAGACGCAGCCTAGTAATATGCAATCTGGCAGTTGCCCTTCACCTGTCATTCGCAGGATATCGTGTGATAAAAAGCAAGCTGAGTTTGGCAAGAGAGATATTTTCCAACTCCGTGATGATCTATTGTCAGAAGTTCTTCTGTCTCAAGCAAATTGTTTTATTTCAGCTTAGAATGTGCTCAGAATTCTGCAACAAACCGATGATACCGATTTGGTTTGTAATTTTGCTTGTCCTTTCTTTTGCCTCCTTATTTATAGCGCAATTACCTGCGCTTTTTTCTCGTCGCTTACAGCTTTTCGCTGGCTGAGAGATCGCGATAAGTGCATGCTTAGTAAGGGGCCAGTTCCGAAGAAATCTCTATGTAAAACCGAACTGGGATTTTAGTTATTTCTCAACGCCAGGGATGTCCTTCATAAGGAAGCCTGTGCAACGATCAAACGAAGTTATCTCTGTACGATCCTCCTGGGTGAATGATTTTGTAAACGCGAAGTTTAAACTTCAGGTGCCCTTTTTCATTCTTTTGTGCCGCAGCAAACTTGTCGACGAGAAGCTGGGTAGAAGCCTTCGACCAGCTTAGAAATTATCCACAGCACTGGAATTTTCATCGGTCCCTGGCGAGATCTTCCGCTAAGGTGTTGCTGTGGATATCGTTGCATGGGTTACGCATCGATCTTTTTATAGAAGCACGCATTTATACTAACTTTTACCAGTCAATATTTTCACTTTCTGTTTTGAACATAGAATAAGACCGTCTCTATTTCCTTAGGAATTTTTGAATTTTGTTATTAAACCACGGTAAGTCTTTTCTGTCCTTAACCCACTTACTCGGCACATATTTATCCAGAATGTAGTGTACAAACAGTTTGTACTTTGTCCATAGTTCCTCTGAGTCCATCATATTAGAACATATTTTTTTTTGTCTATGTATGATGCTAATAATTGACTATGTGCTCTTTCCAGCATAAAATCTCTCGCAGCCTTTTTGATGGTTTTATTAACTTTAGTATGCCAATAGTACTGCACCGGTTGTATTGGTCGCTAAACAAGCCACCAGATTTCTTGTTTAATGACCCATACAGCAGTTGCGGAGTATCCTTATTGATTTGCATTGTGGTTGCATTCTTCCTGAGCGACTTTATGTTACAATTATATACCTTAGTCACATTATGGTTGCTTGGTTGACTAGGGGGAGGGTATCAAACAGTGAGGTAGTCGATCCCATCGGATTAGAGAAGGATGAGAAAGGAAATCGGCTGTGCCCTTTTCAAGTGAACCATCCCAGCATTTGCCTGAAGCGATTTGTGGAAATCACGGAAAACCTAAATCAGGAGATGTCATCGCGATCACACTCGATAAGGCCGGGCATGTTTCTACTATAAGGTCTAAAATACAACTGGGTGGTTTGTGACTGGTCCGAAACAAGAACTGTTGAGCCCAGGGTAGCAGGTAAGTGCAGCAATTTAGAAAAGATGGTCAGGTAGTGAAAAGGTGGTTTTTAAGGATGTGATTCTGGTAATGTTGGCAGGTAGCCAAAAAGAATGACCAGATACATCACAACAGGGGCCATTGATTATTAGACCTTACACGAGTAGATCTAACTATTGTGTGTTACTTGAGCGTTCCTGTTCTCAGCATGTGCAGATGGTAATTGTCGGGTGTCACTGAGTAGCAGCAATGTGAGCCTACCCTTTGGAAGTAGTTGGTGTTTACTTGCAATCAGTTCCTGTGGACACCCACACGTAGGTTTCCCCAAGTGAAAAGGTTGAACTGGGTAATCCTGGCACCATACATGTATCAGCTTTGCAGGGAATACTCAGCCGTCCATGCTACCATTTACACGTGTATGGCGTGCACTCAAAGGTACAGTCTCTGCCTGTACTCCAAAGCTGACCCAGGATCAAATCTCCGCACCCTATAGGAAGAGGATTTTCAGTTAGCCTGTAATGCTATCCTGTGACCTAAGGTAGTACACATAAGCTGAAGTAGCTACAGAAGTAATTCATTCATTCAGCCAGGTCTTGCATTCCTTCTCTACCACTTACCACCCCCCACACCAAGGAAGCCACTAGCAACTGAGATGGGGTTCTGGGTCTACCTTAAACAGGCGAACTCGCCCCCTCATGCATGATATTGCTACATGTCATGAGATGTAACTTTACATTGTTACAAACGACATTTAGACCACCTGACAAGGCCCTTGGTATCACGTACAGCATTTATTAGTCTTCCCTGGTCCATTCTCACATTGACTAGATCCAAAGTTAAAAATCCAGTGGTTAGCCAATGCCTTTGCTACTGTCTTTGTTTGCTAATTTTGCACAGTAATGATGGACAAATAACGTGAAAGTGATCAGTTTAGTCAAACATGTCGATTGGCTCCTAATTCTGTGCAAGGGGTACAAGAATATCCATACCAATTATTTGGAACAATTTGTTGGTCTCTGGTAATATGTGCAATGAAGTATGAAATTCAATGATGATTCGGCTCATCTCTTTGCGCACTTAAGCTTGCTGGCGCATCTGTATGTCGTCTGGACTATGTTTGTTTGTACATCACTACACTGTCACCACAGAACCGACTCTGAGTCAAGAACTGCTGTCAGTCTTAGCCAGTGGCCTGAAACTTGAGTCGCACATCTGCAGAAATGTCAACAACTTCCACTGTGCATACTATTAATCTGTGAAAGTGAGGACAGGACTAGTCATCAATAAGTGCTTTATTCACACAAAGGTTTCTCGACTATCAGGAGTCCACTGAAACTTTATTACCGTCTTTAATGGATGTATATATGGAATCTAGCTATTTTTGCCAACTTCAACACAAACTGCATGGGCTGGTACCCTCATCCGTTACTCCAACATGGTGTTGTCATTAATTGCTTCATCATATGTGATGTGTAACTTGGTATGGTTTCCTGTATAAGGCGTTTCATACCCAGAGGATACAGTAGACAATACCAAGTTCCACGTCACCTCCAACAAGAGATGATGGAATTTATAAACTAAAAGCACCATGACAGGATAACAGAAGAGAATACCAAGGCCACGGAGTTCACTGGTAGTAATTGTGCAAAAAAAAAAAAAAAAAAAAAAAAAAACTCAGATAGAATAACGCTTGTACATTCTGTTGTTACTATCGATATTTAAATCAACATGTGGTGACAGATATACACCTAATGCCACACATTATAGAAACTCTGGTTAAACTGAGGTAACAACTTTATTTTATGACCATCGATTTATTAAGTGGGTGCCATCGATTGGAGGAAACGCCTGAGGCATCACCAAGGCGATTTTGCAGTATTGTTATTGAGATATTAAACTTAATAAACCTGTCAAAAAGGCTGTGAGAGATTTTATGCTGGAAAGAGCAGATATGCAGTTGTTAGCACTTTACTTAGACAATGAATTCAGTTTAGTATGATGGGCTTAAAAGAATTCTGGACAGAGTTTAAAGTGTTTTGTAAATCGCATTGGACGGAAAAGATTAATCTTGGTTTGATTACAAAATTTAGATAATCCCATGGAAAGAACTGTCGCATTCTCGGTTAAAAAAAAAAAATCACGCAGGAGGGTCATACAGAGATACCTACGTTTGATCGTCGCGCTGACTACCGTATGAAGAACATCACTATCCCTGAGGAGCAAGTAAAAGAGTTGTCAACAAGTAAGTCGCCAGGTCCAGATGAAATTCAACTTGAGTTTTACAGAGTGTTTTCCTTTCAATTGGCCTCTTACTTAACTTGCACTTACCGTGATCTCTCAGCCAGCAGAAAGTTCGAAGGGATTAAACAAAGAGCCGATGATTGCTGTATAAGAGCAAAAGAGCGGGCCCGCAAAATTACAGACCAAATCCTTAACATCTTGTGCAACCAAGACTGTTTTAATTTCCAAAAACCTTTCACGGTACTTCATACCAAAAAGAGAAAAGCGTTTTGTTTTCATTAAACAGGAAATTGATGATAAACCAACTTGTAACTATCTGTGCACCTGACTTCTAAGCGAAACGCGTGTGTTAGTCATGTGTGGAAACTTGAAAGAGAGAATCACAGCTCAAATAGAAGTCAGGACTTCAGAGATTCCGCATGCTCTCAAAGAAGGAAATTGCTTGAACCCGGCGTGTGCACTCGTTGCCACATGTTAACAAAAATGGTTCAAATGGCTCTGAGCACTATGCGACTTAACTTCTGCGGTCATCAGTCGCCTAGAACTTAGAACTAATTAAACCTAACTAACCTAAGGACGTCACACACATCCATGCCCGAGGCAGGATTCGAAACTGCGACCGTAGCTGTCGCTCGGCTCCAGACTCTAGCGCCTGGAACCGCACGGCCACTCCGGCCGGCCACATGTTAACCTCTAATAGAGTATGATAAAAATAAAAATGTTCTGGAATGTTTGCGAATAGTCTGGAACATTCGGGAAGAATCCAGAATGTTCGGTAACATCCCGGAACATCCAAGACCATTGTGGAGCATTTCAGAACACTCTGAAATGTTGTGGAATAATCTGGAACATTCGAAGCCTTTTTTCGGTGTTCTGCAATTCGCCTCTGTTGGGGCTACCCGACGGTAAATACCCGTCGTAGCTTCGAACGTCAGTGACGAAGGGAGGAAGTGAAAAAGTTGTGCAGTCAGTGAATAAAAAGAAACAGTGAAGTGTGAGTACTCAAAGTGATACAGTGACTGAATATAAAGCGAAAATAAAATGTGAAAAGTGTGTAAAGTGTACTTACTGTATTTGTTAATAAAAAGATGATTTGATTTACATTTTAGACAATACCCAAACGTAAAAGAGGATGAGATCTTGCCAGTTCTGAAGCAAAACGGCGAAAACAAAAATAACAGCGTAACAGCAAAAGAGACGAAGAGCTTGAAGCTCGATTAAGTCGCCAACGAATGACAATAAACACAGTGAGAAGCAGAGAAATCGAAGAACAACGAGACGAACAGACTGAGGAATCAAGAATTGTGACGCAAACTTATAATAAAAGACTGCGAACTCAAACCACACACGAAAATATACCCCTACGAGAAACTCGGACGAGGGCAAGTAACAGTACAACCTAACAAATGAAGGATTCCACTACAACCCAACGAATGGATATAACAAACTCAAACACGACCTAATCAGAAAAATAGATAACATCTGCCAATATTGCAAAGCGAAAAAAATCAGTGGAGAAGCTCCAGGATTTTGTTGGATGCATGGAAAAATTCGGTTACCACCACTGGAACTACTCCCGCAGGAATTTTTACATTACATGACTGGGTAAACTTTAGAATCAAAACGCTGTCTTCATAATATAAAAGATACAACGCTTGCTTCCAAATGACTTATTCAACACTAACAGAGATGAAATCGATTATGTTTTTTCCATCCGAGGAGAATTCTGTCACACCATGGGATCATTACTACCACTACTCGAACTAGATCACAAATATCTGCAGGTACATTTCATTGGAAATGAAGGAGCAGAAATTGATCTACGATGCACAAATGTCAGCGGATTGAGACGAGAAGTAGTCCAAGTTGTACAGAGGATGTTACACACATATTATTTACTGATTCACATATTCATAACAACACTAGACCGAATGGTTTCTGATGACTATAAAGTTATAATTCGAGCTGACAAAAGACCATCTGAAGAACACGAACGTCGATTTAGTTCACCTCAAAGACGAAGTCGCCATCGTAATTGTGGACAATGAAAACACAAGCCGTGACATAATTGTACAACGAAGAAAAGGACGTCATCGCATAGCAGAAACACACGGTTCATATGATGCCCTCAAATATTCATGAATATTTCTGCACCTAAAAATGTGAAAAAAATAACCAAAAACAGGCATAGAAACAAAACAAAAAAAAGAAACTTTCAAGTAGTTCTACGCTTACCACTTAATGATCAGAGACAATGAAACATACAATCCCATTCTCAGCACTCACCGTTTATTCCAACAACCCCTAGTAGACATGTACGCTAAAATAGAAGCGGATCGGACGCTTTACATAAGACTGAATCAGAAGAAACTATGCACTTCGAGACGCAGTCAAAATGACGGAAACATTGACGACGTTGAAACAATGGTAATCTAACCCTCACCATACAGAGGAAGTCAGAAAAACGTAGACGAATACACTCAAGATACCAAGACCTAAATAAGAAAATATGGACGACGTGGCCTCTTCATAACATTCACGTGCAGCTTGTGGCCCGAAATCAAAGAACCGCTAAGACACAGACAAGCCCCCATGCATCGACACGACGTCAGAGCCCAGGTTTCCGACAAAAACAAATGAGATTTATTGAAATCATCGACAAATTACCACACCTTTAGAACAGTTAGATACTGGATGTACACAATTGAATGGCAAAGATAAGGACTGCCTCTTTCACACTATCTCATATGGCTACATGGCAGAATTCATCCCGCGGATATCGACAAAATCATCCAAGCTCAATTTCCCAATCGAGAAGACGATGCAGAACTGTACGACGTAGTAGTGAAAAACATGATTCACGGACCATACGGCCATTAACCCTTTGTGTGTCACATTTAGAAAAAAATTGGGAAAACTTTTTTTGTGATGAATATTTAGTGTATATGTTGCACATATGCAATATCCATTGCAAAAGTTCTTTTGAAGCTATTGGTTAGTAAATAAAATAATGATTCCAAATGGTATCATTAGAAATTACATAATAATTACCGGTACTCAAAAAAAGCATATTGTAAACTTACCGTATTTCTTTCCCTTGCCCTTGAGGAACTACTTAAAGTTGGTTCGATAACCAAGAATTTGAGTATAGACAGAATAAAACTAAACACAACAGTTATTGTTTACTCACAAATGCAGTAGCACAACTCACGGAACTTCTCTGTTCTGCATTTCAAACAAACGGCGAGTCATGAAAGCAAACGCCACTATGACCTATTGGCCAAACTTGGAACTATGTGAAGCGATGCCAAACGGTATCATTGAAGCATTGGGAAGCTCAAAAAGCCAGGAATACTTAATGATTCCATTTGGAATCGCAGACACAGAAAGGGTTAAACCCCAATTCGCCATGTATGAGTGATGGAAAAGGCACAAAAAAGTACCCGCAACCGTACTTGAACGATACAAAAACCGGAGGTGATGACCATCGCAAACATGGAATGCGATCACCGTAAAACGGTCGCTTCTCAGCAACGAACTTGAAATGGATAATCAGTGGGTAGTACCATTTAACACACTACTTTCCAAAATGTTTCGAGCACACATAAACTTAGAATACTGCTATTCAGTGAAAGACCTCAAGTATGTGAATAAAGGCAGCGACATGACAGTATTTCAAATAGCAGCGTGGCGTATTTTCGGTTTTCCCATACACGAACGCGAACCACACGTGCAAAATTTATCACTACATTTGGAGAAAGGACAGAGAGTTCACTTCACTAAAGACACCGCCAGGAGAATTGCAAGCGCACCACCTCGGAAGACAGCATTAGCACCTTTTAGCAACTGTGCCAAACTGATCAAATCCCGAAAACATTACTATATGTCGACGTTTTTACCCATTATATGTGGAACACAACAGGAAAAATCTTTCAGCGAGGAAAATAAGGAATTCTAGTAGACGATAATACAGGAATCATGAAAGCTGGCGCACTAAGCCAAGTATACGCTGTACATCCCAACAACGCCGAGTGTTTCTATCTCCGGACGTTACTA
Organism: Schistocerca nitens; assembly: GCF_023898315.1. Taxonomy (NCBI): domain Eukaryota; kingdom Metazoa; phylum Arthropoda; class Insecta; order Orthoptera; family Acrididae; genus Schistocerca; species Schistocerca nitens. The sequence continues at coordinate 625,546,993 of NC_064614.1, read as the reverse complement.
CACGAAATGCGGGGAACCACAAATTTTACAAATCTCAAGACTATTGACGGATACTTATGCCAGACGTACACAGAAGCATCCCAACGCTTAGGAATACTGTAAAACGACAACCACTGGTAATTAACACTACAAGAAGTATCACTCACAGTACCAGCTGAACAAATGAGACACTTTTTCGCCATAATTCTAACAGCATGCAGCACATCGACTTCAAAACAGCTATGGAACACCTTCAAAGAGAGTAAGCGTGATTAAATACTTTACCAAATCCGACAAGTTTATCCAGAACTGACCATCGAATTCAACGACGGTATCTTTAACGAAACGCTCATTCACTTACAAACAGACCTTGTGCTACAACCTGGGATGCTAGCACCACGAAAAGATGCTGTCAGTGCGTTAAACTTCGAAATTGCAAAGGAAGAAAGCTACAACATCAACGAAGTACTTAAATACATTGCTCACAACAAACCACTCCTCAAAGACAATCAAAAGGAAATTTACAAGTTCATCATGCACCGGGCCGGCAACAACACTGGCGGAATTACTTACTTTGACGCTCTGGCAGTGACATCATCTGGCATTGCAGGCAGCCACACTTCCGGGAGGAGGACGAGCTGCCCATTCCACCCTACAGCTACCGTTGAATACAGCCAAAGGACAATGCCCATTATGTAAAATCTCAAAAGTATCTGGACACGGTGAACCTCTAAAGGAAGCTAAAGCTATCTTGTAGGATGATTGCACAACAGCACATAAAAAAATCAATCGAAGCCGTGATCAGAACGTTACTAAACTTGGGAGGAAACTCTCAAGTGATGGGAGGATCTCTCTACTCATACTCTCAGGACATTTTCGATAAACATTTCTAGTTACCCCCCCCCCCCCCAAGTCAATACCAGCAAACGAGATCATGTTTTCTTAAAAAACCGCACACACATAAATATTGCGACTAAGAAAAAATATGAGAGCTGAACTATGAAAAGGCGAAACAGCAGCACATTTTGCTCAACAAGTTTCACAGATAGTCGAAGGCACATATCCTACTGACCAGACGACCGGCCTCATTAAACTCAACAGTGATTTCTGCACCATAGCCACTGCTGAAAACGAACTCATCAACCAAATTTATCCAACCATTTTTCAGAACTATAACAATCCGGACTGGCTGTTTAAAAGGACAACTTTGGCAACTAAAAATAATACTGTGGACGATATCAATTTTAATACATAGAAAATTTCCGGTGAAGAGAGAATATACAAATCAATTGACAGGATGGCAAACGTTGAAGAAAGTGTGAACTTTTCTACAGAATTTCAAAACTCTTCGCAAGTACCAGGAATACCATTACACTGTCCTCAACTTGAAATTGGATCTCCGATCATACTACTCAGAAATCTCAACTCACCAAAACTATCTAATGGAACAAGGATGATCATCAAACAGCTATAAAATAATATCATCGAAGCCGAAATTGTGACTGGAAAGTACGAAGGATACACACTATTTATCTCCAGAATACCACTGATCTCTGCTGAACTGCCATTTCAATTTAAAAGACTGTAATTTTCAATCAAATTAGCCTACAGTTTTGCACTTAACAAAGCGCAAGCACAAACTTCGAAATATTGCGGTATTAATCTCAATGACTCCTGCTTCTCTCACGGTCAACTCTTGAGTAGGAAATTTATACATATATACCTCGGATAACAAAATGAAAAATGTTGTTTGTAAACAAATATTGTAAATTGTTAGAAATGTTTTTAATAAAATATTTTTACCTCTTATACTTTAGTTAGTATTGTAAATAGTTACAATATATTTCCAATAATTTCTTCTACTTCTTATATTTTAAAGTTTGTTCTATTTTTCCAACTGTCACATAATCTCGTATCAGCTCCGTGAGTGAAGCCGGGTACCCCAGCTAGTAATTCATAAGACCATAAGACCTCAGAAGACGTAACTGTATAGAAGAACACGTATGTTTTGATATTTTTGTGATCAATATGTTAAGCTTAATTTATTGATATGAGATATTTAAGAAAAGCTATGTTTTGAAAATTTTTTGTAATTGGTGAGTTGAATTTAATGTATTCATATGATGTCTGGTGTTACTTGTGCATATATTGAAAGAAATACTTTCAATACATACATTTGCAGTATATGAACAATTAACGCCAGACATCACAGGAATAATTTAAGCTTGAAACATCAGTCACAAAAAAGTTTCAAAATGGTCCCTGTTTTACGTATGGGTACTTCTTTTGTGATCTTATGAATTATTTACGTTTTTACATCATTAAACAACTGAATGGGTGTTAGTCGAAGTGTGACAGCAACTTAACGTTTTCTGTCTTGGAGTAGCAACCTTTATTCTCTAGTAGCTGCACTTCCCTGTAGTTTCATAAAAGCAGGATGTATCTGTCAATGATGCGCTCCCTGGTTCTTTCAATAACTTTATGCATCAGATCATATATTTCAGGACTGTGTGAACTATAGACATCATTATACACCTGCTTTCAAGTTTCTCTGAAAATGTTAATAAGATATTACGACTAGATTTCTTACCTGAATGGTAATTATTAGGCTGTGTACTGTAATTTCTTGATTGTAGATGACCACTATGCGTATAGAACTTGAAATTTCAGAACTTCAGGGATGCTTTAAACGTAGTATCGTTGATTTCTCTCATGTAAAACGAACTGGAAAAGAGTATTACGTCCCCAACCACAGGATTACATCCGTGAAAAAACACTGCTCTGACAGTTCCCTTCAAGTAATTTTCTTTTGAAGTTGATTTTGTAACATTCCATCCTGTTGAAAAAGATGGAAACAAGGAGCCTATTGAAAAAGATGGAGGTAGGTACTCCACTTGCCCTGATACATTACTGCATCTAAACATGATAAAACAGTAATTTAATTTGCCCGTTAGCTGAAGTTGCACACGGAGGCCAACGTTGGACAAATGGGAAGTCTATCAGTCTACACTCGGCGGGTCGCTGATTGTTTGAGGACTATCCGCCTCGTACCTTCTGAAGCAGTCTCTTTGCCCACTGGAAATCTTCTCCGTAGGTCGCGGCATTCAGCATTCGTATTTTTTAAGGTGTAATTTGATGTGGCTTTTGGGATTGATACTGTTCTCACTACATTAATATTCAAGTATTTAAGGAAAAGGGGGTGCTACCTTACTTATTAGTCTAAATGAAATAAGTGAACACTTCTATCTGGCGATATGACAAAAACAATGCTACGGAAGAGGCAGTCAAAATCCAGAAATCAATGAAATGAGAGCAATGTCTAAGTATACTATCTCGAGCAGCGTAACTTCATTATCAAATTCACGTTTCAGGATCCAAGATTATAGTTTTCATTGCTTTTACTTACAGAAATACACCCAGTACATTTGATCACGAGTTACGATTTCAAATGATAATGTCCCGACTGAGTGATACATGGTGACATCAAAGAGGCTGATAGATGACTACTACTAAACGTTTCCCGTCTGACCGCGCAGGAAGCTTTTTCGTGATACCTCGACTATCTCCGCCGATATTCGTCATAGAAATCTAATTCATTTGCTATCTTTTGCTACTTAGCCTTGAATAAAAAAATAACAGTTATATAGCGCCATCATTTGCAAAGACTCTAGCGTATTTAGACTGGTTTCTAACAAGTCATGCATTGAATATTATTGCTGAAATGTTTGCAATTTTGGAGTGGAAGTTCCTCCAGTCTGGCGTCGTTCAAGGGCAAACTCTCTTACTGTCAAAACATTCATACATTTCTGTTCTAGGGATCTTGACCATCATTCATTAGCGGAGTGGGTAGTATACACAATCTTGTAGTTTCATCGTTTTTACAGGTTGCTGGCTGTCTTATTCATAGTGGAAGGGGACGAGTAACATCATTCAGATCCGAATGATTCCCACATTATTCCTTAAATAAGTTTGACTCTCTCCCTGCCCTGTTTTCTACTCGTCAGTAACCTTCATCCGTTCTTCCCCTCTTTCATCCATCTGTTTTATTTATCTGATAAGTATCATAGGACAGGAAACAAACCAACTGTATATCGATACAAAATTATCCAACTATCTACAATGTAAATAGTTTTCCATAGATTTACACCTAATGCATCAATTTCCTGTCTAGATTGTTCTGTAGTAGTATTTATTGCTAGTCTTTTAAGCTATTAAACTTAACTTCTTCTTGCAACTAAAGTGGATTATACAGGATGAGCACAAAGTCTTGCTCAGATTATAAAAATTTATTTCAGAATAGCCGTTTGACTTAATAATTTACATTTGATGCCGTTACCTAGGTTAGTGTTACTAGTTTTTTTTAAGACCACTTACGTTTGTGCTCCATTGGAAGCTCGGAGAATGTCGAGGCGGTATTCCAGTTCCCGCAGGTGTTTCGTAACATGTGTTCTGTCACAGTACCCACAGCAGCTTGTATCCTAGCCTTCAGTTCGTCGACGTCAGCAGCTGGTGTGACGAAGACTCTGTCCTTGATATAGCCCCAGAAAAAAAGTCTAGGGGCGTAATGTCTGGAGAGGGGAGTAATGTCCGGATCTGTGGATTGGAAGGAACGGTCCAACAGCCTGGCCACCCCTCTCTCCAGATATTACGCCCCTTGACTTTTTTTCTGGGGCTACATCAAGGACAGAGTTTTCGTCACACCAGCTGCTGACGTCGACGAACTGAAGGCTAGGATACAAGCTGCTGTGGGTACTGTGACAGAACACATGTTATGAAACACCTGCGGGAACTGAAATACCGCCTCTAAATTCTGTGAGCTACCAAGAGGCCACACGGTGAGGTTTACTAATGTAAGTGGTCTTTAAAAAAATAAAATAACCTATGTAACGGCATCAAATGTAACTTATTATGTCAAACGGTTATTCTGTTACAAATTTTTATAATTAGGGCAAGACTTTGTACTAACCCTGTATATTTACTTCTTCCGTTATATTTGCTTTTTCCAGCTGTGTGTGAACACATCGTTACCCTGTATCCACAAAATCCTGTTTTAATCTCAGCACTAGATCAGATTTCCATCTACTCTCAAACTGTCGCTTACTGATACACATAATGCAGTAACTACAGTAATGTGGATGCCCATTGCAGCAAATATTTCACACGCCCATACTTTCCATATATTTACAGAAACTAAACTATTTTGTTATATATGTATAATTACACTACCATTACTTAGTTGAACTGAATCAGATCCTGGCTGTATAAATCTTTTATCCAAGTTCGCTTATGGCAACCACTACAACAATCAATAAACCATGTTATAACTTTAATTAAAATCTTTAGCTGTAAGTCGTTTGCTTAAATGTACCCAAAAAATTTAATTTTGAATTCAGCATGGAGGAAAAAATTAATCTGGTGAAGTAACTATGTTAATGTCGTCAAGAAATACGATGCTGCAGTGCCTGTGTTCTTAAGACGAGCGATGGAATGTTGCTTCGGATAGGCTCGCGGTGACTACGACCATTACGAAACACGAGTGCCTGTAATGTATTCGCAGCGACATCTATCAGCTGTATAATGGAATGATGAGAATGAAAATTCTTGTGCCGGATCGAACTCGAACCTGGATTTCCGGTTTTACGCGAGTGGTTGCCTTAATCGCTTTGGCTATTCGTGCAAGACTCACATCCACCTCCAAACTTGCATATACAAGGTGAGTCACCTAACGTTACCGCTGGATATATTTCGTAAACCACATCAAATACTGACGAACCGATTCCACAGACCGAACGTGAGGAGAGGGGCTAGTGTAATTGTTTAATACAAACCATACAAAAATACACGGAAGTATGATTTTTTAACACAAACCTACGTTTTTTTAAATGGAACCACGTTAGTTTTGTTAGCACATCTGAACATATAAACAAATACGTAATCAGTGCCGTTTGTTGCATTGTAAAATGTTAATTACATCCGGAGATATTGTAACCTAAAGTTGACGCTTGAAACCTCCGACGTTCAGTTGCGTGTTGTAACAAACACGGGCCACGGTCGGCGAGCAGCATCTGCAGGGACATGTTTAAGATGACGACCGTGTTTACGATTGTGGCTGTAGTCCACTGTTGTGGTTTGGTCTAGCTGTCGCAGTGTCCGCATGTAGCGCTTGCTGCTATTGTTATTCTGCATTCGACTACGCACGCAGACCAACTGTAGTACACCGTGTTACCAGACGATAGTGTAGTGTTGTAGGAACTGTGACCATGGTGTATTCGAACTCTGAAAAGGCGGAGATGATACTCATTTATGGCGAGTGTCGACGAAATGCAGCTGAAGCCTGCAGGGTGTATGCAGAACGGTACCCGGACAGAGAGCATCCAACGTGCCGCACATTGCAAAACATCCACCGCCAACTGTATGCAACAGGTATGGTCGTAGCACGCAAACGGGTCCGTAACAGGCCCGTCACAGGAGAAGTGGGTGCAGTTGGTGTGTTAGCTGCTGTTGCCATGAACCCACACATGAGTACACGGGACATTGCGAGAGCCGGTGGACTGAGTCAAAGTAGTGTCATGCGCATACTGCATCGTCACCGCTTTCACCCGTTTCATGTGTCGCTACATCAGCAATTACATGGTGATGACTTTAATCATCGAGTGCAATTCTGTCAATGGGCATTAACAGAGAATGCGTTGCAGTTCTACCTGTTTACCGATGAAGCGGGTTTCACAAACCACGGGGCAGTGAATCTACGGAACATGCATTACTGGTCCGTGGACATTCCTCGCTGGCTCAGACAGGTAGAGCGACAGCGACCGTGGACTGTAAATGTATGGTGCGGAATCATTGGCGACCACCTCATTGGTCCTCACTTCATTGCAGGGGCCCAAACAGCTGCAACATACATCGCGTTTCTACAGAATGATCTGCCAACGTTGCTCGAAAATGTCCCACTGGAAACGCGTCGACGTATGTGGTATCAGCATGATGGTACACCTGCACATTCCGCAATTAACACTAGGCCGACCCTTGACGGGATGTTCGACGGGCGTTTCATAGGACGTGGAGGACGCATAAATTGGCCAGCCCGTTCTCCTGATCTTACACCTCTGGACTTCTTTCTGTGGGGTACGTTAAAGGAGAATGTGTACCGTGATGTGCCTAGAACCCCAGAGGATATGAAACAACGTATTGTGGCAGCCTGCGGCGACATTACACCAGATGTACTGCGGCGTGTACGACATTCATTACGCCAGAGATTGCAATTGTGTGCAGCAAATGATGGCCACCACATTGAACATCTATTGGCCTAACATGTCGGGACACACTCTATTCCACTCCGTAATTGAAAACGGAAACCACGTGTGTACGTGTACCTCACCCGTCATGGTAATGTACATGTGCGTCATCGAAAAAGACCAATAAAAAGGTGTTAGCATGTGGACGTAATGTGCTGTTCCAGTCTCTTCTGTACCTAAGGTCCATCACCGTTCCCTTTGGATCCCTACGTGATTCGGTGCTCTCCGATACACCCGATCGAACAGCGGAGGAGTGGCACTCAATCGTCACCTTTAGGTTACAATATCTCCGGATTTAATTAACATTTTACAATGCAACAAACGGCACTGATTACGTATTTGTTTATATGTTCAGACGTGCTAACAAAACTAACGGGGTTCCATTTAAAAAAACATAGGTTTGTGTTAAAAAACATACGTGCATTTTTTTACGATTTGTATTAACCAATTACACTAGCCCCTCTCCTCACGTTCGGTCTGTGGAATCGATTCGTCAGTATTTGATGTAGTTTACGAAATATATCCAGCGGTAATGTTAGGTGACTCACCCTGTGTCACAACCTATACTCGTACACACATTATGTAGTTTCCGTACAGGGAAGGACATTTTAATTTATCCGTCGACACCAGGCAGCGATTTTAATGTCCTCCCCTGTATGGGAATTACATGATGCGTGTACAGGTTATCACGCAGGAACGACGACATACGGGAGTTTGGATCCTGCCATGGAGCGTACGTGGATAGCCACAGCAGTTAAGGTGACCGCTCGCGTAAAAGGGGAAACCTTGGTTCGGTACAAATTTCCACTGTCGTCATTTCTTTACACAGCTGATGGTTGTATTCGCAAATGGTTCAAATGGCTCTGAGCACTATGGGACTTAACTTCTGAGGTCATCAATCCCCTAGAACTTAGAACTACTTAAAACTAACTAACCTAAGGACATCACACACATCCATGCCCGAGGCAGGATTCGAACCTGCGACCGTAGCGTTCGCGCGGTCCCAGACTGAAGCGCCTAGAATCGCTCGGCCACACCGGCCGGCTCTTATCCGCAACTGCGAATACATTTCATGTTATCAATAAATTGCTCTAATTTCATGCAACCAAGCAAAATTAAGGGGGAGACAACTGTATCAGTGCTTCATACTTTGACACAATACAATGGAAGTAGTAATTATGTATTGGGTGATAGAATGAGATATGAATCAAAATATTACGCGGCTGGAAAATCTGTTGCAATATCATGAAGTTTGTTTTGGAATGTGTATCAGTGGTTACATTTCATTTACTCATATTAACGGTAGGGCAAGGCGGGAGTTCAATGAATCATTTCAACTCTTTGGGACCGAAAGGGGCAGTAAATATCTTACTACGCATGTTAAATTGTGACTGTGAATATATCATACATACAAGTTTTGTTTGATACAGGTACATTGCTTTGAGGTCTATTCTTCTTCGTTGTAAACAACTACATTTAAAATGTAGGAACAACGGAAGAATTAAAAATTTGTCGGGGTATTTGTATCGTAAATGGGGCTACGTGAATCATCCTAAAATACCATACAAATATACACCGTGTGGAAGATTCCACTCATCAACTGTTACAGTTGTTGGTACACGCATTTCCCATGCGGAATTGGTTACGACCAGCTGTCCCCATACAAATTTCGTGAGACCACACGTTGCACTTATCACACCTGATTTCACCTTTTTTCACAAGTAATACTTGATGCTTGAGAAACCACAATATATGTTTTATTCCTCCGCGTCAGCTTCAGGTGATGATGGAGGCGAATCCTTTGCTCGATTTGAAGGTTTCTTTTGGACATCCAGCGCTTTTCTGCAACCCTTGATCTTCTATCGTTGGTAGTTTTCAAAAAGGAATTTCCTCTTCTCTCTTGTAAGACTGAGATGAACTGGTGAAGTCAGATAACAAGCTGAATTTTCCTCTCTCGTTGCCCATCTGGTACCTGTGGGTTTCGTTGCGGATGGAGAAACAGAAGAAAATGATGGTGACGCTGAGCTCTGCCTTTTCGAATTTCTTGGAGGATTAGTAACTGCACGACCTGGATTTACTTCTGATTCTGTGTTCACAGTGTGGTACTAATCGTATAGGAATGTTGACGAAGGAAGAAACTTGTGTGATGGTATTTTGATGGGATTGAATGGGAATAATTGCCGTGCAGTCTGATCTCTTCACATAACTTCCTACGTTAGCTCCACGTCTCCAGGTGACATCGAAAATTTTACTAAAAACAATGTTTTTAATGGAGGCTGAGTGATTATTGTGTATCATTAGGCTACATAAATACTTTAAAGATACAGAATGCATATTACATTCAGAAAGCCCCACGAAGACTGATTCGCCTAGCTCCAATACCTTATTTTGTAAATGTAAGCAGTCGCTCAGATTTATAACAGATGTCGCTAGTTGTTCTGTAGACTGACCTGGTAGGTGCTACACGGTACTGTAAATCAATATAAAGTCATGGATCTTCGAAGGAAAATTAACATTGTCTAGTGGAATAGTTGTGCATAGTGTATATGCATTAGTATGAGATCGAGTACATTGACCAATGAACCCAGGTGGTACCACACTTGATGTCACTAGTAGGCTACATAACAAGACGTCAACAATTTAGGTGGAAGAGAATGGAACTCTGTGTGAAGGCAGTGGGCTCTGCGTAGTGCTAGTGTGAGTCTATGTGCCTACACTGCGGATAGGAAACATACGCCAGTAGTGGCAGTGCGGAGGAAATGAAAATCTCTAATCGTCCGGTCGCAAAGAGGTTGAATCGTTCATGTACAGTGATTGATTATGTGAGTGCACGATAGGGACAGAATGGAAATTATGGGCTAAGCAGAAAATTATTTGAGGCATCGAAACCGATCTTTTTGCGAAAAGCGAGGGATCACGAACCGTTATTCTTCTCAATCTGTTGCTAATTTACAGTTGCCAGTAACTGCCAAACGTGTGCAACAGACATCCTGAACCAAGAAACGACTGCAGTAAAGTTTTCTAACATTCAAACCTAAACAGGCTAGTTTGATGTTCGCTAAGAAACCTAAGTCATGGACTTCATAATGGGTAAAGTGATCTTCAGTGATGAGTGTAATTTAGATGGGCCTGATAAATTTCAGTCTTTAATGTCATGATCTGAGAACAGAGAAGGAGGTAGGAACGAGCAAAAATTTTGGGTGGGGTGGGGGAAATGTAATGATTTGGACAGCTTTCTGCAGTAAAGGCACATCTTGCATTGCTTGGCTGAACATTGAAATGAACTCTAACATGCACACTGAGATTCTAGAGACAACTGATTAGAATGCATGAGGATTGAGGGAAAGAATGTCTAATGTTTTATAACAAGATAGTGCACGTGTTCGTGTTTCTGCTACAACCAAAAAGTGATTCGAAGATAAAGATATCGCTGCCTTGCCCTGTCCTGCACGTAGCCCAGTCATTATCCCTAGAAAACCTTTGGGGAATATTTGCAAGGCATGCTAATCGCAATGGAAGACAGTTTGAGAACGATACGAGAAGAGTGGGCGACAATTTCACTGCAAGAACTACAAACCCTAACGAAAATAAATCCGGAGAGAATTTTTGAGGTGATTTAGAAGAAGGCAGGTTGGGCAAAGTAATGACAATGTAATAACACAGCAGGACAGCGAGGGATTTTCTATCAATTTCCATCCAGGACATGCAAACGCTTTACTTGGCACTCGTGTTATGAGATAAACTATGTAATTCCGTCTTGATTGTTTATGTCTCATGTGTATCTGTTACTTTCATAATAAATTCATACAGTATGCTACAGATATTGCACTATTATTTTCGTAGTAACCATGCCTTTGTACTGACTTCAAATACTGTACAATTGGCAGCGGAAAGATTTTTAATCAAATTAATGTATTTCAACAATAGACCTTATTTTAAAAAGACTTAATAGTGCATGGCGATTTGTTATGAGCAACACCGTCTTATCCCTTCTACCTCCTTCTGGATGTTTACTGTCTGAATTAAATATATTTGGAAAAAGCACCTTCTCGCCTCTGCACTACTTCTCTAGCAACAGTCCTGTAACGTAAAGGCGTCTGAGTTGCGCACATGGGCTGACCAGTAGAATATTTTCTTATTTCTACCCACATATCCCAATGATTAGGAAAGCCCCACCATAACCTACGTTTTAATGGCATTCTTTCATTTTATGTTGTAAGGTGTTAAGCAAATCCAACACCTTCCATGAAAACCTTACATGACAGCAAATCCGGCAGTATGTCACATAGAACCAAATAAATCCTGACATTAAATTAACCAAAGTAATATGATCAACGAGTGAGCAAATGGAATACCACGGACTAACACAAGAACGCCTAAATGCATGCCATACCTTCCCACTGTGAAACACACGCAGTTCCGAGGGGAGAAACGAGAACAGAAGCTGAGAGCAGAGTCGTGTGGGCTAGGAGGCCCTACGATAAGGGACGGACACCCACATCGCCGGCCGATCGCTAAGAGCAGCCCCCAGCACATGTTAAAAGATAGAGCCCTCCAGAAGAACAGTATAGATCTTACGATAACACTAAAAGGGCCACACTAGCTGCAAGTTTTAGCGTGAGACTATACGCATCTCTGTTACGTATCAAACATTAGAAACATTGCCCCACCACGAAAAGTATAACGTTTCTCATTGGATAGACAGAATTTTTGTAGGCGGAGCTTAAGGTTAACATTGAGACCCGAAAACACAGCCAGATACCTTTTTCTTAAAGCCACTTCAGTAAATTGTAATAAAGGGAAGTTCGAGAGAGTTGCTACCGAGATGGCAACGTGTGTGGAGCTGTGCCGCCTGCCGCCCCCTGACGCTGCCTAACCACCAACAACGTAATGAACGCACGCGATGCCACATAAGGGCGCATAAGGCTTCTCTCAGAACTGCAGAAGTCTCATCTGTTACATCCCCTTTTTACGTAATACTAGTGTCGATCGTCAATTAAACTTCGTGGTATTCACACTTGCTACTTGAAGTTAAAATCTGAAACGCGATGATTTTTCTGTTATATAATTATTGAGAAGCCACATTAGCCACTGTAATTTACAAGTTAAATAAATAATTAAAGATAATTGAGGGTCACTGTAGACCATTTTTTATAGTTTTATCTTTTATGAAACTTAATTTAAACCTAGATTATAGATGTGATATGGCATAGGTCATCCTTCGATCCATTATAGAACTTGGAAACCCATTCAGGGAATATTCGTTCACATTTTTGTTGAACGAAGTTGGTTTTTATCATCCTGTATTAAAATATTTCCTTTTATCAATAGTGCAATTTATAAACAATATTTTGTGAGTAGAATAAAAATTCCAATGGTAAACGTAACTGCTTTTTCGACGTTATTTTACCAGCAAACTAAGAATAGGAAAGCCTTGAACCCCTTCCACTAAATTTAGTTAGTATTAAGATTCTTTTACATGGAGTGAAGTGGAGCTGACGCTGAAATCATTAAGTATTTGGTTATATCATCGCTAGTGTCACTGAACTCTTCTGAACTCTACATGTCATGTGTGGTCTGGCGTCTCCTTACCAGCAACAGGTCACAGGTTCAAACTAGTCAATTCCCTAAAAAACACGCTCAGAGCGTCGTTGCGCGAAAGTGGTAGGGAGACACGACTCAGAACAAACAGACACCATGCAGAATGTTAGAATGTTAATAGCTTTCTTTGGCCTATCACAATTTTTTCTGTGTTTATTTTATTTATACCATAATTGTTAGCCTCTGTAAATTACCAATATGAGTTTTTTCACAACCAGCTTCAATTAGATAACAATTTTAATTGTATGTTCACAGCGTCGGTGATACACTTCGCTTTCGGCACGTTCATGGCTTGGTCGCCGACGACTGTTCCCATCCTGCAGGAGGAGGACTCGCCGGTGCCGCTGACGCCGGACCAGGGCTCGTGGATTGTGTCCATCAACTCGCTTACTAGCTTGGCGGCCGTCCTTACCACTGCCTATGTAGCTGATGTCTTCGGGCGGAAGACGCTGATACTGGCGGGCGCCGTGCCCGCTCTCGTTTGGTGGCTGATGGTCGCCTTTGCCAACTCCTATGAAGTGCTGATCACCGCCAGGGCCATTGGGAGCTTAACTGGCGGTTTCATCGGTGGCTCTACCACCATGTTCGTGTGTGAGATAGCTGACATCGAGATAAGGGGGACGCTCATGGCGTTTCACAATATCTTCATGCACTGTGGAAGTCTGCTCATGTACTGTATCGTGCCCTATCTGCCCGTAGCTACTGTTGCCTTCAGCTGCATATCTGTTCCCATTATATTTTTGCTCACGTTCATATGGATGCCGAAGACCCCGTATTTTTATCTCCTACGGGGCAGAGAATCGGAAGCTGTAAAGTCTCTTGTGAGGTACAAAGGCGAGCTGACACCAGAGGAACTCCAGTTCGAGCTAGAAACGATGTACAAAGCTATCCGCCAGAAGCAAGAAACCAAAGGGAAGTGGAAAGACGTATTTCTCGTGCCAGTTTACCGGAGAACGTTGCTTTTAATGCTTGGATACGGACTGATTCATACATCAATGGGATCTATTGCGTTCTCTAACTACACGACCTACATATTTCAGAAGAGTGGAAGTGAAATAGATGCGAATGTGTCTTCGATCATAGTGACTACTGTTTCTTTAGTTGCAAGTCTAGCGTCGTCATTTGTCATCGAGAGGGTCGGCCGGCGACCTCTAGCCGTAGGCACAGCACTAGTGATGGGCGTCTGCCTTGCCATAATGGGCGGATACTTTTATGCTGACGCCGTCCACGGCGACGTGAACTCCGCCTTCGACTGGGTACCACTCACTTGCTTCATCTGTTACAATGTAAGCACATATTTATTTTTACGACGAGGGCGTTCTGAAAACTAATGCCTTCTACTTTTTTTATTCTGTTCTGAGAATCGGTTGAGGTGTAAAACGTCATGCTTGATAGTCGACTTTCTGCTTCGATGACGCAAGTTGAAACCCTCTGCCGATAGAAGGTCCGAATTCTAGCTCGTAAAGGCGTGATGTACAGTAACTATGTCGTGTGGAAAAGAGTTTGTGTAATAGACTTTGTAACCGCAGAAAATTTCGTCCACACATGGCGCGCCCTCTCACGACACACCGATCGCTGCAGCATCTGCAATAATCTGACGCCTTGGGTTCACTGTCATTGATCGTCCTCGATATAGTCCCAACTTCGACCCAGCCGATCGTATGGTTACAAAACTTTTAGAACACCTTCGAGGACTTCAGTAATGAATCGACGCAAGCTGAGGTGAGGTTGTAGCTCCGTCAACAAAGTCAAACATTGTACAGTAACGGTATCAATAAACTGGGAGTCATTTGTTCGCCTCAATGGTGATGTAGAATGTTGTCAGAATTTGTTCGATTTAAGAAGTCTTAAGATTTTTCACATAAAAAAATTCGGAGGCATTACTTTTCAGCACACCCAAGTATTTATTTATTGTTGAACTTCCTTCAGTATTTTTTCCTCTATAGAACGTAACATTATGTTTTTCTTCCACATAATTTACTTTGTTGTTTACTCCTCACGCTTGCCGCACATATGGTTACAAGTTACATTGATAAACCAAAGCCGGCCGTTATGGCCGAGCGGTTCTAGGCCCATCAGTCCGGAATGCGCTGCTGCTGCGGTCGTAGGTTCGAATCCTGCCTCGGGCATGGATGTGTGTGATGTCCTTAGGTTAGTTAGGTTTAAGTAGCTCTAAGTCTACTGGACTGATGACCTCAGATGATAAGTCCTATAGTGCTTAGAGCCATTTGAACCAGTTTTTGATAAACCAAAGCATTATGACCACTTCGAAGCGAGCACGTGATGAGGGAACAAAAGTATGTAAGGGGAGCAGACACTCGCTCTAGCGAAGATATGGGCTTCAAGTGTGGAAATCCCTTGAGACAAGCGACTTTGACAAAGTGCGTATTATTATTACGCAGCGCCTGTGAACAAGTATCTCGGAAACGGCGAAGCTAATCAATCTTCATGTACTACTGTCGTGAGCAAAAGATGTAGGAAGACAGTAAAACTACCAATAGACGTTAAATGGTTGGACGTCCACCACTCTTCACATTATGTGCGGTTCTGAGGCTTGTCTGTTCGGTAAAGTAGGGTAGATGGTGCTCTGTGGCATCTTTGGTGAAAGAGTACAACGCTAGTGCACGCACAAGTGTTTCGGAGCATACCGTTCATCGTTCGTTGTTGAACATGGAGCTCCGCAGCAGAGCACCCCTAGGCGTTGACATCTTGACCCAACGACATCGTCAGTTACGATTGCAGTGGGCGCGGGACCATTGGGATTCGGCTCTCGATCAATGGATACGCGTCCACTTTTCGGGAGAATCACATTTTTGCTACGCTAAGTCGATGGTCTTCTCCACAAACGCCGTCATCGAGGTGAACGGCGCCTCGAAACGAGCAGCGCGCAGATGACGCAGGCTGGTGGGAGCGTCATCAAAGTATGGGAGAGTTTCTCAAACGCTTGCGTGGCACCTGTGGCAGTAAACGAAGACACGCTGACGGCTTCGACCACCTGCATCCCTTCATGCTTGATGACTTCCCTGACGGCAGTGTCAGCTTTCAGTGGTACAGTTGTCTGCGTCTCGGAGCCAGAACCTTACTATTGTGCTTTGAGGAGCTCCATAGTCTCTCTCGGTGACCAAATTTGCCTGCCGTGAATCCTATGGAACGCATTTGGGTAGCTATCGGGTGCTACCACCGCGTGCGCAAAACAGTGTCCCGTTATTTACGCTAATTACATGACTTGTGCGTAGACATCTAACGCCACATACCTCCACAAACCTACCAATGAACTGTCGGTTCCCTGATATGTAGGATCAGTGATGTATTTCGTTGCAAAGACGGACACTCAAACTATTAAGCAGGTGGTCATAATGTCTTGGCTCATCAGTGTGTACTGATACGCATGTTTCATGACCACAACAGTATGATGATTTCATGCTTTTTCTGTTTCGACAGACAATTTGCAGCAACAACCTATAGTCAGACATGATAACGTCCATAGTTATGGACTGCAAATGAACTCGTAATTTAGAAACAAACCGTACATTTGTATTTATTAAAATATTTTTCTCAGCCTTACAGAAGGTACGCAGTGCCCAATACACTGCATCACAAATGTTAGTTACTACACAAGGAAGAAAGTCTCCTCTTTGACCAAAGCTCGAGAGATACTACGGTGTAAAACCAAAAGAGTAATGTGGATGATGAAATTGAAATTCTGTCCTTTGCAGCAATGGGGCCTCAAATAAATTCAGTGGCGACAAGTCAAAATTTGTACCGGCAAGGGACTCGAACACGGAACTCCCGGTTTAAGCGAGAGGCTGCATGAACCGTGTCAGCTGTGTGAGCTCACGTCGTGTCCAACCGAAATTCTCTACTTGTCGCACATTACAGACTCAGTGTGTCTCCACTACTCTCATTGTTCGCAACCCTACGATGATTCCGAGGAGTCTTTGGACACTCGGTAGGCCATTCTTTGCCGGAAAACAGCGAAGAGTGCTAAGTGAAGTGTCGAGACAGCATGTAATCACACCTTCTGCGCAACGACACAAACTCAGCACAAAAGGCTGTAGGATGATAGGACTGGAACAAAGTAACACATCAGGCAATCACCATCGACAGTTGCACCTAACATTTTATTTGTTACCTTTGAGCAAGAGAACTTGACAAATAAAACCACCACATGTTTAAAACTACCACACATCATCGAAATTTACCATTCAGGTGAAAATAAATTAGTTCAGTTTTAAAAATTCATAAAAACGTGGCACTTATGGCCTATTTCAAGTTTACTGAAATGAGTTAAATTTTATAACTAATGTACTCTTTCATTAGTGATTGTTATTGCCAAAATAATTCAATTAATTTAGCATTTAACATATAAAATTTCATGTGAGTAAACAAGCTCGTGAGATTCAACAACTACGCTCAGAAAACGGACGATTGCCCGTTCAGCTGTTTCCAATACAGGCTCGACATGGCCCCCCAGATGGGAGCAGCAACGGTCAAGAGTGAGCACGAGAAAATCACAGAACTAGTGGGTATCTACAACAGGCTGACATCTGCCTTAAATAACTAGAAACATAATAACTCATTACAACACATCAGTAAAATTAATCCATGAAATTAATTACAATATCGATCTACTGTAATTGAAGGAATTCTAGAACCACCATCAACAGAATCCGTTTCAGGCCATTAAACACACAATAACAGCTGGCCTCTCAATAACTGGTAAGAATTTAGGAAACTACTGATTTCAAAAGAATTCACGTGGCTCTCAGACTCGCTATTAGTTCAAACAGAAACGTAACAGTAATGTTATTACAATTCAGAGATAAATATATCCAGGGAAATATATTTAAGCGACTGGCCACCTTTTAACTCCGTGGTGTGATATAAATACAATAACCAGGCTGTACTTAAACAAGGACCAGCAAACTGTTTCAATGGTGGTTAAACCTTGACAGTAGGGATCTACAACGGAATGACTCAGCATTCCAGGCCCTCGTAAACGTTAATGATCACACTACATACAACATAAAACGTTGCGTATTAAACCAATTAAAATCAACACATTGTAGGCAAGACTCAGTAGGAGCAGCGACGGTCGCCCAAGAAAATACAGTCAACCGCACAGATCCCAGTAACTGACGCTGACTACAACTTACAGGACAAGCGGGGCCCTTCCTTGCCCTCTTGCTTGTTCGACGAAGCCAGCCGCCGCAGATCCCGATGCCAGGAGACATGAAGCAAGCGGAAAAACAACACCAACGGCTTCCCAGTAACGTCTCTTTCCACGCTGGCGGTATTTGGTACGGCGCCGTCACCCGGGTAAACGGCCCCTTCTTGACTTGCCCTCCTTGCTGGCTGACACCGGACCCTAGCTGTCTGGCACAGTTGTCTTAACGCCGTTACTGCACAGCCTTCCAAAGCCAAATCACTCCCTCTTCCTCAGCTTTTCCTCTCGCTCCCTACCCGCCCGATAGGTGGCGCCAGCGCGCGCTCTGCGCACACCGCCGGAAAGATGACCCATACCGGCGGCGGGACTATCGCTGATCGAGCCACGCGGCTCACTAAGGAATACAACAATGCAATTAATGTGGGAATCGCTCGTCAGAAAACTGCTATTAATCAAGTCACTTTAAGAAGAGGTCGATCATGCAGCTGTCTGGTTGGTTGGTTGGTTGGTTGGGGAAGGAGACCAGACAGCGTGGTCATCGGTCTCATCGGATTAGGGAAGGATGGGGAAGGAAGTCGGCCGTGCCCTTTCAGAGGAACCATCCCGGCACTTGCCTGGAATGATTTAGGGAAATCACGGAAAACCTAAATCAGGATGGCCGGACGCGGGATTGAACCGTCGTCCTCCCGAATGCGAGTCCAGTGTCTAACCGCTGCGCCACCTCGCTCGGTATGCAGCTGTCTGGTACAACCCGTGCGCATACGAAATGCAGATATTGGCGAACCCATCGGCACGGGTGTAGGGAGTGTCATTTGACTTTGGCACAGACTCTACAAGCCAAAGGGGAACAAGCTCTAGGAACTAAAATCAGCAATATCCTTTCGATGAAATATTTATTAAATACAGTTAAAATCGTAATTATTTACCAGTTTCAGTTAAAACCACCAACAGACTGTGGTCGGATGGTCTAACAGAGAAGCCTTTTCCTCTAAAAGTGATACTGAAGGTGCCTGTCATCAATGCAGCAGCCAAACCTATGCACAAAGGGGCGAGTGAACTGCTTTTCACTGAAACGGAGGGAATACACGAAACATGGTTCAAAATGGCTTTGAGCACTATGGGGCTAAACTGCTGTGATCATCAGTCCCCTAGAACTTAGAACTACTTAAACATAACTAACCTAAGGACATCACACACATCCATGCCCGAGGCAGGATTCGAACCTGCGACCGTAGCGGTCGGTCGGTTCCAGACTGTAGCGCCTAGGAGGGGAAAGGACTGATTAGCTGAGCACCTAGAAGAATGTCTGTGTGTGGGGGGGTGGGGGGTCTACGAGCACACAAAGCTAAATCTCTGTGCTTTATGGAGTCAGAGGGGCAAATTTTTTAGGTTAGACCAGGTCATAGGCGTGCAGTAAGGATAGAAATTAGAAAGAATAGGACCTTAATACATGTGACAGTTTCCAGAAAAGGAAAATTGCTTTGTTTCGTCAGAACGCTAGGGGGCTGATTCACAAGATAGATGAGCTTCTTGTATGTGTACGAGATGTGGAAATTTCTGTAGTAGATGTTCTGTCTATGTCTGAAAACCATGTAACTACAGGGATGGAGAAGTTTAATGTAAAGGATTATAGGCTAGCATCATTTTATGTGGAGTGAACAAGTTAACACAAAGTTTATAATATTGATACAGGCTGTTTTTGTGTAGAGAAACACGTACTTGTGAGCTGTTACTGCAGAATATTTCTGCAGTTTATAAATACCCTCTAGGAAACTTTCAACTGGTTATAAGTAATCTATATACTTTATTGAGTTACCTGTCAGACATGAAGGAACTGATTATACACTCCTGGAAATTGAAATAAGAACACCGTGAATTCATTGTCCCAGGAAGGGGAAACTTTATTGACACATTCCTGGGGTCAGATACATCACATGATCACACTGACAGAACCACAGGCACATAGACACAGGCAACAGAGCATGCACAATGTCGGCACCAGTACAGTGTATATCCACCTTTCGCAGCAATGCAGGCTGCTATTCTCCCATGGAGACGATCGTAGAGATGCTGGATGTAGTCCTGTGGAACGGCTTGCCATGCCATTTCCACCTGGCGCCTCAGTTGGACCAGCGTTCGTGCTGGACGTGCAGACCGCGTGAGACGACGCTTCATCCAGTCCCAAACATGCTCAATGGGGGACAGATCCGGAGATCTTGCTAGCCAGGGTAGTTGACTTACACCTTCTAGAGCACGTTGGGTGGCACGGGATACATGCGGACGTGCATTGTCCTGTTGGAACAGCAAGTTCCCTTGCCGGTCTAGGAATGGTAGAACGATGGGTTCGATGACGGTTTGGATGTACCGTGCACTATTCAGTGTCCCCTCGACGATCACCAGTGGTGTACGGCCAGTGTAGGAGATCGCTCCCCACACTATGATGCCGGGTGTTGGCCCTGTGTGCCTCGGTCGTATGCAGTCCTGATTGTGGCGCTCACCTGCACGGCGCCAAACACGCATACGACCATCATTGGCACCAAGGCAGAAGCGACTCTCATCGCTGAAGACGACACGTCTCCATTCGTCCCTCCATTCACGCCTGTCGCGACACCACTGGAGGCGGGCTGCACGATGTTGGGGCGTGAGCGGAAGACGGCCTAACGGTGTGCGGGACCGTAGCCCAGCTTCATGGAGACGGTTGCGAATGGTCCTCGCCGATACCCCAGGAGCAACAGTGTCCCTAATTTGCTGGGAAGTGGCGGTGCGGTCCCCTACGGCACTGCGTAGGATCCTACGGTCTTGGCGTGCATCCGTGCGTCGCTGCGGTCCGGTCCCAGGTCGACGGGCACGTGCACCTTCCGCCGACCACTGGCGACAACATCGATGTACTGTGGAGACCTCACGCCCCACGTGTTGAGCAATTCGGCGGTACGTCCACCCGGCCTCCCGCATGCCCACTATACGCCCTCGCTCAAAGTCCGTCAACTGCACATACGGTTCACGTCCACGCTGTCGCGGCATGCTACCAGTGTTAAAGACTGCGATGGAGCTCCGTATGCCACGGCAAACTGGCTGACACTGACGGCGGCGGTGCACAAATGCTGCGCAGCTAGCGCCATTCGACGGCCAACACCGCGGTTCCTGGTGTGTCCGCTGTGCCGTGCGTGTGATCATTGCTTGTACAGCCCTCTCGCAGTGTCCGGAGCAAGTATGGCGGGTCTGACACACCGGTGTCAATGTGTTCTTTTTTCCATTTCCAGGAGTGTAGTTTGTGGAGGTTTCAATGTAGGTTTATTAAAATATTCTGATAGGAAAAACAAAATGTATTCATTATTTTGTTGTGTGAGCCTCATTTCAATGACAAATTTTTCAGCTTGCATGCAGCCTGATAGCAAGATCTGATTCATAAAATTTTTAAGGGTGGTGCTCAGCCTGAAACAATTAACATATTCCAAATTGTTAATGGACTAGATGATCATGAGGCACAATTAATGAGGACAAACAAATCACCATCTTACGCGGCTGAGAAGTGGCGCTTACTTGTAATAATGAGAAAAGTATAAAATGTTTTAAGAAGAAGTTAAAAGAGATAGTGTGTGATGAGGTACATAAAGAAAGAAATGCTAACGCGAAATTAAATGTATTCCATGGAAAATTTGTGTCAATATCTGAAAGTAGTTTTCCTAAAAAGTTATCCAGAGAGTACATAAAACATATGAGCAATGATAAACAGAAAATGCGTGTTTATGTTAAGGCCAGAGTAAGTCAAGAACTGACGTAACTTGAATTCTACAAAAAATTATGTAATATTTTAAGGAACGTCATTAATATGTCCAGAAATATGCTCTTCGTAACAGAAATTTATAATACAGATAATAAGATTAAAACTCTAAGAGGTACAGTGGAATGGGAGAGAGGGCAACCATTCAGTGCACAACGTATCACAACAATTAAAGAAAATGACAATGTTGTGACTGGTAATCCACAAGTTGCAAGTACCTTTAAGAATTACTTTCTAAGTGTAGCATTAGAAATGGGATAAAATGGTTGAGCTTAAGAAGCAGGAGAATGTATTAGAGAAGTCATTCCATAAAACTTTAGGCTAATAGATGTAGAAACAACATTCTGCACTAAAAATTAATAGAATTTTAAAGATTCTAAAACATGAAAGCTCAAAGAGTGTTGACAGAATCTGAGAAGGAATTCTGAAAAATTGTATCATTGGCAGAAGGAATTTTTCTAGAATAGATTTTTTTAAAAAAAGTGACATAGAAGACTTAAAGATTTATGATCCAATTTCGGTACACACGTTTTTTTTTTCAGAATGTTCGAAAATTGTACACTGGTCTTACGTTTGAAACAACTTACTTAGCAAATAACAGTTTGGATTCCAGAAGGGTTGCTCTACAAAGAATGTTATTTGTACATTCACTTGCCAAACATTACAAGCCTTAAATCATAAAATGTGGATAGTTGGGATTTTTTGTGATCTTACCAAGGCATTTCATTGAGGAAAACATGTTACTCTCTTAGAAAAAGTTACATTTTATGGAACTGATGCCATCACACACAGCTGGTTGGCACCATATTTAAAAAACAGAATGTAAAATGTTGAAGTGAATAAATCAAACAGTGTTGAAAGGGGAGAGAATTTTAGTGCATGGGGTCAAATCGCAAAGGGAGTGTCAAAGGTTGAATTTTGGGTCCACTCCTATTCCATGTCTATGTGAATGAGCTTAAACTTAACAGTGATAATTGGTACTTTTTGCGGACAATACTAGCTTTACCACAAATCCCATTAAAGAGAAAGACAAGGAAGAGATCGTTAATGATATTTTTCAACGAATTATTATATTATTCTCTGAAAATGAACTCTCTTTCAATTTTGAGAAAACACCCTATGTTCAGCTCTGAAAAATAAACTGTCATAGCAACAAGTGATGTAGCGCAAGTACAGGAGGAAGCAAACGGGGTAGAATACTCCAAAGTTTTAGATGTGTGTGCTGATGAAAGCTTGAACTGAAAGAAATGTATTACTGGACTACTCACACATTACGTTCATCTGCCTCTGTCTTTCATATAATTGCTATACTTAGAAACAAGCGATTCAATCTTATGACATAGTTCGCACTTTTGCAGTCAATATGATCTTGTTGATTAATTTTCTTGGATAACTTACCACTTAGAAAGTGTTCAAAGCTCATATGCGGGCAGTAAGAATAATATGTAGTGTTTACCCAGGGTCACCGTATAGACACATCTTTAAGAGGCTAGGCATTTTAATTGCACCATCGCAGTACATATATTCGCTAATGGTCGTTTTAAATCTAACTTAAAATCATTTCTCCTGAACATCTCTCTTATTCCATGGATGAATTTTTAAAAACTGATTGCCTGTATTCAGCGGCATGATTAGGACTAAAAACTGTGTTCACTAATGGTGACACTAATCGCGTCCAGGTATCCTATAAACTGACTCTTTCCACACAATTTCGATAAAAGAACCGTTAAAATGAAATACGGAACATGTAACTACCTAAATACCTATCAGAGATGCCCTGAGAGACTTTCAGGAACCGCAAGTTCACTACAGGTGCCGCCAGGTACTCCCAGTAACACTCATAGAAACAGAGTTCACTTTCCTGAGTTGAACTTCTGAGCACGGTCTTGTGATGAAACTGATAAGTAATTACAGATAATTACGATTTGGATTGTATTCAACGAATATTTTTTCATAATTTGGAACAAACACAACACGTACACAGATAAAACGGAATCTTAAGACAATACTTCTAAACATGGAGCTCAAGATATATACATGCATTCCAAAACCACAAGAAAACAAGTGACACGGTACATAATGAGTGAGAGACATTCGGAACTGCGCATGAAATAAGGAAACGGGGCCCATACGACATGTCTGCGGCAGTAACAATTCGTTCTTCTGCGGTTCAGTTTAGAATGGTGCTAACTATGTGAGCTTATATAAAAGAATAAATTATACACATCTGTAAAAGTTAAAAAATATTTGATTCAGTTCATAAAATACTTAGGTCACTTTAACTTAACGTTACATATTAATGCATAGTCATTGAGATGCAAATAATGTGTCAACATCACATTTTTGTTGTCGCTGTCACAAGTAGACAACTATGGGGCAAGGTAAAATGTAGTTTGCAAGTTTCATAGACACGAATTTCAAGTGGCGGATATATTGTAGCTTTAATTTCAAAATTACAGTGCTGCTTGCAGAAAAATGAGGTGACAAGAAAAAACAATATTCAAAGAGTGTAAGTTTTAAGCAGAAGTTAAATATTCTATATTCATAGAACCCTTCAGTAATGTTATTTTTTATTATTAACTAGCTGAGTCCCTGGAACTGCTCCGGTATGTAGGAGTATTTATTCCAATTTTCTGATAGTCTACCTCGTCTTTTGCCTCTTTCTGTCCATCTCATCCCACTCTCTACCATCTCCTCCTCCCTCATCACTATCTATCTCCTCCTAACCTCTCTATGTCCAATTCCTCCTACCCCCTCTCTGAGACTGCTCCTCCTCCTCCTCTCTCTGAGCATTTGCTCCTTCCACCCTTTGTCAATCTGCTACTTACCCCACTGAGCATATTCCCTACTGCTCGCTCCATATCCTCCTCAACCTCTGTATCTCCTACCCCCGCCATCTTCCTCTCGCTTACCCGTCTCCCTCGTATATGTGTCCTTGTTTTCCTTTCTCCTGTCTGTCTGTCTGTCCATCTCTTCCTCCCCCCTTCTTTCTCCACGTTAGGACGTTGCTGGTTCTTACCCCCTTTCCAGACTGTAAATAATATGAGCAACAAGTCTGGTTGAAATCGATAGATCGGTTTAGAAGGAGTATTTTACCCACGGATTTGCTCACATATGTTCATGCCACATGTATTTGGCATATATTTAATATATTTCTCATATAACTGCACACGTATTTCATTTGTATCTCTAGTGAATTTCGACCTGTAATTTCGTTTACACGAAGCTCGATGTGTATGATGTCATATCGCCTGAAGAATAAGTCGTACAATGATATAATTTTGCAGGTACATTTAGCGGCTTATGTGGACTCTGTCTGTGAAATGTGTAGCAAGTAGAGTTAGTGGGATATAAGTAATAAGTTTAAACGGCATGTATAATGCTGTAGTTTTTCACGCATTTAAGTTTTTATGATGCCTTATCTCCTGAGCTTCGTGTCGTACGATGATACAGTTTTGCAGATACATTTGAGAGATATTATTTGAGAAAGTGACCCGTATACATTTATTAGTAAAGAAGTAATAAAATGTCATACCCGATGCAGTAGTTTTACTGCACGAAAAGTGAAAATGGGATAAGCGATAACCTCTTTTTTCCTTTCATAATTTTGTTTGGTTTGTCAGCGAGTAAAAGTGTGGAGTTATCAGTACTCATTCTCGAATACATGTTGAACAAATTCTGGGTATTCGCGTGTCGAGGTTTAGACTTCGTTTTCATCCCCCATTTCCATCCTTTGACAAGCAGCTGGTTTTTAGCCCCAAAGCTATTCTCTCCAGACAGTTAGTGATATTTTTACCAAGCTGGTCTGATATCGGTCCCCTGGCTTAGGAGGAGATGAGGAACATACTGTATGTACATACACAGATTCATATGTGGACGGTCCAGTTACATTAGTGCGATCACCTGTCAGAAGCATGAATAACCACCTATCCCAGCGTGCCGGAAGAGAGTCAGTGAGGTTCTGGAAGATATCAACAAGGATGTGGAGGCATGTCGACTCCAGTGACGAGGCCATGCTGCAAAGAGCCCGATGAAGGTGGTTTCATAAATTCTCAATTGGCTTTAAATCCGGAGAATTTGGTGGCTAGGGGAGTACCGTAAGTTCAATGTGGCGCTCTTCGAACCGTGAACGTACACTAGGAACTGTGTGACAAGTTGCACTGTTCATCTGGTAGGTACCGTCGTGTCGAGGAAAAACAAACTGCATGTAGTGGTGGACGTCCCCAAGGATTACCTGTTTTTATCCAATGTGCCTCCCAGAATGGCGAGATTGTCCAGTGAATGCATGGAAAATATTTTCCAGATCATAACGCTCTCTCATCTGGCATGGTCACTTCCGACGATTGTTGCAGCGCCGTACACGCCAATGGCCATCTGTCCGATGGAGCATAAAAGGTGATTCATCTGTAAAGGTTTCCTGTTGTCCGGGAATGACGAAGGTTGCTGATATGGGAACAGAAAGTTCTTTCTTGATATTATTCTTGAACTCGACAGGTAATGCGATTTTATTGCTCAACTTGTGACTTGTATTAGTAATATTTGTCGAAGGTGATAGTAAAAAAATAAAATGTTCTAATGCACCCCAATGTCATGAGTTTCCTGAATCATCTGAAAAAGCCCCCTGTCACCACTCAGTGGACGTCCAGCTACGGTACAGGCTTGAAAATTCCAGCCTTCATCGTCGATGAACAGCTGCCAGCTTAGGTGCACGAACCATGTGACTGTTGTGGATGGAGGCCGTAACGTTCTTTGAACGGTAGTTGAGGACATACTTTTGGTAGCCCCTTGGTTCGTCTAGGCGCTCAGTTTCTCAACTGTTGGACGTACGAGGGCGGACCAAAAAGAAACCGGATTGTTGTCATAAAAAAATTATTGATGAACCTTTTTACAAAATTACATCAGTCACCTTCAAAATACTCTCCATGACATGCGATCCACTTGTCAAGTCTCTTTTCCCACTGTTGGAAGCATGTTTGGGACTCTTCACGTTTGATATTGTCCAGTGCCCTTTGCGAAGCAGTTTTTACCGCCTCCACATCGTCATAACACTTCCCTTTTAGCGTTTTTTTAATTCGTGGAAATAGGAAAAAGTCGCACGGGGCTAGGTCCGGCGAATACGGAGCGTGGGGAACGACAGACCACCTCTGAGATACCAAATAGTGGTCACGCGTAAGGCCGTGTGTGCTGGAGCGTTGTCGTGATGCAGAAACCAGTCACCTGATCGCCAAA
Source organism: Schistocerca nitens (assembly GCF_023898315.1). Classification (NCBI taxonomy): domain Eukaryota; kingdom Metazoa; phylum Arthropoda; class Insecta; order Orthoptera; family Acrididae; genus Schistocerca; species Schistocerca nitens. The sequence continues at coordinate 625,519,941 of NC_064614.1, read as the reverse complement.
GTTCCGGGTGTTTCCTCCTCACATCCACTCGCAGACGCCTTACAACATCCAAATAAAAGTGTTGGTTAACAGTCTGGCCAGGGGGTACGAATTCCTCATGCACAATTCCACGAACATAAAAAAAGACAATGATCATCGTCTTCACATTTGACCTCACTTGCCTTGCTCTTATTGGTCTGGGAGAGTTGGGAGTCCTCCACTGGCTTGACGCTTGCTTGGTTTCTAGGTCATACCCGTAACACCAACTCTCATCCCCTGTAATGACTTTGTTCAAGAAGTCTGGATCACGTGCAATCTCTGTTTTCAAGTCCTGACACACATTCATGCGGATGGTTTTTTGCTCCTGTGTGAGAAGGCGCGGAACATAGTAGCAACACGTCTCATGTGCAAATCGTCACTCAAAATCCGCTGGCACGAGCTACAACTGATTCCTGTCTCTGCTGAAATTTGGTCGATCGTTTGGCGACGATCCTCGTTGATATTTTGGCGGATCTTTTCAATGTTCTCCTCATTTCGCGATGTTGAAGGGCGTCCAGAACGAGCTTGGTCTTCAACACATATCTCACCACGTTTAAAGCGCCCAAACCACTCGAAAACCTGTGTGCGGCTCATAGCGTCCTCCTGGAAAGCTTCCTGAAGCATTTGATGTGTCTACGTTGCAGTTTTTTAAAGCAGGAAACAAAATTTCACACACACACACTCTTTGTTATTTTAAAATTGCCATAACGACTTCGCAAAGGTAACCCGCCAACAGTCAGAGAAACACAATACCACACTTGCACGTTCAGCTCTACACACTGACGCCGTCTGCACAGCTGTTTCATGAAGGTCTCTACTAACACCATCTAGCGTGGGAACCCTGCACTACGTCTACGAGTCGCAGCACCCTCGGAGTCCGGTTTCTTTTGGGTCCCCCCTCGTATGTCTGCCCATTAAATATTTCCACGGCCCTCGTTCACCCCGTCATCTACGCCCCCTGATGCAGCAGTTACCTCGGCGCCGTTTATGGATAGCACCATTTGGCATGCGCCGTGTGCTTCAACCATGGCTGCACGTGACTCGGAAGCCACTATTCATGCTCTTTTGGACATCAGATAAATTGCTCCGTTTCCGCATAACGACAGCGAGTGTACTGATTACCGCTTTCTCACTGTATTTAAACCCCCTACTGCCAGTGCGATCATCTGCTATATGTGAGCGGTTATTGCACGTTCACGTCGAACTTTTTCGGCGCTGGTCATACTAACGTGGGTGGGCCGTCTACAACGGGCATTAAAAAGTTCCCGTTCTAAGACCGTACAGTCCAGAATAAGTATCCCAGTCAGGCAAAATCGTGTGTTGGCTTAATTTCAGCGTTACGTTATTTGGGATCTGGCGACGTGCGTTCTCATGAAGCAGCAACGCCCCTTGGCCCCTTTTTCCCTGAAATTTCGCCTTAACTGCGAGCCGTAGTTTCTCCACCGTTGTGCAGTACCTTTCCCCACTGATGGAAACATCAGGTTTCTTGAAATCAATAAGCAATGGGCCTACCAGGTCGACCGGCGTCTCGTGTTGAATCGTGGCGAGTAAGAAACTTCGGGCAGGATTTCACAATGGTGGTTTTCGACAGACAAGCTGTCTCTTACACATTCTCCATTCTCTGAAGGATGTCTGCCGGTGTTTATCCTTTGGTAACAAATTATAAAATAGCACGTTGTTCCCCCTTGGACGCTCGTGGTAATAACGTTGCCGTAGTGCACGCTTCCGCATTTGTCGCACACACGTTGGAAAGACGCGAATCCCTTGCCTACATATCGGAGATTATATACACTCGTCGAAATCTTGCTACGTTGCATACACGCTTCGTCAGCACCCTCAAACGTAAACTATTGATGCCCCTCTTACTTACACACATACATCCACCCATTCTTATAACATGTATGGACTCACAAAAGATAAAAGATAAAATGACCTGGGAGTCAGCATAACAAATAACCACAATAAATACCTTCTCTCAGTGCAAAATAAATTATTATGACCATAGGATTGTTGTAGGATTTAAGTGAACGGTAAGTGACAGTAGTTTTAATAGTATCGTGATGAAAAAGAGTGCCATAGTTCAATGATAAATATTTATTTATGAGCCAACTAGTTTCACGGCATTAGAGGCACATCTTCGGCGATACGTTAGGTATATAAACAAGAGCAAAACGTATAAAAATCCTGTTTTGGCTAAAATGAAGTTGAACTGTACACAAAGGAAAATTATTTATTCATTTATTTCAGCGATAGCCAATACACGACCAAACATTCTCTGTCCAATTGTACTAAAATTGTTCGACCGTAAAGAGGTCGATAGTGAAGTAAAAATACGGCAAACTGTAGGGACATCATTCCGATAAAGAAAACTTAGAATAAGGACAAAGCGATAAACCAGAAGGATGTAAAAGAATAAAACAAATTATATGTGGTATAATGAAAACCTACGTTAAACTGGTAAGCTAAAGTAAATCTCAAAAAAAGAGTCTTCATAGTTTTAAAATAGATAACGAAGGCCAAATCTAGCTAAAATGCTGTTTACAGAATTGACAGTCATCGAGATAAAAGAATGACCCGGAAATGGAAAATTAAAAGTATTATGCAGGGTGAACATTAGCAAAACCGACAAACTGCAGCGACGGACTGCTGACTGGAAATGGAGGAAAAGGGGTCCTAAGAACATGTGTCAGGAAATGCATCGTTGCCACGATAGGTGCCACTGCCGAATGAAATTTACTCTGACACGTGCCATGTGTTCCTTGCTGTTGCAGGTGTGTGATGGACGCAGCGTACTGTAAGCAGCAGAATGGTTCATTATTCATGTCGGGAACAAGCCGAGGTAGTGTTTGTGCAGATCGAAACGGTCGAGAGGCAGCTCTGCTATACCAAAACAAGTTCCCTCACACAACCGCATCACACAATATTTCAAGTCATTTTTGGGCGTTTGTGTGATAATGGGTCCTTTCAAAAAGACGTACTGTACGTATACTATATTTGGCAGGCAGAATTCTATAGGATATTGAGACGAACCCTAGTACAAGTTCCAGGCTAATGGCCCGCCACCGTGGTGCAAGCCAAAGTACGATTACATGTATCCTGCATGACAACCGCCACTATACCTATCACATACAAACGTAAGGACTATCAGCAGCGGATTTCCCTCTACAGGAAGGATTTTATGGACAGTTTTTGCACCAGATCATCACAAATATGGGATTTATGCCGTCAGTCCTCTTTACCGGCGGAGTATCAATCTGCATAATCATCATCTGACGGCTACAGGGAATCTTTGGGGAATGGTCGAGGCGCCTCATCAGCATCGATTCAGCATCAATGTGTGGGCAGGGATTCTTGACGACCGCATACTTTGACCTGTTATTACTCCTCAGCGGAGGAACTTATGTGTAGTTCCTGCGGAAGCCTGGGCTGCTTGAGAATGTGCCTTTGGTAGTACGACAAGTTATGCGGTGTCTTCATGACGGATCACCACCCTACTTCCACATTACAGTTCGTTGACACCTCAGAAACATCTTCCCTGGACGTTGCGTAGGACATGGAGGCCCTGTACCATGGCCTACTACGCCACCGGACTTATGCACCCGGGATTCCTACCTGTCGGGGCATCCGAAACGCTTTGTGTAAGCTGGACCAGTCCCTGATGTGCAGGCCCTAAAGCAGTGTCTTTCACGTCGCCTGTGACTCTATCCGGAGAGCAGTCGGAACGCTCGAGAGAGTGCGGCAATCCACGATGTGACGTGTGAACACGTGCACTGCATCCCATGGAGGTCGCTTTGAACATCTGTCGTGTCGTGGGTGTGATGCAGCTCTGTCCTGTTTCCGGGATTATTTGTTATCGCACGCACACTGTGCGTGTCCGGACACATGTTCATAGGACTTTGTTTCCTCCATTTCCAATCAAGAATCAGTCCCTGTAGTTACCAAGACTGCAACTGAGCTGAACCAGAGATGGTAGTGACAAGGAAAACGGGCGCATGCTCATAAGAACGTGTACACAAGGAGGCGACATGGGAACAATATCATAAAATATGGCACAGAAATTTGGGTAGCATCTATACAAGTAATTTTACAAATGAAAGATAGAAGAACGTAAGGTATAATAGTTACCAGAAGACACAAAAAGCGCTCCAAATGCATACACTCAACGGGTAATTAGAGTTGCGTCATTGCAGTGTTTTAACTGACTATGATTGCTTGAGTAGAATAACCTAGTACATATATTCTGCTCCCTATTTCAAACCGTTTTTATATGGAGTCATGTGGCAATCATCTCTGAAATCACTGTACTCCACTCTGCCGTTCCCTTGATTCACCTCTGGTATTGTCATTATTGTTATGTGGTTTATACATCACCATTTATGTAATTCCTGCTCCTAAAGTTGTTTTTAATAAACTTGTACATATTTGTTATTTTATAATTGTATTCCACTAAGCATGGTTGCCCCCAAATTGGTTAGGTAATAAAACAACTATTGTAACATTTTATGATTCTGTCTCTTGTCGCCTCCCGGTGTATACCTTCTTACGCGTATCCACCTGTTTTCCTTATCAATACTGCCCACGGTTAAGCTCAGCTGTAGTCTTGGCTGTCTCTGCGTGCCTCATGTTGTCACCACGATATTACAACTTTCGTACTTCTATACAATACATTTAATTTTCCCTTTCCTCAGCTCTTCTTTTAACTCGATTTTTTAAGCAGCATTTTACTGAGACTTAACTTCAATATTTATCTTGCAATTATGCAGATTCTATTTTTGAGATTTAGGTTTTCATCATGTACACATATAATTAGATTTATACTTTTATGTCGATCTGTTTCACGACTTTACCTTTATTCATTGTTCTGTTTATCGGATTGATGTTCCTATAGTCTGCCATATTTTAACTTGACTACCGAGCTCTTAACGGTCGAACGTTTTTAGCACAAATGGACAGAGAATGTTGGGTCATCTACTGGTTCTCACTTAAACTAAGTTATTAAATAGATTTGAGTATATAATTTCACTGTATAGTTTCGTGCACAGTTCCAAACTGGATTTTTATACGTTTTGCTATTGTTTGTATACATGTGTATGTCTGAAGATGTGGCTGTAAGGCCATGAAACTGTTTGGCTCGTAAATATATGTTTATCATACACCTTAAGCGGTCTTTTCCATAACGATACAACAGCTGTGGATGCCCACCATACAAAACTTTCAGTAGTTTTGTTAGTGTAAGTTATTTCAGGCAAGTGCTCACGCAGACATATGGCAATACAGGTTACGATAATTCTTGGCTTATGATTGTGTCAGACCATGCAACGGATGTATAATCCCATCAGACTGCTACCAGTAATATACAAATGTTGCGCTGTATTCTCAGAAATGGAGTAAAATCTTAACATCACTGAGGTGGTATTGAAAGTCGCGAGCTGTATCTTCTTATCTCGTTTTCTACTGAAAATCTCGTGCTTGTACTCTTGTTAACTTCACTATTGCACAGATCGCCTAAACTTTATTATTTTTTTAACTGGTCCTGTGCGCAACAAATAACTTACTTGGTCTTTCTGCTGCCACTTCTTGATCTGCTGCATTCCATTATTTAACAAAAACATAAAAACCTATTATTCATGCTGAGTGCAATGCATGTCCTGTATGGCGGCTCCTGCTGTTTCTGCGGTTGCTACTGCTAACTACAACTAGATGTAATTCAAGAGAAAGGGTTTGGTCAAATCTAAACTCGATAAATGATAACCCAAACAAGTAATTCCTTTTTTCAAAAACTATATTCTGAAAGCGATTCTTTCTCATTCAATCAACAAAACGCTAGAAGCTCTTTGAACAATCGCTTCGTATGTAAATCTGCCTCCAGTGGCATTAAAGCAATATTACAAATTAATCAGACTCTTGAGACAGACTGTAATACTTCTCAATTAAATACACAGTGAAACAATTGCCTGACAATTACAAAAGAAATCAATGACAAAAATCAATACTTAATCTATTCGCCTAACAATGGTTTCCCTTACGAGTTCAACTCCTATCATTATCAAAATTACCGTCTGCTGCTACGCACATACACGAACCCTTTTCTTTAAATTAATAAGCGCGCTGCAAATTATAAAAAATATCAACTCAATACCAAATCCTGTGTCGCTGTTGGCTGACACGGCAGTACGCAGCTCGGCGACGACCCCTCGCCCAACACACTTGTGCACCGCAGCAGGCGGGCTCCTACACTGGCTTCCAGACTGCCACTAATTAATCCGTGCGCTGCGAAGCGCGGCAACAATATCTTAGATTCCAGAGCTTGTGTATGCGCGCTGTAGCCAACCTTTAAATCCTAAGAGAGTATTGCCAACTCTCAGTATGTCCAAGGGTGTCAATGAAATAAAGTGTTTATTTAAAGTGGAATAAGAAATATAGAAAAATTAATTTTTTTTATAAAAAGTTAGTAGCAGTCATGGACCCAAGAACTAAAAGAAACGTTTAATGCAAAATTAATTTGGTAAAATCTATGCTCGTCTTTAGTTACTCATCATATTCACCTATGAATCGCCAACAATAGTTCCTGTAATTTATATTTTGCAGAATATTTAGTTGTCAAGGGATATAAAAGTCCTTTACATTTGATCTGTAGCATTTTGCTAAAAAGAACTTAATATGTTTCAGCTATGTAGTAGTGGTGCGTCAGCGCCAATTGGATCCCTGCTCACAGGAGAGGTGTTCCACGTGTCCGTTAAGGCCATCTGCCTGACGTTATACAGCACAACAATAGCTCTCTATGGCTTTGTCCTGAAGAAGCTGTTCCAAGTGGTGTCGGACGGCCTGGGCGCTTACTACTCCTTCTGGGCGTTCTCTTTCATGTGCTTTGTCTGTGCAGTGTACATGTACAAGCTACTGCCCGAAACAAGAGGAAAGACCTTTGCAGAGATCAACGACGATATGGAAAACATCACTGTCGGACATGCTGACGGTGACAATAAAGATTCAACGAAGACAGGTTCTGGCTGAAAGTTAAAAAGAGCTTGATCTTATACCTAAGTTAATGACGCAGCAATGAAGTAAGATACTGCGTTCCACTTCATACCTGTTACATCAAGAGCAATAACTCTGAAGGGAAGGAGCAACTGAATCCATTTCCATTAAAGAAACACCTTGAAATGTCATACAGACGAACCTGGTGCATGTTTCGTAGAAACTCAAAGTGTGTGACGTTTCACGAAAAGTTGTTGGATGATGTTATTCTCATAATAGACAGTGCATCCTTCACCAATCTTTGTACTGTAAGTTTGACAACTATAGCTTCTGTATACGTAATATAATTTATCATAGGCGATCTTTTGCTCATGGTAACAAATATGATGTATGGATGACGTTTTCCCCACGTTAACAAATACGTTTTCTGTATGATCTGTTTCTGAACAGCTACATCTCAGTGATGTCACCACATTTAAAAAAGACTTAAAAAGTAAAGCACCGCAAGAGAAACTTTCAAAAAATTGGAAGTGATTATCTAATTGTCGACGGGACGTGTTTTTAATGACAGCAGATTGTTTGTTATTTACCCTAAGAGAGTGAAAGACGAATCTTGCTTTGGAAAAAATTGTTCAATCGTCATATTGTGTTCATTTCTATGAGATTTTACCACTTATTGCTGAGATTTATATGGGGTTTAAATTAACCTTCTTGTAGTTTCTTAGATTTACCATTATAATGAAATTTTAAGCGTTATTACTGTGCTAGAAGAAAAATGAATTTATGCTTGCGAGAATCTGATTTTCATTAAATTATTTAATCATAAAGTTAGCTGCGAATTCACTATTTTATCATTACTGTGATGTAAGTCTATTTAGCTTTCTAATACGCTAGACATTGTGAAACTGTCGGCTTTTATCAGTTAATTGTGACGTGAAGTAAAAAGTTTGGTACTTACCGTAACTCCTTCCGTAAGTTTTAGTAGCATCTGCAGTGGTGTGCGTCTTCAGACGAAAATTGCTTGGAATGAAAATAATGTGGCTTTGTCTTGCTTTCCTTAACAAATGTGAAGTATGTGTAAAGAACTGGTCAACTAATTTTATTTATCAAGAAAGCAATTCTCTTCTCGCATTATTTTATAGAACGTCTTTACAATACTACCAAACAAACATAACATTTTCAGGAAACATCATTCTTTGTATGCTGAAGAACTGTTCTCGTTTGGTGCTCGGACTGTAACATTATTTTAACAAGAACATAATTCAAACAAAATTCGGAATAAGAGTCCACGAAATATATCTTTTAGCTACTGAAAATGAAGCTTCTCTAAGAAAAACTACTAGCGAATACTTTCAGTTTTCGATACAATAACAGTAGCTGTAAAAATTGTCCATGTTACAAGTGGGTGGCAAAGTAATTAAGTGACAACACTTCATTTAAAGCTTTCATCGCTTGCGTTTCTCAACACTCACCACGTCTTCCTGTACATAGACAAACGTGTGTGTCCTACTCAGTGTACAAACTCTGCTGCACTGAAGAACCAAAGAGACTGGTACACCTGACTAATATCGTGTGGGGCCCCCGCGAGCACGAAGAAGTGCCGTAACACGACGCGGCATGGACTCTACTAATGTCTGAAGTAGTGCTGGAGGGAAATGACACCATGAATCCTGCAGGGCTGTCCATAAATCCGTAAGAGTACGAAGAGGTGGAGATCTATTCTGAGCAGCATGTTGCATGGCATCCCAGATATGCTCAATAATTTTCATGTATCGGGAGTTTGGCGGCCAGCGGAAGTGCTTAAACTCAGAAGAGTGTTCCTGGAGCCATTCTGTAGCAATCCCGGACGTGTGAGGTGTCGTATTGCCCAGCTTGAATTTCCCAAGTCCGTCGGAATGGATAATGGACATGAATAGGTGCAGATCGTCAGACAGGATGCTTATGTAGGTGTCACCTGTCCGAGTCGTGTCTAAACGTGTCAGGGGTCCCAACTGCACACGCCCCACACCGTTACAGAGTCTCCACCAACTTCAACAGTCCCCTGCTAACATGCAGGGTCCATGGTTTCATGAGGTTGTGTCCAAACCCGTACACATCCATCCGCTCCATATAATTTGAAATGAGACTCCTCCTATCAGCAACATGTTTCCAGTTATCAACAGTCCAATGTCGACGTTGACGGGCCCGACGAGCATAAAGTTTTGTGGCGTGCAGTCACAAGGGTACATGAGTGGACCTTCTGCTCCGAAAGCCCATGTGGATGACGTTTCCTTGAATGGTTCGCACGCAGACACGTATTGATGGCCCAGCACTGAAATCTGCAGCAATCTTCGGAATGGTTGCACTTCTGTCATGATGAACGATTTTCATCGTCATTGGTCCCATTCTTCCAGGATCTTTTTCCGGCCGCAGCGATGTCGGAGATTTGATGTTTTGTCGGATTTCTGATATTCACGGTACACTCGTCTACTGTTGAGTTTTAATACTAATAATGAAAGTCGCTGGTGCTTGCGCCCACTGCTGATTCGTGTGTTCCATATTTTCCAAACGATTATGCTTCAAATAAATAATTACAGACACAACGAAACAACTGCATGAAACAAAGCCAAATTTCACATATCACTTTCTGCCATCTACTACTTCCAACTTTTAGCCATGAAATACAGATATAATATATTTATCAAATAAATTATTTTGCTTGACAAATAAGTTACTTATAAATAATATTTTTTCTTATTATTTGAAAAGATTAAATTTAACAGCTGTAATGAAATGACTTCAAATAAAACAAAAAAATGAATCACGGAACTTCGAAATAAGTATAGTTCCGTAGTAGAAACCGTATTCTATTTTTAAGCAATATATTTCACATGTTAAATAATAGTGACGCCTCACTTGTAATATTAACTTATAGTGCATTACAATTTTGCCTGCTAAAGTTGGTTTCTTCTTTGCTTCAGTGACATTCTCTGCCTATGTCACTGTAATGTATGTTTTCGTATGATAATCAGATGAAATTAATATTACTCTACATATCTCTGAACATTCATGTTTACTAAATTAGATTTACTGTACCTCTCATCAACCATTTTTATTGCTCTTTTTCTTTAATTATGAATAATTTCCGATTATTTGATACTACATGATTTCATAAACATAATTTACTACCATACATGACATACAGTCCCTAACTACAGCTTCCTCAACCTCCATTTATCACCACATTTATTTTTGCTCACATAAAATATCATCATAAAGCCCTAATACATTCTAAATATCTCACAAGTTACAGTGCTTCAAAGCTTTCTCAAAAGCAATAAACTTTCATCTTACAGTAACATCATGACAGTGCATTTTACTAGCGTTACTACAAGGCACCATCTGAACCACGCCATGACTATGTCCTCTACATTACCTACGTCACACACATTAGGAAAAGAGCATATAATACTAGTTCTCAATTACTATAGCTAAATAAATCAATTAGTCTGACTATACGTTAAGCTGTTCAACTGCAACAGTTGACAAATGTTTCTCACTGCGTCCAGAATGACTGAAAATAGCTGTGATTGATGACAAGCACATTCATTCAGATCTCTGCCTCCATATTACCTTTAACAACATCAGTATTCTCACATAAATCTTTACATTTATTACTACAGCATGGCAATGCAAACCAAACTAACACCACTCCTATCTATAATCTTAGATGGGTCTGGGGCATTCACCTGCCTCGAGATGACTGCATGATTGTGTTGTCCTCATCGTTTCATCATCATTCATGAAAGTGGCGAGATTGGACTTAGCAAAGGTTGGGAATTGTTATGGGCGCTGACAACCGCATAGATGAGTGCTCCACAAAGGATATATCATCATCATCACCTATGAACTAGAAAAGTAACTCTAGTGGGACTAAATAAATGATTGAGAATGTCGGCATAATTTTAGTGTTCCAACAACATTTATGTTTCCTAAAAACAGACATAAATTATGCTAAACAAGTTATTGATTGAATACCGTAAACAACTAACGGGTTACTTAAGACTACACTGGACAAGTATCCTGCGTGACAGACACAGTTTAACTAGTGGAGTGAGTCAAGTACTCTGGCCCTAAAAATGTGGATAACGCAGTCTGAATTGATCTCTACATAGGTGCAGCTGAGAGCAAGTGGCGATTGAGATCCGTACGCCCTGACAATGACGGAGCAGCAGTACGTTACCCCGTTTGCTTCGTGTTGCGATGTAGCTTGCAGCTGGCGTGATGTGTGCGTAGGAGCGAGACACGGAGTGGCACCTGAGATTCGATCGCGGCCACGAAAGAAATGCAGAAATCTCACGGTCTAGCGATCAGGCAGACAGACCGCAATTTACTCTCCACGAGAGCCCTGAAATCACGGTAGATTTCAGTGTGTGACACTCCCAGTGTGTGACACTCCCATTCGCTGGTCGTACCCAGGACCAATCTGTCATATGGCAGAGCGCACAAGGATACCAAACGCCAAGACAGGTAAACCAAACATGAATAAGTGTGCCCTCGGCAAACGAGCAACCTGAGACGTTTGAAGTCACACTGTTGGTACACTAAGAACTTCACCACAGGCTCCCCACTCTAAACTACTCGCTATTGAAGTCAGTCTCAGGATAGGTCCCAATTACCAACCACACATGCCAGAGACTCGACCAGAAGTGCCTACCAGATCCAAGTCCTGCACCTGAGTGCTTCGCAGCATTCCAGAAAAAAATCCGTTTTTCCCCAAAGTGCACAAACAACATCGCCTTCACACCATCTTGAGCCAATCATAGAGCTGTAGACGCGCTAAATCTCCCCTCTCAGATGACAGCACAAACGCATGTCAAACCAGGCAAGAGTTAAGAAACCTACATCTCTGAAAAAAAAGAAACCGCCAATTACTGGATTTTTTAAGTTCTAGTAGAGGGGGAGAGCTGATTTTCTCCAAAGTCATGTTGCTTTCCACGGCAACAAGCTAACAGATACAATCTCAAAGATCTTTATGTAAATCGTCTGTGCCTTGGAGCTTGTTAGTTCTATCTATGCAGTGTAATGAAGATTCTATATCTCATTGTTTCTCAAACGCCACAGGGTTCTTATACAACCGAGGCAGCCAATGGAAGTGGTTACTGGCCTATTTGCACTATCAGCAAACACAAAAACAGGTAAATTTTTATCCCGCACGGCTCTGCACACAATGCCTGGTTTATGACTCCATTGTGTAGATGCATTCCTTTAGACTGTCGCCCCAGCCCAGGTCTTCTGCTAGTGCCATGGCAGGTAGCATGGCATTGTTCTGCTGGAGACTTGTCTCGATGAGGAACTGCCCTGTCTGCCCTGTATGGCTGTGCACCTATCTAACAAGATTTACTAAGGGATGGACTCGCTGCCAATTGATTTCAGCTCCCAACATGCCGTTTCTATGAGCTAAGAATCATAAAACTGCCTCATGCTTCTAGCGCCCTAGCAGGCTCCATCAATGTCTGCTCAGGACGTTAACTTTCTAGCGTCTTGTTCAAAGTGTGTCAGGTTGTAATAAAATCTTTAATAATTTTCCGCATACGAAAAATAGGTGAGAGAGTAACTTGTCCTCTTTCACAGTCTCTGCCCCACTTTGAAATCTTATCAAGATGTGACTGAAGACTTATGCAGCTTCCTATAGATAGCACTTCATTATAGATAGCTGCATCATCTTCAAAAACCATGATTTTACTATTAATTTTGTCTGGTCAAATGGTTCAAATGGCTCTGAGCACTATGGGACTTAACATCTGTGGTCATCAGTCCCCTAGAACTTAGAACTACTTAAACCTAACTAACCTAAGGACATTACACACATCCATGCCCGAGGCAGGATTCGAACCTGCGACCGTAGCAGTCGCGCGGTTCCGGACTGAGCGCCTAGAACCGCGAGACCACCGCGGCCGGCTTCTGGTCATTAATATACAACACGAACATGGGAGGGTTCTAACATACTTCCCTAGGGCACGCCCGAAGTTACTTCTATATCAGACGACGCCTCTCCATCCAAGATAACATGCTGTATGCTGCCTTTTAAAAGTTCTCAATCCACTCACATATTTCAGTTGATACCCTATATCATGGTACTTTTGACAATAAGTGTTGTGCGTCAGCGTCCTTGGTCTGTTAACGTGTAGTGCGGTATCATAGACTACAATGTAATCTATCCCCCAACAATGCATGTTACGCCGATTAACTTTAACGTGGTTCGTTAATGTTGACGCGTCAGAGAACATTACACGACAAGGAATTGCAGGTCTCTTTCTATTTGTTTGAGTGCCTAATTGCAAAGGTGCAACTGATTCTGAAAATCATTCCGAAAGAGTTCTTGACATATGGAGATCCGGTAAGGACGGCGTTTGTGATGGCATAAGATCGCCCAAACACTTGTGTGAGCAATTCAAGACTGCCGATATTTCTCGGGTACTTGCGTGTGGATTTGAGGCACCACAGCCAGAACTGCGATTTCATTATTGATGTTTTCCTTTACAGTTGCTCTGCGAGTTCGGTTTTTAGGCGTCAGACTTTCCTCGGTAGTAAACTGTTGCACAACACGATGAATGGTTGCACAGGGTGACGGCCTGTCAGCAAAACGTTCGGCATAAAGAGCAATATCGGCATCCAATACCTTGCCGCCTGGTCGGTAGTTAAAATTGTTTCGGTGTTCTATGCATCAGATTCAACGTCCATTACGTCAGCTGATTCAAAGAAAGAAAGAAAAAAAGGCTCCAGAGAGGGGTGGTGCCTAAACGTTTGCTGCAGTGGAGCTGCCACGTGGTGGGCCGCAGAGCAATGGGACAGTCTTGTGAGTGTTTACACGATTCGTGTACATCCATGGCAGGTACGTCTATCATGTCGCTTAATGCACATTTTACTTTATTGTGGTGGCTGTGGTTTCTATTCCGCCAGTAGCTGCGTAGCGGTCAGCGCAGAAGTTTCCGCGGTTGGGTAGAAACACATTGAAAGCAACACCATGATGCCAGGAACGAGGGCAGCCACCGAAATTAAGCATTCCGACGGTTTCAGGACTCACCACAATCAACCCGGTAGCGAACAGAAAACTATAGACAAGTAACTTATTTGCCAGGAATGTCAATGTCGAGCCTTATTATTTGTACTGTTGACAGGTGTCATGCATAATTTTGGTACATGAATTTTTGGTATCTGAATCGATTGTGAGCGAGCAGCGATGTTGTAAGCTGTATCGCAGAAGTAAACTGAGTATCTTTGAACTGCGCGAGGACACAGACAGTGTTTAGCTTTGGTAGTGAGAGCTGTCGAAGTTCTGCTATGTTAGAGTTACGCAAGTGAAGAAGCTATGGCAATATTGTGATTCAAAATTAATGTCTCAATTTATCATTTTGTTCAATGAAAATGATTGTATGAAAATTGTAACGGAAACTGATTTGTGAAGGAGGAAGTTTAATAGAATTAAGTGTATACCAGAAGTGGAATGTCAGGGGTAAATATTATAATGATGTTCCTTTGTTTCACTATTGCTGCTCCATCGGACTAACTTGGTTATTGTGCTGAGACTTTCGAGATCTGAAAGATAGGAAAGTGTATTATTTGGATGTTAAGACGTAAATTAAATTTGAAATCAGCCATGAGCACTTTTTCACAGTATACAAAAAAAGCATTTGTTTTTGTCATTTATGCTCGTATTTCATTTTTTACCTACCTTTCTCTTACAATATTTAATTGATCGTGTTTTTTTTTTAAATGGGAAAGGAACCAAGCGTGTTCTAAAAATACTTAGATTGGCAACTAACAGAGAACTCATTGCACCTCATTAATGCACCTGTGCAGATATAGTGATTTGCAGCTTTAGCGTAGCCGCGCAAGACACAGCAGTACTGCAACGCGTTATTCAGATTTGCGAAGAGTAGAGGTAAGGACTAAATATTTGGATTTTTTTATTAATTTATTCAATCAGGCCAACTTATGTTATTCAGAGACAGTTTTTGTGATCAAATTTTGCAAAGCCAATTACTCTAGGTTTCATCTTCAAGTTAATTATTTAGGCAGTTTATATTGTGCAAAATTCTCGCAGTCAGACTGCTAGCTTCTGCAGTATGAAAGACTTCCCTTTTCATTACGACAATTAATTACTTTTACACGACAGCTTTTCTTTCACATTACGACACTACAAGTTTCATTACGACAGTTCATTTATCACAGCACTGGCTTACAATCAGAAACAGTATTTCAGACATGCTTTTATTTATTTAGATTGATGTCACTGTACAATGACATTTGAAAAAGTAAAGTAACATTTGAACGTAAGTACCAACCGTTAGACCACCAGTTTTACACTTACATCGTAAATAAAATGTAGAATCAAATGCGTCGGTTCTTAATTGCCAAAACAGGTACACTTGATAGCTGTCGATTACAGCGCCGTCTATCACGAATGGAAAACAATACTTTGAGTAAACCACACCTTTTTTTTGGGGCAGGCTCTGGATGTGCAGTAAAAATGGTGGTTCCCATTTTAAAACACAAAGTTGACCCCGCCCAACCAGGAGGGGTGGTTAGAAGATGATCAGTTAAGCACAGACAGATGTTCCATTTACTTGTATCAACTTTTCACTTAGAACATTTTTTTTCATACGATGCGTCGTTATCGAGATATTTAGTTGTCTCGAGTTAAAACAAACCTCCTGTGTTGTACTATAAGCATTTTTACATATTTGTGATACCAAGTTTGGTGTTTCCATGCATGTATTTCTCTATTGTTCATTATTGTATCCTTCCCTATTATTATTTACTTGAAATACTGAACAAATGATTTCTGCATTGCGATTTTTATTATCCTCCTTTATATAAAGGAGGGCCAACGGCTTTGCTGCAGTGTAACACCGGTACACGTAAGATCACCGAAGTTTAGCGATGTCGGGCTTGGCTAGCACTTTGATGGGTGACCATCAGGCTCTGCCGAGCGCTGTTGGCAAGCCAGTTGCACTCAGCCCTTGTCAGGCGAAGTGAGTAGCTATTTGACTGAGAAGTAGCGGCTTCGGTCACGAAAACTGACAACGGTCGGGAGAGCGGTGTGCTGACCACATGTTCCTCCATATCCGCATCCAGTGACACCTGTCGGCTGAGTACGACAAGGCGGCCAGTCAGTACCGTTGGGCCTTTCGACACCTGTTCGGTCCGATTGAGTTTATATAAGGGAGGAAGACGGTAACCTCTATAAGGCCACTCATAGATCACAACATGCCTTCACACTCAGCTGAAATACTGAAAGTCTATCGTCTTGGCTGATAAGTTATCTTCAAGTAATTATTAGGGGAATAATCATTTGGAAGCTGATGACATGAAAGCTTAACTACTTAGTTTTCGAGGATAGAGATAAATGGTTATTCACTAAATAATTTGTAGATAATAAGAACTGGAAATAAGAGCATCCTCCAACTCGATTAGCATCTACGAATTATCTGCAGCTACTTATCGAGCTATTAACAGCGCAAATTGCGGGGTATTCCAGCATTCGTGAGAGGAGCTTTGGCTGCGCCTGTATCTGTTCGCAACAGCCACGGCACTCTGGAGCACGATGCAGAAACGCAGCCGGCGGTTGCAGTACCTGGCTACACTAGCAGGTAAACAGGCGCTGGGGCGTTTCCCATGCCCTCAGAAGATTATCCATAAGTAAGCTAGTTACAGTTCACAAAAAAATTGACTACAGACCAATATCACTGACATAAATTTGTCGTATAATTGCGGTACTTACGACATGGCCACTTAAAATGACATTCTGTGTATAATATGCGTATCACACGCGTCCTTAGTGTGAAATGCAGTTCATTTCCGTCGTGCAGGATTTAGGAAAACGAAACGTCTTCCTCCCCCTATGACAATGGACGATGTAACATGGTAGACTCGTGGTTGCGTTATGTGCAGATGCTGACGGAGCCAGAAGCTGACAGCTCTCCGGCTTGGACAGCCTACTCGATTTCTGTATTAGCCAAGCCAGGTAGCTGGATTCGACTTGGATTATTGCCTTTCGCGGGAAATACAACTTGGTGTTTGTGGAAAACAGCTGGAATATTATTCACTAAAAGTAATCCCGCTGATGGTTAAAACATAACTGATGTAATCCCCTTTTGCTATGCATTTCTTGCCCGCATCTCGTGGTCGTGCGGTAGCGTTCTCGCTTCCCACGCCCGGGTTCCCGGGTTCGATTCCCGGCCGGGTCAGGGATTTTCTCTGCCTCGTGATGGCTGGGTGTTGTGTGCTGTCCTTAGGTTAGTTAGGTTTAAGTAGTTCTAAGTTCTAGGGGACTGATGACCATAGATGTTAAGTCCCATAGTGCTCAGAGCCATTTGAACCATTTTTATGCATTTCTTGACTACTAAATATTTTAAAAAATTAATTTTTAGTGGAACAAAAATACCTCATAGAAAATAATGTCTTCTTAAGCAATGTGAACAAACCACAGTTACATCTACTATGATGACGAAAAAATTCTAGACATTAAATATTTCAGTGGTGGCGCAAATAACATAACGGATAACAGATATAAGACTCTGGCAGTGCCGCTCTTTTGGTTTACATATTGTAAAACTAAAGAACTTGACTTCTTGCTTGTATTTGTTAATTCATGCACAATGCCCCGGAGTGACGCTATCTGGAAAAGCTTTTCCAAAGGAAAGTATCTTCCATTTGTCCGTAGCAGGAGTGTGCACTTTCCCTGTATATTGAATGTTCGCTACTTACGTGATCAGCAGATCTCAATTTATCTTGACGAAACTTCAAAAATGGCTCTGAGCACTATGGGACTTAACATCTGAGGTCATCAGTCCCCTAGAACTTACAACTACATAAAACTAACTAACCTAAGGACATCACACACATCCATGACCGAGGCAGGATTCGAGCCTGCGACCGTAGCGGTCGCGCGGTTCCAGATCGTAGCGCCTAGAACTGCTCGGCCATCCCAGCCGGCTGACTTTCTGTCTACCCATAAGGAGAGCTCACTGTGTCAGCTGTATCTGCGCGACCCAAGTGTTCATTACAATCTTGTACAACTGTTAGTGCCTCCACTTCAATCTTTGATCCATCGTTCTGCGTTCTGCACGTACTGCATACTTCATTTTCATGATAATTTGAAAGAAAGTGAATTGTATGATTGTCAGTCCATATACTGCGAAGTATTAGCACATACCTGAAGAGATACCGTTTGAACATTTTGTTCATGGTCTGCGTCTTTCTCATTAGCGCTTAGTTCAGTTTCTGTAATATTTTGTGAGGTACTAGCATACGCTTAAAGAGTCTTTGCGTTATTATTCCACGGAGTACTACGCTTTCATTTCACCTTCACTGTCATCACTACATTCAAAGGGTGTTTTAATATCATCTGGAAAATTTTCTAGTTGAGTACGAATTTCTTTGTGTGTTAGGCCTCTTCTGCAATAGGTAGTCATAACCTGAAACAAAATCGTACTAAGTTCACTAATGTTTTATAAGTCAAGCACTATTTCTATTACTTTTTTCTAAAATGGAACGACATATTGTTGTCAGCAATTGTGTGTCTTTACTTAAAAATGTGAAAGCAGAAGTCCCTATTCTGTACCTGACTGGACTGATCAATCCCAATCATATTTTACGTTATAACTGAATGTTACAGTAATACTGTATTGATATTTTATCCAAATTAACATTTGTATGCACGAAGGTAACTACATCGAAATTATCAATTACCTTAGTTCACAAATAAACCTTACTTTTACCAACATAACCTTGCAGCGTTGTTCCACAACCCAGGCAGCCATTTGCAGTACAGCTGTTAACATTTCAGGCTTATGTATTGGGTTCGGAATGGCTGTACTGACATGCAGCGTAGCAAGCACGAACTGTGTGAAATAGGTCTGACAGGTTAACTCATCACTCCCATCACTAAATGGAGGGTTAAAAGAACATAAAATCCTGAAGATTGGCGAAGCCTTACGAAGCTCAAAACTTAGCGCTAACTTATGCGAGATGCTTTTAGTAGTTTCGATAGCGGAATTCTATCTTGAAATCTGACAGAAAACAAAAAGAAATTCTGGTCGTACGTGTACACCAGCGGCAAGACGCAATCGATACCTTCACTGCGCCATTACAAAGGTGATGATACTGATGACAGTGCCATCATAGAAGAGTTACTAAACTCTGTTTTCCGAAATTCCTTCATCAAAGAAGACGAAGCAAATATTACAGATTTCGTATCATGAACTATTGCGACCATGCGTAACTGAAAAACAGACATCCTCGGTGTAACGAAGCAACTTAAATCACTTAATAATCGCAAGGCCTCCGGTCCAAATTGTGTCCCAGTCAAGTTCCTTTCAGAGTATGCTTAACAATAGCTCCTTTCTTAACAGTCATAAACAAGCTCTTTCTCGTCGATAGGTCCGTACCTAAAGATTGGCAAGCTGCACAGGTCACACCATTATCAAAAAAATGGCTCTGAGCACTATGCGACTTAATTTCTTAGGTCATCAGTCGCCTAGAACTTAGAACTAATTAAACCTAACTAACCTAAGGACATCACACACATCCATGCCCGAGGCAGGATTCGAACCTGCGACCGTAGCGGTCGCTCGGCTCCAGACTGTAGCGCCCAGAACCGCACGGCCACTCCGGCCGGCACACCATTATCCAAGAAATGATAGACCCATATCGCTAACATCTATTTTGGAACATATAATGCGCTCGAATTTTATGAATTACGTCGAAGGAAACGATTTATTGATAAACAGGCAACAGCTGTGAAACACAACTAGCTCTTTATTCTCACAAAGTAATGAGTGCTGTCGACAGGGGATGTCATATTGCTTCCATATTTTTATATTTTCAGGTGGCTTTTGAGACCGTTCCTCACAAGCGACTTCTAATCAACTACATGCCTATGGAGTATCGTCTCAGATATGCGACTGGATACGTGATTTCCTGTCAGAAAGGCCACAGTTCGTAGTAACTAATGCAAAGTGTTGCAGAAAAGCGTGTGCCTGCTTATCTGGATGGTAACGTGCTTGCATCCTATGTACTGGGTCCGGGTTCGATTCCTGGCCGGGTTGGAAATTTTCACCGCTCGGGGACTGGGTTTTGTGTTGTGCTCATCACCGGCCGCAAGTCGCGCCAACTGAAATAAGACTTGCATTTGGCGGCCGAACCCGACATCCCGGCCAACAGTGCAATACGATCATTTTCTTTCATCGATTAAAGCAAGGAAGTTTTATGTGCCCTCTGCTGTTCCTGCCCTACATACACGATTTAGCTGACAATCTGAGCAGCTCACTTGCATTGTTTGCAGATGATGCTGTCATTTATCGCCTCTTCAAGTCATCAGATGATCAAAACCAGCTGCAAAATTATTTACACAAGATTTCTGTAGGGTGCGAAAAGTGACATTTGACTCTAAATAACGAAAAGTTTAAAGTATTCCATATTATTAGTAAAAGCTATCAGCTATATTTACATTACACAATAAATCACACAAATCTGAAGGCTGTCAATGAAACTAAATGCTTAGGAATTACAATTACGAATAACTTAAATTGGAACGAACACATAGATAATGTTGTAGGAAAAGTAAACCAAAGACTGCGATTTATTAGCAGAACACTTAAAAATGCAATAGGTCTACTAAAGTGAGTGCTTACACTACGCTTGTTCGCCGCTCTTCTGGAGTGTTACTGTGCAGTGCGGGGTCCGCATCAGAGGACTGACGAAGGACACGGTAAGAGTCCAAAGAAGAGCAGCTCTTTGTGTATTACCGCGAAATAGGGGAGAGAGTGCCACGGATGTAATACGCAAATCGGAGTGGCTATCATTAAAACAAAGGCGTTTTTGGTTGCGGCAGGATCATCCCATGAAATTTCAGTAACCAACTTTCTCCTCATAGTGTGAAAGTATTTTTTTGGAGTCCACATACATAGGGAGAAATGACCTTCATAATAAGAGGAACTGGGTCCTTCACGAGAAGATTTAAGGGTTCGTTTTACGTACACGCTATTCGAGAGCGGAAGGGTAGAATAATAGCTTGAAGGCGATAAACGCTCTGCCAGGCACATTGTGTACTGTTGACCAGTCACATAGATGCAGATGTAGACATGTTATTTCTTTAACGAAGCCTTAGTTAGCTCTTTTCCTGTCGTATCTTGTGGCTTGGCTGTAATGAAGATTCTCAGTCACAGTCCAGTGTCTGTATACACTCCGCTAGCCACTGTGCAGTGTGCACTGTGGAGGGCAAATCACACCAATATTACGAGGTGCATTCAAGTTCTAAGGCCTCTGAATTTTTTTCCCCGGACTGGAAAGAGATAGAAACATGCACATTGTTTTAAAATGAGGCTGCGTTCATTGTCAATACGTCCCAGAGATGGCAGAACCGTACGGCAGATGGAATTTTACCGCCAGCGGCGAGAATGAGAACTGTTTTAAATACTTAAAATGGCGACGTTTTCCTTACTTGAACAGCGTGCAATCATTCGTTTTCTGAATTTGCGTGGTGTGAAACCAATTGAAATTCATCGACAGTTGAAGGAGACATGTGGTGATGGAGTTATGGATGTGTCGAAAGTGCGTTCGTGGGTGCGACAGTTTAATGAAGGCAGAACATCGTGTGACAACAAACCGAAACAACCTCGGGCTCACACAAGCCGGTCTGACGACATGATCGAGAAAGTGGAGAGGATTGTTTTGGGGGATCGCCGAATGAATGTTGAACAGATCGCCTCCAGAGTTGGCATTTCTGTGGGTTCTGTGCACACAATCCTGCATGACGACCTGAAAATGCGAAAAGTGTCATCCAGGTGGGTGCCACGAATGCTGACGGACGACCACACGGCTGCCCGTGTGGCATGTTGCCAAGCAATGTTGTCGCGCAACGGCAGCATGAATGGGACTTTCTTTTCGTCGGTTGTGACAATGGATGAGACGTGGATGCCATTTTTCAATCCAGAAACAAAGCGCCAGTCAGCACAACGGAAGCACACAGATTCTCCGCCACCAAAAAAATTTCGGGTAACCGCCAGTGCTGAAAAAGTGACGGTGTCCATGTTCTGGGACAGCGAGGGCGTAATCCTTACCCATTGCGTTCCAAGGGGGACTACGGTAACAGGTGCATCCTACGAAAATGTTTTGAAGAACAAATTCCTTCTTGCACTGCAACAAAAACGTCCGGGAAGGGCTGCGCGTGTGCTGTTTCACCAAGACAACGCACCCGCACATCGAGCTAACGTTACGCAACAGTTTCTTCGTGATAACAACTTTGAAGTGATTCCTCATGGTCCCTACTCACCTGACCTGGCTCCTAGTGACTTTTGGCTTTTTCCAACAATGAAAGACACTCTCCGTGGCCGCACATTCACCAGCCGTGCTGCTATTGCCTCAGCGATTTTCCAGTGGTCAAAACAGACTCCTAAAGAAGCCTTCGCCGCTGCCATGGAATCATGGCGTCAGCTTTGTGAAAAATGTGTACGTCTGCAGGGCGATTACGTCGAGAAGTAACGCCAGTTTCATCGATTTCGGGTGAGTAGTTAATTAGAAAAAAAATCGGAGGCCTTAGAACTTGAATGCACCTCGTAGTGATGGCTGTCTGTATGCCTCCATACACCTCTGATCTCTCTTGTCTTACTCTTACGATCTGCATGCGTGATATACGATTGTGGCAGCGTAATGGCCACCAAGTCTTCTTTGAATATAAGTTCTGTAAACTTGAGGGTTCCGCTAGAACTAAGGTGAGTTGCTTCTTTAGTTTCTGGTCGTGAGCACCCGATAAGGACTCCGGAAAATGGGATAATACGCTACAAATGAACACAGTGGCGTCTCGTATGCGGTTGTTACAACAGTCGCACTCCATCAAATCTAAGACTTATCTTCGCCTTTCCTAACACTGCTTTTAGTTTTTTGCTTGTTAGTATTTTTCTTACATGCTTATACGTGTAATACGCTCAGGATGCTCACCACAAACATTGTATTCGGCTGCTATATGATACTTCTTTGTTATAGTCATACTCTTGCGTTTATCGATACTGAATCAGAGCTGCCATCCGTCCTACCAACTTTAAATCTTTTGCAAGTCGTCTGCATTTCCTTATCGTCATCTAAAGACGACACTTTCGTGTCTACGACAGCATCGTCAGCCAACAGTCTGATAGTGCTTCTGAACATATCTGATAAACTGTTTACGCGTACGAAGTCTGAGACGGCGGGAAATTAGGCGATTAGAAATTAGGGCTCATACGTAGGCATAAAAATAGTAGTTTTTCCCTCTCTATTTGCGAGTGGAACAGGAAAAGAACTAACCTGAAGTGGTACACGGTATCGACCGCCACTCAGCTTGCAGTGGCTTGTGGAGTATGTACGTAGGTGTAGTGGGACAAGCATGTAGGGAAGAAGAATGGTTGACTGCTACTTATTTCGAGAATTTTGGGAAAGTGTGGTTCGTCTGTAGAGAAGACCGCCTCTAGGACGCTAGTGAGACCTACGTTTTAAACTTGGTGTCGTTGATTTCTTTCGTGTACAATAAACTGAAAAAGAATGTCTCCAGTTGCAGGTTTACGCTCCTGAAAAGAGTGCTCCGGAATTTCACTTAAACTCTTTTTATTGTTTTAAGTTGCGTTTCTAAAATTTCCATAAAGTCAAGGTGTAGCGGATGTAACCCAGTCCCTTCCGTTCAAAAAGATGCCTTCATACATTACTGCATCTAAAAATGGTAACACAGTAAGTTGGCCCTTAGATGAAGTTGCATATTGTGGGGATAATCTGCAAGTCTATCAGACTGCAGTCGGTGGTTCGCTGATTGTCTGAGAAGACTGTTTACCTCATATTTCTTGAAGATGTCTCATTGCCCCTACTTGGCAGTCTCGTCCGTAGCTAGCGGCTTTTTAAACTTTCTTGGGGCACACACGTTGCTACACACCAGCAGCTATCACCCGCGAGTCCTTTGCCACCATCTCCGCCACCCCGGCAGAGTCATCAGCAGCTGTGCCGGTAGTGATTCCGCATCAGCCGTGTGCACGACTATAGCACACCTTCTGTGCTTGACGCCCCAGCACCATCTCGCTTCGCGTGAGCAAGGGGTCAACAACTGGCCACTTCCGCGGAACACGGACATTACCTCTCTCCGGCAAATGTATCTCATATAGTGTGTTAAATAAAGAGTATTCCCCTGCTGTTAGCGTCTTGCTGAAAACCGATCCCGTAACGACCACGTGAGAGGGTAACTACGCCATCCACACGACCGGAGGAGCAGCTGCCCGCCCCTCCAGTAATGGTTGTACCACGACAGATGGTTACGTCTAAGATAACCTTGTTTAGCTCTAGGAACCCACGCTTTTTTCCTATCACAGGGATCTATTCGCTGCGCAAGAGGCTATTGATAATTGTGAGGAGGAAAAGAAGTTGTCTCCTCGGTGTATTCAATGTAAAATTTAATGTAATTCCATCAGGGCCTGGTGCATTGTTCCCTTTAAGTATTCTTAACCGTTGTGCCTGTTATGTTCAGTTTTAACACGAGACTGATTCACAAAAGACTGGATAATTCGGACCCTTTCAATTACTTGGATTAGGACCAGAACTTCTAGGATTCTATGATAACATCTGACTGTGGAAATCATCGTAGACTTCACGCATCAAACTTCTTATAGATACACGAGTTGCTATTAACTTTTTTCTTTCCACATGTACATCTACACCATATGGTGCATGGCGAGGGGTACCTTCTACCTCTTCCATCAGTTGCCTTTCATGTTGCTCAAGCAAATGTAACGATGGGAAAACGACAGTCTATATGCCTACTTTCAGTCTCAAATTTATTATTATCGTGACTTCGCAGCCCTTATTAAAAGTATAGGTTGGCTGCAGTAGAATACCGTTCTGAAGTCAGATGCAAATGCCGATTCTCTAAGTCGTCCCTTCGGGGATTCCTATGAGTTCACAAAGCAGCTATGTAATACTCGAGTGCTGATCGAATCTACCAGTAACAAATCTAGCAGCACGCCTCGGGACTGCTTCGACGTCTTCCTTTGATCCAACATGGTGGGGATTCCAAACACTTGAGAGCTGTATTCAAGATGGGTCGTACTAGTGTTCTATACGCGGTGTCCTTTATTGATGAGCTACACTTTCCGAGAATTCTCCTAATAAACCGAAATCAACCATTTGCCTTCCCCGCTATCGCCCTTAGAGCGAGTTCCATCTCATATCGCTTTGCAACGTTTATTACACTGACATTCCTTTGTCAAGCAGCACACCACCAATAGTGTATTTGCACATTACAGATATGTCTTTCCTGCTCATCTGCATTAACTTACATTCATCTAAATTTAGAGTTAGCTGCCACTCATCATACCAAATATAAATTTTGTCAATTCAAACTGTGTCCTCGTATAGTAGCTCAACGACATCTGTTTTCCGTACATTACAGAGCCATCAGTAAACTCGCAGCCTGCTGTCATCTTATCCGTTAAATAATTTAGTTATACAGAGAACAAAAGCCTTCTTATCACATTTCCTTGCGGCATTCCTGACGAACCCTTTGTCTCAGCTAGATACTCACGGTCCAAGACGGGTTCTATTACTTAAGAAGTCTTCGAACCATTCACATATCTGAGAACCCATTCCCTTTATTCGGAACTTCCTTAAGAGTCTGCAGTGGGACATTGTATCAAACGCAGCCCAGGAATATGGACTCTGCCAGTTAGCC
This sequence comes from Schistocerca nitens, assembly GCF_023898315.1. NCBI lineage: Eukaryota > Metazoa > Arthropoda > Insecta > Orthoptera > Acrididae > Schistocerca > Schistocerca nitens. Next base: position 625,494,221 of record NC_064614.1, on the reverse strand, counting down.
TTCATCCATCGTTCGCAGGATATCGTGCCACAAAAAGCAAGCTGAGTTTCGCAAGAGATATTCTTTCCAACTCCAAGCTGATTTCTGGTCAGAAGTTTTTCTGTCTCAAGGAAATTTTTCTTACTCGAACTTATAATGTGCTCAAGATTTCTGCAATAAACCTATGATAACGATTTGGTTTGTACTTTTTCTTGTACATTCCTTTGCCCTTGTTAATTAAACACGCTTTATCTAGTCGCTTGCAACTTTCAGCTGGCTGAGAGATCACAATACGTGCAAGCTTAGTAAGGGGCCAATTCGGAAGGAATCTCTATGAAAAACCGAACTGGCATTTCATCCGGACCTGGTTAGTTAATTGTTTTCAAATCCTTTAGTTATTTCTCAACGCCAAGGATGTCCTTTATCGGAGAGTCTCGGCGACGATCAAACGAAGTTCTCTTTGTACGATCCTCTTGGGTGAATGATTTCAGCTTCAGATTTCTTTCTTCTGTCTTCTCGACGAGAAGCTGGATAGAAGCTTTCGACCAGTTTATTAATTTTCCGTAGGACTGGAATTTTCTCGGGTTCCCGGCGAGATCATTCGCGAGATGTAATCCTGGAAATTGTTGCAAGGGTTGCGCATCGATCTTTTTATAGAAACACGCATTTACTCTAACTTTTTCTTGTCATCATTTTCGCTTTCTGTTTTGAACCTAGAATTTTCTTAGGATTTTCTAATTTTGTTATTAAACGACGGTGAGTCTTTTCCGTCCTTAATCCTCTTACTCTGCGCATATCCAGAAGGCGATATACAAACGGTTTTAACTTTTTCCATAATTTCTCCAAGTCCATAATACTAGAACTAATTTTTTTGCCTAAGTAGGACGCTAATAACTGATTTTGTATTCTTTCCAGCTTAAATTTTTTGCAACCTCTTTCATGGATTTATTAACTTTAGTAACCCAGTTGGAGTATTGCACCATTGTTGTACTGGTCACTAAATAACCCATCAGGTTTCTTGTTTATGACGCATAGAACAGTTGTGGAGTACCAGTATTGATTTGAAATATCGTCGCACTCTTTTTGAGTGACTTTATGTCACAATTATAAACCTTAGTAACTATTTGCCCTTTGATGGCATCATGACCATAGTCGACATAGTCTTGTACTACAAGATCTAAAATAATACTGGCTGGTTAACGATTTGTCGGAAACAAGTGTTGAGTCCAGGGTAGCAGTTAAGTGCAGCTTTACTCTAAAAGGAATTACGAAAGGATGGTCAGGTAGTGTTTAAGGGTTTGGTTCTGGTAACGTTGGTAGGTAGCCAAAAAGAGTGACCAGATACGTCATAACAGGGGCCACTGGTTATTACACCTTGCACGAGTAGTTCTAACCATTGTGTGTTACTAAAGCATTCCTGATCATAGCATGTGCAGATGATAATTACGGGGTGTCACTGAGAAGCTACAGTGTGAGTCTACCCTTTGGAACTATTTGATTTTCACTTGTAATCAGTTCCTGTGGACACCCTCATGTAGGTTTCTCCACGTGAAAAATGCTGGACTCGGAAACCCTGGAACTATACATGAATCAGCTTTGCAGAGAATACTCAGCCACCAATGCTAGCATGTGAAAATGTATGACATGCACTCAAAACAACAGTCTGTACGTGTACTCCGCAGATCGACCGAGGATCTGGTCTCCGCATCCCAGAGGAAGAGAAATGCTCGGTTAGCTTGTTATGCTATTCTGTTACCTTAGGTAGTACAGATTAGCTGGAGTACCTGTACGAATAATTTATTAATTCAGCCAGGTCTTGCATTCCTTCTCTACCATTTACCACCCCCATACCAAGGAAGCCACTAGCAACTGATAAGGGGTTCTGGGTCTACCTTAAACAGGCGAACTCGCCCCTCATGCATCATATTGCTAAGTGTCGAGATGCAATTTTACATTAGTGGAAACGACATTTAGACCACCTGACAAGGCCCTTGATATCTCGCAAAGCATTTATTAGTCTTCCCTTCTATAACACTGAGTTGATCAATATTACCTATTGCCTGACATGGTAATTTGGCAGTTTCACCTTCCCTTTGCGAACAAAACACAATATGCTTCTCAATATTTTAGCAAAATTATGTATAGATGTCACGACCTGTCCAATGTTTCACCAGCAGGACATAAGAAATAATGCCCTGGTCGGTTATCACAATGACTGGGTCGAAAGTTCAAAATCCAGTGGTTAGTCATTGCCTGTGATACTGTCCTCTTTTGATAATTTTGCACAGTAATGATGGATAAATAACGTGAAAAGTGATCGGTTTAGTCAAACATGTCGATTGCCTCCTGATTCTGTGCAAAGGGTACAGGAATACCCATACCAATGATTTGGAATGAAATTCACTGATGATTCACCTCAGCTCTTTGTACTCTATAGGCTTGCCGGAGCATCTCAATGTCGTCTGGGCTATGTCTGTTTGTACAACACTACATTGTCACCACAGAACTGACACTGAGTCAAGAACTGCTGTCGTCTTAGTCAGTGACCTGAGCATTCAGTCATGCATCTGAATAAATGTCAATAACTTCCACTGTGCATACCTTATGACTCAGTCAGTTACTGTTAGTGTATGGGATAGTGCATCACATCAAAATCAAATACACTAAGCTCTAAAGTTGCAGCTAGTTGGATCTTTAGGGTTCATCGCTATTCTGATGCTGCATGATCCATTATAACTATTAAGTAACTATTTCATAAGTAGTATCAGAAATATGTGACACCATAAATCATGCTAAGCATCTCATTTTCTGTGGATAAGTGATTGTTTTCTAGCTAATTTGTCGTCTAAAAGAATAGGATATTGGGTGCTCTGTCCCATCTACTTCAGCACAAACTTCATGGGCTGGTACACTCTTCTATTATCCCATCATGGAGTTGTTAGTTTACAGATTTCTCCATCACTTGTGAAACTTGGTATCGTTTCCTGTATATGGCCTTTTAGTCCCAGAGGGTACAGTAATCCGTACGAAGTTTCACATCACCTCCAACAAGTGATGGAGAAATTTATAAACTGACATCACCATGACTGGGTGACAGAAGAGAGTACCAGTCCAAGGCGTTCAGCGGTAGTAATTCTGCCAAAAAGAAGCTCATATACAGCGCTTATAGATTATGTTATTACTATCGATATTCAAGCCAACTGGTTAAACTGAAAGAATACCATTATTTTATGACCATCGGTTTATTGAGTGGGTGCCATCGATTGGAGGAAATGTCCGAGGATCTCCCCAAGGCCCCATTCATGGTACTATCTAGTCATTACCAATACTAGTCAATGCCATTTGGGTTGAAAAATGCCCCGGTGGGATTCCTTTACGTATTAGAAGGGGAACTATAAGGATGAAACTAAAACAATATATTACACACTTAAACGACATTATACTGTTTTCTAACGACATCCAAGGGCACGTGGTATGTTTGCAGGATGTATGGGTATCTTCTACTCTGAGTATGAAACAAATCGAGACAAATGTGAGGAGGGCTCATATTTTAAGGGTTATGTATCGATTTAATTATACATGTAAATAGTTGATACACAGGTTGTCATGAGTGTGTTTGCAAGTATCAAAATATTTGACATAAATAGCTATATCTTTTGACTCCATTAATTTAGAAGCTTACATTTTTCACACTGCCAAACGACCATAGATCTTAATGTTTTACAGAAATTTTAACTTGATACCTCTACCCATTCCTGAGAAACAGGGGTCCTAACAGACAGACTGGCAGAGGGGTAACAAATGATCCTATAATGGTTCTGTTTTTACCGACTGATGTACAGAACCCCAAAAAAGAGCTGCATTACTTTAGGTATAGCTAATTATTACAGGAAATTTGTCTTGAGGTTTTCATAAATAGTAAGATTCCATAAGCATTCATTAAATAAGGGAATGAAGTTTCAGTGGGCTCCTGATAGTGAAAAAACCTTTCTCTGAATAAGGGACTTATTAACCACTGGTCCTATCCTCAATTTCACAGATTATCAGAAACAATTCATATTATCTTGTGATCCCAGAAACTATTCCTTAAGGTGCATATTAAGTCGGGAAATAGATGGTAATGAGCACTAAGAATCTTATTCTTCTAGGCAATTAAATGAGGCAGAAAAGAATTGCTCAGTGACAGAAAAGGAGTTGCTTACATGATTTATCGTGTCACATGTTTTTGTGTTACTTCTGAGATAGTTGCCTATTGGTTGTAATGGATTATGCAGCATCAAAATAGCTGTGGGCCTTGAAGATACAACTAGCTGCTTGGCCTGGTAGGCTTTACGGCTCGTGGTACCACGAGAAATCCGAGGGGCCGTCAGCACCAGCCACAGGTGTGCCAAAATATTCTGGCTTGTATATAAGCCGAAACTGGTCAATAAAGAAATATTATTGCGATCTCGACTGTTCATTTTAACTTAAATATAACATCAGGTCGCTGCTCTCCGTAGACTATGTTGTCAAAATTTATGAATTTACAGCTTGGCATACATGGCTTTGAAGTGATGCATCGCCCCATACAGTAACGCTAACAGATTGAGACATATGGTATACACAGTCGAACTTGTTGACATTTCTGTAGATGCGTGACAAAAGGCTCAGGCCACTGACTAAGACTTCTAGTCGTTCTTGACTCGGGGTCAACTCTGTACTAACATCAGAGTGCTGTGCAAACAAACATAGCCCAGATGACATATAGTTGTGGCGGCAAGCTTATGCAATGAGGCACTGAGACAGGCTCACAATTCTATCATTGATGGCATGGAGGTCGTTGAACTACTCCTCATCGCATTATGAAGATTCATTGGTGGCAACCATTGAAGCAGAATGTCGAGCAATATATATCTCCATACCCAGTGCGCAAAGAGCTGAGCTAAATCATCAGTGAATTTCATTACATAGATTACCAGAAGCCAACAAACTGCTCCAGATCATTGGTATGGATATTCTTGTATGTTCTACACAGACATAAAGGGGAATCGGCATCTTTGATAAAGCTGATCACTTTTCACGTCATTTCTTCATCACTGCTGCACAAAATTAGCAAATGGAGACAGTAGCTCAGGTAATGGTTAACCACAGGATTTTGAACAAAGTAACCAGGAACTGTGATACTCAGGATACTGTTTTTTATGTACAGTTGATGCAACACTGGAGAGGTCGTGACAGTTGCGCATAATTTTGCTGAAATATTGAGAAGCATGTTGCGCTAGGTTTAGAAAGCAAATACAAATTTCTTAGAGAGGAAAGAAATCCAAATTGTCCAAGTACCACGTTAGTTAATGGATGATGTTCAGCAGTCCCAGTGTTCAGAAAATGAAGACTAATGAATGCATTAAGCAATTTCAGGGTCCTTATAAGGTGTCTTAATGTCGTCTCCCGTCAGTGTAGAGTTACAACTCTTGACATTTAGCGATATGGTGCGCTAGGAGCAAGTTCGTCCATTTAAGGTTGACCCAGAATCCCTCGCTCACTTGCTTTTGGCTTTCTCAGTATAGGGGGTGTTATGTGGTAGAGAAGGAGTGCAAGACCTGGCTGAATGAACGAATTACTCATATAGCTAATCCGGCTTATCTGTACTACCTAAGGACACAGGTTACCATAGCAAGCTAACTGAGAATTTCTTCTTCCTGTAGGTTGCAGAGATTCGATCCAGGGTCGATCCTCGGAGAATTCACGGAAACTGTTGTTTTGAGTGAATGTCATACACTTGTACCTGGTAGCATGGGCCCCTGTGAAGTAGTCAGCACAATTAAGGGTGCTTGCATACTGATAGTTGCACCTGACGCTAAGTACCATGCACCACTTTATGCTTGAGAATTACTATAGTATCGGTCGAGCGAGTCACAGTATTCCCTGAAAAACTGATACATTTATGGTCCCTGAGTCTGAGAGACCAACCTTTTTCACGTGGAGAAACGAGAACAGATTACTAGTAAAAACCAAATATTTCCAACGGGTAGGCTCACATTGTTCCTTCTCGATGACATCCAGTAATTATCATTTGCACATGCTAACACACATGTAACACACAAAAAAAAAAGTGTGTGAAATCTTATGGGACTTTACTGCTAAGGTCATCAGTCCCTAAGCTTACACACTACTTAACCTAAATTATCCTAAGGACAAACACACGCATCCATGCCCGAGGGAGGACTCGAACCTCCGCCGGGACCAGCCGCACAGTCCATAACACACAACAGTTAGAACTATCTGTAAAAAGTCTAATAATCAGTGGCCCTCTTTATGACTTGTCTGGCCACTCTTTTTGGCTACCTGCCAACGTAGCCAGAGCCTCGTCCCTAAATACGAACTTTTCACTACCATAATTTCCTTTCGAAATTCTATTAGAGTAAAGCCACACATCTCCCTGAACGCTACCCTAGACTCAACACTTCTTGTCTCAGACCCATCGCTATCCATCTAGTAGCATTTTAAACCTTGGAGAATAAACAGACCTAACCTCATCGACTATGATCATGTTGTCATCAAAACAAAGATGATTAACGAAGTTTGTAGTTGTGACAGAAAGTCACGCAGGAAAAAATGTGACGATATTGCAAATCAATAGGAGTACTGCACAAATGCTGTATTTGTCATTGTAAAAAGTCAGCTGATGGCTTCTTATTTAGTAACCAGCACAGCAAATGTGCATTATTCTTATTGAGATACTAAAGTTGATAAAGCTATGAAAAAGGCTGGGAAAATTATATGCATTCAACTTAGACAATGAATTTAGTTCTAATCGATGGACTTAGAGGAATTATGAATAAAGTTTCAACTGCTTGTAAATCGCATTGGACGGAAAAGATTCATCGTGGTTTGATAATAAAATTCAAATAATGCTAAGGAAACAGAAACTGTCGCATTCTCAGTTCAAAAAAGAAATCTTGATGCTGCTGTAGAAGTGGGCCGAGACCAGTCGGGAGCAGCGCTTACCTCCTCTTCACATAGAGGTCACTGCTGTCGCGTTGTCGTCCTGGAGAGGGGTCGGTCAGCGTGCAGTTGGCTGACGTTTTGTCACAGCCCCCTCTGCTCTATCGTTCCAGACTGGTGTGCCGGCGCTTTACTTTATTTATCGATTTAACCTGGCAAGATTAGGGCCATCAGGCCCTCTATTACATCTAATCAACCATTCTACTTATTTTACATTCATACGTTTTAGTAGGCATGTTAAACTACATCTAGTACAAAAAGTGAAATAAACAATTACAAAGGCACACTTGGAAAAATACATACATATAGAGTTTATACTCGTAGATGATAAGTACTGTTATAATTAAACATTATGAAAGAGACAGGGAGTATGAGGGAGACTGATGGTGAAGGGAGGAGAAGAATAGAAGCATGATGAAACATAATTAAGGAAATATAAACGAAAAGAAGATTGCGTGGCTAATAGAGATAGATGAAGAGGAAGAAGAGAAATGAGCAAGATAGGAGACACTAGCTTTGCTATTTGACAGAGGAGAGGATTGGCCTTGTATATTAATTTTGTGGAAAACGTTATGAGGATGCAGCAGGGGATTGAATTTTGCTCAAGCAAAGGGGCAGTTTGTTCCAGAGGAGAACAGCGGAAACTGAGAAGGAAACTTCCTGGCAGATTAAAACTGTGTGCCGGACCGAGACTCGAACTCGGGACCTTTGCTTTTCGCGGGCAAGCGCTCTACCAACTGAGCTACCCAAGCACGACTCACGCCTCGTCCTCACGGCTTTACTTCCGCCAGTACCTCGCCTCCTACCTTCCAAACTTTACAGAAGCTCTCCTGCGAACCTTGCAGAACTAGCACTCCTGAAAGAAGGGATATTGCGGAGACATGGCTTAGCCACGGCCTGGGGGATGTTTCCAGAATGAGATTTTCACTCTGCAACGGAGTGTGCGCTGATACGAACTGGGAACTGAGGAGTTTGCAAAAGTTTTTGGTTTGTGAGTGGGCACAGTCAGGATACCAACTTTACGCCGTAACAATTTATACAACTCGAGTACGAATATCATTTTAATATGAAACAAATACAACCTCAAACAGGCGTAAATACGAATAAAAATGTCACTTTCAAGGAATTCTATGTTTACCTATAATGATTAGAGACGATGAAACATGCAACCACATTCTCAATACTCACCGTTTATTCCAACATTTCCTGAGAGATATGTACGCAAAAGTAGAAGTGAATCGGATGCTCTAAGTACAACTGAATTAGGAGCAACTGGGCACGGAAGAATACAGCCACCTTCCAGATGCAGTCAAAAATGAAGCAAACATTGAAGGAAGGAACTTGTGTGATGGGGACTGAAGGGGAAAAGCTCCCGTGGAGACAATCCCCTCACAGAATTTCCTACATTAGATGCACATCTCCAGGCCACAACGAAAATTTTATCACAAACAAATTTTATAGTGGAAGCTGAGAGATTATTGTGTGTAAGTATGCTACATAAATACCTTAATAAAAAAAGTAATACATATTACGTCCCGTTTCAGAAAGCCGCCCGAAGACTGATTCACATAGCCGCAATCCCCTATTTCTTAAGTGTACGCAGTTGCTGAGATTTATAACAGATCTCTCTAGTTGTTCTGTAGACCGAACTGATGGATGCTATACAGTAGTAGAAATCAGTATAAAGACATGGATTTTTGAAGCAAAATTAGCATTTCCCTGTGGAATAGTTAAAAAATGGTTCAAATGGCTCTGAGCGCTATGGGTCTTAACATCTGAGGTCATCAGTCCCCTAGAACTTAGAACTACTTAAACCTAAGTAACCTAAGGACATCACACACATCCATGCCCGAGGCAGGATTCGTACCTGAGACCGTAGCAGTCGCGCGGTTCGAGACTGTGGAATAGTTGTGCATAGTGTACATACAATAGTATAAGATCCAGTATACTGAAAAATGCAGTCAGGTGGCATCGCATTTGATGTTATTGTACACTTTATAACAAGACATTAACGATTTAAGTGGTAGAGAGTGGAATTCTATATAAAGGTGGCCGGCTCAGAGTAGTGTTAGTGTGAGTCTATGTGCCTTTACTGCAGACAGGAAACGGCCGCCATTAGTGACAGTGCGGGATACTATTATCATGAGATGAAAAAGCAAAATTCGGTGCGCACAAAGAAATGGAAATTTCTAACCACCCAGTCGTCAAGAAGTTGAACCGTTCAGTTACAGTGACGGCTACTTTCGTTAGAGTGGGCGCAAGATTTGGACAGAACGGAAATTACGGGCGAAGTAGAAAATTATTTGAGGCATCCAAACTCTTCCTTTTGCGGAAAGCGAGGGATCAGAGACAGTTATTCATCTCAGGTTGTTGCTCGTTTACAGTTGTCAGTAATTGTCAGACGCGTGCCGCTGTGGCCGAACGGTTCTAGGCGCTTCAGTCCGGAACCACCACGCGGCTGCTACGGTCGCAGGTTCGAATCCTGCCTGGGGCATGGATGTGTGTGATGTCCTTAGGTTAGTTAGGTTTACTTAGTTCTAAGTCTAGGAGACTGATGACCGCAGATGTTAAGTCCCATAGTGCTTAGAGCCAATTGAACCAGTTGAATTGTCAGACGTCACGACAAATTTTGTCCAATGACAAACATCTTGCATTCACGAAACGACTGTAGTAACCTGCTATAACACCCAACCATAAACAGGCTAAATTGAAGTTTGCTGAAAAACACCTGTGTCCGCAGCTCGTGGTCGTGCGGTAGCGTACTCGCTTCCCGCGCCCGGATTCCCGGGTTCGATTCCCGCCGGGGTCAGGGATTTTCTCTGCCTCGTGATGACTGGGTGTTGTGTGCTGTCCTTAGGTTAGTTAGGTATAAGTAGTTCTAAGTTCTAGGGGGCTGATGACCATACATGTGAAGTCCCATAGTGCTCAGAGCCATTTGAACACTTGTCATGGACTTCAGAATTGGTAAAGTTGTCCTTAGTGATAAGTTTAATTTTATTGGGCCTGGTGGATTTCAATGTTATTGGCATGATCTGAGAGCAGAGGAGTAGATGTAAAGGACCAAAAATTTTGGTAATGGAAATGATTTGGACAGTGTTTTGCGGTAAAGTTAAACCATGCTAGATACATAATTGAACAGAATGTATGAGAATCTAGGAAACGAATGTCTAATGTTCCAACAGGATAATGTGTCTGTTCATATTTCTGCTACAACTAAAAAGTGATTCGGAGGAAAAGATATCGATGTCTTGCCCTGGCCTGCGAGTAGCCCAGATAGGATCCACTGGAAAACCTTTGGGGAATACTTCCAAGGCGTGTTTATTGCAATGCAAGACAATGTGACGCCTATGTGTGCTGAATCGTGCGATACTAAAAGAGTGCCGGCCGGAGTGGCCGAGCCGTTCTAGGCGCTTCAGTCTGAAACCGCGCGACCGCTACGGTCGCAGGTTCGAATACTGTCTCGGGCATGGATGTGTGTGATGTCCTAAGGTTAGTTAGATTTAAGTAGTTCTAAGTTCTAGGGGACTGATGACCTCCGCTGTTAAGTCCTATAGTGCTCAGAGCCATTTGAACCATTTTTTTTACTAAAAGAGTGGGTGAGAGTTTCTTTGCAGGAACTACAAATTCGAACAATATCAATGCCGGAGAGAGTTTTTGTGGTAAGAAGGAAACAGAGGTTGGAGAAAGTGCTGATTATGCAATAACACAACAGATAGTGAGTGCCTTTATAGCAATTTCCATCCAGGAAATACAAACGCCTTACTTGGTACTCGTGTTATGAAATAAACTGTCTAATTCAATCATGATTATGTCTTTAATGTCCGCGCCGAAAACTGAATGGTCAGCGTGACGGACTGCCGTCCTATGGGGCCCGGGTTCGATTCCCGGCTGGGTCGGGGATTTTCTCCGCTTAGGGACTGGATGTTGTCTTCATCATTTCATCCCCATCCGGCGCGCAGGTCTCCCAGTGTGGCGTCGAATGTAATGAGACCTGCACCAAGGCGGCCGGACCTGCCCCGCAAGGGGCCTGCCGGCCACTGACGCCAAACGCTCATTTACATTTCATGTCTTAAATGCATCGATTACTTTCATAATAAATTAGATACACTATGCTACAGATATTGTACTAGTACTTTTGTAGGAACCGTGTCTTTGTACTGATTTCCACTACTGTACAACCAGAATTCATGTATTTCAAGCCGGCCGGAGTGGCCATGCGGTTCTAGGCCCTACAGTCCGGAACCGCACGACCGCTACGGTCGCAGGTTCGAATCCTGCCTCGGGCATGGATGTGCGTGATGTCCTTAGGTTAGTTAGGTTTAATTAGTTCTAAGTTCTAGGCGACTGATGACCTCAGAAGTTAAGTCGCATAGTGCTCAGAGCCATTTGAACCATGTATTTCAACTATAGACCTTATTTTAAACAGACTTAATATTTCATGTTGGTTTGTTATGGTTACCTCTTTTACTCTCTTATGGATGATCACTGTCTGGATTAAATTTATTTGGAAAAAGTTTCTTGTCACCTGTACGTAGGGTGGCCAGACGACCGGATTAATCCGGACATGTCCTCCTTTTTAGCTCTTTGTCCGGGGTCCGGGCGGATTTTTACAGTGCCCGGCTTTTTCGCAAAGTTGAGCGTAATAGAGTTGAATTTACAATTCGTCCCGTTCTATTGCTCTTTTCTCAAATACTTTAACTTCGCATTCGGGAGGACGACGGTTCAAACCCGTCTCCGGCCATCCTGATTTAGGTTTTCCGTGATTTCCCTAAATCGCTTCAGGCAAATGCCGGGATGGTTCCTTTGAAAGGGCACGGCCGATTTCCTTCCCCATCCTTCCCTCACCCGAGCTTGCGCTCCGTCTCTAATGACCTCGTTGTCGACGAGACGTTAAACACTAATCTCCTCCCTCAAATACTTTAACTATTGGCACAGCCTTCTTGATAAACACACACGAAGGGGGTGTTAGTACGTGGCACCAGGATCGTCGATGTTACCGTTGATCTACCTATAAGCGAATGCTAATATCGATTGTTTAAAATTTTCGTTTCGTATCTTCGCTTTGTATTGGCCTGACTTCCTTAGTGCACGTGCCATTTATGAGTGTAATTTTTAACCGAGTGAGTCACGGTAAATATTTGGCTATGCCTAAACGAAAGTGTACATTTTCTGATGTCCTTTCCTGCAAATATCCGGCTTTAAGAAAGGGAGAAATGAATTTGAAGCGGAATGTAAGATATGTGGAGCTGGAACGTACGTCTCAGTGGCCAATGAGGGTAAGAAATAACTCAACAGATTATCTGTCATGGTTTTACTTCAATGTTTCATGGTCATTCAATTCATTTGTATTCGGAAGATTAAAGTGCAGTTTACATGTAGTCAGCTGCTGCTTGAATTGTAGATGTTGGTAATGGTGCGTCGAATGAAGGAAGGTGAATGGTCTTACGTTTTTCATTTTGTAAACAATTGACGCCACACTGTCACCACAATCAATGTTTTTAAATTTTTTTGTATTGCTCAGTTAACCACCAACTGACCATCAGTAACAATTAACTACTAGATTTACCGGTAATTCCCGGCAGTCACGTGACTTGTCCAAAGCTGACGGGTGGTATTCTCATCTGCAGTTGACCCGTTTGATGTGTCCTCTTTTTTTCTTCCTTTGTCCTCCTTTTTGAAGCTGTTTGTCCTCCTTTTTAAACAATTGCATCTGGTCACCCTACCTGTACGCGACTTGGCTAGCAACGGTCTTGCAACAGAAGGGAGACCGTGTCGCGCACATTGCATGAGCGGTAGAATATTTTCTTATTTCTATCCACACAATCCCATGATACAGAAAGCCACACCCTACCTTACGTTTTAGTGGTGTTCTTCCAATTTATGTTGATACCTTTCGTTGGACTCTCACATATTTTCTTCCGTGTTTATTATTTATATAATTCCTATTACCCTCTGTAAATGATCATTATTACATTTTTTCACGACCGCTTTTAATTACACAGCATTATTAATTGTATGTTCACAGCGTCGGTGATACACTTCGCTTTCGGCACGTTCATGGCTTGGTCGCCGACGACTGTTCCCATCCTGCAGGAGGAGGACTCGCCGGTGCCGCTGACGCCGGACCAGGGCTCGTGGATTGTGTCCATCAACTCGCTCACTGGCCTGGCGGCCATCCTTACCACTGCCTACGCCGCTGATGTCTTCGGGCGGAAGACGCTGATACTGGTGGGCGCCGTGCCCGCACTCATTTGGTGGCTGATGGTCGCCTTTGCCAGTTCCTATGAAGTGCTGATCACCGCCAGGGCAATCGGGAGCTTAACGGGGGGGTTCATCGGTGGCGCTACCACCATGTTCGTTTGTGAGATAGCTGACATCGAGATAAGGGGGACGCTCATGGCGTTTCACGGTATCTTCCTGTACGGTGGAAGTCTGCTCATGTACTGTATCGTGCCCTATCTGCCCATATCCACTGTTGCCTTCAGCTGCATGTCTATTCCCATTTTATTTTTGGTCACGTTCGTATGGATGCCGAAGTCCCCGTATTTCTATCTCCTGCAGAACAGAGAATCTGAAGCTGTAAAGTCTCTTGTGAGGTACAAAGGCGAGCTGACACCAGAGGAGCTCCAGTTCGAGCTAGAAGCGATGTACAAAGCTATCCGTCAGAAGCAAGAAACCAAAGGGAAGTGGAAAGACACATTTCTGGTACCAGTTTACCGGAGAACGTTGCTCTTAATGCTTGGATACGGACTGATTCACACATCTACGGGATCTATAGCGTTTGCTAACTACACGACCTACATATTTCAGAAGAGTGGAAGTAGCATCGATGCAAATGTGTCTTCAATCATCGTGACTGCTGTTTCTTTAGTTTCAAGTCTAGCGTCATCATTTGTCATCGAGAGGGTCGGCCGGCGACCTCTAGCTGTAGGCTCAGCACTAGTAATGGGCGTCTGCCTTGCCATAATGGGCGGATACTTTTATGCTGACGCCGTCCAGGGCGACGTGAACTCCGCCTTCGACTGGGTACCACTCGCTTGCTTCATTTGTTTCAATGTAAGCATGTACTTATTTTTATTACGAGGCCGAGCTGAAAACTAATGCCTCCTAATTCTTTTTATTCTGTTCTGAATATCGGTTGAGGTGTTACATGTCATGCGTGTTACTCAGTCGACTTTCCCGCTTCGATGAAACAAGTTGAAACCCTCCGCCGCTAGACGACTCCCAATTGTAGCTTGTAGCGTGGCGTGCTGTAACGTAATTGTGTTGGTGCGTGAGAAACAGGTTCTGCAATCAAATTTATAACCGCAGAAAACTTCGTCCGCACATGGCGCACCCTCTCATGACAATGCCAGATCACAATCGAGCTTTGCGATGTGTGTAACAATCTGACGCCTTCGGTTCACTGTCGTCGATCATCCCGACTTGGCCCCATCCGGTTTTCATATTATTTCAAAACTTATAGAACACCTTAGAGGACTTCAATTTGGTAGTAACGAAGCGATATGCTAGCAGAGATTATGTTGTGGCTCCAACTACAAAGTCAAACATTCTACAGTAACGGTACCAATAAATTGGGAGAAATGTGTTCGTCATCATGGTGACTACGTTTAGAAATAAATATGTATACATGAAGAGCAAAGGTGTAGAATCTTAACAAAATTTGTTCTACTTAAAAAGTTTTAAGACTTTTCACTTAAAGAATTCGCAGGCATTACTTTTCAGCTCGCCTTCGCATTTATTTACTGTCGCAATTCCTTCGGTATTTTATTCTCCACAGAATGTAACATAATGCTTTTCTTCCACGTAATTTGTATTGTTGTCTACTCCTCACACTTACCGTAGATATGATCACGAGTTACACTGATAAACCAAAACATTATGAACGCTGCACCCCGCGACGTTGGACGCCACGTGGTGGCGCTGCGAACTTGTGACGTGGTAAGCGGAGCATACACGGACGGTCGATGACCCTAGCGACGAATGGGCTGCAAATGGGTAAATTCATTGTGATAAGCGACTTTGACAAAGGGCAATTGTTATTGCGCAGAACCTGTGAACGAGTATCTCGGAAACGGCGAATATGTGCTACTGTCGTGAACAAAAGAGGTAGGAGGACAGTGAATCTACCACTAGGTGCTAAATGGTTGGACGTCCACAACTCTTCACGGAATGTGGGGTTCGGAGGCTTGTCTGCTCTGTAAAGAGAGATAGATTGTGATGTGTGGCATCTCTGACGCAAGAGCACAATGCTGGTGCATGCACTAGTGTGGGAGCACACCGTTCGTAGTGCGTTGTTGAACATAGAACTCCGCAGCGGACCACCCCCCTAAGTGACCCAATGACATCGTCAATTACAACTGCAATGGCCGCAGGACCATGGGATTCGACCATCGATCAATGGAAACGTGTCGGTTCTTCGGGTAAATCACTTGCTACACTAGGTCGAAGGTCGTGTCCACAAACGCAGTCATAGAGGTGAACGGCGGCTCGAAACGTGCAGTGCGCCACGGACCAGGGACACAGGCTGTGGAGGATGGGGAGGGGGGGGGGGGGGGCGAGCCGTATTATGCTATGGGAGATGTTGTCTTGCGCTTGATTGGGGCCTGTGGTAGTAATCGAAGACACGCTAACAGCTCGAATCACCTGCATCCCCTCATGCCTGATATCTTCCCCGACGGCGGTGGCAACTTTTAGCAGTGTAACTGTCCGTGTCTCGGAATCAGAACCGTGCTACGGCGCTTTCAGGAGCATTATAGTGAATACACGTTGATGTCTCGGCCACCAGATTCGTCTGATGTAAATCCTATGTAACCCATGTGGATCGCTATCGGGCATCACCACCGCGTACGCAAATCACCAGCCCGTTATTTACACGAGTTACATGACCTGTGCGTAGACATCTAATGCCGAATACCTCCACAAACCTACCAACAATCTGTCGGAGCCCCGATACGCAAGTCGGCGATTTATTTCGTTCCAAAGACAGACAGACAAGCTATTAAGCAGGTGGTCAGAATGTTTTGGCTCATCAGTATATACACATTCGTGATCACCACTGTTTGCTGATGATTTCATGCTTTTTGCTGTCTCGCAAGATAATTTGCGGGAACAACCTGTGATCATACATGATAACGTCCATCATTGTGGACTGCAGATGAACTCTTAGGGACAATAATTCAGAAATCAACTGTACATATTTATTTATTAAAATATTTTGCTCAGCCTTACAGAAGGTATTTAGCGTCCAGTACACTACATCAGACATATTAGTTGCTACACAAGGAAGGAAGTCCCCTCCTTGATCAAAGTACCTGAGATACTATGGTGTAAAACCAAAAGAGTAATGTAGACGATTAAATGGAAATTCTGACCATAGCAGCAATGGGGCACTGATATAAATTCAGTGGCGACAAGTCAAAATTTGTTCCGGACTCGTACACGGATTTCCCACTTTACGCGAGTAGTCGCCTTAAGGGTTCCGGCTATGCGAGCACACTACCTGTCCAACCCAAATGCTTCACTTGCCGCACAATACAGACGTACTGTGTTCTTTCTCAATACTCTCACTGCTCGCAACCTCATGCTGATTTCCACAAGTGTTTCGACACTCGATAAGCCAATCTGTGCCAGAAAACAGCGAATTGTGCTAAGGAATACAACAATGCAATGAATATGGGCATCGCTCGTCAGATAACTGCTATTAATCCAGTCACTTGCTTTAATAGCAGGCTAATCATGTAGCTGTCTGGTACAGCCCGTGCGCATACGAAATGCAGATATTGGCGAATCCATGGGGGAAGTGCCATTTGACTTTAGCGTAAGACTCTGCTACTAATAATACAAGGGGGACAGGCTGTAGAAACTAAAATAGCGTTTCGATAAAATATTTATTAAATAAAGTCAAAATCGTAATTATTTACCAGTTTCAGATAAAACCAGACTGAGGTCGAATAATCTAACAGAGAAATCTCTTCTTCTAAAATCTAATGCAGCCATCAGACTTATACACAAAGAGCTGAGTGAATTGCTTTTGACTGAAACGAAGAGGATACACGAGTCAAGCATACACCAGAATGGGACGGGGAAGGACAGATTAGCTAAGCATCTTGAAGAATGTGTGAGGGGTCGACAAGCACACAAAGCTGCAACATGGTCGCGAATTGAACAGTGAACCGAATATAGAATAAATTTCCTTTACTTCACGTCTATGGTCACAATTTTTTTGTCTGGTGCCAAGAAAGTTTGTAACCATAGATGTGAAGTAAAGGAAATTTACAAAGCTAGATCTCTGTGATTTCTGGAGTCAGAGGGGCACATTTTTTGAGTTAGAACCAGTTTATAGACATACAGTACTGATAGAAATTAGAACAGAATAGATCCATTATGTATGTGACAGTTTACAGAAATGTAAAATTGCTTTGTTTAGTCAGAGCACTAGGAGGTTGAGGCACAAGATAGATAAGCTTCTTGTAAGTCTTCCGTAGTAAATGTTCTGTCCATCTCTGAAAACCATATGAGCACACGGATGGAGAAGTTAAATTTAAGGGATTATAGGCTAGCATGATTTTCTTGTAGAGTAGACATGCTGGACAGAATGTTTATAATGCTGCTACAGGAAATTTTTGTGTAGGAAAACATGTGCTTGTTAGTTGTTACTGCAGGATGTTTCTGTTATTGCAGCAGTCTGTAAGTACTCTCTAGGAAGCTTTCAACTGTTTACAAACAATCTATATACTTTGTTGAGCTACCAGTCATGCATGAAGAAGAAATTAATAGTTAGTGGAGGTTTCAGTGCAGATTTATTAAACGATTCTGACAGGAAAAATGAAATGTATTCAATATTTGGTTGGGTGAGTCCAATTTAAATGCCAAATTTTCCAGCTTGCATGCAGCAAGACAGCAGGACATGACTCAAAAAAAATTTCAGACGGTGCTCAGACTGAAATAATTAATGTATCCCAAATTGTTAATGGACTACCTGATCAAGAGGCACAATTATGAGAACAAACAAATAAGCATTTCACAGCTCTGAGCAGTGAGTCTTACTCATATTAATGACAACAGGGAAAAATATCTTAAGAAGAAATTAAAAGTGATAGTGTGGGATGAGGTACATGAAGAAAGAAATGCTAATGCGAAATTCGATATATTCCATAGTAAATTTGTGTCAATATTTGAAAGTGGCTTTCCTAAAACGTTATCCAAAAAGTCCATAAAGCATGTAAGCCATGGTAAAGGGAAAACACATATTTATTTAGAGGCCAGAAAAAGTCAAGATCTGACGTTACTTGAGTTCTACAAAAAATAATGTAGTATTTTAAGGAAAGTCATTAAAATGTCCAGAAATACACACTTCCTAACAGAAATTAATAACACAGATGATAATATTAAAACAATAAGAAATATTGTGAAATGGGAGACAGGACAACCAGTCAGTGCATAAGATACCACAACAATTAAACAAAATGACGATGCAGTGAGTGGTAATTCACAAGTTGCAAATATCTTTAACAGACACTTTCCAAGCGTAGTGGCAGAAATAGGATTTAATGGTTAAGTGTAAGAAACAAGGTAACACACTAAAAAGTCATTGTATAAAATTTTAAGCAACTAGAAGTAGAAACAACATTCATCATTAAAAATTAATAGAATTATAAGGATTCTAAAACACAAGACCTCATACGGTCTTGATATAATTTCAGAAAGAATTCTGAGAAGTTGTTTTAACGTCCTCAGTGATATGTATATATAATGTATCACTAGTAAAAGGAATTTTTTCGAGAGAGGATAAAATATGAAAGTGGTAAGCTATTTTTAAACAAAGGGGACGAGGAAGAATTAAAGATTTATCGCCCAGTTTCGTTACTGACATCTATTTCCAAAATATTCGAAAAAGTAGAGTACAGTGATACCACATTTAAGTAGAAATAACTTACTTACATAATCACACTTTGGAGTCCAGAAGGGTTGCTCGACTGAGAATGCTATTTATACATTCACCTGCCAAATTTTACGAGCCTTAAATCATAAAATGTCGATAGTGGGTATTTTTGTGATGTTTAGAAGGCATTTGATTGTGTAAATCATGTTATTCTCTTAGAAAAACTTATGTTTTGTGGAACTGATGGCTTTACACACAGCTGGTTCGAATCATATTTAAAAACCAGAATGTAAAATGTTATGCTGAATAATTCAAGCAATGTTGAGAGGGGAGAGAATATTAGTGCATGGGGTGAAATCACAAAGGGATTTTCAGAATGTTCAATTTTGAGTCCATACCTGTTCCATATATATGTGAATCAGCTTACACTTAACATTCAACAAGCAGAACTGGAACTTTTTGCAGATGATACTAACGTTAGAGAGAAAGACACAGAAGAGGTCGTCAATGATGTTTTTTAAAGAATTATTATATTTTTCTCTAAAAACGGGCTCTCTTAATTTTGAAAAAAACACATTATGGTCAGTACGCTACTATAAGTAGCTGTACCAACAACTGATGCAGCAAAAGTACGGGAGGTAGTAAACAGGGTAGGAAGCTCCAAATTTTTATATGTAAATATTGATGAAAGAAGCTGGAAGAAGCGTATAACTGAGCTACACATAATTAAGTTCAGCCGCTTTTGCCTATGTTGTAGTTGCTTGACTTGGAATCAAATGAATCAACGTTCTGACATATTTTGCACATTTCAGTTCAATAATATCTTGTGAATTAATTTTCTGGGATAATTCACCACTTAGAAAGAGATTATTAAAGCACAAACGCAAGCAGTAAGAATATTATGTGATGTTCACCTGGGGTCGCCATGTAGGTATATCTTTAATAAGCTAGACATTTTAATTGCACCATCACAATATGTATGTATATTCCCTAATGAAAGTTTTAAATATAAGCTAGAATGGTTTCTCCTGAAAAAAATGTATCTATTCGAGGACAAGTTTCATTTAAAAACTGATAGCCTGTGGTTTTTTTAAAAAAATTGTAAATATAGTTCCATGTTTAGCACTAAAACATACGTTCACTAATGGTTACACTGATCACGTACACGTGTCGTATAAACTGACTCGTTCCGCACCATTTCGACAGAAGGTGTCGTTAAAATGATATGTGGAACATGTAACTAACTAAATAACTATCAGCGATGACCTGAGAGACATTCAGGAAATTCAAGGTTGCTACTGGTATCGCCAGGTACCGCCAGTAGCACTCATAGATACAGGGGTGACTTTGGTGAGCTGTACTTCTAAATAGAGTCTTTTGATGCGTTTTAACTGAAACTGGCAAATAATTACGATCTATATTGTATTTAACGAATATTTTTAAGAATTTAGAATCCACAGCTGAAACAGATTCTCAAGACTATACTTTTGAACTTGGACAAACTATACCCAGACTTTCATAAAACCACAGAAAAGAAAGGAAATGTTAAATAATGAATGAGGGACTCGCAGGATTACGCATGTAATGAGGAAACTGGGCCCATACGGTAATGTCATTGGTACTAACACTTCATTCTCCCGTGGTTCAGTTTAGAATGGTGCTAAATATTTGACCTTTATATAAGTGAATAAATTAGCCACATCTATAAAATTCATAAAATACTGAAGTCACTTTAACTTAACATTGTGTATTAATGGACATTGAGATCCAGATAACGTGTTAACGTCACGTTTTTGTAGTCGCTATCACAGGTAGACAACGATGGGCAGATGATCAGCAATTTGTAGCTTGCAAAGGTAATTTTCACAGATACCTATTTCAAGTGGCAGATATATTGCTGCTTGAATCTCAAAATTGCAGTGATGTGTGTAGTGAAATGAGGTGAAAACAAAATAATATTCGCAGAGTGCACTAGAAGTTATCAGCAGAAATGAAGTACTCCATATTCACAGAACTCTTCAGTAGTGATACTTATTATTACTAACTATTTGAGTACCTGGTACTGCCCCAGTATGTACGAATATTTATTCCAATTTTCTATTGGTCCACCTCATCCTTCCCTCTTTCAGTCCATCTCATCCCACTCTCTCCCTATCTCCTCCTCCTCCCTCTCTACCTATCTCCTCCTAACCACTCTCTATACAACTCCTACTCAGATTTCTATGAGTCTGCTCCTCCCTCCTCTCTCTGACCATCTACTCCATCCCCATCTGTCAGTCTGCCACTTCCCCCTTTGAGTACTTCTCCTACTGCTCCCTTTATGTCCTCCTCAATCCCTCTATCTTCTCTTCCCCCCCCCCCCCTCTCTGTACATCTCCTCCTCGTCCCTCTCCATCCATCTCTTCCTTCACTCTAACTCTCGCCATCTCCTCCTCACTCGCTGTCTGTCCACCTCCTCCTCCACCCTCTCTCAGTTTGTCTCCTCTTTCCGCATCTCTGTCCACCTTCCCTTTATCTCTTCATTTCCTCCTCTCCCACTCTCTGTCCATCTCTCCTCCTTCATACCAGTGGTCTTCTCTCTCCACGTTAGGAGGTTGCTGGTTCTTACCCTCTCAGTATTTCTTTCCAAGATATAAATAATATGTGTAACAAGTTTGGTGAAATCGATCGACCAGTCTAATAGTAGTATCTTACCTGCGACTTTGCTCACATACGCTCATGTCGCATGTATTTCACATATATTTAATATATTTCACACATATCTGTACACAAATTTAACTTTTATCGCTAGTGAATATCGCTCTGTAGTTTCGTTTTCACGCAGATCGATGTGTATGATGTCATATCTCCTGTAACATAAGGCGTACAATCATATGGTTTTGGAGGCACATTTAGCGCCTTATGTGGACACTGTCTGTGATACCTGTTGCAAGTAGAATTAGTGTTTATCACGTCTTATCTCCTGAACTTTTTGTAGTACGATCATACAATTTTGCAGATACATTCAGAGGTATATGTGAATATTGTCTGGAAAAGTGTCGTGTCTACAATTAATTGTAAGGAAGTAATAAAATGTCGAACCCGATGCGTCTGCTATACTGCACGAACAGTGAGAAACGGAGTAAGTGGTGAACTTTTCCTCTTTCATCATTTTATGTGGGTGTTAGCGAGAAAAAGTTTTGTAAAGGTTTGAAATTATCAATACTCAAATTCAAATACTGGATGAATAAAGTTTGGGTTACACTCGTTTTTCACCCCCAGCCCCACCCTAGGACAGGTAGTTGGTTTTAAGCCATAAAGCCATTCTCTCCAGACAGTAAGTGATATGTGTACCAAGTTTGTTTTTATAACGGTTCAGCGGCTTAGTTGTCAAGGGTTGTGCAAAAATCTGTTGCATTTGAACTGTAACATCGTGCTAATGAGTACTAAATATGTTTCAGCTAAGCAACAGTGTTGCATCAGCGCCAATTGGATCCCTGCTCACAGGAGAGGTGTTCCACGTGTCCGTTAAGGCCATCTGCCTGACGTTATACAGCACAGTAACAGCTCTCTATGGCTTTGTCCTGAAGAAGCTGTTCCAAGTGGTGTCGGACGGCCTGGGTGCTTATTACTCCTTCTGGGCGTTCTCTTTTATGTGCTTTGTCTGTGCAGTGTACATGTACAAGCTGCTGCCCGAAACAAGAGGAAAGACCTTTGCACAGATCAACGACGATATGGAATACATCACAGGTGGACATGTTGACGACGACAACAAAGATTCAGTGAAGACAGCTTCTGGATGAAAGTTAAAAAGTGCTTGTTCTTTTACCTAAGTTAATGACAATGCAGCGAAGTAACATATTTCATTCTGCTTCACACCTGTCGTATCACTCGAAATAACTCGGAAGGGAAGAATCAACTGAATCCAAGTTTCCATTAAGGAAACACCTAGAAATGTCACACAGACAAACCTGATGTACGTTTCGTAGAAACTCAGAGTATATGATATTTCGGAAAAAGTTTTTACGTCATGTCATTCTCATTATAGACAGTATGTTCTTCACCAGTCTTTGTATTGTAACTTTGACAACTGCAGTTTCTGTATGCATATTACAATGTATTATAGACGATCTTTGGCACATTGTAACAAATATGATGTGTGCGTGATGTTTTTCACACATCAAGAATTTTGTTTTCTGGGTGATCTGTTTATGAATAGCTGTATCTTAACGATATTGCCGCATCTAAAATTCCGATGAAGGAAAGCACCGCAAGAGAAACATTCAATAAATCGGAAGTGATTATCTAATAGTCGACCACACGTATTTCTAATGGCAGCAGATGGTCTGTTATTGACCCTAAGAGAGTGAAAGACGAATCTAGCTTTGGAAGAAATTGCTCAATCGTGATACTGTGGACATTTCCATGTGATCTTATAGTATTATTGCCAAAGTTTGTGTGTAGTTTAAATTAAACTTCCTGTAAGTTATTAGATTTGCTTTTATAATGATATTTAAGCGGTATTCCCGTGCTTGCAGAAAAATGAATTTGCGCTTGCGAAGATCTGATTTTCATTCAGTTATGTGATCACAAAGTTAACTGTTCTTTCAGCATTTTACTATTCCTGTGACCTAAATCTGTTTACCTTTCTAATGCTGTAGACGTTGTGAAACTATCGGCTTTTTTAATTAATTGTGACGTGAATTAAAGAAGTTTGTTCCTTACCATAGCTCCTTCTGATAGTTTCAGCAGTGACTGCAGATGTGTGCTTCTTCAGACGAAAATTGTCTTTGTTTTGTTTTTCTTAAAAAATGTGAAATATGATTAAAGAAATGGCTCAACTCACTTTATTTATTAACAAACTAATTTTCTTCTCAGATCCTATTTTCTAGAACGTTTTTAACAATAGTACCAAACAAACATTACATACAAACATGAATGTCAACTTCGTGTCTTTGTATGCTGAAGCACTATTCTCTTTTGATGCACGGACTGTAACGTTATTTTGACACAAACCTATTTCAAACAAAATTAATGTACAAGATTGCACGAAATACATCTCTTAGCTACTGCAAATGTAAGCTTCTCTAAGAAGCGACTACTAGCGATAGTAAGGGTAACTGTTAAAATGGTCCATGTTACAAGATGGGTAGTAAAATAATCTAGTGACAACACTTCATTTAAGACTTTCCACGACCGCATTCATAAACAGTCACGATACGTTACTTTAACACAACCAAACATATAGACAAATGTAGGTGTCCTGCTCAGTATACAAAGGCTGCTATATACAAGAAGACATAACAGCTCTATTGTTAATACGGTGCCCAGTCCACCTCTATCGATCTAAAAGTTCTGTGCTCAGAACCTGATGAGGACAGTTTTAAAACTGAACTGATGATATGAAAATCCAATATGGCGGTGGAAAGAGGCTTAAAACTGCTAGATGACCGTGGAGGGAAATGATAAAAAGCGGGAAGGTGGATCTACCATAGTTGTTCTAGTGGGAAAAGCTAACACAGTAGCACATGCAATTGAAAAAATCCAAGGTGACAGAACTAGCCCCCTTGTACTACAAAAGTACCCAGACCTATATATGGCTTTTGCATGGGTGGAAGCCTCTCTGTGTATTATCTCATATCATATTATTTCAGCTGCTTAAACTTAGCAGTCTTTCTAGACATGCATGGTATCGAATTGAGGGCTAGTTAAGGCTTTCTCTGCTTTTCATCTAGCGACCAGCAGCACCCATGTCTGGACGTGTGCATGTGTGTGTGTGTGTGTGTGTGTGTGTGTGTGTGTGTGTGTGTGTGTCTGTGTGCACAGGCTTACAATTTTCGTCATGCACGTACTATAAGCCATAATATATATATATATATATATATATATATATATATATATATATATATATATATCAATGGGTCAAACACACATTTCCGTCATGTATGAGGCCACAGCGTGTAGAACATATACAGTTGTCTTAATAGTCTGTCTTAACACAGTCTATGTAAATGTGCTGTGCCTTGGCGCAATTACAGTAGTTCACATCTGGTGATAACTCCACACTTACTGTGTTTCTTGACGTTCTTTACATTTTCTTCGTGATATTGGCACAGTGATCTTCAGGCACTTAAGATGTGTTCACAGTCGATATATCTTTTCCATATTTTCCAAATGATTATTCTTCAAATAAACCATTACATACACAATGAGACAAGTGTATGAACGAAAGCCATCTTTCACATTTCAGTTTCTACCATCTACAGCTTCCAACTTTTAGCCACGTGCAGTCCGAAAGCGACCACGTAGCTTCCAAGTTACATTGCCCTACACGCTAGTCATCTCCAGAACATAAACTATGCAGACGCTCTGTGTTTAATTTCACAGTTAAACAACTGAGTGACTCTGCTACATAGGCCATGGATAACATAGACTGCGCATGACGTCATCACACTGAAACCAACATCTAAGTCACGTGACTCGAGACAGGACGCAGTTTTAGTTATTACGCACTGCATGGAGTGGAGTTGACAGCCACAGTTTTTCTCATTTATAACTGAAATCAAGCATTGATTTTAGTAAGAAAACAAATAGCCTTATTGCTATTATGGATGTAGTAGTTCAATTAACCTGATGTCTCTGAAATTCATAATATTAATGCCATGCATATCGTTTTTACATTTGGCCACGTGAAACATACTGTCAGTTCTGTTTACAAGCAACAGAATCACAGTTCTTCAGTGCATACTTATTTTTGTTGCACTGCGAGGCTTTTAGTCCACCATTTCCACAGGAGTGAAATACACAATATCTGTTTGGCAGGCAACATTACCTTTCTGACGATTCCTCAACAAAATTTGTGAAATATTTTGTTATGCTTCTATAAGAAATTGAATCTATTTATAACCATAAGGTCCGCTTTTTACGCAAAATGAGCTTTATATTTTATGATTTCTGCCACATAGTAATGCCTATATGTGAAGCAAGTAAAAGATTGCCAGTTTACATTAAAGGAATCTCCTTAGAGAACTTAACTGATTCACTCAACAATAACAGATTTTATAGGGAGAACTAACACTCTGCACCCCCCCATAAACCATGGACCTTGCCGTTGGTGGGGAGGCTTGCGTGTCTCAGCGATACAGATAGCAGTACCGTAGGTGCAACCACAACGGAGGGGTATCTATTGAGAGGCCAGACAAACGTGTAGTTCCTGAAGAGGGGCAGCAGCCTTTTCAGTAGCTGCAGGGGCAACAGTCTGGATGATTGACTGATCTGGCCTTTTAACACTAACCAAAACGGCCTTGCTGTGCTGGTACTGCGAACGGTTGAAAGCAAGGGGAAACTACGGCCGTAATTTTTCCCGAGGGCATGCAGCTTTACTGTACGGTTAAATTATGATGGCGTCCTCTTGGGTAAAATATTCCGGTGGTAAAATAGTCCCTCATTCGGATCTCTGGGCGGGGACTACTCAAGAGGACGTCGTTATCACGAGAAAGAAAACTGGCGTTCTACGGATCGGAGCGTGGAAGGTCAGATCCCTTAATCGGGCAGGTAGGTTAGAAAATTTAAAAAGGGAAATGGAGAGGTTAAAGTTAGATATAGTGGGAATTAGTGAAGATCGGTGGCGGGAGGAACAAGACTTTTGGGCAGGTAAATACAGCATTATAAATACAAAATCAAATAGGGGTCATGTAGGAGTCGGATTAATAATGAATAAAAAAATAGGAGTGCGAGTAAGCTACTACAAACAGCATAGTGAACGCATTATTGTGGCCAAGATAGACACAAATCCCACGCCTACTACAGTAGTACAAGTTTATATGCCAACTAGCTCTGCCGATGACGAAGAAATTGAAGAAATGTATGATGAAATAAAAGAAATTATTCGGATAGTGAAGGGAGATGAAAATTTAATAGTCATGGGTGACTGGAATTCGGTAGTAGGACAAGGGAGAGAAGGAAATGTAGTAGGTGAATATGGATTGGGGGTAAGAAATGAAAGAGGAAGCCGCCTGGTAGAATTTTTCACAGAGCACAACTTAATCATAGCTAACACTTGGTTCGAGAATCATAAAAGACGGTTGTATACATGGAAGAAGCCTGGACATACTGACAGGTTTCAGATAGATTATATAATGGTAAGACAGAGATTTAGGAACCAGGTTTTAAATTGTAACACATTTCCAGGGGCAGATGTGGACTCTGACCACAATCTATTAGTTACGAACTGTAGATTAAAACTGAAGAAACTGCAAAAAGGTTGGAATTTAAGGAGATGGGACCTGGATAAACTGACTAAAACAGAGGTTGTACAGAGTTCCAGGGAGAGCATAAGAGAACAATTGACAGGAATGGGGGAAATAAATACAGTAGAAGAAGAATGGGTAGCTTTGAGGGATGAAGTAGTGAAGGCAGCAGAGGATCAAGTAGGTAAGAAGACGAGGGCTAGTAGAAATCCTTGGGTTACAGAAGAAATATTGAATTTAATTAATGAAAGGAGAAAATATAAAAATGCAGTAAATGAAGCAGGCAAAAAGGAATGCAAACGTCTCAAAAATGAGATCGACGGGAAGTGCAAAATGGCTAAGCAGGGATGGCTAGAGGACAAAATTAAGGCTGTAGAGGCTTATCTCTGTAGTGGTAAGATTGATACTGCCTACAGGAAAATTAAAGAGACCTTTGGAGAAAAGAGAACCACTTGTATGAATATCAAGAACGCAGATGGAAACCCAGTTCTAAGCAAAGAATGGAAAGCAGAAAGGTGGAAGGAGTATATAGAGGGTCTATACAAGAGCGATGTAATTGAGGACAATATTATGGAAAAGGAAGAGGATGTAGATGAAGATGAAATGGGAGATATGATTCTGCGTGAAGAGTTTGACAGAGCACTGAAAGACCTGAGTCGAAGCAAGGCCCCGGGAATAGACAACATTCCCTGAGAACTATTGACAGCCTTGGGAGAGCCAGTCCTGACAAAACTCTACCATCTCGTGAGCAAGACGTATGAGACAGGCGAAATACCTTCAGACTTCAAGAAGAATATAATAATTCCAATCCCAAAGAGGGCAGGTGTTGACAGGTGTGAAAATTACTGAACTATCAGTTTAAAACTGCTGCAAAATACTAACGCGAATTCCTTACAGACGAATGGAAAAACTAGTGGAAGCCGACCTTGGGGAAGATCAGTTTGGATTCCGTAAAAATATTGGAACACGTGAGGCAATACTAACCCTACGACTTATCTTAGAAGCTAGATTAAGGAAAGGCGACCCTACGTTTCTAGGATTTGTAGACTTAGAGAAAGCTTTTGACAATGTTGACTGGAATACTCTCTTTCAAATTCTGAAGGTGGCAGGGGTAAAATACAGGGAGCGAAAGGCTATTTACAATTTGTACAGAAACCAGATGGCAGTTATAAGAGTGGAGGAACATGAAAGGTAAGCAGTGGTTGGGAAGGGAGTGAGACAAACCCTATCTCCGATGTTATTCAATCTGTATACTGAGCAAGCAGTGAAGGAAACAAAAGAAAAAATCCGAGTAGGAATTAAAATCCATGGAGAAGAAATAAAAACTCTAAAGTTTGCCGATGACATTGTAATTCTGTCAGAGACCGCAAAGGACTTGGAAGAGCAGTTGAACGGAATGGACAGTGTCTTGAAGGGAGGATATAAAATGAACATCAACGAAAGCAAAACGAGGATAATGGAATGTAGTCGAATTAAGTTGGGTGATGCTGAGGGAATTACATTATGAAATGAGACACTTAAAGTAGTAAAGGAGTTTTGCTGTTTGGGGACCAAAATAAATGATCATGGTCGGAGTAGAGAGGATATAAACGTAGACTGGCAATGGCAAGGAAAGCCTTTCTGAAGAAGAGAAATTTGTTAACATCGAGTATAGATGTAAGTGTCAGGAAGTCGTATCTGAAAGTATTTGTATGTAGTGTAGCCATGTATGGAAGTGAAACATGGACTATAAATAGTTTAGACAAGAAGATAATAGAAGCTTTCGAAATGTGGTGCTACAGAAGAATGCTGAAGATTAGATGGGTTTATCACAGAACAAATGAGGAGGTATTGAATAGTATTGGGGAGAAGAGGAGTTTGTGGCACAACTTGACTAGAAGAAGGTATCGGTTGGTAGGACATGTTCTGAGGCATCAAGGGATCACCAATTTAGTATTGGAGGGCAGCGTGGAGGGTAAAAATCGTAGAGGGAGACCAAGAGATGAATACACTAAGCAGATTCAGAAGGATGTAGGTTGGAGTAGGTACTGGGAGATGAAGAAGCTTACACAGGATAGAGTAGCATGGAGAGCTGCATCAAACCAGTCTCAGGACTGAAGACCACAACAACAACAACAACACTCTGCACTCATCTTTAGTTTTGTATGACGCTGTCAGAAACAAATCTACACCACGAAGGACTTTCTTACTGGCATATAATCTCACTCAAGATCTACTGGAAGTGTTTTTAATGCTGCGATAAGTCGTGGAGGAGCAGAATAACAATCCAGCACTCTGAAGCTGCTGCCAAGAGATTTTTGGTACGTATTCAGATTGGTACATATACTAGTGCTAATTGCTCTACCATTGTAGTAACTAACGAATATGATTACATACATCATCTAATTTCGTATACTTTGTATTTCGCTAGAAAACTGAACAAAAGACTAGAGTGCCACATTTGGCAAATTTCACAATGTTCTAAAAATTGTAGTACCGGTATCTTGATCATAGATAAACAGAGGGACTTCATCTGTTATATCCAATGATCACGTTTATCGTTGAAAAATGGGCCAGAAACTATTACACAAATGTGAATTTTTACTGTGAAAATCCCTTTTAAGAAATTAGTTACCTCCGCTTTGCAGGACATAACGAATGACGTTTTTCTTCAGCTGAATAAACATGTATCAAACGTTCCTCCCCTTGATAAACACATTAATCAACTGAGCAAAAGCTGTACACACTGAGTATTGTAAAATAAGGCTACATGATGAAGTGAGACTCCACAGCAAGAAGCTACACCATGCTCTGATTAGGAATGTCTACACAAAAATAGATCAGTGATTTTTGTGATATTTTTGAAAATACAATTCCATATACATGTAGTGTCACCTACAGCTACAAAAGTTAACTCACCTATGGCTAAACTGTAGTTTTTGTGTTTATTGTGTGAAATAAATTAATGATTTGAGTAGCCTTCTATGTATTTTTCTTAAACTCCGTTGCCGACAAGTGACAAATGAGTGTCTTATATTTGTTTCAGTGTCTGATTGCGAATAAATTTTTAAATTTCTCTATCTTAAAAATGTGTCATCGTCTTAATTTTTAAGACGACTGTACTATTTTTTGGCATTACACAAGCGTACGATTCCACCCGTCTGCTTAGACCCATGACGTAATCAATATGTCGGAAACGGCTGTTTCCAGCGTATACAAAATGACAGTGACGTCACTACATACACATGTCAACAAACGCAAACAAAAATAAAAATGATAGTAACGCCTCACTCCAAAAATAAATTGAAGCTAATGGGATATCTGGGGAAAATTGAGGGTTTAGGGCGGGGACAAGCTACATATAGAACAATAAAAAAACACCGCGCCATCCCAAAACAGATAATATGTAAAAGATTTTAAATTACAGCATTCCGCTACACCAACAAAACGACAGGAATCGGATATTTCCCTTGACCTATATAGCTCAACATCAGATACCAATGCCAAAAATAAACACCTACAACCCCAAAAAGTGACCTAACCGCAGTTATCGATAGCAAAAAGGCAACACTTACAACTCAGAAAAGTGGAACCAAAACACTCACAACTCAAAAACGAAATATCCCATAGTCACTACATCAATTGAAACACAATCGATCTACCATAAATATACAACACACAGAACGTCACAATTACTATGCGATAAAACCAAAACAAAAATTACTTACTAACAAAAGCCGCCAATACCATTTAAGTACCCACACACCCGCGCGCCGACAACGCCACGCCACAAACGTGACACCTAACATATTCAGCAATAAGACTGGACATCTACAGAAACTGTATGACAGACATCATATCATCACAAATCTCCGAACGTAATGATACACTCTCATATCCGCACCTAACGAAAAAGCAATAAATAAAAGTTAGACTTCTTTCTGCACAAGAAACACCAAACTAATCAGACCTAACAAAAGAGCCAAACACATAAAAAGGAAGAACATTAATCACTCACTGAAAACACTTCCACAACCCACGTTACCGCACCAACTATCTAAACTCAAAACCACGTTAGTAAGATGACAACCAAACCCAAATGAACCAAATGCCACAAATTAAACTCAGCACGTCCACATCCACTACCAGTGGGGCACCATCAAATACAACACGACATCTGCTAACACAACCAACTAAAAAACTCCGCCTCCTGGTGACATCGCATACCCCACCATTACATCATGGGACAAAGCAGACGGATGACATCGGACGCTTCCATTTTTTTTTTCTTCTTCGCCCTCATATAGAGTATCCACTACAGCAAAAACTGGATTAAATAAAGTTAATTCTAAAAGTTCTGGGTAAGTGATACAGTGATAAATTTCCACAGTAGAAGGATATAAGTTTTGCATAATTGCTGTTTTTCTGCGATACATTAAGTGCTTGTATTAAGTTGATTCTAAATGTTATGGGTAAGTGATACAGTAATAAATTTCCACAGTACAAGGATATGTTTTGCATAATTGCTGTTTTTCTGTGATAAATTAAGTGCTTGTATTATTACCATCAGTCCTTTCACTTTTCTTTTGTGTTAATCGCCGATTTTAGAATTCTGTTGAGATATTTCGCACTAGGGTAGGAAGCGACCCCCCCCCCCCCCCCCCCCCGACACTTGACCAGTAAAAGCTGCAGCCTGAACACACATACAAATTAATAATTATCCTGTTAAAAATGGCTATTTATCTTACTCTTCTGAGAGAGCTGTTCGTCTATAGGAAATATACAATAATATTAAGACAAACACAGTTGTATCAAGGTAGATTAATTTCTGTATAAAGTGTTTAGGGTGTATATTGCTGTCCATGTAAATGGCTATTTTTTTTTAGGGGTTGTTGAGCATTGGTGTTATCATATTTTCACTCTGCTGTAAATGAATCCTCTGGGGAAGGCCTTTTTAAGTAAATAGTTTAGACATATGTAGTAAATAGTGTCTATTCAACAGAAGTGATCAGCAAGATTATTGTGTAAATCAGATAACCACACATTGCGCAGAATGCTTTTTAGGGTTCTTGGAATTCTTACTTCCCGATACCTGTACTCCTTAATGATTTTTCTTACGATATCAAAACAAGTTTCAGGTGAATTGTAATGTACTTAACACAATACAAGGCAATCAAAATCATTTTCATGTGCACTTCGTATTCTTACCCAGTGTTCCGAGAGCAGTAATGGAGTCTGCTGCAAAGGTATGATATCCAGCAAGCTCCCATCTAACGGAAAGCAAGAATCGGGAATTTCTACTAATTCAAAAGAAAACTATATTTAAATTAGCCACTCTGTTTTCACTTGAAGATCTAGATTCAATAATTAAAAAGTTCTATTCGTTACTTAGTAGGTATGAATCTGTGCTGTAAAGCTATATGTTAAATAGTAATGCATTACAAGCAAGACTCAGGGTTTGCAGATATAAATAAGTATTCTGTTTGAAAACATCAAGTGTAACCTAGTTAGTATTAAGCTACCAGTGGGAGCCAAACAGGAAGTATTAAGTGTAACTGTGAATGCTGCAGCTTTTTTCAAAGTAGCAACTTCCTTTTTACTTCAGCTAACTAGCTGCTGTAGGTATGAATATAGCTATGCAGTATGGAGGTAGGTACATTTACGTTAATACTGACTGTCTACAATTTTTTTATTGTTATTGTAGGTCTTGACTCATTCCACATCGCTGAGGGTTCTCAATCTCCACTGTAATTTCGTTCCGGATCAAATTTTGTGCTTTGTATTACCAGCATAATTAGTGACCTTCATATATGCCCACAGATGTCTTCTTTTGATGCTACACGTTTCTAAAATGGATGGAAGTCTCTACTGTGAAAGGGAACTATTTCAAAATCCTTGCAGAGGTATTCCCTTGAGTCGAAATTTGATGAATGATTAAGATTTTGAGACAACATATCGTTAATATCTAGCTCACTACACAAATATAATCAACGTTTTGTAATACATTACTCTTCCTATCTTGATATCGCTTCGGTAACTGTAGTGGGTTAAGCAAAAGTCAGAAAATATATGCGCTTATTTTGTGTAAATACCTGACATTATGCATATATACGAATTTCCTTTCTTACAAAAGGAATCGTTAGAAAACTAATGCTGTGGGCAAAATTATTATTTTGTCTTCCACTCCTATGGAAGCGGTGAACTACAAGAATTCACAATGAAAAAATACTAGTACTCACTACAAAACAGTGATTCTGACACTTGTTAAAAAGAACACAGGTCGAATTAGTTGTCAACAGTTGAGACACCTTTCGGTCGCAGTGTAAGAAACTCGACCGACAAAACTATATCACGTGTGCTACTGCATGATAACGCACTCTGTTGATTTGAAAAACAAAACTATCAAGGAGATTGATAGGGAAGTCATTTCTCAGGCACTTGTCCCTTTGATCGAATACTCGTAAAATTTTACCTCTCCCGCTGTTGATCGATGAAGGCTATTCATTCCTAGACGAAAATGCTCTGCAAACTACTCTGGTTTGATGACATCGTTAGAGCCAGCAGGTTTCTACAAGCGTAAAATTTGTAAACTGCTTGAGCAATGTCAGATTGTTTTAGAAGTTGTGAAAAAATATACAGTGACTGATTAATTTCTCTTTGATGATTACTGCTATGTTCAATAAACTAATGGAAAACGTAATTACAATATTCATTGTACTAATACAAATTAAATTCAACTTACGACAGAAACATCACGACGGCAGACTACCTTTATAAAGCATTGGAAATGGAAATGCCGTGTGGCTAGGGCCTCCCAGCGGGTAGACCGTTCGCCTGGTGCAAGTCTTTCGAGTTGACGCCACTTCGTCGATTTGTGTGTCGATGGGGATGAAATGATAACGATGAAGACAACACAACATCCAGCCCCCGAGCGGAGAAAATCTCCTACCCAGCCGGGAATCGAACCAGAGCCCTTAGGTATGACAGTCCGCCGCGCTGATCACTCAGCTACCAGGGGCGGACAATAAAGCATTAAGCGCCTGTAAGACGATTGGGCCTATTTTAACACGAATTAGTACGATTTACCGACTTTTGACTTTGAAAAGGTCTATATTTACTTCATGTCCTGCATCATACTAAAGTATTATGAAAATGTGGCAGTTCATAGATAAAATTCTGTATTCACAACAACAAAACATATGTCGGCGGAAAGCAAAACTGGCATTATCAGTTTAGCAGTACCATAAGGTTTTCGCTCTGACACTAAGCGGTACTGAAAGTAGCAAGACGAGTTTTACTCGAGCGTTGTCTTACGATCTCCTTACTGAGTTTCTATCTGCCTGCTTGTAGCTCCGCCACAAAAAAGTCTGGCTTTCAGCGAGTGTCGAAAGGCGAACGAAAGCAGCTTGCAGCTGGTAGGCAAGCACGTTGTTCAAGTTTATCGTTGATCCATTAACTCATTTTTATTTTTTTTCATACAGAGGGCAGCTAACCCTCTGACTGCACACGCTGAGCTACTGTGCCGGCTAAGTGCGACCTGAGGGTCTTATTTATTTGCCCAGTAGCTGCTGTGACAGATAAACGCATCGCAACATAAGAGACGAGTGTAGTTGTATTCCCTGTGTGGAATGACTTTTGTGGACTCAAAAGCATTAACTGATATCCTTATGTAACAACTCAAGAGAAAATAACTCACATTATTCAATTGAAATGACACAATAGTATCAAGAGAATTAGCAAGATAGTTCCGTGCCATCAAGGAAGCAACTCGTCGGTCACAGAGTTGCCAAAAGTATTCTGCATTGTTGCCAAGTTTCAGTTATACCACCAGGAAGTATACCAGCTGATGTATTCTGTGAGTAACCTCGGAAGTGACTAGAGCTACGTCTCAAAATTGGGGGTGGCATGGGTCGGAACATCCTCATTATATGTCAATGAGTCTTATTCACATTTCTGTAACTAGGTTCAGGGGCTAGAGTGTAATTGCTTGTAATACATTGATGCACTGAGTGCAAACGAAATGTTATAAAGTACTAACTGCGACGATTATTTGTGTCTTAATCGGACCGAAACCTTGAAAGCGTATTCACCAGACGCGATTGACAACTTTGGAGCTTCTCCAGTGGCTGAGTTGGCAACGTATGTTTGCTATAGAATATTGTTATTGAGATCAGTGTCATTGGCACACCCACCAGAAGACAGGTATGACCAGGCTTCTTGTTGTCAGCTTTTCTAACGGATTTTCTGCCTTTGCTCGAAACGTGAAGACTTGAGGTGGATTCGAATATTCCATGTGGCGAAAATTGATATTTCTATTCTTCCAGCTCTAACATTAAAAAAATAGTTACAATAAGCTGCAGAAAAGCGCCTGTGAACCAACAATTAATAATGCAGTCATAATTAGTGGAATCTGTCAGCCGATAATTGTGAAAAACTACTATTTTCATCTGCATAGCACCGCAGTATGAAGTCAAGGGTTTCGTAGGATTCCTATACTTAATTTCGTTATGATCGTTTTCAATGACAGTAGAAGAGGAGCAAAACCATCTGACTTGAAATATGCTTTGCCAGTGGGATTTGAATCTTTGGCTACAGTTGCAGCAGCACATCCAGTGAGGTATCAAGACTGTGAGCATTCACTCATTGCTGTAATATAGGCTAGAGCAGAAAGAAGCAGGTTTCCCACAAAGTAAACGATGAGGGACACTGTGATTAACGCATAAAGTAACCATCTCGCAAACGAAGACTTTCCAAATCGCTGTCACTTATTAAACATGAATTGTTCAGAAAGAACAGACACCACACATATATGCATATATGTGTGGAAGGAATAGTAGATATTTTAGCAGGTGGTAGTATAGACGATTGTGTAAAAAAATTTCCATATAAATTTTTCCACATTTTATTGAATACAGGTGTACAGTTATTAGTTCGTAACCCTAACAAACTCAAAGCAAAGGCAAATGAGGACGTTCAAAGTTGATTTTCAAAAATTCCCCACCAACTTCAATGCACTTTTGACTTCTCTTGTAACACCACATGTAGCTCTTCTGAGGTCGTCTTTGGGTTCTTTATGAGGGTTGCGCTATTCATAATCCGAACGATCAAATCAGCTGTTGGGTTAATTTTTCTTTGTAGACTTCGCTGTTCAACTATCCCCACAAGCAAAACTCCAAAGGGATAAGGTCCGGAGGAAGTGTCACCTGACGATTGGAAAGTACAGAAGCCCCGTCATGCTGGAGGAACATATGCATTCTTGTAGCCAAAGGAACCTCTTCCAATAATGCTGGAAGCTGATTTTCAAGGAAGTGTAGACAACAGGATTCTGTAAGGTCCAACAAATGAAACGAAAGTGCATTGAACCTAACTGTACGTACTCAATAAAAATTGGACACATGTTATATGACATTTCTTGTGCAGTTTGTCTATACCACCACCTCCTACAATATTTACTATTCCTCTTGAAACATCCTGTATAATTATTCATGTCTCGGCGGGCCATCGAAAGTATTCCACGTCAACCATCTATCAGAAACTATCTAGCTGCCACTACTAAATGCTGCTCTATAGTTGCGGAACTACTGGCTGTGTGCATACCAAATGTCCCAGCTGTCCAACGGGTGCCTTCCAGCCGGAGGGCCATCTGGCGGCCGACTTCAGCGATTTGTAGGTGCCTGCCTGGGGATTCATGGTCTCTAACTGGGCCGGCCAGCTACCGAGCCGCCGCTTCCTTTGCGTGGGCACACACTGATGCTGCTCGCTTGTGTTGTGTGGATGCGGTCGACTTCCGCAGGGGCTGCACGCCACGTGATCGGGGCTCTGATGCTGCGTTCCTCACCTCGGAGTGCTGACGGTGCGACGCTATCCCGCTGCGCCCTGCTACCACTGAGGAGACCACGGCAAGTGCCATCACCCGATTTCCCAGAAACTTTGGTCTGTGCAAGAGGAATCAAAATAAGGGAACACTTGTGTCGGCTTCTTCGTGGATACTCGACTGCTTCTGAACGGACAAAGTTCTCGCCGCAATTTGTAAGCCCTTTAGTACGTGGCAGCTTTAACTGAAGCTGCCGCACAATGGTTAGCGTCGCAGTTTAGTGATTTTGCAACCTTTGTTCGAAACCCGATTATTTTTTCTATTTTTTTCTGCGTATCTACCCATGCCCGTAAAAGATTACTATATGAATGCTTCTTACCAAATCAGGGGATACAAGGACGTTACATTAACTGTAAGATTGCAATTGGGTTTCACTAAAAGTGTCATACATTGTGTAATACATCTGTGAATGTTATTTTCAGAGGTAACACTCTTTTTAAATGCACATATTCTTACTTTTCATTCATATATCAGTTCTCATATTAATTCTTACATTTTGTTCTTCCGTTTATTGTTCAGGAATATTTGGTGCGTTCCCTTGCCTGATACCGATCGTAGAAACATTGGAAACATACAAATTCCGAATACCACGAGTATCGTGCGAAGGCAGGGTTGCTACCGTGGTATTTCTTTGTATGAATCTCACTCGGGAAACAAACATTGTCAACACTACTGGAGATTCCACGCTTTGGGAATAATTTCGCAGCAAACTAAGCTTAACGGATAATTTTTCCGCAAACTGGAGCTTGAAACTGATACGAATCAAGAAACACTACAGGAATCTCACCGCAAACAATTTCAAATAATTTCCTCATTCACTTTTTTTAATTCAGTCACCAGACAGACGACAAGGAGAAGAAAAGGACAACGTAGTCCCAGCATACTTTGGAAAACGTTTGTATAGTAATCCTCTATGGGTATGGATAGATAAATGAAATAAACAATAATCAGTTTTCGAAGACACGTCGGAAAAGTGTTAAGCCGTCACACTAAGCACTGTTGCACGGGTTCGGTTGAAAAAAACTATGTGCTAAAAGTATGTAAATTACGGCGGAAACATTGACTCGTTTTCCTTAGAAACGGTCGAGTATCTGCGTATAAGCCGACGCACGTGTTCGCTTAAATATTCAAATGTGTGTGAGTTTCTAAGGGACCAAACTGCACAGGTCTTTAGTCCCTAGACTTACAAACTACTTAAGCTAACTTATGCTAAGAACAATACACACACACACATGCCCGCGGAGGACTCGAAACTCCGGCGGGAGGGGCCCGGCAGTCCGCGACATTGCGCCTCAAACCGTGCGGCCACCCCGCGCGGCGTGTTCGCTTCTACCCTTCTTCCACTGAGCAAAGTTTCTGGCCAATCGGGGGATGGCACATGCTGTGTTCTCCTCGTGAGCTGAGCACGGTTTCCACACTCAGGGCCAGCGACCGAACATAGCTGCTGACGACAGCAATCAAGCCAGTTTAGCAGATGGAATGCTAAGCCAATGTCAGTTTCACTTCTGCGATTCATCAGCTGCCATCTACGTGACTCCAGCCCCGTCGCACAACTAGCCTATTCACATCACAGTCACAAGTCCTAGTGGATTACCTAGTTATACCGACCACCCTGACATCCCGCCACTATTGATGGAGGAAGTATTGTCGCTACTACAATCGGCTTCAGAAGTACTGCGGCCGCCTTTTTCTCTGTTCAGTGTACCAAATGTTATCAAGCTTGAAATGAAAGTGTCAATTTCTGTAACAGACAGACAGTCCTCTTTACATATAAAGTTCACGAAGCGTAATGTGGCTCACTTTTCTGATACACGACAGAGTGATGCAGACGGATGTGGATGCGAGTGCACAGGGAGATGGTT
Source organism: Schistocerca nitens (assembly GCF_023898315.1). Taxonomy (NCBI): domain Eukaryota; kingdom Metazoa; phylum Arthropoda; class Insecta; order Orthoptera; family Acrididae; genus Schistocerca; species Schistocerca nitens. The sequence continues at coordinate 625,455,431 of NC_064614.1, read as the reverse complement.
CGTGGTTTGAGTAGCCTGCTACTGACACATCTTGTGTAGTCACCCGTGCTCACATTGTTACGTTTTCCGTCTGTCCTTTGATAAACACGGCGTTACTCTTTGTCAGTGTCGCATACTGTCCGACAGCAAGCGAAAGCGAGGATGACTTGGTATTCCATTTTTCACAATTTTGTAGAGGTGTTAACTTCTATTATTATATTTTCATGGTACTTTCTTGAACGTCATGATGAAGTTTCGCATTACTCTTAACTGGTCACCGTGGAATCCTTGGGTTCTGTGGAACACAGGTTAAGATACTCTGCGCTAACCTGAGCAACTTAAACAAATTATAGCCTCCCAACATGCGTACTTTGCAGACTTTCAGAACTCACACTTCGAGCTGGAACAAATTTGCTGGACACAGAGCATTAGGCTAAAGCGACACAGGTCAAAAGTGAAGCTGATTTTTGACCTAAAAAGTAAAATCTTTCTCTCCAGGAAGGGGCGTTTTCATCATTTCCGGAGTTCAGATACATAGCGCGAAGTCGCAAGGCACACAGTCAGTTTGATGTCCGAAGAATTTTGGCCTCAGTGTATTCCTTTAAAACCTAGAGGTAATACCGTGAAGTTGTATGAAGTAAAAAGAGTCACTATTAGGAAAGGTTGGCTGATGGATTCGGGGAGGGGACCAAACAGTGAGGTCATCGGTCCCATCAGGTTAGGGAAGGACTAGGAAGGAACTCGCCCGTGCACCTGCAAAGGAATCATCCCGGCGTTTGCCTGAAGCGATTTCTAGAAATTACGGAAAACCTAAATCAGGATGGCCAGACACGGGTTTGAACCGTTGTCCTACCGAATGCGAGTCCAGTGTGCTAACCACTGCGCCACCTAGCTCGTTTTAGGAAAGGTAAATGGAAGAATTGTTGAGAGGATTCGGGACAGTGCATTTTATCTGCTAAAATTTTATGAAATTCTGTTTTCCATCTGTTCTTGAAGTACTGCTCCAGTATTTGGTGTACTCATTAAGCTCGCCTGAAGCAGACGTCCAAGGACTTCAGAGAGCTATATTAGAGGCTTAATAGTTACTGACCGTACGACAGTGTTACCTGGTTACTTACGATTGTTAAAGGCAATGCTGTGAACAAAGGTGTTATTTCTATCGCGAATTACTGCCCGTGAAATTTAGATAACTTGGGGAAACAGTAGGGAACTATTATACCGTCTCCACCATGTAACTGGCATAGTGGGGCTCATGGCAATAAGGTGTTTGAGGAATAAGCACGCACGCATACAAACTTTTTGAAATCGCTCCAATGTCGAGAGGAACAGGACATAATGGGATGGTATTGGCACACAATACTCTCCGTTACTCACCGTACACTTGTTTGCGTAATATGTAGCTAGACATCAGTCACCGATAGGGATTCGTGTATAACACCACCGTCTGCTACTGCTATACCATAACCTTAAAGTTGGAGGCAGGTCTGAAATAAAACTATCTTGTTGAAGCAATTATGGTATAAAGCAACAGAGCAGTGTTACCCTCTGAGAGGAATTTTATGTTGACCGTGTTGTACCTAACGGAGATAGCTTATTGGAAGTGAAAGTCAGAATTACGTAAATACTTAAACAGTAACAAACAATATTTTACCTATCTACACTGTTCAAAGAGTAAGGAAAACGGTCGCCATCCTAATTAGGCAAGAGAATTATTGACATTCTTGTTCAAGAAAATAGCTATGAGTAACTTTAACGGATAAACACAACCTATATCTTGCCACATGCGAGTGCAATGAACTCTGACACCTGCACATGTTCACGGTAAGATTGGAAGCTGAGAGAGCAGAACAGACTATTTGCATAAATATAACAGATAACAATACACACTATTACTTTTAGGGATTATTCAAACTGAATGGTCTTAATAACATTAATATTAAAATTCACTGTAGAAACATAAGTTGGACACAGGATCAGTATTACTTTCACACATTTTCCTAGCTGACATAAAATTGTAAGTGTAGTTTACTGAAAAATTATAAACTGATCACAGGTTAAGTCTCTCTCAACTAAATACTATTCTATTTAGAATAAAAGTTAATGTAATTCACTAACAGGTTACTTGTCACTGTCTTTTGAATAAAGAAATTATTGTTTTCATAAATAGTGATCTTTCTATTAATTGTTGATTATCATGAACATAAAGGATAACCTGTGTGTCCTATTACACTATTAATATGCACTTTCAATACCCAAAAGAAACAAGTGCCTAGGAAGCATGAGTCTATAACTTTCCACAACTGCAGTCTGCCACTTTTACTACAGTGAGACACAAAATTAAAATATTTGTAAGATACTGACTCACCATCTGCGATTTACAACAGGCAGCAATGTTATCATTTACTAAGCAAAACTTTATAAGCCTCAGTCTTAAGAATTTTTTATTTCGAAGTTGGCAACAACATATTAATAAGCAGTTTTAATAGGAAAATTATTTTCAGCAAGCATCATTTACTTTAACTCACACTCTTGCCACATTAACTTTAACTTTCTTTTTACTACGCTCAAGAGGCATTATTAGCAAAACACTGGGCTTTAATGTTCTTTCAGTAAGGACACTCGGTAATCACTGTAGTTCAAACGGAGAGGAACCTGAGAGATGTTATGATAAGGAAAAAAATCAAGGTAGGTCTATAAATTCAGTTATAAATTACCTTATATTTGAGCACACTAACACATCCGATAAGCTGATCCTTCACTGTACATTATTATAGTGTTCCATTACAGTGATTGCGCAATGTGGTGGCAACTGCATGTTGGTAGGTGGATTTGCAGGTAGAATTGCCGGACTCTGTCATTTCTTGGTGGCGATAATAATCAATTCCAGAATAGCTCCAGTTCTTTATCCATCCATACGAGGCAATGGAAAGTGGCACGGAAAGCCTCTCTCGGCACCAGTACAATATGCAGCTTTTACACGAGCAATTGACAGTTTGGTAGCTCGTCCCCGACTGACTCTCAATTCCACCTTTTCTATCTAGACCAACCACAACTTGCGCGCGCTACTAAGTTCCGTTCCCGAGGGGAACCACTACACCTTTTACTTCCCCGCATGGGGCCTCCCGGCCAACAATGCCATACTATCATTTCATTTCATTCACATACAAACTAACTAAGAACCCTAAGTGAAGGTCAGCAGTTTACATAACAGCAAACAAACATTTTAAATAAAACAGAACATTTGCACATATTAGTATTTCTACAAAAAATTATTCACCCAAATTCCAAATGTATACAGTAAGTTTTGTCTCCCTCCAATTGAGGCAAAGAATTTAAATTACGGATATACTACATTGCATAGAATCAAACCATGATATCAAAGTTTTTACAAAGAAAGGAGTACACAATTTTGTGTTATCGATTCAATCTAACAACCTTTACAAATACTCAATGTTATAACATTAAACCAAAACAAAAGGCAAAATAAATCCGTACAGAATTAGAGCTATGGTGTTACACGTGTAACGATCTACCTGAGAAAATTTGCTGTAATTTTTGTCTGCTCCTTCTTCAAAAGTCTTTTGCTGCTGTGCGACTGCTATCACAATCGGGTGACGTAACATCATTAAAAGGGTCGTGGTCAAAAGTCTATACAGCCTATGTGCAGCAGTTAAAACATGAGGAATGAGAGTTCACATCGATTAAACGTTGAATCAAAAGGAATGTATCTTTTCTTATGACAATAATCTGCGAATCAAGACACTAGAGCAATCTACAAATTTAACTCTCGTCTGTCAGTGAATACTGTTTAGCTCGACCGAAATGTTTTGTGATAAAATATCTTTAATTACAGTTAGTTGATTAAAAAATCATTTCTTTTGAGGCCTTTACATGACAGCTTTAGCTCTTAGACGTTCGAAGGGCGAGATAAATATCAGCATTGTCATTTATCAGTTCTCGCTTATCGGAAAACAAACTCTGAAAATAATTTGTGACAATTGTGTTCTTACATCCACCGTTTGCTGTCGTTCAGTTAAGGGTTAAATGACCAAGAATTCGCTTTTTTGTATCCACACGACGGGTGGTACTGAATGTATTGTCCCGCCGTTTTGCAGCAGGCACTTCGTTTCCAAGCACGATGTGGTTGCGCGACCGATCTTTGCAGTACCTATCTATAACAGCAGGTAAAAGTCGTTCCCTTCAGCATTTATTCATGTTCTCCTTGAATTCGTGCCGTTGTGAGTAAGCTGTTTGATAGTGAAAAGTAAAATGAATCTAGTTTCTGACATTGTTTCCTATTTTTAGATTATGATAATGTTTGGTTTGTGTGGTGCGCAACTGCGCGATTATCAGCACCCGTACAAATTCCCAACCTTTGCTCAGTCCAACCTCGCCACTTACATGAATGATGATGAAATGATGAGGACAACACAAACACCCAGTCATCTCGAGGCAGGTGAAAATCCCTGACCCCGCAGGGAATCGAACCCGGGACGCCGTGCTCGGAAAGCGAGAACGTGACCGCGAGACCACGAGCTGCGGACCTACTTTTAGAGAGAAAAAAACGGTTATAATATTCATCGCACCTTAGGCATGTGGTGGCTCAATTACAGAACACTTTTCCAGTTGTGTAATAGAGAAAAATAGTACTGTGTTACGGACACTAAAACCAAGTACACCGATTATGATGTCGTTCCTTTCGGTAAATTGTATTTATTGTAGTCAACGTCAGTCATATGATAAGATTCATAACTAATACTTTAATTTGTGATAGCGAATTATAATTTGAACGTCGTGACACTGAAAATGAGCACTCTTATTACTGTGGTCATTAAAATGAAAAATTTGTTAATGTCTTCATTGCGTTTTAAATGGCTATAAAATTTGAAGTACATGTCAACATTATTATCGACAACATACCGTGTATTTAAATTATGGTACAATGCAGTTCTATTAAGTTTAATTGAATTAATTCAATATTGTTTTCTTTCAGTTATTATCATTTTAAATTCACGAGGCGGCAATTTTTCCTCATCTTTGAACTGCACAGTCTCTTTAATATCGACTTAGTAACAACTTTCAATCGTTTTTTTTGATCTAACACCGACTAATATATCTACTTGCCGCATATGTTTAAGTCTTTTACCATTACTTGATGACCTATTACTTAATAACTTCCGTACACGCGCTTCAAGTAGTTTTTAAACATTAAGCTGAGAGTTGAAACTATTTTTCCTTAAAATTTTCCATTTCGTCTAAATGTATATGTACAGTACTATAAGTTCGCCTTTTGCAACTACCGCTTGATAACGTCTATCTATCTGCCATTAGCCAGTAGCTTACTATCCAATAGTGAACTAATGAACATTATTTCTAGCAACCGTAGTATTTATGTTGCGTCGATTGGTTCTTACGTACCAGTTTTTGATTATGCACTCGCTTCCACAGAAGACCATTTGACCTACAAAAACTAATCAGATCATTTAGCCTCCCTTTACTCTCTCCATTAGAGATTAAAATTGTTGCGTCACAGACTTCAAACTTCAAGAAGCCATGCTGTTTTTTTGGTCTTTCCTTCAAATAATCTAGTTTTGTGTGCAATCGAGACCGACAAAAACTAGTTTTATTCTTGCTACAATTGTTTCATCCTATTTTGAACTGTTGTAGTAGCACTGAAAGATATTGACTCTAATAGTTTTCACTGCCTTCTGTTACAACCATTAATTTCGATTTTACAGATTTTTTTTTTCCCTTCAGAGTAACTGGAAAATATACTGTTGTGCAAAAATTAACGACGAAGGTAGCTTCCGCATGGTGTTTCGCTGCCACGTACACTCAATCAGACTTCGACCATAAATGAAAAGTGAAAGGAATGCAATGAAATGAAGAGAAATGATATTTTCATTCAAAGACAATAAATACGATGACGTTCGGCGAATGGACAGGCCTGCCCATTCCACCGACTTCAGTCCCATCTAGTGGAACGCCCTACTACAAGAGCACCTTACCAGCCGTGAAGCGGAAATGGGAGCACTTTACAGAGCATGGGCTGCTGTGCGTGCTGATCACTTGTCATATTAAGAACCGTGTCTAGCCTTCTGTAACGTCCAGCGGCCATCATCAAATGCTGTGATTTCAGTCTAATTATCGTCTCTGAATAAGTTATTTCTGTTCGACTCACTGCGTATTTCTTTCAGTGACATTCTGTGCTACACTATGGCAGTTCTTTGTATGTAAAGTCCACGTTTCATTCAGCTATGTTATTTGACAGTGACACGTAATGTGAAAGTTACTTTTGTCCTTAAGTTTTGCACAGAATTTTATTTATGGGAATGGTGATTTTCTACTTTTATACTCAAACTGCTATTTCTTCTGCCCACCTGCTCTTTAGATTAACAAAACAGTAATTAAGACTAAAGCTTTTAACATTTCCTTTATTACATTTACTGATGTACAACCATCTGTAATGGAAGTTTTCTTTAATATGAATAAAATTCTGTTTTCTGAAATTGAGAAATAGGGTATCAAATTGACCAGCATGAGGTTTAATTTTGCAAAAAAAAATCTTAATTAGTCAGGGTAATTAAGATAAAACTTAAAAACAAGCAAATTAAAAAACGATTAAATGTTTAGTGAAAGGATTTTCTAAAAGTGAGAAAAAAATAGTTAAGACAAAAATTTGAAGCGCCTTTGAATGATTCTCGAAGCTATGTACCGAACCTGAATCGCCAATTGAGAAATTAATGTTGAGTGCTTAACTCGGATTTAAGGAATACAGAGGTATATTGCGAGAGTCAAGACAATCGCAGTGCGATGACCCTGTGGAAGATGGGAAGAAATGTAGGAAACGTCCAGAAGCAGCAGTGGTTGTCAGACAGCTGATGACGGTGAAGCAGAGAGAATATTCTGAAACAAAATGAAAGGGAAACCTGACTATCATTGAAAACTAAAATGCAAGTTAGAGGAAAGTCAGGGGAGGAACAGTTGTGTGATAGATTTCAGCAACTGTCCCTTCCTGGAATGGGGCTACATACTCATTTATTACAGGATTCTCTCGGGTTTATAGCAATCATTGTCTGCGGCCATACGTAACTGCCAATTTAACACTGCCAACAGCATCGAGAAATGCTGCAGCTTTCGCAATCACTATGTATCTTGAGTTTTCTTAGTTATCACACTGTTCACAAAAAATGCAGATTCCTTGGTGCGGCGCAGATCTGCAGTCAAGAAGGATACGAACCTTTATAGAACCGTGCCGAAATAATGCCTTCAGTGTGATGCTTCCTCGTTCAGACCTCACGGAGCTGCGGAAAGGATCTTGTCTAATACCCTGGCACACGGATTCCCTCGCCGATTCCCAACACGTAATCATGGTACTAGTATATGTGCTTGTAATCTGTCGCCAGTTCCCGTAAGGACGCCCAAGCCCCTTGATGCATGACGGAATGACGAATTCACCATTTCTCTGCGAAAAAATGAAACTCGTGACAGCTTGCAGATTCTGCATTCAGATTTACACGACAAAGTTATTTTAGTACACTCGGAGGAACACAGGCATGCTATATTGTAGATGTGTACATCTATGCTTAGTCCCAAATACATGAGTCAAAATAATAATAATAATAATAATAATAATTATTATTATTATTATTATTATTATTATTTCGGAGCTTGAAGAGAGAGGGGACAATGTGTGAAATATCGAAGTCGAAAAAGTGTGCTTTTCAGGACTGGGACCTACTCAAAGTCTATGTGTGCAACACAGCGCTACTTGCAGTCACAGACCTACCAGTTCTGAGCTCTCCACTGTCCAATCACCTGCCAAAATCCTGAGTAACAACCTTTTGTACCGTGGACCATTGCGAGAAGAGCAGGAAGAAAGTCAGCGACGTTATGGAACGTACCGACAGAGAGTTGAAGCCACGCACACTGCAGTACTGTGGCCAGCTGTGTTAATTTTCTCGGCTGAACGTCCACGACGCGAACCGCCCGATCGAGATGGACCCACAGATTCTCGACTGGGTTTAAATCAGGGGAGGTTGGTGGGCAGGCGAGTAGAGCAAACTCATCCTGTTGCTCATCAAACCACGCACGTGTACTGAGAGTTGTGGGACACGTTGCGTTGTCCAGCCGAGGAGAAAACGAACTGCACATATGGGTGGACATGATTCCCAAGGGTAGGTGCATAATTGTGTTGATCCACTGTGCCTTCGAGAATGACGAAATCACCCATGAAATCCCGCAAGAACATTCCCCAGACCATAACTCTCCCTCCTCTGGCCTGGACACATCTGACGTTTGATGCAGGGCCGTACACACCAATGGCCATCTGTCTGATGAAGTGTAAAACCTTTCGACACTCAGTAGACGTCCCGTTCCTGAACTGGCGAGCAAATTTTAGCTTTCGTTGCCAATGAACAGCAGTCAGCTTGGACGCATGAACCAGGCGCCTGCTGCAGAGGCCCATAGGCAGCAACGTTCGCTGAACGGTCGTCGAGGACACACTGTTGGTAGGTCCTCGACTATTCAGGGTGGTAAGTTTATCAGCAGTTGCACATCTATTTGACTGTACACATCTCCACAGCCGTAGTTCATACCTGTCATCTATGGCCTGCGATGCATCATCGATGCCTAGGCGCCAGTTTTCCCTGGGCTACATTTTACCCAACAGCTCTCCCGCCTCCCCCATACACACACACACACACACACATATACATTTTGTTGGACGGAAAACAGTATAAATAATGAAAGTAATGCAATAGAACCAATTACATGAACAAATGTGAAGTTTTAAAGGCGAACTAATTCTTATGGTTTTTTTTTCATATTCAGCAGGATTTTCTCAATTACGTTGACTTTTTTCCTGTTTCAGGTTTTTGGTTTTCAAATTCAGCCGAACATTGTTGTTGTTGTGGTCTTCAGTCCTGAGACTGGTTTGATGCAGGTCTCCATGCTACTCTATCCTGTGCAAGCTTCTTCATCTCCTAGTACCTACTGCAGCCTACATCCTTCTGAATCTGCTTAGTGTATTCATTTCTTGGTCTCCCTCTACGATATTTACCTTCCACGCTGCCCTCCAATGCTAAATTTGTGATCCCTTGATGCCTTAGAACATGTCCTACCAACCGGCCCCTTCTTCTTGTCAAGTTGTGCCACAAACTCCTCTTCTCCCCATTTCTACTCAATACCTCTTCATTAGTTATGTGATCTACCCATCTAATCTTCAGCATTCTTCTGTAGCACCACATTTCGAAAGCTTCTATTTTCTTCTTGTCCAAACGATTTATCGTCCACGTTTCACTTCCATACATGGCTACACTCCATACAGCCGAACATTATGGGACTGTAAATAAATTATTTTGCAAATATTTTCTAGGTTTATTTCGTAACTCGTTGGATACCATGGATTTAGTAGTGTGAGTATGTAATTTTAGATCGTTGAATCAATAAGGTGGCACCCGTATTCATATTAACAACAAAAAAGGATGTCCTATGTATATATTACTTAATTATATACACCATGCGTATATTACTAAAAGTATATGTGATATTATCTACCAAACTAATCTTCCTTACAAATACTCAGTAGAAAACTATCAATATTTGGAAATACAGTAATTCTGGTGTACTTATGTCAACTTTAGTTATTGTCGCAAAACACGTTTTCAAACTTATATAATCAGTTTTTATGAAAACAGGCAACTTTTGAATCTTACCTCCTCTTGGAAAAGTATCAACGGATGCCAATGCTTCAAGATACGACGTATGTTCGCCCCACTGAAGACGATGTTTCTCTCAGAGTGACTGGTGTGTATGGTGTCCTCTGCGAATGCGAGAGCATCTTTATAAACCATACCATGAACATTTGCTTAGCACAAGCGACGGATTAAACAACGGGATCTTGAGACGTCGGCTGCGGCTAAAAATTGTCTGGAAAACAGTCAGAAAACACAATTTGAATAGATGTGAGTCTTCGTTCATGGGACATCATCTTGGGACTCCGTTATAAACGAAGCAGCCGACATCAGAATAAACTGCAGAAATATCAGCCGCGACCAGGCGTACACACTTAATAGGGCATGGGGTCGGACTTCGCATATCCAGCGAAAGCTCTCATGGAGGCGGGGGCACAGTTTCAAATGTGGCACCATCTCCTCGTGCCATTTGACATAGTCCCGTGGCGGGTTAGAGCTGCTGTGAGCTGCCTAGCTCGCCTTCCCGCGCGTATGTCACTGCGGTCATCTCAGAAACGTTCCAGACGCTGCTATTACGCCTTTTTAAGCGGAAAACATTGGCAGTCCTGGCGGTCAGTGGTTTTGTACTCATGACGACGAGGGGTGGAGACCAAGTCGAAAGCTCAAGTGTTTATTTGAAATGATGTGGATTGAAAACAGAAGATGTTATTCATGAAATGAAACTGATGGTAAAGATGGGAGCTTTTTAGTATTTTTCCAGCTTTTCTTTCTTAGATTTTTATCTGCATGACACTTTTGGCTGAAGGTATGCAGTAAATTATGACTTAATGTCACTCTCCTTTTCTTGATGCTATTCTTGATAACACGCCAAAGCAAAAAAAATCTCAGAAAAGTCATTATATTAACTTTCTTGTTCTGTCAGATGCCATGACATACATTGATCTAGACATTCACAGATAGTCTAACAGCATTTGAAATAGATTTGAATTGTAAAATTGTCTTAGGATATCTTGGGTTTTTGGAACACGTCTTCGTACGTAGTGTCTTCCTCCCTGATAGCTGATGGGTGTTAAGACCATTGGAGGAATCCTTCTTCACACTTACAGCTACCACGGAAGACTGATCAGTTGCTGCTCTCCGGCCTTCTTTTATACTCTAAAGATCCAGGATGGCAGCACTTCCGCTAACATTGTAAATCTGGTTGTACTTGTTTACCATTGTAAACTACGGGCCCAACTGCGCTATTTGTATGTGCAAGGTGTCCGTGGGAGGAAGGGTGACTGTTCCTCGCGGGTACCACCCACATGTAGGGGATAGGACAACGAATTAGGCGGAACGTATAGTACAGTGCTGAACTGGAAGGGTTTTGGATAGGATAGTACGGTGCAATATCCACACAGTATAGTTTGGGGCTGTACCTGATCGTAGATTTGGACGGGGTGGTATAACGCAGCATTCGCGCAGTTGAGTATAGCGCTGTACATAGAAATTGTTTCAGGTGGGGTGGTACAACGCAACATTCAGACAGTAGAGTTAGTGCAGTACCCAGATTCGGTTTGGCAGCAGGATGGTGTAGCACAGTAGCTGAACGGACTAGTGTAGTGCTGTATCCGAGTCTGATAGCGGGATTGTGCGGCGTAGGATAGGGTGGTACTCACAACGGTGAGTCTCTCTTTGCCGGAATTTTTAACAAAATCCAGATATGCGGCTATCTAATATCAGACCACGACTTCTGCATCGAAGGGAAACGGCAGGGAAGCACTAATGTGAATGTGACAACGATATAACAGCTAGAATAGACTGTTTAACGCGAATGAGCTTAAATTGAAGAGCAAAGATATATAACAAACGTATACGTCAAATCACAAGTCCAGGAGTAAAGTTATGATAACCATCTTATAGATTTTAAAGTGTCCATGCACGTGACTAACAAGGGGAGGCCGCCAATTGTGAAATTCAGATTCGATTCATACTGCGCATAATAAAAGCTCATGGCCAGAGGTGTAATGTGGCAAAGCACCAAGATGCACTTCTCAGCCGTTGTCGAGAAAATCGACAGTTAAAAGAAACCGTTGCGGTGAAATAGTCTCTACGATTTATAATTTTCTACAGCGTCGTGGCGCAGCGATAAGCGCTCGGGTTCGTAATCCGAAGGTCGCCGGATCGAATCTCGTACCATGCAACCCTTTTTTTTAATATTTGTTTTTTTGTAATTCAATTTTGTAATATATATATATATATATATATATATATATATATATATATATATATATAGTTCCCGGCCATCAGTTGCAACAATTATGCATATAATAAGTTGTTGAAAGTCGTTTGTCGTGGAAAAACTGGCGACTTCGAACATCATTATGTTTTCCGCAAACAAAGTTGTATTTCACAAATGTTATTAATTGTCTTCATAATGTTAACCACGTATAGTTAACGGAAGACGTAGAAACGGTATTCCGAAACGAATACGTATAGCGTAAGTCAAACGTCCGAATTAGAATAGAGACCCCACGAACACAAATTTGCTACGGCAGGTATGAAATATAAACTCCGTTACTCGCTCGTTACACTTGAAGGACAGATGTTGAATGGGCCGAAACGAGCCGCCGCATAACAGCGTAGTTGCCTGCTAACTTCGAAAGAAGGTAGATGCGGTCCCTAGCGCAACTTATGACATTGTCGAAAATCAGTGCGGACGTGAGAGCTTTGGTACACCCTGTTAAACAAACGGAAAAATGGAGGCGGTACAATTGGAGAGCGATCCGCCTTCACCAACATGCATAAGCAATTCATTAATTGTTTATATATATATTTGAATTACAAAAAACTAATAATAAAAAAAATTGCAAGGCGCGAGATTCGATCCGGCGACCTTCGGATTACGAACCCGAGCGCTTACCGCTGCGCCACGACGCTGTAGAAAATTATCAATCATAGAAACTATTTCACCGCTACGGTTTCTTTTAACTGTCGATTTTCTCGACAACGGCTGAGAAGTGCATCTTGGTGCTTTGCCACATTACAGCTCTGGCCACGAGCTTCGATTATGCGCAGTATGAATCGAATCTGAATTTCACAATTGGCGGCCTCCCCTTGTAAGAGAAACTTTCACGTCTTCTTTGGCTAAGGAGCATGGCACTACCAGGTTGGAAGCTACATAATACAACCACAGACTGCATCGTGTCTTCAACCATGTGCAATACTGTTTAAGTGTATTAGACTCTAACAAACATTATTTACAACGTGCTCCACTGTGCTCTGTGCCAATCACATTCATGTCGTGACAGCTAACAAATAACTTACACAACAACTGCTGTGTGGTGTTTAACAACATTCCGCAGCTTGTCTACTGGGGTAATAAGAACACCCGTAAACTGACTGGTGTACAGTGAAGTCTGACAGACTCTCAAGGCTGAGAAGAGCTTTTAAGTTATGTTCTACAGCTTTAATTGTCTACCTGTTAATTATGTGGAGATTCTTAACTCTCATTCCAACAAAGACGAGTAAGTGTTATATAGAAGTGTTATATTAGAACAGGAGAAACATTTTTTCACAATCTAGGACATTGTTCTCCACAATACCATCACATATAGATATTATCGTATTGGGTTTGGTTCCCATAGGCAACGCCATTCCATAACTGTTACAGAAAGGAATCAATGTATCAGACAGACTTCAACCATTCCCTATTAAGAAAATCACTCTTGTAAGTGCAGTTAGCGTATTAAATGTATAAAGAAAACTGGAATTGGAGGACGTCGAAGTCAAGAACCGAAAGGCTCCAGTATATGGCGAATACAACCGCCACAAAGGAAGAATTTAAACTAAAATTGGCAAAAGAAGTAGCTATTGTAGAAGTGCAAGCAAGGTTCTACATATGGCTTTAAACACATTGTATGGAGAAATCTGACTGTGACTGGAGAATATAAAATATCTGCATTTAGAGTAAACAGCACTACAAATTGGTCACGTGTTGGAGTGTTGGCGAAAATCAATTGAATCGAGAATGTTTACTTCATTAAAGGATAGACGAAAATTTTTGTTATAAACCTCCACTTCCAGTTAGACTGGTTTAAAAAAATTCTTGTATTATACCTAAATGCAGCGAACTGGGTATTATGCACCTAGCACCAGAACAGCCATTTGCTGTGTTTAAAACTCTTGAAATATCCACATTTAATGGAGACTCGTTTCCGATAGTTGTCAACTTTAAGTTTTATACAGAAATTCCGCAAAGATGAGTCGGAGCTGTTGACATACGACAGCAAGATTTGGAGTGATTTAACAATAGTTTCATGGAGGAAATAAGAGATAAAATGAAAATCCGAAAATTCTCTAGTCTAGAAGAACTGCAAAAGGGAACAGAGCTAACTGTGAAAACCATAAAGAAAATAGTTTGCAGGAAAAATAGATACGTATTACAATTCGGGAACATACTTTCTTCGTAACTGTCTGATCACTGAGTGGAGAAAAAAATGTTTTATTCAGATTTGGATTTAAAGTATATGTTAAAATTTAAACCAGATGTTATATAAACTACACCCAACAAACATAAAGAAAGGGATGTTTTTTGTGTGTAAATGTACACGTCAAAGTTAGTAAAGATTTTGGAGGAAAATAATTGTTTGTATTATTCATTAACACGCCAAAAATCCTAAGACATTTCCTATTTATAATGATTTCTGTGCATGTATTGTGGGTAGGGGAAGTGTGTGGTAAGGTTACCCTGAAAAGTAGCCGAAATTGGGTATCTGAAGGCGTAGCGACCCCCTTTCCTTGACTATATGAAACATCCTATGGCTCCCATGGACTATCAGGACTTGGCAGGATCAGGACAGGTGCAGTATACCGGCATTCTGGGTGACTTACTTCCTCCGTCTTGACAAGGCAACTGACAGACAGAGCGTGATTAGCATTTGATATCTTCCACTATCTGACGACGGTTACCACTCATTTTGGTATCGGAGGAAGTGAATATGTAGCCTGTGGAAAGAGCCCAGGGTCGTCACAGCGCAGAAGCGTCTGTAAATGTTACCTGGCGAGTGTAATCTAATCGCAGGAAAAAATTACTCATCATGCAAAGGAACGCTTATGATCAATTTAATTAAGTAGTCAATCAATATGATATCAATTACGCGCCGTGGTCGGGTGGAAGCGAGGGAGAGAGTACCATGGATATGATTCGCAACTTGGAGAGGTAATCAGTGTTCTTTTCGTTGTATCGAGACCTTTTAACGAATTTTCAGTCTTCCATCTACACAGGGAGAAGTAACCATAGTATAAAATCAGCTTTATTATGGAATTTATAAAGTGATATGTTGTATTAACCTGATATTCACAACTTCTCTGTGCTGTTACCTTGCCGGCCAGAGTGGCCGAGCGGTTCTAGGCGCTACAGTCTGGAACCGCGAGACCGCTACGGTCACAGGTTCGAATCCTGCCTTGGGCATGGATGTGTGTGATGTCCTTACGTTAGTTAGGTTTAAGTAGTTGTAAGTTCTAGGGGACTGATGACCACAGCAGTTAACTCCCATAGTGCTCAGAGCCATTTTTATTTTGCTGCTGCCTTAAGAGACTTTGTAGGTGACAAGGCATTTGGCTATTTCAAGACAGGTTGAATGTGAGAAAGGTAGAACATGTTCATAGATCTCCATCATGAGCCAATATGATGAGCCGAGTCCTGTTATTCAGGATATAACAGATTTTAAGCTGATAAGAACACACACTTTTTTTTACCGTATGGGAGAACACTTAGAGGAAATATAGCCTATGCCGTATTGTTATACAGGATTTTCACAAGTAACGATATTTTAGTGATGTGAAAACACGTGTATACATTAATTTCTTTTGTCTTCGAAAGTAACTCGCATAAAACGGAGGAATCTACATTTTGCGTGAGCAATTCGAGGTTTATTGACAACACCTTCCCTTTTCTGTATCGGGCATAATGGATTTTTTAAAGTGGTGAGTCTATATAGGGACAGGAATTGCGGTCAGAACTATACATCCAGACCACACCTGCTTGTCTCGCAGTGTGCCACGGCCTGCGGCAGGCATGAGGTTTCGGCCACTCGGAAGGTACGGCTTAGCCTCATGCAACCGGTGGATACAGAGAATGTTCCGACTTGTCGGCTCATGCCCACAGCCGTGGGAACGAGTCCTGCTAGCCTCTGGGTGGCTCAATAGCGAAGCAACCAGTATCCTGGTTGAACGGTGACAGAACGAACGTGTGTGCTTCGTTAGAAGATTCGATATGGCGAGTGTTCGCTCTGGACGATTATCCCCCCCCCCCCCCCCATGTAAACTGATCCGTTGACTGCTTGGCGGTAACAGCGACAGGCTCTCCGGCGTCTGAGCATCTGGTACGCCGGCTTGTGGAAACCTCGAGATGTGTGCTCAACTTCCGGCATGGCCTACGTGGTTGTCGGTCTCTAGTTCTGTCCCAGCTAGCGCAGTCACGGTTTACTGGGTGTCAGTTGATGGCATGCGCATCGCGATACCGAGTGTGTGTGATCGGAAGGTTTTTTTCGCTAGACATGTTTAGTGTAGGGTGGAAACGTTGTGGTGGAGAAGAGAGCTTGTGTTCTCAAACGTCTGTACATACAAGACCTTGGATAACCTTAATGCTACAATCTATTTGTGCCGGAGATTGAATTATTTGAATTGTAAAATGTTTGCATGAGGTTCTCAAAGGCTGAAAATACGATTTATTTATGAAGAGGAATCATAGCAAAATGGTGATTAGTGTTTCAAGTGGTCTACTAGACTCCTGTAATTTGTTAAACAATAAATTTAATAGGGTAGTGCAACTGGACTAATTGGCACCATTTCTCACCTTGCAATTGCTCCACCTCTCCTAGAATGGAATGAAGTGTGGTGTATATTAGTCTCCATGGGTTTCCTGCATATGTATCTGTCGTCCAGTTGCCACAAGGCACCTTTCGAGTGCCAAGCACGCATCTGCACATCATGGAGGTCGAGAACCACCCAACGCCCTAATTACAGATCACAATACAAAATACCACCGACTGCAGATCGGAAGTCGGCATCCTTTGATATTCAGTATCCCGGAAAACACCTCTGTTTTCTCTCAAGTGGCTACCATGATGTATAGATGCATGCTTGGCACTCTGCCCGGTGCCTCATTGCATCCGGACGACAGACACACACGCAGGGAACCCAAAATGATGGCTAATATATTGTTCTTCATTCCAGTCCTGGGTACTTAGAGTTACTACATCATGGAAAATGGTGAAGGGGGTAGGACTCCTGCCTCCCACAAACTGATTAAATAAAGAATATGCAAACTAAATTGATGAAAATATTATTGACATCGATTTGAATTTCATGTCCTATGATCCTTCCTGTCTCATACAGATTTAGTCTTTTCCCGCCAATTTCCGGTCTTCTGTAGGGACGGGGGGGGGGGGGGGGGCAGCAGCGAAGTGGAGCATGGAGCAGAGAGCTGAGAGATTATTAACTCGATTTCAAAACTATACTTATCAGTGAAGGCTAGGGGGCTGGGGATTTCCCAGAGGGTTTAGGAGGGGGAGGTATGGGGTTTCTGAGGAGGACAGATTACCCACAGGGGGTCAAAAATCAACCCCAAGAGTGTCATAAATCAGTTAGCAGAACATTAGATTAAGGCAAGGGTATAATTTGCCCTCAATGTATGCTTGCCCCTGAATGTATGCAAGACCCACAAACAAAATGGCTCAGGATTGGATTTATCCCACTGCTTTGTGTATGGGTGCCTTTGATCCAACGCCAGTGTATGTCTATTTTCTATCACTTTGTACCAAGCACATTAAAACTGTACACAAGTAACAGTTATAGAACAGACTTACGTTGACTTGAGAAATCAGCAATGGCATAAGGAAATCCGTTAAGAGAGCACCTGGAATGTTGATATTGTAAACAGAATTCTATTCACACTGTCATAGAAACTAGGAACCTGTTAGTTTCAAAAGAAAAAAAATCTTTCAATGTGTGGTAGTCATTGAAATATTTAATTTTGTTTGTTGTAATATCATTGCCAGTATTCTCGAAAGAATATGGGACTATGACTCCTGTTGGGAGAGATTTGTAAATACCAGACAATATATACATAAAAATTGCCACATACTTCACCATAGATTTACTGACACTGTATGTGCTCCAATATTAACACGTTGCTTCATGGCTTGATGTTTGTTAACAGTTACGATTTGTCATGTATGTAATTATGATGTCACATTGTACTTGAGGACAGTCTGTTTCTGACGAAAGTGGTTGTTTAATAAAGTGACAATACAGCTGTACGTAAACCATAATTTTTCAATAATATATATAGGCTGCAAATCACCATCTCCTCAAATGACGTAAAAATTTATCAGTGCACTCTTCCAAATGTTCACGTATCCTGAATCACTTCATAACTTGAAGCTTTTCAGTGTGTCAGCTGAACAATTCGAATAAACTGTTTAGCAACTCTTCTAAGTGCAATCTTTTTCAAAGTCATAGAAACTAGTCTGTAATACAGGTAATAAAAAACAATGAGAACAGAAATATAGGGAAGCTTCCAGTATAAACCCCATCTCGCTGATAATCTCGCCATTGAGCGCCCATAAGCTCCTCCAGAAATCGTATCTCTGTTTGGCTGATTTTAAGGTTTTTATCAGATCTTATCGGTTGTTGACATATTGGAAAGGCACAAATAACAAATGAATGTCATAAGAAAGTGTTACAACTCTCAAAAACATTATTAGTTTCCTTTTGGTTGCCTGTAACACTAACTATGTGAGGCCAGTAGCTACGACTTGTTCGTATTATCACATCATATTCTGACTATCTCAGCTTCTTCCTATTAATATAGTCATGTTAAACCATCCTAGCCATTCCTTCACAGCCTAAAGTGGTCTCCTGTAAGGCAAAGATTCCATAAATATTTCTGTAAACTGTAAATGGAGTACAAAGACGCATTACTAAAACTGACCATAATGACTATACCTTTTACTAAGTGGCCAGAAGGTATACAACGGGAACTCGTGGCAAAACAGGGTGTTTCATCAACCTACAGGAAAAATCCTAAAATCTGGATTGGGAAGCGGGGCTGTGAACTACACATATGATGTCATCAAGATGGCAAATGATGGGAAATTTAAAAAGAATGAAAAATTTAAAAATTGTCAGGAAATTTAAAAAGCCAAGATGATAGAACCATGGAATGGCTTACAGTTTAAAATATGGAATGAATCACCTTAAGCCAAAGAAAATGGAATGGGTCACCATTTAGAAAAACTGAACACACAACAATTTCAAAAATGAAATCATGTAAAGAAAGAGATCGGTTTCCCAACAAAAAATTCATATTGGGTAACCAAAATTCCCCTGAAAATTGTAACAAATTGCCCTAAAAATATAGCAAAGTGCCCAGAGATACTGTAACAGCTTGTCCTCCGTACTTGCTCATCATTTAAATTTGATCTCCTGTCTCTGAGGCTCCTCATTAACATATGTGTGTGCCTACAAAATATTTCTGTAGGTTACAGAACACGTTAAATTCCACATTTCTCTCCCTATCAGCTGTATGGGGTTCACAACATTAAAAAAATAGCAAATGTTCACTTCACTGTGCTCTCAACGTTTTGCACCATGATTAGTAAAAGTATGAGTAGTTGAGCTCTCAAGCTTTGTTATTGGTGAAACACACACATTCATGTGCATATTACGTTATAGGCATCAGTGGAGACCCACTTGCTATGATAGAGACCAGTGCAGGTGATCTCAGCTGTCCGATAAGACACAGCCTACTGGGCTGTGCTAAGAGAAAGTGGCAAAGACAGAGACAGAGAGATGATGTCTGTCAATTCACTAATGTTATATTGCATGAAGCACAAACTACAGAGGGTATGGGAAGGAAAAGACAAAAAATGCTTTAGATATATAATTTATTAACATTTTTGTCCTGCAATATGTTTTTACATACATTGCCATTTACATACAATATTTTGCACTATATGAGCAATTGCAACAGATCTCTAAATTTCTATCAATATAATGAGTACATTAGTTTATTCCGAAGCTAGAACTTATATCTATAGTTTATATTATCCGGTTGCTCACATTTTCAGATTTCTTGCAGGAAGGTATATTATTGACATTGTTTACAGGTATTTGGATTATTTACAGCCATCGTCATTTGTCATCTGATAGAGACCCCAAGCCACTGTATTTACCTTAAGAGGAAAGAAATATTAAATGCTTACCATCTTGTGCAGATAAAGCATGTTTATGATGTCTAATAATAGAAACAAAATGCTGCTTGGATTGAATTATGTACTGCACGGTCGATTATTCAGTATCACTTAACAAACATTCCCAATAGTTATCAATGCTTCACAACCTTCACTCTAAACGTAACACATTGTGCCTCGAGAGCGCATGCATTTGCTCTCAACCCTATGAATTCTGTAACAATCTCTCCCGACAATTCATTCATTATTCAATCCACATTCTCTTTACTGAAATTTGGATGTTACAAATGTTATTATGATGGTAAGCCAAAGTGCTGTACCACTTGTGCACTCTTTTTCAAAAAGTCATAAATATATTGTGTCCTTACATGGTATATTAGGCTACCACTGTATGTATAACATATTTTAACATATGTTGGTGCAAAAATTCTTCAGCATGTAACCATAAAGAAAATCTACACTCAGTGTCTTGAAAATACCTAACCTACCCATTCCTACAGCTATAGGTTTCTCGAAAATCTAGCAAATCTAGGAATATTATATCTACATGCGGATGCAAAGCACATGAATCTGGGTCGCCTTCTTACAACAAACAAAAATATTTTAATTGGAGCCATGAACGACGGTGGTCGAGTTTATGCTCGTTCTGCGCATCTGGCGTGCCGTCATCCTACGACAGCCAATGAACGTTAGTAGCTTTTTCAGCACACTGCTGTGAACGTCTTGGCCAGTGTGAGTGTTAAATATGTTGTGGCAATTATTCGGTGACTTTATATTCAGTTTGTAGCGTTTTGTCTTAGCTGATAGTGGTGGTAAGCGACAATTCTCCATAAGTAAGTAAGAGACATAATTTACAGGATATACGCTTTCTTACATGATAACGTTATCCGTGGTATAGGGATAGAGTCTTTGATTAGTAATCAAACTTCCTCCGTTCCAGCTTCGAATCCGGCCACTGCTTCAATTTTGATTAATAATCAGCTCTGGGGGCCGAAGACTTCCGGCATAAGAAGTCACCCTCATTCTGCCAACGGCCTTGTCAAAGGAGGCAGAGGAGTGGAGAAAGCTTCAGGGCACTCTCTTGTCCTAGGGCTGGGAAAGCGCCCATAAAGGCGGAAGAATCAGTAATGATCAAAGGCATGAGGATGCAGAAGACAATGGAAATCACTGCATTAAAGACACGTAACGTGTATCCACAAGACATGTGGTCTGTAATTTAAAAAGGGTCATGATGATTTCTCCATTGGCAAAAAAATTCCCGAAAAGTCTTCTATTCGGGTCTCCGGGAGGGGACTGCCCAGGACGAGGTCACCATGAGAAAAAGATTAAATAATCAACATTCTACGAGTCGAGGGGTGGAATGTCAGAAGCTTGAACGTGGTAGGGAAACTAGAAAATCTGAAAAGGGAAATTCAAACGCTCAATCTAGATATAGTAAGGGTCGGTGAAGTGAAGTGGAAAGAAGACAAGGATTTCTGGTCAGATGAGTACAGGGTAATATCAACAGCAGCAGAAAATGGTATAACGGGAGGAGGATTCGTTATGAGTACGAAGGTAGGGCAGACAGTGTGTTTCTGTAAACAGTTCAGGGATAGGATTGTTCTTACTAGAATCGACAGCAAGCCAACACCGACAGGATGGTTCAGGTATACATTCCCACGTCGCAAGCTGAAGAAGAAGAGATAGAGAAAGTGTATGATGATATTGAAAGGGTAATATAGTACGTAAAGGAGATGAAAATCTAATAGTCGTGGCAGACTTGAATGCACTTGTAGGGGAAGGAGTAGAAGAAAAGGTTACAGGAGATTATGGGCTTGGGCAAGGAATGAAAGAAGAGAAAGACTAATTCAGTTCTACAATAAATTTCAGCTAGTAATAGCGAATACTCTGTTCAAGAATCAGAAGGGGCGGAGGTATACATGGAAAAGGCCGAGTGGTACAGGAAGATTACAGTAAGATTACACCATGGTCCATATACTGGATTGTAAGGCGTACCCAGGAGCAAATCAGACTCATATCACAATATAGTAGTGATGAAGAGTAGGCTGAAGTTCCAGACATTAATCAGGAAGAATCAATATGCAAAGAAGTGGGATATGGAAGAACTAGGGAATGGCGAAGTTCTCTAAGACTATAGATACAGCAGCAAGGAATAGATCAGTAGGCAGTACAGTTTTATAAGGAATGGACATATCTAAAAAGGGCCATCACAGATATTGTAAAGAAAAACATACGTACAAAGAGGATAACTACGAAAAAACCATGCGTAACAGAAGAAATACTTCGTATGATCGATGAAAGGAGGAAGTACAAAAATATTGCGGAAAACTCAGGAATACAGGCATGAAAAAAGTGAAGAAATCGAAAAAGAAATGACTATCGGAAGGGCAGACTCAGCATACGGGAAAGTCAAAATAATCTTTGGAGACATTAAAAGCACGGGAGGCAACATTAAGAGTGCAACGCGAATTCCACTGTTAAATGCAGAGGAGAGAGCGGATAGGTGGAAAGAATACATTGAAAGCCTCTCTGAGGGGGAAGATTTGTCTGATGTGATAGCAGAAGAAACAGGAGTCGTATTAGAAGAGATAGGGGATCAGGTATTAGAATCCAAATTTAAAAGAACTTTGGAGGAGTTAAGATCAAGTAAGGCAGAAGGGATAGATAACAATCCATCAGAATTTCTAAAATCGCGTTGGTGTGTAGAATGGCGACGTACCATCCGACTTTCGAAAAAATATCATTCACACAATCCGGAAGACTGCAAGAGCTGAAAAGTGCGAGAATTACCGCACAATCAGCTTAACAGCTCATTCATCCAAGTTGCTGACGAGAATAATATACAGAAGAATGGAAAAGAAAATTGAGGATGTGCTAGATGACGATCATTCTGGCTTTAGGAAAGGTAAAGGAACGAGAGAGGCAATTCTGATTTTGCGGTTGACAATGGAAGCAAGACTAAATAAAAATCAAGACACGTTCATAGGATTTGTCGTCATGTAAAAAGCATTCGACGATATAAAATGGTGGAAGGTGTTCGAAGTTCGAAAAAAATAGGGGTAATCTATAGGGAGAGGAGTGAATATACAGTATGTACAAGAGTCAAGAGTGGACGACCAAGAACGAAGTGCTCGGAATAGAGAGTGTAAGACAGGAATGTAGTCTTTCCCCCCTGCTGTTCAGTCTGTACATCGAAGAAGCAGTGATGGAAATAAAAGAAAGGTTTAAGAGTGGAGTTAAAATTCAGGGTGAAAGGATATCAGTGATACGATACGCTGATGATATTGCTATCCTGAGTGAAAGTGAAGAAGAATTACATGATCTGCTAAATGGAATGAACAGTCTAATGAGTACAGGGTATGGATTGAGAGTAACTCGAAGAAAGACGAAGGTAATGAGAAGTAGCAGAAATGAGAATAGCGAGAAACTTAATATGAGGATCGATAGTCACGAAGTAGATGAAGTTAAGGAATTCTGCTACCTAGGCAGTAAAATAACCAGTGACGGACGGAGCAAGAAGGACATCAAAAGCAGACTAGCAATGGAAAAAGGGGCTTTCCTAGCCAATGGAATTCCACTCGTATCAGACATAGGCCTTAATTTGAGAAAGAGATTTCTGAGAATGTACGTCTTGAGTACGGCATTGTATGGTACTGAAACATGGACTGTGGGGAAACCGGAAAAGAAGAGAATCGAAGATTTTGAGATATGCTGCTATAGACGAATGTCGAAAACTAGGTGGACTGATAAGGAAAGGAATGAGGAAGTGCTGCGAGGAATCGGAGAGGAAAGGGATATGTGTAAATCACTGATAGGAAGAAGAGACAGGATGGTAGGACATCTGTTGAGACATGAGGGAATGACTTCCATGGTACTAGAAGGAGCTGCAGAGGGCAAAACCTGTAGAGGAAGACAGAGATTGGAACACATGCAGCAAATAATTGATGACATAGGTTGCAAGTGCTATTCCGAGATGAAGAGGTTGGCACAGGCGAGAAATTCGTGATGGACCGCATCAAATTAGTGAGAAGACTGATGAACCCCCCCCCTCCAAAAAAAAATCGTTTCTTCAAGCGCGAAGCGGAGAACGGTGGACCTATCTCACATGTTGCCAGATCTCAGGAATGCACAGCAGAAACGAGTGGCGTCAGCGTGAGAGCTGTTCAGCGGATTGCCAGTGAAGGTAATTTATCTGTCCAGGCAAGTGGAAGCCCAGTTTTCAGATCGCCAGGAAAACATCACAGTCGTGAGACTCTTGTCACGAATTTAGACGATATTGACAAAGATGTTTTGCCGGCCGCGGTGGCCGAGCGGTTCTAGGAGCCAAGTCCGGAACCACGCGACTGCTAAGGTCGCAGGTTCGAATCCTGCCTCGGGCATGGATGTGTGTGCTGTCCTTAGGTTAGTTAGGTTTAAGTAGTTCTGAGGACTGATGCCCTCAGCTGTTAAGTCCCATAGTTCAAATACCATTTTTGAACAAAGATGTTTTAAGGCGAGTTGTGTTAAATATGTGCAAGACAGGCAAATTTCCTACTATTCAAAAATCACATTAAAAATTACTGAAATTATAAATTTTAAAGGCAGTGATACCTCAATGCGAAGCAGACTGAAAGACATTGGGTTCAAATATGTAAATACAAATACGGACGAAAATTTTTAATCGAACGTTGTCATATCGCTGCTTCAAGAGCACAATTGTCCAGAAATATTCTTGAAATAAGAAAATCTGGCAGTCACAACGTTTTTTACTTGGACGAAATATGGGGAAACCGGAATCATACAAGGAAAGCGTGTTGGAAGCTGAGTGATGGATCGAGTGATTTTAAAGTCCCGTTTGCTAAAGGGCGACATAATTGTGCTTCACGCTGTTTCTGCTTCCGAATTTATCTCTTGATGCCTCAGAATGGTCCTACCAACCGATCCCTTTTCCTAATCACGGTGTACCTCAAATTTCTCTCCTCTTGAATTCTATTCAGTACCCCCTCGTTAGTTACGTGATCCACCCATCTAATCTTCAAAACTCTTCTGTAGCACCACATTTCAAATGTTTCTATTCTCTTCTTGTCTAAACTGCTTCACTTCCATACATGGCTACACTCCACACAAATAGTTTCATAAACGACTTCCTAACACTGAAATCTATAATCGATGTTAACAAATTTCTCTTGTTCAGAAACGCTTTCATTGCCATTGCCAGTCAACATTTTATACACTCCCTACTCTGTTCATCATCAGTTATTTTTATTCCCAAATAACAGGACTCATCTACTAATTTAAGTGCCTCATTTTCTAATCCAATTCCCTCAGCATCACTTGATTTAATTCGACTACATTCCATTATCGTCCCTTTACTTTTGTTAACGTTCGTCTTATATCTTCCGTTCAAGACATTGTCCATTCCGTTCAACTGCTTTTCCAAGTCCTTTGATGTATCTGACAGAATAGCAATTTCATTAGCAAACCTCAAAGTTTTTATTTTTTTCCCCTGGACTAATTCCTACTCCAAATTTTTATTTTGTTTCCTCTACTGTTTGCTCATTATGCAGATTGAATAACATCGCGTATTGGCTACCACCCTGTCTCACTCCCTTCTTAACCACTGCTTCCCTTTTGTGCCCCTCGTCTCTTATACAGGCCATCTGATTTCTGTGCAGATTGTAAATAGCTCTCTCTCTCTATTTTACCCTCACTACCTTTAGAATTTGAAAGAGATTATTCCAGTCAACATTGTCAAAAGTTTTCTATAAGTTTACAAATGCTGTGAACGTAGTTTTATCTTTCGTTAACCTATCTTCTATGAGAAGTCCTAGGGTCAGAATTGCCTCACGTGTTCCTAAATTTCTCCAGAATGCAAACTGGTGTTCACTGAGGTAGGCTTCTACCAGTTTTTCCATTCTTCTGTAAAGGATTCGTGTCAGTATTTTGAAATCGTGACTTATTAAACTGATAGTTCGGTGATTCTCACACCTGTCAGCCTCTGCTTTTTTTGGAATTGGAAATAATATATTCATCTTGTAGTCTGTGGGTATTTCACCTGTCTGATACATCTTTCTCGCCAGATGGAAGAATTTTGTCATGGCTGGTTCTCCCAAGGCTATCAGCAGCGCTAACGGAATGTTGTCTACTCCCGGAGCCTTGTTTCGACTTAAGTCTTTCAGTGCTTTGTCAAATTCTTCACCCAGTATCATATCTCCCCTCTCATTTTGATCTACGTCCTCTTCCATTTCCGTAATGTTGTTCTGAAGTACATCTCCCTTGTATAGACCCTTTGTATACTCCTTCCACCTTTCTGCTTTCCCATCTTTGCTTAGGACTGGTTTTCAATCAGTGCTCTTGATATTCGTACAGGTCGTTCTCTTTCTTCCAAAGCTCTTTAATTTTCTTATATGCAGCATCTATATTACCAGTAGTAGTATATGCTTCTACTCCCTACATTCGTTCTCAAGCGATTCCTGGCTAGCCAGTTCGCACTTCCTGTCGATGTCATTTTTTAGACGTTTGTATTCCCTTTCATCTGCCTCGTTTATTGCAATTTTATGTTTTCTCATTTCATCGATCAAATTCAATATCTCTTGTGTTACCCAAGAATTTCTACTAGCTATCGTCTTTTTACCTACTTTCCCTCAGCTGCCTTCATTATTTCTTCTCTCAGAACTACCCATTCTTCTTCTATTGTATTCCTTTCCTCTGTTCTTGTCAGTCGTTCTCTGAGCTCCCTTTGATACTCTCTACGACTTCTCGTCCTTTCAATTTATCCAGGTCCCATCTTCTTAAATTACCGCCTTTTTGCAGTTTCTTTGGTTTTAATCCACAGTTCATAACCAATAAATTGTGCTCAGAGTCCACATCTGCCCCTGGAATTGTCATACAATTTAAAACGTGGTTCCGAAATCTCTGACTTGCCATAATATAATATGTTCCATGCTCCAGTTTGTAAAACGCCAGTTTTGTTTACCTGATAATGACATCCTATTGAGTAGACCCCACCAAGATATCGAATGGGGGACTATTTTGTCACCGGAATATTTTATCCAGGAGGATACCATGATTATTTAACCATACAGTAGAACTGTATGCCCTCGGAAAAAAATTATTCCTGTAGTTTCACCTTGCTTTCAGCCATTCGCAGTACCAGGACAGTAAGGCCTTTTTGGTTGATGTTACAAGGCCATATCAGTCTATCAACCAGACTGCAGCCCCAGCAATTACTGACAAGGCTGCTGCCGCTCTTCAGGAACGACACGTTTGTCTGGCCTCTCAACAGATAACCCTACGTTGTTGTTGCACCTTTGGATGGCCATATGTACCATGAGGCACACTAGCCACCTCATCAATGGCAAGCTCCATGGGTCATGGGGAGGTGGGGGAGGGGGAGGTTGCTACCTATAAACGTATTAAAAGTACCCTTTGAACATCCAGTAGCAGACGTGGCGGCACTCCGCTCCTACGGCATGGTATAAGAACATTAGGCAGAATAGTGGACCTGCTGTTAGACGTTTCGAGTCCTCAATAGATTACGCCAAATGTGTTTTTAAATCCCACCACAGGTACCATCCGATCTCCAGATAAGAGGCTGCTGGGCCATAGTTATTTATGACCGCCAAGAGGCTGCTGGGCCATAATCATTTATGACCGCCAGCCTAAAACGTGTTTCAGGTGCAGCAAGGAAAATAAACTACGTTCCATGTGTCTCCAGCATCGGATCACGAACTTCCACTGCAGATCATGGTACCTCCACTGAAACCGATGATCGTCCAAGCGACATTCACTGTGACACTCATGATGTCTCCTCTAGTGCAGCCACAACACACCTACAACGTTGCTGTATTGGAACAACACTCTGTAGACTAATGCGTGACCAATCAGTCAGCTTGGCCAATGACAGAACTCCATATGATGCCATCAACACAACCAAACATGGCAGGCACTGTCAATTGCAGGACGGCAATCAGTTCACTTATCTTAGCAATGCAAGCCGTTTTTGCTGGTGTGGAGTGAGTGAAAGACACCATTCGACAGATGAAAGCCACACAGCATAATGGTGTCAGAACATGGCAGTTCACACTCGCTCGAGCAAGAAGAACTGATCCTGCATGCCAACCAAGAGTTTGACACCACTGCCGCTGACTGCACCCCCGCGGAACGAGTGACGGGACAAGCAGGAGCCATCTACCAGTCCTCTGTGGCTAACAATGATGGGCAGGAATGTTCTAGTGCATGCTGCGAAGGTCCGTGGTCCTTTCCTATCAACCACTATGACCTTATGAAACATAAGCAGTAGTGGGCTGAGGACAGCGAGACTGGGCTGGACCCTGATCAGGGGCCATTGAGGTCCCACCAGACCATCCATTGTGAACAACTTGGAGACGGCCACAGTTGGCACGGTGTTACATCACTCATGATATCTGCTTCTCTCCACCATCACCACGGATAACCTTGCCAAACCACCGCAGCACCACGTTTACTGCATGGCCATGAGGAATATCCACATCGTTAGCTCTCTGTCAAGATCCAACTCCTGAGAGAAATAATATAAGCCATAGGAGTCTGCATTCCTACGAGAAGTGTGAAGGAAAGCGCTCCCAGACTTTTATGGTTACCCGACGTATGTGATGACTGGTGATAATGGAAACACTGGCGTGGCGATTTTATTGCATGGTGGAATCAAAGCCAATGCTCCCCTCCACTCGAGGATTAGCGGTCATGTCATGGCACTGGACATCCGAATCTTTAATGTTTATGAACCATTGGGCACCAGTAAATGCCGTAACTGGTCCATGTTCTGCTTCATGGACTTTGTCCCCCTTTCCTAGGATGGTTTGAACACAGTCTCTTCGCTGGCGATTTGACTTGCAAGCTTCATCTCAAGGACCAAATTCCGCACTACACTCCTTGTCCAGAATTGGGTTGGTGATTCATGATCTTCACTTGCACGACACGTGGGACAAGGGACATAGCGACAGCTCTGGCCACACATCTACGAGTCATTCGGCGAACCCACTCGATCGCATATATATGTCACTGAGTCTTACAGAGGGATTAGTGGCCGCCAAACGATGGCCTCTTGTCTTTTCCGATCACAGCGCCTACATCTGCACGATGCCTCTACATCCTTACATTTGTCCTCTAGCCATCCCTGCTTAGACATTTTGCACTTCCTGTCGATCTCATTTTTGAGACGTTTGTATTCCTTGTGCTAGCTTCATTGAATGCACTTTTACATTTCCTCCTTTCATCAATTACATTCAATATTTCTTCTGTTACCCAAGGATTTCTGCTAGCCCTCGTCTTTTTACCTACTTGATACTCTGCTGCCTTCACTATTTCATCCCTCAAAGCTACCCATTCTTCTTCTACTGTATTTCTTTCCCCCATTCCCGTCAGTCGTTCCCTAATGCTCGCTCTGAAACCCTCTACAACCTCTGGTTCTGTCAGTTTATCCAGGCCCCATATCCTTAAATTCCCACCTTTTTGCAGTTCCTTCAGTTTTAATATACAGTTTATAACGAATAGATTGTGGTCAGAGTCCACATCTGCCCCTGGAAATGTCTTATAATTTAAAATCTGGTTCCTGAATCTCTGTCTTACGATTATATAATCTAGTATCTCCAGGCTTCTTCCATGTATACAACCTTCTTTCATGATTCTTGAACCCAGTGTTATGCTCTGTGCAGAATTGTACCAGGCGGCTTCCTCTTTCATTCCTTCTCCCCAATCCACATTCACCTACTACGTTTCCTTCTCTCCCTTTTCCTACTATCGAATTCCAGTCACCCATGACTATTAAATTTTGGCATCCCTTTACTATCCGAATAATTTGTTTATCTCATCATACATTTTATCAATCTCTTCATCATCTGCAGAGCTAGTTGGCATATAAACTTGTACTACAGTGGTAGGCGTGGGCTTCGTGTCTATCTCGGCCACAATAATGCGTTCACTATACTGTTTGTAGTTGCTTACCCACACTCCTATTTTTTTATTCATTATTAAATCTACTCCTGCATTACCCCTACTTCATTTTGTGTTTATAACCTTGTATTCACCTGACCTAAAGTCTTGTTCCTCCTGCCACCGAACATCACCAATTCCCTCTATATCTAACTTTAACCTATTCATTTCCCTTTTTAAATTTTCTAACCTACCTGCCCGAGTAAGGGATATGACATTCCACGCTCCGATCTGTAGAACGCCAGTTTTCTTTCTCCTGATAACAACGTCCTCCTGAGTAGTCCCTGCCCGGAAATCCAAATGGGGGACTACTTTACCTCCGGAATTTTTACCCAAGAGGACGCCATCATCATTTATCCATACAGTAAAGCTGCATGCCCCCAGGAAAAATTACGGCCATGGTTTCCCCTTGCTTTCAGCCGTTCACAGTACCAGCACAGCAAGGCCGTTTTGGTTAGTGTTACAAGGCCAGATCAGTCAATCATCCAGACTGTTGGCCTGCAACTACTGAAAAGGCTGCTGCCCCTCTTCAGGAACCACACGTTTGTCTGGCATCTCAACAGATACCCCTCCATTGTGGTTGCACCTACGGTACGGCTATCTGTATCGCTGAGGCACGCAAGCCTCCCCACCAACGGCAAGGTCCATGGTTCATGGGGGGGGGGACTGTGTACATTGATTTCTTAAATCTGGATAGGTGAAAGCAAGTAAGCGAATGACATCATCAAGTATAAGAGAAATATAGCAAAACAGAGCACAAGATTGGGCATAAATTAAACATGGGAACATCTTAAAATACAAAGAATGACTAACCTAACAAAAAATGTAATAATAATTCATCAGACAATAGCATTAATTTCAGTAGTAATATTATCTTGCATAGGGAGTGCAATAATGGCAAAGTAGAGTAGCACAGCATCAGAAAAAAATAGCACATTACATGGTATCGGTAAAAACAAAATATCATCAGAAATAAATGAACATAAGATATGTATAGAGGCTATATAGAAAGGACACAGATTCTTATTATGAAAAAGAAGGTTGAGTTACAGTTTGCAGCGCTCATACCACCCAAGGGAAGTAATCAGCTGAACAGATGTCAAAATAAATGCCGTCCTTTTCAGTTGTGGTTTTCATGCATATGCGTATGAAAACTGAAAAATGTGAAAAGCCTCAAATTGCGGTAAGTGAAGCGACATGCAAAGTTCTTTACAGGGCATGTCGCCACCTAATAGACTGCTGAATAATCAAGGATGCGTGAAAACAAGGTAACAATAGAATGGCTATGAGCATGGGAAATGTATCAGGTAAGAAATTGTGTGTTGCGTCATATTATTATGTACACTTATATGTAAATCAGAATATATGGAAGCTGGCAACATAAATATGGACATCTGTAAAAAAATTTTGTTTACAGCTCATTCAGTTTACATATAGCTTATATATAAGAAAAGAAAGAAAAGTAATAAGATTCAGTACCTTGTTGGAAGGATGGACTCGGCGTATACATAGAAATGTCATAACAGCCTTCGGTGAAATTAAAAGTAAAAGTGGTAACAACAAGAAATCCATGGGAATTCCACTGTTAAATTCGGAGCAGAGGGAGAATAGCTGGAAAAGTACATTGAACTCTCATATGAGGAAGAGATATCTTTGATGACGTGATAGAAAAAGAAACAGGAGTCACGAGGGAAGAGACAGGGGATCCAGTATTAGAATCAAAATTTAACTGAGCTTTGGAGGATTAAGATACAAAAAGACAGAAAGGGTAGGTGACATTCATCACAATCGTTAGAGTCCCTGGGGGAAATGGCAACTAAACTATTATTCACATTGATGTGTAGAATGTACACTCCTGGAAATGGAAAAAAGAACACATTGACACCGGTGTGTCAGACCCACCATACTTGCTCCGGACACTGCGAGAGGGCTGTACAAGCAATGATCACACGCACGGCACAGCGGACACACCAGGAACCGCGGTGTTGGCCGTCGAATGGCGCTAGCTGCGCAGCATTTGTGCACCGCCGCCGTCAGTGTCAGCCAGTTTGCCGTGGCATACGGAGCTCCATCGCAGTCTTTAACACTGGTAGCATGCCGCGACAGCGTGGACGTGAACCGTATGTGCAGTTGACGGACTTTGAGCGAGGGCGTATAGTGGGCATGCGGGAGGCCGGGTGGACGTACCGCCGAATTGCTCAACACGTGGGGCGTGAGGTCTCCACAGTACATCGATGTTGTCGCCAGTGGTCGGCGGAAGGTGCACGTGCCCGTCGACCTGGGACCGGACCGCAGCGACGCACGGATGCACGCCAAGACCGTAGGATCCTACGCAGTGCCGTAGGGGACCGCACCGCCACTTCCCAGCAAATTAGGGACACTGTTGCTCCTGGGGTATCGGCGAGGACCATTCGCAACCGTCTCCATGAAGCTGGGCTACGGTCCCGCACACCGTTAGGCCGTCTTCCGCTCACGCCCCAACATCGTGCAGCCCGCCTCCAGTGGTGTCGCGACAGGCGTGAATGGAGGGACGAATGGAGACGTGTCGTCTTCAGCGATGAGAGTCGCTTCTGCCTTGGTGCCAATGATGGTCGCATGCGTGTTTGGCGCCGTGCAGATGAGCGCCACAATCAGGACTGCATACGACCGAGGCACACAGGGCCAACACCCGGCATCATGGTGTGGGGAGCGATCTCCTACACTGGCCGTACACCACTGGTGATCGTCGAGGGGACACTGAATAGTGCACGGTACATCCAAACCGTCATCGAACCCATCGTTCTACCATTCCTAGACCGGCGAGGGAACTTGCTGTTCCAACAGGACAATGCACGTCCGCATGTATCCCGTGCCACCCAACGTGCTCTAGAAGGTGTAAGTCAACTACCCTGGCCAGCAAGATCTCCGGATCTGTCCCCCATTGAGCATGTTTGGGACTGGATGAAGCGTCGTCTCACGCGGTCTGCACGTCCAGCACGAACGCTGGTCCAACTGAGGCGCCAGGTGGAAATGGCATGGCAAGCCGTTCCACAGGACTACATCCAGCATCTCTACGATCGTCTCCATGGGAGAATAGCAGCCTGCATTGCTGCGAAAGGTGGATATACACTGTACTAGTGCCGACATTGTGCATGCTCTGTTGCCTGTGTCTATGTGCCTGTGGTTCTGTCAGTGTGATCATGTGATGTATCTGACCCCAGGAATGTGTCAATAAAGTTTCCCCTTCCTGGGACAATGAATTCACGGTGTTCTTATTTCAATTTCCAAGAGTGTATTAGACTGGCGGTATACCATCAGACTCCCGGAAAGATTTCATCCACACAGTTCCGGATACAGCAAGAAACGACAAGTGCGAGAATTACCGCTCTATCAGCTTAACAGCACATGCATCAAAGTTGCTGACAAAATAATATACAGAAGAATGGAAACGATAACTGAGTATCTCCTAGATGACGATCAGTTTGGCTTCAGGAAATGTAAAGGTACCAGAAACAGAAAGGAAGCAAGGCTGAAGAAACATCAAGACACATTTATATAATCTGACGACGTGGAAAAGCGTTAGACTGTGTACGATGGTGCAAGATGTTCAAAGTTCTGACAAAAACGGGAGTAAGCTGAAGGGAAAGACGGGTAATATGCAATGTGCACAAGAATCAAGAGGGAATAAAAACCTGGAAGACCAAGAGCGAATTGGTTCAAATGGTTCAAATGGCTCTGAGCACTATGGGACTTAACATCTGTGGGCCGGCCGAAGTGGCCGTGCGGTTAAAGGCGCTGCAGTCTGGAACCGCAAGACCGCTACGGTCGCAGGTTCGAATCCTGCCTCGGGCATGGATGTTTGTGATGCCCTTAGGTTAGTTAGGTTTAACTAGTTCTAAGTTCTAGGGGACTAATGACCTCAGCAGTTGAGTCCCATAGTGCTCAGAGCCATTTGAACCATTTGAACCATCTGTGGTCATCAGTCCCCTAGATCTTAGAACTACTTAAACTTAACTAACCTAAGAACATCACACACATCCATGCCCGAGGCAGGATTCGAACCTGCGACCGTAGCAGTCGCGCGGTTCCGGAAACGAAGTGGTCGGGTTAAAAAGTGTGTAAGACAGGGTTGCAGCGTTTCGCCCCTACTTCACAATCGATACATCGAAAAATCAGTGATGGAAATAAAAGAAAGGCTCAAGAGTGGCATTGAGTTTCAGAGCGAAAGAATATCGATAACAGAATTCACTGATGACATTCCTGCCCTCTGTGAAAGTGAAGAAGAATTACAGAATCTTCTGAATGAAATAAACAGTCTAATCAGCGCACAATATGGACTGAGAGTAAACCGAAAAAAGACGAAAGTAATGATAAGTAAGAGAAATGAATCAGAAAGAAACTTACCGGTATTGTTGATCACGAAGTAGGTGAAGTTAAGGAATTCTGAAATCTAAAACGTCAAAATAACCCGTGATGTATGGAGCAAGGCCGACAGAAAAGGGACTTTTATTGATTGGCGACTCCATGTTGTCTTGTGCACAACGACCAGATAACAGGTATACTTGAAAAAAGAGAAAGCATTGGTCGTATAGTATTGTATGGTAGTGAAGCATGGACCGTGGTAAAACGGGAACAGAAGAGAATCGAAGTATTTGAGATGTAGAATGTTGAATGAAGAATGTTGAAAATAAGGTGGACTGATAAGGTACGATGTGAGGAGGTTCTATGCAGAATCGGCGAGGAATGGTACATATAGAATACACTGACAGGACAAAAGGACAGCCTAATATTTGTTAAGACATCATGCAATCACTTCCATGGTACTAGAGGAAGCTGTACAGTATAAAACGGTAGGCAAAGATGGGGATTAGTTTACATCAAGCAATTGATTGTGGACATGGGTTGCTTGTGCTACTCTGAGATGAGAAGGTTGGCCTATGAGAGGAATCCATGCTGGCAACATCAAACCACTCAGAAGACTGTTAACCTCCCTCGCCCTCTCTCCCCAAAAAAAGAAAAAGGCAGTACTGCATAAACATGACTTGTCTTCAATGCGTCTAGTATGCTCCACTTTAGATGTGGCAGCGGAGTAGTGTTCGTATGAGAGGTACTATGCTGAGGGTGGAATTACATTGACTTTCTTCCATAGCATACCAAAAAGCATTGAATTTTTTTTCTTAGCAGTTATTTCTCATCACAACCTGTCCTGCGACAGCCTTACAAGCTTTTCAGCCTGTTTCTGACTACTCTGTATAGTGGGTATTGGTCAAGTACTCAACAAGTACAAACACGTCTGGTGGCATAGGTAACAATCAGGAACATAGTTGTAGTAATTTACTTGGTATACATTCTGTAATTAACGTTTGTTTCTCATTCAAATGATTCTAGCTCTCAGTTTAAGTAAGGACCTAATTAAAGCTTTATAACATCGACATTTTGCTGTGGGAGACGGAATGGCATAGACATCTTCAGTCTGCTATTAACAGACCACTGTCCATGTTCTTCTCCTATATAATCATGAGTGTCCACTAGGGCTGGGGCGTTAGGGGTTGCTAGAGAGGCTGTGTGATGTAACAGGCTCCCATCGAATATTAACCTACCTCGAAATTACGGTGCTCATTTCATAAAAGTGGAGGAGCCGGATTTATCTCCCTCGATTTCTCACGTACGTAAGTTCTGAGGTGACGGAAACCAAGAATATTTAACTTTTGGTAGTAGTAAGTGGATATTACGCTCACATACGCAAGCTAGGGTCATAGAGCTACAAAATGATGAGTATTCACCGACGTATGAAAGTCAACAGAACAAAAGCGACTTTAATCTTTAATTTTTAAAGATACTGAAAAAATGCAGTTCAACATTTCAGTGTTAAGGGAAACTCCAGTTATTCGGAAGATAATGACCATGAAAAGGTAACATAACTTAAACACAATTAATAAGTTGAATAGAAAGTTGTTCTCAATAATGGTTCATGTGCGTTGAGCTTTTGTAAGGTAATTAGTCTTCACTAAGCTGGCTGTCAGCGAGTCGACGACGCCCACGTTGTTGGAATGTATTCCTTGAGTGTGTGGTTCCGTAATTGTTGGCGTCTCACTGATAGTCTTGACCATAGCAGCCCATTATGAACATAGCAGGAATGTGTGATGTCTGTAGAATTATCTTGTTTAGAGCACCAAATGCAGTGACGAAAGTTAGACACGCTCCATAAACTAATGTGTGATATATCCAGATCACATAAGATTTGTTTGTCGCTGCAGTCACAGTTGTAAATTTGTGATTTACTGTTCAACCACAGCTTGACACATTTCACAGCACCACAGTCCGTAATAAGAAAGAACATTAGTATATTTGTAATTTAAATTCATAGTTTGCGTTATGTATCGAACAATAGGTGCTGTGCACAACTGTGACTGCACACTAACATCAGTCATGTGGTGACTGGAACACGGTACAGTAAAAATGAAAGTTCTTAAAATCAGTACACGACAAGGAAAAGTGTTTCCAAATTTCTGTTTAATTTTACAGTCTACGTTTCGCACGAATCAGTCTTTGCTGCCTATGATCAAAGCAATTCATTTACAGCGTTCACACAGCTTCGCAATCTGTACATCATGATTGTTAATACTAGAGTGCCACCTAGCACTAATAAACAACGCAACACATAAAAGTTCTTAGTTCGTTACACGCAGTACACATCGAATCCACAAGGAGTATGACTGATGGAACAGTTATTTTTACAACATTTATGGCACACAGTCCACATATCTTTACCTCGCATAACAATCACTTCTTGTTCTTGCTGCACAGTGTTCATTATTGTTTTATCTGTTGAGCCATGGATATAGTTCTACAGCACTCGGAGTATCTCACTTCACATTACACTTTCAAAATTTCCGAGCATATTGATTTGTAGTTTCACAAAGAATTACAACCCTGTATCACTCTGTTCATGAAAATGAATTTAAACACTATGTCGATAAACGTACAAAGACACAGCTTCAGTAAAGATGAAAATAGGCGTTACAAGGCATTACATTCATTACAATTTCATGATGTAAACGGAAACATAGTTGCACAAAGAAATAAATTAACGAAACTCATCCTAAAACAACTCTCTCAGTAATACAAAAATAAAGCAGAAACTAAAGAAAATAAAACAGAGGAAAAAGGCAAAGAAATCTATACTGTACTACAATCTTATGTTCAAAATCCTAATAACCACTTTAAGGGTGCAAGATTTGGAACTACTTTAAATTTATGACCTATAGGTGGAAACAGAAATACAAAATACAGTTTATCAAATCTAACATATCCTTTTCTGTAGTAGAATAACTGTGTTCGGCCTTATTCAGTGGGATGCATAAGTTTCCTGATACACTATGTGATAAAAAGTCTCCGGACACGTGGCTGAAAATGACTTACATGTTCGTGGTGCCCGCCTTCGGTAACTCTGGAATTCAGTATGGTGTTGGCCCATCCTTAGCCTTGATGACAGCTTCTACTCTCGCAGGCATACGTTCAATCAGGCGCTGGAAAGTTTCTTGGGGAATGACAGTCCATTCTTCACGGACTGCTACACTGTGGCGAGGTGTCGATGTCGGACGGTGAATCCTGGCACGAAGTCCACGTTCCAAAACATCCCAAAGGTATTCTATAGGATTCAGGTCAGGACTCTGTGCAGGCCAGTCCATTACGGGGATGTTATTGTCGTGTAACCACTACGTGACAGGCCATGCATTATGAACAGGTGCTCGACTGTGTTGAAAGATGCAATCGCCATCCTCGAATTGGTCTTAAACGTTGGGAAGCAAGAAGGTGCTTAAAACATCAATGTAGGCCTGTACTGTGATAGTTCTACGCAAACAACAAGGGGTGCAAGACCCCTCCCTGAAAATGACAACCACACCATAACACTACGGCCTCCGAATTTTACTGTGGGACTATACACGCTGGCAGATGAAATTCACCAGGCATTCGCCATAACCCTGTACTGCTTGTATCACATGATAATATAAATTCTTTGGTAAAATCAAGAAAAATTAATACAGTACCTCAGCATCCCATTCATATTTTGATACGCTGCTTAATATTCAGATATCTACTCATCCGTAAATTTCTTTTTCAGAAATCTAGTAAAAAGAAACCTTTGACGAATTTTTGGTAATAATTTGCCATCGGATGGCCACATTGTATACGTGATTTGTCACTCCATACAACGTTTTCCCAATGTTCAATCGTCCAATGTTTACGCTCCTTACACCAAGCGAGGCGTCGTTTGGCATTTACCGCCATGATGTGTGGCTTATGAGCAGCCGCTCGACCATGAGATCTAAGTCTTGTCACCTCCCGCCTAACTGTCATGGTACTTGCAGTGAATCCTGATGCAGTCTGGAATTCCTGTGTGATGGTCTGGATAGATGTCTGCCTATTACACACTACGACGCTCTTCAGCTGTCGCCAGTCTCTGCCAATCAACAGACCAGGTCGGCCTATACGCTTTTGTGCTGTATGTGTCCCTTCACGTTCCCACTTCACTATCACATTGGGAACTGTGGACCTAGGGATGTTTAGGAGTATGGAAGTTCGCGTACAGATGTATGACACAAATGGCACCCAATCACCTGACCACGATCGAAGTCCTTGAGTTTCGCGGAGCGCCCTATTCTGCTCTCTCGCGGTTTCTAATGACGACTGAGGTCGCTGATATGGAGTGGTTGGCAGTAGATGGCAGCATAGTGCACTTAATATGAAAAAGATATGTTTTTCAGGGTGTCCGGATACTTTTGATCACATAGTGTACTCTTGTCCCTCTACAGTTTGATATAAAATGACACCAAAAAATTGTATTGCTTGCATCACATGACAATAGAAATTCTTTGGGAAAATAAAGAAAAATTTATACAACACCTGAAATCAGCATCCCATTCATATTCTGAAACGGTGCTTGATATTCTGATGTCTAATCAAACGTAAATTTCTTTTTCAAAAATCTAGTACATAAAACCTTTGACGAATTTTTGGTAATAATTTCACAATCCAAGGAATGGTTGCAATTGCTTAATTGGTTGTGGTACCCAGAAATCACGCACAGCATCCTTAGTCCATCTTGGCAAATAATGTGCGAAAGGTACGTAAATTGTAGCTGGGCAAAATTACATGTAACACTACATAGAATGAGACAAGCTGCCTTCAATCTATAAAACACTTCAGTTAGGTACTCTGTGTGTTTATGTAGACTTACTGAGAAACGATGATTTCATCCAAACAGCCCTTGCATTTTTGGGGGGGGGGGGGTTTAAACCTTGAAAGGGGTGCATCAAACTAGCACTGAAGTGTTGCAGATGCGGTTTTCAATCCAAAAGGCATTCTACAGCACTGGTAACGACCAGTTGGCGTAAAAACAGTTTTGGTCTACCTTCTGGACAGATTTCAATCTGATGATACCCACTCCTTACATTTGTCGTAGGCAAGACTTTACATTGTCCTAGGTTATCCAAAATTACAGTTATATTTGGAACTGGATATGTATCACTTACTCCACATTCATTTAAAACCTATCTTTAGAAAGATCCATATTTTCTTGTTCCATCAGGTGACTTCTTGGCTCACTTGTTGACCAAAACTATCCTTGTACGCTATAATGCCTTCAGTATGTTGTTGATCTATGAGCTGTGCTATTAATAACCGGTTATATTTTGGTAACCTATACTGATTACGGTGCACTGGTGAATGAGCACCTGTTGAAATATGATGCTGTGTTATGGGTGTGGCTGGTAAAGAACCTTCTACTTAAATAAATCTCTATATCAAACTGACAACGACTCCATGACTGATCGATCATTCCTTTAACCCTGTTATGTAACACAGATTTGCTGACAATTTGCTTCTGTGTCGGTTACCTTTAATGTAGCTACATCCAACCCCTTCCGTAGACTTACTTCATTCATTCCTAAATCATCCAGGGTTATTGGCGCCATGACTTTTTCATTTATTTCCCTAGCATGTTCTATACATCATTATATAAAACGATGCTCTGCATCCAACATGTTATTATTTGTCAGGGATTCTATTAAACAAGAAGCTTGTTGTGGAAGACCATTACTCATCTTAGCCCATATTATCTATCCTGTAGCTGCTGCTACTCTGTCACGCAAAACAAATTTTAATGTACTTTTACATAGTTTATTTGGCACCATCTTAAAAAAGGGTGTAGCTTTGAATGAAGGAACGTTTGCACCTGTTGCACCCATTTGTTACGAATCCCCATTGAGCTCAGTTTGAAGTGGGGCAGTTAGCAAAGAGCTGGAAGTGGTTAGGTGCTAGAACATGAAGTTAATGTTTTTATCACAAAATACAGTTATTGTTTAAGGTCCTAATACCTAATTTTATTATTAACAATGCCTGAACCCATTATAAGAATTTAGTGATACTAATTTACAAAAAACTTACAGGATACCTTACTCCCTGAATTCTCTGAATTATACAAACACCTAAAAACTATAACAGAATATATAAACCCAAAAGGTACCTTGCACTCTGAACCCTTCGAATTACACAAACACATAAGAACTAAACCAGAAGGAAAATGATCATTAACAAATTGCCAAGTAAACGGAAACGTAACCATTAGTTCAGGTCAGGTATTTACAGATCATGAGAAAAGTGGACAAAACCTAACACATTTAACGCGCATATAAAGCACATCAAGCATATAAAACACATATCAAGCAATAATGCCCTCTTAACTGAACAACATATATAATGTGCAGCAATGATTTAACACTAAATAATCTGCTGCTAGTGATTAATAGGTTTAAAATTTCACACGCTTCAACAACCACTACGGCGCCGTGTGTCAACTTTCTAATCAGTAACCTAATAGGAAAGAGTCTTTGAACTCTATGTACGTCATTCAAATTAAACAAAACGCTCAGTGGTCTCACTTAATATGTCTGAAAGGAATCAGTTCTCTTCTGAGAAGACATTACACACTCAATGACGAATAATCGTGATTTATTCATAGCACATGTAGCTCATGTATGACATCACTCTATAACCACAAACTGAATTCAAATTTAAAAAAATACATCTTATCATAGGGGACTTGGAGCATGGGTTACAATTAGCTCTGCAGAACTGAATACTATTCCCAGCATATATGTTGCTCAGCACATACCCATCGTGTTTGTACCGTTCTACCCTGCCGGTGTCGCTGCGGGTAACCAACCGCACAGGCAACGAAAACCGCCTTGCAGTGCTGCCGAAGTCTTTATCGCCCAAGCTCAGCGAACCCGACTTGCACTCTGGACGCGGTGCCATCCCGGAAGGTGTCAGTAACTCACAGCCACACTTCCCCCCCAAGATTCTGCTCTTCAAGGAAACGTATTGTACTAGATGTAAGCACCGACTTGCCCTCCACCAACATATAGAAATCTTAGGCCAGCTCGGCAGGGTAAACGCGCGCCACCTCGTGCCAGAGATCACAAGGCCAGAGCAAAAGAAGTTAACTAACGCTTTGACATATCGAAGGTATGCACGGTTCACAACTACCAAATCTTTGATGTTACCACAAATCGTAACACAGTTATAAATTTTAAACCATAAAAGTACATCGTTAAAATAAAAACGACGGCACTGCCAGAGCAGTTCAGTGAGCCCAGACAAGACAAAAAAATGGTTCAAATGGCTCTGAGCACTATGGGACTCAACCGCTGAGGTCATTAGGCCCCTAGAACTTAGAACTAGTTAAACCTAACTAACCTAAGGACATCACAAACATCCATGCCCGAGGCAGGATTCGAACCTGCGACCGTAGCGGTCTTGCGGTTCCAGACGGCAGCGCCTTTAACCGCACGGCCACTTCGGCCGGCCAGACAAGACACTAAGCCAGCAACATTACTAATATTGGACAATATGATTTCAACTACATAATCCCCACAGAGCACCAACCCGCTTGAAGGTCAGATCTCCAGCAGAAAGGACGCTTACCATTTAACACAGTCTTCAGTTGGCAATAGCAGAGGCATAGGAAGGTAACGAGCACCACATCATGCCCAGGACGGGCTACAGCTGGCACAGGCAGGGAAAAACAGACCACAAACAGTTGCTGTGTCTGCTTCATAAGCACAGATAAACTCCAGTTCAGCTACAAGGAAGACGCCGCGCAGCACAGTCCAATACAGCCACGCCACCATTGCTCTTTTACTATACCAACTCACTGCACCAATGCTGTGCACCAACTCACCCACGGCAGCTCATCATACCCTCTCTTCAAGCTGCAACCAACCAAACCCAGCGCTCAACTAGACCGATTTCAATCACATCTGGCAGCAAAAAATGTTCATGACTGTAAGCACATAGGGTCTGTGATCCAGCTTGAATGATAACCGAGATATGCGCAAAAACGTATTTTCATAGTTTCAACTGTATTATCTGTCCTGCATGGCAGGCATGTTGTGTGTGAATAATATCAACCAGTCTTATCGACCTGCTTTTCTGGGCAGCCTACATTTCACAGGCAAGAAATTCTTCCTAATAACTACACATATATGCTTTCCTGTACAACAGGTATGATGTGGCAGTGGTAATGGTCTACTTTATTACCCTGTTTTCAGGGGCTACACATGCTGATGGGCATAGTGTAAGGAACTGGATAGAGGTGTGGATGTATGGAGATGGGAGAGGAGTATATGAACAAAGACAGTTGAGAGTAGGAGATAGACAAAAAGAAGGGGTTTCAGGAGATGGCCAGAAGGGGGTGAGAAGGTGATGGGCAGATACGGATGTGAGGAGGAGAGGCTGACATAGGAGTTGAGGAGGAAATGAAATGAGAAAGGTTGAGAAGGATATTTTCATGAAGAGGAGGAAATGGTCAGAAAGAAATGGAGGTGGAGACAGGCTGAGTGGGTGGAGGAAGAAATAGACAGAGAGTTGGGGAAGTGGGGATGGATAATGAGATTCAGGCAGGATGAAAAGGGTAGGAAATGAGGACCAGGAGTAGATGGATGGGGAGAGGGGTAGAAGGAGTTGAATAGGGAGATATAGAGGTGGATAGGGATATAGAGCTGGAGGAGATGTAAAGAGAGAGTGGGGCAGGAGGAGATGGACAGAGAGACAGAGCAGAAGGAGATGATCAGAGAGAAGGGAGATAGGACAGAGAGAGGGGGGAGGACAACATGAACAGGGGAAGGAGAAAGGAAAAGATGGACAGAATAACTGTGGAGGAGGAAACAGGGAAGAGAAGACAAGGAGGAGGTTGGCAGAGATG
The DNA here is from genome assembly GCF_023898315.1 of Schistocerca nitens. Lineage (NCBI taxonomy): Eukaryota > Metazoa > Arthropoda > Insecta > Orthoptera > Acrididae > Schistocerca > Schistocerca nitens. The sequence continues at coordinate 625,412,322 of NC_064614.1, read as the reverse complement.
GTTGTGAAAATCAGATGGCCAGAGAGTGGGAGATAAGTGAATGCACACAGAAATGGAGAGGGAGAAGGGTAAGGCCTTGGGGAGAGGAGATCAGAAGATTGTCAGAGAAAGGGAGAGGTGGTGATGGGTGAGGAGGTGAAGGATAAAATGGTGAGAGAGAAGAAAGATATGTGTGCATTTATGTGACATACATGAATGAGGATGAAGCTGCAGATATTCAGGTATTGATTAATAAGTTAGTCACACAAAACCCCAAATGTGTCCCACAATCCTATAATCGTTTAATTCCTGTGGAACTAAATGTTGTTGTTGTTGTGGTCTTCAGTTCTGAGACTAGTTTGATGCAGCTCTCCATGCTACTCTATCCTGTGCAAGCTTCTTCATCTCCCAGTATCTACTGCAACCTACATCCTTCTGAATCTGCTTAGTGTATTCATCTCTTGGTCTCCCTCTACGATTTTTACCCTCCACACTGCCCTCCAATACTATGCTTTTGTTGATGTTCATCTTATATCCTCCTTTCAAGAAACCGTCCATTCCATTCAACTGCTCTTCCAGGTCCTTTGCTGTCTCTGACAGAATTACAATGTCATCGGCGAACCTCAAAGTTTTTATTTCTTCTCCATGGATTTTAATACCTACTCCGAATTTTTCTTTTGTTTCCTTTACTGCTTGCTCAATATACAGATTGAATAACATCGTGGAGAGGCTACAACCCTGTCTCACTCCCTTCCCAACCGCTGCTTCCCTTTCATGTCCCTTAACTCTTATATCTGCCATCTGGTTTCTGTACAAATTAAAAAGCCTTTCGCTCCCTGGAACTAAATGGGATACTGAAAAAATTAAGCTCCCCACCTTCTTCACATTTAAAACTCAATTACATTTAGTTTAACAACATTACTAATTATATAATGCTTAATTAATCGATACCTTCTAGGAGATCCAGACAGTTTTATGCCACCAGATCCCCTTGTAACACAAGTTAACATTCGACCAGAAAAATACATCCTATTTGCCTATGTGATTAAAAAATGTTGGGAGGTGTTATTGCTTTATTTTTAAGTTAGAATCTTCATAATTCTACCTTTTTAAACCAAATTACCACTTCATGGTTCTCAATTTTACACTACTATCAAGCCTTGTTGTGAATCATAGTGTTGTTGTAAGTTTATTAACAGTAATTGGAAAGTGAGCAGTTGAAGAACCTTATATTATAACTGGACAAATTTTAAGAATAATTTATTCAACCCAATTCCTAAGTAATGTTCATGTAGCAAATGCATGAAACAAATGAATTACGTAATAAACATTAAATAAATTGTCTAACTTAGAAGAAACATATGTTTTGAAAATATAAAATTGAAAGTTTAACTCTTCTCTTAAGTTCCAGTATCTTACAAAATTTCACTATATAAATGAAATCAATAAAATTTTTAAACCAACATTTAAAAAAAATTAAAGGTAAGGGCAAAAACTCTTTCAGTGTATGTATATTAATTTATTAAAATGGAATAGGATAAAATCCCTTGAACTCAAGTAAATCCAGAATATGTAACAGTGAGTTTAATAAAAACTAAAAGAATAAAAATCATCACATAAATTATTCTAGCCGAAAATACAAATGCAATTCTATAACACTCTGCCAAAAAGTTAAAGTAAAACAATTAGCACCATAATATTAAACCAAGAAACTAAGATTAGCCCACAGCAAAATCGAAAGGAGTGGAAACAATTTCAGTTAACGCAAAGCAAAACAAGCTAAGGCCAAAGGAAAAGAAATAATAATGAAACAACAGTAACGTTGATAATTTATAAAACCAAATATACATAAATGACAAATTAAAATAATTAAAGATAATAAAATTATTGCTAATCTGAGTTCATATGAAGTCCAAACAACAGAAGGCAAAGAATCTAATGCAGAATAATTTGAATTTGATGATCAGCCCAGTATAAACACACAATCTAAAGAATAAGAATGCATAAGAAAATGATTACATATAAGTAAGGAAAAATTAGACAAAAAGCTAAGGGAATTTTGAAATAAAAAATGGGACTAAAATAAAAAACAAATAGTTTGAGATAAAAGGAACAAGTTGCTCTTTACACTCTAATTTAATTGCATCACTAAAGAGCTACAGAATCCACCTCATCAAGCCATTCTCGAATTTGATATACTGTAAAAGGTTTTGTACTAATAAAGTTAAAAAAGCTACACTAATTAAAATATGATGAGCAAAAGAAAAAAATTCACAATTAATTTTTACAGATTATAAAGTATTAATATAATATGTAGAGAATTCATATAAATGAATTCTAAAGAACAGACATTAATCTATCAAAATAGTAATTCATTAATTTTAATAAATAATACAAAATATATATTTGATCCACTTATTTGTTACACACCAACAAGGATAAATAAATTTAGGTTAGAAAGTGACCTGGCTTGTGTCAGTCTGAACTCAGACCATGTATGCATTCGAAGAACAAAAAGACCTAATTGTGGAGTACCCACACCGAAATTTTTGTTAATCCAAGTTTGAGGTCAAAATCTGCTGTGTTGAAATGAGCTCTCAAAAACAATTATGGTGTTTCCCTATGGTAACTTTATCTTATGATCATAAATTATACATCATGATAAACATAAATTAATGATTTAATAATGACAAGTATTATTAATCTTCATATCACCACCAACAAAACTCTATCGTTGAATAGAGAAATATCATTCAAAATTTTACGCTCTATAGGGTCTTCTTGATATAAAGACAATTTTGAACTTTATGATTTAAAAATCATGTTCTAAAATTTTTTAAAGATGCAGTTGATTTCTAGACCAGCCACTCATTCCACCAAGTAATTATGATGCTACTTTCTCACAGTCAACATACTGCAGCACTTTGAAATTTCCTTAGTAAGCAATCCAAGGGTTAAAATATTATCAAAAAGACATATTTTTCGTAAATAGAGATAAAGCTTACAATTATATTTTTAGCTAAACAAATTATAGGTTAATAACATTAAATCATATACCCTAATGCATAAATAAATTAATATTTACACCTCAAAAAGTTAATGCAAACAAATTACATCGAGATAAGTAAGCAACTACTGAGTTTTTTATAACCCCTGTATCAAAAGGAAAAACAAATCAAATGTAATTGCGTATTCCATTTACACCATGAGTAAATGATAATATAAATAACGAAATGTACAAAATATACTAAGAGAATAAAATCGGATAAGTTATTTCTAACAAATAATAAAATAAACAAAAAATTACTATATCTAATAATTAAAATATCTTGATTCACAAAAAGAAACTTTCAGTGTATGTGAAATACTTTAGTAAAATGTTGTAAGTATCAGGAAAGAAGGTTGTATACATGAAGAACCCTGAAGATACTAGAAGGTTTCAGATAGATTATATAATGCTAAGGCAGAGATTTGGAAACCAGGTTTTAAATTGTAAGACATTTCCAGGGGCAGATGTGGACTCTGACCACAATCTATTGGTTATGAGCTGAACATTAAAACTGAAGAAAGTGCGAAAAGGTGGGAATTTATGGAGATGGGACCTGGATAAACTGAAAGAACCAGAGGTTGTACAGAGTTTCAGGGAGAGCATAAGGAAACAATTGACAGGAATGGGGGAAAGGAATACAGTAGAAGAAGAATGGAAAGCTCTGACGGATGAAGTAGGGAAGGCAGCAGAGGATCAAATAGGTAAAAAGACGAGGGCCAGTAGAAATCCTTGGGTAACAGAAGAAATATTGAATTTAATTTATGAAGGGAGAAAATATAAAAATGCAGTAAATGAAGCAGGCAAAAAGGAATACAAACGTCTCAAAAATGAGATCGACAGGAAGTGCAAAATGGCTAAGCAGGCATGGCTAGAGGACAAATGTATGGATGTAGAGGCTTATCTCACTATGGGTAAGATAGATACTGCCTACAGGAAAATTAAAGAGACCTTTGGAGAAAAGAGAGGCACTTGTATGAATATCAAGAGCTCAGATGGAAACCCAGTTCTAAGCAAAGAAGGGAAAGCAGAAAGATGGAAGGAGTATATAGAGGGTCTATACAAGGGCAATGTACTTGAGGACAATATTGTGGAAATGGAAGAGGAGGTAGATGAAGATTAAATGGGAGATACAATACTGCGGGAAGAGTTTGACAGAGCACTGAAAGACCTGAGTCGAAACAAGGCCCCCGGAGTAGACAACATTCCATTAGAGCTAATGACGGCTTTGGGAGAGCCAGTCCTGACAAAAATCTACCATCTGGTGAGCAAGATGTACGAAACACGCGAAATACCCTCAGACTTCAAGAAGAATATAATAATTCCAATCCCAAAGAAAGCAGCTGTTGACAGATGTGAAAATTACCGAACTATCGTTTTAATAAGTCACAGCTGCAAAATACTAACGCGAATTATGTACAGACGAATGGAAAAACTGGTAGAAGCCGACCTCAGGGAAGATCAGTTTGGATTCCATAGCAATGTTGGAACACGTGAGGCAATTCTGACCTTACGGCTTATCTTAGAAGAAAGATTAAGGAAAGGAAAACCTACATTTGTAGGATTTGTAGACTTAGAGAAAGCTTTTGACAATGTTGACTGGAATACTCTCTTTCAAATTCTAAAGGTGGCAGGGGTATAATACAGGGAGCGAAAGGATATTTACAATTTGTAGAGAAACCAGATGGCAGTTATAAGAGTTGAGGGGCATGAAAGGGAAGCAGCGGTTGGGAAGGGAGTGAGACAGGGTTTTAGCCTCTCCACGATGTTATTCAATCTGTATATTGAGCAAGCAGTAAAGGAAACATAAGAAAAATTCGGAGTAGGTATTGAAATCCATGGAGAAGAAATAAAAACTTTGAGGTTTGCTGATGACATTGTAATTCTGTCAGAGACAGCAAAAGACTTGGAAGAGCAGTTGAACAGAATGGACTGTCTTGAAAGGAGGATATAAGATGAACATCAACAAAAGCAAAATGAGGATAATGGAATGTAGTTGAATTAAATCGGGTGATGCTGAGGAAATTAGATTAGGAAATGAGACACTTAAAGTAGTAAAGGAGTTTTGCTATTTGGGGAGCAAAATAACTGATGATGGTCGAAGTAGATATGACACAAAATGTAGACTGGCAATGGCAAGGAAAGCGTTTCTAAAGAAGAGAAATTTGTTAACATCGAGTATAGATTTAAGTGTCAGGAAGTCGTATCTGAAAGTATTTGTATGGAGTGTAGCCATGTATGGAAGTGAAATATGGACTATAACTAGTTTGGACAAGAAAAGAATAGAAGGTTTCGAAACGTGCTGCTAGAGAAGAATGTTTAAGATTAGGTGGGTAGATCACGTAACTAATGAGGAGGTAATGAATAGGATTGGGGAGAAGAGAAGTTTGTGGCACAACTTGACTAGAAGAAGGGATCGATTGGTAGGACATGTTCTGAGGCATCAAGGGATCACAAATTTAGCATTGGAGGGCAGTGTGGAGGGTAAAATTCGTAGAGGGAGACCAAGAGGTGAATACACTTAGCTGATTGAGAAGGATGTAGGTTGCAGTAGGTACTGGGAGATGAAGGAGCCTGCACAGGATAGAGTAGCATGGAGAGCTGCATCAAACAAGTCTCAGGACTGAAGACCACAACAACAACATGTTTTATCTTGAATCTCTTAGAAGATACACTTTCCAGCACATCTACAGTGTTATGTCTTATCTAAATTGAATTTGTCTTACCAAACTCCTTTAGATAGCACATTGAATAATGAGTGTGATGTGCAATGTGTACATATCTCACTGCCAGTTAAATTAATTATATTATTATCAAATTCACCTCCATTACTAGGTTTTCACTGTCAAATCAATTATCAGCAAAAATCGGTTGTAATCCATCCCCTACTAACAACAAGTGGTATCTGAAGATGAAATATTTTATATTTGTGGATCAAGAGAATTATAACTCTAAAAAGACTCTCTGATAAAACACATTTACTGAGAAATAAATCAAGAAGAGTTATTTATGTGTTGTTAATTATGGGTATATTACTCTGAATGGAATGAGATATAACCAAATTCTTTGAGTTCAAGGACTTAACAATTAAAATAATGTGGTACCTAATCCTAGTTTGCATATATTATACTATTCATATTAAAAGAAACAAAAGTAATGGTTTTAACCCACAATCACAAGAAAATAAGTTGTTTTTAAGTATATACACACACACACACACACACACACACACACACATATATATATATATATATATATATATATATATATATCGAGAAAAAATTTAATTGGATGTTTCATACCGAATTAGTAATGGAGTAAAAATGTGGCATTTCAGTCTCTGATCACTATTTTTTATTTTCAATGACTGGTTTCGAGCTAGCTGCCCATCTTCAGATCTGTTAGACAAAGTTAAAAGATATAATTAACAAGAGAGATACAGTTAGTGATAGAAATATCTTAGTTTCCAAAAAGGAATTTTGGAACGTATTAAATGCCAACATACCATATATTGCAGTTACAGAGTAACTTGTCAGTATAGAACAATCGGTTCACTGTCATAAGTAAAGTAAATTTTAATCTGTTAAAATCCTATATCACCGTTTTAGAGAAACCTGACTGGTAACAGTAAAATTGCCCTCTAACTATAAGAATTGAGCATATGTTACTATTTCTCTTCTTCTTCTTCACACGATCAGGCCCAGAGGACCGCGCGCCACCACAGTTAGAGCTCTCCATCTGTCTCTGTCTTCTGCTATCTGTCTCCAGTTTTCCGTGACTCCCAGCTGCAACAGGTCTTCTCTCACTCCATCGATCCACCTCTTTCTAGGTCTTCCCACTGGTCTGCTGGCTGACGGGATCCAGTCCATTGTGATTTTGGGCCATCTTGTTGCCTCCATTCTAACAACATGTCCAGCCCATTGCAGTCTTTTGCTTCTCATCACTCCCAAGATGTTAGGCTCCTTGTACAGCTCTTTTAATTCAGTGTTATGGCGTCTTCTCCATTCACCAGTAGTCTGATCTCTGACTGGTCCAAATATTTTCCTGAGGACTTACTATTTCACCGTACATATTAACGGCGAATATACTTTTTAATACAACAATTTTTAAAGTAATAACATATGAATAATCATTTTTGAGTGGACCATGAACAGCAATAATTTACACTAATTTAAAATTTCTTTATAAAGAAACATGAAATATAATTAAAATGTAGATATTCTTTCGAAAATGTGCGTTTCCTCTTCTTTATTTTGATTGCTGGTGGAGAGTATTTCCCTACATCAAAACGTATGCAATGCCATACAAAATCCTGTTACGCCGCGCCCAATTCACCTCGCCGCCATTACGCTGAGGGCCGTTCCGCTGCAGATGGTTCTTACTGGAGCGTGCTGTTGCATTCAAGAGTAAGCCGGAAACAGGTCTTTAAAAATCTCATAATAACTCATTTGCATAAAATCACTTTGCTCATTAAGTGGTATGCCTGGGGGTTTTCTTTGATGAGCATATATTTCCATCTCTTCGAGCCTATTGAGAGCAGGGAGGTAGGCACGTTTTCGGCGTCTGTAGAAAAGATACTTGCTCCGACAACATCATAGAAGCGACGTCGCACCACCCGGGACAGCATAAAAGAGCGTACTTTCATGCAACGTGCAACAGAGCCCTGAGATTGACAATAAAGGAAGATGAATTGCAGAAAGAACCAGCTATTATTAAGCAAGTAGCAGCACCTAATGGATACAGGACACAAGATGTTACACATATGTTTAACAAGATCAAAAACAAATCCGCGGGTGTCAGTAACGATTCTAGGAAAATTAAAGTAGAAGTTTGTCACCCTGAGATACAAAGTGCGTGTATCGCAAAGAATTGCCAAATGCTTTCCAAAAAACATCGTTGTGGCATTCCAGGATGAAGAGCAAATGGCACATAAACTAAGACATAAACCAGCAACGACAAAACAAATGAAATACAACAATTCTGGAGTATACAAGATCAAATGTGCTGAATGTGACAGTTATTATATAGGACAGGCAGAGGAGAATTTTGAAATTCGATACAGGCAACATTGCAGCCATAGCAATCGGACAGCGTTTGGAGCACATGTAAAAGATAGTAAACATGAAGTGAGTAATATAAATGAACAAATGGAGGTGCGACATAACGCTCCAAAAAGTTTCTATCTCAACATGCTCGAAGAGATTGAAATATACGCTCATCAAATAACAAGCCCAGGCCTACTACTTAATGAGCAAAGTGATTTTATGCACAGAAGTTATTATGAGATTTTTAAAGACCTCTGTTAGGCTTACTCTTGAATGCAACAGCATGCTTCAGTAAGAACCAGCTGCAGTGTACTGGCGGCGAGGTGAATTGGACACGGCGGAAGAGGACTTGGCGTGGCGTTGTATACGTTGTCACGTAGGGAAATCCTCTCCACCACCAATCAAAACAAAGAAGAGGTTCAAAAAATGGTTCAAATGGCTCTGAGCACTATGGGACTTAACATCTGTGGTCATCAGTCCCCTAGAACTTAGAACTACTTAAACCTAACTAACCTAAGGACATCACACACATCCATGCCCGAGGCAGGATTCGAACCTGCGACAGTAGCGGTCACGCGGATCCAGACTGAAGTGCCTAGAACCGCACGGCCACACCGGCCGGCCTCAAAGAAGAGGAAACGCACATTTTCGAAAGAATATCTACACTTTAATTATATTTTATGTTTCTGTATAAAGAAATTTTAAATTAGTGTAAATTATTTCGGTTCATGGTCCACTCAAAAAAGATTATTCATATTTTATTACTTTAAAAATTATTGTATTAAAATGTACATTCGCCATTAATATGTACGGTGAAATAATAACATATGCTCAATTCTTATAGGTAGAGGGCACCTTTTATTGTTACCAATCAGGTTTCTCTAAAACTGTGACATAAGGTTGTAACAGATTAAAATTTACTTTAGTTATGACAGCAAACCGATTGTTCTCTACTGATAAGTTAAACTGCAATATGTGGTATGTTGGCATTTAGTACGTTCAAAAATCTCTTTTTGTGAACTGAGATACTTCTATCACTAACTGTATCTCTCTCTTGTTAATTATATTTTTTGACTTTGTCTAACAGATCTGAAGATGGGCAGCTAGCCCGAAACCAGTCATTGAAAATAAAAAATAGCGATCAAAGACTGAAATGCCATTTTTTTATTTAATGAACGATCGCGGAAATCCCATTAAGACAGTGATGTCTAGTTTTGATAGTAATGGAGTTCCTGAGTAAATGGCTAATTTTTATAAGGTAAATGAAGTCAATAGATATTAACGCTATTAATATTAAAAACGACTAAATTAAAGTACCTCCTTTAGTGTTAAAAGCTCACCTGTATCTTCCATATTAGCTTCATATTATAAAAATGTAAGCTAACTAAGGTAATGGGTACATACTACATTTATAGAGATATCAGACCTCTCCTTTACAATCACTGACAACTGCACAAAACTTCTTTTCTTATTAACACTGACTGTCCAACTCATAAAACTCCTGATTTGGTGTTTGAATAGTACCAGACATCAACTTATTCTCATTTATCTCCCTATTAACAAGTGATATAATCATAATAATAAAAGAATTATCAATATAATATTTTATTGTTCAAGCAATAACTTCAAAAATATTGTTATTATCAATTCAATTGATTCAAATGAAATGCTCAATGTATGGGAAATGGAACGTGTTCCACCCATTATAATGAGAGTTTCATTTGTATTCAAAATTTGACCTTTTGATTTCCAGAAGTTATAGGACCACCAAGTGGAAATATCTGCTTAACATTAATAATATGACAAACATTTGCTCCCATAATACTCCTGAGAATTGAATTAATAACATTTACTTAAGTCATCACTATCCTAAAAATTGTTATTGTATACTTGTGTTCGAGTGCATTGCTCAGTTTCACTACAGCATTTGTTTGTTTTACTTGTCAATGCCACCAACTGCAAAGTTGTTAATTCATGTGGGACTTACAAAAAGAATTCCCTTTTTTGCATTCATTATTAGCACCTTTTGAAGTGCACTGAGATAAAGGAAATGGGATCTTTTCTCTTGTTCACAGCAGCAAACATAATATACAAAAGTACTTAACATCTGACAAAGCATTAAAAACGTTGAACACTGGAAATAAATAGTCATATTTTCAACTTACCCCTACTAAGAACAATGCAGTGATAAAGAAGCAGAGTTTGGAACAGCTGGAGGTTTGTGGTTTGTGATGCAGTAAGTTATGATCAAAGTTTTTGATCAAGGGAAAGCACTTCCAGATTAATTCAAAAACTTTTTGAAAAGATGTTTTGATGTGGGGAACCAAGAGTGATGTTATCAGTCACAATGTGATTGTGTCATTTCCTACAGATAACCTTAAGATGGAATTTGATTATGTATTTAACATATATTTCAAATTTTTTAAACCAAATAAGAGAATGGAATTTTCCAATGCTGGTGAGGTGCTTTCGTCCAATAACTGGAATGAAGGTCAAAACATCCCATCAGCTGCATCTACCCAGCGAACCGACAGTCATTGCATATGATTCTTTAATGGAAATGCTTGAAAAGAACGACCTTATGTGGAAATTGATTAGAATTTGTGCAGTTAATGTAAATACAAATTTTGGCGGGGTTCAGTGAGAAGGACTTTTTAATGTTTCCTTCTCACTTCAAGAGGGGTAAGCTGCATAAACACATACAGCAGCACAACGCTGTTCAAACATTAGCAGATAAGCATCATAGGCATCAGCAAAGGTGGGGACAAGTGGAGGCACTTACCTCCAACCCTGTACTTCCCCTGGCATCTGGAGATTGTGGTGACAGTCTAACCACACAACCAGGTAGGCAATTCCCTCGCTAGTAGAACTATGGAACTCAGCTGGCCTCAGGTCTGCACTTCCCACAGCCATCAGTGTACTCCTTCGTCTTCTGTTATATCACATCAAATTTGTTTTACAAAAGCAATCTTTAGTTGTGAAAAGGATATATAACTAAGACAAATGCTTGCTACAGCAGTGTATGCAGTGTATCTTCAAGTTTTATTTCCACGTATCACTGTTAGTTACTGACATTCCTGCTAGCTGGCTTGTGTGCATGAGGTATTCCAACAGTCATCAAGGAGTCATATAACGCCGCAGAATGGGTGCAGAGTTATGATTTCATGAATCCAAATTTGCTGCTATAGTTTAGAGGCAATTTAGGACTAAATACCGCAAGCCATCATGTCAGTGTTACTAACTTGTATAATCATTTCACCGAAAGACGCTCTGTATCACATAGGAAACCGGGTCAGTGTCGGCCAGCAGTCTCTAATGCAGCAATTAAACAAGATCGCGGTTCTTACATTCGTAGTGGGGGTAATCAACGAGACTTTCCAGCTTAGAATTGAATATTCCTAGTGTTACAATGAGGCAGGTATTATGAAAGCAATTGTCGTTCGAACTCAACAAACTGGGACTGTTGCAAGCTTTATCTGAAAATGACTAAAATAACAAGTTGTTTTGAGAGAAATGTTTAACAAAATGAAGACTGAAGATGATTTTCTTAGTAAAATTGTGATCGGTAATGAAGCCACCTTCCACATTTGGGGTAAAGTGAATCAGTATGGATATGGGGTGAGCAGAAACCACATCAAGTAATCGAACATGCATGGGACTCGCCTAAGGTAAATGTTTTTTTGCACTGTAAGCCTCTTCTTTTTGGCCGAGTCAACGGTAACTAGCATATAGTACCTGGAAGTGCTTGAAAATTATCTAATACCTCAGTTACAACAGGACATAGAAACTGAATTTATTTCCAGCAACATACAGTGCCACAGCATTATCGTTGTGAACTTGTCACGCAGCTCTGAAGGAACGTGCCTACGAGCTAGCGACCACATACATCATAGACTCAAGCCTGCACCTTTATAGTCATGCTGGACATAGTCTTCTGCAAATATGCTAACGAATTTAACTGAAGACAAGTGACAGCAACATCGCTCATCTAGCCTATCAATTACTTAAGTACTTAAATCCATTTCAATTTTAATCATATTCCATACGTCAATTTACAATTTCAATATTCAATGATCAAATGAGACGTTCCACATTTTCCCACTATCAGCACGGTGTTCTTTCATGACCTAGCTCCCCCCCACCCCTAGAATACTGCACTCCTATTGGCTATTGCATTAGTCACGTGATTCGACTTCGTAGAATCTAGGATTTGGAATCAATTTTCACCAATGCGACACCCACCTGGACTAGGAATGAAATAGTTAAAGTCTCCACCACGATCCTCAACCCAGCACCACGCCCCCTTACCGAACCATGTTGGTGGGCTAACGTGTACTCACGTGCACAGTGCATGACGTCATCCAAAATGGTGGGGCGAAATGGCTGGAAAACAGATCAGAACACAAGTCTTTATTTTGTAGGTGGTGTCTCCACCATGAGATTTACTGTCCACCTGACATAGTACACATTACTGCCATCAGATCGTACTGTCATCCTTCCTAAGACCTCATTCCAGATGGTGGTCTGTAGGGGCGAGAATTATGCTAAAACTACTCAGGCTGCACTATAGTGCTGGGGAGAGTAAGGATGGAGTCGGCTCTATTTACTTTCGATCATTTTGTTTAGAGATCGAATATATTTAGCACACTGAGGCAAAATACTCTCCATCTTATACTTGCGCTCACAAAACACAGTCTGCAGACACGCAAACAACTCCTAATTTACGCAAATAAATTAATTACAGATATTCAGACTCCTCCTAAATAATTGAGCACAGTTATGTCTAGACGTGCTCAGTACTCGTAATCTGTCCAAATAACTCATAGCACAGACTACACACCGGCTCGTAAAATAATTCATTCAAAGCCCGTAAGCATCCTCCGCCAACCCCTGTCTAGTAGAGCGCACAGGCAGCCGCAACGATATGGCGCGGCCGTCAGCTGTCAAACCAAGCACAGGCCCCCTCCCGGGTCCCACAAGCATGAGGTGGCCACATCTCATTCATACTTCATTCCTGAGAAATTCCTATTCAAATACATGTTCACCTAGACACACGTGCTGACGTGATCGGGTGGGAGTGCAGCCACGAACTGCCCCCGAACACAGGCGAAAGTTGCGTCTATATAGTTTCCCTTATACCCAAGTCACAGCATTCAAAGGCGCAGCCCCATACTCGAGACACCTCAGGCCAGCATTGTCTTTACTGTGGATGGCAGAATAGCACTGCTTGCTTCCATCTAACGGAACATACAGGACGTGTTCAGCTGTGCGTAGCTGCCCCAGCATGGCTCACGCCGCGTCTCCCAACGAAACGTCTGCGTGGCGGATCGCCATGTAACAACGTTCCCAATGTTGTTCTTACGTCACATGGTTTTTTATAAAAAAATACTAGCCAACTCTACCTCACGGAATCGTATATTCTCCCAGAAATAGTTGACGCTAGCTTTCTACATGTCCAAGTTTGTATTCACGGAAATTCCTACTCTAACAGAACTTCCTTACGAAAATAACACCGAATGCACTCATCCCAGCGCTCCTAACGTCTTTCCCCACCAGATTTCAATATACACAAACGTTCCCTCCGCTATGTACAGACCCCTATATCCCAGCACAAACGATGTCAAAGAATCGGTCATTCTGATTTGCTCTTAACGAATTTACACGCCGAATTACTTATGCCACTGGTATCGAAGCAGCTTCCACGTATTCTTTCTAGTGCTTTCAGCCGTTGTATTACACAGATCGCTAAACTGTATTCACAGTTAATCCCGCAAAATTCTCTCCACATTATCAAATACGTACCAGACTGACAAGAGTATTGCAAGCCAGGAACATATTTACCACTGTAACTACAATTAAATATTACTATTTGCTGCTACAGTCAGACACCAATCAACGTACAGGTAATCAATCTCTTGACGACTGTACTTCGGTATTTATAGCGAATATAATTTTCCACTTAAAAATTCATACTCATACCCTCGTCGTTATCAATCTGCTCAATCTATACGTCCCTCAGGATAGAACACACAGTCATCCTCTCTAGTCATGCCATAACATAAACCATAATAACTTTACATTGTCATATATACACATTTTACACAATGTAAGCCACAATAACTTTACAATACAATATATACACATTTTAGACAAACAGAGCAGATATCTTTTATATATGTACAGCACCCGAAAAAATTATGTTACGCCTAAACTCACACCAGCTATACGTTACGATGTCCCCCAGTCCTAGCGAAGCACCACCAGCCTTTTCTTTCTTTCTCCAGACGCGACAATCAGCGGTAATAAACTACTTTGCACTGATCACCATTTCGCACCAACAACTAAACCTCGCAAAGTGCCATACATATCATCAAATACGTAAACACACCTACTCATTTACACTCTCCTCCCGCTGGGGCCAGGAGCTTTAATATTAGTCGCCGGCCGGTGTGGCCGAACGGTCTAGGCGCTTCAGTCTGGAACCGCGCGACCGCTACGGTCGCAGGTTCGAATCCTGCCTCGGGCATGGACGTGTGTGATGTCCTTAGGTTAGTTAGGTTTAAGTAGCTCTAAGTCTAGGGGACGGATGGCCTCAGATGTTAAGTCCCATAGTGCGTAGAGCAATTTGAACCATTTTTTAAATATTAGTCCGTGAAACCGATCTCCAACTCAGCAATATATCAACGCGTGCCGTATTGATCTACTAAATACACAATTCATATCCTACACCATACAAAATCACCCATTTTACATCAGAAAACCCTCAGTGAATCGAAGTCACTCTCAGAACTGATGTACAAAGACACACTCGTTTCCCCATCGGCACAAACGCGCTACTCTTTCTGGTCCGGACGTGCCTGCTTGCTTGCGTTTCTACAGACATCTCCAGACTCTGGGATTACATGAACACACCTATTTTCACCATAATATTATATCATCTTCGCCGTACTTCACGATATCAAGCACACAGCAGTAGCCTACCGATCGCTAGCGCAACATAATTCCAAAGATATACACTAGACATTATTTCTCTACAAACCCGAAACTTTAGCTACGTGGAGCGTGCTCTAGACCACTTAGTAACTAGAAAGAAACACATTAAAAATCATGTTTCCACCCACGAATACCGATCTCGCTCATGTAACACACTCCAAATCATTCCTATAGTTTACAAGCCAACTAACGTCTTTCCCACGTCTAGAGAACAGGCAACCATGTCTTCCACATGCCAGATGCACACCCCACAATGGATCTTCTCTCAACTAAATAAAGGCGCCAAATGTGCAGAAGGAGTGAACAGAACATTTTGCATGGGAGCGAATAACGTTCCACCGCAAACACAACATCTTCTCAAATTTCTACTTGATCACGAAAGCCACCCAACACATACTAAGTATTAGTTCGCTATTCAGTCGTGTAGAGGACTGCAAAGTTAACTCTTATACATTATATGGGAGAGAATAACACTCCAACATGTCTCTGCATTCGGAAGACTGCTGACGTTAACGGTGAACGTGAATCAATACCATCACAGACTTTGCATTAACTGAAACATTCTAGAAAACCGGCCACATATATATTCCGTCATTATACTTACAATTAAATGTTACGATCGCGGTCTCAATTGAATGGCATTCGGCAATGAGCGAAGTATCGCAAATTCACCCCGCTGTAGGTTGTTGCTCTGGTAATGGAAATATCTGTGCCTTCCTTACTACTGGACATACTCTTCCCTTTGCCATCACAGTACCCCAAGTCAAATCTATACCCACCTTACCGTTGAACATTGTCATTTTCTTTACACAAAAACAAACTTTGTAAACCTCATGCTCAAATGCGAACATATCACGCACCCAGCACTAATAGTATGTATAATACTTCGTCAATAACTGTTTGCCTACGATACGAAATAATACTGACCGAAAATCAACGATCCGTGTGCATGTCTCTTACGTTCTTCCTGCGGGTCCTACCACCCTGTCATATACGTAATCGACCAAATGTTAAAGAAAAACACGATCCCAACAACTACTACATGTTACTGTCACAAGCGGTCTTTGTTCTACAGGTGCGAACACGTATCCATTTTAAATGCTGTACACTCTTTACAAAGCGAGGTACGATGGTACCTCTGAATGAGGCGGTGTTTTCCGGACAAATACCGTGACGGTGATAGTACGAATACGTATTATCAGCCAACGATGCAGCCTCCTCATAAGATCAATGAACTTTGAAAGTGATTCTGCTAAAGAACGTGGTATGTAAGAGGTATTTGCGACTCCCTCACACCGCCCCAACTAGAAAATTCTTTAGTATTTGCAACGCATTCTGTCTCGAGACTGATTGAGAAGGAGCACAAACAATAGCAGTAGTAGTAGGTGATGTGCCGATTGAGGTCCTAACGAGAAAAAATGTGCACTAGCTTCCCAGATCTCTAGTGTTATTCGCTATATCTTAGAAATTATGTCCATCATTTGGAATCAGATCTTCACATTCAAGTACATACAAGCATAGGCTCACACCCAGAAGTGAATCATATTTCTTGAACTCTCATATCTCTAAACGAGGCACCTTCATCGAACCTGTCTGACACAGTAAAATTACAACCTGGTTTTAGCCACAGCCTACACATCTTGCAGTCGCATCCATTTCTACAGCTTTCCACAAGCGTTCGCTCCAATTTAAGTCGGAACTGAGCAGAAGTCGGAGGAAGACATATCCACCACCTTCTGCAACCCGTGTAGAAACAGAATGGGCTGAGTTACTGCAACAGGACCGTGTTTTGAGCATTCGGTGGAAATGCGCGCAATGTGGTACGGTTGGTTCAAATGGCTCTGAGTACTATGGGACTTAACATCTGAGGTCATCAGTCCCCTAGAACTTAGAACTACTTAAACCTAACTAACCTAGGCACATAACACACATCCATTCCCGAGGCAGGATTCGAACCTGCGATCGTAGCAGTCACGCGGTTCCGGACTGAAGCGTCTAGAACCGCTCGGCCACCCCGGCCGGCGCAATGTGGTACGTCCCCAAATTAGATATAAGTACTACAGATCCCTGTCCATTCAAATCAATCAGCCCAACATGATATCATCGTTATTCTCTACCCTCCCAACACAGAAAAATTACGCACTATAACATCTCATACGATTTACAAATCATCTAGGCACCGATGCGGATGGAACGACGCATAACTGCGGCAAACCTCCAGCGCGGAGAAACAGATTTCGCAATACTTCCCCAGAATAGCTCAGAGTGCAGCCATCCAAGCATTCCTAAAGGCGCTCCCACTCCCTCACCTCAAACAGCTACTGCTACTGCAGATGCCTATGTGGACACGATCCTATTAAATATATACAGACAATGCAGAGGTCACTTTAAAGTCTGATCACCTATACTCTAGGCGAATGATTGTATGAGGCGCTCCATCTTGTCCTGTTTAGTTGTTTCAAACACTGTTTTCTAATACACTTTTGTACAGCGCGAATTTTTTTTTCTGCCACGACTTCCAAGCGTGTGTCAGGTTCTAAACTGACATTAAGACACTCTGATCCACAGCCTCTCACAGAAAACTAGACATCGCATAGTGTAAATCATATTCTTACGGAGGACAGCATAACACTGGATCATTTTAAATAAAATACAGTTACAAGATAAGGAAATTAGAAGAGTTTGGCTGCGTTGTGGAGAGCTTCCAAAGTACCGTCCAAAAGGCATTCACGACGTCTAGATTTAAACTCATATGTCACAGTGGCGTAATAGATGATGGGTCCGCGTTCCATTTCCAGTGATTCCTCATTTGTGGTTCCTCATTTTGCACTCATGTACGCGATCACTGTTTCACTTCTAGTAACCCCCTCAGAAGTTGTCACCCATCCACAAAACTTTTTCCCCAACTCAAACGAGCGTTGTCAGTCAATCATTATGTGGCAACCAACAGTGCACCAATGCAAGGGGGAGATGGAAAAGACAACGACGATATACTGTAATATTGACACAGAATTCATCAACCAACCACGGCATAACAGCCCGGATAATTATAATGGACAATATTAAGCAACACACTTGATAACACGAAGAATTTTACAGTAACTCCAACACCGGCCAATCATGTGACAGCATGTTTCCCCAATTTCAGTATTATAGCTAAACCATCCACCCCATGAACCATGGACCTTGCCGTTGGTGGGGAGGCTTGCGTGCCTCAGCGATACAGACGGCCGTACCGTAGGTACAACCACAACGGAGGGGTATCTGTTAAGAGGCCAGACAAACGTGTGGTTCCTGATGTGGGGCAGCAGCCTTTTCAGTAGTTGCAAGGGCTACAGTCTGGATGATTGACTGATCTGGCCTTGTAACAATAACCAAAACGACCTTGCTGTGCTGGTACTGCGAACGGCTGAAAGCAAGGGGAAACTACGGCCGTAATTTTTCCCGAGGGCATGCAGCTTTACTGTATGATTAAATGATGATGGCGTCCTCTTGGGTAAAATATTCCGGAGGTAAAATAGTCCCCCATTCGGATCTCCGGGCGGGGACTACTCAAGAGGATGTCGTTATCAGGAGAAAGAAAACTGGCGTTCTACGGATCGGAGCGTGGAATATCAGGTCCCTTAATCGGGCAGGTAGGTTAGAAAATTTGAAAAGGGAAATGGATAGGTTAAAGTTAGATATAGTGGGAATTAGTGAAGTTCGGTGGCAGGAGGAACAAGACTTCTGGTCAGGTGACTACAGGGTTATAAACACAAAGTCAAATAGGTGTAATGCAGGTGTAGGTTTAATAATGAATAGGAAAATAGGAACGCGGGTAAGCTACTACAAACAGCTTAGTGAACTCATTATTGTGGCCAAGATAGATACGAAGCCCACACCTACTACAGTAGTACAAGTTTATATGCCAACCAGCTCTGCAGATGACGAAGAAATTGAAGAAATGTATGATGAAATAAAAGAAATTATTCAGACAGTGAAGGGAGACGAAAATTTAATAGTCATGGGTGACTGGAATTCGAGTGTAAGAAAAGGGAGAGAAGGAAACGTAGTAGGTGAATATGGATTGGGGCTAAGAAATGAAAGAGGAAGCCGCCTGGTAGAATTTTGCACAGAGCACAACTTAATCATAGCTAATACTTTGTTTAAGAATCATGATAGAAGGTTGTATACATGGAAGAACCCTGGAGATACTAAAAGGTATCAGATAGATTATTTAATGGTAAGACAGAGATTTAGGAACCAGGTTTTAAATTGTAAGACATTTCCAGGGGCAGATGTGGACTCTGACCACAATCTATTGGTTATGAAACCGCAAAAAGGTGGGAATTTAAGGAGATGGGACCTGGATAAACTGAAAGAACCAGGGGTTGTACAGAGTTTCAGGGAGATCATAAGGGAACAATTGACAGGAATGGGGGAAAGAAATACAGTAGAAGAAGAATGGGTAGCTTTGAGGGATGAAGTAGTGAAGGCAGCAGAGGATCAAGTAGGTAAAAAGACGAGGGCTAGTAGAAATCCTTGGGTAACAGAAGAAATATTGAATTTAATTGATGAAAGGAGAAAATATAAGAATGCAGTAAATGAAGCAGGCAAAAAGGAATACAAACGTCTCAAAAATGAAATCGACAGGAAGTGCAAAATGGCTAAGCAGGGATGGCTAGAGGACAAATGTAAGGCTGTAGAGGCTTATCTTACTAGGGGTATGATAGATACTGCCTACAGGAAAATTAAAGAGACCTTTGGAGAAAAGAGAACCACTTGTATGAACATCAAGAGCTCAGATGGAAACCCAGTTCTAAGCAAAGAAGGGAAAGCAGAAAGGTGGAAGGAGTATATAGAGTGTCTATACAAGGGCGATGTACTTGAGGACAATATTATGGAAATGGAAGAGGATGTAGATGAAGATGAAATGGGAGATACGATACTGCGTGAAGAGTTTGACAGAGCGCTGAAAGACCTGAGTCGAAACAAGGCCCCCGGAGTAGACAACATTCCGTTGGAACTACTGGCGGCCTTGGGAGAACCAGTCCTGACAAAACTCTACCATCTGGTGAGCAAGATGTATGAAACAGGCGAAATACCCTCAGACTTCAAGAAGAATATAATAATTCCAATCCCAAAGAAAGCAGGTGTTGACAGATGTGAGAATTACCGAACAATCAGTTTAATAAGCCACAGCTGCAAAATACTAACACGAATTCTTTACAGACGAATGGAAAAACTAGTAGAAGCTGACCTCGGGGAAGATCAGTTTGGATTCCGTAGAAATACTGGAACACGTGAGGCAATACTGACCTTACGACTTATCTGAGAAGAAAGATTAAGGAAAGGCAAACCTACGTTTCTAGCATTTGTAGACTTAGAGAAAGCTTTTGACAATGTTGACTGGAATACTCTCTTTCAAATTCTAAAGGTGGCAGGGGTAAAATACAGGGAGCGAAAGGCTATTTACAATTTGTACAGAAACCAGATGGCAGTTATAAGAGTCGAGGGACATGAAAGGGAAGCAGTGGTTGGGAAGGGAGTAAGACAGGGTTGTAGCCTCTCCCCGATGTTATTCAATCTGTATATTGAGCAAGCAATAAAGGAAACAAAAGAAAAATTCGGAGTAGGTATTAAAATCCATGGAGAAGAAATAAAAACTTTGAGGTCCGCCGATGACATTGTAATTCTGTCAGAGACAGCAAAGGACTTGGAAGAGCAGTTGAACGGAATGGATGGTGTCTTGAAGGGAGGATATAAGATGAACATCAACAAAAGCAAAACGAGGATAATGGAATGTAGTCGAATTAAGTCGGGTGATGTTGAGGGCTTTAGATTAGGAAATGAGACACTTAAAGTAGTAAAGGAGTTTTGCTATTTGGGGAGCAAAATAACTGATGATGGTCGAAGTAGAGAGGATATAAAATGTAGACTGGCAATGGGAAGGAAATTGTTTCTGACGAAGAGAAATTTGTTAACATCGAGTATAGATTTAAGTGTCAGGAAGTCATTTCTGAAAGTATTTGTATGGAGTGTAGCCATGTATGGAAGTGAAACATGGATGGTAAATAGTTTGGACAAGAAGAGAATAGAAGCTTTCGAAATGTGGTGCTACAGAAGAATGCTGAAGATTAGATGGGTAGATCACATAACTAATGAGGAGGTACTGAATAGCATTGGGGAGAAGAGGAGTTCGTGGCACAACTTGACCAGAAGAAGGGATCGGTTGGTAGGACATGTTCTGAGGCATCAAGGGATCACCAATTTAGTATTGGAGGGCAGCGTGGAGGGTAAAAATCGTAGGGGGAGACCAAGAGATGAATACACTAAGCAGATTCTGAAGGATGTAGGTTGCAGTAGGTACTGGGAGATGAAGAAGCTTGCACAGGATAGAGTAGCATGGAGAGCTGCATCAAACCAGTCTCAGGACTGAAGACCACAACAACAGCTAAACCATCCCTACTCTACTTTGAGAGTACCATTGCGAACGTGGATAGATGACTACACAGTACTCCCATCCACAGTTAATTCTTGAACACATAAATCATCAAAATATACCAGACAGCGCTCTACATATTTTAATTTACGATCCATCTCTCTGCGTATGGGAGTCACAAAACATTCTCCCCGTCTTAGGGTAAAAGACCATCCTCACAAAGTCATTGACCAACCCGCCCAGCAGCACCGTTAGATAATTAATCTCCAACCGATCAGAAGAAGACCGCTACACTCCACGTCTCGTGAATGAATAGAGCTTTCCGAGTCCTAACCCATCCAAGTGCATGAGATTTCTTGAGATGTGACCATGTCAAGGAGCTTAGCACTCCTTATCGCTGTATAGTAACAGATTTCAAAGTGCCGTTAAGAAGAACAAGAAAATAATTATTTTTATACGTGATGGAGTTCGAGACGAAATGAGTTCGACACATTTTTACCTAAATCAACGAAGCTATCATCTGTAAATTATTGTTCTAGAGTCTAGGGTCTGTACCTGGAAGGTTCTGGTAAGAGATAGAACATAAACACACGCGCCCGTCGTGCACTTGAAAACAGGCTATAATGTTAGATCGAATATATTTCCGGTCTATCAGACATACATCCTTCTTCACAGTTTCTCTACGCTGAATTTTCTTATCGAATCGTAAAACGAAAAAACTGCTTCTGTGAAACATTTAGTTTGCATCATACGAGCACAACATAGCTTTGCGCAGACGTATACTGCCCACTGTTGACATCCGATCACAATTCAGAAATTAGTATGATAGTTAGTAGCGGGGGATACATCGTACAAGGAAACAGATAAACGCAAAGCAGCAGCGTCCGACATGTGAAAATTACAAGTCATTCCGCCACTAACTCTGTAAACACAACACCTGTCAGACGCCGGCCGAAGTGGCCGAGCGGTTCTAGGAGTTACAGTCTGGAACCGCCGGACTGCTGTGGTCGCAGGTTCGAATCCTGCCTCGGGCATGGATGTGTGTAATGTCCTTAGGTTCGTTAGGTTTAAGTAGTTCTAAGTTCTAAGGGACTGATGACCTCAGAAGTTAAGTCCCATAGTGCTCACAGCCAGTTTTGAACCTTCCAGGCAAATGTGTACACGGGGATTGTAGCGTGTCACAAGATCATACAGCTAACTTAGTTATGAAGCTGAAATCTCGATTTTACACACAAGATGCAACACAGGCGATCGCATAAAACAAAGCTCATATAGAGGAGTGTGTCAAGTTTCTTCACACATGAGATGGAAGTCCTCTGATGACCTACAGGTTTATCATTAACGATCGCAAGTAGACAATGCTTTAAAGCACATACGGAACATGTAGCTGTATACGAGTAGAACGTAGGCTATGTCACGTGAGTGATGCATCCGTACAGAGCACTGCATCTTGGATGACGTCATGCGCTGCGCACGTTAGTACACGTTTGTACAGGATATTGCACGTTAGTACACGTTATTCTGCCAAATTGGGCCGGTAAAGGGGCGTGGTGCTGGATCGAGGATCGTGGTGGAGACTTCAACTATTTGATTCCAAGTCCAGGTGGGTGCGACATCGGTGAAAATTGATTCCAAGTCCTAGGTTCTATGAAGTCGAATCACATGACTAATGCAGTAGCCAATAGGAGTGCAGCATTCTAGGGATGGGGGATGCTAGGTCATAAATGAACACTGCGCTGATAGTGGGAAAATGTGGAACTTTTCATTTGATCATTGAATATTGAAATTGTAAATTGACTTACTGAATATGATTAAAATTGAAATGGACTTAAATACTTACATAATTGGTAGGTTAGATAAGCGATGTTGGTGTCACTTGTCTTCAGTTAAATTCCTTAGCATATTTACAGAAGACTATGTCCGGCATTAGTAAAAAGGTGCAGGCTTGAGGCTGTGATGTAAGCAGTCACTCGGTCGCGGGCCACTGACGTGGCACGTGTCTGGTTACAACGTGCGCGAGAGAGAGAGCTAACGATCTTGTGTCATCACCCGACTTCACGGTAGCGCCCTCTGGTAGCCACGATATGAACTAAGTCAGTTGGGCTCTGGAGCTCACGGTGAACACACTGGGTGCCATAATCTTGAATACCGGTGCTTGCGTCATGATCCGATGTCAGGAGAGTGCCCTCTGGTGGCACCGATATGAACTAAGCCAGTTGGGCTCTGGAGCTCGTGGTGAACACACTGGGTATGGTCATCTCGAATAACGCTACTTGCGTCATCACTTGACATCACGGTGGCGTCCTCTGGTGGCGACGATATGAACTAAGTCAGGTGGAGTCCAGATGCAGTGGAGAACACACCTGCTTCAAATTGGTTAAATAATAAAAACAAGTCCGTTTTTCCCGCCATTTTCTCTGCTTAGTAGAGATCACTGGGGTGTGGTGCATTATACTGCTGGAATTTGAACTTGGCGCCATTTTTCTGGGGAGGGTGGTTAGGGGAGCGTGGCGCTTTCCCACCAAAATTCAAACTTTGCTCCATCCGCCATCTTTATTGACATTATCGTCGCCATTTTGATTGATGTCATCGTCACCATCTCGGATGACGTCATCGCCGCCATCTTGGATAACGGTACTTTGTCCTCATACCAGCTTTGTTCCAATACTGGCGCTGTGGTATTGCACCTGCCAGTTAATGTCTCTCTCCAGCAGGAGGCAGCTGGGTTCATGTACTGTAAGCAGAACCACTGTTCTTGGTATGGTGTTCTGATTGGGCTCTGGAACTCGAGTATGTCGCAGCTGCAACAATGGAGAAACCTTAAATTCGCCAAAAATTAGACAAAATCGCTACCAAAACTTTTCAAATGATGTAGAAAGTTTAAGATGACAAAGCATTCAGTCGCAGAGTTGTGTTTAAGACGGCACCGACGTTTTCCTGAAGTGAGAGATACTTGGAGGACCATGTGCCTAATGGTCTGATACAAACGGTTGGAACTGAACTCAATATCGAAGATGTTGCAAAGTTGGTGCGTGCTAACCGCTCCAAAACGGCAGTCGTGGTAGGCGTCAGCTGTGGTACCTGCTGCAATATTACGCATGCTACCCAGCACATTGTGCTGACGCAAGACCAACGTGATGATCCCATGACGATTTGTGGGGACAAGATCAATAGTGCTGACAATGATCCGACGTTTCTCAACTGTATCATCACTGGAGATCGTAGATCCGGAACTGAAACGATAATCCGGCACATGAAAAAGCAGCGAGAGACAAAACCAAGACAAGAGAGGCCAAAAGGCAAGGTGATGCTGGAACTGTCTATTTTTTTAATTTTTTTTTTATTTTTACTGAAGTGGAACTGCTCACATGGTATTCACCCCAGACGATGCAATGGTAAGCACATCCCACTGTTTACGCGATTCAGTTCATGTAAGCGGCCTGAACTACTGGCATGGGAAGAACTGGCTGTTGCTGTACGACCACACCCCTGTCCATCGCTCCATCTCGTCCTAGACAAGCTTGTTAAACAACATGTCACCGTTTTGCCACATTTCCGCACTGATCTGATCTCGCACCTTGAGATTTTTGTCGATTCCCCTGCATGAAAGCTCTCCTACATGAGCGTAGATTTCGTTGCACCAAAGAGGTCAAGAATGAAACCAGAGAAGCAGTACCGGACCTTCAGCCAACATGTTTCAGCGGTGCTACCAGTAGCTACAGGTGGTGCACAAAATAAGGAAATACCAAATACACAACACTTTGCAAAAACTGAAGCTCGTCCTCAAGTTCAAACGCCCAGGAATGTTAGCGGACTGTATCATTCTGTTGTGGCAAGGTTACTGCGTTTCGACAACGCTGTAGAAGATTCGCTGGGGAGCCCTTACACATTTTCCACACAATCCCGATCTCTCCCATTTCATTTCCATATTCTTGGAGCCCTGAAGAAAAACATTTGTGCCCCTCTATTTGCTTCAGATGAAAAGGTGCACATCTGGTGCCGTAGGCAACAGCAAACACTTTTCCATAAAGGTATAGTCATTTTTGCCTCACAGTGGGATGATCATATTAACACTTACAGCGATTACTTTTGAAATAATAAATACTTAACTTACTTTTTTCCATTTGCCTCCTTTTCATTTGGCTGCCGCTTATACCTTGGGATGGACCTGATCAGCCAAAATGTTCACATAATCCTTGGCAGTAGTGCCACCTTGCACAGCAGCTGTGGGTCCGTGGAATATCACGATATGGCTGCCCAAATCATCACCGAAACCTCATGATGTTTCACTCTTGGGACGTAAACTCGGTGAGAAGTTGCAAACAGTGTGAAACAAGACTCATCCGAATACATGACATTCTCCCATTGCTCTGTAGCAGAAGTATTATGGTTCGGCGACGCTCTTCCTGTTATGGGCATTTATATATATGAGTGGTATATGAGTTTCACCTCGCTCTGTAGTTCCTTGTTTATGGAGCTCCTGTCAAGTTGTTTTGGTACTGATATACACAAACAATTAATTAGTACTTAGCTTTCGATGCGCCGCTACAGCTGCAACTGGTCAGCGCGGAATGTACACACAGAACAAATATCTTGTAGAATAAAGTGGCAATTATATCAAAACGTTAGAAACAGTCACAATCTAAATGCAGTAGCCCATTACAAACAGTATTGTAAGGTGCTTAAAAAAGTTATTAGGAAGGCAAAAAGTATGTGGTATGCAGATAGAATAGCTAAGTCTCAGGATAAAATTAAAACCATATGGTCAGTCGTAAAGGAAGTGGCTGGTCTGCAGAGACAAGTCGAGGATATAGAATCAGTGCGTAGTGGGAATGTCCGTGTTACTGATAAGTCGCATATATGTACAGTATTTAATAATCACTTTCTTAATATAGCAGGTGAACTAAATAGAAACCTAGTCCCAACAGGGAATCATATAGCGCTCGTAGAAAAAAGTGTTCCGAGACTGTTACCTGAAATGCTCCTCCATGATACTGACAAGAGGGAGATTGAGTTAATAATTAAATCACTAAAGACCAAGAACTCTCATGGATATGACTGGGTATCTAGCAGAATACTGAAGTATTGTTCCATGTATGTTAGCCCAGTACTTAGCCATATCTGTAACTTTTCCTTTAGGAGTGGTCGGTTTCCTGACCGATTAAAGTACTCGGCAGTGAAGCACTTTATAAAAAGGGAGACAGGGATAATGTTGATAATTATAGACCTATTTCTATGCCATCGGTGTTTGCTAAAGTTATCGAGAGGGTTGTATATACAAGGTTACTGCAGCATTTAAATTCACATAATTTGCTGTCAAACGTGCAGTTTGGTTTTAGAAATGGCTTAACAACTGAAAATGCTATAGTCTCTTTTCTCTGTGAGGTTTTGGACAGATTAAATAAAAGGTTGCGAACGTTAGGTGTTTTCTTTGATTTAACGAAGGCTTTTGACTGTGTTGACCACAAAATATTACTGCAGAAGTTGGAACATTATGGAGTAAGGGGAGTAGCTTACAATTGGTTCGCCTCTTACAAGAACAGAAAGCAGAAGGTAATTCTCCGCAATATTGAGAGTGGTAATGATGTTCAGTCCCAATGGGGCACTGTTAAATGGGGCGTTCCCCAAGGATCGGTGTTGGGGCCACTGCTGTTTCTTATTTATATAAATGATATGCCTTCTAGTATTACAGGTGATTCAAAAATATTTCTGTTTGCTGATGACACCAGCTTGGTAGTGAAGGATCTTGTGTGTAATATTGAAACATTATCAAATAATGTAGTTCATGAAATAAGTCCGTGGCCTGTGGAAAATAATTTGATGCTAAATCACAGTAAGACTCAGTTTTTACAGTTTCTAACTCACAATTCAACAAGAACTGATATTTTAATCAGACAGAATGGGCATGTTATAAGCGAGACGGAGCAGTTCAAGTTCCTAGGCTTACGGATAGATAGTAAGCTGTTGTGGAAAGCCCATGTTCAGGATCTTGTTCAGAAACTAAATGCCGCTTTATTTACCATTAGAACAGTATCTGAAATAAGTGACATTTCAACACGAAAAGTAGTCTACTTCGCATATTTTCATACGCTTATGTCATATGGTATTATTTTTTGGGGTAATTCTTCAGATTCAAAAAGGGTATTTTTGGCTCAAAAACGGGCTGTTCGAGCTATGTATGGTGTAAGTTCGAGAACCTCTTGTCGACCCCTATTCAATAGTCTGGGAATTCTGACATTGCCCTCACAGTATATATTTTCTTTAATGTCGTTTGCTGTTAGCAATATTAGCTTATTCCCAAGAGTTAGCAGCTTTCACTCAGTTAATACTAGGCAGAAATCAAATCTGCATGTGGAATGTGCACTTCCTTGACTCTTGTGCAGAAAGGAGTGCAGTATTCTGCTGCATCCATTTTCAATAATCTACCGCAAGAACTCAAAAATCTTAGCAGTAGCCCAAGCACTTTTAAGTCTAAACTGAAGAGTTTCCTCATGGCTCACTCTTTCTATAATGTCGAGGATATCCTGGAAGAGCTAAAAAATTAAGCAAATTCCAGTGTTACATTCTTGATTTTCTTTATTTAACCTAACGACGTGTCGCCTGAATATGTTTCTTATATTTCATTTTATCTGTTTCTACAATCGTGTTATAATTTCATGTATTGACTCGTTCCATGACCATGGAGACTTCTCCTTAATGTGGTCCCACGGAACAATAAATAAATAAATAAATAAATAAAAATAAAAATAGGCTTCGCGAGTAAGACATTCAGTTGTGCAGTGACTTTTGTAGCTTTCGTCTCCTTACGGTATTTTTCGTCACAGTCCTCTTCAACGACATTTCCGTCACGACCGCTCAACACCTACTTTCGTCAACGTTATGACCCTGTCCGCGGTATAAATCTTTTATTCGGTGCCACTAGATAACCAAACACTTCGGCTACGTTAGTTACGGAAGCAGATACCATACGAGTACCAAAAACTTGCTCGCATTCGCTTTCACTCAGCTCCGACCTAATGCACTCACAACTACCACAGCACCGTTATGGCTACTACTGACGTCTGCAAGGTGTTGAGGACGTTAAACATTGCACAGCGCAGTGCAGCGTTGGGTAGCCTCTGCATATGCGTTCAAACGTGCGTTTCTCAAGATTTTTCCATATTTTTGTCCAACGTCTGTATATGGACGTGCATATCGGTCAACGGCAACTATATTGAAAGGAGGATGTGGATCTGTTTAAGTGTCCGCCGTGACCATACGGCCTTCAGGCTAAATTCCAATAACAAAAACAGTACGGCATATTATGCGGCATCTTGTGAGACATGTAGTTTATAATGGGTGCATGCGCTGCAGGCATCTGATTCAGAACTTTACGACCTTAGTTATATAATGACCAAAATCCACAGACATTATACGTATCGATATTTCCACAGTGACGACAGTAGACACTTTGTAAATTAAAGAGAAACGCATCTGGTGTCAAATACCCTTCAGCTGCAGTAACTTTGCGACGGAGAAGCCAATAATATTTTATTAAAATAAGTTGTTAAGGCAAGTGAGAATCAGTAAATAATGACGACTGGCACATTAATTTCAATAAACGAAAATGGTCAAAGTGAAAAATGCAACCATGTCATGAAAAAGAACGTGTAGAATCTGCTACTTACCGAACTAACACAATGAGGATGGCTGTTAGCCTTTTAAACTATACAGATATTATAGTCAAAATTAGATAGCGGTTCTTTGGGAACTTTGTGCACCGTAACATACACTGATCAAGCAGAGAATTATGACCACCGACCTACTATTGATATAAACCCGCCCAGGCGATAACAGCGTCACATGGCGAGGAATGACTGCTAGTCAGACACACGCAAGAACCGTTCATCTATTACTAGTGAGCGTGCTGGGGAAGGCGTGTGATCTGTCAGAGTTTGACAGAGGGCAAATTGTGATGGTCCGGAGACTCGGTACGAGCAGTTTGGAAACTGCACGACTTCACGGGTGTTCGAGAAGTGCTGTGCCGGGTGTCTTCAAAACGTGGCGCGACCTAGCTGAAATCACGTCCAGTCGTCGTGGGGTTGGGTTATACCCAGACATCGAACGTCGTAGGCTGGGCAGACTGATAAACTGCGGCGAACTGTGGCAGAACTAACATCAGACTTAAACGCTGGGCACAGTAAAAGTGTGACTGAGCACACAGTGCATTGAACACTCCTAAAGATGGGCCTACGCAGCCGACGACCCATGCATGTGCCACTACATTGGCAACCACGATTGAAATGGGCACGTGACCATTGGCACGGGACGTTGGCGGAGTGGCAGAGCGTTGCATGGTCTAATGAATCCCGATATCTTCCTCATTATGACGAAGGGAGGAGGCGAATCTGTCATCTTCCAGGGGAACAGCTCCTTGACACCACTACTGCGGGATGGAGACAAGCTGGCGGCGGCTCCATTATGCTCTGTGGAAGATTCATGTGGGCTTTCGTGGCTCCAGTGGAGCTCATGCAAGGCACCTTGACGGCCAGACCACTTACACCCCTTCATGATGCTCATTTTCCCCGACGGCAGTGACATTTTTCAACAAGTTAATGCGCCATTTTACACGGCCAGGAGTGTGATGGAATCGTTCGAGGAACACAGCGATGAATTCAAATTGATGTACTCGCCCCACAGTTCGCCAGATCTGAACCCGATCGAACGCATCTGGAATGTAGTCGAATGTGGCGTTAGAGGTCATCGCCATCCTCCCGGGAATTAAGTGACTTGTGTGTGTATAGATATGGTGCCAACTCCTTCTACCACGGCCTCAAATGCTTCCATGTCACGATGTATCGCCGCCGTTATTCGTGCCAAAGGCAGACATACCGGCTATCGGGTAGGTAGTCATATGGAACCCCGCGACCGCCACGGTCGCAGGTTCGAATCCTGCCTCCGGCATGGATGTATGTGATGTCCTTATGTTAGTTAGGTTTAAGTAGTTCTAAGTTCTAGGGGACTGATGACCTCAGCAGCTAAGTCCCATAGTGCTCAGAGCCATTTGAATCATTTTAGGTAGTCATCATTTCCTGGCTCATCCGTGTATGGTCATGAATGCCTTTGTAATTTAATAATTTGTGACATGAGATGGAACTGAAAACGAAATATTTTTCGCCTTAATTTTGTTCTTGTCTAGGATATGTAAGATACGCCACACAATTTATTCAGGCGTGGTAAAAAGTCCTCTTGCACTCAGAGGAAACGCTTGTGATAAGCTATCTGCTTTGAACAGGTGCAAAACCAGTTGTTCAAAAATTAATGATACCCAAGCTAGTGGACTTCTTAAGATCAGATAAATAAGAGTATGGTCATTTGTTAATATTTACACATCTCACAATCAGAAGAAAATAAGAACCCACCACGTTGTGATTAACATCTTGATTTTATCTGTGGTTTGCTATCAGGAATTTGATTACGTACATGATCAAACACTATTTATTCCATAGGTAAAGACGTACGAGAGCTCTCACAGCAGTTGTGTCGTTTCTTGCCGTTTCAGATGTCCACAAGCAAAATGCATAAACGCAGCCGGCGATTGCAGTACATAGCTACAGTGACAGGTAAACAGGCGTCTTTTAGGAGGTGATGACAATTTGTTCGTAAATTCAACTCTTGGTAGTGTTTTCCAGGCTACCATTATGGAACGAAAAAAACGGTACAACGCGTTGATAATAGCGAGATGAAGGCATTAGTCAATACAGCAAGTTGATCTAAAACTACAAGACTTTTTATTCTCACATGGTGTGCGTTAAGTAAACTGCCCGTCGCCACAGCGATGAATTTCTGGAAAATAGGGTCAACTACTCTTACGAGTTCTACTACGAAAATTGCAAAGAGTGCCAGTTCTTTCGTTAGCGATGAATAAGAATTCAGAACCTTCTCCTAATGTTTAACCTACAGTGATCTAAGCTAAATTATCCGAGCATACGGCAGTATATAAAAATTTATGGTCCTTTAAAGTACAATATGTTCCATATACATTTTACGAGTCACAATCAGCTTTATTGATTAGAGCTTTAATAATTGATAATCTGAGGCTGCCCACTATTATTACTAATAGCGATCTTACTCCAGTGTTATTAAAATCTCTGCCATCCCAATATTTGTTATCTACATCTTAGGTTATTTTATATGTTCCTAATGGCGAGCCAAAAATCAAATAGTTTTGTCATGCATGGCCTGTACATGATTTTTTTAAGACACAGGAAACATTTCATATCTTTTTAAAGTTTTCAAACGTTAATAAAAATGCCATTTTTCGAGTCGAACACAGCACTGATGCAACAACATAAATTATTGTCTTCTTATACTTCTTGTGTTAAGCATTGCAGTGATTTTCATATATCAGCTGCAGAGGATGAGTAAATTCAAGGTTTAAAGGAATTCTTGAACAATATTGTCGACGTTTAAAGAAGTAACGCATGAATCGCTAGACTTTAAAGTCCGCGGGATTGGGACGAAGATCGACTTCTGTCTTATTCTGTTGCAAAGAAAACTTCAATTAGTGTGGCTATTCAGAGATTGACCTCAACTTTACTGAGTCTAAACTACTCCGCAAAAATTAAGTCTTAACTTTTATTCGAACCTGCTTTAACGTTTTGCTAATAGTGTGCCAGCTCTTCGAGGTTTTGCACATGAAGCTACAGGATGTCTTATGAATTAGTTTCTGCTTGGAAGTAATTCATGGGAGCAGTACTCCTTTTTGTGGTGTTGCTTTAGAGGGTACAAAATATACATAAGAAAATGCGTTCAGTGCTAAATTATTTGCTACTGACAGAAGAGCAGTTAAAAGCTTCTGCTATACTGGGTCTATGTTTGAGCCATTATTTACCCGTCAAGAAATTAAATCATTGTTCAATATATATGGTATCAACAATAAACAAGTCCCTACCCTAAAAAGATAAGAACTATCTGGAATATATTTATATATGGTGTCAACAATAAACAAGCCCCTACCACTAAAAAGATGTCTTTGCTTAGAGTTTTACAGCCTGTCATACAATGTAACTGTGTCATCATTCATGTCCCTTGATTGGATCTAAGTAGTGCCTACTCATAATTTTGTATGTTGTTTTGATTCCACTAGTCACAAAAGTTATAGGGGCATTTAATTTACTTAAGCATGTTAATTTATCAGAACAAAGATTTTTGAAGTATGCACACTACATTATAATTTTCATTGCAGCAATCGATGTTTTATACATTCTTCCAGTCTATATTTCGCAGGTACTTAAAATTCATTCTCTTTCACTTTCATCACTTATCCTTGAGGCTTTCCATTTCTTTTTATTTATTTCATGCATCCTCATATGAAACATTATCAGCTGAGAACTACGATTTAGTAGGGTTTGTGCTATGTCAACGTATTCTCGAAGCAAATATAGAAATTTGATCAATTTCATTGCTATTTGTTACTATATTTCTTTTTCGAAATTTTATTAGATGATGTAACCATTATGAAGTGGCTTGTTATTTCTTCAGTCCCAAGACTGGTTTGTTGAGCTAGTCAATCCAGTGCAAGTCTCTTCATTTCTGCATAGCCACTACAACCTACATTTATTTAAGTTTGCTTCCTGTAGTCAAGGTTTGGTACATCCTCCCCACCGCAACATACTCCCAACCACGACCAACTTAAATATTTCTTGATGCTCCAGATTTTTTCTCAGATTTTATCACAAACCTCTAAGCCTCAGTTCGATTCACTAACGCTTCATTAGTTATCGATCTATCCATATAATCTTCAGTGTTTTTATGTAACATGACTTCAAATGCTTCCATTCTTTATTTCTCTGTGCTGTTTATCTCCATTTTTCAGCTCCACACAAAATTACACTCCAAAAAAGGATCTCATACAAGATTTACTTAGAATTAAACTGATATTAAATGATCACATATTTCTCATTTCCAGAAAAGTTTCTCTTGCTGCATGCATTTAATATCCTGTTTAGTTCTGCCATTGTCAGTTATTTCTTTGCCGAATAGAAAAACTAGTCTATATTTTTAGAGTCTCATTTTCTAATCTAAACTCCTAATCTTGATCCCTAATCTAATTAGGCTGCATTCCAGTATATTTGTTTTGCTTTTGCTAATGTTTATCTTTCATCATCTTTTCAAGATACTAGTCATTTCGTTCAATTGACCTACCAAAACCCTTAAGGTCTGACAATTACAATATCACCAGCAAACATCGAAGTTTTTATTTCTTCTCCAGCATTTTAGTTGCCTTCCCAAATTTCTTTGTCGCTTGGCCTATGTACAGACTGAATAAGATAGGCATAAACAACAACTCCGTCTCCTTCTCGTCTAAACTGCTGTCTCCATTTCATGCCCTTCTACTCTTTTAACAATAGTCTGGCCTTTGTACGAATTGTAGTTATCCGTATTTATTTTATCCGTGAAAACACCGTAGTTGAAATGAGTTATTTCCAGTCAACAATCTCAGTACCTGTTTTTTTAAATTTGCAATTACTAGAGTATAGATTTGTCTTTCTTCCAGCTATATTGTAAGATGAGCCACATGCTGGTGTATTTCTGAGGAACACAACCAGTTGCTCAGTTCTTCCATAGATTGATGTTCTTTTTGAGTCATCATTCTTCTGACTGGTTTGATGCAGCCTGCCACAAATTCCTCTCCTCTGCTACCTCTTCATCTGAGAGTAGCGCTTGCAACCTAAGTCCTGAATTATCTGCTGGATGTATTACAATCTCTGTCTTCCTCTACAGTTTGCGCCCTGTAGCTCCCTTACTACCACAGAAGTCATTCCCTGATGCCTTAACAGATATCCTTTCATACTATCCCTTCTCCTTGTCATTGTTTTCCACATATTCCTTTCCTCGCCGTTTCTGTGCAGAATCTCTTCATTCTTGACCTTATCAGTTCACCTAATTCTCATTATTCATCTGTACCACCCCATCATAAATGGTTACATTCTGTTCTGTTCCAGCTTTCCCACAGTCCATTTTTCACTGCCATTAAATGCTGTGCTCCAAACGTACATTCTCAGAAATTTCTTCCTCAAATCAAGCTCTATGTTTGATACTAGTAGACTTATCTAGGCCAGGAATGCTCTCCTTGCCAGTGCTGATCTGGTTTTGATGTCTTTCTTTCTCCATCTGCCATTGGTTACGTTGCTGCCTAGGTATTAGAATTCCTTAACTTCATCTACTATGTGACAATCAATCCTGATGTTAAGTTTCCCGCTGTTCTCATTAGTGCTACTTCTCATTACTTTCGTCTTTCTTCAATTTACTCTCAATCCATATTCTGTACTCATTAGACAGTTCATTCCATACAGCAGATCATGTAATTATTCATCGTTTTCAATCAGGAGAGCAATGCCATCAGGAAATCGTATCTTGGACATCCTTTCTCCTTGAATTATAATCCCACTCCTGAACCTTTCTTTTATATTCATCATTGCTTCTTCGATGTACAGATTGAACAGTGGTGGTGAAAGACAAAATCCCTGCCTTACACCCTTTTTATCCGAACACTTCGTTCTTGGTTGTCTACTCTTATTCTTCCCTCTTGGCTCTTGCACATATTGTAAAAATACTGAAATAATGTCATCTGCTCCAAGTACCTTCTTCTAACTTAAAAATTACAATGGTTCCTCAAATTTGTCTCTCAGTATCACAACCCTCATCTCATCTTCATTCCCTTCCAATATCAAAATAACTTGCAGACTGCAGTGCCTCTGCCGGCCGAAGTGGCCGTGCGGTTAAAGGCGCTGCAGTCTGGAACCGCAAGACCGCTACGGTCGCAGGTTCGAATCCTGCCTCGGGCATGGATGTTTGTGATGTCCTTAGGTTAGTTAGGTTTAACTAGTTCTAAGTTCTAGGGGACTAATGACCTCAGCAGTTGAGTCCCATAGTGCTCAGAGCCATTTGAACCATTTTTGCAGTGCGTCTAAACAATGTAGAAGTCTACTGAATTTATTTGTTAATCCTCGAATAATTTGGCGCAGTAAGTTTAAACTAACATTCTGTATATCTTTACATGTTTCAGGCTCAAAACTTCATTCATATTTCCTTCTCAAAATGCTATGTTTTAGGTTAATCTTTTTTTTTTGCACGTTCTGTGCATCATATGTGTGTCAGCTCACCATAATCTAGAATTTGTCACTAATTTTGCAAATTAATGTTTTCCACATGACAGCCATTTACATACAGGAATTAATTGTTTTAAACTGAATGCACATTAAAATTTGATAAATATATCCCAACCAGATACAAACTATCTACTTGGATATATTTATCTATAGAGAAAAAGGAGTTGTCCAATAGAAATTCACAAGCGAGATGATCAAATAATTATATGTGTTGCCTTGTACAGAATTGAATGAACAGTGTCTCTTCTTAAGTGAGAGATCATTTGCCAGGAATGGAGCAATAAAATTGTTTAATATTTCATTTATTGTTCCTTCTGTCATTGCAGTTCGTTTGGGTTTTATTATGAGACCTGCATCATCAGCAAGCAGCACCGTTTCTACTTATTCTGTATAAGATGTAAGATGATTCATATGCAGCAAGAACAGCAAGTGAGTCATAAACTGAGCCCTGCAGAATGCCAGTAGTAATTTGTTCACATTCAGTAGTAATCTCATGAGAACTGTATGATCTAATCGAACCTTTACTTACCATTTAAATAAGAAGTAAATGATTTACCCATTTTATTGTTATCATCAGCAAACAGCACCATTTCTGTATAAGACGTAAGTTCATTCATACATAGCAAGAACAGGAAGTGGTCCATAAACGGAGCCCTGCAGAATGCCAGTAGTAATTGTTCACATTCAGAAATAGTCTCATGAGACCTGCATGATCTAATCGAGCCTTTGTTTGTCATTTAAATATGAAGTGCAGCATTTACTCATTATACCTAAACTGCTGTAAATGTTAAGCCTATCCGAAATAATATTGTGATTTGTACAGACAAATGCCTTAGACAGATCATAAGATATTCGCGTAGGTGAAATCATAGTATAACACTACAACAGCATTTACGTAGCTTACGTAATCAAATACCAAATCTGGTTTATTACTTATTATGCCCCTACAGAACAAATAGTCCTGTCACGGAAAAGCCACGTATAACACTTCTGTCTGCTACTGCTACCTTAAAACTGTAAACAGGTTGTGAAATAAATCTATTTTTTGTTAAAGCAACTATGGTATATAGCAACAGAGCAGTGTTACCCTCTGAGAGGAATTTTGTTATGTTGACCGTGTCGTACCTAACGGAGGTGGCTTATCGGAAATGAAAGTCAGAATTACGTAAATATTTGAACAGTAACAAACGAAATTTTGCCTATCTGCACTGTTTAATGGATAAAGAAAACGGTCGCCAGCCTAACTAGGCAAGAGAATGATTAACATTCTCATTCAAGAAAATAGTTATTAGTAATTTTAATGTATAAACACAAACTATACTTTGCCACACAGGAGTGCAGTGAACTCTGACACATACATTTGTTTACGTTAAGATTGAGGCTAGCAGCTAGAGCAGCACAAACTATTTGCAACATTATAACATTATACCGAAACACACTATTACTTTTAGGGCTTATACAAACTGAATGGTCTTTATAACGTTATTATTACTATTCACTGCAGAATCATTAATTGGATATAAGTTAAGTCTCTCTCAGTTAAATACTTTACTATTTAAAATGAAAATTAATTGGAATCCACTAACAGGTTGCTTCTCACTATCATTTGAATAAAGAAATTATGGTTTTCATAATTAGTGGTCTTCCCATTACTTGTTACCTAGCATTAACACAATGGACAAACTGTGGATCCTGTTATATTATTAATATGCACTTCCAATACAGAAGAGAGACAAACACTCAGCAGACGTGAGTATGTAACGTTTCACACTGCAGTTTTCCACTTTCACTACATTGAGAGAGAAAATTAACATATACTGACTCACCTTCTGTGATTTACAACAGGCAGTAATGTGATCATTTACTAAGCAAAACTTTATACGCCTCAATCTTAAGAACTTTTAATTTTGAAGTTGGCATCAGCACATTAATAAGCAGTTTTACTAGGAAAATTATTTTCAACAAGCTACATTAACTTTAACTTTCTTTTTACTATGTTCAAGAGGCATCGATTAGCAAAACACTGGGATTTATTGTTATTTCAGTAGGGACACTCGGTAATCACTTTAGTTCAAACGGAGAGGAACCTGAGAGGTGTTATGATGAGGAGAAAAATCAAAGTAGGTACATAAATTCAGATATAAATTACCTTATATTTCAGCACATTAGCACATCCATTAAGCTGATACTTCACTGTACATCATTATAGTATTACGTTACAGTGATTGCGCAACGTGGTGGCAACTGCATGTTGGTAGGTGGATTCGCAGACAGAATTGCTGGACTCTGGCCCTTCTAGGTGGCGATGATGAATACCAAATCCAGAATCGTTCCAGCTATTTATCCATCCATCCGAAGCATTGGAAAGTAGCAGAAAAACCTCTCTCGGAACCAACACAATATGCATCTTTTACATGGCAGTGCACAGTTTAGTAGCTCGTCCCCGACTCGTAGCTCGTCCCCGACTGACTCTTATGCCACCTTTTCTACCTAGGCCAACCAGAATTTGCGCGCGCTACACAGTTCCGTTCCCTAGGGGAACCACTACACTGTTTACATACAAACTAACTAAGAACCCTAAGTGAGGATCAGCAATTTACATAACAGCAAACATACATTTTAAAAAAGACAGAATATTTGCACATATTGACATTTCTACCAAAAATTATTCGCACAAAATTACAATTATGTACAGTAGGATTTGTTCCCTCCAGTTGAGACAAAGAATTTAAATGACAGATACACTATACAGCACAGAATCAAATCATGACATCAAAGTTTTAACAAGGAAAGGAGCACACAATTTTGTGTTATCGTTCAATCAAACAATATTTACAGAAGCTTAACGATGTAATATTAAATGAAACAAAAGCAAAATAAATCAGTAGAGCATTAGAGCTATGATGTTACAATAGCATTCAGATATTTCAAGATATGGTCTGTGAAATGGTAGAGGAAATGTCCAGTGAAGAAGTCATTCTGGGTACTAATTGTGATGGACTAAGAATGTAAGACATACTCAACCATTCTTAAATAGATTAGTTTTTTGAAAACTTTTGAGATGACAGCTAATAATAAAATCTCCAACATCTATTAATATCTTAAAGAGGGATATAGATATCTAATGGAATTGATATAATTTAATATTTTGCTGACTATAAAAAGACATTATT
Organism: Schistocerca nitens; assembly: GCF_023898315.1. NCBI lineage: Eukaryota > Metazoa > Arthropoda > Insecta > Orthoptera > Acrididae > Schistocerca > Schistocerca nitens. Next base: position 625,373,512 of record NC_064614.1, on the reverse strand, counting down.
TTTATATATTTTTTTTAAATGCTATCAACCGCAAGAGAAGTTTCACTTTTGAATGAGTTAATCATTTATCTCATTTCACTAAAAGGAGACAGAGTGATTTTCAGTTGGTTTAATGTTTGTGGTACTAATTATTGCACATATTGCAGTGCATTTGCTTTTGATCTGAGTGTACAGAGTTTCTCTTTTGAAAATGATTGTTAAAGAGGCATGATATATATCTGAAGTCGTGATGCATTTGAACAACGTCGTTAGTTACGAAATCATATTGTTATGTGGTAGAATATCAGATTCCCTTTCTTAGTACACTCGGTATTGTTTTGATTTTATTTTCAGTTCTATTAACCTCTGACATGACGTACAAGCTTCTTGATTTTCTTATAACTCTTCTCAGTAACTAAGAACACGTTTTATAATATGAAGGCTGTTGCACATCTTTTATAATAATCATTAGGTATAGTGCTTTCTTGTTATTGCACAATAATACATTTTGTTATGCATGGGTCTCTCTCTTTGCTGTCATATTTGGTATTAAAATGGTAGATGCTTCTGAATTCGAAGAATCAGCTGGTAGACATATGCGCTCTATGCTGTTGCCGAGCGTATACTGTCAGTCACACTCTGTTGACAAGAATCTATGTGCAAATTGAATGCTGTGTTGGCTCTGAGGACTATGGGACTTAACTTCTGAGGTCATCAGTCCTCTAGAACTTAGAACTAATTAACCCTAACTAACCTAAGGACATCACACACATGCATGCCCGAGGCAGGATTCGGACCTGCGACCGTAGCGGTCGCGCGGTACCAGACTGTAGCGCCTAGAAGCGCTCGGCCACTCCGGCCGGCTAAATGCTGTGTATAAGTGTGTGTGCTTTAAAGGCTTGCTTCTAATATGAGTAAATAAAAAAAGTCCAGGGCCTCTTTGATACAGCAGTTGTGCCATATTTTATAGTTCTCGTTTGGAAACAGCTGCCAAAGATCAGACAAATTACTTAGAAATTAATTAAATTTAGAAATCCGCTGTCTCATGTGCCTTATAGGAGATGATGTTTTGCAGGTTTCATCGAAAGGTTTCTTTCTGAGTTCATCAAGTACTCGAAACGAATACCTCGTAAATACGTGATACAGAACTGTCATGTTGTCTTTTAAGGAAATTTGATGGCGAGGACAGTGAAGTCTTTAGCACCCATGCTAAAACTTTATGAGAACAGTGTGGTTAAGGTCGCAAAAGTGTTTCCACGTGAAATATTAACTAGAACGTAGAGAACGCCCTAAAAATATGCACACACACTCACACACGTTTTGCATCACCCAGTTCCCTGACTCCGGATGATAGACGTTGACTGCGGATAGTGTATAACGGACACAGTCCCTTTGACTATTCAGAGATGTCACTAAACCCGCCCAAAGATGCAAATAACCATGGATGAGCAGCGCCTGTTAGTCGCAGAGGATCCGACAGCCGATCAGTTCCAGTCATTCCGCCAGGTAGGAGGTACACGGATCGTGTTGTCTGTAGTTCAACCATGCCTAGACGGCCAATACCTCGGTTCGATCGCGTCCGCATTGTTACTTTCTGCCAGGAAGGGCTCTCAACAAGGGAAGTGTCCAAGCGTCTCAGAGGGAACCAAAGCGACATTGTTCGGACATGGAGGAGACACAGAGAGACAAGAACTATCGATGACATGCCTCGCTCAGGGCGCCCGAGGGCTACTACTGCAGTGGATGACCGCTACCTACGGATTATGACTCGGAGGAAGCCTGACAGCAACGCCATCACGTTGAATAATGCTTTTCGTGCAGCCACAGGACGTCGTGTTACGACTCAAACTGTGCGCAACAGGCTGCATGATGCGCAACTTCACTCCCAACGTCCATGGTGAGGTGCATCTTTGCAACCATGACACCATACAGCGTGGTACAGATGGTCCCAACAACATGCCGAATGGACCGTTCAGGACTGGCATCATGTCGTCTTCACCGATGAGTGTCGCATATGCCTTCAATCAGACCATTGTCGGAAACGTGTTTGGAGGCAACCCTTTCAGGCTGAACGCGTTAGACCCGCTGTCCAGCGAGTGCAGCAAGGTGGGGGCTCGCTGCTGTTTTGTTGTGGCATTATGTGGGGCCGACGTACCTCGCTGGTGGTCATGGAAGGCGCCGTAACGGCTGTACGTGAATGCCATTCTCCGGCAGATTGTGCAACCATATCGGCAGCATAATGTATAGGCATTCGTCTTCAAGGACGACAATTCGCGCCCCTTCGCACATCTTCCCAATGATTTCCTTCAGGACAACGACATCGATCGACTAGATTGACCAGCATGTTCTCCAGACATTAACCCTATCGAACATGCCTGGGACAGATTGAAAAGGGCTGTTTAAAGACGACGTAACACACCAATCTCTCTGAGGGATCTACGTCGAATCGCCGTTGAGGAGTGGGACAATCTGGACCAACAGTGCCTTGATGAACTTGTGGATAGTATGGCGCGACGAATACAGGCATGCATCAGTGCAAGAGGACGTGCTACTGGGTATTAGAGGTGACGGTGTGTATAGCAATCTTATGGACCACCACTGTGAAGGTCTCGCTGTATGGTGGTACAACATGCAATGTGTGGTATATATATATATATATATATATATATATATATATATATATATATATATATATATATATATATAAAGTGAAAAAAGCGGTGGAAAGAATTGTTGAGGGATGACCAGCCACTCTGCAACGCACTAAAATCTCCAGCCTAAAAGCGTAGGCCAGGATCCGGGTTCCTCAGAAAATTTTAAAAGCTGAACCATACTTGTCATCAGCTAAAATAGAGGGCCAATGCCTACTTAAATTTGATTCTGTTCACTGATCACAATACAAAATGCACTCACTTAAAATGTGGCATACAGTAATTTGAATGTCACAGATGTCACAGACTGGAGGGTCCTCTTTCAGAATAGGAATACAAGTGTTACAGGACTGTGCCCAATTCGGTAGCAGTTCAGGTCAACTTCAACCTGTCGAAGTGACCGGAAGGAGGAACGCCGTGTCCGTCTAGTTGGCTTCACCAGCTGCATTTTGTTGACCCCAGTGCCGTGCACTCCTTCCTGAACAATTGCATGGATTTCCAACTCAGCAGCGAAATGATATCTAGCTGGAAAATTGCATGTTGTGCTACGATATATTCCCTGTAGGCTTCCTTGGTGGCATGGTCAGCAAGTTCATTTTCCCAGCCCCCCAGATGCCATGGTGGCCAGCGGAATTTTACTTGGCATCCCCACTGTTGAAGGAAGTACAGTTAGTCCAGTATGATCTGCATTTTCTCTGCCCGGTACATATGTTGCAGTGATTGTAGGTCACTATGGGTATCGGAGCATATAAGAAACTGTTTTTCTTGAAGACACCTCATCTGCTCTGGTGTCTTCACGATCGCATGGAGCTCTGGTGCAAATACAGTACAGTCACGAGGAAGGACAAACCCTGGGACACTGTCAGAGAATGCTCCTAAACAGCCAAGCGAATCCCCTTGTTTGAATGCATCAGTATACACAACTTTAAAACTGTGATATCCAAGTCTAAAATAACTCTGGACCTCTGTGTATGCCATTTTAGCCGTCACAGTCTGATGACTCACTTAAAACTGGACGAACACTAATTTGGTTGGTTACATCCTCACACACAAAAATGTTGTATATCAAGGTGCTGCTATCTTGTACAATGCTTGTGTGGAAGCTTATAAATGAAGCTTGAAGACAAGTGTTAAGTAATTTCTTACGTTATGTTTTTTACTCAGACCTCTTAAAGTATATATATATATATATGTGTGTGTGTGTGTGTGTACTTTAAGAGGTCTGAGTAAAAAACCTTTTGCTGGCGTGGGTGCTTGCTCAGATAATTGTCCTAAAAGGACAAATTATCTCGGCGGGACAGTGACGCCGCCATCGCGACCTTGGGACCCGGGGGGGGGGGGGGCCCTTTTTTTTATCAGTTGCTGACCCTCATGAATCGAAACATGACTGCGTCGCGTCGTTTCATGATTCGAGGGTCAGCAACTGATAAAAAAAAAGGACAAACCCTGGGACACTGTCGGAGAATGCTCCTAAACAGCCAAGCGAATCCCCTTGTTTGAATGCATCAGTATACACAACTTTAAAACTGTGATATCCAAGTCTAAAATAACTCTGGACCTCTGTGTATGCCATTTTAGCCGTCACAGTCTGATGACTCACTTAAAACTGGACGAACACTAATTTGGTTGGTTACATCCTCACACACAAAAATGTTGTATATCAAGGTGCTGCTATCTTATACTCACCATTAATTCTCACTTGTTTGATTTTGTTTATAGAGGTGACGTGACAGGGTTTCAAATTTTTCTAAGAACTTACGAAATTTTCCTTAGGGGTCTATGAATCGTAATAATAGTGTGACTTCCCATTCACATGCTCACATGTGTTCTGTACAGAAACTACTACACTGTGCAGAACTGCTATAAGGCTATAGTTCTGAATTTGTTATTACTTGACACGTACATGCAACTTTTCCTTTCTTGATATTGCTTGTGGGGTAGGGAGCTGCCAATTTATAACCTTCAACACTCAATAGTTCCTTTTCTGTGTTTACACAGAGCACAGAAAGACCATGTTCTTCAACAAAATTTCCCCTCCGCAATTCATTTAGGAAGGTAATAAAATTATTAACTTTTTTGTTCAGGCCTCTAAAATATATTGGTGCATGATGCTAAAGCGTATTCCCAAATCTCTAGTCTTTCAGTATTTGTACATCAGTTACTTGAAACTCTTTCAGTTATGCGTGTCTGGTTGAAGATGGTAACCTAAGAAAAGGCGCTCCTTCCACAGGAATATTTTCAGTAATTTTGTCATGTGTCAATGAGTCCCCCTCATTCTCAAGGCTTTCTTTCCCCTGCCTAGTTACACATAGGCCATACTTCATGTATTCCTGTTTCCCAGCACCACGAACTGGGCCACATCCAATGTGAGGTCTCTCCAAAGCCTACAGTAACCCTCTCAGATCTCTGATAATTGTTTTCCACCCTTTTTAAGATAAAAATGATCGTGCCGCTGAAGAGCTTGGACAAGGCTAACGATTGTGTGCACCGCTAATGCTCAGGTCACTCCTAATCCCGTATCTCACATTGTTCCTGGTCAGACCCTGTAGCCCAGTTATCAGTTGTTCACACTCTCTATTCAGAACCCTAGATAATGCATTAATGTCTTTACGATGTGGCCAAGGCTTGCACTTGGTTTCACAATAGCTATGTCCTGGAATCGTAATACTGATTTTTCCTGCAACTGTTGGTCTGCAGGCCTTCCCCGACTGCTACCTCTCAACAAGCCTTTTGTTTTCGTGACTGGTTTCACTTTCTATCCAGCCGAAATATTTGTTCCGATGCCCCCTGTCTTCATCTGCTGCTCGATAAGTCTCTTTACCCCCTACCTCACGTAACAAATCATATTTGTTATTCAGCCTACCACTGAACGAGCTCTGCGAACTAACGTCTCTTCTGCCATTTCCCGTTACATTCTGCCATGTCCCTGTTTCTTTTTCTTTCCTTAACTGCCCTAATTTAAATTTTGGTTGTTTCTTTTTCTCTCTTATCTGCCCTAGTTCAAGTTTCGCCTCCTCCCTATCTACTTGAACGTCACTAATTCTAACTTCCATTTCTGCGATTTTTCTGTCTCAACTCCAAATTCTGCACATCCACTTTAGAGTCCAAATAGCTACTCCATTTCCTACCCCACTCCATTCGCCCTTACGAAACCAGAATTTACAGTCTCCACTGAACACCCCATCACTTACTAATCCACGACAGTAGCAATATTTAATGCACAAGACAGAATAGATATTAAAAGACACTAATGTTAAAGAATCTACAGATGGTTCAAATGGTTCAAATGGCTCTGAGCACTATGGGACTCAACTGCTGAGGTCATTGGTCCCCTAGAACTTAGAACTAGTTAAACCTAACTAACCTAATGACATCACAAACATCCATGCCCGAGGCAGGATTCGAACCTGCGACCGTAGCGGTCTTGCGGTTCCAGACTGCAGCGCCTGTAACCGCACGGCCACTTCGGCCGGCTAAAGAAGAATCTACAGAATTTAAATTTAAATTGAAATGCGGACATAACGTAAACAAACTAACATTTGTCAGATTTGTACCAAAAGTAGTTGACTTTCAAGTTTCTCTTATGAATAAATCCGAAACCATTGTGTAAGAACAAAAGATCATCGATTAAAATTTCATCCGAACCGCAATACGAATTCGGATGTCATATATGCTAACGTGCATCTGCGAACAAAACTACTCGGGTAATAAAAATATACTGTTTCCTGACTTTAATGAAATTAATGTAGATGAATCATCACACTAATGAAAGTATCTCCAACGATACCGATAGGCTACGCTCTGAATTTATCCTATAAAAGGTCCAGACCTTATACTAGTCACTAAATTAATGTCCCATGGTTGTGCACTCCCTTAGAGATTGTGTTATCATACAGTTTCACTTTCCTGAAGATTTGTAGGGCATGAATCATAAAACCTCAACTGCTGTAATATCAACAGAAATCCAACTCATATCTGGCCTCATGACTGACAGAAGCAATTGATATAAATCTCCATGTTGAAATGATTCGTAGGAATTGTTCACTTTTGGCAAAGCATATCACCTAAAATGATAGGCTCCATAAACCAATATACCAGGTACTCGTTATCTAATTTTCTATAGCCTTACGATGATACAGGACAAAACTTTTTCTATACACAATTCAGTCTTCAGTAAGCAATATCATAGTGCTGCTGTCTCAATATTAAAAATCTTTTATGTATACTGAGAATATTAGAAGTCCTGCCATATTTCCCTGGGCCAGTCCCTACGTTACTTTTATGTTATGTTGCACATTTATTTCCCAGAACAATGTATTGCATCCTATTTGGGTCCTATTGAGGTAACATTCTTCGAGCGAAGTATATGTTTGTGACGATACTCTGTACGATAGATTCTTTGGTGTTAGTCGACAGTGTGGTACAGTGCCCCTCCGACATCGAGAAAGACTGCAGCTATCAGTTCACTTTCACCTACTACTTGCAAAAAAAGTGAGCGTTTATTTCACGCTTCGTTATGGATTCACGATCACTTTTGTGTTGGGGTGAGTATGGTCCTCTACTACTTCAGTTAGGTAATATTCCAGTATGCTGTATTACGACATTTGCCATAGTTAATAAACAGCATGTCTTTCAAGAAAATTTGACAAGTTTTTCTGTAGTCCACCATCGGGCGTAGCATCAAAATTTCGTAACAACATTCAACTTGTATTTTTACAATTAAAAATGGTTGTACACAATGAAAAGGTTCACCCCATTGGTTAACTCTTACACCTTGTGCCCGAATAGCCCCGAACACCCACACTTTCATACCATCACCAGATCTCTAATTCACTGGAGACTACATTAGTGGCATAGTGCTCGTTCTAAATTATTTCCACTTAACTGTGAAGAAGCTATGAAGTAAGAACCGCGTCAAGAGCGGCAAATTTATATAATACACTACTGGCCATTAAAATTCCTGCACCCAGAAGAAATGCAAATGATAAACGGGTCATCATTGGACAAATATATTATACTAGAACTGACATGTGACTACATTTTCACGCAATTTGGGTGCATAGATCCTGAGAAATCAGTACTCAGGACAACCACCTCTGGCCGTGATAACGGCCTTGATACGCCTGGGCTTTGAGTCAAACAGAACTTGGATGGCGTGTACAGGTACAGCTGCACATGCAGCTTCAACACGATACCACAGTTCATCAAAAGTAGTGACTGGCGTATTGTGAAGAGCCAGTTGCTCGGCCACCATTGACCAGACGCTTTTAATTGGGGAGTGATCTGGAGAACGTGCTGGACAGGGCAGCAGTCGAACATTTTCTGTATCCAGAAAGGCCCGTGCAGGACCTGCAAGCCGGCCGTGGTGGCCAAGCGGTTAAAGGCGCTACAGTCGGGAACCGCGCGACCGCTACGGTCGCAGGTTCGAATCCTGCCTCGGGCATGGATGTGTGTGATGTCCGTAGGTTAGTTAGGTTTAAGTAGTTCTAAGTTCTAGGGGACTGATGACCTTAGAAGTTAAGTCCCATAGTGCTCAGAGCCATTTGAACCATTTGAAACCAGGACCTGCAACATGCGGTCGTGTATTATCCTGCTGAAATGTAGGGTTTCACAGGGGTCGTAATACATCTGAAATGTAACGTTCACTGTTCAAAGTGCCGTCAATGTGAACAAGAGGTAACCGAGACGTGTAACCAATGGCACTCCATACCATCACGCCGGGTGATACATCAGTATGGCGATGACGAATACTCGCTTCCAATGTGCGTTCACCGCGATGCCGCCAAACACGGATGCGACCATCATGATGCTGTAAACAGAACATGGATTCATCCGAAAAAATGACGTTTTGCCATTCGTGCACGCAGGTTCGTCGTTGAGTACACCATCGCAGGCGCTCCTGTCTGTGACGCAGTGTCAGGGGTAACCGCAGCCATGGTCTCCGAGCTGATAGTCCATGCTGCTGCAAACGTCGTCGAACTGTTCGTGCAGATGGTTGTTGTCTTGCAATCGTCCCATCTGTTGACTCGGGGATCGAGACGTGGCTGCACGATCCATTACAGCCATGCGGACAAGATGCCTGTCATCTCGACTGCTAGTGATACGAGGCCGTTGGGATCCAGCACGGAGTTCCGTATTACCCTCCTGAACCCACCGATTCCATATTCTGCTAACAGTCATTGGATCTCGACCAACGCGAAAATCAATCTCGCGATACGATAAACCGCAATTGCGATAGGCTACAATCCGACCTTTATCAAAGTCGGAAACGTGATGGTACACATTTCTCCTCCTTACACGGGGCATCACGGCAACGATTCACCAGGCAACGCCGGTCAACTGCTGTTTGCGTATGAGAAATCGTTTGGAAACTTTCCTCATGTCAGCACGTTGTAGGTGTCGCCACCGGCGTCAACCTTGTGTGAATGCTCTGAAAAGCTAACCATATGCATATCAGATCATCTTCTTCCTGTCGGTTAAATTTCACGTCTGTTGCACGTCATCTTCGTGGAGTAGCAATTTTAATGGCCAGTAGTGTACTAGTACCTGGTCACGTGTTGCTGTCGGTCAGTCCAGTTAAATGGAAAAGAAAGGAAAGGAAAAAAAACACATTCCTAATACATATGGGAATTGGATATACGTCATAGTGTTCTTCCCTCTTGTCCCTGTCCATCTACTCCTCCCCCTCCTCACTTCGTCTATGTACTTCTCCTTCCCCCTCTCTCTATCCATCACGTCCTCCCTCTCTTTCTGCCCGTCTTCTGCACCCCCTCTCACTTCATGTCCCCCCCCCCCCTGCCCTCTCTCACTCTGTCCTTCTTTCTGCTCTGCATATCCATTTCCTCCCACAACTCTGTCCATCTCCTCATCCGCCACGCCCTCTCTGGCCTTAAGCCTAGTTTATTGTTATTCCAAATTCAGATTCAGTAGTAATATTCCATCGTTGCCCAGTATGCTAGAAATACAATTTTGCTGTTTCCTGTGAAACCGTCTGTGAGGAAGAAAATAAAACAGCACAATGTTCAGTATATAGTTTATGTTTAAAAACGTTTATAATGAGAAAGAATATATGAGGGAGAAACAATTTGTCTAACGGTTCAAATGTCACGTCATTGTGGTTAAAACGGCCTGTAACAAACGAAACAAAATCGCACATTCTTACAGCAGCGCGTTTTCTTTCTCATTGTCAGCTTCAATAGAAAACCTGGGAACTGTTGTTTAAAAACGTATATAGTTTATGTCTGTCTGAATATTTAATATGATACAGTTAAAATTTGAAGTAAATCGGTCAAGAACTTTCCGAGACTTCTGCTAACGACGATTCACCACCACATAAGTATTGTTACATCCCTCTGAGCTCAGGGGTTGTAATATGTCAGAACGTCCTGTAGGTATGGTTTGGGAGAGGGGAATAACTCAAGCCAAGCAGTGCAGAGAAATAAAGGCAAGTATGTCATCGACTTTATTACATTGAAGCCACACAGCCGGTCTTGCCGTGAACTCGGCGATGGCGCCGCGCAGTGTGCGTGAGTCAGGGCAAACGCGAGTGCCGGAATCTGCACCATCGGCGTCCGGTTGCCCAGCCGTGAGGACGTAGCAGTCCTACTCACCGCCGCAGCTAAGTGGCCCCGCGAGGGTTAGCTGTGCCCGTGGCCCAGAACACGGCTCACTGCTCCCTCAAGTGCGACTCATGGACCCCATGTAGAGGGCCGAAGGGAAGCAGCCGACCGCCGCCGTTGTAGTAAGCCTTGGCACCTCCGGCCATCTGCCCACGGCAGTTCGTTCAGTGCCCGCAGACAGCTTTGCACCAGGGAGGCTGCGAGTTCGCGCCCCGGCCCGACCCCTGCGGACGGCAGTTTGCAGTCCACCAGACGAAGTCACCCAGAGAATAGAGGCCAGCTGCCCTCTCCCTCTTCGTGCCGATGTAGCTCCAAGGTGAGACTCACCTCGCCACAGTGATGACGCGTCCGTGCAGCGGAAGCTGGAAGTGGCTTCAGAGGCCCAGTTGGCCGCCGATATCCAACAGGTTGTCGTGGTTGGCCTTCAGTTTAAACACTCACCTTTCTATCTTGTTCTAGACATGGACAAAATGGCGACAGAACTGTGGGCTTTGAGCCTCCAGGTTCAAATGGCTCTGAGCACTATGGGACTCAACTGCTGAGGTCATTAGTCCCCTAGAACTTAGAACTAGTTAAACCTAACTAACCTAAGGACATCACACACATCCATGCCCGAGGCAGGATTCGAACCTGCGACCGTAGCGGTCTCGCGGTTCCGGACTGCAGCGCCAGAACCGCGCGGCCACTTCGGCCGGCTTTGAGCCTCCAGGCTCGCTTATTCATACGTCTTTTCCCTATGCCTCTAACGTAGTTCTTCGGGGAGGGGAGGGGGAGGGGGAGGGGGGGACGAGTGCTCTTTGCTAATTACGTCATCTTTCCTCAGCCCGCTTTGGCCCCTACAAACAGGTCACTAGCCGTTGTAGCTGCAATATATGAGTTCTTCGCAGCATGTCGGTGTCCTGTGCTGCCCTAATTACTTCATATTTGTATATAGTGCCTGCCAGGCTGTGACTTCCCGCCTGTGAGCAGTTTCATAAATCTGCCTCGTAGAATCGTTTGCAAAATATTAACATTGCCCGTGCCTGCCATCTGATGCGTCAGCCGGTCTCTTTAACTACTGCCTTCCAACCATAGCTGCACGAGATTTACAGGAATTCCCCAAATCCACACCTGTACTTATTTGTGACGCAGCATATCTCGTACTTTCGGAAAAGATTCATCCCGAATCTTTAACATTATGCTGCATCATCTTAACTCTAATAATTTATAAATTGAGGTCAATCTCCCGAATTCACCATACAGGACTTCTGCTCACATTTTACTACTACCAGGCAACCCTTATCGTACCCTTATACAGTAACTAAGACCTTAAAACTAATTGCTTCCCCGACCGATGCCGGTCAACCATTCTACTGGTAACTTGTGCGTTGGCACGTCTACAGTACGAAAAAGTCTGCTAGAAACACATGACAACTGGTGACCGACACACTCACCGCTAATACTTTATGCTCCTGTTCTTCTCGGAAATGGCGTACATGCTGCCACATTTGTTCCATCGAAGTTTCCTCTTGCTTGGACGTTATTAATCTGTCCAATGACTGCAAAAGCTCTGTATTGAGTGAGTCATTTAAATATGTTAAATTTTGGACACGGATTACTCTCATTCTGACCAATACAATGTATTCCGTGTCAGTGTCATAACAGCTGAGCCTGTGAGCGTAGCCAAGAGACGAATATCCTTCCCGACTACCTCACAAGTCATGCCATTAATGATCATTCCACTTTCCCGAAGCTCGAGTTTTTTCAACCCTACCGATCTGTCTCCATCGTAGCAATTCAACAATATATTTTCCGACGTGAAAACGGACTATAGCCAATGAGCATTTGGGATGGCAGAAGCTACTACCCACAATTTTTCCCATTTACTTCCCCAGAAACAAACTCGCTTCACATGTCCACATTTCTGGACATCCGGACAGATCACAAATTACTCTATCACCCTCTCCCTCTTTCTGAGAACGTACAACCCACAAAAAACGGTATCATTAGTCATGACATGAAAAACCAACAACTCCGCAACAAAGGAAAATAACAAATATCCCTATGGCAAAAAAACAATATTTACTCCCTGATGCAATAAACCAACAAATCACCACCATGCAACTTACTTACCCAACCTTAACCCATACGGCACATCGTGCACCTTACGTTGCTAACTAATTCCAGGTTCCTTCTTTTCACCCTTTGTGACAATCACTTTCCGATTAGCTGCCGATAATTATGGTATTCCCCCTACCATTACTTTAAACGGTTTTATGCGACTGACGTGTATAACAGAAGTTTTTGTGGAGAACTGTATCTTCGCTTTGACTCGTGAGGTCATTTCCATTTCCATGGTATGGTCTCTGGTATTTTGTCAAAAATTTCTTCGTTTTCTCCTTTGACGTATATGGACTAGTGACCATTAACAATTGTCCCATGTGGTACTGCAGCAATTTGCCCATGCATCTGTGTGGTTTTTCCTAGCGTTCTAGCACCTTTGTGTTTGCCTTTTGCACATTCCTCCAAACTTCCCTAATTCTATGGCAAATTCCCTCACCCACTCACCATCAGGTCTTAATTTAGGAATCAAAACGTCAAAGGAAGGTGGCAGTTTCCTACTGTACACCACCTCAAATGGCGACAGGCCTGTTGCAGTATGAACCTGCGAATTATAACCACACTGTAAATAAGGTACATAGGAGTCCCAATCGTCGTGCCTAGAAACTATGTAATAGCTCCACATCTTTGCAATTGTCTTGTCCACGCAATCAATTTTCCCATTAGTCTGCGTATGAAATGAACTCGTCCGTAACTTCGTTATGCACAACACACGACATAGTTGTTTCATTAAATCCAAGACAAAATTCTTTCCTTGGTCTGTAATTATGGTCTCAGGCACCACAAACTTGAATATGCAGTTGTTTACTAATGCTTGCTGGCATCAGTACTATTGCCAAAAATCGAGAAAAATGGTCGATGGTCGTGAGGACATGCTTATTTTCTGCAGGTGTTTTATTAAATGGCTCGAAGACATCCAAGCTCAACATAGAAAATGGGCTGGACGCCTCTGCTAGCCTTTACAATGGCATATTCTGATGTGTCATGTTGACCCCTTCACCATGAACCATGGACCTTGCCGTTGGTGGGGAGGCTTGCGTGCCTCAGGGATACAGATGGCCATACCGTAGGTGCAACCACAACGGAGGGGTATCTGTTGAGAGGCCAGACAAACATGTGGTTCCTGAAGAGGGGCAGCAGCCTTTTCAGTAGTTGCAGGGGCAACAGTCTGGATGATTGACTGATCTGGCCTTGTAACATTAACCAAAACGGCCTTGCTGTGCTGGTACTGCGAACGGCTGAAAGCAAGGGGAAACTACAGCCGTAATTTTTCCCGAGGACATGCAGCTTTACTGTATGATTAAATGATGATGGCGTCCTCTTGGGTAAAATATTCCGGAGGTAAAATAGTCCCCCATTCGGATCTCCGGGCGGGGACTACTCAAGAGGACGTCGTTATCAGGAGAAAGAAAACTGGCGTTCTACAGATCGGAGCGTGGAATGTCAGATCCCTTAATCGGGCAGGTAGGTTAGAAAATTTAAAAACGGAAATGGATAGGTTAAAGTTAGATATAGTGGGAATTAGTGAAGTTCGGTGGCAGGAGGAACAAGACTTCTGGTCAGGTGACTACATGGTTATAAACACAAAATCAAATAGGGGTAATGCAGGAGTAGGTTTAATAATGAATAAAAAATAGGAGTGCGGGTTAGCTACTACAAACAGCATAGTGAACGCATTATTGTGGCCAAGATAGACACAAAGCCCATGCCTACTACAGTAGTACAAGTTTATATGCCAACTAGCTCTGCAGATGATGAAGAAATTGATGAAATCTATGACGAGATAAAAGAAATTATTCAGGTAGTGAAGGGAGACGAAAATTTAATAGTCATGGGTGACTGGAAATCGTCAGTAGAAAAGGGAGAGAAGGAAACATAGTAGGTGAATATGGATTGGGGGGGAAGAAATGAAAGAGGAAGCCGCCTTGTAGAATTTTGCACAGAACATAACCTAATCATTGCTAACACTTGGTTCAAGAATCATAAAAGAAGGTTGTATACCTGGAAGAATTCTGGAGATACTGACAGGTTTCAGATAGATTATATAATGGTAAGACAGAGATTTAGGAACCAGGTTTTAAATTGTAAGACATTTCCAGGGGCAGATGTGGATTCTGACCACAATCTATTGGTTATGATCTGCAGATTGAAACTGAAGAAACTGCAAAAAGGTGGGAATTTAAGGATATGGGACCTGGATAAACTGAAAGAACGAGAGGTTGTAGAGAGTTTCAGGGAGAGCATAAGGGAACAATTGACAGGAATGGGGGGAAGAATACAGTAGAAGAAGAATGGGTAGCTCTGAGGGATGAAGTAGTGAAGGCAGCAGAGGATCAAGTAGGTAAAAAGACGAGGGCTAATAGAAATCCTTGGGTAACAGAAGAAATATTGAATTTAATTGATGAAAGGAGAAAATATAAAAATGCAGTAAATGAAGCAGGCAAAAAGGAATACAAACGTCTCAAAAATGAAATCGACAGGAAGTGCAAAATGGCTAAGCAGGGATGGCTAGAGGACAAATGTACGGATGTAGAGGCTTGTCTCACTAGGGGTAAGATAGATACTGCCTACAGGAAAATTAAAGAGACCTTTGGAGAGAAGAGAACCACTTGTATGAATATCAAGAGCTCAGATGGCAACCCAGTTCTAAGCAAAGAAGGGAAGGCAGAAAGGTGGAAGGAGTATATAGAGGGTTTATACAAGGGCGAAGTACTTGAGGACAATATTATGGAAATGGAAGAGGATGTAGATGAAGACGAAATGGGAGATAAGATACTGCGTGAAGAGTTTGACAGAGCACTGAAAGACCTGAGTCGAAACAAGGCCCCTGGAGTAGACAACATTCCATTAGAACTACTGATGGCCTTGGGAGAGCCAGTCATGACAAAACTCTACCATCTGGTGAGCAAGATGTATGAGACTGGCGAAATACCCACAGACTTCAAGAAGAATATAATAATTCCAATTCCAAAGAAAGCAGGTGTTGACAGATTTGAAAATTACCGGACTATCAGTTTAATAAGTCACAGCTGCAAAATACTAACGCGAATTCTTTACAGACGAATGGAAAATCTGGTAGAAGCAGACCTCGGGGAAGATCAGTTTGGATTCCGTAGAAATGTTGGAACACGTGAGGCAATACTAACCTTACGACTTATCTTAGAAGAAAGATTAAGAAAAGGCAAACCTACGTTTCTAGCATTTGTAGACTTAGAGAAAGCTTTTGACAATGTTAACTGGAATACTCTCTTTCAAATTCTGAAGGTGGCAGGGGTAAAATACAGGGAGCGAAAGGCTATTTACAATTTGTACAGAAACCAGATGGCAGTTGTAAGAGTCGAGGGGCATGAAATGGAAGCAGTGGTTGGGAAAGGAGTGAGACAGGGTTGTAGCCTCTCCCCGATGTTATTCAATCTGTATATTTAGCAAGCAGTAAAGGAAACAAAAGAAAAATTTGGAGTAGGCATTAAAATTCATGGAGAAGAAGTAAAAACTTTGAGGTTTGCCGATGACATTGTAATTCTGTCAGAGACAGCAAAAGACTTGGAAGAGCAGTTGAACGGAATGGACAGTGTCTTGAAAGGAGGATATAAGATGAACATCAACAAAAGCAAAACGAGGATAATGGAATGTAATCAAATTAAATCGGGTGATGCTGAGGGAATTAGATTATGAAATGAGACACTTAAAGTAGTAAAGGAGTTTTGCTATTTAGGGAGTAAAATAACTGATAATGGCCGAAGTAGAGAGGATATAAAATGTAGACTGGCAATGGGAAGGAAATCGTTTCTGAAGAAGAGAAATTTGTTAACATCGAGTATAGATTTAAGTGTCAGGAAGTCGTTTCTGAAAGTATTTGTATGGAGTGTAGCCATGTATGGAAGTGAAACATGGACGATAACTAGTGTGGACAAGAAGAGAGTAGAAGCTTTCGAAATGTGGTGCTACAGAAGAATGCTGAAGATAAGGTGGGTAGATCACGTAACTAATGAGGAGGTATTGAATAGGATTGGGGAGAAGAGAAGTTTGTGGCACAACTTGACTAGAAGAAGGGATCGGTTGGTAGGACATGTTTTGAGGCATCAAGGGATCACAAATTTAGCATTGGAGGGCAGCGTGGAGGGTAAAAATCGTAGAGGGAGACCAAGAGATGATTACACTAAGCAGATTCAGAAGGATGTAGGTTGCAGTAGATACTGGGAGATGAAGAAGCTTGCACAGGATAGAGTAGCATGGAGAGCTGCATCAAACCAGTCTCAGGACTGAAGACCACCACAACAACAACAACAACATGTTGACCCTCTGCGTGCATGGCACACAGTCCTTAATGTAATGCTCCACGTCACACTTCCTGCTCCTCCACCAAAACTGCTCTGCTACATGTCTGTCCATTGCACGTCGGCCACTTTGACCTGACAACATATGGTCATTAGCTTTCTGCAAAACTCCCTCTGGAATCACCACACGTGGTCCACACCTCGTTATTCTACACAAAAAGCCCTCATGCGTAACGAAATGTGGCTGTGACTTAATTACCTGGCACTCCTTATCCCTTGCCTGTGCCTGCTGCCACTCTTCAACACTCTTCCCTAGCGTACTTAACATTGCTATCCCGCGGCTTAACGAATCTGCATTTGCGTGTGATCACCCTGATTTAAGGACTACCTCGTACTCGAATTCACTGTGCTTAAGTGCCCATCGAGTGAATCTACTAGCTGGATCTTTCAAATGAAGCAACTATTTCAGAGAGGCATGATCGGTCACGACCTTAAGCTTCCTACAATACAGATAACATCCAAAATTTTTAATACCGTACATGAGCACCAACATCTCTTTCTCTGTTAAATAGTTACGCTCTGTCTTGTTTAACTGTCTTGAAGCGTCAGCCACCGGATGTTCGCGACCACCTATCATCTCTTCCAAGACAACCGACTGCATCGTTTGAAGCATCACACGAAAGGATAAACTCTTTCTCGAAATCCAGGGAAACCAGTAATAGATCTGAAACTATTTTTTTTTTCAGTTCTTCAAATGCTTCGTGACATTCCTGCGACCAATGGAATTTCATCCCCTTCTTCAGTAGCTTGTCCAAGGGTCTGGCTATTTCCGCAAGGTCTTTGATGAACCATCTATAATAATTACAAAGGCCAATGAACGACTATACTGGATATCGGATAATTTTGAACTCATCTGTAAGACGAGGTTCTGCCTGTATGACAAGCTCACTAATCACGTGCCCCAAAAGGTTTACCTGAGTTTGCGCAAAATGGCACTTGTGCACACACTTAAAGTGAAACATGCCGATTGTAGTCTACTAAAGCCATCATCCAAACGTCTCACATGGCCGGCCGAAGTGGCCGTGCGGTTAAAGGCGCTGCAGTCTGGAACCGCAAGACCGATACGGTCGCAGGTTCGAATCCTGCCTCGGGCATGGATGTTTGTGATGTCCTTAGGTTAGTTAGGTTTAACTAGTTCTAAGTTCTAGGGGACTAATGACCTCAGAAGTTGAGTCCCATAGTGCTCAGAGCCATTTGAACCATTAAAAAACGTCTCACATGCTCTGGTAAATACTTTGAACAGACAGTTATGCCATAGAGACTGACAAGTTTTTGGCTTTATTCCTCTCAGTACCCCGTGTAACAACCGCTGAAAAGTTGTCGGGCGTTCTTTAGTCCAAATGGCATGCGTTTGTAATGAAAATGTTCTGCTGGGACGGTAAAAACTGTTTTCGGTCTACCTTCAGGCGCCATCTCCAATTGGTGGTATCCACCCCTTAGGTCCATAGTTGTAAAGAACCGACAGTGACCCAGATTATCCAAAGTTTCCGTCATGTTTGGAAATGGATAAGCATCTGCAGTGGTTCGCTCGTTCAGATATCTGTAATCACAGCAAAATCCATATTCCCGTACCCCGTCCGCTGGCCTTTGTGACACAATGACAATATTTGCACTCCAGGGAGTATCACTCGGTTCTATGACCCCATCCTGTAGTTGTTCAATAAATTCTTCTACCACTGGTTGCAGTTTCTTTGCTCTATGGTATGGCTTCCATGAAATTGTTGCAATTTCCCTATTGGTATGTGATGTTGCATCAGTGGGATTCCTTGTAGCCTTCAATTCGCACCCCGGCCGCGGTGGCCGAGCGATTCTAGGCGCTTCAGTCCGGAACCGCGCAACTGCTACGGTCGCAGGTTCGAATCCTGCCTGGGGCATGGATGTGTGTGATGTCCTTAGGTTAGTTAGGTTTAAGTAGTTCTAAGTTCTAGGGGACTGATGACCTCATATGTTAAGTCCCATAGTGCTCAGAGCCATTTGAGCCGTCAATTCGCACAAAATGACGAAACCTCAGCAACAAGTTGTGAACAACCATTTCATCACTGCCCTTCAAATAATCTACTTTCTCTCGTAACACTTCCTTATCGACGTTTTGCTTATGGCTTTCCTCTAGGCTAGACTTATCGATTTCCTCATCTTCCAAGACTTCCAGAGTTACTATTATTGTACCCTTTGTGAAGAGTCAGCTCTCCTCCGCCAGCCATCCACACTAATCATAAATCATCGTTCACCATTAATGTCACTCACATGCGGATAAAACAATTAGAACTACCCAAGTTTTCATTGCTTAAGAGCGGTTCAACTACATATAATGTTTTCTTCGGCAATAGATATCCACTGAAACCCACATCATCTTCCAGTACCTGCTGATATTTTATCCTGCTTATCGATCTTAACTGAAAACGTACGCAGTATAGTTGGTCTCACTCCCATGATAGATTAACCTTGTGCCATCGTCTCTATTGCAACTGCTCCCCCAGCTGAAAGCAATCCCACTGAGTTCCCCTGTGCGTTTCAATAAATCAGTATTAGCGTGATATTTGTCGAGAAAGTCTAGCCCGAGAATCACTGAACAACCTTCGCCTACGCATGGCAACGCCTCCATGCGTTCACTGAACTTAGTTTCCTGACTGACAACTCCAGTGGTGCTGCACCCAATGATTCCACCCTATCATCGCCAACTTCACGTAACGTATACCATGTTGGCCCCAGTCTCCTCTTTCTCACGAGGTCCTGACGTAATTAACACATTCGCAGCTGTGACCACCAAAAATCTCTGTTTCTTGCCACTCACTAAGCCCACCAAGCTACATTCCATCCGTGCACTAACTTGAGCACTGTTATTGTCTATCGGGACGGCCTTCCGACAGTTGAAGCAATCCAGTTTCCATTTAAGGGCTGCTTCACTTGCCAGAGCTTTCCATCCTTTCTACCTTTCTACCTCTACACTCAAATGCCCGGTGGCCCACTATGCCACACACATAGGACTCTGGTGGGTTACACTGCTTCCTTACATGCTCCTCCCAACTACAACAATAACACTTTACTTCAGCAGCGAACACGCGATGGTCCACTCTCTTATTTATGGCCATATCCGCTTCCTCTATAAGTGTTGCATCCTAAGAGCTGACTTTAAGTCCTCTGGGTACCGCATCCGTACCCTCCGTGGCATTTCAGCATGTATACTACGCAAAAAACCATCCATCGCTGTATTTTCTGCCTCCTGTAACAGTACCCTATTAGTTTCTGCATTCTGGATCTGTACATATGTCTTTGCGTTTAGCTTAAATATTCTATCTGAGAATACTTCCACTGACTCGTGGAGCTGCATCAACAACGTAATTTCTCCCAAAAAAATCACGCACTTCTCTGTGTTTGGTACTGTTGGCTCACTCCTAGGACGTATGTGCTTTACTCAATGCCTCGTGGTAGACAACATAGGTTTGGTGTTCCACGCTAAACGCATATTAGCAACATATAGGGTTACTTCATCTGACCACCCGCGCTTCCGCAGCGTCCCAAATATCCTTAACGAAAATTGTTGCCCTACCCGAGAAAGGATTAGTCACAGGGACCAATGCCAGACAATACAGAACTGAAGGCACTCTCAGTCCTGACTTACTCTCCCGAGACTCCGATTTCGACTGATCATGACTCTCTTTACGAGCCTGTAACCCACGATTAAGTTCGAAATATTTATCCTTCATGCTCTGAAAATGCAACTGCATCTTCAGTAGTAGAACGTGTTTCCACCATTTTGCATACTCTATTTCGACCTTAATTAAACTTATTTTTTTAAAAAAATAAAAGACAAAACACAAACTCCAGTTTAATCCTACACAAAAAATGTAAACACAAATTAATTCTTCTGGCAAATCATCGCCCATCTACACTCAGTACAACCACTAGACAGATAACCCGTATGCCTACATACAGAACAAACAGCTGTTACAGCTCTGGTAGACAGCAGCTCGTGCCTAGACAAACTGACACCTTACTGGCACTAAATTATCCTGTTTACCGTTACCTCTAATCCAGGGTAAACGTATTGTGTTGGATAGCGAAACGACCACTTCCTGACGCCAAACAGTTACAACACCCTGAGCTCAGGGGTATATATATAAGTTCCGTTACTGAGACCTTCCGTTTCTTTTTTTAATTATAGACATTTCAGAAAGGTTATTTCCACGTTTTGTTTCGTCAGAGGTACCAGTACAACGAAGCAGCATGTACCGCCATAGGTCAAGCTATATATATATATATATATATATATATATATATATATATATATATATATATATATATATATATATGTGTGTGTGTGTGTGTGTGTGTGTGTGTGTGTGTGTGTATGTGTATACATACACATATACAGATATATGTATGTATCTATATTCATCCCCAGAGTTTATGAAAATGTTAAATTTGAAGTAAATCGGTCAAATGTTTTGAGAATTTTGTAACAATGTTTCCCTTTTATGCATTAGGTATTCATATTTGTCTATTACAGATACATTAAAAAAATATAACTTACGTCCATCCAAATGTTCATGGAGTGTTGTGTAAGAATTATAATTAAATCGGTTTATAACTTATCGAGATTTTCAGTAACAACTTTTCCCCTTAATGTAGTATATATTTCTTTATATATTACATATGTTTAAAAAATAAATGTCTGAAAAGACACCTGTGTTACCATTCAACATTGTGTCGAAGTTTTACCTGAATCGACTGCCTACTATAAAGATTTTCATTGTATAACCATTTGATTATGAGCATTCAAACACAGGCTATCATATTATTATTATTATTATTATTATTATTATTATTATAAGCACCATTAAAATACAACATAAATTTGTCAATGCAAAATTATTATTATACTTCTTCTTTCATTTGTTACACCACAACACATCATTTTTGCTCAGATTTGCTTAGATGAAGTGCATTTATAATGTAAATACCACTAGAAAGGAAAACGATGACTACTGGATGGTTAAATTATTCTTCAGAGACAAAATCAATGTATGAACAAAGATTTTGACCATCTACCAAAATAGTCTTTTGCATTCCTCTATTAGAGAGGGCCGTGTCCTTTTTCGTTGACCTTCATTCACGTGATGGATGTATAATCCTCCAAAATACGTAGTTGGAAGAACAGTGATCTGCATTTTCAAATTGATACACATTACAGTCACGTCCAAAGTTCTAACTATAGCAGTCACATTTAAAGTAAGTGAATTCATTTGACATATTACGGTGTATGTTCTATGGCGAAGTGACAGCTTGAGTCATCGGTAACGTGCGCATTTTCAGTAAGGTGCTCATCTGACACTTTCACACCACAGAACCTCTCTACGGCTATCTGAAGATCTCAGCGTGTTTCACTGCCAGAAATGTTCACAGAACAAAAAACTTATACCAGAAGATTGAGTGAATAGAAATCAAAAATGTTCGGTTGCACACTTTTTTAAAATTGTTATTGATCACTGGCTTCAACAGATCAATTTATATACCGATGTTATACTATCTTCATCCACAGGGTCGCTGATCCAGACTGCATTTGGCTCATTCGCGGCTTGGTCGGCTACGACGCTCCCCATTCTGCAATCAGAGGACTCTCCGGTCCCGATCACCGCAGACCAGGCCTCGTGGCTGGCTTCTATCAACTCGCTGACGGGGCTGGTAGCGACGTTCACCGCAGGCTACGCTGTGGACATCATCGGCAGGAAGAAGCTGATTCTCTTCGCCGCTGCCCCACTCCTCGTCTGGTGGCTACTGGTCGCTTTCGCAAACTCTTACGCAATGCTGATGGTTGCCATGACGATAGGAAGCTTATCTGGCGGCCTCATGGGCAGTCCTACCACTATGTTTCTGTGCGAAATCGCCGACACCGAATTACGAGGCACGCTCATGACGATTCACACCGTGTTGATGAACTGCGGCAGCCTTTTCATGTACTGCGCAGCGCCCTACTTGTCCGTTTCGACTGTTTCCTTCATGTGCACTGCCGTCCCCATTATCTTCGTTGTCACATTCGTGTGGATGCCCGAGTCACCGTACTTCTTCCTTCTGCGTAACAGAGAGTCTGAAGCTGTGAAGAGCCTCGTAAGGTACAAAGGCGAATTGACACCAGAGGAACTGCACACGGAGCTTGACTCAATGTACAGAGCAATCCGACAGAAGCAAGAGACCAAAGGGAGGCTGAAAGACCTTTTCTTGGTACCAGTGCACCGCAGGACTTTGCTGATAATGTCCGGGTTCGTCTTGCTCCACTTGTCCACTGGCGCAGTGGCGTTTGGTACCTACACGACGTACATATTCGAGAAGAGTGGAAGCGGTTTCGACGCAGATGTGTCTTCCATCATCGTAGCGGCCGTTATGCTTGCATCGAGTATTTCGTCGTCCTTCATTGTTGAAAGAGTTGGACGGCGGCCACTCGGGATTCTGGGCCTTACCGGGTGCGGTGTCTGCCTGACCGCCATGGGCGCCTACTTCTACGTGGACGAGACCCAGGGTCAGGTCCCCTCTGCCTTCGACTGGGTGCCGCTCACAACCGTCATCGGATTCAACGTAAGACTGTTTTTATAAATATTTGTCTTTTTTGAAACTTGGTTGCTGGTTCTACTACACTTTCACCAAAGAATGTCTTACGTGACAAATACGAAAACAGTTGGATTTATGCCATAACCATGACAAGCTGTGTGGTTTGATACTTTCCATTGCAGGTGATCTATTCTGTGAACAGATTGTCTTCCTCAGTACAAGGAGAAAGGAAGGAAAATGTGATGGAAGGAAGTTAACAATAAAGATTAGATCCTATTGACAACGACTGCATTGGAGACGGCGTACGTGCCCGGATCAGAATGAAGGGGTAGGAAATACACCTGCTTCTTCATGACTACCCTGTAATTCAAACTTAAGTGCTTGGCAGATGGTTCATAGATCCACTTTCAGACCATTCCTTGACCGTTACGCTCTCAATTAGCACGTGGAAAAAATGAACGCCTAGATCTTTGCGTGCGAGCTCTGATGTCTTATTTTTTTACGATGCTCATTTCTGCCTATGTAGGTGGGAATTAATAAAATATTTTCACATTTGGAGAAGAAAGTTGGTGAGTATAATTGCGTGAAATGGTCTCGCCACAACGAAAAACGCCCTTGTTTCAATATTACCACCTTGAATAGTGTATTATATCCGTGGCACTGTCCCCCATTTCGCGACAATACTAAACGAACTGCCCCTCTTTGAACTTTTTTGGTGTCCTGCATCAATACCATCTGATGAAGGTCACATAGTGCAGCAACACACCAGAAGACGATAGTATAGATGTAGTGTGGGTAGTGTCACTAGTGTGTCTGTTACATTTTCTTTCTATCAATAAGATGCAGACTTTCATTCGCCATCCCCACTACATCTGCTATGTGGCGGTTCCAGTTTACGTTGTAATTGTAATTCTAGGTGTTTCGTTGAATCGACGGCTTTTACCTTCGTGTGATTTATCGAGTGACCGAAATACAACTGAACTTTTTTTCTTGTTTGGTACTTATGTGGATCATCTCACTTTATACTGTTCATGTCCAATTGTCACTTTTCACAACATGCAGAAGTCTTGTCTGCATCATTTTGTAATTTGTGTTCATCTTCTGACGTTTTTATTAAGCGGTAAACGACAGTCTCATCTGCAAACAATCTAAGAGGGCTACTTATTTTGACTCTTAAATCGTTTATGTAGATTAGGAACAGCAGAGAGGATAACACTTACTTAGGGAAACACGGATATCAGTTCTGATTCATCCAGTGACTTATCGTCAGTTACCACGAACGCTGACATTTCTGACCGGAAATTGCTAATTCAGTGTCACAACTGCTGCGATACTCCATAGACACACATTTTGATTAGGAGCCGCTTGTGTGGAATGGTGTCAAAAGCCTTCTGGAAATCTAGAAATATGCAGTCAGTTTGAGACACCATCTCGATAGCACTCATTACCTTGTGTGAATAAAGAGGCAGTTGTGTTTGACAAAAAAGGTATTTTCTGAATCCATTCTGGCTATGTATCAGTAGATTTTTTTAAAAGTATTTCATGATCTTTCAACACGACGTACGTTCCTAATTCTACCGCAAATCGATGTCAGTGATATTTGTCTATCATTCAGCGGACTACTTCTGTTACCTTTCTTGGGTACTGGCGCGATCTGTGTCACCTTCCTCTCTTTCGCTGCAATCTACAGTAGGGATTTTGGTGTGGTTTTCAGCAATAGGTAGACTGAATCCAAACGAAGGTTCTGTACAGAATTTATACCGCTGTGAAAACGATGCCATTGTCATCTAGCAGTGAACAGCAAAACTCCTTGAATTCGCGTAATGCCGTCTAACTGCATTGCAGCGCCATCACCACGGGCTACTGCCAACCTCCTTAAACGAGTTGCCGTGCAGGACGTATCTCGACATTAAGCTCATAAGAACATAGTTTTTTCGTATAGAGTTCATATTTAAGTGGTGTGAAGGGAAACGTGGGAAAATTTCAAACAGAAAATACATCTTGTGCCGAACTGACTCTATGCAAAGGCCTGTAAACGAAATATCTGCAATTCCAGCAATAGGCACTGAGAGCTACACATGCGAAATTCGGGAAGATGTCTAGTGATTGCTTAAAATGGAGTGATTTCATCAGCATACACCGAAAGAAATCTTACTGTTATACAGTCGTGACCAGAAGACTTGCTTTTCTTGGATGATTTAAACCGCTTCGCTACACCGAGAAAACCTACTTGTAAATCACTCAAGTGGACAGCTGTTCTTGATTCCAATACTGGAATATTTACAAAATCTTCTTCGGTGAAGAAATTTCGTGAAAACTATGATTACTAACTCCGCTTTAGTGGCACTGTCGTTGGCAACATTACCACTGTTACTGTGCAGAGACAGTGCTGATTGTCTCTTGTCGCTTGTATAATTTACATACTATCAGAATCTCTTTGGATTTCGAGACAGATCCGTAGCGGAAAGTATTAAACGCATCTCGCATTCAAGCCCATGCTAAATATTGACCTACTGTAAAACATCGCCACTCACGAGGATTTTGTACTTTTTCTTATCTGGCCTATTTTTTCCGTTGTTTCTGCAACTGTGATCTGACTGTTTTGTTTACCATGATGGATCTGTTCCTTCGTTTTTTAATTTACTTGGTATGAAGCCCTCAATTACGGTCGATACTATTTCTCTGAAACTGTCACATGTGGTCTTCACTTACCTAGTTAGTTTGGAAGGCGTCAAGAAAAATTTTATCTGTTTTTATAACCAAGGATCTCGGACAATTCCCACAGAAGATCTAGCCGTTATGAGCTCCTGTTTTAGAAAGCGGTGACAAAGCCAGTACAAGTAAAACTGAAGTATGTACATTCCATCTGACAAACAAACAAGCTAATGCGGAGGTCAGAGTGAAACTTAACAGAAACACTCTTTGTCATAACAAGAACCTTGGTGTCGTCCTTGACCGCACCATTTCATGTAGAAAACATCTTGAAAATACTGCCGCCAAGACAAAAACTTGTAATAATATTGTTCAAAAATTATGTGGAATCACGTGAGGAGCTTCAGCAGATACCTTGAGAACATCGTCCATTGCGCTGGACTTCTCAGCAGCCGAGTATTGTGTGCCAGTGTGGCTAAACAGCTGCCACACCAACTTGATCGACGTCAAGTTTATCCCACTACGCGGCTTATAACTGGGACAATCCGACCAACACCGATTTACAGGGTTCCTCTGCTGAGCATCATCCATCCACCCGCAATCCATAGAAGCGAGGCCTTGCTTAGGGAGTACGGCAGGCCACAGGAGAACTTGGAATTACCTATACAGGAAGACATACCAAGTCTACGACAAAACAGACTCCGTTCAAGAAGCCCACCATTATGGCAAGCAGAACAGCTAGATGCCGAGACCTGTGGAATCAGAACTGTCAACTTACTAAAAACATATACTACAAACCATAGTGCAAACTGCCAGCCGCAATATGGTATGTCATTTTCCATTACATCTTTGTATGGTAAATGATTACTTTTGTACGTTACCGAACTTCATATGTGTATATGCCTGAAGATTATTTCGTACATTTTAACCTGAGGCAATTTTTTTCTTTTTGCTTGTTCTTTCAGATCTGAACAACCGAAATTTCAAGATTACATATTACTGGTGATCTAGACAATTTAAAAAATTGGATTGTATGTTAAAAAGAGAAGAAAAAACTGCTTGTGCAGATTCATAGTGGGTGCAGCACCTTGCACTGATTAGCAACATTCTTCTCCTCGCCCCCCAGGTTTAACTGTAGGGTACTGCAAATAATGTAAATGTCAGTGCAAAAAGTAAAAACGTATTAACTATTGAGAAACAATGTTGAAATAAAAAATAGGAATCCACGTAAATTAAGTCATACTAATGGAAAACTTAAATAATAACACTAAATCTAATAAATATTTAAAAATTTTAAAGAAATTAGTTTCCTGCTTCAGCTGTTATGTATTTCCTTTTTATTTCTATTTTGCTTACTGCTACGATTCGGCTGTGAAGCCATTCTCAAGCAATTACCTACATAACAGGAAAACATAAACGGCATACAAATCACACAGCAACCATTGATTGCAGTCACCAGAATGAAATCAGACTAAAAACAGTATAAAAAGAGCACTTACAATGTTTAACCCCTTCGCTGAGTATGAGCTGGATTACAGTCATTTTCGTAGAGAGTCCGTGGTTGGCACGACTACACTAAAGTAGATAAAAATTAAATATTGTTTAATTATCTGTAAAAATAGTAAACAAACAAGACTTGGAAACGTTGTATAATAAAATGGTGCATCACATTACTTGAGTTGAAAGCTTAATGTAAATATTGTGTGACTAGGGCCTCACGTCCGGTAGATCGGTCGCCAGGTGCAAGTCTTTCGAGCTTGGATGGCGTGTACAGGTACAGTTGCCAATGCAACTTCAACACGATACCACAGTTCATCAATAGTAGTGACTGGCGTCTTGTGACGAGCCAGTTGCTCGGCCACTATTGACCAGACGTTTTCAATTGGCGAGAGATCTGGAGAATGTGCTGGCCAGGGCAGCAGTCATACATTTTCTGTATCCAGAAAGGACCGTACAGGACCTGCAAATGCGGTCGTGCATTATCCTGCTGAAATGTAGGGTTTCGCAGGGATCGAATGAAGGGTAGAGCCACGGGTCGTAACACATCTGAAATGTTCAAAGTGCCGTCAGTGCGAACAAGAGGTGACCGAGACGTGTAACAAATGGCACCCCATACCATTACGCCGGGTGATATGCCAGTATGGCCATGACGAATACACGCTTCCAATGTGCGCTCACCGCGATGTCGCCAAACACGGATGCGACCATCATGATGCTGTAAACAGAACGTGGATACATCCGAAAAAATGACGTTTTGCCGTTCGTGCACCCAGGTTCGTCGTTGAGTACATCATCGCAGGCGCTCCTGTCTGTGATGCAGCGTCAAGGGTAACCACAGCCTTGGTCTCCGAGCTGATAGTCCATGCTGCTGCAAACGTCGTCGAACTGTTCGTGCAGATGGTTGTTGTCTTGCAAACGTCCCCATCTGTTGACTCAGGGATCGAGACGTGGCTGCACGATCCGTTACAGCCATGTGGATAAGATGCCTGTCATCTCGACTGCTAGTGATACGAGGCCGTTGTGATCCTCCTGAACCCACAGATTCCATATTCTGCTATCTGTCATTGGATCGCGACCAACGCGAGCAGCAATGTCGCGATACAATAAACCGCAATCGTGATAGGCTACAATTCGAGCTTTATCAAAGTCGGAAACGTGATGGTACGCATTTCTCCTCGTTACACAAGGCATCACAACACCGTTTCACCAGGCAACGCCGGTCAACTGCCGTTTGTGTATGAGAAATCGTTTGGAAACTGTTGTGTACATAGTTCCGCAAAGTCAGCGCGTACGCAACTTTCCCACTAGAGTGCGCCCCGCTAAGCACAACAGCGCAGGCGCAGCGCTCGTCCGTCTCCACACTACGAGATGGCGCTGCCATAGAGACGGACCAAATTGTGTTTCCGCCGATCCGCGTATTAATATGTAACGCAGCCAATGAGATTGCTGCTAACGTAAAACCTTTTCTCCTCGCGGATCACACTCGCGCAGTGATACATGAACGCGCGAGGTATTATTACGAGTGTACAGACCTCCGATTAGTCAGTCTGCAATTGTCTGCACCAGTCTGTACCAGTCTGCATTAGTCTGTACCAGGCTTTACGAGTTCTACATTTGTCTGTACCAGTCTGTAGTCAAGTTTCAGTCTGCGCCTAATAAGATTACCATATTCCTGTAAATACCCATGAAGATAAATGTATAGACACGTGCGTCAAGTATCAGAGATATATGTGAGAATGAGATTAACGTACCAATACCAAAGGAACTTCAGATTGTCAATTGTAAATAGCATCCAGAACCAAGTTAAGTAATTTTTATGCTTTTTATTATTTTAATAAATGTGTGTGAAAATTAATCAAGTTCTGTTTGAAGTTGGTCACCCGTCAATCTGCTACTCTAAGCGTGCAAGTGGCATTTCTATCGTCTGACCTAACGGCAGAAGTTAAACACGCCAGGATAAGACCACGAGACATATTGCTGACACTCTTCTACTTCGTTAAAGAGACAAGTCAAATAATCTGATGGTGTGTGTACTGAAGGTCATACAGTACTCTCACCACAGAAACTTTCCTCATATCATCACGTTGTACGTGTCACCACCGGCGCCATCCTTGTGTAAATGCTCTAAAAGCTATTCATTTGCATATCACAACATCTTGTTCCTGTCGGTTAAATTTCGCGTCTGTAGCACGTCATCTTCGTGGTGTAGTAATTTTAACTGCCAGTAGTGTACTTAATCCACACGATTATGTTTCACGAAAAAATACTTGTGAAGACTTCATAGAAAACTTGCCTCATGAGGTCTTGCGCTTCAGGGGCGAAGCACATTTTCATTTATCTATTTGCGTGAATAAAGAAAACATCCGATATTGGAGCGAACCCCCAAGAAATTCATAAACACCTTCTGCATACACAACGTGTGACTACTGTGCATTATGCAAATTTGGTATTATTGGTCCATGGTTTCTCGAAGAGAACGGTGGGTCAGTTAAGATCCAGCTGACTGAGAAGCTTTTTATTCCTAAACTTGTGGGGGAGGTCTGGTTACAACAAGATGGCGCCACGGCTCACACAGCACGAACGTTGATGACTCTCCAGAGCGAACACTTTCTTGAGAGTCTCATATCTTTGTGGGGCGATCTGCAATGGCCAGCGCGCTCGTCAGGTTTATGCCCCTGCTTCTTATGAGGTGGGTCCTAAATCCTTGGCGTATACCAACCGTCCGTGTACTCTGGGTGAACTACGAAACAATATTTGTACTGCTATTGCCAAAATAGCTGAGACGCTGGACAAAGTCGACCGAAACTTCCGATATCGACTGTCCAGATACATTCAGCAGAACGGAGGCCACCTCCAGGGTATCATTTCCAAACCCTAAATAAATAAAACTTTAAATGTACCTCTATGTAAAGAAATGAGAATTAAAGTGATATCTCCAACACTTCCTGTTTTATGGTTCTTTTTTTAAATAAAGGAAGTTCTCACGCCGCTCCCTGTATAATGTGGTGGCCACCGCCGCGTCGAGCTTCAGTACCATTATATCATAAAACATGCAACCAGAGCTTAATATAGCCGTACTCTAGTAGTTACCAAGGTGCCTTAGCTCCCGTGACCTGAAAGTAGCTCAATAATACAAAGAGCGGATTATTTCTGTTACAGGCAAAAGTAGTACTGAATGAAATATGTATAAACAAAACTGGCTATGAAAATTTTTATTTTCGTTAGTAGTTAACTTGCATCATTATTGTGCCTCATACGTATAAAATCTGCGTAGCCCACATCAATTAATGCAACATGAAACATGTTCTATCTTTAACACGCCAGTAAAAAGACCAGCTCTTCAACGTACATTGTAACGTTGTGTAAGACACAGCTATTTGCTGAATGAAGTATCAACGTGCTAAATCGTAATAAACGTAACTCATAAATAGAATGAAAGTACCCCACTGAATATTATATGTGAGAGCCACTCTGCCACAACGTTCAACATTTGACCCAAATAGATTTCGACAAGCCAACATGACTCACCCGCGTTTACCAATGCAAAACTGTTCAGAGTCGGCGTACGAAAGGAGCTATATTTAAAAAACATCACACACACACAAACCATTGCTGTCCCCAAATGTAAATATATCTCTTCCTCTGCATGTATTAAAGCGGCTGCTTTCGATTGGATACCACTTCACACTGGAAGAATGTATATCTTGTCCCTACCACGAACAAAACAGGAAGAAGCCACTGTTCTCTCCAAGAAATCCCAGGTCATACTTATATCTCATCCAAAGTTAATCAGTCGGCACTTTCACGAAACAGTCCCTCAAATACACCTCAATGGTACCGAACTACCATACCAAAAAACAGTAAAAGACCTTGGAATAATCTTGGATGAACACCTAAACTGGGAAGAACAAACAGTTACAGCTTGCCGGAAATCGCTCTCCTCCCTACATGCAATTCAGAAATTTAGAAAAATATTTCCAACCCATGTTAAACAAAAATTAGTCCAAACACTAGTCTTGCCTAATCTTTACTACTGTGATGTAGTTCAACACGGCACAAATAGTGAAAATTCGAGACGCCTCGAGCTAGTGATGAACGCTTGCGTTAGATACGTATGCAATATACGGTTGTATGATCATATCAGTCCTTCATACTCCCAGCTAGGTTGGATACGCCCACATAAGGCACGCGATCTCCACACGATGTGCTTACTTCATCGATTTCTTAGCCACTGGTGCCCCCAATACTTATCTTCTCACATTAAACACCTATCATCATTCCACAACCGCAATACCAGATCGGATACGTGTAGCATCTTGGCTGTACCTTTACATAACACAAAATCTTTCTCCATGTCATTCTCCATCTCAGCCATACGACTATGGAACGCGCTCCCCTGTGATCTGCGTCTTATCCGGAACCACTCAACATTCAAGAGTGAACTCAAGACTTACATATTAGGGACGGTATAGCCACCATTGTTGGGCCCCTCTCATCTCTTTCTTTCTCCTCTCCATCATAGCTTCGAATTTTACCATTCTATTTCTCTTCCTCTAACCTATCTACCTCTTCTATATCTCTTTCACCCCATTCTATCGTCTTATGTCTCTGCTTGATGAGAATAACTCACAAGCTGCAAGAATATAACGAGAAAATTCCCAACTAGCAATAGGACTGACATTCATAAAAGAAAAATATGTTTACTTTCATATACATAGTCATTATTATTATTATTATTACTATTATTATTATTCTTGATTGTTATAATTAATTTTTGATTGTTATAATTATCATTGTACTACGTTTATAATCTCTATTTTTTTCTTAACATTAATACTGTATAACATGTAATACGTCCTTAATGTTCTGTAGAAACTGAAATTTGTTGAATCTGAGTATGCCTGGTTAGGTGTAAGAGAGGGCCTGAAGGCCCTAATCTTGCCAGGTAAAATAAATGCATAAATAAATAAATAAATTGGCAAAAGCATGGCCAGCGATTGCGCGCCTAAGCACCTCGTTGGCTAGGCTGTTCACACGCCAGAGAATATCATCATCAACACTACCGCAGCAGGCGCCGTAACGAAAATCGATCAGAGGGTTCAAAGATAAGAGCAAAAGCCTTTCGTGGTTAATCGACTTGGAATAAATGGCTCTGAGCACTACGGGACTTAACTTCTGAGGTCATCAGTCCCGTAGAACTTAGAACTACTTAAATCTAACCAACCTAAGGACATCAGGATTCGAACCTGCGACCGTAGCGGTCGCGCGGTTCCAGGCTGAAGCGCCTAGAACCGCTCGCCCACAGCGGCCGGCGGAACAAACTAAATCCATGGAAGTTGTTGGTAAATAGCCAAATACAATAAATAACTTTCAACCTACATAGACACGAACCAGAATACAAGAAGTACATCGTTCTCAAGGTCCATATAGTAAGGAGACCAACGGTTTCCAGAAACAGTAGCAAGTCAGTTGCACAACACGTATCCGTAAGTGTTTACCTGTGATGCTTGTCAGGATGCAACTAAATAACGGCAAAAATCCGATCGAGCTGCCAAACTCAACGTGTGGTATGACATGATTTGTGCAGCAACTGTATACTTTTACTTGGATGGCAATAAGCAGCAGTGGTTCGAGAAACCGACCCTCAACTACGGTCCCTGTGGTAGTAGTGAAATCCACCAAGCCCCCCCCCCCCTCCCCCTCACACGCCAGGTAGTACGAGAAGAGATACAGCATTTTATATCATCCAAAGCTGTCAGACCGAGTAATTAAGAGACAGCAGTCATGCACGTCGACCCTATACGTCAAGAGGTAATAAAGAATGTTGAAGAAGATGTGTATCGATCTTTAGCATCGATCTGCGCCATCAATGATCAATGAACGTGCCAGGAAGAATGGACTCGGGCAACTCACCCACAAGTCTATCAACTATCAGTTACTCCTATTGCCAGTGAGATTTCCAATGCCCTCTCCCCAAGGTCAAAGGGTCACCTGCAGTCCACAGTGGCGGTCTGTATGACATTGCAATTCAAGATGGAGGATCCATAATAGCAGACAGAAGATGGCAGAACTAATCCATCTGCCCTAATGGTGAAGGTTAGTGGGACAGATCCTGGTATAGGGACAACCCAGCAACCATGCTGCCAGCAGACCTGTGTGAACTTATTTGTAATCAA
The DNA here is from genome assembly GCF_023898315.1 of Schistocerca nitens. Taxonomy (NCBI): domain Eukaryota; kingdom Metazoa; phylum Arthropoda; class Insecta; order Orthoptera; family Acrididae; genus Schistocerca; species Schistocerca nitens. Next base: position 625,339,955 of record NC_064614.1, on the reverse strand, counting down.
GACCCAATGAAATCCAAGGATTTTAAGTCCCACAGTTACCGCCACCTTCATGCGCAGTATAAAGTCCCACAGAAGAATAGATATTTTGCTGACAGAACGCAACATACTGATATGTTGGAACATCCTAGCATCCTAGCAACAGTTCTGTTGATGCCAGTCAAATGCAGGCGATTATAGTCGATCTGTGGGACGAAGCCATACAGAGGTACCAGCTACTCACGTGGCCGACGAAGTCAGGGGGCCGGCCGGAGTGGCCGAGCGGTTCTAGGCACTTCAGTCTGGAGTATGCAGTATCGCCCCTTTGACATTTGCATATAAAACAGTAAACCAAGATACTACGGGCTACACGTTTCTTCCTGCTCCGAGGTCGCGAGGCTGAAAGGACAATGGATACAGTGCCCCGTTTCTGCTGGACGATACTCAGAATGACTGCTTGAAACACCTTATCATGAGAATCAAAGAAGCAGGATAGGTGACTCTCATACAGAAGCTGGACGCCTTCCTGCGCCACGCCAACTGTCAAAGGAATTAATTGTGGCTCAAGAGTAGTTCTTATGCATTACATCCACTATGCTGCTAGCAGACCTGTGTGTAATAATTTGTAGTCAAGATCCAGGATTTTAAGTCCCCTACATGCCCTCTCCCCAAGGTCAAAGGGTCGCCTGCAGTCCACAGTGGCGGTCTGTATGACATTGCAATTCAAGATGGAGGATCCATAATAGCAGACAGAATATGGCAGAACTAATCCATCTGCCCTAATGGTGAAGGTTAGTGCGACAGATCCTGGTACAGGCTATACCTAGAACTATGATTTATTACTACATCATACGGTAGGGATGGGATGTCTAGTACACCTTTGGGGGTCTAGGATGTTTATTATCACAGACTGGTTCTTTGCACAAGTTACCTGATATACAAACAATAACCAAGATGGCAGAACTATTCCACTCGTATGTGTGAGAGACTTTCTAACCATTTCACTTTTGCTTTATAGCACCTAAACTTTGGAGTTGCTGGATTCACTTTTTTTAAACTAATCACACTCCCATTACATAACTGTTACACTGGAGGAGCTGGATTCATTTTTTAAACAAAGCAAACTCTCGCTATGTAACCGTTACGCCACAGAGGCAGTGGATACGTTTTTTTAAGCGAATTACACCAATAGTCTCTGCTTCTACATGTTAAAACAATGAGCTATTATGTTCAACAATTACTACAGCCTCCCCAAATAGAACTGTAACAGTGTGTCAGTGTCGTATTTACTTAAATAAATTTTCTGCAAGTGGCAGGCCCAGCCACACAAGACGTGACTGGCCACATGAGTCCACCAACACATGCTGCAGGGTTCGGCTGTCTACCTCAGTGCACTGGTCACTACGGGTTCTGCAAGGCATCTGCAAACCAAGGGGAGGAATACGAGCCACGCCAGCACCAGGCCCGCCTCTGTCCCCCACACTGCCTTAGTGGCAGGCTGCAATCCCCATCCCACACCACTCCCTCATGCTTTGGGTACATTCTTCACCTCGAAACATGAAGGAGACATCCCGCCAACTCTAGACCAAAAGCTTCGTCTGAGCACCTCATAAACACCGAATATTACATACGTTTCTCACCCACAGATGTTTCTAAAATTTAATTCCCCGATTTTTCGTTATGGCTAAGGCTCATTTGACATTTGATGCATATTTAGGTCTCACACTGGTGCACGTGGAATGGTGCAAACGCATGCTCACGAGTCATCTTGTCTTGTTACAGTGTGCGTGCACATGAAGAAGATGTGAAGATGCAAGTTACGTTTAGTAGCACAACGGCACAGTCATGTTTAATTTACGTCAGGAATCTCAACACACCTAAGGTGTGGAATGTATTAAACAATTACATACAGATTTCATACATCCCATTAATATTGTATCCTATGGCCAATAGTGTACTATATAGTGAACGTCCAGTCTGTCTTTTCAGGTAGGGATAAACTATACATTGCTTAGTGTCTTTCATGTTGCGAACAACATCTTTACATGAAATGGGGAGCAGAGACTTGGTTGAAAACTCTTCTACATACAGATATCGGGTGAAATATCATGGCTATTCTCTTCTTGCGAGCAATGGTATCTGGATCATGTGGAAGGACATGCAAACTTTGGGGAGAAGATGAAACAAAGCCTGCAACGTATTGGTAGAACGGTTAGAAGATACAGCATAGCTCAGTAATTTTGGGAGAAATATTGTGACTATCCTTCACCCTGGGAGCAACAGTCTCTTTCTCACTTGGAAGGACATGTAAAATGCTGTGCACAAGGCAAACGAAAGACTGCGGTTTCTTGGAGGAAAACTTAGATGATACAACAAATCGCTTGACAGAGACTGCCAACACTACAAATGCTCGTTCTTCTCTGGATTGTCACTGCCTGGTATGCGATCCTACATCGACATCTGCATCTACCTGACTACTCAGCAATTCACAATTAATAGTCTGGCAGAGAGTTCACTGAACCACCTTCAAACTATTTCTCTACAGTTTCACTCTCGAACAGCGAGCAGGAATAACGAAACTTGATCTCTTCGTGCGAGCTCTGATATCATTAACCATTTCTCCCTATGGAGGTGAGCGCCAACAACAAAATAGTTTCACATTCTGAGGAGAAAATTGATGATCGAAATTTCGTGAAAAAGTCCTCATGTTATGAAGAACGCCTAAAAAAAAAAAAAAAAAAAAAAAAAAAAACCACCGATTGCCGTCCCAGCTCGCTTATCATCTCTCCTATTTTGCGATAATACAAAAACGATTTCCCTTCTTTGAACATTTTCGATGTCCTTTGTCAGTCCTATTTGATGCTGATGCCACGTCGTGCAGCAATATTCCAGAAGAGAGTGAGCACGCTTAGTGTAGACACTCTCTTCAATAGACATATAGCATGTTATTTGTGTTCTACCAATGAATCGTTGTCTTTGATTGCCTTCCACCAAAAATAATGAATGTGATCCTTCCAATTTAAGTTTTTTGCACCTGTAACTGTAATCCCTAAGTAATTAGTTGAATTCACAGCCTTTAGAATTGAGTGATCTACCGCGTAACCGAAATTTAGCGGATTTTTATCTAATATGGATGGCTTCACATTTTTCGTTATTTATAGTCAATTACCATTTTACGTGAAATAGAGATATATTGTCTAAATAATTTTGCAATTGGTTTTGATCATCTGATAGCTTTACAAGACGGTAAATGACAGAATGAATGATTCCTCACTGCACACAACGTTTTTCCACTGTTCAGTCGTCCAATATACACTCCTGGAAATTGAAATAAGAACACCGTGAATTCATTGTCCCAGGAAGGGGAAACTTTATTGACACATTCCTGGGGTCAGATACATCACATGATCACACTGACAGAACCACAGGCACACAGACACAGGCAACAGAGCATGCACAATGTCGGCACTAGTACCGTGTATATCCACCTTTCGCAGCAATGCAGGCTGCTATTCTCCCATGGAGACGATCGTAGAGATGCTGGATGTAGTCCTGTGGAACGGCTTGCCATGCCATTTCCACCTGACGCCTCAGTTGGACCAGCGTTCGTGCTGGACGTGCAGACCGCGTGAGACGACGCTTCATCCAGTCCCAAACATGCTCAATGGGGGACAGATCCGGAGATCTTGCTGGCCAGGGTAGTTGACTTACACCTTCTAGAGCACATTGGGTGGCACGGGATATTTGCGGACGTGCATTGTCCTGTTGGAACAGCAAGTTCCCTTGCCGGCCTAGGAATGGTAGAACGATGGGTTCGATGACGGTTTGGATGTACCGTGCACTATTCAGTGTCCCCTCGACGATCACCAGTGGTGTACGGCCAGTGTAGGAGATCGCTCCCCACACCATGATGCCGGGTGTTGGCCCTGTGTGCCTCGGTCGTATGCAGTCCTGATTGTGGCGCTCACCTGCACGGCGCCAAACACGCATACGACCATCATTGGCACCAAGGCAGAAGCGACTCTCATCGCTGAAGACGACACGTCTCCATTCGTCCCTCCATTCACGCCTGTCGCGACACCACTGGAGGCGGGCTGCACGATTTTGGGGCGTGAGCGGAAGACGGCCTAACGGTGTGCGGGACCGTAGCCCAGCTTCATGGAGACGGTTGCGAATGGTCCTCGCCGATACCCCAGGAGCAACAGTGTCCCTAATTTGCTGGGAAGTGGCGGTGCGGTCCCCTACGGCACTGCGTAGGATCCTACGGTCTTGGCGTGCATCCGTGCGTCGCTGCGGTCCGGTCCCAGGTCGACGGGCACGTGCACCTTCCGCCGACCACTGGCGACAACATCGATGTACTGTGGAGACCTCACGCCCCACGTGTTGAGCAATTCGGCGGTACGTCCACCCGGCCTCCCGCATGCCCACTATACGCCCTCGCTCAAAGTCCGTCAACTGCACATACGGTTCACGTCCACGCTGTCGCGGCATGCTACCAGTGTTAAAGACTGCGATGGAGCTCCGTATGCCACGGCAAACTGGCTGACACTGACGGCGGCGGTGCACAAATGCTGCGCAGCTAGCGCCATTCGACGGCCAACACCGCGGTTCCTGGTATGTCCGCTGTGCCGTGCGTGTGATCATTGCTTGTACAGCCCTCTCGCAGTGTCCGGAGCAAGTATGGTGGGTCTGACACACCGGTGTCAATGTGTTCTTTTTTCCATTTCCAGGAGTGTATACGCTCCTTACACCAAGTGAGGCATCGTTTGGCATTTACCAGTGTGATGTGTGGCTTATGATCAACCGCTCGACCCTAAAATCCAGGTTTTCTCACCCCTCGCCTAACTGTCATAGTACTTGCAGTGGATCCTGATGCAGTTTGGAATTCCTGTGTGATGGTCTGGATAGGTGTCTGCTTATTACACATTATGAACGTCTTTAAATGTCGACGGTATCTGTCAGTCAACAGATGATGTCGGCCTGTATGCTCTCCCTTCGCGTTTCCACTTCACTATCACATCGGATACAGTGGATCTAGGGATGTTTAGGAGTGTGGAAATCTCGCGTACACAGATATGACGCGGGCCGCTGAGGTCGAGCGGTTCTAGGCGCTTCAGACCGAAAGCCTGCTGCTGCTACGGTCGCAGGTTCGAATCCTGCCTCGGGCATAGATGCGTGTGATGTCCTTAGGTTAGTCAGGTTTATGTAATTCTATGTGTAGGAGACTGATGACCTCAGATGTTAAGTCCCATAGTGCTTAGAGTAATTTGTACCATTTTGAACCCAGATGACACAAGTGAGCAAAATGTATGAGACAGGCGAAATACCCTCGGACTTCAAGAAGAAAATAATAATTCCAATCCCAAAGAAAGCAGGTGTTGACAGATGTGAAAATTACCGAACTATCAGTTTAATAAGTCACGGCTGTAAAATACTAACGCGAATTCTTTGCAGACGAATGGAAAAACTGGTAGAAGCCGACCTCAGGGATGATTACTTTGGATTTCGTAGAAATATTGGAACACGTGAGGCCATACTGACCCTACGACTTCTCTTAGAAGCAAGATTAAGGAAAGGCAAACCTATGTTTATAGCATTTGTAGACTTAGAGAAAGCTTTTGCCAATGTTGACTGGAATACTCTTTTTCAAATTCTGAAGGTGGCAGGGGTAAAATACAGGGAGCGAAAGGCTACTTACAATTTGTACAGATACCAGATGGCAGTTATAAGAGTCGAGGGGCATGAAATGGAAGCAGTGGTTGGGAAGGGAGTGAGACAGGGTTGTAGCCTCTCCCCAATGTTCGGGAGGACGACGGTTGAATCCCGTCTCCGGCCATCCTGATTTAGGTTTTCCGTGATTTCCCTAAATCGTTTCAGGCAAATGCCGGGATGGTTCCTTTGAAAGGGCACGGCCGATTTCCTTCCCAATCCTTCCCTAACCCGAGCTTGCGCTCCGTCTCAAATGGTTCAAATGGCTCTGAGCACTATGGGACTCAACTGCTGAGGTCATTAGTCCCCTAGAACTTAGAACTAGTTAAACCTAACTAACCTAAGGACATCACAAACATCCATGCCCGAGGCAGGATTCGAACCTGCGACCGTAGCGGTCTTGCGGTTCCAGACTGCAGCGCCTTTAACCGCACGGCCACTTCGGCCGGCTGCTCCGTCTCTAATGACCTCGTTGTCGTCAGGACGTTAAACGCTAACGACCACCACCACCACCCCAATGTTATTCAATCTGTATATTGAACAAGCAGTAACGGAAACAAAAGAAAAATTCGGAGTAGGTATTACAATCCATGAAGAATAAATAAAAACTTTGAGGTTCGCCGATGATATTGTAATTCTCTCAGATACAGCAAAAGACTTGGAAGAGCAGCTGAACGGAATGGACAGTGTCTTGAAAGGAGGGTATAAGATGAACATCAACAAAAGCAAAACGAGGATAATGGAATGTATTCGAATCAAGTCGCGTGATGCTGAGGGAATTAGATTAGGAAATGAGACATTTAAAGCAGTAAAGGAGTTTTGCTATTCGGGGAGCAAAATAACTGATGATGGTCGAAGTAGAGAAGATATAAAATGTAGACCGGCAATGGCAGTTAAAGCGTTTCTGAAGATGAGAAATCTGTTAACATCGAGTATAGATTTAAGTGTCAGGAAATCGTTTCTGAAAGTATTTGTATGGAGTGTAGCCATGCAAGGAAGTGAAACATGGACGATAAATAGTTTGGACAAGAAGAGAATAGAAGGTTTCGAAATGTGGTGCTACAGAAGAATGCTGAATATTAGGTGGGTAGATCACATAACTAATGAGGAGATATTGAATAGAACTGGGAAGAAGAGGAGTTTGTGGCACAACTTGAGTAGAAGAAGGGATAGGTTGGTAGGACATATTCTCTAATGCATCAAGGGATCACCAATTTAGTATTGGAGGGCAGCGTGGACGGTAAAAATCGTAGAGGGAGACCAAGAGATGAATACTCTCAGGAGATTCAGACGGATGTAGGCTGCAGTAGGTACTGGGAGATGAAGCAGCTTGCACAGGATAGAGTAGCATGGAGAGGTGCATCAAACCAGTCTCAGGACTGAAGACCACAACATAACATGACACAAGTGACACCAAATCACCTGACGACGTTCAAAGTCCGTGAGTTCTGCAGAGCGCCCCATTCTGCTCTCTCACGGAGAGCAGTAGATGGCAGCATAATACACCTAATATGAAAAACGTATGTTTTTAAATGTGTCCGAATACGTTTGATTACATAGTGTGTTATAGATGTACTTATGGTAGTTGAATCAGAAACGAAATTAGACCACCTCACAAAAACATAGAGTTTACATCTTACAAAATCCATAAAGCAATCATGGAAGATAAACGACCTGACAAACATAAGCAACGTTGTTTAAGCTAATAAAATATCTGGCAACCTTCCTCAAACCATCAAAGACAAACACAAGCAGACACATTTACTTATCAAAAATCTCAGAACCTGACAGCGGTAAAGTTCCAGAACAGCAAAATCGTAAGATAAAAGTAATTATGGCTCAGTCGTTTTTCAGTCGCTCAGCATTCAAATGGAGTAGGTTGGGTAAAGTAATTAGTGATATGAATAGCAACCTTCTTCTGGTACGTAATTTCTAATTAACTATTACCCAAACTTGGTACTTTGACCGTCTGTATATGTGAGGGCGTTATCGTGATGTTCAAAAGTCAGTGAAATCGGAGTTAACAGACTTTGAATGAGAGCAAATCATCATTACACCGAAGACAATTCCGACAAATCTACTTGAGGTATATAGTGAGTGATTCGTGGGGAAACTTGATCTGCTAAATACAATAAAAAGAAGAACTATATTCATTTATAGAGGTAGGGCTGTGTTAAAGAATAATAGACCGATCTATCCCTGGGAGGTGATAATTAGACACTATGCGTCCAGAGAATGGTGTCAACGAAGATGTTGATGGTGTTTGGTTTGTTGGGCGCTTAAGTGCGCAGTCATTTTCGCCCGTTCCAAGTCCTAATTTTCTACACAGTCCAATTTTTTATTTACAGGTCCGATCTAGCCACTGTCACGACCGGATGGCGAGACGCGCAGGGCCCGTGGGCGGTTATGCCTTTCGGCCGAACTTGATATGCCATGGAGTGGCTGGTAGCCCTTTAAACGTTTTATCTATTTATTAGGGGGACTGGGTGTTTGTGTTTCCTCATCATTTCATCATCATCATCAGCAGCAGCAGCAGCATTTGCGACAGTGGCTAGACTGAATTGTGTAAAATTTGGACTGTGTCAAAATTGGGATTTTGTACACTGATGACCGCGCAGCTGAGCGTCCCACAAACCAAACATCATCATCATCTCTTTAATAGTTGTGGGCACAGACGTTAGCAAAAGACGGAACATTGGTGTGGTCTTTGCTGTTAGTTCTTCTCGGTGGAAGTCACGTTATACAAGGAGCTTTCCAATCAGATGGAAATTGCCTGATGTGAGTCGTGTTGAGCGACTTAATACCTTGTAGCGTGGCCTTGGAAAGGATTAGCGTAACATGTACCAAACGGAGACAGTTTTTGATGCAATTCAATATCCTTCGTTCAGCAGTGGATTCGATGATTTGGTAATGGTGTACATTGTTTTAAGTGCGACCATATTTAACCTTGGACGAAGTTTTTGAACAGGATCATCTGAAGTGTCAGTTCATCTGCACAAGTGCTGTGGTCACGGGGTTGTATAAAGTGAGAGTGACAGTGGAATTTAGGTGCTCCCTTACTCTGTTCCTGTTTTCTGGTGTTGTGGCACGCTTTGACTCTCTTTGATCTGAATTCAGACGCGCTTATCGTATTGTGGCTGTTAAGGTGGCCTCAGTACATCGGCTTCATGGAATGCACTGCCGTCTGGTACCCTTGAACTGAGTTGACTCAAGTTACGTAAATTACTGTTTGAAATTTGTACATTTTCATGTGTGGGGCTTTGCTGAGTCAAATGCTCTTGTTGGATATAGTGTCCAGGATAGACACATGTTGGTCGGTTGTACACGGATCGCACGTGTCATATTGAGCTGTCGTCCGGACTAGTGAAAATATAACCCGTTGATAGCAACTGACTAACACACTTGAGGTTCACGGGGTGTAAAATGCAGAAGGATGTAAAACTATTAATTGTTACCATGCAGATTTCTTATGTGTTCTTTCGCTAGCCACTTGTGAGCTGAAGATTAAAAGCAATTTATTCCCTGTCTCAAGTTTAGTTACAGATTACTAGTTTTAATTGTGCAACTATTTGTTATTTAAATAGTTTTATGCGGTGAACTTTTCTCAGCTTTTATGTATTTATATATTTACCTTTGCTACAAGTTGGTTCTGAGTACTAATTATTGCTTCTCCTTCTTTTTAAATGGCGTTCTTGGGCCGCTATGCATGCACGTTCACTAACTGAATCACTTAAGTGTTTTGTAGCGTATAACTTAAGAGAATTTTCACTGCCTGTCTGAAGGCAGTATATCAATCTGTGGACACTCGTTCTCTCATTAATTACTTAACTGCTCCTTGAGGCGAGATTTAAGGAGACTTGCTATGTCTGCCTGAAGGCAGCTGTATAGATTTGTGCACCTGTTCACTTTATTTAATTACATAAATGGCCTTAGAGGTGTATTTTAAGAATTTCCTTTTCCTATTTCTCTCGAGACAGCTGTAAGTTAGTCTTCCGGTTGACCTATTAAATTTTTAACCTTTGAGATGAGTTATTCTTCTATGTTATCGTAAAGAGCAAACTGTTTCCAAACACTAATTATTTGTTCGTTTGTTAAAGTATTTTGTGAGTTTCGCCCAGTGCCCAAACAGGTATGCCGGCCGAAGTGGCCGTGCGGTTAAAGGCGCTGCAGTCTGGAACCGCAAGACCGCTACGGTCGCAGGTTCGAATCCTGCCTCGGGCATGGATGTTTGTGATGTCCTTAGGTTAGTTAGGTTTAACTACTTCTAAGTTCTAGGGGACTAATGACCTCAGCAGTTGAGTCCCATAGTGCTCAGAGCCATTTGAACCATTTGAACCAAACAGGTATAGGCTTGACGCAAGGACCAGTACTTGGGCCGACTCTTTAGACCCTGCGAACCGCTCACTTGCCGAGCGCTAACCACGTGCAGACATGCGGATGACAGAATGATGTTTACTGGCATCATGGGCTCTGAATATTTATCCTCGCCACATGGGGCATCAAATAGTGGCTAATTTTTAATGCTCTGAGGACGCAGAGCTTTTATGATTACACCTCACTGCATCGCAGCATTCTTGCTGCCGATTCAGATCAACAGCAGCGTTACCTCGGCTTCACTGCTGTCAGACATAGCTTTTTTCGTGCAGTTAACAATGAGAGGGAAAGGGACTGAACACGTAAAGTGTCACTGAATGTACACAGAAAAGTTGTTTAAGACAATCCTCTAAATGATAAATGTTTTGTCATACTTTTCACTGAGAATGTGTAGTATAATTATGAAACTGACTCGTGCGCATCGTGGGAGATGATCCGTGGAACACGCTATTAGCTAAACTAAATTAAACAACGCATGAAGCTATAATGATAAGGTTCTAAAACGACATTATACAATTTATTTCTTGCCCAACCCACTCCGAATTCTTGAGCAATTCTCAGTGCCTTAATATCAGTAACAGTTATACTGGACATACACTGTAACTATCGCCCGCATCTCGTGGTCGTGCGGTAGCGTTCTCGCTTCCCACGCCCGGGTTCCCGGGTTCGATTCCCGGCGGGGTCAGGGATTTTCCCTGCCTCGTGATGGCTGGGTGTTGTGTGCTGTCCTTAGGTTAGTTAGGTTTAAGTAGTTCTCAGTTCTAGGGGACTTATGACCACAGCAGTTGAGTCCTATAGTGCTCAGAGCCATTCTGTAACTATTTTGTTACAGATATCGTTCGGAGTTGCCTCGGCCCCGGCTTTCGTCATGTTCATCGGTGAGATATTCCACGTGTCCGTGAAGTCCGTCGCCATAACCATCTGCAACACGGTGCTGGCGGTCTACAGCTTCGCTCTGAAGAAGCTGTTCCAGGTGGTGTCTGACAGCGTGGGCGCACACTACTCGTTCTGGGCGTTCGCCGCCATGTGCGCACTCACCGCCCTCTACCTGTTCCTGCTGCTGCCCGAGACCAAGGGCAGGACCTTCGCGGAGATCAGCGACGACATGGCCGCCCGCCTTGGCGGAGCTCCCCCCTCCAGCCACAACGAGGAACCCACAAAGGCGGCGTCAGAGCTGGCATTGCCAACTTCTCTTGTTACCAAACCGTGCAGCACTGAAACCACTGTAGTGTAATACACACGCCGGCCACGGTGGTCTCGCGGTTCAAGGCGCGCAGTCTGGAACCGTGCGACTGCTACGGTCGCAGGTTCGAATCCTGCCTCGGGCATGGATGTGTGTGATGTCCTTAGGTTAGTTATGTTTAAGTAGTTCTAAGTTCTATGGGACTAATGACCACCATAGTGCTCAGAGCCATTTTGTAATACACACATCAAAAAAAGTTTTGCATCACCTCGACTCTGAGAGTTCCGGAACCTGTACATAAAATTGGGACAGAGGTCAACATAAACATCATTTGCGCCCTTTTTATTGCTCATGAAAACCACACCTCGCATGTTGTACCACCACACAGCGAAACATTCGGAGGTGGTAGTCTAGATTGCCGTACACACTGGTACCGCTAATACCCAGTAGCACGTCCTCTTGCACTGATGCATGCCTGTATTCGGCGTAGATCTCTCAGAGTGGTTGGTGGGTCACATTGTCCATAAAATGCCTTTTTCAATTCATCCCAAACGTGTTCGTTAGGGTTCGTGTCTGGAGAACATGCTGGCCACTCTAGTCGACCGATGTCGTTATCCTGAAGGAAGTCATTCACAAGATGAGCACGATGGGTGCGCGAATTGTCGTCCATGAAGGCGAATGACTCACTAATATGGTGCCAACTTGCTGCACTCACTGGACAGTGCGTCTAAGGCGGTCAGCCTGACCGGGTTGCCTCCAAACCCGTCTCCGACGATTGTCTGGTTGAAGACATATGCGACATTCATCACTGAAGAGAACGTGATGCCAATCCTGAGCAGTCCATTAGGCATGTTGTTGGGCCCATCTGTACCATGCTGCATGGTGTCGTGGTTGTAAACATGGACCTCACCGTGGACGTCTGGAGTGAAGTTGCACATCATGCAGCCTATTGAGCACAGTTTGAGTCGTAATACGACGTCCTGTGGCTGCACTAAAAGCATTATTCAACATGGTGGCGTTGCTGTCAGGGTTCCTCCGAGTCATAATCCGTAGATAACGACCATCCACTGCATTAGTAGCCGTTGGGCGGCCTGAACGAGGCATGTCATCGATAGTTCCTGTCTCTCTGTATCTCCTCCATGTCTGAACAACGTCGCTTTGATTCACACCGAGACACCTGGACAGTTCCCTTGTTGAGAGCCCTTCCTGGCACAAAGTAACGATGCAGACGCTATCGAACCGCGGTATTGACCGTCTAGGTATGGTTGAACTACAGATAACATGAGACGTGTATCTCCTTCCTGGTGGAATGACTGGAACTGATCGGCTGTCAGACCCCCTCCATCTAATAGGCACTGGTCATGCATGATGGTTTACATCTTTGGGCGGGTTTAGTGACATCTCTGAACAGTCGGAGGGACTGTGTCTGTGATACAATATCCACAGTCAATGGCTATCTTCAGGAGTTCTGGGAACTGGGGTGATGCAAAACTTTTTTGATGTGTGTAGATTGGATAGACGCCCGAAGTAGGAAAAAAGTGAAAACAAAGAATCTTAATAATATTTACGCACAACAGCAGAGTCTGGCCATTCGTTAACAGCGCTTCTAGAAATGACACACAATTTAATGTCAGCGATAAGCTTAAATGAGAAAGTAAAAATAAAAGATTACGTTGATTTGGCATGTCAGTATTTCTGTATAAGTTTCAAGTCTGTAACTTTTGTAGTTGTAGTTTCAGCTCTTGGTTGTATTCATGGTGTCCCAGAACGGCTGGTCGCTATTCATGGATATGAGAGGAACGATCATTCTAAGCAAAAGAGACTCATAAACATGGGCTCTAAAATGCGTACCTTTAAGATAAATGAGCGCTTGTTCAGTGGAGGAGATGTGTTGCATAGTAGCGAAGATGAACCAGTACTCACAGTTCTTAACCTCTGCAGTATCAACGTATGTTTTATAACGCACACGACCACGGAGGGGGTGTGGAATGGGTGGCTTGGGGTACTTTGTGTACAGCACAAAAATTTATAATTCAAATGTCTTTAATTTTCATTGACCTTTATTAACAAAATATTACATAAAGAGCTATATATGTGCACTAAAGGTCCAGAAACTATACATTTCCTTTAGCACTCCTTACAAAAACACATTTAGTATTTTTCACTTTTTTATCATTTAATTTATTTAGTCTTACTTTCTTGAGCAATACCTCTTTACCCATTGGTAGTAAAAGTTATTACAGAGTTATCGAAGTACATTATAATTCTAAAATATTACAGATAATTCAAGTTAAATTCAGCAGTTTACATTGCATAGTTTGTGGGATCACTTACTCATCACTTTCTTCAGAAATGTCTTCACACTTGGAACATATAACAGTTTTCTTGCTGTGTAGATAATTGTGGTTTTGCTCACTTAATTGTACTTCGCTGCTTTTGACTGGCTTTCATGACAATACAAATGACACCTTCCCCTTCCTCCTTTAGCTTCCTTTGCAGTGAACGTCTGCTTCATATTCCATCTGAGAATACCTCCCTCATCTGAAACCACACACATCTGGCGTCCTCTAATATTCGTAGCCCTTTATTCAAGTATGATTTCGTGAACTGTAGTCCAAATTCTTGAAGAAAAAGCTGTTACTTGTTAGAATTGGTCTTATTTTACTATGGGAAGCCGAGCATAACCGTTTAACGCTGCTACGTCCACAAGAATGTAGATAACAGATAGCGGCCACTTTCTTGTAGCCCTCTTAGTTGAAAATTTTCTCACCAATCATCGACTGTGTCAACGCTACCTTTCGTCTCATGACAATATAAATTTATGACTGTTTTCTTCTTGTTTTCAGTACATGAACCATTTTCAGTGTCCTAATGTTGAGTCGATAGCAACAGAAGATTTTTTTGGGTTTTTCATGGGGAGTATAAGAAACAATTGTGTTTAGGCTATTCTCAATACTAGAATCACTGAAAGCAAAGTGACTGGAATATAATTCTCTCCTTGATGTGGCTTCCAGTTCTTGAGGTTTATTTCCTATTAGCCTGAAATATTTCCACGAGAGTTGGCCTGTGATTCCTTCACAAGTCTTTAGCGAAGTGAATTGAAGTGTAATATCTATATGTTGTGACACTGCACTGAATTATGCATAGGAACAACCAGCATTTTACTACAGCTGCAGCGCAATGTGATTATTGTGGACTATTATTTTTCTTCCCTGCATACGGCTCCATGCTGAGAACATATCTGAATTTAGAGTCTATGAGCAATCGTGTAAGTATACCATACTTTCCTGGTTTTTCCTTCATGAATACCTTGAAGGCACACCTGACACGAGAAAATAACATTTTTCATCAATAAACGTGTGCATGCCAAAAGAATAATATCTTGGCAGAAATTCATTCATTTTATCAAATACTTATCGTACTGTAGCAAACTTGTTATGTTCCCTCCGCTTATTACGCGTCTCTGTGTCAACAAATCTTACTGTTTTAGTAAGCTGACAGAATCTAGTTCTACCCATAGTAGCAGTATAAACAAACCTTCCTGAAGTGTTGGACAATAAATTGGGAATAGGCGACTTACTATCGCCCTACTTCCCCATAATAATAAGTAAACCTATACATGCCATGAATTCAAGTCTGTCTGTTTTGGGTAAAATATGTCTCAATGGTGCTTTATTGGTATGTTTCATTATGATGTTAACAATTTGTGGAGAAAAAAATCTTTTCAGATGATTCTCTTATTGTTCCTATTTCACCTTCATTTCTTATGCCTTCTTGTTCTTTCCCTATGTTTCGTGCTATTCGCCGTGTGATTTTAGGTTTGGATGCAAAAACTTTCCCACAGGTTGTAAAACACTTCTCACTGGCCTCACCAGCTGCGTCATCATCCGTTGCAGGTGTAGATTCTTCTAGGATGTCTAATACTTCTCTCAGTAACAGAGTGACGCTACATTTTCAGCCACAGTTGTCTCTAACACTGTGCAAGACGGCACTGAATAAGAAGGAACAAGATACAGTCACAAACCTAAGAGAAATTAATCATTGTTAAGCTCATTGTTGCTACCAACACAGAAATTCAATACCCAGAGGGTCTACACTGCCGTTGTCAAGCAAACACCACTTGACACAAATTAACGGATTACGTTTAGCTGAAATAAATGATGTATTTTTAAATCTGGTAGAGGAAATAATAAAAAACTATCTATATTTTAGAAGAATTTTAAAGTATGAAATACCAATCCAAATTACAATATTTACAGAAGGTAGACACGAAGTACCGCCCTCCCTCCCCCGTCCTTGGTACTGTAAGGGTATGCACTTTAAAGCACACTTATACTAGATATTTTTTATATTTTTGTGGTCCGTACTCCGACTTCTCGAAGTATGGAAAGCAAAGAACTGACAGTAGAGGATATTTCTTTCACGGTATCGAAGACGAAGAAATGTTCATACCTCTTAAAGTATCCCTTTTAGAGCCCATGTTTGCTACGAATGAGCGTTCCTGACATACCCTGAAAATCGAACATTCCTTCTGGGACACCCTGTATTTTGCAGATCTGCAGAAACGAAGTATGCTAATCGTAGAATGTTCCAGTGGTTCAAACGTCAGACAATACAGTAGAAATGATAAGTGAATGCGAATGGATTTGTCGACTGTTTCTGTAAACGATACGTCTTACAAACCAACAGAACACTGTTTATGTCAAGAGTACGAAAAAGGAATCTCACTGCAAGAAACTTTGGACTCAAACAACTAGTAAAATGTTATAAATGTGGATATTTTGTTAGTCCAAACGATTTTTGACATCGACAGTGAATAGTACACTTGAAAATGTAATGTTATAATTTCCTAACATTAAAATCTCGCAGCAATGTAAGTAGCACTAATAAAATTGCTGTAAATAATGTTAATTTTGTCAGCACTTACTTTTTGATGGGTCTAAGTTCATTTACCTGTCATCAAAACCTGGTTATCAAGAAGGATAAAACATTCATGACACCAACTATTACAACCAATACTTAGGCTGATTGGGTATGTATTAATCTTTCTTGTTTGCCAGAGTTTGGTACAGCCTCTTATTAGTACGATTATAAAACCATGGACTGCCATTCTGTATTACGTGTCAGCAGACAATAATTTAATACATTTATGTGCTTTTGAATCGCTAGATGATAATCCAAACTCACAACTAGTCGCGTAAATGCATAAAATCTCCAATAGAAATGACGTGACTGTAAATACACTGATGGAAAAAGAAATCGTAACACCAAAAATAATTAATGTAGAGTAATGAAATTTCAGGAATACATTTGTCTAGGTAACATATTTAAGCAACCAGCATCGCAAGGTACAGGTTAATGTGAGAGGGAGATAAGCTATTGCAAATGTGAAATGCCGTTATGTTAATAACAGAGATAAGCGGCAGAATGTTGAATGATAGCTTGCAAACAAGCATTAATTGTGTTGTACAGGTGCCAAATGTCAGTTTGTGGAATGGAATTCCATACCTTTTGCTCTTGGTCGGGTAGTGCAGGGACGAATAACGCTGTTTGTAGATGACGTTGGGATTTTCATCCAATGATGTACCAAATGGTTCAAATGGCTCTGAGCACTATGAGCCGGCCGAAGTGGCCGTGCGGTTCTAGGCGCTGCAGTCTGGAACCGCGAGACCACTACGATCGCAGGTTCGAATCCTGCCTAGGGCATGGATGTGTGTGATGTCCTTAGGTTAGTTAGGTTTAACTAGTTCTAAGTTCTAGGGGCTAATGACCTCAGAAGTTGAGTCCCATAGTGCTCAGAGCCATTTGAACCATTTTGAGCACTATGGGACTTAATATCTTAGGTCATCAGTCCCCTAGAACTTAGAACTACTTAAACCTAACTAACCTAAGGACATCACACATATCCATGCCCGAGGCAGGATTCGAACCTGCGACCGTAGTAGTCGCGCGGTTCCGGACTGAAGCGCCTAGAACCGCTCGGCCAGCGCGGCCGGCAATGATGTCCCATATGTTCTCTATTGGAGACAGATCTGGTGATCGAGCAGACCAAGCCAACATGTCGACACTTTATAGAGCTTGTTGGGTTACAACATCGGTATGTGGCCGAGCGTTATGTAGTTGGAAAACACCCCCTGGAATGTTGTTTATGAATGGCAGTACAACGGGTGGAATCACCGGGTTGACGTACAAATTTGCAGCCTGTGTGCGTTGGATAAGCACAAGAGTGTCATACGAAATCGCACCCCAGCCCATAAATCCAGGTGTAATTCCAGTGTGTCTAGCATGCAAACAGGTTGGTTTCAGGCCCTTAACTGGCGTCCTAACCAACACACGACCATCACTGCCCCTAAGTACCATGGTCAAATCTGTGTTGCATCATAAGAAGTGGTGTTGCATCATAAGAAGTGCTGATTTGCTTCCGTACCAGGCGCATCATTTCACGTTACGTGTAATTACGTTAAACATCGCAACATTTGTATTAAAATGATCTTAACCTTTAATGTTAACATAGCCCTTCACCGCGGGGAAAGAAAGCTGGAGACTTACACGAGCAAAATAATTGCTATATGCTCTTCTTCACTTTCCCTTAAAATGCAGGTTGCAGTGAACTTTCCTAGGCCGATGTTCTGGCTGTATCATTATTGTGTAAGTCCGCAGCAGCTGGTGGTCTAGTGGCTAGCGTTGCTCCCTCTGGATCGTGGGGTCCCGGGTTCGATTCCCAAACAAGTTGGGGATTTTCTTTGCTGGGGGACTGGGTGTTTGTATTGTCCTCATCTATCATCAGCATCATCATTCGTGACGGTGGCTAGATTGGATTGTGTAAAATGTGATCTGTGTAAAAATTGGGACTTTGTACGGGAGCTGATGACCGGGCAGTTGAGCGCCCCTCAAACTAGTCATCATCATCATTATGAGCAACTTCAGAAGTCACTTCCTATTATTGTGTTGTGGGGTCGCAATCTCGTAATATTTTTAGTGATTTCATATTCGCCATTGACCGTTCATTTATTACAATATCCACTATTACAATTTCGACCTTTTAGTCATTTTCATGGGATTATAAATGCTGAAAACAGCAGTAGTCATCATTAACAAAAAAATAAGTGTGTGGTGTTCGTTATTGACTTAAGCATAAGCATGAATTTAATTTCATGGTGTTTATTGCATCTGTCACGTAACGATGATGTATGTGACAAATGTTGACACAAGCCATAGAGGCTCTCGTCTTTCTTAAGTTTTTATTAGTGGTGACTACTTGAAAAGGATAGAAAGATTGAAACTACAACACTGAATACTGTAGTAAATGTACAGTCAATATCGAATAAGAAGTCATCCAAAAAACTGCCATGAACTTCAATAAAACTAATTCGACAACGTTTGTTGCCGTCTAACCCGAGCTTCCAGTACGGCAGCAGTTAAATATTGGCGAAAGTAGATACAACATAATGCCAACGGCACAAACGAATGTGAAATTTTATCGTTCGACTCTGTTGTCAAAAAACTGAAAAACATTAACCAACAGCTGTAACCAGTGACTGGTAACGGCTCTTCACATTTAACTGCACAACAAAATATGTTTACACTGTAACCGAAAGCGAAGGATAAAACTAAAAATTACGGAAAATCTTTTCACTGTATCATTACGCGACTGCCAAAAATGGCCACGAAATGCCCAGGAGGCCGCGATCACCAGTTTGAGTAGCTCTGCCGGTTTCTAAGATTCACGAGAACCTTCTTCAGCCTCTTGATATCTTCCTGCCCACAGTTCCCTCTGAGTTGCTGATTACTTCTGCAATAAGAACAGTTTTCCCCCAAATATAAACGACTAGCTGAGCTTAAAATGCATAGAACCTTCTATTAATATGATTCACTATGTGAGTGAACACAAATAATATAGGAGCTATCTGAAAAGAATAACACGAGTGTCTGGCTCACAATTAACAGACAACAATGACAAACGCTAATACGAAATTATTTCAGAATCAAACAATACCTGTTATATAGAGAGAAGAGTGGCTATGTCACAAAGTTATGTAAGAACAAATTGTGTCCACTTGAAGAAATCATAAAACTATTAGTAAGAAAGAAGAATTGGAATAGACCCAGCGGAAACTCGAAAAGTCGCTTCACAAGAGCTGGTCACAGCTGAATGTGCCAGAGAGTGGATAAACAGAAGGTGACACAGCTGCTGGAATGACGTAGGAAGAAAAATCAGCAGCGCGAAGGTATGTGAGTACGGCTGGATACTTGTTATAGCGGGACCTTCTTACTTAACTTTATGTGGCTGTAGAACCAGGAACTCTCCGCAGGTAACCTCGAGTGTCGGACGCTGGAACAGTACTCGCAAAACGTTAAGAGAAGACCACGGCAACCACGTGCGTGGTAAGATGAAGGACATTAATTGGTCTGCGAATTATTGTCTTCCGAATTCAACTTCCTTTGTGACGGAGTCGATGACAACGTGCAACTATGGAGAAAAAAATCATTGGATAAGACTTTACATTCTCTTTTATCATAAAATACGACACGTTGGATAGTTGTTTAGTATTAGCATTATCACCAGATTGTTCTTTCTTTAACTGCCTCATTTTTCAATTTTTTTTATTTGAATATTTTCTTAAATTTATTAATGTTATCTAAATTACTTAGTAAGTACAAGAAACATTTCAGACCTTGATTTTATGTCAGATCAAAATCTCTTGACCAATGAAGGTTGCTCTCTCAATACTGGAGACAATGTGTTGCAGATTGTCAGAGTTAATCGGGTGAAAAAGAAAAGTTGCTTTTTGTTAAAAACTGAATTATACATTTAGAAATGGTTCAGTTTCAGTAGAACATATCCAGGTCACTAAAAACTACGCATTCGTACCAGTGTTATACAAACTACGTAATTACACTGAAGAGCCAAAGAAACTGGCACACCTGCGTAACATCGTGTAGAGCCGCCATGAGCACTCAGAAGTGACGCAACACGACGTGGCATGGACTAATCTCTTAAGTAATGCTGGAGGAAAATGACACCATGAATCCTGCAAGGCTGTCCATAAATCCATAAAGGGTACGAGAGGGTGGAGATCTCTTCTGAGCAGCAAGCTGCAAGGAATCCCAGATATGCTCAATAATTTTCATGTCTGGGGCGTTTGGTGGCCAGTGCAGTGTGTTCCTGGAGCTACTCCGTAGCAATTCAGGATGTGAGGTATGTCGCATGAGCCTGCCGGAATTGTCCAAGTCGGTGGGAATATACAATGGACATGAATGGATGCAGGTGATCAGGCAGGATGCTTACGTACGCGTCACCTGTCAGAGTCGTATCTAGACGTATCGGGGGTCCCATATCACTGCATGTACCTCACACTATTACAGAGCCTTCATCAACTTGAACAGTTCCCTGCTGACACGCAGGGTCCATGGACTCATGAGGTTGTCGCCATGCCCGTACACGTCCATCCGATCGATACAATTTGAAACGAGACTTGTCCGACCAAGCAACACGCTTCCAGTCATCAACAGTCCAATGTCGATGTTGAAGGGCCCAGACGAGGCGTAAATCTTTCCGTCGTGCAGTCATCAAGGATACACGAGTGGGCCTTCGGCTCCGAAAGCCCATATCGAGATGATGTTTCAATGATTGATTCGGAGTACTGAAATATGCAGCAATTTGCAGAAGGATTGCACTTGTGTGACGTTGAACGATTCTCGTCGTTGGTCCCGTTCTTGCAAGATCTTTTTCCAGCCACAGTAGTTTCGCAGATTTGATATTTTATCAGATTCCTGATATTCGCGGTGCACTCGTGAAATGGTCGTACGGGAAACTCACCATTTCATCGCTACTTCGGAGATGCTGTGACCCATCGATCGTGCGCCGACTGTAGGTCCACGTCCAAACTCACTTAAATCCTAATAACCTGCCATTGTAGCAGCAGTAACCGATCTAACAATTGCGCCAGACACTTGTTGTCTTATATACAGGCGTTGCCGACTGCAGCGCCGTATTTTGCCTGTTTAAATATCTCTGTATTTGAATAAGCATGTATATACCAGTTTCTTTGGCGCTTCAGTGAATGTTCCGTAAGGTGTGTTCCACATGTGTTAACATCGTGGTGACAGACCGAGCACACTACCAGGTGGGCAGTGTCTTCACTGATGGAACTGTGGAACTCCGGATTCCTCAGGGTTGCACCTGCAGCAGCCATCGACGTACACTGTTGTCTTTGACTAGAGCAAATCCTATAAATGGTGAGATTTCCACGCATTATCCAGCTGGCAGCCTCTATCATGCTTCATCAGATTTTCCAGTATACATATTCACACGGATTCTATTACAATGAAATTCCAAAGAGATTTTATTGAGGGCAAAAGTATTGCTTTATCAAACTCCTTTGAATGTCGAGTGGAGAAAAGTTGTTCAGCAATGGTAGACTTCCCTTGTTGCAAAAGTAGAGTGCAGCATCCATGTTCAGAGCAGCGTTCTTCCACGGTGGGCGTGTTCTGGGCAATTTAATTCATTACGAAACAGATACGAATATTGCGACTTTTCACTGTCGTCAGCTGTTTGCAATACATGAAAATTTGTGCCGGAGCGGGACTTCACCCTTATCCGGACCAGGCACCTTAAGCAACTTCGGCTATCCGAGCTCCCCTCCATGATCGATCCAAACTTCGAAATGTCACGTAGTCACAACACTTATGTTCGCGCGGTTCCTAATTATTCCACAGGGAGAAAGATAGTATTTCGTCATTTTAGCCCATCGAGGCACAGATACATCGTAGAAGGTTACAATGTCTGTGAGTGTACTGTGTATATTTCTTCAAATGCATGGGTGCCTGAACTGTTGAGTCGCATCATTTTGTTTATACATGAGGCCATAAAGCACTTCATTTTGGATGAACGCCTTTTTTAAACACCTCCTCAGATTTCAGATTTTCTTTCACTTTTAGCTGTTGGGACACATTAACAGCTGCAATGTCTGCAATTACCCTTACCGACTCAAAAACCTGGATTACTGTATCGAAGAGGTGTATGTAGCTTGTGACAGGATTCAGGCATCAGTGAGCGGTTTCGATGTGCATCTTCAGATGTTCCCATACATGAATCTGCACATAGATAAAATACTTTTCAACTCATGTGATCACAATACATTCTGTTTAAGAGTGGTACGTAATAACGTTCCTTACAACGTATTCTTAGACTGACTTTGTCTTGGTTTGATACTTCGAAATATTCCCCTCCACATTCGACGTTTGTCACAAATGTTTGTATTCTGTATACCGCTCGAGAGAACTTCCATTGTAATGATATCAAATTCAATGATGGACAGATTAATTCAAACTTTCGTCGGCTCACTATTAAATGCTACATTGTAGGTAAGTAACTTATGATGCTTCAGAATAGAGCTATTTTATTACAGACAATTTATATCTTGGTATTAAGTAAGTGTTTTTTTATATTTAAAAAGGCAGAGAGAAAGTGGAGAACACGCTGGCAGTAGGAAACCTTCCAGTTTCCGGCACTTCGATGATTAATTATATTGATCTAAATTACGACAGTTATCGTCTAGGAGAGAACCGACATCATGGGTTAAATGAAAAGGCTCTGATAAACTGAAGGTCATTATTGGAAGCTGGTTCATGAATACTAGTTATTTGTTTTATAGGAACCTGATTAACATGCCTCTTATCAATAAATGGAAGAGGAAAAATATTTTCTCATGACTATTTTAAACGCATATCTTTCTTTGCACCGCCATTTTCAGCACTAGCTGTAGTAATCAGTTATTATTAGTCTTACCGTGTTCTGCAAGTAAACCGTGTTTGATACCAGACGTAGTTCGTTATATTTAGAAAGCACCTTCCGTTGTCATATTGGAAATGTGGATACACAATTCGTACAATAGCGTCAAACACGAAAAATTGCCAAGAGTCAATGAGAAACAAAGTTTCTTTGAAACTCAATCTCCCCAAAAACGAGGAAAAGTCAGTCGTTTCCAGATTATGTAGACAAGAGGCAAAGACACCATAAGTAAAATGTACGCCAACTTTATGAGGAAAGCATGTTTTTAATTTATAAAGATCAAAGTGTACAAACTTACTGTGTATCAGTGTTTCCAGAATAAAGACAGAAGGTGTTATGTAAATAAAAGCGAAATATTCTTCAAGTGTATTAAAATTGCGGCGAAAAAACATTAACAATTGATTAAGATCAGTCATTTACACATATGAGAATGGGTAAATAATAACGACTAGCTCATTAATTTCAGTAAACGAATACGGTTAAAGTGAAAAAGGCATCCAAGCTCATTTCATCTTACGAAAATGTCCTATCAGAGAACAAAAAAACACGAAATTGCTCTGTTTAAAAGACTCTGACTGAAAAGTGGGTTACCAGCTGCCTCATTCTATCTTCCTCAGCACGTTCAAAAATTTTCCCGAAGATATTGGGGTGCTAACAGTTTCGCGCTCTTTTTAAGATGCAGCTCAGCTCTTACTCCCACACGCTCCCCTAGCTGCAACTCGCTCACACGCATTAGTCGAACGCTGTTGCCTATGCGTCCGCACTTCACTACCCATTCTCAAGCACTCATTCAGCCCAACTCATTATCTTATGTCTTTCTTTCCCTCTGTCACTGTCTTCTCTCATACAGCCAAAGTCCCCTTCGTTCTGTTCTACTACTACGGCCTCCTCTCTCTGTCACTCTCTCCCTCTTGCTCCCTCTTACTGCTACTATCTCGTCGATTCCTTCCCACTGCTACTGTCTCTTCTCACTGTCGCTTTCTCTCTCTTCCTCGTTGTCATTGTCCTACACTCTGTCTCACTTTATCACTGCCTCTCACCCACCTCCACTTGCTGCTTCTCTTTATTCCTCTTCAACTGGCTCTGTCTCGTTCACTCTTTTCCCAGCACTGTTCTGTCACTGTCAGCTATGTTCCACTGCGTCCCTCTCTTTCTCTCACACTGCCATTGTCTACTTCGCTCTTTTTACATCACAACCACTGTCTACCATCTTCCAACAATTGTTGCTTTCCCTTCTCCTTCTCTCTCAGTATAAAAAAGCGACAATATATTTACATTCCAAAATATAATGGAAAATTTTAAATGGTTGTGTGGATGGTAGAATGAGGAAACTGAAACCTCACGTTTCAGTCTGAATTCGTAAAACAGCAGCGTATTCGCCTCTTTCGTGCTCCGATACTACAACATTGGGTTCCCAGAGTGAATGATAACGGAAACACTTTACAGCATATTTCTCCATGCTAACTATATTTTCGTCTCACCCCAGATTTTACGTGCGTATTTTACGTGAGCAAATAGGATAAACTTGAACCTCTGGATCCCGGAAACAGATTAAGATACCAAAAATATTTTCAAAGTTGTTCGAGATCTGAATCTTACGAACTCACTGAAAAAATTTCAGGTATTTTCTATGCATCACCGTTTGGGAATCTGTGGCTCGGTTTTGCTACCAAAACCCGCGTCTTTGGGGTTGTTTCTCGATAACGGATACAAATTTCTGAAAACCAGAAGATGACACTTCTAGATAAAAGCATAGAGTTAGAGAATTAAACGTTGAAATTTGAGTAATTTACTGCCGTTATTAATTATTTAGATTTCGCCTCACACCGGAATTTACGTGAGTACTTTACTAATACATATTTTGTAACTTTGAACCGCTGTATCTCGCAAACAGATAAAGATATCAATAAAATTTTCAAGGTAGTTCGAGACGAATTTCTTAGGAACACTCGTAAAGATTACATCGATTTTCTGCGTATCGGCGTCTCTGAATCCGCGGCTCGGTTTCGATGTGAAAAAATGGTGCTGAAAAAAAGAAAAAAGCCTTTTTCTTGGGATCTCAAAAAATTTTCGAATTTGTTCGAAATCGGGATCTTAGGAATATACCGTAAAAACTTCAGCGATTTACTGTCCATAGTCTTCCTGGAATCCGGGACTCGAATGGTACACAGAACTAAAAAAGATATTTTAAACAGGAAGGCGGCACTTCTATATAAATTGCCAGATAATATATCGTTAAAACTCGAACAATTAATTACGTTTACTTATTATTTAGATTCCGCCTCAACCGGATTTGAGGTGCTTATTTTACGTATAGTAGTAGGGTAACAACGAATCCCTGTACCTCAGAAGCAGATAAAGATATGAAGCAAATGTTCAAGGCTGTTCAAGATCAGAATCTTAGAAATGTATAGTAAAAATTTCAAGCATTTTCTGTGCATTGCCGTCTCGGGATCCGCGGATCTGTTTTGGTTCAAAAATATGGCAAAAAAATATTTTTTGGGTTTTCTAAGCAAGCACTCACGAAATAATGGTGCCTCCAAACGCCCCTTAAGGCCCACCGTAGACACATCAAATGCAAGAAGAACCAACTGATTTGCTCCATTCTCCTAAGCAGGAGGAAGAGTGTTGTATTCATACTATAGGATAGTGACCCTAAGACGATTCTTTTTGTCCCCTAGACCAAGGGGTATTGAAAACATTTGACTGTACTTGTCGATCAACAATAGAACCCGATGCATGAGCCTCGAAAGAGTCACGTTTTTATGCGCAACGTTTAGGAACGTATTAGAGCGAGCATGCTGTTGCCAACGTACCGAGAAAATCTGCTACTTACTTAATTACAACAGCGATCATGGCTGGCATCCTTCTACACTATACAGACATTGCAGTCAAAATCAGATAGTACTGAGTTGGAAACTTTGTGCAAAGTAGCATAGAGTCACGAATGTCTTTGTAATTTAATATTTTGTGGCATCAGATGGAATTGAGGATGATATATTTTTTTTTGCCTTAATTACTTATTGTTCTTGTCTAAGAAGTATAAGATCGACATGTATTGCTAAAAAGTGCTCTTGAACTCAGAGGAAATGTCTGATGATAAGTTATCTGCCATGAACAGTTGCAAGACCTCTTGTTCAAAGACTAATTACACCCAAGCATCCGCCACTGGGTATTCTTAAGGAGAGATAAAATACAGTAGTGCCATTTGTTAATATTCACATATCTGATAAGCAGAAGAAAATAAGAACCCACCATGTTGTAACTAACTTCTTCATTTTATCTGTAGTTCGCTATCAGGAGCTCGATTACACAAATGATCAAGCATTATTTACTTCATTTCTACAGACGGACACGAGCTCTTCCACCAATTGTATCATTTCTTGCCGTTTAATAGCAAGCAAGATGCAGAAGCACAGCCGACGATTACAGTACATAGCTGCAGTTACAGGTAAATGGGGTTCGCATTTTCTTTTGGAGATGATAAAAATTTATCTCAAAATTGGGATTAGAGTTGGTGATAGTTCTTGCTCGGGCTACCATTATAGAAGACCTTAAAAAATGGTGCAACGTGTTGATACAGATAGCGAGATGAAGGTATTATTCAGCA
Source organism: Schistocerca nitens (assembly GCF_023898315.1). Classification (NCBI taxonomy): domain Eukaryota; kingdom Metazoa; phylum Arthropoda; class Insecta; order Orthoptera; family Acrididae; genus Schistocerca; species Schistocerca nitens. Next base: position 625,313,309 of record NC_064614.1, on the reverse strand, counting down.
TAACAGGATAATCTAAAATTACAAGACTTTTTTATTCCTACATGATGCATATAAAGTGCGTTAAATAAACTCTCCTTCTCCAGTACTACGAATTTCAGAAAATTACAGTTAACTACTCATTCCAGTTCAGTTAGGAAAACTGAATATAGTACCAATTAATTTAGTTCCGATGAATATGGTTGCAAAACCTGGCCCTAACATTTCACCGAAAGTCACTTAAACTAAATTATCAAAGCATTTGACAGTACACAAAAATTTTTGGTCTTTTAAAATACAACATGTTCTGTACGGTTTTGTGGTTGTAATTAGCTAGAGTTTGCAAGTCACTATCGTCTTTGTTGATTAGAACTTCTAGAATTCATTATCTTCGAGTGCCCAATCTTTGTTATTAATAGGGATAATACGATTACAGTATTTACTATCGTTAGTACCACCTCAGCATTTGTTATTTAGTACGTTCCTGCTGGTGAACTTAAGATCAGAGCCTCAATTTATTCATTGTAGTCAACATGGCTTCTACATGCTGTTTCTCTAGATGTAGGAAACATTTGACAGATTTTTCGAGTTTCCAAACGTTAATAAAAAATACGTTATTTTAGTGCCTGTGTTGTTAAGAACAACGATGAAAATTTCTATCGGATACGCATGCATAGCGGAAGAAGCATAGTATCGTTCTTCTTAACAACACAGCCACTGCAATATCGTATTTATCAGCCAATATCAGGCAGCGACTTTCAGCTAAAATATCCTCCCCTGCACGAGAATTAAATAATTTGTGTAGGGGTGCGGGCTGTGACGCAGGAACGATTACGTTCGGAAGTTTGGATACCTCCGTGAGTCGCGCATGGCTAGTCAAAGTGGTTATGACGACAGCTAGCGTAAAGCGGGAAATTCGGCAGAAATTTTCACTCTCGTCATTCCCTTCTACAATTTACTGTTGTTCGTATACGGAACTACGAATTCATTACACCTTAATAAAAAGCAGTTGCTCGCCATAAAGAAAAACTGATGTAACAACGTAATTTAATGTCATTTTTATACTGCTGCTCTTTGGCATTGCAGTGATTATCATATATTAGTTGCTGAAGATGAGTGAAATCAAGGGTGAAAGGACTTCTGGAACAATTTTGTCGACATCTATGGTATTATGGGTGAAGCACTCAACCATAAAGTCCACAGGATTGGGAAGGAGATCTGCTGCTGTCTTAATTTATTGTCACAGAAAACCTCAACTAGTGTGGATAGTCAGAGATTTGGACCCAAAAGAACTAAGTCAAAATTATTCCTTAAATATAAATTTCTAATTTTGGGTCCAACTGCATTAAGGTGTTGCTAATGGTCTTCCAGTTCCTCGAGCTTTAGTAGATGAAATGTCAACACGACTTATTTTTCTGAACACCATATGAATTAGACTGTGTTTGGAAGTAATTTATAGGAACACTACTCATTTTCGTTGGGAAGATTTAGAGCGCACAAACATAAATACCAAAATGAGTTCAGACTAAATTATCTGTTACTGACAAAAAAATTGAAATTTTTTGATATTTTGGGTCTATATTTGATGTGATCGTAATTTAACTTTTAGAAATCAGCTCATTTTTTCCGATTTGTTTTTCCTATCTCCTTATTTACTGTAGTGCATACTGTTTTAATCTTTTTGCTGGAGGGTTTTTTCTTGACACTATATACATTTGGCTTGATGTTTACAATGCAACATCTCATGTGTTTTAACCCTGTTATCATCTGTGTCCCTTGATGCTAAATGATGTCTTCTCAAACTTTTCTATGATGTTTTGATTCGATTAGTCACACAGGGCACATGAGCACTTAATTTACTTAAACAACTTAGTTTTTAGGGCTACGATTTTTAAAGCATGCACAATAAATTATAATTTCTTTTCAGTGAAGTGTGTTTTGGACATTGTACCAGTCTGTATTTCGCAAATACTTAAAATTCCTTCTCTTCGTTTTTCTTTCAGTTTTACAATGTTTTGATTTACTTCTTACCCCCTGATATTAAACATCAGCAGTTGAGGGCTATTGTCTTAGAGAGCTTAAGCTGTGGCAACGTCACGACGGTGCAAATATAAAAAATTTATCAACACAAGTACTATTTGTTTCCACAATTCTTTTTGCAGATTGTATAAGACGAGGTCAGTCATATAAAGCGGTGAACGACTCAAGTTGTTTTTGTTGTTTTATTTTTATGGTCTTCAGCACCAAGACTGGTTTGTTGCAGCTATTTAATTCAGTAAACGTCTCTTCATTTCTACACAGATACTTCAACCTACATTCACGTGAACCTGCTTTCCGTAGTCAAGTTTGGTCTCCTGTACAATTTAACATCCCTGCCCCCTCCGCCACCCTCCCTGCTCAAAAACAGGCACAGTCACACACACACACACACATCACACTACAGTTCCATCCATTATTTCTTAATGCCTCAGGATGTGTACTATTAACTGATCCTTTCTTATCCTCAGGTTGTGCCATAAATTTCTAATCCCAAGTTCCATTCAATTACCGCTTCATAAATTACCCAAATGTACCCATCTAATCTTCAGCTTTTCACTTTAATACGAGTTCAATTGTTTCCAGTCTCTAGTTACTTGTGCAGTTTGTCATCCACGTTCATTCTCATATAAAACTACACTCACAACAAATATCTTCACGAAAGATTTACTAGCACTTTAAAGTTATATGAGATGATGACATATTTCTAATTTGCAGGAAAGTTCTTTTTGCTGCCTACATTTTATATCGTCTTTAGTTCTGTCCTTTTCAGTTATTTCATTGACCAATAGAAACACCGGTCTACAGCTTTTAGTGTCTCACTTCCCAATCTAATTGGACTGCATTACAGTACTTTTGTTTTTCTTTTACTAACTTTAATCTTTCATCCTCTTTCCAAGACACTAATCATTTCCTTCCGCCGATCCTCCAACACCCTTTGGCTCTCTGGCAATTACAATGTCATCAGCAAGCATCAAAGTTTTTATTTCTTCTTCTTAAACTTTAGCTCCTTCTCCAGATTTTTTACTGCTTGTTCTATATACGGAATGAATAAGATAGGGATGAGCAAGAGCTCTGTCTCCTTCTCTTCCCAGCTACTGCCTCAGTTTCATGTCCTTCAACTGTTGTTGCTGTAATGTCGTCTTTGCACAAGTTGTAGATATCGTCTGGCTTTCTCTGTTTCATCTCTGATAATACCATAATTTAAAAGTGTACTGTTTAGTCAACACTGCCAATACCTTTTTCAAAATCTGTAAATACTATAATAACAGATTTTTCTTTTCTCAGTCTATAGTGTAAGATGAGTTGTAGAGGCAATATTGTCGCACGGCTAATAATATTTCTCAGGAATACAAAATTAGGACCAACCATCTTCTCAGTTCTTCGATAGATTATTAAAATCAGTATTTTACAAACGTGATCTACTAAACAGTTGATTTGGTGATGCACACTCTTCTCGGCACTTGTCTTCTTTGCTATCCAGATTGTATTCTCTTTGTAACGTCTACGCTCGGGCGTACGTTAACTCTTATTAAAGCCTGTACTATGGTAAGTTGACGGGCTTCACCTTATAAGAAAGGATTTCAGTAAATATGTTGACCGCGTGTACCTGAATGAAGGCAAAATCAGACTTACACCCACTCAGTAACAACAATGATACGTCAAGCAAGTCTAAAGTGCAACTACACGTTAGGACGGGCAAGAAACATACACAGCAGATGCTACCAATTGTTAATAATACGGTCGCCAGCCTAATTAGGCATTAAGTGAGTTTTTTCCTTGTACAAGTGGATGTACGTACAAGCATAACAACACGTAATAATACTGCATTATATGGAAAATTTTGGAACCAGAAAAATCTACTGAACTAATATTTACCCTTTTTGTACTAATTTGGACAAGCTATAAATACACAACATTACACTATAATGATTACTACAAACTGCGTTTTGTCTATTGATCCAACTGAAATCGGGCATAGGTTACCCTAGAAATAGCACTTTTGAAACACACATACAATGTCAATTTTAAGAAGGGTAAAACACTGATAATTTTAGGTTTTATTTTGACTTTAACTTTGCTGGTCAAATCAGTTCAGTACACTTCAGAATTTAAAAGAATAGAGAAGAAAAGGGGGTAGGGGGGGGGGAAGGAGGGACCCTGAAACTGTAATTGTCACTGTATTGAAATTCTTTGACTATTGAACTCATTAAGCACTCAAGATTTTCAATATATAAATTATTTCTCTTTTTAGCTTATTTCCTGCTCATTTAACTACCATTAATTTTGTCTGAAATTAATTAAGCTTCATTACTAAACCAATTCCAAAATTATCTTCCAACTTTGTCAGACCTTTGTTCTTTGCTTATATTTTCATTAACAACAAAGTTATTTAAACATCATTCTAACATAGATAGGTCTGCAGGTAATTCTTATTAGCATAAACTTTAAATCTTCATTTCGGGACACTCGGATTGCACAACATATGGAAAGGACCCTGTCTCAGTTAGTGATGAGGATAATTAAATGATAGGACAATTCTGGTAAAAGTTAAATTGTTATTGAACAGTCAGGAACAAAAGTAACGCTGGTCCACACGATTACAATTCTAAAAGATTCAACCCGTTCGTGTCGATGCGGCGGTTGGCGGGCGGTGAGATGGCGAGGCGCAAAGCACACATACAATCACAGCTATGGCTCTTGATGTAGCGGCACCCTAGGTTTTGCATTCCACATATCCTAATACATTGCCTACGTATGGACCAGGCGCACAATTACAATTTTAAACATATTACAATAGATTCAACATGGGTTACACTTCAATTCTGTTATAGTATTGCTTGAAATTTGACATAAATATTAATATTCACATCGAAAGTTGTTTATAGTTTCCTCAACACAATGACACGAAAAGAAAAAGAAATGAAATCAAAATATTGCTTACACTAATTTATCGAAAATCAGAAGAAAAAATTATTATATGTACAGTTGTTGTTACACGAGCCCCTGTTTCCAGTATATTTTACTATGTATAAATTTGATGGGAACACTAAATTTTACATTTATACAGTGGTTCTGAATCTTTATGTGAATTTCCCATCCAAAAAAAAAATTTTATACCACAAGCTTCTTTTCACTCACATTATATAGGTCTACACTTTTTTAATATATCAAGAACATTTACTTATCATTTACTTAAGTGCCTTTGGCACAGTCCACTCTCCTATCACAACATTATTTAAATTGCAAATTACTCATTTTTACTAAATTTCTCAAAGAAATAATTTCAAAATCTGGAACACAAACATTTAACCACAAAAAACAAATGCAAATATCTATATACACTCTAAGACAATTTGTTGCTGCTTGCATTGAATGGCAGTCCATTTCCTTACTTACTAAATTAAAAAAAACACACACAATAATATTTAGAAAATTACTACACACATTTGCTGCCTATTATTCAGACTTGGGCTGTCCTTTTCACCTCATATTGTCACATCTCCTGTATCACACTTACAATTCTCCTTTGACTATTTATCTGACCTCTTTGGTGTTTGGCAGTCCTTTATATTATGGTTCATAGACTGCCCAGTTTCATTTTTGACAGTCCCATCTTTTATCTGGCTGATAGCATCTATCCTTTCTTTTCAGCCCTTTTTCTCCATACCTCTTTACATTTATAGCACAATTGGTAATCTGAAACTCACATAATTACATTAGTACGCTGATATTGGTCTACCTAAGTTACAAAGGTTTGTTTCATTTGGCATAAATTAGCTTCAGCATAATATACAGTATATTTACTGTAAATTGTTTTCTGATTGTACTTAGTTCACTCACTTCTAGGAACATAGTTTCAGGTCCACAATATTTCTTACACCTAAAGGTCTTTTGGATTTTGGGTAGATCAGGTAGTAAGCAGTAGCGTGTGGAATGTTCTGTATTATATACGGTCCATTATAAATATATTTAAATTTGGAAATTTCATGGTTCAGTTCACTAGATTTTTCGTGGGTTTTTAAAAGAAGATAATCTCCAATTTTAAATTTGGAAACTTTCAGATTTTTATCATGTCTTTTAGATCCCGATTCAGCTTTTTGCTTTGCCCTATTTCTGACTAATTCTTTCTTTTGACTCAACCCCAAGCTTGTACAAGGCGGAAACTCTAGTTTTTCCTCAATTAAACTTTTACTTCTGCTGCCTAACAAAATTTCTTCCGGTGGGAATCCAGTAGTTTCATGATGTAATGTGTTCATGACAGTCTCAAAGTCCGATATAAACTTTCCCCAGGCCCTATGGTTATGACTGAAGTACGTTCTACATAATCTTCAGATTTCTCGCATGTACCTTTCAACCGGGTTGCTAGCAGGATGATAAGCTGATATATATTTAACCTCCACACCATTTTGCTCCATTCCTTCTTTCCAATTTTTGGATATGAACTGGGGTCCATTGTCAGATAGTACTGCCTTGGGTTTCCAGATGGTTCTGAAGTATTCGACCATCCTATTAAATACAGCTTTTGCTGTTGCTCTTTTCAAGGGGTATAATTTCACAAACTTTGAGAATACTTCCAAAACTACTAAAATATATGCACAATTTCCCGAAGTCTTTGGGAGGGGACCATATAAATCGACCAATAATAAGTCTAGGGTGTCTTAAGGTAATGTACTTTGCATTGGACCTCTATTAGTTCTGTTCGGTACTTTGGCCCTTTGACAGACATCACACGATTTAATTCGTTCTTTTACCTTCTTGCTGACACTACCAGCAATCACTACTACATTATTCAGTTTATCCAAACATTTCTTTGGACCACTATGCCCCAATGCTAAATGAAAATAATCTATGACATCAGTATCAAACTGGTGTGGCCAACATACTCTCCATTCCTCAGTGACTAAATCCTTCCTCCTATATAAAATGCCTTTAAAAATTTTGTAATATTTCTTAATTTGAGGATACTGCACACTGTCAAAATTTACCTTCACAGATTTCCATGTTGGATCCTCATTCTGACGGTATCTCATATTTTTACATATTTGCTCAATTTTCCTTTTTCCTGAAACCTCTTTCATATACGTTATCTGAAAAGAAACCTCTGCACCATTTTCATTGGGCACTTCACTCATACCATTAGGCAATCGAGATAAAGCATCAGCCACATAATTCTCAGTACCCTTAACATAGCAAATCTCGTAATCAAATTGTTGCAGGTACAAAGCCCAACGAGTTAGCCTGCCATTAAGTAAACGACAATCTTTAAGAAAAGTTAAAGCTTTGTGGTCAGTATGTATGATGAGCTTATGGCCCCACAGATAATTTCTGAATTTCTTTAGCCCCCATATAATGGCTAAAGCTTCCTTTTCCGATATAGTGTAGTTTCTCTCGTATTTTGATAGAGTTCTACTTGCAAACGCGATAGTCCTGTGTTCGATTTCTTTGCCATCACAGATTTCTTGGAAAACTTCTACACCAGTTCCATAAGCACTGCTGTCAGTACTCATGTGGAAAGGTTTTGACAGTATGGGGTGATGCAAAATATTGTCATTCAAAAGCTCAATTTTTAAATTTTCAAAATCTCTCATGCACCCTTTAGTCCACACAAAAGCACTATTTTTCTTACGTAGATTATTCAAATGAGGACTATTAAAAACTTGCCCCCTGACGAATTTTCTATAGAACCCACATAACCTAAAAAGGCTTTCAACTGTTTTTTATTTCTAGGAGCTGGACATCCTGCTATTGCACTTAATTTTTCCGGGTCCTTGCCAATACCGGTCGTAGTAATAATGTGCCCCAGAAACTTTATTTCCGACTTCACAAATTCACATTTCTTCCACTTAAGTGTCATGCCCCCTGCTTGCAGAGCAATAAAAACTTTCTGCTATAATTCACAATGCTCTTGCCATTCTTCTGTAGCAATCAGTAAATCATCTACATAAATGGTTAGCTGGGAACTCAGTTCTCTCCCTAATACAAAGTCCAGCACCCTAATAAATACTGCCACAGAAGTGCTAAGCCCAAATGGCACTACTTTATACTGATAGCATTTCCCGGCGAATAGAAAAGCGGTATATTTACGGGATTCTTTACTCAATGGGATTTGCCAGTATCCGGCGGTCATGTCCAGACTGGTTAAATACTTCAGATTATAAAATTTTTGGAGCATTTCGTCCAGATTTTCCGGTCTGTCTATTTCCTTCTTTACAATTTTGTTCAAAGTCCTGGCGTCGATAACTACTCTCACTCCCCCATCCCTTTTATTCACGATGATAAGGGGACTATTATATTCGCTGCTACTCCGTTCGATTACACCCCATTCTATCATTTTATCTATTTCCACTTGCACAGCCTGCCTCTTTGATATGGGTACCGAAAACGGTCTTACAAAGAAAGGTTTATGCTCTATGGTCTCAATCTGGTATTCGAAGTTCTTAACTAGGCCAGGTTTGTCCGAAAATACGGTGTTATTACTTTCTAAAATATCAAACAATTCTGTTTTCTGTTCGGGAGATATTCCCTTCAAATTTTCTACAATTGCTTTAAAATTATGCCCCTGCTTGTCACTCTCATCTATTAACCTCTGGACATGGTACACCTCATACATGTTTGTCAAACCATCATTCCCTTGGTCGATCTCCAACAATAAAGAATCAATTTCTGAATCGAACACCTTCCCATTTTCCTCAAATTTTAATTCCAAATTTCTAGATGCATTATTAATTTTGATCACTTCCTGGCTACAATCAATGATAACCTTTTATTTATCTAACCAATCTATTCCCAGAATCATTTCAGTACTCAAGTCTGGCACAATCAAAAAATCGTGTTCAAATTTTTGTCCTTTTATACTAAATTCAACCAAAATCTGGTTCTTTACCGGCTTGCTAGTCTTGCCAGTAGCACCAACAATTTTTACACCCGTCACTGACATAATTACTAGTCCAGGCTTATCACAAATGTGTTCGAAAAACGACTGGGAGATTGCACTTATCTGAGATCCAGTATCAAGAAGTACTTGTAATTTCACATTATAAATTTCAACTGGTATTACAGTTTGTTTCACCGTCGAATGTTTTTCATTGTTGTGATCTTCCCTAAGCAAATCCGGGTCGACGATAACATCGTCCCAAGATATGCTTTTAACATTCACCTCACCTATATCTGGCGGTTTCTTTGGTTCCGGGAGTTCAAAGTCATTAATTACTTGAACTCTTTGTAAAATAGACCCTGAGTCGTCAGGTGGCTCTTTCTTTCTTTGTTCGGTCTCAGCATCTGGATTTTGTTTTGAAACTTCATCATTAGGTACAATATCGCAATCAGCTGCATCCCCATTATTTTCGCTAGTACCGAAATATTCGTCATCTGAACCATCGTCTGAATCCGACCATTCTGGATCACTTTCAGGTTCTAACATAAAAGCTTTTCTGAGACAGGCACTAAGTTCTTCCTCTGCATTTTCGTCAGGCTTTAATTTTAATTCAATATCCTCTTTTGGCAAAACGGCCTCATTATCAGCTTTACTCACATCTACTGTTACTTCATAATTAGTGTAATCCTCGTGGACTTCAATTACTTTTAGGTAATTATCTGCCTCTTCCTCACGGTGCCTTTCGGTAGCAGCTCGTACTGTTGGCGGATCGTTAACAGAAGTTACTTCCTCGTCAATGCTAAGGATTTCATCCTCCAATTCCTTCCTATCTTTAACCTTCGTCCTATCGGCAGCACGCATACTTTACGCGGCGCTGTTTACTCTTTCCTCTTTAAACTCGGGCCACGTCACCTTATCGACGTCCCTATCATCTCCTTTTTCACTAATTAACTTCCTTGCTTCGTACTCCTTCTTCAAATCCTCCCACTCACATTGCTTTAGGCCCTTGTACAGATCGTCGATCTGCACACGCCAATTACTTACTTCCGCTAATTCATTCTCGCCATTTACTTCATTGCTAACACTGCTAACCGCACCTCTCTGTGTATCCACAGTTTCATCTATTATTTCCCTCGCCACGGAATTATCACTCATAATGTATTCACCAGCTCTTACGGCAATGTTCGTATCTAATGCTGCCGCATTGCTAGCGGCTTCTCTCTGAACAGCTGTTCTGCTAGGCTGGGCCGTTGCCCTCTGATACTCCACTCGCCTGTTAACAACTATTGCTCTGCGCGGCAAAGATGAGTCATTCGCGCTCGCACCTGACGCTTGTTTCACAACGACACGTTGCGTCGTTCCACGTCTGTCTCTAACCTGTCTCATAATTTTACTGTGAGTTCGGTAACTTTTCTTAAATCGGGGCCGGTATATATTGTCCGCTTCCGTTTGGCACGCAACGTTCGCGGAAATCAGTTTCCCGCGTCGTTATTATTTTGCGCGGTGTACCCTCTACCGCGAACTGGATAACTCCCTCTTCCTCTGCCTCTACCTCTCCGTATCACGTTGACGCGAAACCCTTCGCTGTCATTTCTCTCGTCATTATTACGGTTATTTCGGTTACCAAAATTTTGATAATTGGCACGACTTCCGCGCCAGTGGTCTTCGTCTTCGACCCTTTCTAGAAATGCTTGGAAGCTGCGATGATTGCTTCCCACATATCTCTTTGAATCTTCTGGAAGCTTTTTATATAGTTCCCAGATGATTTCTGACTCGGATCTTCTTCTTCTTAAATGCGTTAACTTCCGGTACCAATATTCGCAGAAATCTTTCAAAGAATTCCTGCCCCTGTTATCATGAAGCTTGGCCATGATAAACTCGCGCCATAAATGATCCTGTTTTTGTTCGGACCAATATTCTTCCGTAAACCTTTGCTTAAATTCTTCGAACGTCATTCGTTCGGTATTCAAATTAATTCCCCAGCGCTTAGCGTCACCTGCTAAGGCGCTAATTACTACGTTTATCTTTTCCTGATCAGACAAGTGTTCAGGAAATATCCTCTCGCAATTTTTTATGAAATCTAACGGATGCCATCCGTTATGGTTCTTGGCGGGATCGAAGCGTTCCTCACCTTCTAACAGCTTCGTAAGTGGTGTGCCACTACAGACAACACCAGGCCTATCTTTAATTTTACTCTCAAGATCGAAAATTTTGCATTGAATTTTCGAAGTATTTTGTTCACATTTTTGTACACATCCGGTAACTTTCTCACCTAAATCTCTTTCAGTGTCTGAAACTGCCTTTTTCAATTGTGAGATTCCGTGTTGACATTCGTTTACGATCTCAGTTTTAAGACCGAAAACTTTTTCGTCTACTTTTGTTGCAACCAGAGGCTCAACTTTCTCTTGGATGTTGAGAATTTCAACATCAAACCTACTGTTAATGTTGTCAATTTCCCCCTGCATAGTATCCATATTCTTGTTAATTGTGTCAATTTCAAATTTCATAGTATTTACTACAGAGCTTAAGCTACCCACTTTTTGTTCTACCTGTTCTATTTGTTTACTAATTTTAATTCCTTGTTCTTCTACCTGTGTTTTAAGCTGATCATTCTGTGTTTTGAGCTGATGGCTCTGTGTTTTAAGCTGCTCGTCAACGTGTGTTTTAAGCTGACTAACCTGACTACTAACTTGTTTTTGAAGTTGATCATTCTGCGTTTTGAGCTGCTCGGCAACGTGTGTTTTAAGCTGATCATTCTGTATTTTGAGCTGCTCACTCTGTCCTGCAATTTGTTTGGTTAATTGTTCAAATAAATCGTTCATGCTTAAAATCTTCACCCTGTTTTGTTCTACGGAATCGGTGTGTTCCGATCCTACCTCAAATTTTTCTTTCGATTCTTTCTTTATCTGTGGAGAATCAAATATGTCAGTGGATTCGTTCACGTACCCACTATCATCTACAAAGTCACCCTCTACTTCCTGTTTCATTCCTTGTTGTGTTCGAGGCGATCTCGACATTTCAATCTGTTCGTTAACATGTTCGTGATATTGTATGTACGCCAATTGTCTTCCGCTAACGTCATCTGTTATCTGGCCGCATAAACTCCTGCTATTGCCATGCGCATCTTCCATTACGATCGGCACATCTACCGTGTCTACGTTCCTGTCCATACTGAATGCAAATTACACCACACTACTATACTTGACGTTCACTGCAATTTACTTTACTAAATATAATTGCAATTCGTGCCACTGAACATCCACTGTTCGGTATTCACATTAATTTGTGACCGACAACAACTGGACGTCCTGTCACCGGGAAGCCACTTGTAACGTCTACGCTCGGGCGTACGTTAACTCTTATTAAAGCCTGTACTATGGTAAGTTGACGGGCTTCACCTTATAAGAAAGGATTTCAGTAAATATGTTGACCGCGTGTACCTGAATGAAGGCAAAATCAGACTTACACCCACTCAGTAACAACAATGATACGTCAAGCAAGTCTAAATTGCAACTACACGTTAGGACGGGCAAGAAACATACACAGCAGATGCTACCAATTGTTAATAATACGGTCGCCAGCCTAATTAGGCATTAAGTGAGTTTTTTCCTTGTACAAGTGGATGTACGTACAAGCATAACAACACGTAATAATACTGCATTATATGGAAAATTTTGGAACCAGAAAAATCTACTGAACTAATATTTACCCTTTTTGTACTAATTTGGACAAGCTATAAATACACAACATTACACTATAATGATTACTACAAACTGCGTTTTGTCTATTGATCCGACTGAAATCGGGCATAGGTTACCCTAGAAATAGCACTTTTGAAACACACATACAATGTCAATTTTAAGAAGGGTAAAACACTGATAATTTTAGGTTTTATACTGACTTTAACTTTGCTGGTCAAATCAGTTCAGTACACTTCAGAATTTAAAAGAATAGAGAAGAAAAGGGGGTAGGGGGGGGGGGGAAGGAGGGACCCTGAAACTGTAATTGTCACTGTATTGAAATTCTTTGACTATTGAACTCATTAAGCACTCAAGATTTTCAATATATAAATTATTTCTCTTTTTAGCTTATTTCCTGCTCATTTAACTACCATTAATTTTGTCTGAAATTAATTAAGCTTCATTACTAAACCAATTCCAAAATTATCTTCCAACTTTGTCAGACCTTTGTTCTTTGCTTATATTTTCATTAACAACAAAGTTATTTAAACATCATTCTAACATAGATAGGTCTGCAGGTAATTCTTATTAGCATAAACTTTAAATCTTCATTTCGGGACACTCGGATTGCACAACATATGGAAAGGACCCTGTCTCGGTTAGTGATGAGGATAATTAAATGATAGGACAATTCTGGTAAAAGTTAAATTGTTATTGAACAGTCAGGAACAAAAGTAACGCTGGTCCACACGATTACAATTCTAAAAGTTTCAACCTGTTCGTGTCGATGCGGCGGTTGGCGGGCGGTGAGATGGCGAGGCGCAAAGCACACATACAATCACAGCTATGGCTCTTGATGTAGCGGCACTTTGCTTCTTCTTAGCGTCGCAATCCATTTCAATTTAGTGCCTATTGAATATAGCCATGCTGTATAGTCGTCGGAAACAGCACATCCGAGGCTCAAAGAAATCATGTTTTCCAGGGGAGCCTCCTCGATCCAGAGCGTGTTTCTCAGACCGATTCCCAACTCCGACTACTGCTGAGCCCGTTATGCCGTGCCGCGCCCGTGTGCATTTTCGCGCGCTTGCCTGCCATCCACCTTTTACCGCTCCCCTACAGACAGGGTATTCACCCTAGTTTTTGCATTCCACATATCCTAATACATTGCCTACGTATGGACCAGGCGCACAATTACAATTTTAAACATATTACAATAGATTCAACATGGGTTACACTTCAATTATGTTATAGTATTGCTTGAAATTTGACATAAATATTAATATTCACATCGAAAGTTGTTTATAGTTTCCTCAACACAATGACACGAAAAGAAAAAGAAATGAAATCAAAATATTGCTTACACTAATTTATCGAAAATCAGAAGAAAAAATTATTATATGTACAGTTGTTGTTACATCTTATGTATAGTATAAGTGTATTTCTCCTGTTCCGTACATCCTGAATTTAAGGTGTAAAAGTTGTGTCAAGGCTGGTTCTCCAAACGATAATAACAATACTGAGATGATGAACTCTATTCCAAATGTCTTACCACACTTAAATTTTTCAGTGGTTTCTCAAATTAGTCTCGTAGTATCACATCAACCATCTTGTCTTCATACACTTCCGATATCTGCAAGCTTTAAGGCTGCAGCTCGTCTAAACGAAGCAGCCGTTTATGGACTTTATTTGTTAATTGTCGAGTAATTTGGTGCAACAAGTTCTAAATTCATCTATTTATCTTCATATGTTTCAGGCTCAAAAACCTTCGTTCATATTTTGTTCTTGTGATAGTATGGACCAATTAGTCTTTCTTTAATGCGTATTCCATGGATCATATTCGTGGCAGCTCACCATGATGTACAACGTGTCATTAAGTTCACAAATAAGATGCATTTTCTAATATATGACTACATGATGGCCATTTACATAAATGGATTATTTGTTTCGATCTTAACTTACAACAAAATTTTATAAATGTACTCCATCAGATACAGACTGTCTACTCAGATATTCATCAATGGAGTAATAGAGCTGTGAAGTAGAAATTATCTCTGTTTTTAATAATTTTACTACCTGCCAGCATCACTAATGCACAAGTGAGATAGTAAAATTTCTTATAGATGCATACTTTACTGCTTTTTCTGAAAGTTGTCAACTTGAAGACTTTCTTTTTCCAAATCTTATTTTTATGAGTTTTCTGTTATTTTCAAATAATAATTGATGCTTCACAAGAAATGTTATAAAACAGTAAATGTATGGAGTCGCTGTTGTTAGTATGCCTAATTTTTTAAACATGTGTCTACGTGAAATTTGAAGATGGATAGAGGTATTATTTGTGCAACATGTTTTGTGCAATGACTACTTATGCATATATGTAGAACTGTCCCATAAAATTGTTAATATATGACATCAAAGAATGGAATAATAAACTGAGCTAATTGTCTGATGTTTCATCACTACAATCAGGAATTACACATAGAGCAAATATACCTGACCTAAAGAAGTTCAGAAGGTCCATAATATGTGATTTCCAGTTAAAGTTCTGATCAATATGCAAAAACACCAATTTCAAGCAACCACATTTACATGATTACTTTTTCACATCATTGATACATAGTTTTACATACTTATTTTTCACTGTCATTGATAATAACATATGATGCCTTGTACAGGTCTTGAACGAACAGCAATTTCTCTGAGTGACAGAAAACTTACCAATAACCAATTACTGATAATTTTTAATACTTCATTTTTACACCTTACGTTGGTGCAGCTCATTCAGACTTTATTACGATGCTTGCTTGCATCGTCAGCAAAGAGGACGAATTCTGCTTTTTATTTGTAAGATTGAATGTTATTCATAGATACCCAAGAACATGAGGGGTCACATCCTGAAACCTGTGGAACACCAGTAGTAATTTCTTCACACTCAGAAGAAGGTTTATCGTGAGAACTGCATATACTGGCTGAGTGAGCCTTTATGTCTTACCATTTAAATATGAAGTGGACCCTTTATTCATTATACTCTTACAGGCATAAACGTTAAACATGTTTTCCAGGCGGATATCAGCATGTGTATATTTTAAGAAATCCATGACACTAATGCTGACTTGTATTATACTTTATTCGGCAACCTGTTTCAGCTCAAGACCATGTTCATTTTGCAATATGTCATACATATTAAAACAATACAGTGCAAGATGCATAATTTAGTTCAAACAGTACAGCGAAAGAAGAAGTAGGTGCTGGCCGGTTTGAATGAAGACAATGAACTACCTGTATTCCTCCTGTACTGTTTGAATTTAATTTTGTGTCTTGTACTGCATTTTGGTAAGATGAGCACGTTCTTCTACTGAAACCTGTTGGTAAATAAAATGTAATAGACGTCAGCATTAGCGTAATGCCTTTATTAAAACATAAACGTTAAGTCTTTGTGAAATAATATTGTGATGTGTTCAGTCAAATGCCTTAGACAGATCATAAGATATGCCAGTAGGGGAAATCTTGTCATACAGATATTTTAAGACATGGTATGTGTAAAGATAGAGTGAATGTACAGTGGAGAATCCATCTGGAATCCAAATTGCTACTGACTCAGCATCTTAGACACGCTCAACCAGTCTTAAATAGTTAGTTTTTTGAAAAACTTTTGACAAGAAAGCTAGTAACGAAACCACCAATAGTCATTCACATTTTAAAGAGGGATGTAGCAATGTCAGACTTTAGTCTGTCTGAAAAGATACTTTATGGAAGTACTGCATTTAATATTATGCTGATTACAGTAGCTGTACTTTTCTTGAAATGCTGTTAACCCCAAGAGAATTTTTACTTTCAAGTGAGTTAATTATTATCCTGGTTTCACTGAAAGAAGTTGAAATGCTCTTCAGTTGAATGATGAATATTTGTAGTATTGCAAGCTTTTTCTTTAGAACTCACCGTACAGAGTTCCTCAGTTACATTTATAAAGTGACTGTTAATCAGGCTTGCTATATGTTTGAAGTCATGGAACTTTCAGTTAACCTCTTTAATTACAAGGTCATAATGTTGTTGTTGTTGTGGTCTTCAGTCCTGAGACTAGTTTGATGCAGTTCTCCATGCTGCTCTATCCTGTGCAAGCTTCTTCATCTCCCAGTACCTACTGCAACCTACATCCTACTGAATCTGCTTAGTGTATTCATCTCTTGGTCTCCCTCTACGATTTTTACCCTCCACGCTGCCCTCCAATGCTAAATTTGTGATCCCTTGATGCCTCAAAACATGTCCTACCAACCGATCCCTTCTTCTAGTCAAGTTGTGCCACAAACTTCTCTTCTCCCCAATCCTATTCAATACCTCCTCATTAGTTACGTGATCTACCCACCTTATCTTCAGCATTCTTCTGTAGCACCACATTTCGAAAGCTTCTATTCTCTTCTTGTCCAAACTGGTTATCGTCCATGTTTCACTTCCATACATGGCTACACTCCATACAAATACTTTCAGAAATGACTTCCTGACACTTAAATCTATACTCGATGTTAACAAATTTCTCCTCTTCAGAAACGATTTCCTTGCCATTGCCAGTCTACATTTTATATCCTCTCTACTTCGACCATCATCAGTTATTTTACTCCCTAAATAGCAAAATTCCTTTACTACTTTAAGTGTCTCATTTCCTAATCTAATCCCCTCAGCATCACCCGATTTAATTTGACTACATTCCATTATCCTCGTTTTGCTTTTGTTGATGTTCATCTTATATCCTCCTTTCAAGACACTGTCCATTCCGTTCAACTGCTCTTCCAAGTCCTTTGCTGTCTCTGACAGAATTACAATGTCATCGGCGAACCTCAAAGTTTTTATTTCTTCTCCATGGATTTTAATACCTACTCCGAATTTTTCTTTTGTTTCCTTTACTGCTTGCTCAATATACAGATTGAATAACATCGGGGAGAGGCTACAACCCTGTCTCACTCCTTTCCCAACCACTGCTTCCTTTTCATGCCCCTCGACTCTTACAACTGCCATCTGGTTTCTGTACAAATTGTAAATAGCCTTTCGCTCCCTGTATTTTACCCCTGCCACCTTCAGAATTTGAAAGAGAGTATTCCAGTTAACGTTGTCAAAAGCTTTCTCTAAGTCTACAAATGCTAGAAACGTAGGTTTGCCTTTTCTTAATCTTTCTTCTAAGATAAGTCGTATGGTTAGTATTGCCTCACGTGTTCCAACATTTCTACGGAATCCAAACTGATCTTCCTCGAGGTCCACTTCTACCAGTTTTTCCATTCGTCTGTAAAGAATTCGCGTTAGTATTTTGCAGCTGTGACTTATTAAACTGATAGTTCGGTAATTTTCACATCTGTCAACACCTGCTTTCTTTGGGATTGGAATTATTATATTCTTCTTGAAGTCTGTGGGTATTTCGCCTGTCTCATACATCTTGCTCACCAGATGGTAGAGTTTTGTCATGACTGGCTCTCGCAAGGCCATCAGTAGTTCTAATGGAATGTTGTCTACTCCAGGGGCCTTGTTTCGACTCAGATCTTTCAGTGCTCTGTCAAACTCTTCACGCAGTATCTTATCTCCCATTTCATCTTCATCTACATCCTCTTCCATTTCCATAATACTGTCCTCAAGTACATCGCCCTTGTATAAACCCTCTATATACTCCTTCCACCTTTCTGCCTTCCCTTCTTTGCTTAGAACTGGGTTGCCATCTGAGCTCTTGATATTCATACAAGTGGTTCTCTTCTCTCCCAAGGTCTCTTTAATTTTCCTGTAGGCAGTATCTATCTTACCCCTAGTGAGACAATCCTCTACATCCTTACATTTGTCCTCTAGCCATCCCTGCTTAGCCAATTTGCACTTTCTGTCTATCTCATTTTTGAGACGTTTGTGTTCCCTTTTGCCTGCTTCATTTACTGCATTTTTATATTTTCTCCTTTCATCAATTAAATTCAATATTTCTTCTGTTACCCAAGGATTTCTATTAGCCCTCGTCTTTTTACCTACTTGATCCTCTGCTGCCTTCACTACTTCATCCCTCAGAGCTACCCATTCTTCTTCTACTGTATTTCTTTCCCCCATTCCTGTCAATTGTGCCCTTATGCTCTCCCTGAAACTCTGTACAACCTCTGGTTCTTTCAGTTTATCCAGGTCCCATCTCCTTAAATTCCCACCTTTTTGCAGTTTCTTCAGTTTCAATCTGCAGTTCATAACCAATAGATTGTGGTCAGAATCCACATCTGCCCCTGGAAATGTCTTACAATTTAAAACCTGGTTCCTAAATCTCTGTCTTACCATTATATAATCTATCTGATACCTATTAGTATCTCCAGGATTCTTCCAGGTATACAACCTTCTTTTATGATTCTTGAACCAAGTGTTAGCTATGATTAAGTTATGCTCTGTGCAAAATTCTACAAGGCGGCTTCCTCTTTCATTTCTTCCCCCCAATCCATATTCACCTACTATGTTTCCATCTCTCCCTTTTCCTACTGACGAATTCCAGTCACCCATGAGTATTAAATTTTCGTCTCCCTTCACTACCTGAATAATTTCTTTTATCTCGTCATACATTTCATCAATTTCTTCCTCATCTGCAGAGCTAGTTAGCATATAAACTTGTACTACTGTAGTAGGCATGGGCTTTGTGTCTATCTTGGCCACAATAATGCGTTCACTATGCTGTTTGTAGTAGCTAACCCGCACCCCTATTTTTTATTCATTATTAAACCTACTCCTGCATTACCCCTATTTGATTTTGTGTTTATAACCCTGTGATCACCTGACCAAAAGTCTTGTTCCTCCTGCCACCGAACTTCACTAATTCCCACTATATCTAACTTTAACCTATCCATTTCCCTTTTTAAATTTTCTAACCTACCTGCCCGATTAAGGGATCTGACATTCCACGCTCCGATCCGTAGAATGCCAGTTTTCTTTCTCCTGATAACGACGTCCTCTTGAGTAGTCCCCGCCCGGAGATCCGAATGGGGGACTATTTTACTTCCGGAATATTTTACCCAAGAGGACGCCATCATCATTTAATCATACAGTAAAGCTGCATGTCCTCGGAAAAAATTACGGCTGTAGTTTCCCCTTGCTTTCAGCCGTTCGCAGTACCAGCACAGCAAGGCCGTTTTGGTTAATGTTACAAGGCCAGATCAGTCAATCATCCACACTGTTGCCCCTGCAATTACTGAAAAGGCTGCTGCCCCTCTTCAGGAACCACATGTTTGTCTGGCCTCTCAACAGATACCCCTCCGTTGTGGTTGCACCTACGGTACGGCCATCTGTATCGCTGAGGCACGCAAGCCTCCCCAACAACAGCAAGGTCCATGGTTCATGGGGGAAGTACAAGGTCATATTGTTCCGTACTAAACTTTCCTGTTTCTTTTCCTACTACACTTCGCAAAGTCTTCGTTTTATTTTCAGTATTACTAATGTCTGGCATTAGATACAAGCTTTTTGATTGTCTTATAACTCTTCCCAGTAAACAACAATACCTTATACAACATGAAACTAGTGGCACATTTGTTTTTGCCCTCACCATCAGGTATAATTCTTACTTTCTATTACACAGAAGTTCAACGCTTTTTGTTATCCATTGTCTCTTTAATTTCTGACATACTTGGTATTAGCTGAGTAACGTTGCATTGCCTGGGTAGTTATTTATAACTGTGCCCGAGACATTGTACACATGAATTTCATTTTTTTGCTTCTAAAGCTTATATGTATCAATATTTGAAGTGGTATGATTCCGTACACAAACTAAGAGCTTGGGAAAGAGCCATATAGACCAACCTGTGTGAAAATCAATCTACACTAAGGTTCACGCCCACCGGGAATTGTACGCTTAAGCGAAATGGTAAATTGTTAGGAATACGCCGGAGTCAGGGTATATTAACTCTCTCGCCTGCACGACTACCCTCAAAATCTCCGCTTCTATGATCTTATGTTGCAGAGAAAGTAACTTTAAGCATCTGCGAGTGAAGGACTCTCACGATCGTGATAATGCATGACGCTCTCGATCTAAATCATAACGCACCTCGCTTTCGGAACAAGCTACCAAAGAGCGAGTTAAAGCCTGCAGCTGGTCTCGCCTCACGATCGATCTTCATTGGTTTCTTCAGATTGCACAGCCCTCAGTCTTTTAGATGTTCTGGTGTATTCAGAAAGACTCGACCGTTCTCTAGGCATTTTTAATGGTAAACAAAACTAAATAAAAATGTAATGAGTAGGCACCCAAATCACAAAACAAACTTAATAAAACATCAACGTCATAAATTCGTTTTTGCTAGCAAAGAATACAAATAAAGCCAATCAAAAGAAGAAAAGCAATGTTGTCAAGTATTTAGTACAGAAAGTGAAATCAGTAAATCCTGTATCGTAGCCAAGTAAATTCGCTGTTATTTTGGATTTGTTAAGACAAGATTGCGGCGTTTAATTCTGTCAGTGACTTAAAGTTATGAAAAAATACATCTGTTACTGAGTTAAAAACATTAAAATAACATTTGTTGGTTCTCTGGTTTACTACGAAACTAACAGCACCATCTGTTGGTTCTTTCGTATACTACGCCATGATGGTTAAACATCCGAACTACTAATCTGAGCAGCTGGTTTTAGATGAAATTTAAATTTCGATATCTTTTTTTCTCTGTTCCGATTCTGATGAGATGAAGCCCGTATTTTGACGCAAGCTACGCTCTGGCTTGCTGCCGGATCCTAAAATCAACGTGATTCAATATTTGGGTAATATAACTGTCCACCATCCTCATTGCAGTGCTGCAGCTCCTGAGTCCCGCTGAAAAGTGATGTCAAGGCCCCAAATCGTCGTTCTGTATAGGCGTCTAATATAGACGACCAAGCCCACGCGCCACCCATCACTGTTTCTGTCCTCCAGCACTAATTTGGTAGCGGCAAAAATATATCGTAACTAGAGACTATTTTCAAACACTCGTGCGGGCCGCACCTAAGAACGTTCTGTTTTGATGTTGGGTATGGCTTCCACGTCCTGCTAAGCGGAAAACTATTGTCTCTATTAATCAAATTATCCATCAACCTAATTGCAAATGCCTCTTTATAAAAACTATTCCAAAACCGGAAGTGTTGCCAACTGTCACAGCGTCGTCGAATTTCGTTCCGTGTCCATCGTTTAAGCAATGTTCTGGTAACGCCAATTTTTCTTGCTGTTGTAGCCTCGTATGACTGCCATGTGGCACGCACCTGGCCCGAACTGTGCTACTAGAACGGCTGATATAAGCCTTTCCTCACTGACACGGAATTTTATTTATGCCAGGTTTCCTAAGCCTCATATCATCTTTCACAGAGCAGAGCAGTGCCCTCATCTTTGAAGGTACGCGGAACACACTCTTAGCGCTAAAATTTCTTTAAATTCTTCTAATCTTAAACGATATGCCCCCATCATAAGGATTAAAGGTCACATATCTATGCTGCTATTCATGCACCTCCGGGAAGGTCCAAACTCTGTAGGACTAAAAAAGAGAAAAACAGCTATGAAATGTATAAGAGAGGCGAGGTTCTTCGATTAAATGTCCTCTTCTCTGTTCATTTACGTAGATAATAACATTATTAGCTTCGTTCTCCAGCCTCTAATATTTCAGTACCCTAGCTAATGCGCCCCTTCCACAGCAATATATACAAAAATTTTCTCATGTGTCATTGTGCCCCCTTATTCTCTCGGCTAAAATATCTCTTAACCTTTCTTTTCTCTTCGTAATCCTCGAGTACTTCCATCTAGCAATAACGTCAAGTGGGCCACCTCTAATTTGAGCTGTCTCTGAAGCCCACAGTAACCCTCTCAGTTCTCAGTTACTCGATTTACAGCTTTGTAAGGGCAGGGTTGATCATGCCGCCGAAGAGACTACATAAGAAACTTCCTGGCAGATTAAAACTGTGTGCCGAACCGAGATTCGAACTCGGGACATTAGTCTTTCGCGGACAAGTGCTTTACCAACTGAGCTACCCAAGCACGACTCACGCCCCGTCTTCACAGCTTTACTTCTGCCAGTACCCCGTCTCCTACCTTCCAAACTTAACAGAAGCTCTTCTGCGAACCTTGCAGAACTAGCACTCCTGAAAGAAAGGATATTGCGGAGACATGGCTTAGCCACAGCCTGGGGGAGGTTTCTAGAATGAGATTTTCACTCTGCAGCGGAGTATGCGCTGATATGAAACTTCCTAGCAGATTAAAACTGTGTGCCGGACCGAGACACGAACTCGGGACATTTCCCTTTCGCGGGCAAGTGATCTACCAACTGAGCTACCCAAGCACGACTCACGCCCCGTCCTCACAGCTTTACTTCTGCCAGTACCTCGTCTCCTACCTTCTGCAAGGTTCGCAGAAGAGCTTCTGTCCTTAAAGACTGATCTATCATCCAAATTCCCTTCCTGCTGATATATGGGGCATGAGTCATAAAATCCACCTGATAACAGTATCAACAGAAATAAAACTCATGTTTGACTTTTTATACACAACAGATTCTTTAGTAAGCAATCTGACAGTGCCACTATCACAATATTAAAAATAGTTTATGTATACTGAGGACATAACGAGTCCTGTTGTATTTCCCTAAGCTAATCCCAAAATTACTTTACTTTCTGTTGCACACTTGTTGCCCAGTACAATGTACTGGATTCTATCTGTGGTTGCATTCTTTAAGCGAAACTCACATTTGATGATACTGACAGTATGGTACAATATCAGTCAGATATCTTGAAAGACTGGATCTATCAATTCACTTGCTTCTATTACTTGCTAGTATGTCTTGTTAGAGAAAAAGCGAGCGTTTATTTCACTCTTCAGTGTGATGGGTCCATGCTCGCGTATGTGTTGGAGTGAGTATGATTTCTATACCACCATTCTCTATTTCATAGATTAGCCAACATTCTAGTATGCTGTGTTACGATATTTGGCGTAATTAATATACAACATGTATTTCAATGGGATTTTATAAGTTGTTTTTGCTGTGCCATTCTGTCGTTCACTCTCTAGAGATATTATTACAAGAACTATTAAAAATATAATACAAATTTTCTGCTGTTGACAGAATTATTATTTTGGTGTTCTTTACATTTATTACATCCTAATACACCATTTTTGCTTAGCCCACCTTACAAGAATTGTACGTGATGTACACACTACTGGAAAAAGAGAGAGTGCACACTGGTAGGATTCACATTTAAAGTGCTCTTCACCTGCGTGATCTGTTAAAATAGATTTTTGTCTGTTACTGCAAGACAATGACACACGTTGCTCAGGAAAGTCGTACTGGCAAAGCTCCTACACGTTGCAATTGTAATAAATCCACCCAATGATGGAGGTGTAAAGTCTGGCTTAGCATTGAAATTGAATTAATTTGACGTGTTTCAGTATATTCAATAACAATCGTTCTCCAGTGTTTGCAAGCTTGATTCACCGATAGTATGGGAATTTTCAGTAATGACACTGTCACTTTCATGGAATTCTATTGCGTGAAGATACCGGCGAATTTTGTTGTCGAAAATGGTTACAGAAGAAACAATTTAAACAAAAAGAATGACTTACGAAAACTGAAAAATGTTCGAGTACGTACTTGTTTTAGTTAGATGTATAGGGTGAGTAAAAATGGTTTTACATCTTTGGAATGATATAAATATTTACTGAGATAACTTACAGAATCGATGGGTGTGTCATTTTATAGCGAACAACCTAAGATTTATTGATTTAGTGCATCAGTACCCCATTCCGTCAGTAGGAGCGCTAGCGTAGTGGACAGTTAAAATGGATAGTTTCACTAAAGCGGATCGTACTCGCTGTCTGTTTTAATTTCACGAAACGAATTCTGCAATATCTGTTCGGCGTAAATTTCGCACCGAATACCCTAAATAACCTCCAAGCAAGCCTAAAATTTACTCTTGGCACAAGAACTTTGTTCAGATAGTTTGTTCACTGCGACATGATAAGTCACCACGTTGCCCGCGTTTTGATGATTATGTCGAACGAGTTAGGGAGAACTTTGCCAACAGTCCACAAAAACCAATGTGACGTGCACCTCGCGAGACGGGCATTACACAAAAGACTATTAGGCAAGTAATGCACAGAAGTTTACACTTGAAACCGTATAGATTCGCAATGGCACAGCACATTAGTGTTACAGATAAGGTTCCTCATGGGTAAATCTGTGCGGAAATGTTGCATCAGCTAGAAGACGACAAGACATCCCTGAATACAATAATCTTCAGCGATGAGTCAACCTTTCATATCAGTGGCATTGTGAACACAACTTCAGAATATGGGGCAGCGAAAATCCACAAGCAACCCCGGAACACGTTCGTGACAGCCCCCGAGGTAATGTGTTTCATGCCCTTAAGAAATGGGAGATGTATGGCTCTTTCTTCGTCATGGAGAAAACTGTCTCTAGTATTGTGTATCTGGGTATGCTTCTAAACTTTTTAACCAACAGATCGATGAAGATGACCGAGATGGGATAGTTTACCACGAGCAAGACGGTGCACCACCTCATTTCCACATGAAAGTTCGAGCTTTCCTCGATTAATCACTTCCCAGATCGGTGGATTGGTCGTGAAGTGCCAATCGCATGACAACCTGGCACCCAGACTTGGCAACATTGGATTTCTTTCTCTGGGGTTTCATTAAAGACCGTGTATATGTTCCTCCCCTACCAAACAATTTAGCCGATCTGAAACATCGAATCTAAGATGCCGTTGCACAAGTTACGCCAGATTTGTTGCAACAACTGTGGGAAGCACTTGATTACCGCTGGGATGTTTGCCGCAACACAAATGGAAGTCACATAGAACCAAAATGACACTTGACACTTTTGTGACACTTCAGGTTGTTTGCTACAAAATGCCACATCTACCGATTCTGTAATTTATATCAATAAATTTCTAAATCATACCAAAGTTTTAAAGTCCTTTTTGACTCAGCGTGTATCATTTCTCAAGTCAACATCCCTTTTTCTCAACACATACTAATGGTAAAGGGAAGAATGAGGTAGTGTTAGATGGATTTTTTTACTGACATCTGACACTGCATACCGATTTCACTCTAAAACTTTAACATGGAAGAGACTTATGTACTACAGTCAAAAGAGCATCGTGGATGCCTAGCTTCATTCCAGTCTTTTAAGGAGCTAACTTATTAGTCACGAATAAGAGACTATCCTTTTCATACTATCTTCTTACAAATACCATTCTATTTGTTTTAAAGTACTTATTAACTGAATAATTTGTACACAATATTGTCATAGATAATAACTGTCACCATACCTGTCATCCATTACTTCTGCCCATCTTACAAGTTCACCTTTTTAAAAAATACACTTTTCGAAACGACAGACACATTTGTCACTGTCGATTTGATTTGTGATTTACCTATTTCTACTACAACCTAACATCTTCACATAAAATACGAAGTGCAATTAAAATCTCGAAACAGAGTTAAGGGTTATTGTGGCTTTAGTGATATACCAAGTAAGAAGCAAACGCTATGTTCTAACCCACCCATTTCGCATACATTTAATTCTTTCTGTTTTATATGCTTATTTCCTATTAAACTTCTCTTCAACAACAAGTAAATGTAAATATTACTGTCAGAAGTTAGAAACTACAAGCAATACTGGTATGTCATTATTGTTAAGTACAAAAGTGAGAAATTTCGCAGGGGCTCCCTAGTACTTACTAATGACTGACTTTAAAAGGTTCATGGCTGCAATGGTGTTTAATGTCTTAATCCACAGGGTCGCTGATATACACTGCATATGGCTCATTCGCGGCTTGGTCGGCTACGACGCTCCCCATTCTGCAATCAGAGGACTCTCCAGCCCCGATCACCGCAGACCAGGCCTCGTGGCTGGCTTCCATCAACTCGCTGACGGGGCTGGTAGCGACGTTCACCGCAGGCTACGCTGTGGACATCATCGGCAGGAAGAAGCTGATTCTCTCCGCAGCTGCGCCACTCCTCGTCTGGTGGCCAATGGTCGCTTTCGCTAACTCTTATGAAATGCTGATGGTTGCCATGGCGATAGGAAGCTTATCTGGCGGTCTAATGAGTAGCCCTTCCACTATGTTTCTGTGCGAAATCGCCGACACCGAATTACGAGGCACGCTCATGATGATCCACACCGTGTTGATGAACTGCGGCAGCCTTTTCATGTACTGCGCAGCGCCCTACTTGTCCGTTTCGACTGTTTCCTTCATGTGCACTGCCATCCCCATTATCTTCGTTGTCACGTTCGTGTGGATGCCCGAGTCACCGTACTTCTTCCTTCTGCGTAACAGAGAATCTGAAGCTGTGAAGAGCCTCGTAAGGTACAAAGGCGAGTTGACACCAGAGGAACTGCACACGGAGCTTGACTCAATGTATAGAGCAATCCGACAGAAGCAAGAGACCAAAGGGAGGCTGAAAGACCTTTTCTTGGTACCAGTGCACCGCAGGACTCTGCTGATAATGTCCGGGTTCGTCTTGCTCCATTTGTCCACTGGTGCAATAGCGTTTGGTACCTACACGACGTACATATTCGAGAAGAGTGGAAGCGGTTTCGACGCAGATGTGTCTTCCATCATCGTAACAGCCGTTTCGCTTGCATCGAGTATTTCGTCGTCCTTCATTGTTGAAAGAGTTGGCCGGCGGCCGCTCGGGATTCTGGGCCTTACGGGGTGCTGTGTCTGCCTGACCGCCATGGGCGCCTACTTCTACGTGGACGAGACCCAGGGTCAGGTCCCCTCTGCCTTCGACTGGGTGCCGCTCACAACCGTCATCGGATTCAACGTAAGACTGTTTTTATAAATATTTATGTCTTTTTTGAAACTTGGTTGATGGTTGTACTACACTTCCACCAAAGAATTATGAGACAAATACGAAAACAACCGGATTTATGGAATAACCATTACCAATTCTGCGATGTGATGCTTTCAATAGCAGGTAATATATTTCGTGAACAGCTTTGCTTTCTCGGTACAAGGAGGAAGGAAAGGAGGAGTGGTAGAAGAAGAAAGGTAAGAAGGAAAATTAGGTCATATTGATAACGACGTCATCAGTACGGACCCGGATCGAAAGGGCGGCATAGAGAATCAACCCTGGACTTTTCATCTATAGTTACATGACCACTACGCAATTCACACTTACGTACTTGGCCCAGGGTTCACAGATCCACTTTCAGACCATTTCTTGACTGATCCAGTCTCGAATAGCACGTGGAAACAAGGAACACCTAAATTTTGCTGTGCAAATTCTGAGTTCTCTTATCGTATTAGCATGGTCGTTTCTTCCAGTGTACCTGGGAGTCAACAAAATGTTGTCACATTTGGAGGAAAAAGTCTATGACTGAAATTTCGTGAAAAACTCCTCTCTTTCAATGATTGCCAACCCATCTCCACGTATCATGTCCGTGACAATCTCTCCCCTACTACGCGATCATACAAAACGAGCTGCCTTCTGTAAGTTTTCTCGATGTTCTCCGTCAGTCCTATCTGATAAGGATCCATACCGCACAGCAAAACTCTATCAAAGGACGCACAAATGTAGTATAGGCAGGCTCTTTAATAGATTTTTGGCATCTTCTTTCTGCCAATAAGACTCAGTCTTTGACTCATCTCCCCCACATTTTCAGTGTGATGATTCCAATTTCATCTTTTACTACCTGTTATCGCTAGGTATTTAGTTGAATTAGTAACTTTTAAATTTGTGTAGTTTATCGTGTTACCGAAATTTAAGGTAATTTTTAGTACTCACATGAAAGACCTCACTTTTTATTGTTCCATCTCAATTGCCACGTTTTCAACATGCAGGTATTTTGTGTAAATAATTTTGCAATTTCAAAAAAATGGTTCAAATGGCTCTGAGCACTATGGGACTTAACATCTATGGTCATCAGTCCCCTAGAACTTAGAACTACTTAAACCTAACTAACCTAAGGACATCACACAACACCCAGCCATCACGAGGCAGAGAAAATCCCTGACCCCGCCGGGAATCGAACCCGGGAATCCGGGCGTGGGAAGAGAGAACGCTACCGCACGACCACGAGATGCGGGCTTTGCAATTTCTATCGATCTTCTGGCGAGTTTATTAGGAAGTAGATTAGAGCATCATCTGCAAACAGTATAAGAGGACTGCTCAGATTGACACAAGTCGTTTATGTGGATTAGGAATAGAGCAGTGAGCCTCTGACAGTTCCCTGAGAAGCCACGTATCAATTTTATTTCACTTGAGAACTTCCGTTAATTATCACAAAATGTGATCTTACTGACAGGAAAAAACAAACCCAGAAGCACTGAGACGAGACTCCATAGGAACGCAGTTTGATCAGAAGCCGCTTGAGAGTAGCGCTGTCAGAAGCCTTCTGGCAACGTAGAAACATGGAATCCACTTGAGATACCCTGTCGATAGCAATACTGCCTGCCAATAAAGAGCCAATTGTGTTCACAAGGACGATATTGTCCGAATACGAGCTACGTACCTGTTAACTGAATAGCACCCGTGGACTAGGGGTAGTGACTTGGATTCATAATCAAGAACGTCTTCGGCCCCGGGTTCCCGCCGATGCTCAAAATTTGATTAATAACCAGCATTTTGATTAATAATTAACATTGTCTGCCGAAGACTTCCTGCAGAAGAATTCAATCTCATTCTGCCAAAGGCCTTGTCAAAGAGAGCGGAGGAGCGAAGAGAGGTTCAGGGCACTCTCTTGTCCTAGGGGTGGGAAACTGCCCTTAAAGGCGGAAGAATCAGCAATGATCAACGGCATGAGGATGCAGAAGGCAATGGAAACCACAGGACATGTGGCCTGTAATTCAAGGAGTGTCATGATGGTCTCTCCATCGGCAAAAGATTCCGGAATAGTCCCCCATCCGGATCTCCCGGAGGGGACTGCCAAAGGGGAGGTTACTGTGAGAAAAATACTGAATAATCACCGAAATTATAACAAGTCGGGGCGTGGAATGTCAGGAGCTTGAACGTGGTAGGGAAACCAGAAAATCTGAAAAGGGAAATGCAAACGCTCAATCTAGATATAGTAGGGGTCAGTGAAGTCAAGGGGAAAGAAAAGGATTTTTGGTCAGATGGGTGTAGGGTAATATCAACAGCAGCAGAAAATGGCATAACGGGAGTAGGATTCGTTATGAATAGGAAGGTAGGGGAGAGAGTATGTTACTGTGAACAGTTCAGTGACAAGGTTGTTCTTATTAGAATCGAGAGCAAATCAACACCGACAATGACATTTCAGGTATACATGCCGACGCCGCAAGCTGAAGGTGAAGAGATAGAGAAAGTGCATGACGATATTGAAAGGGTAATACAGTATGTAAAGGGGGATGAAAATCTAATAGTCATGGGGGACTGGAATGCAGTTGTAGGGGAAGGAGTAGAAGAAAAGGTTGCAGGAGAATATGGGCTTGGGACCAGGAATGAGAGAGGAGAAAAACTAATGGAATTCTGTACTGAGTTTCAGCTAGTAATAGCGAATACTATGTTCAAGAATCACAAGAGGAGGAGGTATACTTGGAAAAGGCCGGGCGATACGAGGAGATTTGAGTGAGATTACATCATGGTCAGACAGAGATTCCGAAATCAGATATTGGATTGATATAGACTCAGATCGCAATATAGTAGCGATGGAGAGCAGGTTGAAGTTTAAGACATTAGTCAGGAGGAATCAATACGGAAAGAAGTGGGATACGGAAGTATTAAGGAATGACGAGATACGGTTGAAGTTCTCTAAGGCTATAGATACAGCAGTAAGGAATAGCTCAGTAGGCAGTACAGTTGAAGAGGGATGAACATCTCTAAGGGGCCATCACAGAAGTTGGGAAAGAAAACATAGGTACAAAGAGGGTAACTGCGAAGAAACAATGGGTAACTGATGAAATACTTCAAGTGATCAATGAAAGGAGGAAGTACAAAAATGTTCCAGGAAACTCAGGAATACAGAAATACAAGGTTCAAATGGCTCTGAGCACTATGGGACTCAACTGCTGAGGTCATTAGTCCCCTAGAACTTAGAACTAGTTAAACCTAACTAACCTAAGGACATCACAAACATCCATGCCCGAGGCAGGATTCGAACCTGCGACCGTAGCGGTCTTGCAGTTCCAGACTGCAGCGCCTTTAACCGCACGAGAAATACAAGGCGCTGAGGAACGAATTAAATAATAAGTGCAGGGAAGCTAAGACGAAATGGCTGCACGAAAAATGTGAAGACATCGAAAAGGAAATGATTGTCGGAAGGACAGTCTCAGCATAGAGGAAAGTCAAAACACACTTCGATAACATTAAAAGCAAAGGTGATAACATCAAGAGTGCAACGGGAATTCCACTGTTAAATGCAGAGGAGAGAGCGGATAGGTGTAAAGAATACATTTAAAGCCTCTATGAGTGGAAAATTTGTCTGATGTGATAGAAGAAGAAACAGGAGTCGAGTTAGAAGGGATAGGAGATCCAGTATTTGAATCAGAATTTAAAAGAGCTTTGGAGGACTTAAGATCAAATAAAGCAGAATGGATAAATGACATTCCATCAGAATTTTTAAAATCATTGTGGGTAATGGCAACAAAACGACTATTCACGTTGGGTTGTAGAATGTATGAGTCTGGTGATATACCATCTTGCTTTCGGAAAAGCATCATCCACACAATTCCGAAGACGGCAAGATCTGACAAGCGCGAGATTTATCGCACAATCAGCTTAACAGCTCATGCATCCAAGTTGAATACAAGAATAATATAGGCCGGCCGAAGTGGCCGTGAGGTTAAAGGCGCTGCAGTCTGGAACCGCAAGACCGCTACGGTCGCAGGTTCGAATCCTGCCTCGGTCATGGATGTTTGTGGTGTCCTTAGGTTAGTTAGGTTTAACTAGTTCTAAGTTCTAGGGGACTAATGACCTCAGCAGTTGAGTCCCATAGTGCTCAGAACCATTTGAACCAAGCATAATATACAGAAGAATGGAAAAGAAAATTGAGGATGCGCTCGCTGACCATTAATTTGGCTTTAGAAAAGGCAAAGGCACGATAGAGGCAATTCTGATGTTGCGGTTAATAATGGAAGCAAGACTAAAGAAAAATCAAGACACGTTCATAGGATTTCTCGACCTGGACAAAGTATTCGACAATGTAAAATGGTGCAAGAGGTTCAAAATTCTGAGAAAAGTAGAGGTAAGCTGTAGGGAGAGACGGCTCATATACAACATGTACAACAGCCAAGACGGAATAATAAGAATGGACTATCAAGAACGAAGCGCTCGTATTAAAAAGGGTGTAAGACAAGGGCGTAGACTTTCGCCCCTACTGTTCAACCTATACATCGAGGGAGCAATGACGGAAATAAAAGAAAGGTTCAGGAGTGGAATTGAAATTCAAGGCGAATGGATATCAATGATACGATACGCTGATGACATTGCTATCCTGAGTGAAATTACATGATCTGCTAAATGGAATGAACAGTCTAATGAGTACAGAGTATGGATTGAGAGTACCTCGAAGAAAGACGAAGGTAATGAGAAGTAGTATAAATGAGAACAGCGAGAAACTTAATATCAGGATTGATGATCACCAAGTAGATGTAGTTAAGGAATTCTGCTACCTAGACAGCAAAATAACCGTTGGCGGACGGAGCAAGGAGGACATCAAAAGTAGACTAGCATGTGCAAAAAGGGCATTCCTGGCCAAGAGAACGCCGGCCGGAGTGGCCGTGCGATTCTAGGCGCTACAGTCTGGAACCGAGCGACCGCTACGGTCGCAGGTTCGAATCCTACCTCGGGCATAGATGTGTATGATGTCCTTAGGTTAGTTACGTTTAATTAGTTCTAAGTTCTAGGCGACTGATGACCTCAGAAGTTAAGTCGCATAGTGCTCAGAGCCATTTGAACCATTTGTTGAAAATTAGGTGGACTGATAAGGTAAGGAATGAGGAAGTTCTGCGCAGAATCGGAGAGGAAAGGAATATGTGGAAAACACTGATAAGGAGAAGGAACAGGATGACAGGACATCTGTTAAGACGTGAGGGAATGACTTCCATATCCAGCAAATAATTGAGGACGTAGGTTAGGAGTGCTATTCTGAGATGAAGAGGTTAGCACAGGAGTGGAATTCGTGGCGGGCCGCATCAAACCAGTCAGAAGACTGATGACAAAAAAAAATTAAAAAAATCTGTTGATAATGTATGAACTTCCGGTTTTACTGAGAATTTATTAACGTATCTTAT
This sequence comes from Schistocerca nitens, assembly GCF_023898315.1. Lineage (NCBI taxonomy): Eukaryota > Metazoa > Arthropoda > Insecta > Orthoptera > Acrididae > Schistocerca > Schistocerca nitens. The sequence continues at coordinate 625,280,537 of NC_064614.1, read as the reverse complement.
GGACGTTGATCCCTTTCCGTAATAGCATTTTGAGCTCCTTATTTTTAGGGAAATACGGTAAACGTAACTTTTCTGTTTTGTCAAATAGCGGTTATATGTATTGAAGCAGCCGAACTAGCCTTGAAGAAACGACAGTTTTGAACGTTGCGATGTGATAATGTCTACCCAGGCAATGTTCACAGCCTGGAAGAAATTCCTATCTATTGAAATTTGTTCGTAATATTTTTATATATGGGTGCAAATGCCTTTTGTTTTTATGCGTAATGCTGCACGTTAGAATGGAATTTTTATTTCCAAATAACTACGTGGTCAACGAGAGGTTTATTTGGAAATTAATATTCAACTCTTTAAAACCTATTGTAAGCGAGAATATCGGCCTGCTGTTATTGTACGTCATTCCAATTGTAAGCTAATCACGTATTACCTAAGCTATTTCACATCTCTTTCTAACTGTCTCAGTTCCCAACATTGTCAATTGAATGGCACCCACATTTGGTTTTTCCGTTCAATTGTTCATACAGGCTAATATAAAATGTTTCTACTCAATACCGATAAATTCTTACAGTTTAAAGGCCTTTTCACATATCGCATAATTCGCCAATTACTCTACATGTGATAAGATGTCGAACACATGACGCAAACTACAGTATGATGCCACCACTTCACAAAAATTCTTTATTACTTACTTTCAGCAACACAAATTCACATGAAAAGTAATCGGAATAATTTCATCTACAAAGGCTTTGACAAAACAGACCACTCCGTGCATACGTACGATCCTGTCTACGGTTGAAACTACCGTCAGAAATACCTTACATGCTGAGGGCGCACATAAAAAATGCTGTCGAAACATATCAACATTAAAGATACCTTGTCACACACAGTTTAAAAGAAAACTGCAAGCAGATGTCCATACTCGGGGCAGTTCCTTGCACTGATTCATCCTTCCCCCCCCCCCCCCCCCCAACCCCCACCCCGACTTCTACTGTGCACTAATGCAAACAGGATACAGTAGAAGTCAGTGTAAAACAATGTAACTGCCATGAAACAATGTTGAATGGAAAAAATTAAGAGTCCACACAATACATGTCACACCAATGGAAAACTTGAATAATACCACAGAAGCCAGCTATTATTTGGAAAATTCCCCTAAATCGGTGGTTATTTATTTCCTTTTTATTTTCATTTTGCATACTACGACGTTCCAGCTATGTAGCCATTCTCAAATAACTATAAACATATCAGGAGAACATAATCGGAATACAATTTACAAAGCAACCACTGACTATACTCCCTAGAACAAAATCAGACAAAAAATAGAATAAAAAGGACACTTACGATGTTTAACCCACTAACTACGTATGTTTTGGGTTACAGTCACTTGCATGGGCAATTCGTGGTGGCCTGATATAAAATATAGTAAATAAAAGTTAAGCCCTGTGTAAGCAGATGCAAAAATTGCAAGTAAACAAGAGTTGAAAATGTTTACCACATTAGCTAATATCGAAGCTGCAGGTATGATTTTTCGGCATAATGCAAACAATACATACAACCACGACATTTTCTACTGTCAGTTAGTACTGAAATTTGTACAGCCATACATCGTGGCAAACGAGATAAAGATAAACCCACATGGGCAGGAACGCTCTATGCGTGGTTTATGTGATCTATGATATTAACATAAATGTTAGGGGGAGACGGAGGGAACGATTATTTTCTCTTTATTCCATGTCCAATTATCGTAACTGATGCTGTGTAAATATAAGCTGTGCAAATAATACCACTATAATCCCTCTTGTACAGAATTTGCAATAATAAAACGAAATAAGACAATGTACAGATCCCCATGTTTTCTTCTTAAACTGGAGCCATTAAGAACACTAAGATAAAACGATAAACAATATAAATACATACATTATCTTCGTGATCTTTTAATTTGATATACTATATATTAATAAGTACAGTCAAGCCCACATTCGTGGTTCTACACGCAATAACGCATACAAAGATTGCAAAACGACCATCTTTCGTCCTTTCAATAAACTATCATTTCTGGCAAAATAAAAATTTGAAAAACGATGACAAAAATGATAAACCAAATCTATTGGTACTGGATTGCTTCTCCAATAATATGTTGAAATGGTTCATCTGGCACACAAAATTTTTCTGTTAACAAAACATCTTATAATTTACTAAGTGAAATAAAAACAAAATTTTGAAAAACAAAGCCCTCAGTCGCGAACACAATTAATTTGTAACCTAGGTTTCGGTGTCACAAGGGACACCTTCTTCGGACAAAATTAAAACTAAATGTTACAGCATAACGAACCAAAAAATACGAAAGCTGCGGTCATACCTGACAGCGTCAGATATCAGAATTAAAATAAAATGCAACAGAGGTGCAAGCCACTAGGGGCTGCCATGTCAAAAACCTTAAGTACAATAACTAAGTAATGTAGGGAAACACATACTCATACTTTAATAAAGGATTTTTATTTTTCGAAATTTGTGGTAAGTTCCTATGGGACCAAACTGCTGATGTCATCGATCTCTAGGGCTACACACTAGTTAATCTAATTCGAAAAAGTTAGCTACACTTTCCAGATACTTCTCTACATAGTCGCCGCTCAGACATAGACATTTGTGGCGTTATACCATATTTCCAACACCATCGTCATAGAAGGCAGCCGCCTGTGCTTTCCGATAATTCTCTACGTTGGTCTATAGCGTGTAGCCTGCGACAAAGTGTTGTCCTCGAATCCAGCGTTTCATGTGAACAGAGATGATACTTCAGGACGAGCCAATTAGGGCTGTGTTGTGGGTGATCGAACACGACCCGTCGAAAAGGGTACAGAGGCGTCTTCACTGCCCCTGCAGAGTGCGCCTGAGAACTGCCATGAAGAAGGAAGTGCGTGGCAGTTGTGTTAGGTGGGCTGCATTCATTAAGGCGAAGCCTCTCAGTGGGCCCTCCTACTTGGCAGAAGACATCTTCGTTCTAGGCACCTTTACTCGCTCACAGTGCGCTCACAACTGAAACGAGTGTCGTGATGCAATCGACGGTCATACTAGAGACACTACCCAACACGTCTGTGCGAAGCTTCATCGGGTTTTCACTGTGGTGTCCATTTCACGACCGATCGGGACTTACTTTCTGGACAACCCTCATATATCTCATATGATGCATGATTGTTTACTATTATACTTCGTACTCTCTCTGTTAAGCCACTTCCTATTAACCATGTACTTCTTTTATTCTGACAACACTCACTTTCACACTGAGATACACATCCCTCCCTCCCCCCCAACATTTTTACGATTGTATCTATGATTTTCAACAATAACATCACCATTTAGCACAAATTCCACTTCATAGCTCTTGTTTGGCACTTTCTGAATTACTTCAAGTACAGCTAAGTGTCCTCCCCACACCTCCTAGTCAAGCAATCTGATTTACATATTACAAAGAAAACGACTCTACATATTCCTCTTTGACACCTCATTCAAAAAGAGAAAAACCTCATGTACTCTCAGCTGCCTTTTCGATCCCACAGTTCCCAATGGAATCATTCCCATGTTTCGAATTAAAGTTGTCATTTCTCCTAACATTCTGCAGCACATGCTTCCTCCCTTTATAATTTGCTTTTAGATTTTGTCCAGGCAACCAAATACACATTTCATGATGTTTTTGTAAGCTTCAAACACAAGCCAAAATTTCTTTACTTTGCAGAATTTTTACATTTGCTGTTACATTTAGTCTTTCTGAATCTGTCAGCAAGGCGAGTGCCTAGCACCTCTGTACGGTGATGGGGAATGGCTACCGTACGCTGGGAACGACCTCGTCCAATGTACACAGATAGGCTTCGTCCCACAGATCGACACACTCGTCTGTACTTGACTGACTTGAACAGAACTGTTAGGATGATTGATATCTGGTATTGTAGGGTGTCCAATCATATCACCGTGTTGCGCTCCATCATCTAAACATCAGTTCTTCTGTGGAGCGTTATACTTGTCAGAGGAAGTGGCTCTACCTGCCTTCACCGTTTTCTACATGCATTGGTCGATTGCAGAGCTGTCATTTATGACTGCAGCATAAGTTTGAGTCGGCTGAGAGAACGCTTCCTGGAGGGTTTATCTGTTGGTGGAGATGGTGCTAACGGTGGACATCCTCTTCGAAATTCTCAATTACCTGAACATCCTCCCTTTCAAAAGCAACAAAGGGCCAAACAAAACTACTGCTACTAATTCTATACATCTAGTGATCACTACACTTTGTCTCGACCTTAAACTATAGTGGTAGTTGTCTTCATTTTCTGGTACCTTTCACAGGCTGTTAATCTCATCATTATCCTCTTTCAGAAATTGTTACATATGAGACTTGTTTGCGAATATGTAAATGGTCCAAAATGCCCATAGCTCTCATGCACTAAGCCTAAAAATTTATTTACATGATGGTCCGAGAAACATAGGCTCCCATCTTCTAGTTTTTCGTCCTTCCTCCTAAGTAGAACACTCTTGTGCAGTTTATAGTAGATTTTATTCTTTGGATTATCACCGTCACAATGTTTGAACTACTACAAGTATTCATCTGGATTGTACTCACACCTTATACTCTGGAATACCTTTCAGTGACACCCTCAACTTTAACTTTTCAAAGTACAGTAATTTTATGTCACTCTTGTCTTGTAACCCCTCGTCATCATCTCCACTCACACTTGTCATCCAAGACAAAGCATCCACTATAATATTCTCATCACATCTCACATACCTTATCACCATTTGAAATACCCATATAGTGAGACTGCTGTGTCACAACCTACAATTTGTAAGAAAGCTTCATGCTTATGATCTGTGAATTCATTAGTAGTGCTAAAATTTTTGGAACCCCACACGAAGCAAGTGGTTCTAGTTTGGACACACTTCAGCTGCTGTCTACCGCTGGCAATATTTGAATACCAAATCCAAATGTTCAGTGAATCTGTCATCACTTCCGATGTCAACTGATTCTGAAAAACTTGGACATTAGCACACATCCACAAGCATTTGCAGTGGTACAGAATACTAAAATAACAAGCATTCCTTTTCAGTAGCTGCATTAGACATGGTTCATTAAAAAAGTGCCCCTCTAACAAATTTGCAATTTGTTGGTGCTTCAAAGCCTTCTACAGCCCTCAGATGCTCACGATCTGATTCCCTCTCCAGTCCACTAGTAACATATCGCAAAGACTTCAATTCTTCCTTAGAGAGTTCTGATTTTGCTAACTTCATCTTCATTCCTTTCTCGTTCAAAGCATACGGTGACTCATTCAACAAATTACAATGTTCTTCCTACTTTGGACTCGAAATCAAAACATCATCCACCTGAACATTTATTTCACTCAACAGAGCTCTATCCAAATAAATACACAAACTTTGTGAAGGAAGAAAGTGTACTTTCTTGACTCTTCTGCAAGTATTATATTCTAATAGCCGTAAGTAATGTCCAGCAGTCATAAGTGCTTGGTCCAATAGCACTACGGTAACATCTCCTCCATGTTGTCTGGGCTATCATTCTGCTGTACTACACTTTCATTCAAACTGCATGTATTGATGACTGTTCGCACACTCATATCCTTCTTCCTCATAACTGCCAAATAGTTATTATGCACAGTTAGGCATCATACATACCAACCACTCTTTAAGTAAAATATGTAGGAATATTGACCATGGATCGTAAATGTAAGATATGGCATCTACGAAATTTCATTTTGCTATGATGGTTCAGCGCTGAACCGTCACATGGAAATACGCGTGCATGTTTTCTGGCATAAATTATTCCCGTTGTTCTAGCAGAGCTACCTTTGGATTAGCAACAGTATAAGTGATTCTAATCTAGATAGTTGTCCTTTCGCCTCTTAGTGTTACTTGTCTACAGACGAACGTTAGTGAAAAGTTCCCTGGAGTGAAGTAGTAAAATGACCTTCAGACTCCTCCTGATTCCAATCACTTTTCCATAAAGCTGAAGTCTGCTGTGAAGCCAAGAGCACTACAGAGGATATTTTCCAACGATTTATCGCAGCATGCACCGTTATAGTACCCTCTGATACGATCCTGTTCAAAATGGTTCAAATGGCTCTGAGCACTATGGGACTTAACTTCTAAGGTCATCAGTCTCCTATACTTAAACCTAACTAACCTAAGGACATCACACACATCCATGCCCGAGGCAGGATTCGAACCTGCGACCGTAGCGGTCACGCGGTTCCAGACTCTAGCGCCTAGAACCGCACGGCCACCCCGGCCGGCTCACGATCTTGTCCCGTCGTATGTCTCACGAACGACGATTGCAAGTGAGGATTACATCACAAGAACAAGAATTTGATTACATATTGAAATAAAAACCTGACCTAGATTTCTTTAAGAAAAGTTTATACTTTGTAGGTAACGGACTGCCACCAACTAAATGTGCGTAAAATGTTTAGTAAATTGATATTTTCCATACACTTCGACTAACACTCCAATTAACAGAAATCGTAGCTCACATTACAACTCTTCCATGTAAAATAAGCCAAAAAGAAAGAGATTTTATTTCAATAGCCTCGGTCTGTCATCTAGCTGTTTGTAACGACTGAGCCTAGCATGAGATGAGAGTAGTGGTTTCCAGATCCTCATAGAACTAACCAACTGTAGTGCCCCTATTTAACAATATGTCTCATATCATTTTGATCGCTTCCTTTTCTTTTCGTGCAACATGTCAAGTCAACGCCAAACAAAACATTATTTCATTGATGTCTGGGCTAGTTTGGGACTGATAACGTCACATGTTAAGTCCCATAGTGCTCAGAGCCATTTGGACCCATTTGGGCTAGGCTGTCTTTGACGAATAATAAGTCTCCCTACCATCTATGCTGACTGATAAAGAAGTGCAGCGCCCAGAAGAAAAGAACGAAACGAAATGAAACGTTACGGATTGAGAGGGTCTGTGATATTATTTCAGTGAATACAATATCGAGCCACTCTATAAAAAACTTGACAGTATGATCCCACTTATCAGTGTAGCATTGCATCCCCTCTGGCCTAAAAGCATACACTGATTCTGTTGGGAAGGCTGTCAGAAATCCATTATATCCTCTCCTCTAAAAGCTCCTTGATGTATTGGGTACTGGGACGGGTACTGAGCTGAGATGTTCTGCTTGTGCCAGTTCTGGATATCTTTCGCTTTTGGAGTAACTTAGTATCACACAGAGAGTTCATAGAGACACATGCCTTGTGTGGACGAGCATTGTCCCTTTGACTAAAGGCACATCGATACTACCACGTGAGAGGTAACACACTAGGACAAAGAATGTCTGCAGTAATGGGAAAATGAGCATGCTGGAACAATCTGCTTTGTTACCAGCCCCCCCCCCAATCCCTTCTCTTCCCCACACCCCCTCTTACATCCTCTTCTCATCCCCAGACGTCCATCTCATTACCCTTCACCACCTCTAAACAACTTGTACTATTGGTGGAAAATGACGAGAAATTCAAGGACTTTTGGCCTATGCATGAAGGATACTGGCACAGCCTGCATGGTTATTGGTTTTGCCAAAAGATAAAATAAGTGTGCACTGGTGTACAGGGTGATCTGTTATACTACTCTACCCCAATTCTCTCCCCCCTTAGCTGACAGAAAAATTAATTATGATCGAAGAGAATTTCTTGTGTGTTAGACCACCACACTGGTGTCAGATCTTTGTGAACTAATTATGTTAATGTCACAGTCTAAAATATAGGATCCACCATGGAGTGTCCAGAATGGAGATAGCCCACTTGCCTTCAAGGTTAAGGCTGAGGCAACACAGGCCCTGGTACACTTCTCCTTCTGATACCACGATTTATTATTACGTGATGCGGTGGGGAAGGGATATCTAGCTCACTTGTTGGGTGCACAGGACTGATTTTATGAACAAATTCCCGTACATACAAGCAATAAACAAGATAGTGGTTCTAGTCCACTTGTGAGGGAAATATTAACAATTTCTCTCTTGTTATGCAACAACTATACAGTAGAGATGGTACATTAATTTTTTAAAACTATTCACACTCTTGCTACTTAACTATTACACTGTAGAGGTGCCACATTCATTTTTTAAACGTAGTAAACTCTTGCTGTGTAACAATTACACTATGGAATCATCGGACTCATTTTTTTAATTAATTACATTGATTGCCAGTGGGCTACTATATTTAACAATTACCGCAACTTACCCAGACATGTGTGTAGCAGTATGTCAGAGTGGTATTTATTTAAACAGATTTGCTGCAGGTGGCAGGCCCAGCCACAAGAGATATGATTGGTCACATGAGGCAACCAATGCATGCTGCAGGGTTCGGCCATCATCCACAGTACACTGGTCACTATGAGAACTGTTATGCATCTGCAACACGAAGGTAGGAATACCGACCACACCCGCACCAGGCATTGCCCCCCCCCCCCCCACCTCTGCCTTAGTGGCAGGCTGCAAAACCTATCCCACCACGCTCCCTCACGCTTTCGGTACGTTTTTTACCTCCTAACATGGAGACATTTAGCAGCTATAGACCACAAGCTTCCTCTGAGCAGCAGACACCGAATATTACATACGTCAGAAAAAAATATTTCTAAAAATTCAATTTTCCGATTGTTCGTTAAGGCTGGGGCTCAGTTCATATTTGATATAACTTAGATCATACAATGACGTGTTAGAATTGGGCAAACGTGCAGCAGAAGCTAGTGTTTCCCAGTTGTCTTGTCTTGCTACAGTGTGATTGCACATAAGGAAAATGGGTGTTACGTTTAATAGTGCAACTGCTCAGTCATCTTTAATTTTGGTTATTAATTTCAGTACATCTAATGTTTGGAACGTATTAAACAATTAGACGCAGACACACACATCAACCCAAAATATCACAATATGATACCGGTGAATTACTAGGACCCCACAAACGGAATAAAAGGGTAATTATGACACAGCCATTATCCACTCGTTCAGTATGCAAATGCAATAGGTTGGATAAAGTAATAGGCAATATGAATAATAAGTCTTCTTTGGAGCGTAATTTCTGATTAACGGACGGGGTGTGGACAGAGGTTCAGGGAATTCTCTTGCCCTTGGAGTGGGAAACAGTAAAATTGTCATGATCATCTCTTCTTTGGCAAAGTTTCCGGATTAATCCCCTTTCAGATCTCTGGGAGAGGACTGACAAGGGAGAGGTGGCCGTGAAAAGAAGTGGAATAACGAAAGAACTAACGAAAGTGTAATATTATACAGGTCTGGGCATGGAATTTCAGATTGGTGAGGGGGGGGGGCGTACAAACTATGAAAGAGGTCATGCTAAGGCTCATTTTAGATAAAGTGGTTGTCAGTAAAGTGAAACGGAAAGAAGACAAGGATTTCAGGTCGGACGAATATAGGGTAATATCAACAGGAGCAGAAAATGGTATAACTGGAGTAGGATTCATCATGAATAGGAAAGTAGAGCAGTGAGTGAGTTACTGTGCACCTACTCAGTGATAAGTTTTTTCTCATAAGAATCAACAGCAAACCAACGCCTACAATTACAGTCCACGTATGCATGCCGACATCGAAAGCAGAAGATGAACAGGTAGAGAAAGTATATGATGATATTGACCGGGTAATTCAGGAGATAAAGGGAGATTAAAATCTAATAGTCATGGGGGATTGGAAAGCAGGGAAAGGAGTAGAAGAAAGGATTACGGGAGGATATGGTCTAGATATAAGAAAGAGTTACGGTGGGCATGAAGAATTAGTGAGGAAAAAGATTGAGTTCGGCAATAAATTTTAGCTAGTAACAGCGAATAATCTGTTCGAGAATTACGAGAGGAGGAGGTATATGTGGAAAGGCCCGAAGATACGGGATGATTCCAGCTGTATTATATCATAGTCAGACAGAGATTCCAAAATCGGGTGAATTGTAAGAGTATCCTGGATCAGATATAGCCTCAGATCACAATTTAGTAAAGATGAAGAATAGACTGGAGTTTAAGAAAGTCGTATGGAAGAATCAGTGTGGAAAGAAGCGGAATACTGAAATACTGAGGAAGGATGAGACGTGTTTGAAGTTCGCTAAAGATACAGATACTACGATAAGGAATAACACATTAGCCAGTTCAGCTGAAGGGAAGTATATATGTCTGAAAAGAGCAATCAGTTATGTTTCAAAGACAAACGTCGGTAGTAGGAAGGTAACTGCGAAGAAACCTTGGCTAACAAAAGAAATAACGTCAACTGGTCGACAAAAGAAGGAAGTACAAAAATGTTCAGGGAAATACAAAAATACAGCAACATTATATCTAAGGAATGGAGAAAATAGGAAGAACAGAGTAGCCAAGGCGAAACGGCTGCAGTAAAAATGTGAAGAAGTCGAGAACGAAATGGCTGAAGGACTGATCCAGTATAGAGAAAAGCCAAAACAGAATTCATTCAAATTAAAAGCAGGGCTGGTAACACTAAGATTGCAATAGGAATTCCACTATTAAACGCAGAGGGAGGAGAGGGTAGGTAGTAAGAGCACACTGAATGCCTCTAGGAGGCGGTAGACTTGTCTGATGACTTAAAAGAAGAAGAAACTGGAGTTGATAAAGAAGACATAGGGTATCCAGAATTAGATTCCGAATTTGAAAGAGCTCTAGAAGACACGAGGTGAAATAAGGCGGATAGGATGAATAACATTCCATCGGAATTTCTGAATTCATTGGGGAAAATGGTAACCAAACGACTTTTCAGGTAGGTGTGTAGAATCTATGACACTGGAGACATATCACCATACTTTTGGGAAAATGTCATCCTCATCATTCTGAAGATAACAAGAGCTGTTAAGTCGGAGAACCATCACACAAGCAGCTTAATAGCTCATGTATCCACATAGTTGATAAAAATAGTGTACAAAAGAAAGGAAAAGAAAATTCAGAATCTGTTATATAACAAATGGTTTGGCTTTAGGGAAAGTAAAGGCACCAGAGAGGCAGTTCTGTTAATGTGCTTGGTAATTCAAGCAAGACTGATGAAAAATCACGACACCTTCGTAGGATTTGTCGATATAGAAGAAGCATTGTGAAATGGTGCAAAGTGTTCGAAATTTCGAGAAAATTATGGGTAAGCTACAAGGTAAGATGGGCAATATACAATATATACAACAATAAGAGTGGAAGACTAAGAAGGAACTGCTCGGATTGAAAAGGGTATAAGACAGGGACGTAGTCCTTCGCCGCTACTGCTCCATCTATATATTGAAGAAGTAATGACGGAAATAAAAGATAGTTTCATGAGTGGGATAAAAATTCGGGATGAAAGGATATTAAAGACAATATTCGCCAGTGACAATGCTAGCCTCAGTGGAGGTGAAGAAGAATTACAGGATATCTTGAATGGAAAGAATACCCTAATTCGTACAGTATAAGAACAGAGAATAAATCGAAGAAAGACGAAAGTAACGAGAGGTATAAGAAATGTGAATATCAAAAATCTTAAAATGAAAGTTGGTCATCGTGAAGTAGACGAAGTTAAAGAACTCTGCTATCTTGGAAGCAAAATAACCCTTGATGGACGAACTAAGGAAGACATGAGAAGCAGACCAGCACAGGCCAGAAGTGTATTTTTGGTCAAGAGAAATCTGTTGGCATCAAACATAAAACTTACTTTTAGGAAGAAATTTCTGAGAACACATTTTTGAAGCACAGCATTGCGTGACAGCGAATCATGTTCTGTGTGAAAACTGTAATAGAAAAGAATGAAGCAACTGAGATATGATGCTACAGAACTTAGAGAATTAGGTAGGCTGATGCGACAAAGAATGAGAAGGTTCTATGCAGAACCGGCGAAGAAAGGAGCATTAGGGAAACAATAACAAGAGGGGCAGAATGATAGGACATCAGATAAAACATCAGGGAGTAACTTCCATGGTACGAGAAGGCTGTAGGGAGTAAAAACTGCAGAGGAAGACAGAGCTTGCAATTCATGCAACAAGTAATCGATGATGTAGGTTATAATTGCTACTCTGGGATGAAGAGATGCACATGACTCATGTCCGGGTAGAAATTCATGGCGGGTCACATCAAACCAATCAGAAGACTGCTGACTCAAAAATAAATATATAAAAATTTAGTGTCACAGCTGCACACTGGCTCATAGGGAAACTTCATCTCTTAAATATTATATTGTAAGAATAACTAAAATTAGTTATATCCATAGGAATGTGTTAAAGAAGATTGATACCATGCTAGGAAGGTGATAGCTAGAATTACTATGGGTTAAGAGAACAATGTCAACGAAAGCAATGGGATGGGAGCTGCAGAAAGCTTACATTCATTCAGCAACAATCCCCTCCATGTTTCCCATTAAGTCTTTCCCCACATTTTAGCGGAATGTCTATATACAACTCTAGGTGTCTACCATTTTAACAACTAACTTAGGGACATTACATGAAGCTGTTAGCTTGTACAAGAATAGAACTCAATGACTCTTTCACAGCAGTAGAAGTAAGTGACACATCTGCTGTATATCTATCTTATATACATTGTCATAAAGCTCAAATTAGAAACAGAGGAAGCAATATAAATAAACTCCCTATACAAAATTATCACGATAAAATATAGCTTACACTCATTAAATTAATTTAGTTGCAGTTGCATCATTATGCTCCCAGAAACATGAAAAAAATATTTATGCATTGTCTTGAACACCGCATACTGCATACAAGAAGACATTTCATATAACTGGAATACTGCTCATAGATGATTTAAAAGTCTTTGCTTAGGTAGTTAATAGAAGAAAATATCCTTTCACATCTGCAGTCATTAAAGAGACGGTCAAAATATGTGTTTAAAGGACAGTTTACACAGAGTCGATGTATATCAGGAGGAAGAAGTTATCATAAAGGTTAAATGAGAAGATGAATTTGTGAAACATGATTTTTTGATCCGAAATCAGTGAATTTTGTGCCAAAATCGATTCGTGTAAAAGACTCTTTTCCGATTACGAACAGTGTTCAAGGTTACAGACAAAAAACAAAATAACTGTAACATACTACTGCATGTATCACCATGTTCTACCAAAGTTGTAAAAAATTGCTGCATACATTACATAGTTCAAATCGAATTTTCATACAGAATTTTAAGACTTAACCACTTCCGCAACGAATAGTCATTAAAGGTGGTTATCCCAATGGTTTAAACTCTGCAAATAGTGTTCCACTGTGTCAAACACACTCGTGTGCATTGTAACAGTTCTGTATAATACATTTCAGTGTAATATGTTTTGCAAATGAACCCAACACCTCCACAGTGTAATTGTTACTTAGCAAAAATGTGATTTATCTAAACAAATTAATACAGGACCTCCACAGTGTGGTTCCTATGTAGCAAGAGTGCAACTGTTAAAAAAATTCTCTTACAAGTATAAGTGGACTAGACTGCCATCATGTATATAGTTTTTACGTTAGGGAGCTTCGTCAAAAACTCAGCCTGTAATAATAAAATACTCTAGACATCTCTAGAAATTATCCCACTATTGTATCAAGGTATCAAGTAATAATAAATCATGGTGTCAGGTGCAGCTGTGTACCAAAACCTGTGTTCCCTTGACTTTGACCTTGAGGCCTAGGGAGATAGTTCTATCTTGGTCTTCTAGCTTGGATCGTCTATTTTGGATTGTGATGTCATAGAGACCACCATCTTGGATTGATGGTGACTCTTTGACTTCATGTGGGATGTGCCCTGAAATCCTTGGATTCGATATCAACTTGACTCTAAATCAGTTCAGATAGGTGTGTATCTAGTGTGGGGTCATAAGACAAGAATTCTTCTTGGATCATAATTAATTCTGCTGTCAGCCATTATTACACAAGTCATCCCTTTCGCAGCAACTTGATACATGAGTACCCTGCATCTCATCAACATGCTAAATACACAAGTGCAAGTTTTAGCACATCAACAACTCTTGACTTGCCCGAAACCTTACACTTCTTAGCACAGTGCCACCGATTTCACATACATGTGGTTCCCTTCTCTCATCTCCCCCTCCCTCCTTGCCACATTTGTGTGGTGTCAGGGGCTGTGCTAAGATGCGTACATACATGCATACATACCTGGTATGCTTAAGGTCTCAGACAAGTTGGGACTTGTTGATGTGTCCAGACCTGCCACGTGTTTTTGTATTACGGTGGTGTGGGTCGTGCGTGTATGAGTATGTGGTTACCATCAGAGGGAGACGGGGAGCAGCTGTACACTAGTGTACTGCCAAGAACAACTAGGGAAGGGATGGTCTGTAACACTAAAAAAATGTGTGGTATCTTAAAGATATATCGTTTCTTAAGAAAGAATTTAATTTTTAAAGTTAATTTGGTTATATTTAACTTTTTAAATATAAATATTAACTAAGTCTCCATGCTGAGTTGCCGAGAATACTGTATAAACAGATTCAGTTAAAGTATGAGTAAGAGTTGCCAATATACACTCAAAGTATGTGAATGGCTTAACAAAACTACTATTCAGGACATAAAAGGCAAAATTAAAATATCTGAGCACTCTTAGCTAAATGAAATCTGCTGAGTGTATCATAAATGATGTAAGCACTATGTCGGCCATTGTGTAGCTTCCAGTAGTAGGCAGATGGACACTGATCATCGTATTTTTTGCACCCTCATCATCGGACTTTGGACAAAAATGTTGTATATGTCCTTCGCAAGACACTGTCTGGTCTTCTGCAGGGTAAAGTACCAGGGAGGCTGGCTCTGATTAACATATACTCTGTGCTCTGATCTTCAGACTGTGACAAACGGTGTGCTGACGACTAAAACACGTTTTTGACAAACAATAAATACAATTTAAACTAGGAAATCAAAATGATTCCATTAATTCGAGGACCAACTATGCATTGCTCGAACGGGGTACAAAGATTAAAGCACAGTTAGTTTTTGACATCAAGTGTACCTCAAACTGCCAGCAACCATAAAAACTTGGTTTCAGGTAAAGTACAGTTTAAACAGAGTTGGAAAGACTTCTTGAGAGGCAGCTCCTTCTACTCTGTAGATGAATATCTTACCAAAGACTGTTAGACCAGGCTAAATAAAAATGTCTGTTACATCTCATTTGTGACAGCACTTGATCACAACATCAAGATAAGGTATTTTGTATATGATAAATTTATTAAAAGTGTATAACTATGTTTCATTCTGACAGTGTGTTAGTTCTGTAAATATTAGTAGTTCCAGTTTACTGTAATATATTCGCATATTCTGACAGTCTCCTGACAAATGATCAGGGAAGTGGGAATTACATTCAAATTTTTTACGTTTTTTTATGCTACACTTTCTGACTTGTTCCACACCCACGATACTCATCTAATTTTTGGGTCTGAGGAACGAAAACTGAATCTAATCTAATCTAACCTCTACCTGTAAGATGCGCAAGTAGTGCCAGTATCTCTACATATTTTGATAAAGGATATATACTCTTCTGTTGCGCAAATAACATTGTGGCACTTAACTTGAGGGTCCATTGTGCTCTGCACAAAGTGGGTACAAACGCCAAAACAGAGTTTGGTTTTTGCATCAAGTGTCTCTTAATCTATAACTAACAGAAGTAGTGCCATTATCTCGAGATATGGTGATAAATAATACATACACTGTAGATGTGGCACTAACACTGCAGCTGTTAATTTGAATATCCATTGTGCCTTGCACCAAGTGGGTACAAAGAGCGAACAACAGTTATGTTTGAGCTACAGAGAACCTGATTATAATTGGCTGTTTCATTCTTAATGGCCGTAAAATACTGGGTTGTGATTGTGACAGCAAAATGTGTGTGTGTGTGTGTGTGTGTGTGCCAACTCACATTCTGTCCCCACTTCTCCCCTCCTCTCTCATCTGCAACCTAGACCTGGATGAAGGCAACCTGGACATGTGACATCACACTTGGGCACAGAGTTTACACACTGTGAGCCAGAAATCGCATAGATGTACTACTTTGGTCATGCAGAGACAGTTTTCCTTACGTCAATCAAAGTAAATGTTGGGATGATTGAGTTGTTAAGAACACTGACAATTTTTGTCTCAGTTCAAATTCGCTCTTCACCACTAATGACCTGGCTGTTGAGGCAACATAAATTCCTGTATTTCTTTGGTTCAAATTATTGTGTTTGTAAGAACCCGAACTGAAAGCCACATGTTATAGATTTTAAACGTGTAGCATCTGTAACTTTTGCATTACAGATAGAATCACATTTCGGGTATCAATAGTAAAAACATTTACTTATTTGTTTCACCTTTATTTAATATTGCATAATGCCTTCATGTTCTGGGATAATTTTTCGTTCAGAAGAAAGTGTTTGTAACACATATGTTCGTAGTAAGGGTTTTTCCTAGTGTTCAGTGTAGTTGTAGACTACCTCATAGCACATTTCCTTATGTAGTATGTTCTGCATAGTCAATCATAGGTCGAAAACACCTGGAAGAATCATATATATATAATTCTAGATTACTTACGCTATTCACCACTCAGCCTTAGCGTTGTACATACAGGACCAGGGAGTTCAGTCCAAAACATCTTTACCCCAACCCCAATGATGTAAGCAGTGTGGTATACAATAAAATTAACTACAAACCCAAACAGAAATTGTATCTGCTGGACAGCTACTGCTTGTGTAAGAAAACAATAACATGGTTTGTGTGTGTGTGTGTGTGTGTGTGAGTGTGTGTTTGTTTTTGAGGGAGAGTGAGAAAGACATTGAACACAGTTAAATAATAATGAGGGTGTGTAAAAAGATGAGTTCATTATGTAAATTTGTAAATCATCAGCATGTTATTACACTTTTAACTGATAATGTGTATGGTAAGTTTGAAACTGAGTTGTACACATCGTCTGCATCTGGCCATCCCTCAATCGCTCCTCCAAGAAAATGCCAGGATGTTTCCTTTGAAAGGGCACAGCCAATTTCCTTCCCCATCCTTGCAGCAATCTGAGCTTGTGCTCTGTCTCGTTGTTGATGGGACGTTAAACTGTAATACAGCACATAGAGAGAGGTCGCATTTATGAGAGATCAAATACACAAATAGCTAAACTGAACTGAACAAAAATTCTGAAAGGACATTTAGTAGTTTACTTCCTACCTAATCCCCTTCCGAATTACTGTAGAATATACAGGGTGCTTAAATATCAGTAATAACTTTACTGAACACATACTGTTTCAGGTATCGTTCGGTTTCGCCTCGGCCCCGGCTTTCATCATGTTCATCGGTGAGATATTCCACGTGTCCGTGAAGTCTGTCGCCATAACCATCTGCAACACGGTGCTGGCGGTCTACAGCTTCGCTCTGAAGAAGCTGTTCCAGGTGGTGTCAGACAGCGTGGGCGCACACTACTCGTTCTGGGCGTTCGCCGCCATGTGCGCACTCACCGCCCTCTACCTGTTCCTGCTGCTGCCCGAGACCAAGGGCAGGACCTTCGCGGAGATCAGCGACGACATGGCCGCCCGCCTCGGCGGAGCTCCTCCCTCCAGCTACAACGAGGAACCCACAAAGGCGGCGTCAGAGCCGGCATTGCCAACTTCTCTTGTTACCAAACCGTGTAAAACTGAAGCCAGTGCAGTGTAACAGATTCGATTAGCGCTCGATATACGCAAAAACTGATACTGTTAACGATATTTAGGCACAACAGCAGAGTCTAACCTCCGTTAACAGCACGCGTAAAAATGTCGCACAATTTGACGTCGGTGAGAAAATTCTCTAGAGACAACAAAATATATTATATTAGTTTGTCCTGTTAGTATTTCCTTAATAGTTTCAGTTCTGTAACTTAAACAGTTGCAGTTTCTTGTCTAGGTAGATTGCGTATCTTGCCGGAGCAAAATACGTTAATCTCCAGGAAGGATCAAGTGTCAGACAACACAGTAGAAACGATTAGTGAATGTCAATGGATTTGGCGTCTGTTTCCTTAAATGATACATCTTACAAACTAGCTGAATACAATTTATTTCAAGAGGATGAAAAAGGAATCTCGTTGCAGGAAAATCTGTACTGTAAAGGTTGGTAAAATATTATAAATGAGGATGTTTTTAGTAGCCCAATCGATTTCTCAGAGTAAAAGGTATAGTAAGGAATACACTTCAATAAATAATCTTATAAATTACTAACACTGTGATCTCACACAGATTAAAATATATTCAATAAAATTGTGGTAAATAAAGCTAGTTTTTTTTTCAGCACTCTATTATCCCCAAAGTCTAATTTCATTTACCTCTCACAAACAAAACCTGGTTAGCAAGAAGGGTAAGACGGCGAAACAGCCTCTTTAATGACGCCAGTTACTCGTGCATCCAGCACAACCCAGGCACAGGCTGACTGTGTATCCATTTCATCCTTGGTTTTAGCCAGAATTCTGCAGAGTCTCTTACTGTTACGAAGATAAAACCGTGGAGAACTATATAATATTATGTCGCAGCAGGTAGTATGTAGTTCAATTATGTGCACTTGAACCGTAAGATAACCTACAGTCACAACTAGTCGAGTAATTCAATTAAATGTTCCAGTAACAATGAGATGATTGTTGTAGTTGTCCTTGTCCTGCGTCTACAGAGGTATGGCACGGTACTTGTCAGTGAGACGATTTTGTCTTCTACGACTTTATTTGTAGTGGCGTGTTTTTAGATTAGTGCAACGTCAGTCAGGGTTTGCTTGAGGGCCAAATAAAACAAATAGCCGCTTGAGGCTCCTAGATGAGAGAGGCACCACTGACACTCAATTGCAAAATTTGTTTACAGAATGCATCATAATTTATAGAAGAAAATTGACACTGGTGAAAGTATACAACACTCGAAGCAAAAAATTTCCTGTAAGCATGGGCCGGCTGTGAAAGTTTTTCGTATCACCTTCTGTAAGCAACATAAAATCTTGAAAAGATGTTATTTCTACAAAAACAAATACTGTGGATTAGGAGCTGGCCCCACTACTGCTACAGCTCCCTTTTCAGCAGTTGAAACATTGTTGGTGCAGGTAAGACCTTATTTTATGGGCTGTTTATAAATTCGTTATACAACAGTAACCTTTAATTGTAACATACAGAAGTATCTTACAGAAATGTTTGATACAGAACTGAATATAGTACATCTTCAGGTTTTATTCGCGCCTGACATTGTTATTCCCGACGTTCCCGCTAGGTGCCATGCGCCGCTGAGTTACTCCAACAGTCATCATGGAGTCGTATGACGGTGCAGAGTGTGCGCAGTCTTGTTAATGGTTTCTTATTTTCAAATTCGCTACTGCAGTTCAGAGACAATTCAAGACTAAATGTCGCAAGCGACTACCTCAAAGACAAACTGTTATTAATTTCTACAATCGTTTCACCGAGTCTCTGACGCAGCACTTAAACAAGTTCGTCAATCTTACATTCGTAGTCCAGGCAAAGCAACGAGATGTGCCAGCTTAGAATTAAATATGCCTAATGTTATAATATGGAAGGTATTATGGAAACGCCTGTCATTCAAATTCTACAAACTGGAACTGATACACGTTTTGAGAGAAAGTGACAAAGAAAAATGAGTGATATTGTGTACAAATGCTTAATAAAATTCAGGTTGGAGATTAATTTCTTAATAAAATTGTGTTCGGTGACGAAGCCGCGGTCCATAACTGCAGTAAAGTGAATCAGCGTAATGTTCAGACTTGGGATCAGCAGAAACGTAATCGAATACGTACGGGATCGCCTAAGGTAAATATCTCTTATGCTGTGAGCTGTAACAAAGGTTACTGTCCTTTCTTTCTTTCCGAGTCAACTGTAACTGGCCTATCGAACCTGGACATGCTTGAAAATATCTAATGCTTCAGTTACAACAAGCTTTCCGCTCCCGGGTTCGATTCCCGGCGGGGTCAGGGATTTTCTCTGCCTCGTGATGACTGGGTGTTGTGTGATGTCATTAGGTTAGTTAGGTTTAAGTAGTACTAAGTTCTAGGGGACTGATGACCATAGATGTTAAGTCCCATAGTGCTCAGAGCCATTTGAACCATTAGTTACAACAGGATATGGGCACGGAACTTTATTTTCCAGTAAGATATTGCGCCAACACAGTATCACCTCGAAGTTCTCGCGTTTCTTTGTTAGGAATATGTCGACTTGGATTGGACGTGGTGGAACAATAACCTGGCCACCACGATCACTTCATTTAACCCCCAATGGACTTGTGTCTATGGGATTACATTAAACACAGAGTGTTTGTTCCTCCGCTGCCGGCAAAAGTCGAAGAGCTGCGACAACGGACAACACAAGCAGTTGCCACCATACATCAAGTCCTGCTGCATAGGATTTGGTAGGAAACTGATTACAGACTTGTAATTTGTCGTGTTACGAAAGGTAGCCACTATGAGACACGTTGAACATTTCTAAATAGAACTTCAAGTGATGTAACAAACATTGGGGCGGTGGGTGGATTATTATTTTTCATCGCCTTTTTACGAGAGCCTTAAAACTATTTTTGGGGTCAGCCAGAAACTGATGGAAAACGTACTGACCAAAATTTCCAGTATGCCAAGTCCACATTTTTCTCGGCCTCACTGAAAGAAAATGTTTCTACTCGCTATTTACTCAGCGCGATTAGGAACTGTGACTATAAATCAAAGTTTTGAATTCTAACAGATTATTATATTCAGCAAAAGTTCACACGTACAAACACAATAACATGCCTGATAATACTAATAATGTCCCTATCATAAACAGTTGTAGTAGCAGTTCAGAGGCGACCTCTACAGTAAGTTCCAAGTAGAACGATCTATCACTCTGACTTCTTAAAGACAAAGTTAATTGCTAGCCACAAAAGTGGAGAACAATCTCACCACTTGCCACTCGGTTTTCTCAACATTACGGGCGGCACAAAGACAGTTACTGCCGTGAAATCTAAGAGATCCGTGTCAGTGTACAGTCCTCTCGTGTTCACTTCCTCCTTTTACCGAGAACATGCGTTTGGTAGCTGCCTGACTGTGACGTCATCCGAGACAGTGTATGCCGGCGTTTGACTGACGCGGACAGATTGATAGCTCGGTGCGAATCGTCTCTCCTCACTTTTTTCTTTTTTTTCGGTAGATTGAAGTACAGAGTCACAAGTGGATCTCGCTCTTATTGCCTCGGTGTAAGGGTATATTTGTTGTATCCTACGATGATGTCATTCCAATGACATGGGCGGTGGCACTTGAAGTCCCATACCAACCTCCGACGGTGGAACTTCAAGGTAGCAGGCAATAGGAATCACAACTACACAGGTACTGACGTTGGTGGTGGTACGATAGTTGACACATATCGAGTGCTCGTATCAACAGCGACACTTCATCAGTGGCCATAATAGGACTCAGGGAGACGAATAATGAGCTGATCCGTGTTGCGACCGATCGTATAGAGCGTCGTATCATCGGCGTATTGCGCCAGGTGGCAATGTGAGACAGCTGGCATATCATTAACATAAATGTTAAAGAGGATGGGAGACAACACAGAGCCTTGTGGGGTACCCATCGACATGTGACGTAAGGTCATCACTGTCTCTCTGGCCGTATCTATACATGGGCGCAGCGGGCGACCGAACGAAACATCTGTTGTCAACCCTTTCTAAGCACAGTTAGCAGCATCCAAATGATCGCTTGTTCGGACGCATATTATGTAATAACTCTGTAGCGAAACAATTTACAGTCTTCAAAATTTTTATATGAACGGAATTAGGTTGGTTTTAGTTAGTGAAAAAGTTTCAGCTCGACTGCATTTAAACTTTACCGGCTATAATTTTTAGAACGAAAGCGACAGTAGAACATGACCTTTGAGCTACTTCTTTAGATGCAGTTGTATTGATTGTTATGTACATGAAAGTCTTGAAGCTTGGTGCAGATGTAGTATTTAAAGAATGTAGTCAACTGGTGTACTTAGAATTTTTTATCACGATTACAAATAATATGTAATCTATTACGAAAAAGGGCGTTTCTGTTCCAGCTTTGGTTTTTAGTAAATTACTTGACAACTATTAGAGGTAGCTAAATGCAGCCACGTAGTTAATGCTTTCATATCAAACTGAAGCGGCATAAGAATTTTCATATTTCTGGATCTAATATTTAGCGCTTTCAATCTTTTATAAAAACGCCGATTTTGACCGAAATATTGCTGCAATCAAGTCGAGACTTGTAACAGTTGATTGCACATCCTGAACAGTCGTTATCTTTCTAGCTGCGTTAATTAGCGCCCCTTATTTTTTCTTGAAAACAGTGTATTTAGTGAAACATATTCATCTCATCATTCTGATTGGTTGGTTTGTGGGGGTTGAAGGGACCAAACTACAGAGGCCATCGCTCCGGATCAATCTGAGATTTAACAGTTTTAACATTAATACACGGAAACATATATTGACTAAGTTTGGAAAAGTTACTTTAATTTTTAATTTCATTCTTAGATTATGGCTCAATTCTTTGTATGCTATGCACGGGTGCGTTATGATGACGTGGCGCTAGTAACAGTGAACTGGGGTAAGTCCCGGCACACTCGCTCGCCTCTGTATTTCTCAAATGATACAGTGCTTGTTTCACCACATCACCCCCTATTCATTTTTGTCAAAAAAATTATTTCTGAAGAAAATTAAATATTAGAAACAAGTGACGTTACTATGGCTAACTTTTTTTAAAAGAAATAGATTTTAGCAAAATTTTCCTTAATACTATAACCACAAAAATTGACCATACACATATATACATACACAAGGAAAAACAGGACACAATTAATTTTGGCAAATCGTGTATATAAATGACACAGAAATACGAAATAAAATTATCCATTGTTACAAAGTTATTTTTGTGATTTAAATTTTTCAATCCTTGCCTCAAAAACAAGCACACAAATAATTTTGCTACTTCACAAAATCGTGACATTTTACTTCATTATTAAGCTGGAATTACAAACTTTGCATATATATATGATCCCTTAATTCAGAAGGATGTAGGCTGCAGTAAGTACTGGGAGATGATGAAGCTTGCATGGGATAGAGTAGCATATATATATATATATATATATATATATATATATATATATATATATATATATATATATGGGAATTAACAGAATGTAATCAAATGGTGTAACTAGAATTTTCTGTCACGATTACAAATTATGTTTAATCTATTTTAACATTTAGAATTTACTACTGCAAACTA
Source organism: Schistocerca nitens (assembly GCF_023898315.1). NCBI lineage: Eukaryota > Metazoa > Arthropoda > Insecta > Orthoptera > Acrididae > Schistocerca > Schistocerca nitens. Next base: position 625,257,350 of record NC_064614.1, on the reverse strand, counting down.
CCTCTCATATTCTCTTGTAAATCATCATTCAGCTATAGTCATTTTCGGGAATCAGTTTTAACTAGGAAGACATTACAAACTAGTAGCATATGTACAACATGAAGACTTATATTCCTTTCGTACTATAGACAGAACAGAGGAAGCGAATGAAACTATAAAAGGAAATATTCATCTAACTGGGACCACACAGTACGCCAAACTGTGTATCTGCCAAAGAGTCTCAAACTCTCTACGCAATCTAATCATTGTTGCTTCTGAAGCGCTTCAGATCTACATCTTCGTCCTTACATGATTCTCTGTAACGTTTTCCTTTTTCTTCTTGACCCATTTCTCTAATGTGTCCAAAATGCTGTCAAATGTGTAACACGAGTCGTGTAGCACATCACTGGTACTGTCTGCTCCTATTTCATCATCCATGTTGCCCGTTTGCGTGTTCTGACTGACTGTGATATATTATTTTGTTACTTATGTTTACTTCTGAAGTGGTAGAAGCTGGACGACTTCAGGCTGTTAATGCTTTGTCTCTAGCCACTCCAATAATACTAATAATTATAATCATCATTATTATTGCAATAATAATAAAGCTGTGTACAACACTGTAGTTGCTCTTCTGTAGTTACTGCTATGTCGTGTTATCAATTCATTTATCTATTTCGAAGCGAGTAATTAAGGAATTTCTTGACTACTTCAGTACTATCCGCATTATGGAGAAAACATTTTTTGACGTATTTAGCATTTGTTAGGTATATGTCACACTGTTACCATCAGCGATGTACGGGAAAAAGCACAACGTAACTTTGTAGTGGGTGGGCTTCGTGAGAACTCTATAACCCCCACCGCATTATGCTACAAATTCCGAAAAAGTCGTTATTGATAACTTATATAATCAGCATTAGAGTCTTACCAAATTGTGATAACAGTAATGATCTTCTGAAAATAATTTAGCTTTGTGTCCGAAACAGAATGGAATCGTTTAGTTTTTACCCCTTAAAAATTTCATTTTACCTCGTGGGGGGGGGGGGTAGTGAAACTTTATTATCATTATCATAACGTCTGAAATGTAGTCAGTCGTATAGCCTGTATTACGAAAACCCTAATTCCGAAGTGTCAGGATTCAAACATTTTCTGGCACTTCCTACATGTCGGCATTCTGACAGAGACTAAACAACATAAATTAATTACTGTTCCTATAAGTCAAGAAAAATCGAATTCCTTTGTATATGACAACGATTTTTGAAATATTCTCTAACATCTCCTAACAGTTATACTTAATGCTCTTGCACGCAACAGACAACTTCCTCGTCTTGCCGCTCCAACTGCATTAATATTCTGCATCCAGCAACACACAAAAATAATTCAAACAAATACTGTGATCCATGCAGAGTGCAATGTAGGGTCACAACTACTGATGCAACTATTCCCCTTTCTCTGCTTTATAGAAATTAAATGATCAGGAGGGGCTTAGTCAACAAGCCTTAAGTGTTGCAAAAAAATGAAAGGAATCATTAAAAACTTGGCATTTATTATATTCTGAAAATTGACGATTCACACACGGACCTATATTTTCCTTGGATTAGAAAAAAACTTGAATTATTCCGCAACGTCTTTAATCAGTAATCACGTATCTGGTCACAACAAGGATATGAATATTACTTTCAATGAGTGCATACACAAAACTGAAAAAAATTCCTCCGGTCCGCAAGCAAAAAGGCAGTTTATCAAAAATACTTGATTAATACAAAAACGTCCTCCGACTCCACTAACACGGTTAGGGCAGGCTGCGACCTCTCCTGACGCGCTGTTTATCTCCACGCCAAGCTGCGTCCGACTTCCCTCAACAAGTGTTCGCTCGCTACCATTCACGACAATAATATGTCGGATTCAGAGTTTGTGTATGCACGCAGCAGCAGAATCAATAGTCAACTTTCTGAATAAAGATATGAATGTTCAATTTCCAACATTGTTTGTCAACATTTATGATTTTTAAAAGTTGTTGAGTGATTTTATTTTGCAGTTAAAACATAATGACGGAATGATGCTATGCTGTAACGGAATGGTGATCATTGTGGAGGTGAAATGATGAAAATGGTTATGGGGCCCTATGGAACCGCTGGTAACGAACTGAAGCCAGTGATTTTGAGAAAGGGTGAGGGTGGAATACTGAAGAATGGTTTGAGGAGGTTCATTGTGACTTTAATTTGAAGGAGTTGGAAATTATGGTGGAGAGGGTGGGTATGTCATGAACATGCGTGGAAAGTGGAAAATGGATGTAGTGGCACAGCATTGTGCCTGGACTGGTGATAAGTGCATGGGATATTTTGTGGCAGGACTAGGTTCTGAGATTAATGTACTGGATGCGGAGGTGCTCAAAGAAGAGAAGAAGGTGTTGACAGTGTGTGAGCTGGTATAGGATGTGAGTAAGTGAAAGTAGGCAGATGTGAAGGTGCACCACTTTTCACGATTTCAAGAAACTGGTAAATTTTAGGGGATGAGGAGATCCAAGCAACATCCCCTGGCGTAAGTTATGGTGAGATGGAAGATGAACGTATATGTGAGAATAATGGTAGGAGGATGTGAATCCCAGCTGTGACCTGTTGATGGTTTTAGTATGTTTACTCTGTTTCAGACTTTGTGTTGGATGTAACAGCCAACACAAAGCGTGAAACAGAGTGTGTCTTCCAAGTTAGTTTTCTGACAGAGTTCAGTCCTAAATAATTTACCGAGTTAGTCCGCGGCATTGGTTGGTTGGAGGTGGCGAGGTGTACATATGACCACAAGAACGCCGAGTGGTTGGACCAAAGATGGTGGCTTGGCCTTTTGTGGATTTACTTGAAGTTTCCACGTAGTACACAATTTGAAGAAGACATTCAAGTGGTGCGTGTGGGAGGCGTGGGAGAATTGGAGGGTTTGGTGCCGTCTGCATATTGCTGGCGGTAGGCGGGGTCTCGTGGTCTAGCAAAGTCTACAGCAGTGCTACCCATGGCGAGTCAAACAGGATATGAGCCAGACGGGCGGCCCGCGTGCTGGCGGCGCTCGGCCTTTCTCGGCTTTACTCGGTCCTTTTCGGGAATACCTGTTTATCCATGGTACGAAGGGTCTTCACAGGTCCAGCGAATGTTTGCACAAAAAGTGGCAGTCCAGTGATCTATCATAACAAGACTAAAAACGAATAGGAATGACAGAGGACTGCGTTGAGAGTACTCAATATCTGTTACGTAATCGCCTAATCGACAGGTACCTCAAATTTGCTATAAAAGGCATACAACACTAAGCAGAAAGAATTTTGAGATTCAGTTGACAACGTAAGAGCAAAAAATTGCAACGATCAACGAATAACAGTGATTGTTCTGTACTTCGAGAAGTACTTTTGCTGAATTTCCAAGCGTAGAACACGTGAAGGAATTGATGGTACAAATAGAAACATTCCTGAAACCATGCTTTATTTCATTGTCAGCTGCATCAGTTTTTGAGGGAAATGAACAAAGATTATGGAGACTGCAAAGTACGTTCGTTACGTCTGATATTTCGGTTTAAACCCCGCTGTTGATGAATTTTTTAAGGAACAAGGAGTATGACAACGAAAATTAGAACATCTGCAATGGCTTGCAGACCTCGCTTTTTAAGTGGACTAGAGTGCACACTGCCCACAGTAAGAAGTTACAAGGTGAGGAACAATTTATTTCGTATTTGATGGAAAAAATTCAGCTTCACAATTAAATTTTGTTACGTCGTTCATGTAATTGTCACAAATTCAGTGAGTTCATATATTCATCTTCCCTTCTTAACCAACCTTGAAATTTAAGTGTTACAGATACCTCATTTATTTGTAACATTACTTCAGTATCACAAAAGTTTAACACCGTTTTATATCCACATAGAAACTCTGCACTCAAAATTGCTTCCGTTGACAAAAGAGGGAAAGTTTGTGTGGTCACAGCAATTTCGATTTACTCTGTCATTACCATTGCGTCTAAAATTATCTTCATTGCCATAATGACTGTATTCATGCGATCCGCAATCTCTGCTCCTGTACTGATAATTCCTAACGCCGCCGGAATCATTTCTCTAGCGTCTATAATATGTACAGTAGGGCTTATGTCTTGTATCACGCCTATTTTCGTCGCGTCTCTCATCATATCGTTCGCGCGAATTCCATCTACGTTCTCAGTTACGCTGCTCACGGTAATTTTCCCAATACTGATTATTATTGTCTCTTTGTGTTTTGTCATTATTGTCAAATTCAAGTTCCTGCAAAAGAGCTTCAACAGCTTCCAAGTCATCCTTACAAAGTCCTGCCAAAACTATGTGGCGTACTCTATTAAGTAATTAAGTCAGACAATGCGGATTAATTCCGACGGACTCACGGATTAGTTAAATATCTGTTCATGCGCATCATGTTTTCGAAGCACTGCACAGGAGTTGAAAAATTGGATTCTTGATAATTATGCGTCATGATAATGTTATATTTCACGCGATCTTGAGTTGTTTCGGACCAGTAAGCGGACAAGAATGCGTGATAAAAGTCACCGTACGTGTGACATTCACGTGCAAGCGATCTCATTCTTATCTCAGGTTCTCCTTCGAGATAACTGCAAATGAATTTCAGTCCGTGGCCAATTGACCATGTTGGTGGTAAAGAATAGTCAAATTGTTCAAATAGCTCTGAGCACTATGGGACTTAACATCTATGGTCATCAGTCCCCTAGAACTTAGAGCTACTTAAACCTAACTAACCTAAGGACAGCACACAACACCCAGCCATCACGAGGCAGAGAAAATCCCTGACCCCGCCGGGAATCGAACCCGGAAACGCGGGCGTGGGAAGCGAGAACGCTACCGCACGACCACGAGATGCGGGCAGTCAAATTGTTGTAACCACTCCCTTCGGTGAATTTCAATGCTAGCATTGCCAAAAATTTTAAATTTCCTTATTGTGAGAAAACGTTTACAGTCAAAACCATCGTTATTCCGTACAGATGAGTTTTCTCTCATACCGTAACTTGCATTCCAGAAATTGTGTCCTGCAATCATATCACGTCCACAAGAGAAGTGATCAGCATTTCCAAAATTAGTGCGTTCACTGCGATTTCCAAAGCGAGGATGACTGAACCTACTGGTATCACCGTAACCCATATTTTCTTCGATACTGGCAAACTTCCTGCATCTTTCTTAAGTCACGTTTATTTGCTGATTAATCATCTGCCTTTCCTTAAAACGTTACAGAGACTGAAATATTTCCATATCAGTAAACGGAACCGGCTGAGTATCGTCTGACCTTTTATCCGAATCACTGATCATTTGTGTCACTCTCTCTAATAATTCTTCGATTCGTGTTGCAAGTCATAAAGTGATTTTGTACCTTTGAAACTTCTATGTTAGTCTGTAACTGTAATAATTCGAACTTTCGTGTTAATTCCTCTATTTGCAATTCCTGTTGTGACGTCTGTTGTATCATCTGAACATCACCGGACTGTACATGATCAAGACTGGACTCAAGATTATTATCTGACCTGAGTTCCTCACGTATCTGAATTTTCAACCGTTTCGACAATTCCTCGAATTTACGATTTAAATTGTCATTAATCTCATCCCGAAGCAATTTGAAGTTCTCTTCCTGTAATCTGAAATTTTGTTCCTGTTTGCCACTAGATTCGTTAATCTTGTCATTTATCTCGTCACGAAACAATCTAAAGTTGTCTTCCTGTTTGCTAATAGACTCGTTGATAGTGTCGTTTATCTCGTCACGCAACAATTTAAAGTTCTCTTCCAGTTTGCTACTAGATTTGTTAATCTTGTCATTTATCTCGTCACTAGATTTTTTAATGTCACCAAGTTGAGCTAGTATCTTGTATAGAAGCAAAATCTTAATGTCTCATAGCAAAATCGGACTGTGTTACGATATTTTGATCGCCTGAATTGCGTGTAGTTCCCTGCAGTTCATCAAGCATGATCGACAAATAATAACCGACACTCTGATTATTCGCAGTATTGTTTGAAAGTTACCTGACTTCGCTATCCCGAGCAGAATTTTATAAGCTATGCCTCAAATTTTGCGAATCTTCATTTGAAGCTACATCTACTGTCTTGTCCTTTCCTTCATGTGCTCTAGTTTTCATTGTCGTTGTGGGAATAAAGAAAACGGCACAAAAATGCAAAACTACAACTCAAAACTGTTAATTTCACTGGTACAAAATAAAAACTAAATTAGAAGTTTGCTGAAATAAACGTTCTGAATTAACGGAAAGCAGCGCGCAAGCAATAAAAAATGCTATGCAAATACTACTGACTAAGTGCTATTGCATAACGTTTTCCAAATGCAGTAGCAGGACGAAGCGTCTCTAACTACGAAATTCTTCACAGAAACGAAATCCTGGAAGGCCGGTCGACAGGTAAAACGTGTTCGTAATTACTCTTTTTCTAAAACGTACGGAAATGTGACCCTGACGTTTCGTCTCTGCCAATTATGGAATTCTGATTGAGAGTAAACAGAAACAGAAATTTGAACACAAAATAAGTACTCCCACGAATTATAAAGAATAAATTCTCAGGCATCTGACTGCGAGTCTTAAAATATCCTCTAACGTCTCCTAAAAACTGTTCTGCAATGCTCCTGTACGCAACAGACATCTTACATCGTCTGGCCGCTGCAACTGCGTTAACAACAACGCGCCAAAATATTTCAAAAAGCAGTACTGTGATCTATGCAGAGTGCAATGCATGGACTAATTGCAACAGTTACCACCATACTTTTATACACAGAAATAATGAGCAGGAGGTGTTTGGTCAACTAACCTTAAACGATGTAACGAAAAATGAAAAACAGATAGAAACCTTTAATCTACTATATTCAGAAAATTTATGATTTAAATGCTGACAGACTTTACACGGACTTTTAATTATTCCGCCATGTCTGTACTTAATAAACAAGTTTCTGGCCACAACAAAGATACGAATATGACTGAGTGAATGCAAACATAAAACTGACAAAATCCCTCCAGTGCGCAACCAGCCAACAACTACGTGCAGCAAGAACGACAAATTACCAGAAAATCCTCAATTAATACCAAAGCCTCCTCTGGCGCTATTAGCATGATCGCGGCAGGCTTCTCCCTACCGCACACAGCGTCCGACCACTTCCGACTCCCCTCGTCGAATGTTCGCTCGCCACTACTCGCGATAATAATATCTCAGGCTCAGAGTTTGTGTATACACACAGCAGAACCATACACGTCAAACTTTCGACCATATTGGCAAACCATACAAACTTCTGTCATATAAGCCCGTGCTTCTTCTAGAATGTGTAGAAGCGATTCTACTTGAAACGGTGAATAGTTTTTTGACGTGATTTCTTCCCTGCTTATCCTATACACGGCGCAAATCTTTTCAGCTGCCTTCACTGCCTGTTACCATCAATTTAATTATATGTGCACAAAATATCACAAATGCAGACTTTTTCCCCATTTTACACTCCTTTTTCTAACGCTTAAACTACAGTCCTCGAAACCCTCAAACATACAACATTCAATAGCTCAAGACTAGAAAAATTTAGTAAAATTACAATTGACAAATATTTTAACATGCCTCCCGTGAAGTTATGCACCAACCTACTTTTTTCAGGTACAGTTGTCCTTCCTGGATTATAAACTTCAATATTCTTCATATAAAATGCTGCGTCAGAAATAGCCACTACCTCTTCCCTATGGAATTATGTGAGACGAAATGTGGTTTAAAAACCTAAAGGTCATCTGTACTTAATAAACAAGTTTCTGGCCACAACAAAGATACGAATATGACTCTGAGTGAATGCAAACATAAAACTGACAAAATCCCTCCAGTGCGCAACCAGCCAACAACTACGTGCACAAAATATCACAAATGCAGACTTTTTCCCCATTTTACACTCCTTTTTCTAACGCTTAAACTACAGTCCTCGAAACCCTCTAACCTTTGGGTTTACACTACGCCACGTTTATGAGTAGACCATAAACACATATGTCAGAATAGAATCACAAGTCGAAAGCAACACTTCCAGCAGAAATTTCCGCATCCTACCATGTTCCCAGTTCGTGAATCTTGCTGTTATGTGATTTTATTTTAGTAATTACAGAATGAAGTCAAAAGCATGCGCTGGGTAGCCAAGCAGTTAGTGAATATCGATGTCGAAGGTACCTACCTATTGGAGCAGTGTAGGTTGGACAACGATAGGGGCGGAAGTCATATCAGGTTGAAGCTCTGTCACCAGTAACCTTTCTTACACATTTTGTTTATTAATTAGCCGATCGTCATGTAAGGTTACAGGACACTCTCATATCTCTCCGTTCGCCAGGTCTGAACACTTTGAAATGATACATTTCTGAGTTAGCGAGCATTTCGCTCTCATTTAAGCATATGGCTGAAAGAGTCAGCCTTCAGGAATTGTGAAACGAACCCTGTCGTCCAGGGTCGGGTGCCACAACGGTCGCAGATTCACTACGAGATGGGGAAACTCGCAGATGCCCGTTGTCTATTGAGGCCTAAGTGCTGTAGTGTGCCAATGAGACAGACGAGAACCTACGTCATAGGGAAACCCAGTAGAAGCCGTTTGTGGCCAAGGAGATTTAGCAGTGTTAAATATGGCGGACCTAAGATCGGCCATAAAGGGAAACATTTATGAAAATTATTTAATTCTGTAGTAATGCAGGGAATGAAGCCACAGTAATTTTAATCTACCATCCTCCATAAATTTTCATAGTGATCCCAATAAAACTTGAATATTGATCATATCTATAATAGTTTAGGATTTACTATTAAATTGAAATTAACAAGTTTTGTAACAAACACCTGAATGCTAAAATCTGAACGCTTTGGTAGATCTTAACGATAGACATTTCATATAGAAGCACATCATTAAAATGACAAACGTTGTAAATATCAACTCTATAACTTTATTTGTTTAAAAGATATAGTAAATTTAAATTTTCAGTATTTTCAGTTAAGTATCAGATCATCATTTCCTCCACACAAAACACATTGGACGATGACAGCATGACACCTTACTGAATCGTTAGGTAATAGAATATTTGTTGCAGAGTTTAGTGCATATCACTTACATTTGTTCTTCATTTATTTAGCAGAAAGCACATTGGTGCAAGGCTACTGGCCGTGACATTCAAAGTTAAGAAAAGAATGTAAAAGAATATAACGTTTATTATGTGATGGATACTATTGTTACTTTATAGAACGTGAAAGTGGTCAAGTTTTGATTATTTAAATATGTTACAATGTAAAATAATGTAGAATAAGCTGTAGCCAATCAGATGGACGGCTTCAGGAAAGGGAACTGCCCTAGGCAGTTGAGCGAGGATATTCGGCGGGCCGGAAATGCACCGGGGACGAGTAGAGGGACGGTGCTGGTGCAGACGCGACAGCGGTCAGTTCGGCTGGAGACACCAAAGGCATTACTACAGTTCGAATTGAGACGCGAAGGCGGACAGTTGGTCTTTAGGCAGCTAGGAAGTGAAATGACTTAGAAAATTTCTCGTTGTGTGGTATCTTTGTTTCTGAGCGGTGAGCAGCCGCGCGCCTAGTGTGAATTCCAGCTTTTCGTGTAAATATCGAGGTGGAGTATTGGACTTGTGTTTCGCTATGAAATTATGAATGGTCGAACTGTGTCAAATGGATACACGCTCGAGTGTAAAAGTAATTCTAAATACAACCACTTTCGCTATTAGTTTTCTTTCTGAATAAACATTATTCTAACCAAATCGAAACTGTGTGGCCTACATCATTTATGGGTCGTTAATTTAGTTCCCGATATTATTATTACAGTTATTATATGTTATATTAACTTTGTATTTCGCAAGCTTGCCATCAGCCAGACAATTTAACCAAAGGGTCACAAGTGTATAATTTAGGGCGTGTAATGCGACACGTGCGTTTCAACCCCTAGACGACTTTGAGCCAAGACATTTCGACGAAGAGGAACTGCATATGGGCCCGAACATCTGTGAGGTGTTAGCTCGCAATTTCCATCTTTCATTGTTTCCCACAGA